>NC_087476.1:61796844-63046844 GCF_036417665.1 Passer domesticus | reverse complement strand
ATCCAGGGGCCCAATGCATCACGAATTTTGTCCTCCTCTGCCTGGTTGGGTTTAGTGCCCCTCATACAACTTACAAGGAGAAGAGGCTTATTTGTTCACAAAATTATTGCCTTGTTCATAATAACAGGACTCATCTTAACTGAACTTCAGCAGGAAAGGCTCTCAGTGGTCTTACGCTCTTATAAATTTAATGAAAACAGTTTGGTTTAAAGCACTATTTTTAACTCTCATCTAAAGGAGTTCCCTGAGTTCCTCTAGTCCTATTCTCAGACACAGAAGCAAAACAAGGCAAATTTAAGGTAAATTATCTTTGGAGTAAATGTAGGTAAAGGTAATATTCTTGCCTCAAGTGTCTTAAAATCTAGGCAATTAAAACATATAAAAATGAAAAATAAATTTGTATTAACAAAAGACACAGAAATATCTCCCTTTTTTTCTTACTATATTACTATTTTTTTGCATCTTTGTTATTGTTCTTATCTTTCAAAATATTATCTGTTCTGATTTGTCAAAGGAAAGAATAATAAGCTTTTATTATTTGTGTTAATAAGCTTTTTAAATGGATAGGTCTTCTCATGAGACCCAGGTTTACCTGGGATATCAATGCCTGCAAGATAAGATAAATGCAGAAAAAGTCCCATAATTCCTATTAAAGAAAGTATTGGCACCAGTGTTCCTTATTGTGAAAATGACATAAGATGAAAATATGTGATGAAATTTGAGTATTATATTGGATTTTTGTCTCCTACTGTAAAGCCATAAAAATGATAGTGTCAAGAAATAGAGCCTATGTAAACAGAAAATTTAATTGCATTTAATTGCAACTGCTCAGTGGTGGAATATTTAAATCCAAAAGAGGACCTATAATTGTTTTAGTTGCAGTGACTGACTTTAATTAACATTTAGTTATACTGTAAATGTACAAAACTATCAATGAAAATGAGTGGACATTTAAAGGTGTAATGCAGTGCACGTGACCACAATAGTAGAAGAGATTTAATGCTATCAAAGTTCAGGAAAAAACATAAAATTCTCCCCTTTTCTAGGTTAAGTCAAGCAGTCAGGATGTAAGTTTTCTTACATTCCTTTTTATTTACTTTCCCATCACACAGATGAATGCATTTTTAAAGGATTCATGCTGCTGTGTTCAATGTTTATATGCAATGGCTGAAAGAAAGTCTTTTAATTCAGAAATGCATTCAAACTACTTATAATTTCTTATCTATCTGCGTTTAGACTCAGATTTAAAATCAACTGAAAAGTCTCACACTGAGTTTAGCGGACAAGGACCCAGGCCCTTACAGCGTGGTCATTGCCAAAGACTCTGATTCTGCAACCGACTCCATGTGGGAGTCAATTGAAGTCAATGATGCTTCAAGAGGGACGCTGGATCTGTCTGTGCAAAGTCAATTGCAGGACTTATGCCTTTGTATCTAAGCATTGTGTTTGCATCAAAAATGCATTGATCTGCTCTCTGAAGAACATAATGGAGGCTTCTATTCTCAGGGTAGTATTTCTCTGGTCCCTCCATGTCTTGTCATGGTTTTCCCTTATTTATATGTATACATGCTCTGTTTTTTGAGAGGTTTTTAATATGATGTGTAACTACATTCATTTTTGTTAGGACTTTGAGGACAGATTATTTGTTTACTGAGCTTTTTAAAAGGAAATGGTAATGAAAAAGACATCTGCAAATATAGAACTACTCTGTAAGCAACACGAATATAATAAAAACTGTGTCAAAACTCTGTTGTATCTATAAATGGTTTAAAAGGTTAATTGTCTGAGTTTTGCCTAATGGGTTCAGGTAATTAAAATACAAGGCAGGTTTGGGTTTTTTCTCTAGTTTTTCTTCTGTCTAACTATAAGGAGTAGAAATTATTAAATCAAACTTCACAGTTTCATCTATACAATGAAGAAATGTGTGTTACCCAAAACTTTAAAACACATTTAGACTGACAGAGGTTTATATAGAAACAGACAGGACAATTATCTTTGAGTAATTGTTTTTTTAGACTAAAGGCTTCAGATCTTAGTTGTCGCACTGAGTTTTTCATATTTTCTGATTTTTCTAACCCAGAGGTTATTAGACACTTCTCCAGGATGGCAAAAAGAAGGTTTAAGGTTTTCAGCTGCCTGAATAGATTTAGAAATACAGATTGAGGTTGTTTGCTTGGAAAAGCAGAGTATTGGCCAAGAGGGAGAAGGCAAAAAGAATCTCCCTGAATTAAGGTTGCTGTACTGGAAAGAGATTCAGTAAATAAATATTAAACATCCTGAAAAATATTACATTTAGTTTGAGCTCTGCCCTCAAATCTGACGATGAGCTACAAAGGACTTCCGAGGAAGGGGGCAGCAGTTGATGAAATTCAGTAGTGTACAGACACAGTATAAAAACAGAAGTCTATGTTATTACCTTCACTACTAATGGTTGACTTACCTATTGTCCCTTTTGTAACACACAGGGGATAGTTGACCACTCCATTCTGCCCTGTTTTACTATTCCCATGAAATTGTGCAGCAGGATGAGCATAGATACAGTATAAGTAAAGATGTTAAAAGAAAGTTGCTGTTACAAAGTATGTATAAGCCTTAAAGAGTGCTGGAAGGCTTCTGAAAATTCCTTTGTTTCTCCCAAAGAACAGCTCAGACAGCATTGTTAATACACACTGTTTACCATCTTAGCTGTTTATGTACGTTTGGTGTCAAGTGTGCTTATTTTGCAGGGTTTCAAATGTAACTAAAACATATTTTAATTAATATGAGCAAAGATCAGAGCAGACCTTTGAGACAGCAAGTAGGAAAGTGTTGGTTTTCTCCAGCTTCACTGCAGAGCCATTACTAATGGCTTCTGACTGCCAGCCACAAGCAGCAGGCACAGATGTAATGCCCATTTTCAATGGTTACTTTTCTGCAGGCAGAGATGCCACTTGCCCTGCTGAAAAGCATCCAGACAGGCTGTCCTGGCTGCACAACAGCAGGTTAGAGAGAAAACAGCCTTTGGGTGATGGGTGAAGTCTGAAACTTTATAATGGCATACCACAGAAGAAAAAATCCTGATTTTTGCCGCATGGTCTGTGGGGAAGCTACAGAGGAGGAATGAAATGGGAAGAGCTGGTATTACTGGCAAAGAGAAAGTCCAGCTTCACTTTGTGGATGTAAAAAAGCAGGACACACTGGCTTTCTGAATGTTGCTTTGCAGGCATTCAGAAAGCCTGCATTTCTGGTTTTAATCTGACCTATCCTAAAATACACCTCAAACAATATTTTCATGTTAAAATTGAATGTCTGGATAATGACTCTTCCAGTTCATATGCAGCTTTATGTAGCATTTCTGTTTACATAACCATGCAATTTTGACTAGATGAAGGTCTTCAGTATTTTTTTAAACAGCCTGTAGGTTTTTATTAAAAATCACCAGATTATGTCTTGAAGTAGTTTGCTATAATTAGGAAAACTGAATTAACAGTTCAGTAATTTTAGATGCAAATTTTTGTTATTTTTAAAACCTTTTATAGATAGAATTTGGAAAAATAATTAATAAGGAATATGACAGCCCTACTTATTTTCTGATAGTGTTGTCACAAACTTCTTCAAAATTTCAGATTAATTTCCACACAATGTAGAGCTTGTTCTGGGTTTGTTACTGATGGTTAACAGAATCTTTTACTGTGTCCTTACAGTGCAACCTTTTGAAACAAGACCATGCAATTCCTCTAATAGAAAACCATCTACACTGTAGGTGCTCTGGGATGCTGTGCTGGAGCTGGCATTTTTGTAGGCTTGTAGTTTTATTTGTTGTAAACTTTGTCGACAGATCCCTTGATGTTATCTATTTCTCCTTGGATCTCAATGAATTCAATGTGAGGATAGCTTCTGAAAATGTTTATCTGAATGTGCAAAACAGAATACATAATTTTAAGTCCATACAAGACTCAAAAGTAAAATGAAAACAGTGGTAAAAGATCTATGTGAAGGAAATAAAGACAACCTCACCTCATTTACTTAGTAAATGTCATGTGATGGTTGGATGACATTGGTTGAAAATGTAATCAGCCACTCTGGGAGGACAAATGGTGTTGGAAGCTGTCTTTCCAATGGAATTGATGTTATAGGAAGCATATAAACTTCCTGGATACTGCCAGCTCTAATTAGTCCTGTTAGGAATAGGGTGACAGTGTTTACCCATTTTGATGTTTGACTAGTGTACTTCTACATTTTTTCAGACCTCTGCTGGCATGCATGCACATAACATTCACAACTTTCCTTCCTAGATTTGCTCTGTGGATGGACCTGTCCATGTTAATCACAGAGTTTTCAGTTGCATGCCTCAGTATTTTCCTGCTGTTGAAGTCAGTCTGAAGTGTTTCTCTGCAGCCTTACTTCTGGCCCCATTAGTCATGAGGAGTTTTTCCTGTCTCGAAAGTGGTCATTACCAAAATCTGATTTGTTCTAATTTTAGGGAAGTTTCTCCTATATCCCACTGTCTTCCTTTTTTTAAAAGCACTTACTAACTGGTTTCTTCCTGCTTTTGTGCCAAGAACTGCCTTCAAGGTCTGGAGTTTTCTGTGTTGCATTCATGATGTCCTAAAGGTCCACATGCATCCACATACTCATCATTGTTTCTAGATGTCGTTCTTGTTTCCTCTGGCCATTGTCCACAACATCGTCTACCACACAGTGCTGTATACACAAATATGTTCCACCATGTACCTGCTCTGGTGTAAACATACAGCGCAGCTGCTGCAGCAAGAGATGTTTTGGTGGGAGGACAAAAAAGAAGGTGGGACTCACTCTCCTTGCATCCTCTGCTGCAGTACCAAGAGCAGTGAGAGTGGGACAGACTCATTAGGAGGCCTGAGCTGGGAGCTGGGGATGGCACCCTACAGAGGCAGAGCCCTTGTCAAAGTTTAGCCAGGGTCTATCAAACAACCTGTAATCATCAACAAATGATAGGTCACAAACCTGGCCCCAAGATCAGACTAAAGCAAGTCAGGAACAGCAGGGAACACATCTCAGGACAGGTGTGGGTGCTTTGATGTGAGCCTGAATGGAGCCCCTCAGGTCACAGGCCTCAGAGACCCTGGCTAGGCTGGTCAAGGCAGGTGTGCCCATGGGTGCACTCAGGTTCCTCAGAGTAGTTATGTCTGTTTTCTTTTCTGAAGACTATCTTTTAAAGGGAGAGGAAAAAAGTACCTTTCTGCTGAAATATGCTGCTCTCTGGTTTCTGTGGCTGGGGTTGCTTGGACACTGAAATCTCTGACTAGCTGTTCCTCATCTACTTAATTTTTACTAAGTTGTCTAATGTCTCACTTGGCTGCCATTCTCTTTCCTTCTGCTCAGTCACCACTTGCAATGAAACCTTCAGACAAACTGTTGCAACTAGAACAGCAGCTAGCAAAACACAAACCAACCTCATTCAATTCTTCTAGCAGTGCGAGGATTGTTTTCTTCTTTAAGACAAGTCTTTCACAAATGCTTGTCTTACTGCCATATTTTACTTGTCAGGTTGCTTGTATGCTAATAAAAAACTTTATTCTAAGAATATTAGCAGTATCCCATTCCTTTATTGGTCCCTTTCCTGAAAGGTTAGCAGTGACAAATGCTGCAAGAAGTAGAGCCGTGCAATCATTGTCTATACTGCTCATCCATCTTCTCCACTCACTAATGTGCCAATATTCTTTCTGCATTTGAGAAAATGTTCCTTTGGATATTTCAGTGAATATCTGAAGTTTCATTTGTGTGCAACTGACAGCTGTCTGTGGGCTTACAAAGCAAGGAGAGAACATGATCACATCTGCAATACTGAAGGGATAGACAGAAAGTTTTATTAGTCCTCACTCAGTGATGCGCCCTATGGTACAGCACTGATGTGACACTATTGCTTTTCTATATATCTTTATCTGGAATTGTGTTTTCCCCTGTTCACATGGGTGAAATTACAGGAAATTGGATACCAGGTATCACAATACAATTGAACTGGCTTGAATGGATTCTTTAAATGCTTTAGGTAGGCTGGCATGCTCTATAACTTATACCTGATGACCAAGCTCTTCTTCTGCATTCAGGCAGTCTGGTGACAGCTGTCTACTAGAATGCGAAGTGCTGGGATACCCGGACACAGGGTATGCTCAGCTGGGAGAGATGAAGCCTTTTGAGTTCATTTATCAAAGGAAGCTGTTTTTTGCTTTTAGGACAGCCTCTAGATGATTTAGAAACCAGTACTGCTTCTTCACAGAGATTCAAAGCAAATGCCTTATTTCCTGGGGGAATAAGAAAGAGAAGTGATCTAAGGCACCAGGTACTCTTCCATGGAGGTGCCTGCATTCACTCAAGAGCAACCAAATAAAAAGCCACTTCCAGCATGGTCTAATTGCTGTTCCATAAATACTAGTAATACATAATATAGATACCACCTAACCTGCAAGGTGAACTGTCCAAGTCTGCTAGCCAACTTGAGAACGAACTGATACTTGCATTCCAAAAGATTGGCTTCCTCACTGGAAAACTCTGGACCTGTTTCTTGGTTTGTCATTGTGTGACAGACCTGCATTAAACTGTGGATGCATTTGTCAGCCCATCTATGCCACAGGAGCACTCTTTCTTTTGCCGTGTCTTGCTCTCTCCTTTCCCTTCTTTTCCAGCTTTCTTTTTTTTGTTTTCTTTTTTCTGTATAAATCTTGTGTTTCCTTGCTGTTAATAATACCTATTTTGCTTTTCATGACAGTTAAAAAGGGTATATCAGCTTGCTAATTGGTAAGAGAACAAAACCTCTGCTTATTTACAGGCTTACATAATCAAATTTGTTTTGTTGTATAAGCACATCCTTTTTAAAGTACATTACTAGACTGCACTGTTTCCCCTTTCTTTATCATTGATTGAATCAGTTATTTAGTGACAAATATCATAATGATTCTACAGATGTTATGGAGCTGCAAAAGAGCACTCAGTACTTTTACTGCCTTAGGAAAAGGCTTTATTTTAGTTTCACTCTTTGCACACTTTCCTTGGTAAACTTAAAAAGGAAAAGAGCAAACAGTAGGAAATCATTAGTTGGTACTGACAGGTCAATGCAGTGAGATTATTCCTATAGACTCTAGACTTGCTGTGTGTTTAAAGATAAAAGGTAATATAATTGCATTTTTTTTCAGGCTCTTACTGTCCAAAGAGAATGTATTTTTCTAAATAGGGTAATTTTTGCTGAATGGGTCCACAAGTGTTCTCAGAAACTGCAGCTGTAGAAATATTTAGGTACTGGCATAAGATTTTGTACAGATTTCCCAAAAATTGGGAACCAACCCACTGTTTTGCCACTAAACTGAGCATATCTTTATATATAATTTTACTTCATCTCAATTTTCAGATCATTGAAGCATCTGCCAAGAAGATACCTCGTTCCAACTGGATAGAAAATTATTCTTTGAATAAAGCAACATCATGCTGTTCTTTCCATGGAATCCTCTGACAGTGAAAGGAAACTGTAATATCATCATTAAAAATTGTTCCCACAATTCAACATCAGATTTATCAGTTTCAGTTTAGTTTTCTAAAACTAGAGCCTTACTTAAAATTGTATTTTAATTGGCAAGAGGTGCCAAACATCAAAAGACATTCAGCAGTGGTCTTCGTGTACAGATATAACTTCTAAAATTTAAAATATTCATCTTTGAGAAATTTTAGTGTTTCTCAATGAAAATATGCATGTTGTTGTTTCCTTGCATGGGGTCTGATACAACACCTTGTCCCAAAAGTAAGCTTTACTTGAGAACTTAATACAGTCTGGATGAGGATCTTCATTTTTGAATGTCTTGTACGTTTACAGATTATAAATACTGTTTTGACCTATCATTTAGTTGCAGATTGTCCTATGAAAAAACACTGCAGAAAAAAATCTGGTATTGAAAACAGTGATGTTGTAGCATTTCTTCTAAACAGAAGAATGTTTAATGGTCAATAAAATGAGCTCTTGGCAGTCATTCAATTTGATGATTAAAGAATTCCTGCCTTTACAATAACAATGTTATAATACAAAATAGCATTAGGGAACTGACTGCACTGATTGGTTTGCAATGAGTCATAGCTGTGCAATTATGGCTCTGCAATTGCCCAGGCATGACATCATAAAACCAACTGTCAAAATACAGACTTAAAAATTATTTTAAAAAATTGTGGTTGGTTAGTTTAAAAAGAGCCAGTATTCTCTGAGTATCTTGTGTGTTACATTTGTGTGTTACATGCATGGTTAGCCATATCTACTGCCAGATGAGATTTCCATTGCAAGCCTTCATGGGTGATTTTGCAGATATCACTATCACTGACATTAAAATATAAAACAAAAAGAAATTTAAAATAAATAAAGGGATGGGAGACCTTTGTGATTTTATTTGAGGGCAGAATATTTTCTGAATGTCTAAGTTTTGCCTGCAAAGGCAGAAAATCCTGATGTATACAGCTGGCTCAATGTGACTATTTTTGCCATTGCTCTGCAATCTGAGAGCTCAGAAAACTGGCACATTTAATATTTCATTACATGTTCCAATATACTTGTTAATTCCTACACTGGGCTTCTAATGGCCAAACTATGGTTCTGATCTGTTGTATTTCATATGAGCAAAGATAACAGCATTAGGGCCCCAGTGCTTCATCTTGTTCTACCCTATTCTGAGAAGCTTCATTATTTTTCCTGTAAGCAATTCCTGAATTTTTGACTGGTATCTTAAAGCCATTTTAATGAAATGCACTAGCCAGTGAAAAGTCAAAGGAATATGAATACCAGAGGTAGAAGTAAAAATACCTAAGATTTACTTTAAGTATCTCTTCTGTCATAGTTTGAGGTAAAAAGCTAAGCATTTCACTTTTGTCTAAATTTAAAAGGAATCCAAAATTCAAAAGCAAACATCTTTTTAATCCAAAGAATAATTTTAGGATTTTTAAGAGAAGAAATAGTTTAAGTCCAGCTCAAGTGTGGAAGTGAATCTGCTGAAGTTTTTCAGAAAAATTTGAGAGACAGATAAACCGTAGTCAAACACACACTAAAATCTCAGTACTCTGACCTTAATATCACACATCAATGTCTGAACCACAAGGCTATGGAACCTGTGTCTCTTTTTAATCACTTAATCCATAAGTATAATTCAACATAAGGTGGGACAGAGACTTTGCTATTCATGTTCAATTGTTTTGACGCTGCTTCTGAAATTTTTTCCGGTGATGTGTTCTTCAATACCTATAAGAATTCTGTAGAAGAAAAAATGAAACTTGGAAAAATATTTATATGCTCTTGTCAGCAACTTTTTTTGTGCTTGTCTTCAGCATCCCAGATGATTCCTTTTAGTTGTAACCAAACAGCACTGATTTCTTCACTCTTCCTGGATCCCAGAAAAGGACTAAGATAAAAAGTTGCTCTAGACGTTTTCTGAAAAGAGTGTGGGACAGTAAAAGCAGTCGGCTAGATTTGTTTCATTTTCTTTGCTGGAAAAAGAACAAGAAAAGCCTCCATAACTGGTATTCAAAGCAGGGTGCCTCCAAGCCTTCCTCCCTGTTTAAGACTGAGAGGAGAAAGTATGACTTGCCAACCCCCACCAAGTGTGTGGATTTTCATGCAGTGTGTCTGCTGGGGCAGTGGAGAAGAGGAAGTGGTGGGAGGTAACATTATATTAATCAATTAATTTACATATATATATATATATATATATATATATATATATATATACTTGTGAGACAGACCTCAAAGAGCTAACTAGCCTCAGAGTCCCGTCACATTCCATCCCAATAAACAGACCGGACTTCTGAATTCTGGCATTTCTCTGTAGGAAGTGTAGTTCTGATGCTAACTCCTTTACCT
Organism: Passer domesticus; assembly: GCF_036417665.1. Taxonomy (NCBI): domain Eukaryota; kingdom Metazoa; phylum Chordata; class Aves; order Passeriformes; family Passeridae; genus Passer; species Passer domesticus. The sequence goes on along the minus strand of NC_087476.1, from coordinate 63,037,000 downwards.
CAGCCTCCATGGATCTGTCAAAAGGCTACAGTCAAATTCCTGCTCGTCCACAGGTAAAGAGGTTTCTGTATGCACTTACACTGTTTGATATTGCCATATATTTTCTGGTTGGAGTAGCATATCATCACAGAGCATGCTCTGCTTTGTCAGAACAGTTTTCCTTTCTCTTTATTTGTGGTTAGTGAGGTGCCTACTCAGGAGCATGAAAGTTCATTCCTGATTTACCTGGATGATATTTTTATCACACCGTTCCAAGTAACTTATCCCTTTTTTATGTTTGAGCCTTGGTTCATTAACTTTTCACCTGGGGAATGTAGTAAACAGAGAAAAATCAATTCTGACTCAGTCCAGCTCTCTAAACTTTCTGGAGTTCTTGTTCAACACTGAAACCATGACCCTGGAGAGTCCTCTTTCATAGAGAATATATATTAACTTTGTCAGTCAGTCTGATTAAATCTCTCTCTCCCTCTTTCTTTCCCTCTGTCTCTCTCTCTCTGTCTCTCTCTCTCTCCTGTCTTCTAGTCTCTTTTTAGCCTCTTTTTATGCCAGCCCTTACTGAAATGAGATATAACAGAACCACACCAGTTTTACCCTTAGGAGATAGCTGCAGATATTACCTGATTGATGGCTACTCTGTTTTTCTTCTGAACATGTTTTTTACACCTGTCACCTTCTCTCCTCTCCCTGAAACCCAGACTAAAAAAAAGAGAGACAGCAAGTAGGCCCATTAAAAATTCATACTGTGCTCCTCTGCAGCAGTAAAAACAAAAGTATCCCTTATTCTGAAGTATAAACTACCTGGGGCAGCAAATGCTATGGTTTCAAGGGAAGTCTGAATAAGACAATACAGAGGATTTTCAAGACCAGAGTTAATTAAAACTTCTCCCAAGTACAGCGCATCCGAATGGAATTTCTAAACTCTCAGAACAGACCAATAACATTTTTCACATTTTTAATGTCTTTCTTCACATAAAAAAGACAGAAGACAAAGAAAAGTAACAAAACAACGATAACAAGACTTCCTCCACAAATTTTTAAATCTGCATAAACTTCTAGGAAAAAAAAAAAAGGCAAAGTATTAATTCCACATACAGAAAAAGTGGAATATCCACCAAGTGGATATAACAAGTGGTTATCCTCCAAGTGGAAATAGCCTATCTTCTGACATTAGGACTCTCATTTTACATTGTGTCAGAACACAATCTTATTATAGGTCTAGGCCATATTCCTAGTGTTGTTTCTAGATGACAGGCAAGATATGAATACACGAGTTTGGATATCAGTATAGCATAGTCTAGGTTATATGTCCTTGCAGAGATGCACTGAAATAGTCCTTTATTTCTCCTACAACTCTAACTGGCTGAGAGATTTCTACACAACAAGTGAACTGCCCCACCCAAACATACCCCTTACACAGAGATAGTAGTTGAACAAAAAGGCTTCTTAGTGATCTGAACAACATTGGACTTTGACACCATAAAGAAATGGCCAAACTTTGCAAACTGTCTCTGAATCCTCTGTATTATAAATTAATTTCATAGGTAACAAGGAACCACAGCTTATGTCTTAGAAAATCCTCTGTGAATGTGAACTCAGGCAACCTGAAGAATGTCTTTGACTCCTTCTTGTAAGAGTTCTGTATTCCATATATTGATCTTAATCTGAGTCCAATACTCTGTTTTGGAATCTCTTCTCTGAACTGGTGCATTTATGTGGGACATCTATGTCATATCAACTCCACCTTTCCTTCCCCACTCATTTTTACACTTAGTCTACTAATTTCTTATAATATGAAAAAAAAAAAGGTAACATATAAAGCACTAAATTGGAAGGTCACACCCTCTAATCTTGTCTGATAGCACTTAAAGGTCTAGAAGCATGCCAGGAGATCAGATAGATATTGTTGCATTTTTTTTGAACTGGAAGAAATGACATTGGCTATGCATAACAGGAAGGCTTGGTCAATGGGTCCTGCACCATTAGCAAACTTGCATTGCAGGGCAGAGTGCTGGCCATTTTGCTAGAAATTATACTTTTGCATCCCATAACTCATAAGCAGATGAACAAAGCAAATGCTACAGCAGTAGAAGCCAGTAGGTCCATCCAGCTGGCCCTATCTCTACCAGAGGTCAATAACAAAATATTTGAAGGAGGTAATAAAACCTATGTTATATACCAAATTTGTAATAATATACTATAGGGAAAAATTTCTTCACGATTCCAGCTGGTGATCAATTTATGTCTTGAAATTATCCGTGGATACACTCAATAATTTTTTTCTGTGTTGGCAACATCTAATTATTAGAAAGCAAACAAATCCAGTAACACTAAAAGCATTGCTGAAACACTGCACAGCTCCTCTTGGAAAATGATGGGTTTTTATTTTTTACAAATAATGTTACAGATGGCATTAGCATAGAATTTGCACAACTTAAGGGCTGCTTTAATAAACATCTAGTGTCAAAGTCAGCATCAAAGTCAGCACTGGAAAGAGCAGGTGTAGCTTTTTATTTGCTGTTTCTGTATCTTAATCATGATCCTCAGCCAGAGACAGGAGACACTTTTTGTAATATTGTGAAGGAGAAAAGACAAGACATTGTGATTTGCAGTTGGCAAACTTGTATTTGCAATATCATACAAATTATTTATTCTGCTCTCACAGGATGGAAATGTTAATATTGTGAAGCACTGTATAGAACTGATGATTCCTAATGAAGGTGTTATTATTATGTATTAGCAGCGTGGTCTGTTGTGACTTCTCAGCGAGTGTGTCACTATTATATTCATCAGTCTCATGACTTAGTACTTCATTCCATTGTAACATAGCCTTAATTGTTCTCTAAGTGACCAAAACAATGGAATGTTTCACAGAATGCTCCATTAAGCAAAAGATGAACCAAGGAATACTGGAAATATGGACATATTTTAAGATTGGTACTCTCTCCTGGAACTATGTAATATTTATTCCTAGAATTATTATTTTTCTTCCACTTTTTCCTCACTCCCAAGTACTGTACACCTTCTTTTAAGGGAACTGGCATGTGTTTATGCTGGACTTTGCATTTCTCCAGTGTTATTCCCTTTAAAAAAAGGGAATAACAACAAACCAAAACAACAACAACACAAAAATTAAAACCAAACAAACAAAATCAAAACACCCACAAAACCAAAAAATCTCCCAATATCTCAAGGAAGATCTTCATCCCTGCAAGAACTTGGGAAAAGAGTTATAGATAGAGTATTCAGAAGAATTAGAAGAAGAACAAATGAGTAAGTCTGTATGCTGAAAACTGGAAAGGCAGTAACAGCTGCAGGGCTTATGTTGGTGAGTTTACACTCTCCTTTCTCCCACTATGTTACTTCCTGGAGTCTGCCTGTATTATTTGCTTTACCTATTAAATAAAATATGCTGCCAACGTGCAGGCTAAAAATACAAACATCACAAGACAAGAGAGTGTTTACAGGTGAGGGTAAACAGGTGTAGCTCTAGTGGATGTGGGTCAGGTTTACGTTTCTAGACTCATATAAGAATTCCAGACCTCAACATAAATTGTAAAAATTGAAAAAAAATGGAAGCAAGGATTTAATTCTATTTTATAAACAGCCAGCTAAAAGATAGGATATATAATGACACCAGAAACACTGTAATAACTGACACATCTGTTTTAAGTACTTTGATTTAGAGCAGGAAGGGTTTTCATAGTTAAACAATCTGATTTTAAGATAAGAAATGAATGAAAAAACAGTAGTTTACATTATTGAACTGATTAATCTACTGTTAACCTATAACCTGGGAATGTGACAAAATATTCCTTTTTATTTTCAAAAATGTATCCTGAAGGACGTTTAAACCACAGAAATGTGTTTAACCACAGAAAAATGCTTACAGTTAGCAAGAACAAAGAACATTCTGAAACTCAAGGGCAAAAATCCATCCTAAGAACTCAGAATGAAATTTATTAACAGCAGTATACATGAACTAGAAAATGGTATTATCTTCTGTGAAAATGATGTTGCGGCCTTACATTTTCACATGAAATTTTTATGTCTGCATTGAAGAAAAAAAATCTTCCATAAGCCAAACAGACAATAATGCGCTTGCACTTGAGAAGATGAGTTTTCTTTTGTCATATTTACAGCTCTGCAATAGTTTCATGTATGTAGTTGAAATATTTTATTTGATCTGAATTTCAGAGAAAGATACAATGCAATCCTAGCAGTACTAATAGTCCTTTTAGATTTAAAAACTTTTAAGAAAATGTTTTACAATAAAAATCTAAGAGTAGATGGAGTGAGGATACAGACTTCCAAGAGATTTAAAACGTGATAAATTATCCTTAGAGTTTGAAGAAGACCAATTGGGAGCAAAATGGAAACCTTTGGCAATAATGTGTGACAGAAGGAGAACATGAACTGCAGGCACCTGTGTTCTGAGTAAGGACTTTTGATAGGGACATTGATGTTAAATCAGCACTCCCATCCATTTGTCCTAAAGCAGCTTATGCAGAAAAATTTACTAGTAAGTCACACAAACCCCACCTTTTAAAATTAGCACACATCAGAAGAGACAAGAAGAGCTTTCAGATGACAAGAAAGTTTGTGAAAATTTGAATCTACTATTCAAACAGCTAGTTTTGAGAAAGCTAGTACTGAAACACAAGCTGCAAAAGTCAGTTTTAACAAAGGACAACTACCTAATTTTACAGAGTGGAAACCCTTATTTCTTCTTTCATAGAATCTGACTAAAGCTAAAGAGTTAGTCCAGGACCAAGGATAAAAAGATGTTTGTAGTAACTCCTAGATGAGTGTTTGAGACTAGATCCTGAGGTGGAATACAGGAAACAGAAGAGTTACCACCAGGCCATAAAAATGCTTCAGAATGAAATCCAAAAAGAGTAATGCTGTACATCCAGCACCACATTGGGTTTGCAGCCTTACCTGAAAGAAAATTGTATAACTTAGCTTAGAAAAGGTGTTGGGTTTTATGGTGTGAATTTGTGTGACTATGCAAGCTGCACCTTTGGTTACAAGGTGCATATAAAATTCAACAGGTACAAAGAAGTACTTCTTTTAAAGAAGTCTTGTTGAGCAAACCATTCTTGTGTTCATCTTCATATCTCCAAAATATACTGACACACTAGTGCTATGGTGCTAAAAAAGGAATAAATTTTCTGAGAAGCTTCTGATGAAAACAGACACACTTAGCTGAGCACCCCTTTTGGAGTGCAACACTGCTATTTTCTAAGAATTGGAAGAAGAGTCTATCAGCATGTCACAGTCCCTTTCTGTTTCAGAAAAAGAGGTCCAATACAGTCTAGCCAGATGACTTTATAGCTCTCTTCTAAGAAGAAACTGACGATTTAGGCTAAGTCAGGTTGTAAGAAGCAAATATGGAAAATACTGTTTTATGATTGTGTGCTCTCTCTGCACTAATGTTAAGTGTGTAAAAGATATGGTGAATTTACAGCAGTGTTTGAATCAGGTCTGTTCTTTGTAGCAATAGGATAATCACAATTAATTGCTACTTTTATTTCTGGGAAGACAATTTGGCAAGGGATGTGATCAGGAAATTGAAGGTATGCTGCCTTCAGAAAATGGGCCACAGTACACTTCGAGAGAAGTCAGACAACTGACTGCCAAATAACAGGCAAGTAGAGCCAGCACTGAAGAAACAGACTGATGAAAAAGGTGAAACAAGTGGGGATAACATTACATGACAATGTTTAACTACTGCAAGTCTCCTTTCTATGCTCCTTTAGAATGTGGATATTTAGAGCAAAGACTGATGAGGTGGAGGACTAAATTATGCCGCTCATAAAGGCTGTCTCATACATATTTTTTTTCTGTTCAGCACAAAAGATAATGAACAGCAGAAGGGGCTGAGGAGATGCTGATAACACCAAGGTTGTGGGTTTGATCTCTCATATGGGCCATTCACTTAAGAGTAGGACTTGATCCTTATGGGTCTCTTTTAACTCAGAATATTCTGTGATATCTGATGCTGTTACTAATGCTGCAGAAGACCTAGCTATCCACATCTATGACTTTACAATTGAGCCAGCTTCAACACAGTTAAAAGCAACCACAAAAGTAATTTCAAAAGGCAAGATTCCATGTGACATGGACCTTTGGAAACAGCAATTCCATATAGGACACCAGAGCTCAGATCAGTACTGAAGAATGTTCTGGAAAGTCATACAGAAGCTGGAGATAAAACTGTGTGCCATTATAAACAGGTAAACAGCCCATGGCCTAAAGGGCATTCATGTCTTGCCTAGGGTTTTGTTGTCTTGTTCAAGATAAGAGACATGACAAGATAAGATAAGCTGTCAGGCAAGGCTGAAATGCCAAAAAAGTAGAAGAAAGCCACTTATCAACAGCATAGACAAAAAGTGGCATACTGCTCTGATTGGAACTTCAAAAGAGTTATGATAGAAATGGCAGCTCAGGTTTAGATATTGTTTTACCTGCTACATGAGTGTTTAATTGACCAAACAACTATTTCACATCCAATGAAATTCAATTTAAATTTCCTGAGAATTTCACTTTACATAAATGCTTGGAAGCAGGAGCTGAAGACCTCAGTGCCTGGGTTACCTGATCTTAGTTCCCATGTTAACTATGTACTGAAATCTCTGAATTCCCTTTAAAAATCAGAAGCTCTTCCTCTGAAGTAACCATGGTGCAGCTAAAGCTGAAAAAACGTAAAAAATATGTAACAGGAGCAAAAATGAATAGAAGTAAAAGTGAAAAAACCCCACAACTGGAGGATCTTCACAGTGTCTCTGCACTGTTGGCAGAAAGGACATCACCTGGAGCCATAGCTGGAGACAAAATAAAAAAACAAAACAAAACTAACCAAAACTGAGAACACAAGCATGATCCTGATTATTGGTGATCAAGGCAACTCAGTACAAAGCTGCATCTCTAACATGTTGCTAAACCTTACTCCCAGTTTCAAGTCTGTCTCTGTGGGGAGCTGATGGGTTAGACCCTTTATAGAGAAAAGCAGAGATACAACACTAAATTTTATTGGTTGGGGTTTTTTTCCCTATTTGTATGTTTTGACAGAAAATTTTCATTGTAAAGGAAAGCCTTTGTGAAATCTCAGTGGTGAAATTTTCACCATTTTCAAGCTTTTTAAATCACGAGTCTTAAATACAGACAATAATTATTGCATGTGTGAAAACATAAAGTCCTTTGGAGGATCCACAGAGGTACCGAACTCAGTATTTAGGAAAGGCATCTGATCATTTAGTTAGTAGATGGTCACTATTGCTATTTCATACTTCCCTTATAAATTTTTTAATAATTTTATAACATTTCTGTTTTTATTAATTTTGTTTCCTGTTCAATACATCAGCATTTTTAGCTCTGCTCAGTGCAAGTAGAAAATTGATATTATAATTGCCTGAGTTGCAAAGTATTTGTTCATTAAATCGTTTTCCACTTTAAAGATATATAAATACCAAAGCAACAGAAGCGTTCCTATGCTGCTGACTAATTGACCAATTGCAATAACAAAAATATTGTCAGAACTTCTCTTCCTTTGAAATGGGAAACATTTGCAGTGTTATGGCCATTATCTGGCAATATGAAAGAAGAAACTTTGTACTTCCTTACAGTAAAAGTGTTTAGTGTCTTGAATATTGTGGAAACAGCAAGTTAGCAAAAGAGATGTTCTGCATTTTAGGGCTGTGTTAAGGCCATTTGGAGCTGTAATCATAATATTTTGTAAGCCTCCCTACTTCTCAGTGCCTAGAATGCTGCCTTACCTTTATTTTTCACCTAAGGAAGTCTTCGGTTTATCTCAGAAATTCCTCACTCAGCAGCTGGCACCTCTTCGTGTGGTGGGGCAGTGCATCTTGGCTGCCCATATTGGAAATGCAAAGGAGGGTGGCTGCCAGCAGAAATCCACAGAGTAGATGGTAATAAAAGTTCATAATCTTGAGGCACCCTTTGAGATGCATAGTGCAACTCACATATTTCTCAAATTGAGTTTTAACAGAAGTATGGTATCTTTCACTGAAAGAAAACATTTCATACTCACAAACATTTCCAATAATTTAATTATTTCAGAAAAAAATATTCTCGGTATTTCCACTGTTTGTGAATGACAAAAAAATTATTTTCTTAAATGAAAACTTAAACTGTTAACACGCATTATTTTACCAAATAGAATTTGAGATGTGGAGTCCTTGGGCAAATAAAGAATTAACTTCCCTTTTGACAGATTTCTAGATAGTTGGATGTCCTTTGCTTTTAAACTGTAGGAAAAAATAACTTCCACTTTTGAAGTAAAAATTTTCTAGGTTTCATGACCTAGTCTGACTCTCTTTGAGCAAATTCATGTTCTGTGTCAGAGTATGGGCTGGTTCATGAATGATTACAAAATTAAGGAGCTGTAAGTTTAGCTGTCGTGTAAAAGATCAAACTTCATAGTTTTGGAGGGGGAGGATTGTTGTTTTGTTTTGTCTACTTTTCTTTTTAGCTCAGGCTGGATATCAATTGAAGTGGAATTCATGTTAGTATTGAAACAGGCACTTGAAAAAAACACCTTCTACAACCCACTTTCTACTGACCCCAGCTCTTTTCCTATGGAAAAAAGAAAATGTGCCTGAAGTACAGTTACTAGTTTTCCAGACCCTTAATCCTGGCAGAAATATGCTCTTGTTTTCCACTGAAAGTGAAATTAATCCCATTCAAAAATGTTGTCTAGCAGTGGCTGCTGCTGTTGCTTTATTGACTGTTAAGACACCTTTGAGTATGGTTGAGAGAGTGAGGAAAAAATAGAAACATTATTGTGCAATCAATTTAGTGTGTTGCAAGGTGATAATAGAATTGTAACTTACTGCAGCATTTTGTTCTCACAAATCGTAACTGTTTCTTAAAGGAACAAACAGGTCACAATCAGGTTCTTTTGAAATAATACTTTTCAACTCCTTTGTGCTCCATTTTAAGAATGTTTACTTCACTATTAGCTTGGAGGGAGTGCCAGATCTAACTATGTTGATTGCTTGTCCTTGGTATATACTCCTTCCTGGGGCTAACATCCTTCCTGCTACGCCCTGTCAACTTTTAGGTTAGATCAACTTGGTATATAGATCTCCTGTTGTCTTATCTCTACCTATCAGATAATTAATTAACCTCTCTCGTAAGCTTTGTATTCTTCCCAGTCTTTGATGGATCTTACAGTCTATCAGAATTGCAATTCATTAATACTGCAGATCCTTTGGTTAAGACTGTGTCCTCAGGGCTCCAAGATTTTCCTTGAACAGTGTATGCAGGCAAAGAAATACAATCCTGGTTTCCAAATCAACAAGCAATGAATCAATGTTCTTGTCCTTTCTTGCATGCTTACTCCCTAATTTCTATTCCTTTTTACTGCAGCTGCTGATGCCTTTAACTTTGTTATGCTTGTCTATTTTTCTCCTATTATTTTATTTTGTTTGAGTCTGCTGTCAAAAAATGTCCTCAGAACATTGGTTATTTTAATAAAATTTTTTAAACCTTTTATCAGAGTTTCATATCCTCTGCACAGGAGTTGAAAACCTGAACTTTTTGTCTTCTATTATATTGATGTTCAGGCCAGAATTTAGGTATGTGTACCAGGAAGACTGAGGTGGCAATTCAGTTAAATTTTCCAGTGGAGATTAATGACCCTTAAAGCACTCGCTTTGCCATTGCAGTTTAATGGTTTGAAGTCAGCTTAGGGATGATTCTTAGTCATGCAAGCCTGTTCTGACAGGTCCTTTCTCACATTAATTTCTATTTTCATATTCTGGTATACACAATATACACACTATTCCTACATAGTGCTAGGAATAGACATAAATATCAGATACTGTTCTCTGAGATGTAGCAGCATAGCCTATGCCAATTTGATAAAAAAAGAAAAAGTCACCAATTAGTGCTCATTTGAAAGAAGTCTAAATTTTTATTGATGCAAAAAATATGGCACTTTTTCACTTTTTCCATATTTGAAAATTCTGTTCACTTTTTCAGCACTTAACAAGAATGTTTTCATGACAAAAACTCATGTTTTAGAATTTTCCCACTCAATTAAAATTAGAAATACCTTTGAGCAGTACCAGTGACCTTCTGTCTGTGCTGAACTTAGCACCCAAATGAGTCCTGGTGGTTCTCAGTGGCCCCACCATTTCTCCTGAAACAAAGTCAGAAGTTCATGCCCACCTCAGCGGTTTCAGACCCAGTGATTCCAGCTCATATCCTGTTTCCTCTGGTCACACCTCTAGGTCTTTCAAGAAAGGCAGAAAGCCTTTTCCTGTGCAACAGGAATGGAAGTGGAAGATTTGCTAAAAGTAAAAAAAAAATCAAAGCCTTGATTCACACTATTTGATTTAACAGCTGGGCAGAGTTTCCAAACCATCCACTGCTATGCAATGATATCAGTAGATGGCCAGGAATTTCAATAACCATGAATATCTACAGTTTAAGCCCACTTAATATTCTCCTTATTCTTATGAGGAATGTAATGTTCACAATTAAATTTAGCATTTAGACAGACTGTGTAATATGGTATACTATTCACTTTCAGAATTCTTTAGAAGTAATAAACCTGGATTGTACATTAAAATGTGATATGACTCCCAGATGTACCCTGACTATTTTTTTGGCACTTAGCACCACACATTATTTTCCACTGGTTCAGATGACAGGCAGAACCCATCTGAGGCAAAACGAAACAATTTCCAACTGGTGGGCTTGATAGTGCAGGTGACATTAAATAATTAACAAGTTCTCTTTCAGAACCATGCCTCATGCTTTAATTAATATCGCTTCTTAAAATAAGAAGTTGTTTACCATTGCTGCTTCTGCAAGCTGATTGCTGCTTGCAAAAAACATCTGAGACATGAATATGCCCAGGGGATTGCTTTCACTTCATTGTTTATAATAACTACAAACAAAGAGCTGCGAAAGCTCATCTCGCCATGAGGCATCCTGACAATCTGCCAGTTTAGTCACCAATAATAATGAGACTGGCACAAGCAATAAGCTCAGCGCAAATCTAATGAGGGCCCGTTTCAATCGCTCATTGATATTGCAGCAGCTGCTAAGCACCCAGTGTTTGGGATGTACACACACGAGGTCTGTGTGCCTCCAGCCACTGGAAGGGCAATTTCCTCCTCAGTATGGCTTTAGTCCTATTCAGACCATGCATCACCTTTTTAAAATCTAATTTCTGTCCCCATCTCAGAGTCACGATGCAGGCCAGCCCTGCTCAGGCAATGGGTGTAAATCATCTGGCCTCCCTGGGCCATGGAGAAGGCTGGAGAAGAGGCTGAGCTGGAGCTGGAGCTGGAGCAGGTGCCCATGTGGAGCCGGAGGTGTGCGTGGTGCGCTGGGCTGCCTGTGCTGAGCCCGGGTAGCGTCACTTCCGTCGCTTAATTCCTGTGGTGAATGCAATTATGAACAGATGGGTAAATGACACAATTCCACTGCTAATGAACTTCCCTACTGGGGAAGAGGACAGTGCATTACCCTTTTGTACTTCAGACTCTTAATTATCATTCTTAGAGTTTGGTGTGGTGTTCTGTGTTTGTGGGTTTGGGGTTTTTTTGTGTGTGTTTTTTGTTGTTGTTGTAGTTGGGGTGGTAGTTTTGGTTCTTTTTTGGTTTGGTTGTTTTTTTGTTTTGTTTTGTTTTGGGGTTTTTTTTCTTCTTTTTGTGTATGTGTGTTTTGTTTCTTTGGTTGGTTTCTTCCCCCAAGCATAATTATTTAACATCTTTGAATTTCAAATTTTTTGGAGATGAATAGCTAATTCCTGTCTATTTTGGAAGGTTCTGAGGAAGTGGCAGAACGAAAGGGTTTTGTTTCTAAATGGAAACATTATTTAAATGCATAGTTTAAGAGAAGAAGAAATCTGTGCTAGCCTGAGTTCTTAAATACCATTTTCTTCTTTCTTCAATTCCTATTGAATTCCCTTCCAACAAGTTTTCTCAAAGCAGAATTTGTAGATGATGAGCTCATTGCTCTGTGATGCATACATCAGTTTAGGAGGAATGAGTAGGAAGGGACTGATTTGGAAAGGTATAAATAACATTTCTACTGAGCCAAAGCACAAGCAAAAAGAAACCCAGAAAAAGTTGATGCTCAGGTCCTGAATTTCAAATTTCACAGAACTAAACTGATAAAAATACATTCTGTATCCAGTTGAAATATATGCCTCAGCATTAAAATACCATGAAAGTTGAAGATACCATCTAATCATAGACCTTTTTCTTGTGTTTTGCAAAGAGTGTTGAGGAATAAGATGGGACACCTTACACTTCAGAGAAAAAAAAAGAAAGTGAAAATGTTAATAGTTCCATCATCCTAATTTGAATTTCTTTTGTGTTCTGAAAATACATGGTCATCTTCTAGATAAACAGTCAGCATAAGTCTACCTGTAATTCAATATATGATAATATCCCGATGCAAATTTGACAAGAGAGTATTAACTCTGGAGATTCAGACAATAGAATGTTGTTTTTCTGCATTGCCACTTGTTAGAATTGTAAAGTGTATCACTGGACTTCTAAATTTTCCTTTATTGGCAGGGCAGCACTAATATTTAAATCTCTTCTCTGTGTCACCTTTTAATATTACACTGTTATTATACAGTTTGTGACTAGGCTTAACTTTAAGCACTTACATGAGGCATGTAAGTAGGAAAGTTGTTCTTTCCAAATTATTCCCTCTTAGTGACAGCAAACATGAGAGTCAATCTTCCACTGAGTATTTCAGAGCACTTAAGTTAGATATCTTAGAGGTAAATATTAGCAGTGATTTCATATGGAAGGAATAAAAAGGTCTGTTATGTCATAATGGAGACTGTAAATGAGTCTCTTAGTAGTGAGAAGCAATTGGAAGACTTAATGTCCTAATACATTATACAAGTGCAATGAATTTTAAAAGGCTTAAAAAAAAGGGACAGGGGAAGAAGTGGGAGTTGGAGAAATATTCGTTGAGCTGTAGTGGCTAAAGTTGAGCTCATTTTTGTGAGACAACTGAGTTTTTCTGCAGAAAGTTTCCAGGAGCACAAAGAGGCTTACGTATTCAAAGTATCAGAAACTGTTAATGGGTTCCACTGAAACAGATGGCAACATTATGATCATTTTTGCAATTAATGCTGACTGCAGATTGTTCTTGAGGCTGCAGTCATAGTTCTCCATCTCCTGTGCTACCACAGTATTATCCTGTAAGAGAATTTAAAAAACGTCTGATAACCCCTTCTTCCCCAAGCTACTGAAAACACTTAATATATTTGGAAATAGTATGAAATACCTTCTGCTGCTTGCATACCAAAGCCCCTGCAAATTAAGACCCATCTTTCTCTTGTGACCCTGAAATTTAGAGTAACATGCGATCTCCTTTTTCTCTTGAACTATTAAATTCATGATTAGAAAGCTAAGAACATCTTGAAGACACTATTTCTGAAACAAACTGCATGGCTGCATATATCTAACACAATAGCACTTCCGATTTACTGAATAAGTGAATATTTTCTGTCCATTTATTTTGGTTTCTCAACACTTTTCATTGCCAGCTAATCTCAGCAAGTGGGGATTTTTGTTTGTTTTGGGTTTTGGGTATTGAGGGGAGGGGCATTGTTTGTTGTTGTCGTTTTGGGAGTTTATGTTTGCTTTTATTTTTTAACTGAGTATGATGATCTCACATGCATTGCACAGATTAGAACTGTTTTCTTTGCAACCTTTCTTTGTATGTCCAACAAATTCTGTATGGACCAGAGACCATTATCAGTTTGCAATGCCCTTGAAAATAAATCATACTATAAGAGGAACAGATCTTTTCTTTCTTGGAATTAGTCTGTGAAACATGAAAAGGGGGGAGATTGTTTCGCAACTAATTTAGGTCGAAAGAGAATCAGTGCTATTGTCCTACAAACATCAGTGAAATGCCTTGTCACATTAAAGGGAGATGTGTGGGAAACAGGAAGGACTGCTCTGCCAGCTGATAGCACACGTTTGCCATTGGAATTAACCAGTTGAGGATAAAGTAGCTCAAAGTTCTCATGAATAGCTGGCGAATGATCATACATTGCTGACAACCAAATCAGGGAGCAGAGGGATTGGGGAGCACCTCTGCTTTGTCCCAGCTGGGATTACTGCCAGGTAACTGTGTTTGTCAGCTGCAGTATCTGATCCCCACAGGTCCTGCCACAGCACACACATGCAAATGCCCACAGCAGGCAGTGATGAAAGCTGTGGTCCTCTCCCCAAAGACATCGGGCTCAGGTGCCAAGGATCTGCTGAGATCAGAAGGAGATGGAGCCTCCAAAGGGCAGCATCTCACTGCAGAGCCTGGCAGCTGGTCCTGCTCCCTGAGCATCACACAGGCCATCCTGTGTCAGGAAATGTCCTATGGTGGGTCTACCCCGAGCTCAGCAATCAGGAATATGACATTTATCAAGGACCCTCTTTCCCATCAAAATAAAAATGTTAGCACTTGAGTTTCAGTTTTCCTACCTCAGAATTTAGTGGGAACTTAAACCTTGGAGCCAGGTTTCTCTTTCTCTTCCAGAGAAAGAAAACTGTGCTAGTGGGCTGCACCTTGCTGCTTTAAGAAGCGATTGCTTCCCAACAGTCTGCTGTATTTTGGAAGGTAAATGCTTTCTAAATGCAGCACGAAAAATAGCAGAGTGCTAAAACCTGGCAGAATTATAAGATGCCTCATTAAAGAGTGAAGTTTTGTGAAATCCACTTAGTTAAAAAACCTGAGGTTGGGGTCTCATTTCTGCTTTCAGGTCTTATGAAGGTAAACAGCTTAAAGTGACAGGTTAGCAGAGTTCAGAGGTTTGTTTTTTACAAGGGTGGCATTGTAAGATGTAACTGGAACTAGGAATGCTTCTTAGAGTCATATCACAATAATAAACTGATAATTGTACATTTTTTTGATGCATAACTTATATAGAGAGGAAAATACTCTTTTTATTTTTTTTCTCCCTACAGAGCATTCAACTATAAATTGTTGAATTACTTTGCTATGCAGATAAAGTATTTGTCTCCTGGGAATAGTTCTAATAAAATGGAAAATTTATAACAATGTTGCAATATTTTTTACCAATCAGAAACCACAGTAAGAGGTAATCATGTTGTTTATTTGTAAACAATGGACATTTTAATAACAAAAAAGTTGTTTTAAGATGATTTTATTATTATTGCAAGAGAACAACTGAAATTTAATCTGCAGCAGTGAATATCAAATGCTATAAATATTATAGTGAGAAAAGGTCACAGATAAAATCTTTCCAATTGAGATGTAATGCATGGAATTCTACCATAAATCTTGAAGATACACATTGAAAGATTTTTGCTGATGTGGCAAAGTTAACAGTTCCTGATTTTTGGGAAATACACTCTGGGGCTAAAAATGATACCTTATTCAGTTTTATTTTTGCTAAGTAAAAAGTATGTTATCTGAAATAAAGTAGATGAAAACCCTTCAGAGCCAGAAATCTCTTATGGGCCATGAAAGCCTATTGCAACAACCACAGAAAGTGCCAGTAAAGGTTTATCTTAGTATCGAACTTAGAATCTAAGTGTAAATCAAACATTCAATGGTAGAGTCATGATTTAAGTGAGACAGTATTTGGAGAGATAGATCAAAATATACAGAGGGAATCTCTTTAGCTTAAAGCATTCATAATATTTAAAGTCTTTTGTGGATTACAGAAAGAAATTTGGGGGATCCACAAGAAATCTCATTAACATATTTTTTCCCCCTTAAGAGAGACTGTCTAAAGAACCTTTTGCTTATTCTGAGTATGATGCCATCACTGATACCTTACATAGAAACTGCATGTATGGTATACAGCATACATAGAATCATACATATTTACATAACAGACGCTAATAGGGCTTTCCATTTAAAAGAAATCAACAAAGTAAATCTTCAATTGACATATGAGTAGGGCAAACACACATGAAAATGAGAAACAGATCCCTAGAGAAACATCATGTAATCATTTTGCATTAAGTTCATTCATCTACGCAATGGGTAGATTTATATCTGCCACATAACATTGTGATGCTCTTTTTATTAATATTTCTAAAAAATGGTGACATTATTTAATTAAACAGGCATGCAAGTACCTGGTGGTGTTTTTTATCTGTCAACAACTGATATTCATAAGCATTCAGTTTTCCCCTCCCTCAAATAACGTCTTACTCATGACAGAATAAATAGAGCTGGGTGACGGGAAGTTACCTATCTTACCTCTCCAGGTGATGAAACAGGCTGCCTTCTCCATGTCCAGTGCAAATATTTGCCTAGCTTTTTGAAAGAGATGTTACAATCTCTCTAGCACATCCACTAATGTGGTTATCTAGCCTTACCAGTAGACTCTTATTCTTTGTATATGTTCATTCATAAACAAGAGCTTTTTCATCTTCCTTCCTATTTTTTAGCCTTTTTCTAGTATGTCCAGCCCTCATTTCTTCATCTTCTGATGATCTATAACCATTCTGATCCCTCTCTGTTGCAGCCTATTCAGTAGCTCAGCATTTTTCTTAGAAGTGAATTGTCTGAAATGGAAGGTGAAATTTTAGGAGAGATTTTATATAAGCCAAAACAATATGATTTCTTCATATACAATCTTGCTGACTATCTCCTTCTATGTATATCCTTGGTGTGATTTCTTGGGATGACATTATTGACTCATTCACCTTGTAATCAACCCTAAGGCCCAGAACCTTTTGCAGGAATTTTATCCAGCCAGCTGTTATACACACAGTAGTTGCAGCTGATTATTCCTGTTTAAGTGTAGTATACTATACTCTGAGGTTAAAAATTTCAGATCTGAAAAAAGTCAGATATTCCTTTTCTTGCATAATAATAATAGGAAGATTTTGTCAGTTACCCCATATTGCTTTCTTTCGTTACTTTTGCCAATGAAGTAATTATTTCATACATTCATTAACTCCAAAAAGAGTTTGCTGAATAAAAGTATGGACTGCTTAGATCATAATTCAGGGACTGATTATCTTGAGACCACTCAAAGAAGAAAGTTTGGCCAAAAGAAAGCAGTAAAGACAGAGGCATTTCTGTGCTCTTTTATCTGTATACTAATTTCTTGTGTTCCTAAGCAAGCAAACTACTCTTTGTGAACAGTTTTCCACTTTTGACTTTTCAAATCAACTGGACTCAGATTTATACACACCCACCTTGAAGTACTACTTACCTTTCTTCAGACTGAAGTAAATAACCTGAAGTGTTGCAAAATTATAGAAATTAGATAATTATAAATAAGAAAGATTCATCATAGAGTCTGTAATGAAATAATAGCTTTTATAGATATAAAATAGATTGTACAATGTGACTGTATCTAGTATTAGAGTATAGTAGGAGAATAACAACAATAGAAAAAAACTCATAACATATAGTGTTAAAGAACTTTTTAAACTATTTATTCTAATCTTGGTTAGCTGGAACATAACACTTGTTAGCTATTTTTACATGGAAAATGCATCCATTAAGCCTACTATATGAGCCAGCGACAAAACCAGAGCAGTCAATCGGAGCTGTACAGTGATAGAATTAATTCAGACATTAATAGACAAGAGGAAAAAAGCTTACATCCTGAAGTAGGAGATTACTAGCCATAGCAACATAAATAAACATTTCTTGATGTCTTTCTTTTCCAGTTATATCAGATTATTTACCAATCAATGAAGCAGATAAAGATACAAGTTACATTATATTTGACTTATTTTTAGAACCACTTTTCTGTAGATTTCTCTCCCAAATGGAAATCTTTGCCAAAGGCATGGTCCACTGTCCAGTTGTTGTGTGCATTTGCACTGTAGTCTCCTCACTGCTGGTCTTTTGTCCTGTTATAAATATAGTGTATTTGAATACATTGAAGTGAGGAAAAGAAACCTAAATAATGCTTTTACAGTGAATAGTGCAAATATCCTGAAAGAACCTTTCTTCAGCCTGCATTCTTTACTTTTTTTAAAATGGCCATCTCCTGCAGGAACTTTGTTTTTAAATTTCACACTATGCTGCATGAAGCAGCAATTGAGCTTGTGTGTACTTTTCAGATGGGTTAATATGTTTTGCTAATTCAAAAAAATTAAATTTAATTTTGTAAAGACAGTTTCCCAGCAACTAGAAAGAATTCATATTGATTAAGAAGAAATTAAAGGAAATTTAGTTTTCAAGGACAGATTATGCTTTCTTAAAAAAACAAGAAAGAGTATTGTGTTATCTTTGGCTGTCTACAACAGAATATGCTATGACTAGGAAAAATTTTGGGGAAGTGATTCCTGTGGAATGTCATGGGAATTAATGTCTCAGAAAAAGCACTCAGAACAGTAAGCCAAATCATGGAAAAACTTCCTACATTTTATTTGCAAACCATATATATTAAAGTGTTTGTGAAAACGAAGTTGTGATTAACATATACATAAAGTGATGCTGCTTTATTTGTTTTTTTATTTGTAGACCTGCTTCTGTAATCCTATACTTCTAAAGCAAACAGAAACACAATTATTATGTGCAGCTGGTGTATGGCCAAATGTTTTTAATACTCTAATTTTCAATTTAAAAAAAAATTCCAAAGAAGTTCAAAAATTCAAATTTGTCAACTCATTAATCGACAATTTTTGCAATAGTACAACTCTACAATTGAAGAAATTGTAACTGTCTTGGGTATGTAATAGTAAGTAATTTTTGTTCTATCTCATTTAAGCAAAATAATAAGTACATGGTTGGCTTAATCTCCAGGGTAGTTTCATTCTACTGATTTGCTCACTCAGGGTCTTTATTACTTTATTGCCCTAAAGATTCCATTTGTCATCCCAGGAGCTAAATATTCCATTACATGTGGTAGGACTTCATAACCATCCCAATATGTAGTCGTTTCATCTTCCCAAACTTATCCAATGTCACCAAATTTTATTTCTCTGTAGGCATAATGAAATTACTCATAGATTTTGGAGTTGGAACACTGTGGCATCAGGAATAACAATGTTCTAATTTATCTAATGTAACTGAAGAATAAAGATTTTTGTGCCCCAGCTCTGAATTTTGCAGCACATTGTCTCCCATTCTATATGTTTTAATAGAAGCCCAGGTAGAAAGAATGAGCATGAATGGTTTGTAGTGTAGTTATAACACATGGCATCAACAAAATTAATGTCTTTGGAAACATAAGTCTCATATGAGCTTAATATATTTGTTTTTCTGCATGGTCAGGATATTTTTGGTCTAAACTGCCTATATAGATGTATTTATGTATTAAATACATATACACACTTTACACACACTACATAAGCACATATTAAAATACATATACACAATTATACATTTCATATATTTAGTGCATGTTTACATATATATGATTGCTTTTCACTCAATTACATATTTTTAATCTTTTTTTGGTGGCATATTAATTTCTAGTTGTCAATATACCATAGTGCACTTCAACAAATTGTTAAGCATTTTGTTAGTTCCTAGCATTAAGAGAGATATTATATTAAGGGGAACTTGAGACAGATTTGAAATTAAAATTCGGTATCCCCTCTTCACCACAGGTCACTAGCACAGTTGCAGCTCTCTGAAAGGATTATGTGAAAAAAAAAGTTCTTCACGAGCTCTGCATAAACTTTATGGTGTTGGACGAGGCATGTAAATCTGGACAGTTTCCCTGTTTCTGGGATAAGTATCATTTTCCTTCTTGCAGTCCCCAGTGCTGGTTTACTGTCCAGATGGGTGGGAGCTGTCCTTTTCCTTGGATCAGTGACACAATGCACAACAGCAGTGGTGAAGCTTTTTCATGTAGGAGGCTGAGGAGAAATCCTGGGATGAGGTTGCCATGGCAAGAAGCAGTCCCTGCCCTGTACGGTTTACACTGCATTGTGAATGCTATGCACGAGCTCCACTTTTTATCTTCACTTGTATAATCAGTGATTAATTTACTGTGACTTAATTCACAACAATGTATTTAGATTTTGCACACTTCATTTAAAGGCTGCACCTTTATTATCTTCAAATTCATGCAAAGATTTCTGCATGGAAAGGAAAAATTTAAAGGCATCTTTCTCAGTGGTGACAAGGGCAGAGAAGGAGGGGCTATTCTTTGTAGCCATGAGATGTCTCAATTAGCAGAGAATTTTCTAAACATCTGCGTACAGTAAAATTTAACTGTGTGACCAGGAGTCAAAGGCAACTTGCTGGAGTAGGTCCTATCAGACTGCTGTTTTATACCAATAGATGTGGGACCTTCCATGGACTGATGGAAGCCATGGTTGGTGCTCAAGATCACACAATAACCAGAAGGAAAGAGGAGAAGGAAACTGATTGCATCACTATACAAAAGGTCCTGTCTTTCAGCTGTTGAGACAGCTCTGACTGGGCCCTACAGGTTGCTGCTTTTGTACATGAAGGTGAGGTACCAGGGGGGTTGTTGATGACAAGAATATGGTACAGCATAATTTTTCATCTAGATAAGACTACTTACAGAGGCTATCCTTGATATCTAGTGAGAGTTAAAATTAGCAGAGCTCTCTGCAGCCAACATAATTGCTGGCAAAGACAAAAAGCAAACAGACTTTTGGATTCATACTGAATTATTTGAAAAAGGGAAATCTAAGAATTAAGCAGTTAGTTTAGAAACCAGTAAACTGAAAAACAACCTAGCCCATCTACTGGACCTCATTCTATTTAATTTCTGCACTCTCTGGGGTTATGCACTTGTCTTTACAACACATGGAGAAAAGGGACCACAGCCCTACTAGAGATGATTGGGGTCTTCTGGCAACAGAAAACCTATCATGATTTCAGTTGCAAGTTGAAAATTTACTTATAACTTGCCTCCATTCCCCCTTAGCCACATGACACCAGGAAGTATTTCATATTAGAATAACTTTTCTAGCTCTTTTGCAGTGTTATGCTGACAGTTTTATTTTATGATTTTTATCAAATCATAGTGTTTTGCAGTTCTTTGAATTAAAGTGGATTTGCAGTATTTCACACATGAAACAATAGAGAGAATTTCCAGTAAAATGAAAATTTCTGAAGGCAGTATTTTACAGTGTGTGTTACAGCTGTTCACACCACTATACTTATGAAGGCAGTAGCTTTCTGTTGCTATGTCCTACATAAAATGAGGAAATGCTTAATTAGATTTGCCACAGTGGCTACAGTATGAAAGTGAGGAAATTATTCAGACCAGAAACCATACACAGACTTCAGCACTAGAAGAAGAGAGAAAGAGTTTTGTTGCTATCAAAGCAACAAAAGACAACTCAGTATCTTAATTTAGACATCCAGTATATCTGGTTGACATTTTTCTTTCCTTCCTCTTCTGAAAATGAGATTCTTATGGAATGGGAAAAAATGGAAAAAAAAAGCAATACCTGCAAAAGGAAATACTGAGTAAAGAACATGAAAACCTTAAAAAATTTTGTTCACTCTATTTCCTGCCCATTTCTTCTTCCTAGTTTATTTTAATGAGTAAAGATTACACTGCTGAAATTCTCAGTTTTTCTCAGTGTTTCAACACCTATTTATGGGTTTGGGAATATCACTTTAATAGTATCTACTTATCAAGCAGTATAAATAGCTAGAACGAAGCAAATACTGTTCATCTGATCAACAGATCCAATTTAGGTTTGAATTGTTCAAGATCATAGAGTCCAGCCATAAATCTAGCACTGACAAGGCCACCACTAAATTATGCCCCTAAGTGCTACCTTTGCACATCTTTTAAATACCTCCAGGGGTGGTGATTTCACCACTTCCCTGGGCAGCCTGTTCTAGTTCCTGACAACCCTTTCTGTGGATAATTTTTTCCTAATATCCAATCTAAACCTCCCCTGGTGCAACCTGAAGTTGTTTCCTCTTGTACTATCAATTTTACATGTGAGAAGAGGCCAACCCCACCTGGCTACACCCTCCATTCAGGGAGTTGTAGAAACTGTTGAGGGAGACTTGTGTGCTCCAAACTCCGCCTATTCTGTTGTTCTTGGTACACACTCCAGCACCTCCATGTTATTCTTGTATTGAGGGACCCAAAACTGAGCACAGGATTCAAGGTGCAGTCTCAGCAAGGGCAAGTAAAGGAGAATGATCACTGCCTTAGCTCCATTGCCCACAGTACTTCTGATACCATCCAGGATACTAAACTCTAGGTAGATGGCATCCAAAGCCTTTCCCTCATCCACTAGGCAGGGAACCTTGTCATAGAAGGACATTAGGCTGGTCAGTCCTCTGTCTGGGTCTTGTAGTTCCCCAGATCCTCCTTCTGGCCCTTCTTTAGATGGCCATCACCCTTGCTAACTTACAGGCAGTCACCTGGGACCTCGATGGTGAGCAAGGATGTATGATAAATGGTAGAGTGGCTTGGTAAGCACTTTTACCAACCCCATCAGTCCTCTTGGGTGGATCCCATATGTTCCCACAGATTACTACCCTGCTGGGTCACCTCATCCTGTCTGTCTGCTGTTTCAGCTAATAGCAAACATTTATGGAAAAGAGTCAGGTATCTGTTATTTGTAGAAGGATCCTTCACATTTTGTGCTTTCCAAGAATGCAGTAACCAGTGGTTTTGAGGCGGGGATTTTAGAATAAAGCTGTTTTTAGCAGATACCACTCAATCCTGTCTTTTTCTCTGCCATTGAGAGTCCTTATTAGTAGCACAACTGTATTAGTAGCACAATTGCATACATTGAGATACCACTTGGCTAGACTGAGAATAAGGTAGATAACCAACCCATTTGCCAGCAAGAGACTCAAAATAAAGAATATTCTTAAGTGTAAGTGGATCTTTCCCTCTCTATGGAAAAATAAAAAAGTAACTAGACTAAAGAAGCCATGGAGGAGGTGGCTGTGGCCTTTCAGTCGTGCATAAGCCAAACCTTTCTGGAAGCATCATCCCCAACCCTCTAAGAGTTAACAGCCTTTTAAATGCAGTTCTACTATGAATTCTATTATAAATGTACTCTGTAAAAAAAAAAAAAAGGGAAGACAGATCTACAAAGGTTGTTCAAATGCAAAATTCTAGTTCAGAGCCTGTGTCTAGATATGCCATTTTTTACCAGAGCTTGGAAGTTAGTGAAACTTAAACCATCTTTTGTATTTCCCTGATCTCCACTCTTTAAACAGTTTCTGCACTGCACAGTTGTCAAGTAAAAAGCATTTCAGTCTGGAGAGCAGTGAAAGGAGAAAATCCATTCTGTATAAAAAATGACCAGTCCCTGTTATGACATTTATTGTGTATTCACTTATGAGATATTGGATAGTGCATATGTGTCATAACAGAAGGATTATCCATCACATATACTCCTCCATAATACAGCTGTGCAGTATTCAGGTGTGTATTTGCATATCCACATCCATATGAAAGGCTTGGCTCACTATGGGTGTCTTAAGCCAACAAGTCCGTCCCCTGCAATGTAGCAAGACTACACCACCCTGAAACCTTGTGGACCAATATTATCTATTTAACCTCCAATGAAGGTGATCCAGCATCCTCCCTGTGACATATTCCCTAAAGCCTAGACCTTGCTAATGAAGATCTTATATTTACCTAAAGTAATGTTTCCTTTTTGGTGCTTTCCAGTACACCTACTATTTGTCAGTCAAAGAAGACTATGCAAGACTTATGCTCACTGTCCCTTTTGTTACATCCCTTGGAATATTTTTTCAGTTATCATGTCTCCCCTCAGCATTTTTTTCCTAGATTGTGTCTTGTGGGACCTGTTTTCTAAATGTTTAATCATTTTTTATTTCTCTCTGAACTCCCTAATTTGCCTGTCATTTTTCAGATTTGATACTTCAAATTGAATGTAGGACTCCTACTGATGCTTAATAAACACCAAGTAGAACAGGCTAATTAACTCATTTGGGTTTAAATTTATTACTCTTAATACAACTTAATACCCTATAGCATTTGCTTCCCTTTCACTTATTTTTTTGGTTGTGAAAGTGCTGTATGTTTGACTCATAAGTATTTTGCCACCTAGCACAAAACTCCTGTCCTTCTGTTCTATCTCATTACTCTCCTTGCCTTCTATATTTGAACACATTGTTAATCTTTCACCTTTACTCTTCAGTTACTTACTAACTCTGTTGGAGAGGATTTTTTTTGTTCATTTTAGTCATCAAGTAATTACGATTTTATTAATGCTAGCTGCAACCTATGAAGATGTCTCTTTATGTACCTTCCAAAGAATTTATTGCCTTCCAGCTTCAAATTAAAGATTGGTTCAGTGTGTGTTCTGCCACATCCCACACAGGGGCCAATCCAAATATTGTGTAGTGAAGGGTGGACTCCATCAAGAAACTCCACTTCATATTAATTTCAATAGGAAATCGGATAGGTTAATAATTCAATTAATTCAATGTTTGAGTTACTTTGACCAGCTGAGGAACATTTAATTCCTTCCACATTCTTTTGATGTCAACTGAACTACTTGTAGAATACAGTTTAGTGCCACTAACCAATAAGTTCCTTCTCTGCTGTTGCTAATTAGCTGAATAAATTAAACTCTTTGGGCCTTAAGCTGGGTATTCTATCAAAACATTCCAACTATTCATGGGAGTACATCTAAGTAGAATAAAAAGTTTAAGGGACTCTCTGGCTTGTCAAAAAAAGGCATGAGACAGAATTTCTGATTCCTTTGTGCGTGTGTGTGTGTGTGTGTGTGTGTGTGTGTGTGTGTGTGACAGGGAGAAAAAATGTCTGGGGGAAATAGAAATTCAGAGGAATGTGGGGAAAAAAAGTTCGTACTGGCAATTTTTCAATGGTCTATGTTAAAGTATGGGCAGGTGTGTTATTTGGGAATTTCCATGTGGCCCAAAGGTAAAGTTTGAATTGATTTCATTCTTTTGTGCTCAATTTCTTTTTATCAGAGTGTTAAAAAACTTTAATGCTTCTGGGGAATGATAGGCCATTTATCCCTTAGACAGACTTTTGAATTTCTTTTGCAGAAATGTTAGGAGGACAGTTGGTTTTTCCCTTGGCCAGACAACAAAATAAATCATATTCTGCAATTGCTGGTAAATATTTTAACTTCAAAAATAAAGTGAAGAAGAAAATATTTCACAGGCACTTTTAGAACTTGCTTAATCTTCAGCTGCCTCTGAAGTCTCCACATTGTGATATCTAAATATTAGGCATATTATAAAGACATTACAGACAAATCTTTGGCATTCTAACCTTCCATTCTGTAACTGTATGTAAGTCCTATTAGATAAAAATCTCCAAAATTAAAGGAGAACCATAGGCCTGAAGCGGAACCTAGGGAACTTTACCCTATTCCTCTGACATATGTTTATATTTGATTATGTTGTCTGCTGAAATCCTTGAAAATTTAAAGTCATATTTCAAATAGTAGAATTCTAACTGCTTATACTTCCAGTGGCCAGAGAAGACATTTGTTAGTGAACAGTGCACATTTTTGTTTGCTTGTAAAAATATTTCATGTTCGTGTTTCAAATGTCTATACCAAAGAAAAAAATGCCCCCAGCACCTTTTATGAAAGAATTGTGACAGAATTATTAGATAGTGAATTTAATCTTCCATTTCCTTGGGATGATAATTTAATGATTCTGGAGACGATGCATGATGACATTCTTTCAAGTATAAATACATATTTACCTCTTTCATACTGCTAGTCTGCATTGTATTGACCTTCTGTACAAGTCTTATGCAGTAAACAGACTATAAAACATTCTTAGAAAACAGATGGACTATACACTGCCTTCTGTTGGAGGAAAAAAACAACAAAAACCCAAAAGGCTATTTTTTAAATCTTATTTTCCAGTGAAGTTGTTTTCAAGGTACGGTACTTTAAGGGACAGTAAGCTTATATGTGTATTGATGCAACCAAGACCTTTCTCTGTGTTTTTTATTTGTTTTGTTTTGTTGTTGTTTTTAAAATAGATACTATATGATGTTGAAAGGTCAGAAGAGAAAAGTCAACATGTTCTCTATCTTTGTAATATGTCTGATGTCAGACAGACTGTATTTTTCAATCTGCTTTGCATGGGGTATGTTATCCCCTGAGCTTATTGGTATTATACCCAAAATTTCAAGGGAAAGGGTATTTCTGTTGAAATTTAATGACCAGTTTCAAATTAGGGATTAGCCTGTAAAATGAAGAAATGTCAGAGAGAGGCAGGCATTTAACCATACCCAAGGACCTGGTCTTCCTTCTTCTGAGTCAAAGAGATACTTCAATCCAGACTCATTCTGCTGTGTTTATTTAAACTGTAAGCTCAGACTCCGAAGCAGCACCTAAGGCTCTGAGGTATCTATCAGGGAGTTTTTTTGTGACCTTTAAACGTGCTAGTGTAATGTAAACAGCTGCAGTATTTTATGCTGCCACTGTCAGTATTTTCTGATTTTAAGGAAGATAAAAAACTGTCATTGTAATGGTAATTGTTTTTGTATTACCCCACTAAAATTGATGTCTGGTGCCTTCAAAATAACTTGAATTTACAAGCTAGATGTTTGGACACTTTTAAAGAACTCTTGACAACTTACCAAAGATATCAATCCGATTGTCCCAGGCTGAGAAGAATTATGTCATGAATTGTATAACATTATCTGGTTTTATGAGTGTCAATAATCAATGACAAAAAAAGTTAGCTTCTCAAGAAAGGTCCAAATCAGCCTTTAGAAGAACAGAGTACTGGTGCTCAGTATAAAAATGAGAAGACGTGTTGAAGTCAGCAGACTCTAATCAGGCAAGCACTATTTCCTGAGCATGAGGACAGCTCAGAGGCACCAGGTTCACTAAAACAAGAAAAAGCCTCAGGAGAAATTTTGCTAGAGTTTGCATACTATTTTTAGATGTTTCAAAATGGATTTTTAGCTTTAAAGAAAAAAAATTGCAAACATTACTCCTAATATTAGAGTATTGAACCTAATCATACTAGATACACTCCAAAAGAAGAACTGAAGTGTTTTATTATACAAAGGGAACTTTGACGTCTATTGCAGAGACAATAAATATGGACTTAGATATCCTTGCTCATATTCTTTAACACAGACTGGCCTTCATTTTCCTAACCACTTTTTTTTTTTTTTTAAATTAGTAAACACATATATATACAAAACATGTGGTCTGTGTTCTGTACTATTGTTAGGGTATTTGTGTTTCTAGTAAACAGTCAAGGGTTCTGACCACAAAGCCCTTATAGGCAGATATTTGGTGGTGCTCAAACTTGATTATGTCACTTTTTAAATAGCTGATAATGGGCTACAGTCTAGTTGCCAAGGCTTGCTGAAGCTTGCAGCACAACATTCAAAGAATGAAATATCATTTAAAAAAAGCCAAGTACAAAAGTATATGAAAATTTTCTCTGAATAGAAAAAAAATCCAAATACAATTTCTTGCTTTGAAGATCAACATTTCTTTGAGCAAGTTTCAAATTATTTACCAGTTTATCTATAATTGATGTAAAATACTGCCAATCATTTCTTCAGTGTCTTATTGATATGTCCAGGCAGTCTTTGTTGTGAGTAAGTGGTCTTTTTCCTGTCCTAAAAAGCCACTCCTTGAAATGTTAGCAGTAAAAAGCCACTCCTTGAAATGTTAGCAGTAAAACTAAAATAATCTAATTTTTAGTATTTTCTTTTTACATAAATGAAAGCTTTCCAAGTACTTATTTTCACAATTTTTTTAGTAAGCTGCCATGTTATTTTTGCGAATATAATAGCTATATTCAGTGCTGAACATCACTGTTGTCAAATGTACTGATAATTCCTCTGATGTCAGTGACAGAAAGATTGTGTCTTGTCAGTAAGAAAAGCAGATGCCTTGGGCATGTTGAAACTGAGAAATTAGATTCCCCTAGGAGAGCAACCATGAGAGAACTCAAAGCAGTTACCTTCCAAGAAGGAACTGGTGAACTGATTTATTAAAAAATGAGAACTGACACCTTTGACTTAAACTGGAGTCAAGCATGCAGTGTAGTTTGCAGAAGTCTAATTGCATTTTTTTCCAGTTGTGGTCTTCTGTTTATGTTCTTCTGTTTTTCTCTAGACAGGTTTAGCATGGACATGTATCAGGCAAGAGGGTATCAGTATGCATTTCCAGACAGAGATAGCTTAAATAAAGGTGTAAGTGACCTTTACTTCACTCTTATGCTTCTATACCAAGACATTTAACAAAACATGCATGTGTATACTGCTTTACTAACCTACCTGGCTTTCTTAGAGATCTTTCAAACATTTTCCATTGTAGACTTAATGTTTCAGGAGTTGCTTGAAGATGCTGGATATTCTAGTTCTGGCACAGGAAAGTCCAGGAGGAAGATGTAGCTTGCAGCTGCCCTCTAGGATTATTTGCAAACCGGAGCTGAGTGTGTGCCTGGAGCTTGGCTGAAGCAGTTGCTGTGGCTCTTGGCAGAATGAGGCTTCCAGGAATGTTCCACTTGTGCAAGAGGGAAAGGGCTAATAGAGGTTATTAGTCCTTCTTCACCTATTATTTGACCCAAAATCTGATTAAGAACACATTTCTCCTATGTTAACTACCCTTTGGATTCACATGTTTCCTGCTAAGTCTATCCTTTTTCAGCACTGCATAGATCTATTTCAATTATTTAATTTAAACTTGCTAACATATCTTAATTTCATTGTAGATTGACTTAGCAGTATAAAATACAAGGGCAGATAGGCTCTTCCTAATTTTAAGATGTGGTAGGCAGGAATGAGCCTTACAGACAGCAAACAAAGAATGGTTTTAATTAAAATAGAAACATTTTAATAAAAAGCACAGCTGTCTGGAGACTGTGTATTTACTGTGGTGGATCAACCTTTTAAACACTTTCAGAAAAGGGAGGAGTTTTTGTTTAAAGGTAGGAGCCAAGAGGGGAAATAGCAGGACATGCCAGATGTAGAGTGATGTTCCAGATTTAGGTGCAGATTAGGAAAGATGTAAAGAATTAAAAAATAAAAGAAACAAAGCCTGTA
This sequence comes from Passer domesticus, assembly GCF_036417665.1. Lineage (NCBI taxonomy): Eukaryota > Metazoa > Chordata > Aves > Passeriformes > Passeridae > Passer > Passer domesticus. Next base: position 63,008,052 of record NC_087476.1, on the reverse strand, counting down.
GAGAATGAACAGGTTATCCTATAAGCAAAATATCTTTTATATATGAGCAACAGAAGCCTATCCAAAGAAGGAGAATGTAAGAAAAAATTTTCCCAAGAAAACAATATATTTAGGAAATAGCAATGTACTAGGAAAAACAATGATTAGAAATAAATTTGTCCTACTGATGAATAATGATTTAATGTTATTATTCTAAAATATTTAGAATGTTTTTTCTTCTATTCTCTTTTCAGATTTTGAAAATAAACATCAGATTAGTTTTCCATGGCTTGATGTTCTTCAACATTCCTGCACAGTATTCATTCCAAAGAACATCTGTTTTATCAGATGTAACGTGGTGCTATATGTTCTTGTGAAAAATGTGGCTTCAGAGGTGGGCCCATAATGTGGCTGAATTCAAACATGGATAGTGTCTCTGTCATAATTTAACTCTGGTAGGTGTCTAAACCTCACCCAGCTGCTCACTCACATTCAGTGGAATGGGGAAGAGACTCTGAAGGGTGAAAGTGAAAAAATTCCTGGATATATATGAAGACAGTTTAATAGGTAACACAAAAGCTCCTTGTTCAAGGAAAGCAAAACAAGGAATTAATTCACCACTTCCCATGGGCAGGCAGGTGTTCAGCCAACTTCAGGAAGCCAGGGCCCTATCATGCTTAACAATAACATGGGAAGATAAATGTCATAACTCTGACTGTCTTCTCTTCCGTCTTCATATGCTGAGGATGATGCCATATGGTCTGGGACAACTTTGGTCTATTGGGATCAGCTGTCCCAGCTGTGTGCCCTCACAACTCCTTGTGCAGCCCCAGCTTCCTCACTGGTGGGACAGTAAGAAGCAAAAAAGGACACAATGCTGTGTAAACACTTCTCAGCAGTAATTAAAACATCTGTTATCAAAACTGTTTTCATCACAAATCCGGAACATAACCCGTGGAAGCTCTTAGGCTTCAGTGGAGGAAAAAAACCATTTTGGTGAGGAACCATAATTCAGCAGTAGAAGGACATTTAGTTTCAGGCATGAATAAAAATGATGATGATGAAAGAATCTCAAACTCTGAGCTTGGAAAAAGGAGGAATTAAAAGATTAGCACAGTATGAATCTCTTCTATCTTGACAAGTTTGGGATTCCCTTTGCATAATGTTGGATACAGTCTGTGAGCGAAAGTGTAATGTGAAGCAAAATGCCATGTGTCATAAAATCTAACAAATGTGGAAAAAAATTAGCATTACAGCCATATCTGCAACTCATAGAAATAGATGGGATTATTTTATTGATCTGCAAAGGATACAGGACTTAATCCTGTATCTACAAAGGGAAATGTTTTCAGATGTAGCCTGGGAAGTTACATCTGGGAACATACAAGCTGACTGGTTCTTATCTCAGAAAGTAGAAACTCTGTTTAGAAAAAGCTTTAAAAATGTAAGACTTTAATCTTCATAAATCTAGTTTTTTTTTTTTGAAAATAAATCTGGAAAAAATATCCATCTTCTTTTACAGATTTTAGTTTCTTATCTCCACAGCTGAGCTTCTTCACATTCTTTCCTTTCAATGCTTTACTTTTTCTGAGGAACTGCTTTTCTTTCACATCTTGTGTACTTTTACTACTCATGCAGTGACTAAAAATGATGCTATCCAGTCAAAGACCTTATTTGAGCAATAATATTTAACATGCTTTTTCCTTCCTTTAGGTTTTTTAAATATATGAAAAACCTGAAGATTGACTTAAAGAATGAAGTACCAAAAATCTGATAAATTGAGCTGAGAAAAAACTTCAGATAGTATGGTTGAATTCAGAATATGTGTCCATGTTTTAATGACTGAAGATATTTCTTTTTTAGAAGAAATTAATATCATAATAAGGTGGAGCTTCAGGTTTGTTTGCATTTTGACATCAGAAATATCATTATTCTAGGTAGATATATGCATTTATAACTGTTTATAGTCATGAAGGCTCAGAAAATGTACCACAATACAGTATTGAGATGTGTTCAGGCAAGTTTGTAGCTCTCTTCCTCATTTGTCTCCAAAATCTGGACAGTTTGTGTTGGATACTGCTAAGCCGTGTTTGGTGCATTGGTTGGTAGTCTGGATGGATGGGTGAGTCTTGTTCATAAGAGGACATGGCCAGCCTTGTTACATCAGTAGTGGCTCCCTCTCCATGGAGCTCATTCAATCTTCCGAAGCTTCCCCTTCCCAGGGCAGGCATGGCTCAGCTGCTCTGTTTGTGCAGGAGTACCTACAGACCAGTGGTTTGTAATCACATTCATGAAGGCAAACCTGGCACCAAATTAATCTTTTCTTGCTCTGCCAGGCTGTAGAGCCCTGAGGTTAAGTGCCTAGAGCTTACTTTAGTGAGGAGCAGACATATCTGAGGAAGGAATGGGGCAGGCAGTTGCAGCATAAACCACAACCACATATGATTCAAGAATCTTAATTTTTTTTCCGTTATGAAGTGTATGTTCCTAGGTTTGATCCTGTTTTTTTTTTAACATTTTTTATTTTTTCTCTTTTTATTTTTATTTTTTAAATGAATGACAAGAGAAACATGAAAAAATAATGAAGCAGTGTGAATGAGAAGGGAAATCAGAAGTGCAAACTGTACGATGTGTTTTAAAGATTTTAAGGATTGGCTACAACTTGCATCAGCATTTCAAAGAAATAAAAGTATCCATGTTCCTACCTATGATGTCTACAAAAACTCCAGAGTTTTAGAGCCTCTCAGGCTCCTTTCCCACGTTAATACAACTTGATAAATTTATTTTTGTTTAAAAGTCTTGTTGACAAGTATACCCCAAAGAGGAACATGATCTGCAGTTGGAGCAAATGAAGGCAGATCTTGTTTCTTGTTTTTGTGTTCTTTGAAACCATACATGATGAATATTAAGGTTTTGTGAGAGGAATAGGTAGAAACAGACAATTAAACCAGCTGCTGGAAGATCTGTAATAAACTAAAAAAATTCTGGTCAACACAATGACAGCTACGTTGAAAACAAATATCTATGTTTACCCAAATTCTTGCTTTGGAGGGGGAGTGCCATTTGGACTTTGTTTCTCAATGGATAAGAGATCTGTAAAAATATAATCACTACCAGTTCCAACAAGATCTCATGGGATCACTCATGTATGTGTAGTGCTGAAGCTTTGATTGATAAATGCAGTAATTATTTTATTATTTTTAATCTCCCTTTTTATCTTCATAGATCTATGGAAAGCATAATGTGTATTAACTACTTTGTCCCTCTCCATCTCCTTTTTATCTAGAATATAGCTTTTCCTGAATGTTTTCCATTCAGTTTTTCCCATTCAGTAGAGCTTCTGGAGAAAAAAACAAAACCAGAAATGTTCTGCTTCTTGAAGTTTGGAAGACATAATGGAATGATGTAAAAAGTGGTATAATGTTGCCTGTAAAGAGCTGTCACACATCAGCTGGCTGAACTTGACAGGGAGAGTACAGAAGTTTGTTCATAGGATAGAGCAGCTCTCACTGTGTCTCCTCCAGGCTCTTGTGCACGCCCAGCCCCCTGGCTAGCAGGGAACCATGAAGCCGGAGATGAAAAAAGTCCTTGACTTAGTGTAAGCACTGCTCAGCAACAACCAAAACATCAGTGTATTGTCAACATTATTCTCATCTTAAATCCAAAGCACATCACTGTACCAGCTACTTGGAAGAAAATTAACTCCATCCCAGCTAAAACTGGGGCATTCTGTAAACTAATCATGGTTCCTGTGAATGGGACCAACAGTTTTTTCTCTGGATTTATGCTAATTTGTTCTGGCTCTAAGAAGGAATCAATTTTTAGCAGCTCATTGTTCTACTGAGCCCTGCCACCATAAGTTGTGAATGAAAATAGCCAACTTCCATACGTGAGTTCCATTGTTAATGAAAAGGCAAAATCCATTTTTTTTACTTTCTTCTTCAAGCCCTACTGGCTGAGAGTTACAAAACTTTGCTCTGCAGATGAACCCTCAATCTGCAGATCTCCTCTCTGCAGATCAACCATTCCCTAATATATGGCCCATCCTCAAGCCTATTCCCTCTCTGCTGGGCCTCATACCCAGGATTTCAGGATCTTTATGTGCTATGAAACAGATGGTGTTCTATTTTTCTTTACAGTCTCAATTGCCTCCACTGAAGACAGACATGCTTCATTTTTCTGTTAGCTGTTGTAATTGGTCATCTAATGGTCAAAGCTAATGTCACTGGGAAAATCCCCCAGGCAAACAGAGCAAGAGCTGGCCTCTGTTAACTCACTGCTTTTACTTTTACTTGCCATAATTGCCTCAGCCTGCTGTCTGTGACAACCTGCTCCAGGAGCAGCATAACTATCTGGCAACTCCTCTGTTAGCCCTGGAATGTCAGAGGCCTTCTCCAAGTGCACAGCAGCGGATATACACAGAAGCAAAGTGAAGAGCAAAAAGGAATAAAACTTCCATACTTAGTGGCTTAGGAGATTTGGTTCTCCTATGTAGCCTCTATTATAGGGCCTTCATCTTTCTCCTTTCTCATATTTTCAATAGACAGAAAACCCCAAAGGTACAAATCAAACTAAACTGGACACAAAGATGTTAAAAATGATCTAATCATATTTTTCTCCAAAGCAGCAGCTGAAATATTTGCATTTCAGGAAAATTTTAAGGAATCTGTTTTGTACTGAAGATATGAGCCATTGCTTAGTAATGAATGCAATCAATAATGCATGCATTGACACAAATGCAAAGGTGGATGTTCCTGTGGTTAAATTTGGAAAGGATGTTTACAAGCTGGAGAGCTTTCCTTTCAAAGTTTCCGAAGGTCTTCATAATAAATCAGGGAATGTGGATATCTCTCAGTTAAATCCTGACAGCAAAATGTTTTTGAATTATTATCAGTTAGTACTTTTGGATTTTAAGTGCAGATAATCACATTTGTAGGAGCCTCTTAGCCATATAGATTCTCAGATTTCGCCACTGGCTCAGATGCAGCAATATTATACTTTGCCAAATCACAGAAGACCTAAGTATGACAGAATAAGGCAGGAGAATATTGATTTGCCTTAGGCATTTCATTTAAACTCCTACAGTAGGCAGTACTTAGAGCATTTGAGGATTTCAAATATTGTCATCTAAAACACAGTGTATTTTGCCTTTATGATGAGAAAGTAAGAATTCTCATTTTGTGTATTTTCTTTAATTTGTTTTGGTTTTGTTTTTGTGGTCTGTTTTTGGTTTGTTTTTTTTTTTTTTTTGTTTTGTTTTGTTTTGTTTTTTTTGTGCAAGGGAAGGGATAGAGATGAGAGATCTGTATGCTGTATTTCTTTCCTTTTTTTTTCAAAATTACCTTTGCAAGGAAATCTTATTATGATCATAGTTTGTGTTTAATGATGATACACTCTTTGTCTCATTGGCCATCATTATTTCTCTGTTATTTAATACTGAGATCTTCTTCCCTGCCCATTTTTTTTCCTAGCCCAGTGGACTAGAACTAGGAGTAATTTTTTTTCTAATTATAAAAAACCACAAATCTTTCTCATAGTGTTTCATCCAAGGATTGCTTCTATAATCACTGTTCCCAAAAATGACTAGCCTATCAAATATTTTAAAAGGATATTTCCTAGCCTATTTTATCTCTTAGTGTTAACAAAGGTTTTGAATTTCCTAATGTTTGGTAATTGTGTCACTGGTTTTGAGTTAAATTTAATAAGGTGTTTGAAATTTTTATTATTTTTTCTTAACATTCTACATATTTTTTAACTAGTTTAGGATATTCTAAAAGAAATATTTAAAGGTTATTTAGAACTACATTGAAAGTGGAATCCTAGATTGAATCAGGAAGGAAACACTGAATTCTTTCAAAATCTGAACTGCATCTTGAAATTGTTAACCTCCTAGACCTACAAACTGAACTCACGTTCAGGTGTTAGTCTCCCAAAGCTTACCTTGCAGTTGGAAAGGAGGGTTATTGTTTGTTGTATTGATGCAGTGCCTGTTTTTTTAAAGATGAGACCAGGGTCATTGTGTTTTGACTATTCAAGAAAATGTAAGGGCATAGTGAAAGCATATCAGAAGCTGTCTATGAAGAAATGTGCAGTAATTTCTTCATTATGTGCGGTAATTTCTTCACTGCATGTTGTAGAAGAAGATACTAAAACAAAGCTTTAACTGGAAGAAGTCACGGAGTCTGTATTCAGACAGAAAACCTGAGCCAAAATGTAAGCATTTACTGTTGTTGTTTTTCAAAACACTGCCTTTTTTGCAATTACTGTTGCCTTTTTAGGCACTAATTCCAGACAGCAATTGCTATTGCCTTTTTTGCTTTTGTGTGAAGTAAAATGTAGGTCAAAAAAAAAAAAAGAAAAGAAAAAAAAGCAGATATGTGCAAAGGTCAGAGGAAAACAGAGTACTTGAGAGAACAGGCTGAGTCCAACATGTATTGTCATGACAGCATCAAGAAACATAAAACTGTTATTGATGAACAGGCATGCTGAACTGAATTCTAGGGTGACCAGTAGGAACTTAAATATTAGAATCCATTCCCTGTGGGAAATATTATTATTATTATTATTATTATTATTATTATTACTATTATTATTATGGGAAAGTCAAGCACACTATTATTGTGGTATCGCCAAAATCTAAACCAAATTTAATAGACAACTAATATTTATAATTTTTGGTACCTTTTATTTGCTATTTCAATTGTACCAGCTATCAAAATTTTGTTTATTGACTCTTTTGCAAAGACCTGGCAGTAAATATACTGGTCAGTGGTGCCAGTGGTCACAAAGGAATTATTTTTTATTTAAAAAGAAAAAAAGAAAAATAATTGAAGTAAACAAAAATTCATATGGAAGTGAAATCTAAAATTCCTAGGACTATTTATAGGACTAAATATTTTATTCGATAGAAAATGCAGGATCAAGTACAAAAATATTGCTCTTGTTTCTCTTTCTCTCAAAATACTTATTTTAAAGAAGCACTTTAACTTCTCTGTGGAAATAAAATGCTATAGCCTCAATAGTGAGAAACTTCTTAAAGACATGCTGCACAAGAGACAGAAAACTAAACGTGCTTCTTTTAGGAAAATGTAGAGGCTTCTCTCTTTAAGAGAAGTGGCTTCCTTGTGTAGAAAACATGTTTCAGTTTAGACTGTGCTAACAGATTTGAAACGGCCTTCAGGCATTTTAGACTTCAGTAGTGCCACAAAGGTTTGTCTAATTTAACAAACATGTAAATCTTAACTTACCACTGCATCTGACAATAAAATGGAATTTTCTGTTTACACTGGTTTGAGGTTTACCTAGTATTAGATGACATACTGAGGGGAAGGAAGGAAGAGAGGATAAAATACCCAAGTCCTCTTTACATTATTGTTTCTTTGTTCTGCAGAACTTCAGCAGTGTCTGCCTCCTGAACTTCTGTACATGTCCCAACCTGAGTAATTCTGTGACTGCCTGCACTCAGGAATTAGGTAGGCTGGAAGTACAGTGAGAGCAAAATGTATGCTCATATTATTTCTCAACTACTGATTAAGCTCTAATAGGAGAAGGCAATTTGGTACTGTTGCAAGTAGGTGGGGTGAGAAATATTGTCTATATTTATAGAGTCTGAGTATATTTGTATTTGGCTCTTGCACACAACCACTAAGACAGCTCATGCTTGCATGAGTTTCCATGCTTTTATAGCTTTCCTCCTGTCATGAATTAGGAACACGTATGTGGTTGCTCAGCAGAACTCAGATGCTGGCATCTCAGTAGGACACAATGGCTCCATCCTGTCTTGTCTCAAGCTGCAGACCTGGCAGACAAGGGAAATAAAGAGATCACACAGCAAGACAGTGGCAAATATCATACCAGAGCTTCCTAACTCTTAACATCTATTTCTAGATTATTTAAAACTGGAAATAGAATATTTTTTTCTGTATGACATGGACATGGAGGAAGAGAGAGAGCGAGCAAGTGAGAGTGAGCAAGCCAGTTGTAGCAGTTCTGGGAAGGCTCTCTAGCAAATTATGGATTTAGTGTTTGAGAGGAATAGAATGGGAAGTGGCCATTAGAAACTATGCTGAAATACATGGAATAAACAAGTGTACCCAGTGAAAGATTATGTATTGAAATGCTGCTGACACAGGAAAGGGAAAAAGGGAAAGGGGATTAGGTGGGAATTACATTAATAACAACCTGTAGAAGCTAATTGAGATGACACAGGAATAATAACTGAGGAGAAGCCAAGACAGAAGCACCACGGTAGTGGCATGATAGTTTATTAGCATATGGGAGAGAATTTGCCTGAGCTATTAACTTCCACTTGTAGTAAATTCCAAGGGCAGTGAATCCTCAATTAATTTTTCTATAAAGCCTTAGAGATGCTTCAGGGCTTGTCCAGATCATTAGGATTGCTTTACAGGCCCATAACAGAAAGATTATGAAGAAGACAATTTTCCAGGTAATCCAAGACAAATTCAGTGCCAGATCAAGTGAGAGCTGAATATTAATTGTTTCAAAGTACCAAAAGAACCTAGTATTTTCCTTTTCTCAACTCAGAAGCAGGTCCAATATCATAAATTAAGAACTCACTTTTTTCTATTCAGACCATTCACATTCCTGACCAGTAATTTCAGCTCTGAGCCCTGATGTAGACAGCAATTTTAATGGATGTTCAAACTGAAGCAAAGGGTGTTTTCTTTCTCCATGTAGAATTACACTTTGCACAAGCTAACAGACAACAGAATTTTTAAGTGTCTTGTTATATGTATAATAAGTCAAGCAAATGTTCACTACTGACTGTTCCTAGGCTATGTATGCCCCTGTTTTGTCTGCTATGTTACAAAGTGACAGAACAATTATTGTCTAGAGTAGCACTGGGACACCTAATGTGCCAGAGCTAATGACAAAAACACATGATTGAGAGTTGTAGGAATACTTTGTGTTATTAGCTCAGGTTATGGTCTAGAGGAAAGGCTTCAGAAGAATTTGGGGTTTGTATGAGATGACCTTTAAAAAGCAGTGCCTTTTGATATGTATGGAGAGTGTTCTCAGTTTCCTAATACTTTGTCTTTTATTTAAGACAAAAGCACAACTTTCACACAGTTCTAGGGTACCCTACAAATGCTTCAGGCTCAATGGTTTCAATACTTCTCTTGTCTGTGAATGATCTTTTTAGTTATAAATAACATCCATATCATCTTGATCACTGTCTTGAGTGATCTCTTCACATTTTACAAGACTGTATTGTGAATGGATTTTCTCTTCCTCAACCCTTAGAAAAGACATAGTGATCTCTGTTGGTATTTTTCTGGTGAAGAAAATGGAACTGAACATTGGTCTTAGCATAGTAAGAGCCTGTATCATATTCCTTTAATACAAGAGAACATGTTTCTTTAACTTCAGGAAGCTTTCTAAGCTTTATCTGCTCACAGTATTTATACAAATCTCCACAGACAGAAAAGTTCAAGTAGCCTACACCCAACTCCTGGTTTCAAAAGCTGCTGAAATTTAGGATAATCTGCCTCAGTCCCATACCTCCGCTCCTTGTTCACAAGAGCGCCCTCCTATTCCAAACAACAAAACAGAGAAAAAAGTGTACAGAACTCCTTTCAGCAGACATTGCTCCTAATTAGTGACATGACTGCTTGCCCTGGGTTTTTTTGTACAATGGAGTAAAACTGAATTTGCTTTGTAGCTACAACAAAAGTAAAGAAACCTCCACAGAGCTGTGGTTCTCCTTCCCACCGTGCATTGGACAAGTGGATAAACAGGCCCTCCTCTCCTTCCTTTGGTATTCCTGGAGAAAAGGGGTCTGCAGCTCAAATCAAAGTTGCAGCTGCAGCCTGAACTTGGGAAGATCTTAATATATCTCAGTCAGAAAATGGTAGTAAGAGTCAAAACTTCAGTAGAGAAGGTAAGGTAATTCAGCATATGATGGGCAGATGAGAAGTTAGAATTTTCCAAGAAAGCAGACTTTCAGTTTTGCAAAGTTATAAGCTGATATAAAATCATTAGCTTTGTAGAATGAAGTTTCCTGTATTGTATTCCAGTGTTATTTCACATTTTTGATTTTCATATGGTATAGTTATCTAAAAACATCTCTTTAAATGAATGGTACAGTCAACAAATATTGCTGTTGGAAATTCAAGTAAGAACTCTGAAAGCAAAGATATATAAATATATATAGATAAATAGATATATAGATAGACAGGTATCAGTAATGATGGAAGTTTTGTGGATTTTGCACTCATATTTGCTAAATTGTTCATAACTACACTCCATTTAACACCTCTGTCATTGACATATTTCATTACCAGCTGAACTTGGGCAAAGCTAAGTGAACCATTGCAGAAAACAGAATAATTGTTTTTAAGCTTTTTAAACTGACAAAAACAGGTTGAAGTTCTGAATATTAATTCTTATTCTGAAAACTGAGGGGTTTTCTGAAACTTAGTAAAGAGGCAGAAAAAGCTTCCATATTGAGGCTTTTCCCCAGCTTTTTGTTGTTCAATAAAAATTAAATGCTCAATACTTATTGAAGTTGAAGCTTATTATGTTATTTTATGGTAAATAGTTTCTTATATGGCAGAAAAAAATTAAATTATACATGTACCACATTTTATATATTTGCACTGTTTTTACTACTGATAAAAATTCTATTCACACATTTCTAATTGTAGTGTACCTAAATGAAAAGTAATCGGTCCTTTTCTTCTCCACTGTACCTATTAGAAAAAGGAAATTTTGACTTCAAACTCTTTTCTGTAACCCAATGTGAGTATGTAGGGAATTAATTAATGAAAGAACCATTTTAATTTCACACACAAAAATAATCTACCATTTGCTGTTGTGCTCTACGTCAATTCAGAGAGTCCTAGTTTTCTTTTTGATAGTTATGAAGCATGGATGTTATCACAATGATTTTAGTGCTATTCATTACTGGGTTTAGGTCCTCCAATCCTTATTTACACCCTAGCTTTCATACAAATTTTTAGACTATGTGATTATACAATCTATGGAGAAAGACACATGAGTTGTGAAGAAAAATATCATTCCTCCAGCAGTCCACTTGCATGCAGCCCCTGCAGCTGCTCTTGGAAACAGACATTTATTCCATGAAAATGTCGAGTTTTCAATCACGGTACTACTCTAAAAACATGTCTACTTGTCTGCTCTGCAGATCATAAGTTTAGAGGCCTCTTTAATTTTGAAAGCAGTAGAGATTTTGACCAAAACCTCTCAGTAAGGAAGGTCAATATTTTGAGTGGAAAATTAGATGAAACACTCTTGTTTTATTGCTGGCAAAATGAGCTCACATAACTCTCTTCTTGGCAGTGCCTGTAAAAGGAAGGATACTGAATTGTCAGTGAGTTGTGACTTGTTCTGTGGCTTTGTAAACAACAGAGATTACAAACTCATGAATAGAGTACTAAAGAAAAACAGAAATCCAAATTGTAGTCAGGCACTTAAATTACCATAAGTTTTGTGGGTGGTCCTTTACAGACAAGGTTTTTTTGGTATATACCAACATATATCTTTGCCTGTCTTTTTAATGTATATTTATACATATATAAACATACATATGAGCATACATACATCTGCAGTAATCATTGAGCTGACCCAAAAAAATTGTATAAATAATAACAGCACTTTGTTAGACAAATACTACTGAAACTTTTATAGTCCCATTTTGACCACACAGCTCAAGGATGTTGAGAGACTGCATGCAAACTTAATAAATGTTATTTATTATAACCACAACACAAGTTCATATATGACATTACAATGCACTGTGGGTTGCTAAATAATGGTGTGCATTTTCAAGAAAAAAATGAATGAGCAGAAAATACTGACTAGATGAAGTTGTACTTTGATTTTAAATCTCAGTTTACACTTTGGATATACTCTAATAGTCTAAACTTGTCATGCAGCCATGGAAGTGCTAAAAGCTTTCAAAAATAAACATATCCAGATGACGGAAGCCACTTTATCCTCAGGGTAATGGATCTCTGTATTAAATACAGTAACATATGTATAATAAAACATATGGAATATGATATTTGCAAAATCATTTACAGAACACTGTACAGGTGTGCAAAGAAGATATAAATACCTCAGTCATGATAGATAAACTGTTACAGAATCAGGGCCGGAGTTATTGCCTCTGCTGTGGGTCTGTAACTGTAAACACACTGGGGAAGGAGGATATTCACATCAGAACTAATTGTAAGCTTGCCAAAACTGTTCTTTGGGAATTCAGATTTAATTGCTTTCTTGAACTCTTGTATAAGGAGTTGTTCTCACCTTGTTCCTTGTGTATTGTTGCCGTTAACTATTAATGGGAGTCCTGCACCTGGAGTGTGGGGAGAGAGTCAGTTCACCTGACTTTGGGCACCTTTGCTTCTACTGCAAGTACCATTTCTTTGGATACAAATTCTTGACTTGTTGCTGGATATGTGCTCATTTCTTACCCACACAAAGTCCTCCTCAAAGAATTCTGAGAGATTATAATTGTTCTCTCTTTGCATTGCTATGACCTCAACATCTTTATGTTTGAACTGCTGTTCTCCTGTGTAAAGTGGCTATATAAAAATAGCACTGCCTAACTCAGCTGTGCTCCCTCTAGGTATTTGGAGCTGCTGACCAATATAAAGGTATTTTTGGTGTTACTGTTTTTAACTCTGCAGAATCTGCACAGGTATGTCTGTCATCTGAGAGAATGTATCTATTCCATAGATGGACTGAAAATGTTTCAGATGTTTTTCAATTAAGTAATTTCCATCCCAACTAAAACCAAAAAAAAGTAAGTCTTTGGTCAAGAATGCAGGATGGAACTAAAGGCCAATGTAATATACTATACCAGTGTCAAAATTGTGCTTAGCATCTCTTTCTCCCCACTGCATGATTACTTACAGTTTGATGACTCAAATAATTTTTTATTACTTTTAGGTTTATTATTGGGTATATTATTCTTTGGGGTGAGATCTTTGTTTCTACTGTCTACAAATCAAGACCCACAAAGGAGCCTTCCAAATCTGCCAGTAATCCTGGCTGAATTACAAATGAGAGCCTTTGTCAGTCTTCTGGGCACTCTGTATTCGGAAAGCAATCCCCTCTGAGCAGCTGGACACTCTCCATTTGGCATATCCATTTTGCAGTAATAATTGTACTTTAGAATATTTGGTTATGTCATCAAAGCAAATTGAGAATTCTGTCTTTATTTCACTGAAGAATCTGACCCAGAGATGCTACACTTTGGTACAATCATCATCATGTCACTCAGATAATATTAAATAATATCTGGAGAGAAGGAACCTGCAAAGAGAAGTAAATTGCAATGATCTGACTTGATCAAATTAAGGGAAACTTCAGAAGTAGTTGATGATTAATTCGAAGTTTTCAGTTGCAAAATCCATGTTTGTTCAGATCATCTTAACTCTCACTGACCTTGGCAGTACTATAGGAGCATATTTTTCTGTGAGCTGTTTTTGAGTAACCACTCTAGTGAATTGAGGACAAGATTTTTAATAGCAGAATTACTGCTAAACTTGTAATTTCTCTTTTTTCAAAGGAGTCTTTAAAAAACCACAACCAATATTGTGGAAAATACTATATGTAAGATCCAGGACACTGTTTTTCTGTCCATGCTTTGAGAGTAAACAAAATACATTTTTCCTCATGCACTGGATCTCTACAGTCATGGAGGCTCTGCAGGAATGTCAAGTTATCAAATATGTATGGTGGAGGTATGAGGAAGCTCAGTTAGCAATTTCCTGTACATTTCCTTTATATCATCTATGGTATAATTAGAACAAAGGCGCTTTTGTGGTTGTATTTTTTGGGGGTTTTTTTTGTTTGTTTGTTTGGGTTTTTTTTTTTTTTGAAAATAATGAAAAAATATCTTCTTCCCCATGGATCTGGATGAGGATCTTTGTCCTCTGAATTGTAGGTGGATGGTTCGCAGAACTACCTCCCAAGGCATATACTGGAAACATTGTTGCACTGGAACACTTAAAAGTGCCTACATATCTCTAAGCATGTGCAGGATGTGTGCCAAGAAAATCTACTGCAAAGGCAGTGATTAGACACATATTTACAGATTGGTGTGAATTTTTAATTAATATTTTAGCACTTCCATCAGATGTTTTATAGGATCCTCTCTGGAAATTCTTGCTGTTCAAGAACAGTGCGTACCTTGAGATTTAAAGAGGAAGTGCACAAAAAGTCATACATTTGACACTGCCTTGCACCCTAATATTGCTGAAAATAACTCAAGCTTTGACAATCACAGCTGATAATACAGTAGAGCAGAAAAAAAATTATATATAGTATGGAAAGAAAGAAAACTAGAGGTGCTAGGATAAATAGAATGAAGCTTTGAGAGAAGATGAAGAGTGAAAAAGAAGCAAAAGAGATAAATTTAGAAAACTGACAGGCCATCAACACAAGAGTATGGGAAGGAAGAATGAAAAATGACACTTCGATGATATGACCGCAACAGCCATAATAAAATGCATAAATGGGCATTCTTCCCGTACAGTCTTCTCCTTCCTATATTTTAGCTCTATATGTCAAGACCATGCAATTATTGCAGCTAAAAAAACCAAAAAAAAACAAAGAGGAAAGGCTAGTTAAACTAAAGCCTATTCGAGAATATGATATATCGCTCTCAAATGGAGAATTACACTGTGTAGCAATTTCATCTGAGTGAGTGAGAGTCAAAAGGGAAAAAATGAAATGAGAAGGAAATGAAGCTAAGTAATTGGAGGAAAAAGAGATGTCATGAATTGGAAATGAGTTTTGCTTTGAGGTGCTGACTCAGATGCATAGCTCTCTATAAAAGCTACAGTAAGAATAAAAATAGAGCAGAATTTTAGTTATGAATAATAATAAAAGAGACTTTTATTTGCTTCATGTGCTTCAGAAATATCCAATTCTTCTGCTTATGAATAAGAAAATAGAAAAGCTGTGCTATCCTTCTTTCAGACTTTGAGCTTAGCCTCAAATCTGAAACCTGTAAATCGAAAATAAAACATATAATACTAAATGTGCTTATTTCATCTTTATTTACAACCATCTGGATGGACAACAAAAGAAAGGAAATTTAGGTGGAAAAACAGAGATCACCTATATGCATTTTTTTATAGAGATGATCAAATAGATAAGTACCAGACCATTTCTTCAGGCTTCATTTAATAAATTTCTCAGAAAGAAACAGTTCACATGGATGGCAAAGAGAATAATAAAATGTAGTGTTAAGGGAAACAGTTGGGCATGAATACTTAATACCCTTTACTATGGTCTTCACAATATCTGGATTTTCAATATTGCTTTTAAATCTGAACTACATTTTTGGACTTTGGGTTCTTTGTTTCTGGTTTTCAAATCTTCTCTTCTGAAAGTTCATTATTATTCTTTCACTGTGTGATATTGTGTCTCCAGCTTTTTTTCCATTATTGTTCAAAATTCCTTTCAGTATTTTTCATCTACCGTGTTATATCTCTGCCACTTTTAGAATCCTAATCACAGGACAGATTGCACAAAGGATGTCAGGACAGATTCACCTGCACACAGCTGTATTAGCAGGGCTCACAGGTGATGGCATACATGGATTGTTAATGCAGAAAGTTATAAAAGCAGAGGAGACAGCTAGAGATGGAGGGAAAAAGAAGCAGAGGAGGGAAGGAAGGAAGGAAGGAAGGAAGGAAGGAAGGAAGGAAGGAAGGAAGGAAGGAAGGAAGGAAGGAAGGAAGGAAGGAAGGAAGGAAGGAAGGAAGGAAGGAAGGAAGGAAGGAAGGAAGGAAGGAAGGAAGGAAGGAAGGAAGGAAGGAAGGAAGGAAGGAAGGAAGGAAGGAAGGAAGGAAGGAAGGAAGGAAGGAAGGAAGGAAGGAAGGAAGGAAGGAAGGAAGGAAGGAAGGAAGGAAGGAAGGAAGGAAGGAAGGAAGGAAGGAAGGAAGGAAGGAAGGGCTTTCTAGTATCCAATCAGAAAGAGCAGGGATGAGGTCCTGTGGCACAGCAGAGATGAACAATCTCATCTGAGGATCCACTTCTAACAAAGCAGGTGATGATGGCTAAGGAAGCAGGGTACCCTCAGAGCTGTGCAACAGTCCCCTGCCACTCTTATAAAAATATCTCAGCCATTTCTTGTCAGGGGCTTTGGTCTTCCTCAGAACTGCTCAGCCAGAGTGGATTGCTTCAAAAGAGATAATTATTCTTTCCTGTGGTTACCAGGAAGTCTTGACTTCACGAGGAAGCAAAGCTCTGTAACAGTCGTACTGATGAAGACCACTAATGTCTGGTAGAGTGGAATATCTTCCAAATATTGCTGTCTTTCCTTATTTTCTGATGCTTTTAGTTTCAAAGTTACCTTTTTTCCCCATCAGCTCCCATTGCATATTTTCCTTGTCCTAGAGATTACAGAATGAGCTCCACTGTAGCAACATATCCCTCCTGTGCTAAGTGCAGCATGTGCACAAATGCAGACAATTTCCTTGACTTGCATAGAATTATATTATAATTATAATTTGACATTAGTCAAACTGCCAAAAAATTGACATATTGGTAGGTTACTTAAAACTGTTCTTCAAACACCTCTTCATACCTTCTCTACAGATAGTTTGAGAATAATCTCTTCCTTTGAAACAGTCAGTGTTGGATGTGACTATGAGGACTTATTCTTCCTGACAATTATTTAAAATATCATATTAGAGGGGTGGGGAGGGAGTGGGTGGGGAGAAAAAAAAAGGAAAAAAAAAAGTAGAATGCTAGCTGTTTAGACTGAGAAACATTTTAGTGTTATCAAGTATTTTTATGCTATCTGATAAGTGGAAATAACCTGTTCTTTGGCTGATGCCTTTTCAGTATATGTGTTTTATTAAAGATATCCAGTATAACTGGATATTACAATGTCAACAAATCACTCCCTCAGTGAGGGACTTGGCTCAGAGAAAAATTTTTATTGTCCCAAATAAGAGTGACAGAGCATTCTGAAATGTGAAGACAGCTTATAAGCATTTGGCATAAAATCTAGTTACACAAAGACTCCTTTCCCCAAAAAATGAGGTGCTGGAACCCTTCAAAGTCTCAGTTCTATTTCTGGCTAACTCAGACCAGGGATTTGAATTAATTTATCTTGCCCAGAAGAACACCTGCAAAAGCAGGCCATGAAGTCATTTTTATGCTATCCTCTTGTCCCATGAATATTTAAATAGTCTGTGCAGAATATCATGGCTCTGACAGAAAAGACTGAGGGAGAGCTATCTCTACCAAAATATTTGAGACTGCTTTATGTGCTGTGAATGGTCAGATCCCTATATCAAGAAAGGTCTTGACCTTGTGCATTTCATAACTTTATATGAATCCCCTGAGCACCAGGTTATTAGACAAAATGAAAAATTAGGTTACATTTTTCTTATCTAAAATGTTGCTTTTTTTGCCTTTTATTTTGAATATGTCAAAATAAAATATTCTGTTTCAGACTGAAGAAAATATTTTGCATGAACCCCAAGGGACTAGGTTTCTTTTTCAGCAAAAAGGAGAAAGTATTATACACAGCAGAATGAAAAAAAACGACCCAAAATGAAATATTTATATTTCAATCCAGCTTTCAGATAAAAGCATACATTTCTTGAATGGCTCTAATACCTAGGTCTGATTTGAAGAGCTGCTGAATATCTCCTCTCTAATTGACTTTAACCCAGGTGCCTCACTAAAAGCTGAAACACTCTGTAGCTCTGAGAGTCACCTCTGGAACATTAAAAAGCTGGAGGCACAAATGTCAGCAAGTTTAAGTAAACAAAGAGTTATGCTGATTTATAATAAAAGAAGCTCAGCATAGTGCTTGTTGCCAGGCTCAAGAAAGTATTCCAAGGTTTTGTTACTTCTTGTTTTAATTTTAAACATTAAATGAAGAAGGTTAATAATTCCCAAGTGAATTGATGGCTGGTACCATAGAGTAAAAGCAAAAAAAGAAAAAGACACTGTAGCTTTTGCATTTCTAAAATAATGACTCAATATTAATTCCACAGGCATCTGAGATAGGTGCTTTTCACAGAAAAACATGTGCTGTAGCTATAACAGAGGAACTTGAATGTTAAAACAAATATATCTGTAAGCTAAATTATACCTTCACTTTGACCAAGTCAAAGTTTGATCCTATTGCTTTTATTCTATAATTGCACAGAAACAGAAAATAAATTATTGTGAGTGTGTCAGTGAAGTTTATTGCATATTGCTATGTCTGCTTAGGGGTGCAAAAGTTTCTACCCAAGCATAATCTACTGGACACCCTAAATTCAGAGCATTGTATAGATGGCACTGAAGAATATGCAAAAAAATTAGTAACTAATTGTGGATAAATTAATGTAAAGGGAAAATTAATATTACTGACACAGGAGGAGATTGCAAAGATGATAAGAAAGCAGGCATAACTGCTGGACAAGATTTTAAAATTTAGTCTGCATGAAGCAGATCTTTTGGCTTTTATGCAGGCTCATATACTTTACTGACAGGCCATGCATGTCTCTCCATATGATACTTTGGTTACCCATTGTATACAAAGGAAGAGTTATCTGCTTACATTTAAATATGAAGCAGAGACTGAAGAGAGGATAATGCTTAGGGTCTAGTCCTGAAAGTACTAATCTGTTTATCTAGTGAAAATGTGCTCATCTGTAGAGAGCACTGGGAGGTGCAACTACTGCTGAGAAGGATTTTGGGATTCAGGAACACAAGAGAATTGATGATAATGAAGAAGACTGCTTGAATGCCTGGCTGCTGCATAAAAGCAAAGCAAAACTGCTTAAATGTCCCAGGTTAAAGCCTTGTCTTATAAACTGTGTTGGACAAATATGAGACAGACTCTGCATGTGACACGATGTTAGCATCTCCAGAAAAAAAAATAAAAAGTCTGAATAATTGAATCTAAAAGATCAGAAGAGAACTACTTTAAAGCACTCATGACTTTGTGGATGACTTTGAAATGCAATCTGTTAGGACATAAAGTTGCATAAATAATTCTAATCAAATAGAGCTTGTGTATCTCTTCCTTGATTTTTTCTTAATTAACAAAGGAAAATTAAATGTGGATTTTAAAAAAACCCAGAGTGTCTCAGCTCTTTCCTTTATCCTAAAAAGGCAATCAAGATAGATGGAGGAAGTGAAGATGCCCTCAGCTTCTTTGCTTTCCCAGTAATATTTCCTTCATTTTACTTTATTTTGTTCCAAATGTTTGAATATGGATATTTTTTTCTGGTTTCCTTTGCTATAGTTTTGATTCTTTCTGCCCTGCTACTTATCTTATTATTATTCTTTCTATTTTTTCCATCCTGTTACCTTTTTTACTCCAAAGATATTTGTTGGCATTCCTGAATACAAAAGCTATTTTGTTGCTAGCTGCAGTTTTCAATAGTGGTACCAGATAATTTTGTGAGAATCTCTCTCTGGCAGTGGAGCATATCAGATGAGAGGTATTACCTGAGGCATTACTGGTCCTCAGACTCACTTGCTGTGAAACAGGCTGAGAAAACATGGCCTGAATCCTGAGAAAATCATATGACATTTTGGGTGGAGAGGCCACTGGGAAGACTACATAGCTCCACTCTATTGCTTCTAAGCTAGAAAAAAATACTTAGTTCCTGTCAGATCTCCCCTGAGGTGCTCATTATCAGGCAAAGACAAGGATGAAAAGGATGTGCAGTTATTCTAGAAAAACAAAATATTATGTTCTTGATTGAAAAATATTAGACCTAGTTTGGAAAAGACCCCAAGCTAATCTTAAAATAAACCCCACAATCTTGGATAGTGTTCCTGTGGGTGATCATATGAATGTCCTATAAGCTACGTCCCCTCATCTTTTTCAAGTGTAGGTAACCCTTAGAGGGTTAATTTAAATTCTATTCCTTTGTCAATAATTAATATATTTTCCCCTATCTCTTATGCCTTCTGTTCCCCACATATGTACAATTGAAGCATCACTTTACCTGGGGAGTCTTCTAACAGTTCATCTGCTTTTATTAAAGCTGCATCCTCTTGGGGTTTTCTTTCTTCTGGACCAAGGTGCAAATGGAAAATCTCCTGGTTTCCCTCATGTTACTCATCACACCTTTTATTGCCATCTGTCTCTCTCTCCCTCTCTCCCTCTTATTTTAGGAACTTCATTTTAGTTTTTTGTCCAAGACTGATTGTCATAATTTTTCCTTCCTCACTTCCCTTCAAGTAGCTGGATTACAGGAAGGAAGGAAATAAATCAAATCAATCTCTGGACTTTACATTCCTGTGACTGTTTTTATTTACCACATTTTTTCCTAGACCCATATTGCTTAATACCACAATATTTTCAAGACTCTCTAAGAAGGAATCAATGCCCTATTGTTTATGAGTCTTCATTTTACAGGTATGTTACCATATTGTGGAAATTCTGCATTTCTGTGTACTTCTCAAGGCTAACTCTAAAACAATAGAACTTGGAAATGTCTTTCAAAACTTGGACAAGATTTGGAAATCAATTTTTGTGATGTGGGTTCAGAGCCCAGATACATCTTGATTATATATAAGAATGCTAGGCCAAGTTATATAACACCCTCACCAATTTTTATTTTCCTTTTCTATTCCCCATGTAATTTCTTCTGCAACCCAGGTTTATTCAACATACAGAGAATTACAGCATCCTCAGCTGGGGATTGCTGAGAACATTTAGGCATAACCAGACAAACCACATTCCATTATTCATAACAAAGATGACACTGTTACTGCTTTGTGTGTTTTTTCTGGAATTTGCAACCTTATTTGCACTTTTGGAGATCTATGTAAAATGGGTGTTTTAGTCCAGTGTTTCTTTCCCATTCCCACTAGCCTTTCCCCTTCTCCTTTAGGGTCTCTAAAGTAACCTGCTTTCTAATAATAAAATCACCACACTGGTTTGTAGGACATGACTTGTCAGCTTCCAACCAGGCATAACACAACTTTTGAGTATGTTGCTATTGCAGTATTGTTTATTTTAGATTTATGGCTGTTTCTTCATTGAAAACTTCAAAAGGTCAGTTTTGTCTCAGTGAGAAACAGGGAAACTTTTGAAATCTCAGACTGGAGAAAGCTTTTCTTGCCCATTTGTATTTTTAGATAAAATTTCTTCCACTCTTAAGGTTTTGGAGTCAACTGATCTGAGATCAAAAGCTGAAATAACCCACTGACACAGCTACCTCTTCTGCTAAACCTACCAGATGTGAATCTGAGAAGAGTACATGAAGACCCAAATTAAGCTCTGTACCCTAAATATCAGAAAGTAAAACTTCCTGTTGACATATCTGTATTATCCACTTGTCACGATATCTTCCTCAGAGGTCAGCTGATTAATCATGTTGAATCTGGGGGTCCACCAAAACATAAGGAAAAGCCCCAAATCTTCATTATAGTGGCTGAGATGAACAGCTAAAACAAGAAAAGTGAAGAGAAAAGTGCATACATATCAAATCATTTGGTATGACAATGCATGTGTAACAAAATCGTTATATTTGTATGTAGATTACAAAGGTACAAAAAGAAATAAATTACCTCTATTTTCTGTAGAATGTATATATGTATTACCAAGAGTAAAATTCAAAGAAGAACCTAACAAGGACATTTCTCTTTAGGCTGGGAGCTTTACCTATTTTACAGAAGTTCAGCAGTGAAGTTTAAAAAAAATTCAGACATCTTTATGTGGGAACCTGTGCTTCAGTTTAATCCATGTATGTTTATGATTGTAACATTTCATCATCATATGAATATCCAAATAAGAGGAAAGCACATTGCCTACTTGAAGTATTTCCTCTAATCTTTTGCCCTTGGAAGTCCCTGACTCCTCTAATTTCTGCTTAGGCTAACTAGAGATAATATATCAAAGATGCTTATAATAGTGAGCCAGAGAGCAAACTGCTGCTCATATTCATTACTTATTCTATCTCTAATAGCTATATTCTGTTATAGTAAGTACTATACCTAGGCATATAGGGACTGCTGACCAAGAAAAACAAATATAGTCATCCTTACAAAATATGTATCTGCACTGCTGAGGTATGAATTCACTGCAGAATTAATTTTCCTATTATTTCAGAGAAGAAAATCAGTCTTTTTACCTGGAGGTGAGGAAGGGAAGGTCAGATGAAAATTAGCAGTAGAAAAGTGCCTGTCTAGGTTCTGCATGAGTATTTCATGTTTGTACCAAAAAACATGGAGAAGAGTGAATACCTTCACTCACTGCTCTTTACCAGTAAAACTTGCCTTCAACTGTTTCACTTTGGAGTTGGACTTGATCCTTGTGGGTCCCTTCCAACTCAGAATATTTTCTCTGTGATCTTAGCCCCTGCAAATGTTAAGAGTGGCAATCTTCCTGGAAGCCATTTCCAAACTTATAAAAGTCATAAAGGAAATTGGGATTAGTCAGCATTAATTTATTCAGTTATATGCATAACCAGTCCAACAGCTTTCTATTATGTAGTGACCAGCTCTGTAGGCAAGGGCTGACACGAAACTGACATTGTTTGTCTTGACATTATCAAGGCTTTCAGCATTGTCTCCCATACCATTCCTAAAAACACAATGATGAAGTACAAACTAGAAAAATGGATCAGACAGGAAAAACAAAGCCAGATAAGTATGGAAGACAGCAATCCAGGCCTTGAAACAAAGAAACTCTTACTAAACTCTCAGGCTCAAAGGCTTTCAATCAGCAGAACGAATTCCAGCTGGAGAACACTCACTAGAGGTGTAGCCCAGGGGTTTGTAGTGCAGAAATTCTTCTGAATGGACACTAAGCTGACCAAGACTTCAATGTACCCTTGCATCAAAATGCAACAGCCTCTGGCTTCATTAAGATAAATCTTTCCAGTAAGATGAAGGAAAAGATCATTCTTCTCCATTTAGCCCTGGTGAGATATATCTAGAGAACTAGACCAAGTTTTGAGTTTCCCAGGGAAAGAAAGACATAGTATGAGTCCAGCAAAGGGTCACAAAAATTTAGATAATGGAGCTTCTGTCACAAAACAAAACAGAGCTGGCTCCATTCAGTATGAAGTTGAAAAGACTCGAGGAGATTATGTCAATGTGTAAAAATACCTGACCAGAGGAGGTAAAGAAGACAGAGCCAGATGATTAGTGATGCCCAGTGCCAAGAAAAGAGGCAATAGCCACTAATAGAAATAAACTTACTTCCCTTTAAACATTAGAAAAAAAGGTATTCTGTAAATCAAATTAGAATATGTTTACTGAAAACAAGGTTATATACAGGTTTCCCAGAGAGGTTTGAAAGTTTGCATCCTTAGAGATACTAAAACCTCAACTAAACGTGGTCCTGGTGAACATTTGAGATGGGGATTGGCCTAGATAATTTTCAGAGCTTCCTTCCTTTCACAGCTGTTTTGTGATACAGCAGCAACATCAACCAATAAACAGGATCCTGACTCTTATTAGTAGCTCTTGTAGCACATACATACATATATATGAGCTTTGAACCCAGCTAGAAAAACAGTTAAAATCTAAATTTTATTCAGTCCTCACTTTAAAAAAAAGGATATTTTCTCAGTAGATGTTTAGAATGCAGTACAAATAGTTTATAATTTCTGGGATTAGATTAACAAAATTGTACAAGAATTCCATAGAAAAAATGCAGCAGATAGTGGTCTGTGGTATTTTTTCTGCTTCCCAATTTGGTGTTAGACACTGCCTTAAAACTTTATCACATGTTAACAGACCTTGATCTTCCATCTTTAAGCCAACAATACCAGCTTTCAGAACTGTTGAAGCTGAAGACTATCTTCTTTTCCTACAGTGTGCTTCACCACTTCCTAGGGTTTAGAAATCTTTACATAACAAATTTCTACTGCATAGAAAGGGCTTTACCATTCATTTATGTGTTATGCATATTTCTCCCTGCTTTTTTTCCTTTTTTTTTTGCTTTCCCTGAATGTTTATATTTCCTGTATATATAAAGCATAATATATAATCCAGCCTGTTTCTCCTTTCCTTTCTTTCACACACACACACAAAGTCTTCCTTCCTTTTCGTGTGTTGGAAAGCCAAAAGTAATGTATTCCTCTGAACAACTGGGGAACTTTCAGGCTACATGCAAATCAGTTTAAAAGGCAACAAACCTCGGGAAAATGTGACAAAAAACCTACAATAGCTCAAATTGCATTTCCGATACAAATCTCTCACCGTTCAGAAAATTGTGTTCATTGTCTTTTATTTTTAGAAAATTCATTACAAGAACTTAAAAAGGAGATGCATTCTTCTGCATTGTAGCATATCCAGGAATTCCATTTTTATCCAGTAACTCTATTCATTTGGGAACATGCAGTGAACCAGCAGGACAAGGCTCATTTCAGAAACATGGCAAAGTAGGACAGTGTCCTACCAATGACAAAGACAAAAATAAAAATAAATAAATTTAAAGAGGCATGCTTCCAATTTTTTATTGACTTGCGTTCTTGTTTTTATAATACTGTAAAAGATATAATTTTTAAATGAGCCCTGGCTAGCAAAATGAAATTAAACATACAAATATTTAATTTTAATGTACAAAGTTTGTTTCTCATGTGGAAATACACATGGAGTATGGACTTTCTCCTTGTTGGAAAACAAACAATAGGAAATAAATATTACATATACAGCAGTTTGGAATTATGGATTTAAATTCATTCTCATTTTAGCATTGAAAATGTTGCAATTTCCCTGAGTTAATGCCAGTGTAATTTGAGTATGGATTACAATCATGACAGGTCAAAAAACTGAGGCTAATCTGCCAGAGAGTCATTGCTATTAAGTAAAGATTTTACTTGGACCAATTATTTACTCTCAAAAATATGTGTATTTTATATATATATATATATTTTATTTTTATTTTTTTTAAAGAAAGATATGATTGCCTACTCCTCTTTTTTTTTCAAGAAATTAGCATAAGAATTCTGAAGGGAAAATTAAGACAATCTGGTCTAAGTGTTCACAGTCCAAACATATACCCAGGAGTGCAAATTACTTGGTGAGCTTTTTCTAATTATTAATATTTGCAATTGTGACACTGCTCATAAGTGTATTTGTGTTCTTCTAGACAGACTTAAAAACATCAGTACCTACTTTGGTCACTGCCATAGTAGCCAGTTAATAGTGGTGGCAAGAATGAGGAATTGAACATCAGACTTTTGAAATAAGGTTACTACTTGTTTAAAGAATTGTGTGGTTTAATGTCTGATAAAGAAACACACATATAAATGGCATTAGGTTTCTGCAGGGGGAGATTCTGCAGGTGTATAGGAATGAAGCAACCAGGTTCTTCCATCTAATTTGACTTGTAAAGTGATCAGCTGTACCTTGTTCAGGACTATAATTTCCAAAAATCCAAAACCTTACCTGGTGATCCAGAAAAAATAACGGGGCAGAGAAGAACTGGTAGAAACTTATTTATTAAAATAGAAATAACTATTCAAAAAAGTAAGTTAATCATTAGCACTTTTAATGAGTGCTGTGTTTTATGCAGTACAAATAGTGTAATAAATATTCACTGGGCAGATTTAATCTTTGTGCTTTGCATCAAAATGACAGAGCATTTGGGTTACAAAATTTAAGAACTGGACTACTTTTTTGTCAGAAGTCACAGAAGCTTCTGATTTACATTATCTTTCTGCAAACAGATTTGTTTTTACTAATAGGCTAAATTTAATGATATTTAGTTTTACTAGACGTGTTAGATGTATTTTCAAGAATTATCCTTCAGTGGTAACTTTTTATTGCTTTATGGTTTTACAGTCACATTTTCTGTAACCTCTACGTGCCTGAAATTCTTTTTATTACATAGTACCACTCATTTCTCTGTGAGACTGGCAATCTGACTTTCAGAGATGCCAAATACAGGTACAGTCTATAACACCATTAGTCTTATTCTCAAGCAGATAGACTTAACATTGACCTCATCAGCAGAGATATCAACACATCACACTTGCAGGGTCACAAATCCCATGCATTTAGGAAGTTGTTCTGACTTACTACTGCCAATCTCCCACTTAAGATTTTTTGTTCGAGGTAAAGTCCTAAACTGAGACTTGTCCTAGATTCACATCCTCTGTGGAGCAGACAGAGTACCATAACATGAGCACAAATTCAGGCAAACACAAATAGCAGTGGCTTTTTAAAACAAAATTCAAGTCAGTGGCAGAATTTTCATGACTTGAACTGCAGTTTGGGGTTAGCCTAAATTATAAAAGGCCTGGTTTATGGAAATCCTATTTAACCACCTTGCTATCTTATATATTTTGGTAGCTGTGTTTGGTTTTCTGGTGATTCCTGAGGTGGACACAGCTGGAGTCACTCCATTCATGTTCAGCATTACACAAAACCAAATTAAGGACTTACACACCCATGGCTTTGGGGTGTGTAGCAGATCTCGGCATCAGACCTCGTTGATTAAGCAGCAAGAGAGGTGGTTCTTTAAAAATAAACCACTGGTGAGTGACAAACAACATGCTTATACCTTATATAACAACAACTGTAATTAGTTAGTAGTAGAAATATTATACAGTTCAGCAAAACATTTTGGGTTGCAAAATAATAATATTTCGGCAAGAATCCACTGAACGTCAGTGTAATTAAGTCCACTGTAATTATTGCAGTGGTGTTGCCCAAGCTCATGCCTAAGGACTTTTATAGTAGTAGTGCATGCTCAGTCACAGGTGCATTCATCTCACATTGTTGAAAAATAAGTACTCAAAGTTCAAGATATTCACTCTTCATGGAGAGATGTTTAGAGAGGACAAAGCATATCACCATTTATGTATATATTTGCATGAGATTAATTGTCCTTTGAGAAATTTAAGTTTCTCCCCAAAAAAAGGAAAAATTTGCCAAAAAGATCCTCAGACAGCTAGCTTAGTTGGAGACTACCACTTTGATGTCTATATAAAGTAAAATCTCTATTCAGCAATAGCTGTTTGTACCCTAAGAGCTTATAGCCTCAGGGGGAATTTAAAAGCATTTAGAAGTAAGATTCGGGCTCCTGATGCCCACAAGTTTATAGCTTCTATTCATCATTGTACTTTTTGAATACCTTCTAGTGGTCATGAAATGAATCACATTGGTCATGGGCTGAATGATCTTTCCCAGATCCAAAATTTTTGGTTTTAAATATTATTAAAATTTCACCTTTTGCATTGACGTAGTCAATCTCAGTAGTAATGATGTTAATCATTAATTAGATTTTTTACTTCATTAAAATTTGATGCATTAATATTGGTGGTCTTTTTTTCATGTGAGAATAAGAGGACATAGTATACACAGAAATAAAATTATGGGGTACAATACATAATGTATTAATCACTTTATGAAGTAATACACTTACAGGTGTGATACAGGCCTTAGACTATTTATCTTTTTACCAATGAGTTGCATATGAAATGAAGACAATCAGAGAATGATAGAATGGTTCAGGTTGGAAGGTACCTTAAAGATCATCTATTTCCAAACCCTCTGACATGAGCAGGGACAGACCAGGTTGCTCATCCAAGTTGTCTTGAGCTATTCTGGGGATGCGGTATCTAGAACTTTTCTGGAAACCTGTTCCAGTGCCTTACTACCCTCACAGTAATCCTGTGAAACAATACCAGAGGGATTTTTAAAATATTTTGTTCTTTTTATTTTAGTTTGTTTTCCTTCAAACCACCATGAAAAAATTCAAAAGAATACATTAGGTTTATATTTCATGTTTCTGTACTTGCACTTCAAAGATGTATTTTAATAGATATTTAATTCATTTATTAAAATTTACTCTGCCACCTGCCCTTCACTGTGAAGCAGATCCTAGCTAATTTACTGTTGAGGTGGATTTTGTTTGCATGTATTTTTAAGTGGATGTCATATTTCTGTATATCTAACTCATTCAAATTCATTCTAGTGAGAAGAGTGGAGGAACAGTGTAGCCAAGTTCCTGCTGAAAACGAGGAGTATTGGATTTGGATGGCAGGGTTTTGCCAGCAAGGGACTACAGTGGTGGCTTCTGTGAGAAGCTTCCCCTGTGTCCAATGAAACCATTGACAGCTGGCTTCCAGATCTGCCACTGGCCAAGGATGAGCCCATCAGTGGTGGTGGTAGCACTTTCTCCTTTAAGAAGGAAAAAAACTGCTGCAGAACAGCAAAGAGAGGACAGAATATGTGAGAGGAACAGCCTTGCAGACACCAAGATCAGAGGAGGAGGTGAAGAGGGTGCCTGCAGCCTGTGGTACAGCCCATGGCAAGACTGGCTGTCTACCTGCAGCTCATGAAGGTCCATGGTGGATAAGATATCCACCTGCAGGCAGTGAGGGGACCCCCCCATGGAGCAGGTGGATGCTCAAAGGCAGCTGTGACTCTGCTGGAAGCCTTTGCTGGAGCAGGCTCCTGGCAGGACATGGGACTCCATGGAGAGAGGAACCCATTGGAGAAGGTTTGCTGGCAGGACTTGTGACCCTGAAGGGGACCCACACAGGAGCTGTCTGTTCCTGCAGCCTCTGTGAAGAACTCATGTTGGAAATTCATGGAAGACTGTGTCCTGTGGAAGGGAGCTCACTCTGGAGCAGGGGAAGAATGTGAGGAGTCCTTCCATCAAGGAGGAAGAAGTAACAAGACAACATGTGATGAACTGACCACAACACCCATTCTCCATCTCCCTGTGCCACTGAGGGGGGATGAGGGAGGAAAAATCAGAAGTAAAGGTAATCCTGGGAAGAAGGGAGGGGTCAAAATATGGTGTTTTAAGATTTGATTTTATTTCTCTTTATCCTATTCTGACTTGCTTGGTGAAGAATTAAGGTAATTTCCCTGAGTCAAGTCTGTTTTGCCCATAATTAGTGAGCAATCTCTTCCTGTCCTCATCATGACCCACAAGACTTTCATTATATTTTCTCTTCTCGGACCAGCTGAGGAGGGGAGTGATAGAGTGGCTTTGGTGGGCACCTGGTGTCCAGCTGAGCAATCCCAATGCTGAAGAACAGAATCCTATTGGTTGAGATGAGGTTTGAGGGTCTGTATGATGGGAAGAGTCTGGAGGCCATGATAAGAGAGTAAAGTCTTCTTTATGATGAATAAACATGAACACTGCCATTTACTTGGGGTAAAAGTCACTCCTTGGGAATAGCTGCTCCTGAGCAACAAAGTCTTCTGGCTCAACTATTTTTTTTTCTGCATTTGGTTACCAAATTATTTTTAAAAATCAGATTCATTGTGTCTTGAGAACTTTCAGACCAATGCTTAATTTTGTTTCCCATTTTGAACATAAAACACACTATGCGCATGCAAAAATCTGCTTTATAACAACAAAATCAACAAAAAGCCTCCTGGATTTTCTGGTTCCAGATTAATCTTGGGATTTGGAAACAAATAATAATAATAATAAAGATGGTTTTATTTCCAGCAAAATGAATACCCATAAAAGATAGGTAAAAAAATCAAACTGCCGTTGAACAACGGAACATTGACCATGTATCAGAAGCTCCACTAAAAGCTGAAAATGAAGTGGCTTGTCAATAAATATTAGCAATATACTGGTGGGGGCAATAATGAATTAATGTAGTAATTATTATGGAATTTGAGTTAGCAGATAGAGGCATAATAGACAAATATGCAACATAAGTAAAATTGATAAGTTAATTTTAATCAATATTCAGGAGTTTCATAAAGATCCAAGAAAGTGATAGAGCTTTTGGCTATCTGCTCAGTTCTGGCATGTTAATAAACAAACATAAGATCTTTCTATTTCAAATATGAAGAGAAGAAATTCATATGAATACTGGAATTGAATCCTGCTGATTTTTTTGGCACCACAGAATTTAGAGTTAAGCCATCCTCCCTGCTGCTTTGCAATGCAAACTGAATGGGAAAATTAAGGGTAAATTACCACCAGCATGCATGATATTGTGGACAGTCTCAAAATCTGCTCCTGGATGCAAGATCAAAGCATTTTACTTTCAGCAGATGTAACAGGAGGCCATTATAAACACTTGCCTAATGAACCGTGTCCAGCTCCATGAACCATATCCAATTGTGCAAGTTTAGAAAATACTGTGCAGAACAGTCCTCCATAAAGATATGCTGAAGATGGGATTTTTCTCCCAGTAATATTACTTTTTATCTCTGGGATCCTCACAAGCCCAAAACTTGAATTACTCCAGCAAACTGTGTAAAGACTGCCAGCTCCCCCAGAGTGTGGAGTTGCACTGTGACACATGCACCACTATACTTGTGGAGGTCGCTCTCTGAAACTCTGCTTTCTGGCTTCTCACTCCTTCCCAAAGCTTCATCTTCAGCTTATCAAAACTACAGTGAGGATGTGGGAGCCACTGTCTCATCCCTTGACTGCTTTTTGCTGAACATTCTTCTTGCAATGCTATGAAATGACCTCCTTGCAGTACTCTGTTTCCACAGTAGGCATTTGTTAGACCTCTCCTTTTCTACACAGCAGATAAAATAGTTTTAAAACATGCAGCTGTGCTTTCACGAGAAGCCTTTACACAGGTAATGTGCAAGACTGTATGGCATGGACTGTGCTGCTCGCTGAGTCTGTTTTAGACTTTTTTTTTGGTTTTTACCTCAGTGGGGGAGGCAGGGGGAAGGGCACAGTAGAAGAGGTGCTGTTAATCAGTTTTTCTTCCCTAAGAAATATGATCAAAGTTCAGAGTTAATTTCTGCAAGCAGTTGACTGGGAAGGAGCGGTTGTTCTAAAAGGGGCCCACATTTGCTCTCCTTGTACCAATTTCAGGTTCACTGCACAGTGACAGGCTCAAATCCGCATGAGAATGGGACGTTGGCAGCTTTCCCCAGCCCATCAGGGCTACCTTCCCTGGCATCATCTCAGCTCTGCAACCAGGACATTCTGGACTGGAAAATCTCTCCCTCCTGTTGAGTAGCAACTTCACACCAGCCCATGAATATCATTTCACCAGTCAAGCTCCCCCTGCAAATATCATCCTGTGCTACTGAGCTCTCCAAAGGTTTGCAATCCCCGAGAGGTGCATCTGTCTGCCCGTAGCGACTGCTTGAGAGTTGCCAGTTTGGATAGAAGTCAACCTGCAAAGGGGATTCTGTTATAAAAAAACTCACATTTTGCCACTGCTGAGCCACAGACAGCCTGAATATGCTGAATGCTGAATGTGGATCTTTGCAATGCATCATCTTCTCCTCTTTGGGTTTAGTCAAGTTCATTCCTGCAGTGAAGTTGGAGGCCCTATAAGTGCAGACTCTTGAATTCCTCACATACTTGAGCATAAAGAGTCAGACAATTTCACCACAGTTTGATTTCAAGATAATGCTGCCATTTTGTAGAGATTTGTCATGTCATAGGTTTCATTTGAATAAAATTGAGCATTATTTCTCTATTTAATTACATTTCAATGTTAGTTTCACACTAAGCCTCTGAACTGCAGTTCAGACATGCACAATTATTTAGCCCTGAAAAAGAAAAGCAGAAAAACACAAGGCCTATACATCCTACAGGACTGGAAAAAAAGTCATTAGGAGTTTTAAAGACAGATAAATGTTTCTGGTGTGTTAAGGGTCTATTTGCCCCCTTATAACAGTTAAAGAAGTTTTGAGAATTTGTGGTAAATTATCCAGAATAAGCAGATTTTAAAAGTACTCTAATAGAGTGTGAAGGATTAGAAAGATAACAAGGTGTAATTATTCAGCCATCATTAGGTGGTGACAATAAGAGGAAACGGGGAAACTGATGGAGCTGTTTAAAGTTCTGGGTTCTTTGAGAATTGCTCTTTTAGGTCACACAAATCTGTAATGCTAGATTATATATATACACATATATATGTATATCCATATATACATACACACACATATCCATCTATATATATATATATACATACATACATACATATACACATGTATTAATATATGTATTTGTGTATAACTATGTGTATATCTTGATGATCCTTCTGGGTCCCTTCCAGCTCAAGACATTCTTTGATTTTCTGGGATGTACATATCTGTAGATCTGTGTCAATGCAGAATATTTAGTATGTTTTTTTCTTTTCTCATCAAATACAGATGCTTAACATGAATGTATAATGCATTCTGATTTATCCATGTTCCTATATATAAAATGCATAGTTCTTTCCTTGATGGTTTTCCTGATGAATTAAACTATTTTTTCCTTAAAAAAAAGTTGGAAGGAGTAATTTGATTTTATTTTAAATCTCATTTAATTCAGTGTTAAAAGTATGACAAATGTCCAGATATTAAATGACCTCAAATAAAACCATGTAGGAAACTGATTAATGATCAAGAATCACTTGCAGAAATAATAGGCATTCATTTTGTAAAGTAATAAAATGCATCTCTCTTGGAAGATAAAGATTGAGCAGAACATAAAGGGTGAAATTGGCATGAAAATTCTTTTGTCCAGTCTGACCTTTCTTCAGAAAAAAAATTATATGGTCCCTTTGTAGTAAGTCCTTTCTTTTCCATATTTGCATTCAGAATTTGGAACATAAAATTGAATTTTGCTAATTCGCAGGACAGATTTTTTTAAATGTAATGCCTAATTATTTGCATGGGAAAGAGGGTTTTAGAGAATGTACAAAGTGATGAATATTTAGCAAATCATAGCTTTATAATATCTTGGGTGCCATCCAGATATTTTTTAATGTTAACATCTTAAATTAAACACTATTAAATTTAAGATAAGTCTGTGCTAGAACTTTTGACTTGAACGTCCTTCACATTTGGAGCTCCAGGAGGCTGAGTCTAATTTTCATTCCCAAATGTGATATGACACAGTGAATTTGTCTGTGCAGGACTCCTTATTTCTGTTTGACACTGGAGATGCTCCATGAGTCTCTATGTTAAGACTGTAAAATACATTTTGTATCTGGGTCATGTCTCTCTCTGTCATCTTTTTACCTCCTTTTTTTGGAATATTTTCCATGCTTCAGTTTCAAAGGAGGGTGATCCAAGGTGACATCAGAGGGTTGTTAAATAATGATGATCCACTTTTCAGGTGGAAGCCTTTGGACAAAATGTTGACTTTTGTTCAGGACAAAGCAGTTTGTCAAGTCATACCTCCAGGGAGCTGGTAACTAAGCAACAGATCAACTGTTGGAAAACTTTGATCTCCTAATGATGCTCATTTGGGAACCTTCTGACAGGGAATTCTCAGAGGACTGGTAAGTTATAACAAAGAATCTAACATCAGAAATCTTGAAAATAAAATCTGGCAGGAAAGACAAGGGAAAGGAAGACTTTTTGAGGGTGTTTGGGTTTTTTATTTTCTCCTTTTGGTTGTATGCATTTTTGTTTGACTGACATTTTTGTTTGGTTGGTTTTGGGTTTATTTTATTTTAAAGGTGACATTTTCAATGGTAAGAGTAGATGAGGAAGAAACAAACTAGTTGGACATACTGTAGATAGACTCCATTTATCATGAATCCCTCGGGGAACCTGACCTGTGCCCTAATATTGTATTCCTTGAAAACTCAGTATGGAATTATAGGGTATATATATATATATATATATAAATATAGAATATACATATATTCTATAGTTTGAGGGATCAAGCAAAATCCTTGTATATTTGTTTTTCCATCATGAATATAGAAACTAAATTTTTATTACCTATTTGATTTTATTATATGTTTAGTAGACATTGTTAGATATTCTTTTTTTCTTAAATATAACTCATGCTGTTCATTGCTTGACAGCAAACAGTGAACAAAGCTGTTGTGTAAGACTTAAAATTATCTCAGACTTTTATAGAATTTTTTCCTAGGGATGATGCATACCTAAAAAAAGAATGAGTAATAAAACCCTAAAAACCACAAAACACAAAAAAACTTGAAAGAGGAAAATAGAGCAGAAGGGAATGGATTGACTTAGCAAAAACTATATCCTCAAGACACAGCTTTAAAAGAATCTGAAATATTCAAGTTTCCATATAGAACAAGTGAGTGCGAAAATTCCAAGCGATATTTGTTCCCAAATTTTTTTTGTTATTTTTTGTAAATGTCAGCAACCTAATAGACATATTCACTCTGGAAAACTCCTTCTTACCTGTATCATTAGACCTCCATAGCTGCAACAGCTGTACTACATTAATCATGCAAATTGAAGATATGTTGATCATTTCAATGTATTATGAAGAATATGAAAGCTAGAAGGAGAAATTTTGGAAATACAGGACTAAAGGACACTTTATGGCTGCAAGACTTCTTTTCTATTATCTAAATAGTCTTGAATCAGGAGAGTTCCTAGTCATGATCACTGAAGACTTTAGAAAACATGTTTAAACTTACATGAGAGGCATGCATAATAAGGAACATTAGAGATATAAGTCTATGGAAGGTAATTCAGATAAGCTAATCTTTAAAACAGTAAGGTATTTAGCATGACCTCTAGCTTACACAGGAAAGACTGTGTTACCACATACGAAATAGCTTATGGGATTGCTTGTATGTTTCTAAATATAGACTAATCTTACTAAATTTGTCAATGTATAATTTGCTATGTGGATTTCATCAGAAGCTGATGTTTATAGATATAAAGGTCTGAAAATTCCATTAGAGAAATGAATCTCATTTATAGTACAATATGTGGTGGAGAACTTTACCTAATACATTTTTCATTTGAGAATGGAATATTTTTACCAAGTTGTGCAGTCTTGATTTTAAATGATAGAGACTTCATCATGTCTTGTGATAGGTTATACCAGTATTTAATTACCTTCCAGGTGGAAAAATACAGCTCTTTGCACTCAGTCTGATTGTGTGCAGTATTAAAATCTGGTCATATTTTATCCTTTTACTTCAAGAATACTTCAAGAATATTTTGAGAAATCTCTCTTACCTTCATGCTCCTTTTGAGGTAAACCTTTGTTGGGAGAGTAAATAGAATATATTAATTTTTAAAATTTTTACACTTTTAGTCATATTTTATTTGAGTTCCATATTTTTGTCAAGTTTTATTGATTTTTATGTCATATTTGATCTGAATTTATTTATAATTTCTGCTTTTTGTTCTAGTTTTTCTCTGCTGAAATGAATTTTCAAGCTGACAATAAAGACTTGAATGTTTCTAATAATACTCTCACTAATTTCATTTACAGAAGTAAATGAAAGAATTTCACTGTCTAACTGTGGAAGGTTTCATTTGCTTTGTAGCAAAACCTTTGGTTTGAAAGTATCTTGCCCATAGGCAATGAATCCTTTAAAGTAGTGTTTCCTTTTCTGCTTCAGATATATACCCATGGCTGCAAAAGAGTCTATTGTTCACAAAGCCTAAGGAATTCAGTTTGGCCTATCAAAATGATCCAAATTCATCATTACTTATCACTCTTTTCTCCTGTCATATGTGTTGAGTAACAATACAGCCTATTATTCATCACTAGAGAGTAATGTGCAATTTGACAAGAGAAGGATAGCTGAAAAGTCACTTTCAGGAAGTGGTATTTCCAAAACCTTTGCACTAATCTCTTAGAATTAAATATCTTTGGTAGATGATCAGAGGAGCAGGTAATCAGAAAGGGTAGATTAAATAGAGAAAGATGGATTGTATTTCTCCTTAAATGTGTACAATGCGGGAAGGTCATATGGGATTGTTCTCTTTGCTCCTGAAGGAACAGAGGAATCGTATAGGAAGCAAAGAACACAGTGAGCCTAGGCTCTCTTGCATAGTGTATTAATAAATGTCTATGGGAAAAACAGAGTAATTGTCAGTGAACAAAGGCTGCTCATCCCTGTATGATGAGCTGCTTTAGGAAATGTTTCTGCGTCTCAGCTCAGCCTCAGACAGCTCTAGCTAGTGCAGTGTAACCTTGCTAATTTATTAGCTTTTCTGTTCAGAATTGACTAAACTGTAAAATACAGTAAAACATTCTAATTTCAGCTATGGCATTCTGCTCTTATATTGGTGAAACAATGCATGTTGAAAAACAGGAGATCATGTTCCTAAAAATACAAGAGAGTGAGAAAGAAGAGGAGATAAGTATCCAAGATATGCTATTCTACAATCTCAAGACCTCAGCCAGGAAATCCTTCCTGAATCTGTTGTGACTCTTAAATTCTGCAAACCGTATGTAAAAGACAAGTGCTCTTTGAAAATAAGGGCCAAAACCATGGTCTTCTTCAAGGGAAATAATTGTAAAAGATTCCATTCTCTATGGCTTTTAAAGATGGAATCTCTGTGCATATAAATTCCAAACAGATATGTTAATTCTCTTTGTTGATGTTATTGTGTGAGATGTTTGCTTCTGAATTTCCCCAGTAATCAGGGGAAGTCACCAGGAGGAGACAGATTTAGGTGGCAGAATAGTAATAAAACCACTTCTGAACCCTAGCTTGCTGCAGACATTTTCTTCCTCATATCTCTGGTCTATCACTACCATTGATGTTGTCCCCATGGCGCATTCAACACCAAGCCACTCGTGGGGTCAGAAAAGGCAGAAGACGCAGGACAAAAAGTAGTCCTGAAAAGGCATATTAATCCTCCCAGGAAGGCAGCCCAATGCATCCATGGCTTTCCAGCTGTGACACAAGAGGAATGTCCAAGTGTCTGTTCTACAGCTGTTTCACTCTTTCATTGTGAGTAACATAACAAAAATTTATATGGATGTCTAGCAAAATTCCCTGTGGGATTTTTAATGGTTTGTTTCCCAATAGTTCTCCAGCTGAGACAGTGACTAAATAAATCTCGCAGGGGTACAGAATATGCTTGAAATACCCTTTACTTTTACCTTAGAAATATACTCAATTTCTTTATGAATTCAGAGTTCCACAAATGAAACATATTCTCTGCTAAATTTTGGTTACAGAAGACACCCTTGCTTTCCTGTTGAATTTGGA
This sequence comes from Passer domesticus, assembly GCF_036417665.1. Taxonomy (NCBI): domain Eukaryota; kingdom Metazoa; phylum Chordata; class Aves; order Passeriformes; family Passeridae; genus Passer; species Passer domesticus. The sequence continues at coordinate 62,971,252 of NC_087476.1, read as the reverse complement.
CTTGATACTGCTTACATCTTCAGTGGCACCCTGCTTTTTCATTGTTTTCTTTGATTATTTTACTCTTAGACTTGCTTGTTTTGCTGAAGAACTCCTCTGCATTTTTGTTTTATTCTGTAATTCTTCCTTACTTTATTGCTAACCCCAGCAGTACATGTAAAAGACTACTGCACAATGAATAATTAATCGGACAAATTTAGCCTCTTCAAAAAGATTTCCATTAATGCCTTTGTTTCACAGAAGTATTTTTGGAATGTGGATTAATTTTGGTCTGTATTAATCATGCACCTATGTGAAAATTTGCTATTTGTAATCAGGACATGTGGGTTACTTGTGAGAGCCTGGCTAAGTTACGTGTTATTGCTTCTATTCTGCATTTAGCTGTGCACACAAAACCTGGCATACAACTGCTTGTATGTGTGTGTGTACAGCCAAATTTCTGTGCTGGAAAAGTTCCATGGATGCACCACTAGAGAATTAGGCCCTCTACACTCAGTTTCTGTGACTCTTTGAAAAGAGTTTAACATTTACTCTCCAGTAATGTTTATACCAGATCAGCAGGAGTGGAAAGAGACACAAGCAGAGCCAAAAACATTTGTCTAAAAATTTGGTTAAGTAGACATGGACAATTACTTGAAATAATAACCCTGAGTCCCATTTGTCATCACTGATCATTAGTAGTTTTATTAATAGAATTGTTACTGTTTCTTGTGTCCAGGATTTATTATATAGTGAGGACTCTTAACTTTTATTGAAACATTAATGTGTAAAATGGTATTTGAACCTGTATTTTCACTTTTCCTGGCATTCTCTTAAGTATAATGACTGGCTGTAGATATGTACTTGAGTTCAACAATAACTACTAAATCTTTCAGCTGTAACTAATTTTCTTTTAATAATAACACGTACCATTTTACATTGTTTTTTTTCATATTCAGCAGTCCTTTCATATACTAATTACTCCCTAAAAAAACAATCTTACCAGATGGATCAATCATTGTCCCTACCTTTCAAGCAGGAATTAAAAGAAATCTTCAGGCTAAGCTTTTAATTTTGGCTGCCTCACATTGCAGATTGTTTCATGAAATCTGGGTGACATTATGAGATGCAAAGCATTTATTTATCCCCAAATGGAATCTCTCCATACATATAATGTCCTCTATGTTCTGTGACTCTGAAGTGATGAATGTAAGTCCGTTCAAGGATTATTTGAGGCACTTGCCCTAAGGATCAGTAAAAGACAACAAAACTTAGATGTTTATAACTCCCACTTCTGGGCTGAGTTTTTAGCATTAATATACCTGCCCCATAATGCTCTCTGTCTATTTTATATGTTGATTGTTCTGTTGAGTATACAACGCATTACATAATGCATGTATGTGTCAAAGGATTTTCAAGCATTGTACTGTATGGCATTTGCAAATTACACACAACATAGCAGGAGGTTACTCTGCTTGTCCATTACATCGCTCTGCTTAAAGCACACGTCTGCTTCTAAATTCAGTGAATATTTATACTTAAATATTTTGACAGTGGTGAATAACATATGTGCTAATATGTACAGAACAGAATAAAAGATTGGCTTAGATTTAAAGTGACTAGTGGTTTCACAGATGTAGTTGAAGGATCTTGGTTCTCACTGTGTGAAAGCTTAGCATTTCCTACACAACTCCAGACCAGAACATGATTTAATAGAATCCACAGAATAAAACCACTTTTCTTAACCACGACTGCTAGTAATTTTAGAAATACATAGCATTGAGCTACACTCTTTATTTACTCTACCTATCCATGTGACTGGGATCCACAGATCCCATTCTATCCACTGTAGTTTTTCTGGCTACTTTGACACAGCCAGAGTAAGACATTTCAAATCATTATTTGTTTACTGCTTAATACAAACAATTTTTATTAATTGTATTTATTAATACAAATATTAATATGAATAATATTAATAATACGAAAACTAATACTAATATACTATGACTACTACTAATAATAATTTTTCCACTGTGGTAACAATAATCTCTGAATCAGTATTCACCTAATGCAATGTAACAGAATATAAAGTTACATTAGGGCAGAAATGCAATAGTAAGTAAGGAAATTGGCTAACACCATAAATGTTTACCTCAAGAGAAGTGCATGGACAGCTGATCGTCACCAACACTGGACCTGGAAGCAGGAGGAGCATGTAGTATATGCATGCATTAGTCATATGTGCCAAAAAGTCAGGACTATCCTGCCTTGCGGACAAAGTATCCCGTCACGTCTGCCCCTCGCCATGTGCACTCTTCCTGATTCTGGCCCAAATCCATGAAGGGAACAGTGCAACTCTTCCCTTGCAGAACAACATCAGGACAATTGTCCATTTCACTGTGCTGACATACCCCCAAAAATTATATTTCCATGGTAGTAACCTTTGCTTGCTATCACAAGCTTTCAGAGAATTCTGTCTGAAGTTCTCTCAGAAAAATGATGATCAGGACAACTATTACTAAGGATGCCAACAAACAAGCAGAAAATATGAAAAATACAGAAGAACTATCTCATAAGTGTTGAAAGGGAAGGTGAATGACCAGAATCAGCTGACTCGGAATAGCAGATAAATAAGGGTTACCCACACCTTTTGAACTGACAGGGTACTTGAATCTTTGATGATTTTGAATTGAGAAATCAGCAAAAAAATCCTGACCATGACTCTGCTGATAAAAGTGTATCAATATTTTATATCTTACTCTCCTCTATTTTTTCTGCTCTTACATCTAACATGTCTTCCTGATACTTAAATTGGAACTGAACCATGCTCAAAGATGTGCAACAGATAAAAAGCAGTATTTTCAGCAGTAACTGCTTATTCACACGTGAAGCCTCTCAATCTTTTGCTAACACACTGAACCCAGGTATCTACACAACTCAACTTTCAGGTATACTCAAAACCTAGCAAGTCTTTATGCGTTCAAAACATGCCATCCCTCCTGCATTCCTCAACACACTCTAGCAATTTTTTGTGTTTATTTACCTTATATTACGGGAAAACTTGCACTATTAAAAATAAAAATTCCCCAAACTGAATACAGTCTTACGCATAAAGTTTTGGTTGATTGATTAGATAGTTGGTAGTTCCTTTTGTTGGGGTTTTTTTATAGTTACAGTATTCATACAGTATTAAAAAATATTCGTGTCTCTAGTTCAGAATGCTAAATATATCATTATATATTTATGCTAAGAGATGTCTCATCCATTTGGTCAGCTTTTCCCCTTAAACCTTGAGTTCAGTATAAATGACAGAAAACTCTCCAGTTCCTATAAGTATTGTTTATAAGTGGCTAGTTAGTTGTTTTGAGATATTTCATATGTTCGGAGACAAGATATCATTTGTTGTCTCACAGCTAACAGGATCTTTTAGTGGGACAGCAATATCTAGAACAAAAATGTAACCCAAATTGCCCTCAAGGCACTCACTAATCTTGTATGAACATATAAATCATGGTCACTATAACAATAAATACTGTGGTTGCATTCTGCTGTATCTGAGGTGCAATCTCCATCTGAAGTTTCTGAGCAGTTGGGATTTCCATAGCTTCTCTTTCCTTTGTGGAGGCTGAGAGCCTGTGCTTTCCCCTTTCTGCTGGTGCATTAATCATGTCTTTGTCTTCCTTGGCAGCCTAGGAACAGAATAACTTTGAGAACCCTACAAGGCTGTTAAGATTTTTTTTTTCTCCTGAGTAGAGTTCTTCAAGACCTTCACATGCATAAATATATGTATATTATGTGGAGAGAATCCTCATATCCTTAGGATATCAAGCTACAAAGCACCCGTCCTTAAGAATTTAACCCAAAGTTTTTACTTGTTTGGACAATTAGGGACATTAAGAAACTCTCTATTTGCATTAAATTATTCAAAATATAATAATAAAGGAAAATCATCAGTGCTTTTTTTCAAACACCACACAGGAAGTTAACACTGTTTCTGAGGCTTTTACTCTGAACTAAGATGAACTAAAAAATATTTGTATATACCTTCCTGGTTTATATATATATTTCTTCTCTGCTGTTGGCAGAAGACACGGATACTAAGTCTAGTAATACCAGTAATCACAGTAATTGAACAGTTCAGTGGTCTAATAGGTCAGTCTATAGGTGGCTTGAGATGCTGTTAAGGATTTAAAGCATGTGAATAGTTTCATGAAATTATTTAAACACTACAGCTTTGTGCTTTTGCATATTAATATTAATTTATTGTGGAGGATGATGCTGACAAGAGTTAGAAGTTCCAGAGAAGGGGCAAAAAGCACATAGCATTTTTTCTTCTAACTCCTGATCTGCATGTTTTAAAGGTCCAAATATCTGGGAGTATATACTCAGTTGTTGAACTAAAACTATGTATTTATTGGTATAAAACATTGAAACTGTTAATTGGACTAATTTAAAGACACAAATAAATGTCTGAGGCCTCTTACCAAAGAGATCCTATTATCTATGGGAATGTGCAATGCTGCACACATTACTAAAAACCCAGCTCTGGAACTTCAGAAAAGGTAATTGCAGATTGGCACTGGTTTGGTTTCCTAATTAGCAGAAGAAGGTCAGAAACATGTCTTTTAAAAACTGCAACAGAATGCAATATTTAGTTTCTTATTACTTTTGGTTCTTCACAGTAACAAAAAATGTTCTTCCTGCAAATTAGCCTATTAATTTTCTTTTTTAGGGTTGCTATGCTGGAATTGGTCTATGAATTCTGTGGTACTTATTCAAATATGAAATTATAGATGCCTGCTGAAAATCCATACATAAGATGCATATAACAGAGCATGGCATCATCAGCTTTTATTTGCTTTTTGTTTGGGATGCTCTTTTGACAGACATTCATGCATGCTATGACTTCCCAAAAATGGAAGGAGAAATCAAGAATTTTCTTCATCCTGAATGTCTGCTTATTATTTTTGCTGCATGTAAGAAGGGGCAGAGTTACAATGCAGCCTACTTTCCCCCCTCATTTGAAATTCCGTGGTTTCTATGGAAACAGTGAGTTCTGTTGTTGTAGTTGTAACTTGGGGGATGGTAGTGCTCCAGCATTTCATAAGAAGCAGCAGCACAAGTACTCTGTGACCAGTTAGAAAAGTTGATTTGATCCATGATGCTTCTATTTGTAAATGTATTCTGTACCAATCTCAGAAGTCATCCACTGACTTGATATTTAGCACCAAGATACACATTTTCTGAAAATGTTTTTTTCTCTACTTGGGATTCCTGAAAACTTCAAATATGTATTTGCACTATATACACAGTATGTACAATATGTATTTGCTGTATATGCCATCATTTAATGGCCTAAACATTCATATCCATGATTCATTAAATCCATTGATCTATGTTTGCCTGTTACATTATTCCTGCAGCATATTTGCAGAAATGTAACAGGTATTTCTCAAGGATTTTTTGATTTTTTTGGCCAGGACATTCAGATATCTGTGAAAGCTGGAGGCTAATATTAAAAGTAGTATGGTGGTAAATCAGTACTAAATGGATAGCTATGACTGAATGCAGGCAAATAACATCGATTTACTCATTATGCTGTAAGTTAGGATTATTTAAATTTCTTAATGATTTCTCTATTTCTCTCTGCAAAAAATATTACAAAAACAAAAACAAAAAGAAAGATATGTATGAACAGATAAATCAGACAAATAGTTCTAATGGGGAATTCCTCTCTTTCCTAATTGTCAGAGGTTTTTTCAGAATTTCTGGAAATAATTTCTTAACTATTTTTTAAAATGTCTTTTAAAAAGCTTAAAAAGGAAAAAAAAAAGAATTCACAGGACCTTAAACTGTGGATCATATTTTTTATATGATATATTTTTATATTCCATTAATAATGTAATATTTCCATTTTTACAACAATCCCACTGTATTCATTTAAAATATGAAAATATACAATTTATTTCTATTTACTGGGCGAATAGTGCAAAGATTCCATTGTTGTCAACTGAAAGTTATATTGGCTGCCACGTTTCTAGAAGGACTTTGGTGTAAAAATCAAAGGACACTTTGAGAAGCTAGTACATTCTCGTGTCTTTCTACATAAAATTTTGGTTTTACCTTCCTTATATTTTACCTTTTTTTTTCAATACAGCACGAATCACTAATTAAAAATTAACTTTAAAAAATATTAATATTAGTGAGCAAATTTATTAAAGGTAAGTATAATTATAAGCAGAGAGCTATAATCAAGTGATACATGACCCTGTGCTCTAACTTTTATTTAGCAAAGGTAGGAAAAGAATATCAAACTAATGTCAATACAGGTGCAACCAATGGAATCATGGGAGAAGCTGCCAATAGTTGTGGTTCAGGTCAATTTGTTACCCTGTTAATCCCACAAATTTTATTAATGTCTAAGAAATTATATTTGTAAAAAAAGATGTAATACATGCTTCTGCAAGAAAAAGAACTTTATTCCAGGAAATGATATCTGAAAATGTGATAGTATTGTAATGCAGCCAAAAAAACAAATATAATCCTGATTTATATAAAGATGACAGTAGAACAAGAGAGACTATATTCCTTCTGACCTTGATAATGGCACCAAATACTCCTGGATTTCTGTGTGTCTGCCGTATATTTATAATGGAAACATACTGAAATATCGGATAATATTTAGGAAAGCACCATGAAATATACCTATGCAAAAAACCAGAAAATCTTTTGGTGAAAAAAATAGTATTTATTTTATGAATAAAAAATGCTAAAGAATAATTTTAGCAAAATAAAAAATAATTATTAGTAAATTAAGTAAAGAAAAACAATGGTATAACAAGATCCTGGGTGCTGGAAACAGAAGCTAGGTGTGTTCAAGATCAAGAAGCCAGGAAAATATTTTCTGAAGTGAAAATAATTAACCACTAAAAGAACTTGTCCTGGCCTGAGACAGATTATTCCCATCACGAAAAATATTTATATGGAGGCTGAGAGGAATATTAACTTTTTTAAAAAAATACATAAGCTTGTAGTTCAATTTAAAAGAGAAATTATTTCAGGAAATATCTTTATGAGGAAGAAATTAGAAAGTTGTAATATATAACTTCAACAGACTTTTTTAAACTCTTAAATGAATCTTGATTTTCTTCAAAGTCATTGCTTTATGCTTTTTCCTCTTCCATTTGCAATATTATTAGTGGGTATGTGTATGATTGCTGTGCAACCTGTTGTGTGGGGCTCCATACTGCTGCTTTCCACTTCTGGTAAGCAATTCAGTCTTTTAAATATTTACAAATGTATTAAATTTTTCAGTGCTCTGTAGTCTGCATTCAGAATATTTTACTGAGGGTATCACCACGTTCACAATTTCATAGAAATCCTTTGCAAGTAATCTATAGGGTTCCTGTTTCTGCCATGTTTCTGTATTACCTCAAAAGAGAATCTTGCTGTTTCAACACTAACCCTTCTCCTTCTGTCCTTTTCATCTTAAGGTTTTTAAATAGCAAAATCAAAACTTCATGGTGTGTAACTACTCAGAAATAGGCTCCATTAGATGAAATTTAAAGTTCTCATTTTCCAAGCTGGTGCTTTTATCCCTCCAATAGCTGTCGTTTACCAACAGTCCAAACCCATTCGTATAACACTGTGGTCAGAAATCATCTTTAAGCTTTTGACATATGAGCTGAATTCAAGATATACTCTTCTGATTTCCTTCTGCAGGCAATTTGTATGTCATGGTTATCAGAAAGGTTGTGTATTACAGGAACCTTGGCTATGATGGAGAGCTTACTTGAGATTTTAGCAGAGTCATTAAAAGTGGCATTTGTGGAGTGGTTACAAGATTTCTTTAAAAGAGGACAGCTAAAAATATTTGGTATTTGAACAGCAGTCTGAAAAGTTTGAGCATCAAGACTGTCCAGGCACCCTTTCCTAGGATTTCACAGCTTTTAGAATAGAACTGTTTTATTAGATAGGCAATAAAATGAGCTATCATTTACCCACTCATAAGAGATATTCCTGCAAGATATTTTTATTATCTTTATAAACATTAAGGCTAATAATATTGTGAAGGGGAAAGAAAGCATTTCACTTGCTTTTTAATATAAACAAAATGTAAATACAGTGTGAACAATGACAGCAGAGGAAACTAAAAAATACAAGAACACCAACAGTATCTCTCCCATGTTATATATTTAATGTCAGAAATCTAACATTTAACATAATCTGAGTGCAACATATTCAGCTGGACTCTTTAGTTCCTACTAAGATCCGTTTTCAGCTCAGCCCTAGCATTCTATGTGTGAAAGATAAGGATAAACATTTTAAATAAATATTTAAGTGCAGTTATATTATTCCTCTAATTTACTTTCTATTCGTGTGGTGTTATGAACATTACTGTTAGAATTCCATTTGATGCAGGTAAGAATGTACTGAAACAAGATGAAAATATGCATCAGCACTCCAGATCACATATTAATAATGACAATTCCTCTTTTCCTTACAATGCAGACTATTCAAAGCATGGAAGGATGCTATTGAGAATCCTGCATTAGGAATTTTCTTCAGTAACTGAATGTTGTCGTGCTGGTATGTTCTTTCCTTGGGAAGAAAAAAGACAGAAGAGACTTCTGAAATGACCACTTGGTCATAGCACAAGCCTGGCACTCAATTTTCCTATTCAGTCAGAGCTGCTCATTACAGTTTTCTTTCTCAGATTTCTTCTCTTTAACTTAGTCCTATAAAAGAAATTCTTTAGGAAAATGCAATTTTTTGCCTTGTAAGCTTCTTTCTTTCTGTAGAGTTCATATGCCTCATTCTCTCCTTGTCTTAGTTTCAGAAACTGATGTGGAATTTTGCTTCTTTGATGTGTATTTTCAGCCAGGTTAGAGATGATATGTTCTGTTGTGCTGTATCCATAAAATAAATATGAACTGTGCTGAGCTCTACAAACTTTATTAGCCTCATGGAAGCTCAAAGCAAAAAGTCAAATACAAGCATAGCTGGGTGTAGTAGTAAATATTTGTCAGTTATATTAAATTCATCATTTCACCCTTCAATTATTTTTCCTTATTTAAATCTCTGGTAGTTTGAAATCACATGTTCTGTGTTTATATATATTAACCAAAGATCAAGTTGACCCACTTGTCATCTCCCCAGTAATGAATGTCTTCAAAATAGCCTTTGCTTTGTACTAATCTGATATAATTAAGTTTACTTTCTGTGATAATCCATAGATAGTCTATTGTTTCAAGAACTAGAAAGACAATCTCTCAGATAATACAAGTAATCACTGGAAAAGCTGCTTGAATGGAATCTACAGGAAAAGAGTTTGTGTAGGACAGTTGTGCACAAACAATAGGTCTTGGAACACCATTTAAGGGAGATGACATTTCTCAGTCTCAGTCTGGAACAGAGTGGAACCAACTATGTTCTTCACTTTCTGAAATTAAATTCTGTGATGTCATGACTCAGAGAAAAGTGTGTTCCATATAAGTGACAAATTCACCACTTCCAAATCCTCATAAGTGACAAGATTTCTCTGGAAAGAAAGCCTTAAGGCTTGGTCAACCTCCAATTCCTTATTGAATTTAGGGTTAAGTTAAGGTGCAAACGTATTTGTTGATTTCCAACCTAAGAGAAGTACAGGAACTTCTCAGGATGACTGCTTTATCTTGATTTGCATGTAGTCTGAGTTGGAAATAACAGACAATGAAAAACTATCCAAAAAAGCTTCTAGCCAGAGTAATGTTGCTGTATTCCAAAATATAATTTATTTATGTATAAAGTATTCATACTTCAGCAAAAAATGCAAATAACGCTGGAGGAATATTTTAATTTACTGTAATCTTGCATTACATTCTTTAAAAAAGGGGGATTGGGTTTTAGAGAAAAAATATTCAAAATCCCATATTTCTCTGTGACCTCATGTGAGGAAAAATATAGCTTTTGCAGGTACAAAATAATTAAAATTCAACTTCAAAAAATTCAGATAAATATTCAGAAGAATCCTACACCTGTACTTGCCATTTCATAGTCTTCTCCTTTATAGCCCATTGCTTTATAGCCCACAGTGCTATCCTGTTTCATTCACACAGAGTCCAAGCCTCTCGTTCTGCAAGGATTAATGGATGTGTACACTCATTGTACTCGGCGAGGTGTTTCATTGATGCCAATGGAGCTGGTTGCAGCACAGAAAGTTAAGACAGGCATTAGTCTTTTCAGGATCAGCCTCTAAGCCTATTATATCAGAACACAAAATTAGGTTAGATTTCACTCTTAGTCCGGTTAGTGAAGCCCTGTTGCCTAAACCATTGTGATACAGCTGAAAATATAGTGGAATTCAACACAAAGGATAAAATACTATAAAGGGAAAAGTGCACTGAGGCTTACAATGTTATTATGTAGCTTAGGCAATTAAATCATCTAACTTTTGGTGAAAGTCATTACTCTTTTGAATGATCATGTGCCAGAACTAAATTTTAATGGCTTATACTGTTGTCTGGAAAATTGTCTGACTTGTTTCAGCCAAGAACATTCAGTTTATTTTCTTAGTTCTAACATTATCTGATACTGAAAAAATGACCTTTAAGTGGTCCCCAGTGCACTCATACACTTTGTTCTAGGAATACAGGGAATCTTGAGTATTGTCAGCTGAAACAGTTTTTTATATACTTTATTTTTAGCAACAGCTAAAGTTCATGCTGCTCTGACAGAGACTATTGAGATTATAAGAAGATCAAAACCTGAGGCAGAGGAGACTTCAGGAGCAAATCAAAATTTGAAATCTGGCTTCATATATAAAATAAGCTGCCATTCAAGCTGCTTTTATTTATAAAATGGTTTGTAGAAGTAATTACTGCAAAAATAATTTGCAAAATACTTTGTAGTTCGTCTTATCTCTGTGAAGTCTGAAGATGAGAGAGGGGATAAGTTAATCTTTAAAAAAATTTTTAAATGGCATTCTCAGGTAGAGTTTGGAGAAGGACAGGTTTCCCTCAGATACTCAAAGTAAATGTTCAAATTGTTCAAAGTAAAACTGGGAATGCACTTGCATGAATTAGTTTCTCTGCAAACTCTGATCTGGCACCTTCTCTAAAAAATTTCCAGTGTTGCCTGGTGGTAAAGATGGTCCAAGTGGCTGCAGACCTGGCTGGATCCCTGACCTTGCAGCTGTTCTGGGTATGTGCTTACTCTTGTCGAAGGCCAAGTTTTCCTAGATAAAACAAAATGTGGGGGTTTGTTTTTTGAATGTTTAAAAAAAAACAAACCCTGGTGAAATATTTAATACACTTATACACTTTATGACTCACCCAATGTCTTTGCAGCACTCCTTGGAATGGGGGTAGTGTTTTATTTATTTAATGAAAAGGGAGTTGGTTCAGCCAATTCTTCCATTTTTCTTTTAATTTATTTCAAAGGAATTTAGATAGCTAAATCTAAAAGAAGTATCTACACAGTCTATCAGGAGGTAGACCATTTATTGGTAGACATTATTTGGGCTGCTTTTCAAACTGGAGATTGGCAAAGTAAGAAGTGCACAACTAGAGTACACCTGGGGGAAAAAAAACCAACAATGTTCAGTGTTTATTTGTCACCATGGGAAAAATCTAAAGGAGATAAAGGATTCAGCTTTTCAGGGCTTTCTCATCCCTCACAAACCCATCCTTCCTCTGTCTTCAGTTCCTTTTGTTTAGGTACCAAATAAAACCTTGTGTCAGTATTGTCTAGTTCGTTTTTATTTCAGAAAACACATTTGATTTTTCTGTGCTTAAACAAAGGTTTTCCCTCTCACCCTGTGGACACCCACAGACAGATTAGACTCCACACTGCTTGACCCATGCCATGGGCTGTCCCTGTTTTGTTCAATGCTTGGATTTACAGTGAAATTCACAAGATTTTAACTTCCATTTCACAACTCTGAAGCAGCTATTAGCTGTGAAGAGGTGTCTTGGGGCTGATCAACCCCTGCCTCAGAGGCAGCTCCTAGGAAGCAAAGATCTGATTAATCCTAATAGGCTGTTTTAAATGAAATAAATTTGGTTTATGTTAACTGAATCTAACCTTTCAGTTCAGTAGAACTCAATCCCAACTTTCTCTTTGTGTGTTCCATGAACTATTATATTTTTTATATATTACCAGTGGAGAAACTATTAAATAATACTTGCTATGTCTTTACACTTATGAGTTGAAAAGCACTGATTTCTGCATTTATCTTTTATTTTACTTTCTGCATTAATCTTTTACTAAATCTAGCTTTAAGATTTCTGTAAATTAGATTTTTTTTTTGTCTTGGAGGTGGAAGAATAAGATGAAGAGCCATGGTTAATAGACAATTGTTCTTATTTGCTGTGAACATCCATTGCCTTTTGGGCAACTAAGTTTTCATATAACAAAAAAGTAAAATTTGTAAAAAAAACCACCTAAATATCTAAGTCTTTAATACATTGCCATTAGTACAGATTTCATTGAACCTTATATTGAAGTTCATGTTTCTCTTTGTATGTTGCCCATATTTTACCATTATCAGATATTTAAACAATAACTTATTATGCTCTGCAGAGCATTAACTTCAAGTAAAGAGGCTAATAATATTGTTAAGCTGATAGAAGGCATCAAAATGTAATGACTGAAAAGTTACAATGAATATTGGAAGAGTATTAGACAGACATAAACACATTTTTATAGTAATTTAAGGTATTTAAGACCCAAAATATTTCTGTTCCTTTATCCAAGCTCTAAAGGGAATATGTTGTGACTTATGTAATTGGGTAACAAATACCAGTACATATATAAGATATTTGTATTGTCCAAGTTGGGATATTTTCAATACTTAATTTATGAAGTACGTGCACTGGGTTAAAACTGCTCATGTTTTCTCTCTATAAGGACAGAACTTCTGCTCAACTCTAGGCAAACTTTTATGGATCTGTAATTATTTTGAGCTGTAATCAATCAGTAAAACTGCAGATTTTATTCAGTAACCACTAAAAGTAACCCCTCTCAGTTTCCATTTGAGACTTCCTACTTCCTTCTCCTCTTTCTCTCAGAGTGTCTGTTAACAATTGTTGATCTGTTGATGGGATATCTGGATCTGCTTCCATGCGCATTCTGTGGAAATATCTTTCTCAACTTTAAGTTCTGATAGATAGAAAAATATCCTTTAAAACATGAGAAACATGGGTGTCAGATGCACAAGTGGCAGATTGATCTTTGATAGGGGGTCAAACCTATCAAAGGGAAAATGGAGGGAAAACCTATTTTTTTCCAAAACCACTAAGAATATAGCAATAGCACCAGCAGGCAGAACACTCATTGCATCTTGTGGCAGCTGCTCTTTTCAAAGGGTAGCCATCAAAAGGATAATTTGGGGATGGAAGAGCTGGCAGTAATGCTCACAGTAATGGTGAGTGGCTGGAGCATTAACCAAGATGTGAACAGACCGAAACCCACAGCCCACTCCACGTTTCAGTGCATCAGTAGCTAAGGAAACATTTAAGTGCCAATGCAGCACTTAAATTAGTCTATCTTATTTAAGCTCACTTAGGCCTGGTTATTTAGCCTCAGACTTGATTGGTTCTTTTTTATTTGACTTGTTAAGCAACCATAAAGTATGCATATGTGTCAGACACGCATAAAATAGATCAAAAATTTGGCCTACCGAGATTGATTTTTACCTGTAAAATGATAGAGGTCCCACAGTTAAAAAGCATACTTATTTTTACTTTTCATATTTATTCTTTCTTACTGTTGAAAAAATTGCATTCAGCCCTAGAGCAATAATGAAAAATAGCTCTTTATAGAAAAATTCCCTACTGCTGATTTTAATCTTTAAATACACTGTATACATGAGCAAATAGATAAATAAGGGCATTTGATATGGAGACATAGTGTGGAGAGTGATTGTTTCCTAATACTGATGATTCTTAATCCCACAGTACTGTAGAAGTGTGTAAAATTTGTTGATGGCACACTATGGGAATTTTGATAGCAAAGTAAGTTATATTTGCTTGGTTTTGAATCTGTAAATTACTTATTATCTTATATAAAATAAGCTTTTAAAGCTATTTTAATGCTTATTATTTCAGAGTTTATTAAGATACACTGCTGGAAAAAATAGCATTTCAGCTTATTGTTAGCCATATTTTAAAATATGAATATTACAACAGTTTGCTGAACAATCATTTGCCCTGACCACACTAGAGACCATGAAAAATCCTGAATTAATTTTCAGTCAGTATTCCACCTAATGTCTGCTAAGTGCTTGTTGGATTTTCTTTTTCAATCTCATAAAGGTATATTAGTTATTTGTTTAGTTTTAGCGCCTATTTTCTCAACTTTTCTAATTTTGTATACACTTACAGAAACACACAAAGTGATTTCTCAATTAACACATATATTGTTATTGTTTTAATAAGCTTAAATCACCTGCAGAAGTAAAATGTATGATTAGATTAAAAGTTATCCAATTTTTTTTTCCATGTTATCTAATTCGAATATTCTTCTGAAATAAGAAATTTTATTTAATGGCTAAGTATTTACCTATCCTGTAATCACAGCTTTTGTGTGTGAAAAACATAAACTGCATCAATTTAATATAGTCAAAGTACAACAAAAGTACTGTGCTTTCAAAGTGGTTCCATGCTTACTCAGTCAAAGGAAAAGTCTGCTATGTTCACAAGGCTTGAGGCTTACTTTTTATATGACTGAAAATAAGTGCTCCATTACATAGACTCACCTTTGCTCTTATTTCTCACCATGTTTGGTGGTTTTTATTTTTCTTTTTTCTCTTCATCTAATGTAATTTCCAGCACTGACAGGAGATCATTGCTACTGATTGTTTAAGGAATAATATTTCTTATTGGGTTTTTAAAAATGCCAAAGATTGTCTTTTATTTTCACTTTTGCATGAATACAAGCATAGGTGGAACAATAACTATTTACAATTTATAAGAAGAAGGAAAGAAAAAAGGGAAAAACCCTACAGTTTATATGATTTAATCCCTAAACCTTCACTTCTGATTTTCAAGTCAATCCCATTTGTATAGCTTTCAGTGAAACAGAAAACCTTCTTGCAGCCAGCATTCATTTATTTCACTATTAATTGCTGTTCATTTGAAAGCCCATTGGTTAAAATGCTATGAAAATTGATTTGCCAGTTTGAAATACAGTCAGTTTAGTCCTATTCTAGTAACAATGACATATTGTTTCACTATGTGACAGCAGAACAAAAATATAATCTCTTGGAAATTATGTCACTGAGTGTTTGTAGCTGTCATTGTAGCTTTAGTTATGCTACATTTCCACTCTTTAAAAAAATCAGCATCTGATGTCTCCAATGCCAATGTCCTTAGAAAGACAGTGTAAATATTATCAAATAACAGTTTGAATAGCTGCACTAAAAATATGTTATTAATTGAAAAAATTCTCAAACATGCTGGGAATTATTTTCTCAGATTTTTTGTAAGATGTTCTTTAAATGTCTTCTACCTTTAAATTATGTCAACTTCCAATGCTGTTTCTAAATAAGTCTTTTTGTTTCTTTAACACCCTTTCCCTCTGTTTTGTCCTTATTAATCTTTACAAGGTCTTCAAGAGAATCATCCAACATGAGCACAATATTGCAGAAGTAAACATGTACCAAGACAGATGTTTTGCATATGACTTTTAATTAAGAAAATATTTGAGTGATTTTATGACCTCCTCAATGTCAAAAAGGAAAATTTTGCCTGAGGGTTAATTAACATCCTGCAGCCTTTATGACATTGCAGCTATTCATTGCTGGATTCTTGCTAAAAGAAGGAATGATTTCATGTTAGGTTGATATTTACTTATTTCAATTAAATTTAAAAATCTCATGTATTTTTGTCTTTAAGGTAATGTATACACAATCATGAAAGGCACAAAAATACACTAAAGATAGGGTCACATAATGACTTTCACTCCATATTTTATTAACTCATAATAGCTAGAGAATTCTTTTATTTTTCTGAAATAAATTTGTGGACATGTACGTATGTTCCTTTGAAATTAAAATTAAGAATTTTTTCTCAGTCACATATTCATACATTATTCCTTACACAACATTTTTTAAAGATAATTTTGTAAAATAGTGTGCTTTTATGCATATGCCAAAAAAGAGTATCATTTAAATGAAATTATTTATATATACGTAAAAAACAGCAATATGTATACAAGAGGATAATACATACACTCAGAAGCAGCAATAATTTTTTGAATTTAAATATTTGTTATGAATAGTTTAAAAGCTGCTTTATGATAATTCAAAGAGATGCACATTGTTCATTCAACACTGAATAATATACATGTGGAAACAGACAAAATAGGGTGTATTAGTTACTTTAAAGTTTTGTAATCTACTGTAAAAAACATTTGGTAACTTATTTCCTCTTTAAATCTGCTTTCTTCCCACTTCTTGAGGCAGTGGCTGTATCGAGATGGTTTCCTCCTGTTCATATAAAGGGGGAATCACAGACATCATGATACCTAAATTGGGATTCAGATCTGGTCAAAAGGATTCACATGGAGGTAAATGACTGCCTGTCTTCTATGAATGCATGTAAGGTAGATGTCTGCCAGTGCAAGCCTGTTTTAATTCCTCTCAGAGTCAAGGAGAGCTGATCAGCTCAGATCCCACAGTGAGCCAGTCAATTGCAAACTAAATGAACAGCCAGGACTGCCTCCCTTGTATGGAGACAGCTACGCTGAGATGTCCTGATCTTGAGCTAAGTCTTACTTCAGCTACTTAAGAATAGGGTCTAGGGTCTTTAGAAACCCTGGATTAGGACATAAAGCCTCCACCTGCTGCTTCAGAAGGTGGGGATCCTCCCACAGACCTGTGTTGTGCCCTCTTGCTCTTTGTAGGCTATTTTAAATACTCCAGGAATATTTTAAATGGTGCTGGATCCTGAACAGGAATGAGGAGGCCCTGCTCTTTTCCCAAACTGGAAAATGACATGCATGATGGTTGGAACAAGTTCTTTATTTCTGACATCTGCAATAAGACACTTATAAAACCAAGACCCAGTAAGGAAAAGAATTAGATAAATATCCTAAATTATTTTATGTAAGCCTCAAGGTACTGCTGTGTGGTTAGTTGCTTTTAACAATCTAGCCTTGGTTAGGACACTGGATTAGATGTGCATACAGCAACAGAATATTGTTATTTGGTGTGGGAAACACCAAATATATATTATTTTATATTTTATATTTTAGAATTGTTAACTACATTATACCTATATACATATTAAGAAATAGATTGCTCAAAAATTTTAAATCCCAAGATAGGGAGCAACCTCAGTAAACCAGCTTGAAACCAAGACAATTTTAGTGCCAAATTTGGGAGTGTTGCCTTGCACAGGTATCCAGACAGCAAGGGGTGAATTGAGAGGCTCAAAAGGCTCTAGATTTTCTTTTAAAATTAGCATTTTTATAACTGTTCATAAAAAAGCTTAGTAAAAAAAATGGGTATGTGAACACTCTCACAACAGAAAGCATTTGCATTCCATCTGACCCTGGTATCAGAATATTTGCTGCCTGTGGGGCAGGAGATGGGGCAGCATTTCATGCCATCATTTGGCCTCAATATTGAGGCTGCTATCAGACTGAATAGTGCTTGACATTCCCTAGCAATGTTTATTGTGGTATTGATGCTCTCTAATGAAAAAGGGCTACAAGGTCAATTTATTTTATGCGGACCAGAAAACAGCTACTAAAGATAACTGCTTTTGATCATGTACTCCAGATTTTATAGCTACCTACAAGCAGTCAATGATTCTGTATTCACGGCTCATAAAAAATAACATCATCCTTAACATAGCTGGAGAGGTCAGGTGAACCATACTTAAGAATATTTCTCACACATATTTTCAAGAATGCTAATCACTCAAGTCTGATTAAAATCAGAGAAGCTGCCCACTTTGGAAAAATTATATATCCTGAGAAGCTTTAAATATGCATGTAATATACTTGCACAAAGATGAACCATTGATGACTGGAGGTGACACAAGAAACACTGTCCACAGAGTTTTGACTTCTTGCAATGTATGCCATGCAAATCTCACATAATTTTTGTAAATCTTTCAGGCTGTATGACTCAGCACCAAAAAATTAGAAAAGGTGAAAGCAAAAGAGTCAAATTATGCTTTTATTTATGCATTTATTATCTCTTAGTGCATTATTTTTTTAAAAATAAATTTTGCCTTCATACACGTTATTTCAGTGAGGTGATGAGAAGACTGCAATTCTGGTGTGAGACACTGTTATGTAAATGTTCATCATCCTCAAGTTTTTAAATGCTTCTTTCCGTGACTGCTTTTCAGCCGAATGACATATTTCAGGATGGCTCTGTGCTGCAGCCCTGAGAGCACCAATAGATCTGAATGGCCCTGATAAGCCCCTCCAGGTTTCTCATAGGCCCAGGAGGCCCATTTCAGCTCAGCCCAGGACCTCCAATTCCTGCCTCAGATATGTTGAAGGGCCTCCAGCTCTTGCTCCATCTCTTGGATGGGTCTGGAATGTACGATGTGGTCATGTCTCCAGCCCTGTCTCCTGCTCTTCCTCACCAGGCTCCCTGGCCCTGGTTCATGGGTTACAGTTCATGGACTCTTCCCAGCACCTGGCTCTGCCTGCCTTGATCAGATCTTGTGCCCCACTGGTTGCAATCTGTGCTGGGGTCATCCTCAGTTCCCCTTCCCTTGGTAAGCAGGCAGTAACATTTTTTCCTGGCTTCACTTTTTTTCTTGTAAGATATTACTTTTGAAATCACTTAAGGACCTAGGCCATGTATATCATGAAGGGTTTAGCAAAGTGTTCTCTGAATACTTAAACAGTCATTTTAGGCTCACGTTTCAGTGACATTTGTTTTTATTTCAGGTTAGAAATCACTACTGTTTCATATGCAGTAATAATTAAAGGGGGATAGAGGAACAGAAAATGTACACAGTTTTCTTAACAAAAAAGGGGAAAGCAGCTAGTAATCTTCCACATGTACAGTGTCTTCTAGTGTGAACTTCTGTAGCCCTTCAGCAGCCCTTTTAATTTTTTTAAAATTAAATCTTTAATTTAAAGGGTCTAGCCTTTTGAATTTCTGGCATTCACTCTACTGTAAAGAACACACACATTAAATCATAAGGCTGCCTAATGTTTTTTTTTTTTTTCCTATCTAGATTAACTAGAAAGCAGCAGACTTGCTGACATTTGTTTTCATGTTGCTCAACAGTTCTGACAAGCAGATGTGAAAATTCAAGTGTATGATGATTTACAAAGCCAGCCTCTGACTTGGCCTTAGCAATGCAAAGAGGATGCCTGCCTCACAGATGTATCCTTTTCCTGCATAGCCAGTGTCTCTGCACTCAGCTGTTTTAATCCAGTGCAAAAAGAATTGTCCACTACACCCTGCAGTACAGGGTTCCCTTCTAACCCCTGTAAACTAAACTCAAGACCGAACAAAACATAAAATTTGAGACTGGAATTAAAGGCTTGCGTCCCTTCTTCTTAGAGATAAGTGTTACCCAGTATGGGTGTTATTTCCTTTGAAAAGTCAAGCTGAAATTCAGCTGCTGTAACTGTATTCATCTCTTTGCAGTCTCAGCAACTTGGTCCTGTGTAAATAATGTGATCTTAATAAATAAATACTGAAGCACAGCTGGTGTTGGCAAGATATCACTGTTAGGTTGCTGCAGCATGCTATCACCAGTGAGCATTGCTAATTATTCTCAGATCTGGGAAATATAGGGGAAAGGAATGCAGAGGAGAGTCCACAGAGCCTGGAACAAAAACTAATGGATGTTTGCCTCAGTCCACAGTGAGGACATCCGAGCAGCATAAAGGCAAGTGTTTCACCAAACTTGGTTCTGAATTATTCCCTTACCAAAACAAGATTTAATAGCCACAATGGTATAAAGCTGTAGCTACGTATTTGCTGCTTATAATTCATACCAATTTTTTTATATGGAAGTTGGAGTACTTAAAAAAATATCTAAAAAATAATCCAAAACCAAAACCAAAGAAAAGGAGCCTGAAAAAGTCCTGACTAAATTAGTGAGCTGAAAGAGAAACAATTTTTGTTTTCTCTTCTGCTTTGCTGGAAGTATGTAATAACCTATCTTTTTGAACAAAGAAGACCAAACTTTGGGTTAGCTGCCACAAAGAAGAAACAAACAGCTTTCAATATTTAGTCACATAAGGGAGATGCAGCATGTGAGCTGACATTTTTCTAGCTAAAAAAGAATTCTTATATCTTTATTTTCTTAAAAAGAAGGCAGACAAAGAGAGTGACCACTACATTTTGTATAGATTTTTCTTGTATTTTGTTTTCAGACTGTTGCTTGTCAATACTTATGCTTTTTTTTGTCTTGCAGGTGTGCTAGTGCCTAACTGAGCTGAGCGCCAATTAGCTGAGGCAGAGTACCGCCCAAGTTTCCTCACCTACTTTTGAATAAAAATTTATTCCAAAATTAGTGGGTAAAATTACTCAAATATTAAAACTATTGAGTGTATTTAGCAGACATGATCATAACTGTGTGACTGACAGTTTTAGAAAGGATGAATTAAAATTGGATGTCTGATGGCAGTCTCCAAGGACAACTTGCATACCAAAGTAACTTCAGCTTCAGCTACTGTAGAAGGAAAATCATAACATGTTTTCTGGCTATATCATTTTCTTATCATTTCAAAAGCTTTAAAAAAAAAAAAAACATAAAAAGATGCTGAACTCAGAGTTTCAATTATTTGAAATAAGTTTCCTAGCCATTTGTAATTTACTAACTTACAGCTGTTCAGAACTCAGATTCTAGAGACAATAGAGGAAAACATGGGGCAATACTGAGAATATTAAATAGAAAAATGAAAAATTACTTCTCCAAAAACATCTGGAAAAGTAATATAGAGGTTAAAGTCTAGGTGCTCAATTATGTGAGGATTAGAAGGAACAAATTTTAGCTAAGTAGGCAGGAAGTGTTTGGACCATTGCATTTATATGCAGGTTAGTGGGATGGGAATAGAAGAAGGTAATGCAACAAAGAGAAAAGCACCTCTTAACTGCAATTGCAGCAGAAGGGAAATGCAGATGGAGGAACACTGAATGAAGCATTCAAAATATGAGAGATTATATGTTAGACAACTATACTCCCTTTTTTTAAATTTGAGATTATTATGCTATATTTAATAAAGAACACCTTCATTTGAACACTTGAGAGAAACTAAAACCCAAGTCTTGGGAACTTTGTTTATGTATATATGAAAACCGATAGGAAGGTTGGTCCATTATAAAAGAAAATTCATTAAATTGCTCAGCTTGTTTATTTTTTTCCTTTTTCAAGAACTTATTTTAATGTTTATGTCATGAAGAATTCTATTGTAAAACATGATACAGAAGTGTGACTTCAGGTGCTACATAATTCCTTTGCTTGCAAGCATGGAGTTCCTGGTTTGAATACTCTTGTGACTGATATAAATAAAAAGTTTTGACTAACTGCCTCTCCTCCACTGAGACATGGAAGATCCCCTCAGGCTGCTAATGTGTTTGGAATAGTTAATGAGCGAATGCCACTCAAAACCCAATCCCAAATCAGTGTTTTTTCCTGTTTTACTATTAATCTTTTGGGTTGTTTGGTTTTTTGGGGTTTTTTTTGTTTTGTTTTTGTTTGTTTGTTTTTTGTTTGGGTTTTTTTTTTTTTTTTTTTTTTTTTTAATGGTGTCTGAAGCAAAGTGATAGGACTGCAGTTTCAGTTCTCATTTGGTAATTGAACATTTTTATTTACTGGTAGGCTGTCACTTAGAATGAGAACACAAACCAGCTAGGGAGTTACCTAGCCAACATAATGTGCATAGCAAGAAACTGTAAAAATGCTTCAAAATAGGCCCAGTGAGGAAAAACTTCATTATAATGCCAGAAGAGCTTAGTCAGAGGGGACAGTTTTTGTGAGGCAAGGAGAAAATTCAGGCATTTGAAAGTTTTCTTCAGCTTTAGATGTGAATGAGAGCTTAAAAATTTTAATTTACAACGTGCTTAGCAAAGTTTTCTGAAAGCATGTGTGTAAACAGTGTTCCAAAGTTTCCTATGTTAGCAGTGGGTTTTTAAGGGATATTTTAAATGTTATATGTCTTTCTCCAAATACACATTTGTGTATACTGTGTGTGATACTATGTTATCTATTTGGTTTAGATTTGTCATGCCTTGCTCTTTGCAGTTACAAATCACTACCACAGCTGATTCTGAGCCAGAGTCTCAGATGTCCCTTGGTAGACCAAGCTTATGAGGAAGATCATGAAGCCATACCTTTCTAAATCTGTTTTCTTATTCCTTGCAATATATCAAAAGAGATAAGTCACTAAACAAATTACAGGGAAAGCTGGAGAGAAAAGGAAGAGGTGGTCTTTAACACCCAACAAGCTAGAGTCACTTAAGGATTGCAACAGAAATCAAGAAGAGAAGCACTTTGAAATATGATTCTGGTCCAACTAGTGTGACAGAGAGAAGTCATTTAACTTTGTATGTTACTTTTTTCCAGTATTGAACTTGGAAATAGCACTTAAGTAACAGATTTTGGACAGACATATGTCTAAAATAACTTTTTTGGCATGTGGTTGTTGCCAGAAAAAAAATAAATAATAAAAATGTAGAGATTAGCATCATTGTGAAGGCACCTGGGACCAGGACAGTGACAGTTTTTCACCACACAAGATTTTGATGAGCCTGCATCTTCAGTGTGGTAGGTCATTCTTGTCTCTGCATCTCAAGAAGGACAAAGTGGAGAAGGCTAAGAATAATTAAAATTATGGAGGAGATGGAACAGTTAGCTTACAAGAGAATAAAATATCAATTATACTCTACCTAGGAATTGGGTATGAAAAAAGTTTACAAAATCATAGAGATGGCAGACTTACACCTTGGCACATGAGCCTGCAGTAATAAAACTAGATGGCAGTTCAAGAAAACTGTAGGAGTTTAATTTAAAACAGATAAAGGAGCATATTTCTTCATGCTGATAGATAGTTTCTGGAATCCTTTGCCACAAGCAGTTGTGATTGTAGATGATATAGACGCTTACAAAGAGGAAGTAGATAAAGTTTTGGACAGCAGGTGCATG
This sequence comes from Passer domesticus, assembly GCF_036417665.1. NCBI lineage: Eukaryota > Metazoa > Chordata > Aves > Passeriformes > Passeridae > Passer > Passer domesticus. The sequence goes on along the minus strand of NC_087476.1, from coordinate 62,948,162 downwards.
AAAATACAATTAAAATGAGATGTAGGGCTGTACCCTCTAGCATGCTTATTGCAAGGATTATGGAGGATGAGGGAGTAGGTACAGAATGCATGCCAGGGAGTAGCTAGGTTTATGCACTTCCTTTCAACAGTTTCTCTTACAGTTATCAGCTACAGTCTTTATTGGATTCAACACAGACAACAGTCCAACAAAATCTTCAAGCCCATTCCAAGAAGAAATGGAGGAAACGAACAGGGAGGAATCACACAACTGCATGTACCAAGGAATGGAAAAGAGAAGGGAGTGTGAAATTCAAAGGATCAGAAAATGTAAAAACAGAGGGAAGTGTGAGTGCAGGCACTGAACAAGCAATTCCACTGTTTCTTGATGGCATCCCAGGAAGTAGCAGACATTGCCTAACAAAGTGGAGTAGTGAGGTTGGATGTGTGCAACACTGCTTTCTCCAGCCTCTTTTCAGGCAGCTGTTTTGTGAAAGTGCTGTACTGTATCCAGGGCAGTAGGATCCAGCTTTCTAGAGGAAAAGCTAATGACACTGCACGATGAAAAGCTACAGCCTATGGCTCCAGCTGCTTGAGTACAGCCTGGATGCACTAGTGGTGGGCTCACAGGGTGGCAGTAGTACTTGTGTGCTTTGCAGAGGGACAAGCAGGAATATAACCAGGCAGCACAGATGAGTGTTGTCTGTTGTGGCAATCCCCACCATGGTCACCCCTCAAATGATGCTGACTGGGGCGGTCTGATGCAAAATATCTATTATACCTGTCTACCTCAGCCTCACTTTAAAGTGATCTAGAAACAACAAACAAGTATTTTTGTTAGCTGAAAAGTTCTTTTGTGTAATAAAGGGAATAAGTCAAATATTTTTAAAGGCTTTAATTGATTTTTAAATTTTTTAAGCAAGGGGTTATAGGTGATGACATAATAATTATCATACTAGAGAGAAATTCTAATCTGAACATGAGAGAAGGGTTTTCTTTTTAGGATTCAGTACTAATTGAAGTTCTGAAGTTACTGCACTGCACCCAATCTAAGCAGAATACTCCCAAAGCAAAGAGTATTTGCAATTATTGAAGAACATACCAGTTTCTTTCATATATATGTTTACAGATTTCAATGACACCTATCTAGTGTCATTGTTGGTTCTTTACTCTTGTCTTAGGTTTTTATGAGATGGTGACAAAATCATGACAAATTACCTACTGTTATTTCCCTTTTTTGACAACAGTGAGAAGTTATTTGTGCAAGTCTTGGCTTCTCACCTTTCCTTTCTGCTTCATTCTCCAGAAACTGAAGTATTGGCTTTAGAAAAACCGTCCATCTTATACAGATGTGAGGTATGCTAGGCTTTGAGGTACTTCTGGATTTAGAGAAAAATGAGACTATTTTGTATTTTAAGAATTGGTTTGTGGGATAAATATGTGGTTTAAAATTATACTATGTACATATAATATTGTCTGAGCTCGATATTATAGGTTAAAAAAACCCCATGTAAGTGTCTGAATGACAAAGATTTCCTGGTTTTAAGGAACTGTATTGATGACCTAGATAATTACATGGGAGCCTGAAATGAGTCCTGATTTCAACATAATTATCCATCTACTCCTTCAATGCTTTTCCTTCATACACAATAGCTATGGGCCTCAGCTGCTTCAAACTATCTGCCACTGAGTTTAATTAAAATCCTCACTAACACAATGTGCATCAAGAAATTCAAAACTGTGGATTATCCTGGCTTGTGTAAATTCCCCTGGGGACCTAAGTCTTCATTCCCAAAGCTCCTTTAAAATACGTGGATATTCAAGGAAGAGAATAATAAAAAAATAAAACATTAGTGGTCAGGAAGTGAAGAATCAATGGTTACAGAGAGAGCAGAATCTGCTATGTTTTCACTGTGTTGCATAACTCTTCCTCTCTTCAGAATTGTGTTGCCTTCCTTTAAGCTGGTAGCTATGTCAGTAACTTGACTACAATCTGAAGCTCCTGAGAGGTAATACCAGATCCTCTGTTTTCCCAAACCTACTGAGAAATCTGACGGATAAAATGATGGATATGATCTATAACAGTCCTTAGACTCCTTTCACTGTAGAGTGTTTTAGATACAGAAGTTGGTGCAGTCTGTGGGTTTCACTTCATCAAGTCTGGTTGAAGGCAGTTCTTCCCTTGGTATAGTTAAGAGCCGTTGACACTGGCAATTGCAGGCACAGACAGCAATGCATTCCTGAATGTCTCTGCTCTCTCATCAAGAAACCTCAAGTTATTGGAGGGGACAATTTCCTCCTGTTGGGCATTGCAAAATTCTGCTCGTGTACAGCTGCCAATACTATAGACAAGGATGTTAGTGATAAAGACAGATGTGAATAGGGCTTACAATTTAGTCAGTGGCAAACCAAAAAAAAACAACTGGATTTTCTGAGGTGGGGAGAGAGAGAGAGAGAGAGAGAGAGAGCAAGCGAGAAAGTACCTTTGGAAATCACTAAATGACATTAGATTTAAAGAGAAATCTTTGAAATAAAATCACTTATGTAGAGTGGTTGAACAGATTAATGGAAATGAATAGCGTGAGCGTGGAACACAATTTCTTAAACTATCCTGTAGGTTACAAAACCTTTACTTAAAATGTAAGGTGATTTAACTTAATCTGACATTACACTTTCAGAGAGGAATAAATATAGAACTGGGTTAAAGTTTATGAGAACATAGCTAGTCTATGTATTTTTATGACAATTTAATTAATTTAGATCAAGATATCTTGAGCATACATGATGGGCCGTGGCCTAAATGCAGATGTGGTCCACAATACAACTCTACATGGTAAGGGAATAAGCTTGCCTAATATCTATGAAAAACAGTTTCATTCAAGTCTCAGCAGCAGCAGTAAATGCAATACAAGTTTCCTTTTCTTTATAAATGATTACAGGCAGAAAGAAAGATAGGTATGGTAATAAATGAATTGAAGCTGTAATGGATACTGACAGTTTGGAATAGAAGCTAGAAAGGTGGCTGTGTGCAGTAACTAATCCATGATTTCATGTTCTGCAGATTTTATGCCAGTGCTTGTGTGACTTCTGAGATCTGTAAAATTTATCCTTACCACACCATTTTCCCCCCCTTCACTGAATTTAATCTTGCTATTTTCCTTATGCTGATTGACTGACATTACCTATTCAGACAAAAATGAAGAGACTGAATGAAAGAAGAGAGAACTAGAAATTCTTCAGGAAGGATTTGGAACAGTTTCCAGTACTGATTGTTGTAGCTAGAGATGTACACATGCCCAGAGGGCCACAGGATTTGGGTGGAGACTGTCACACTGAGTAGAGTGCTGAGAGAAGAGAAAAAACTCTGTTTGGGGATCCTTTGTTTTTTCTACTCTACTTAAAAAAAATCTAAAAACCAGCAATGAAATATTTATATTTTTATAATTTCTACACATACATATATAAATGTAAATATAAATTATCTGTAATGCTATGATATATATAATAATGTGGTACTTACTGATTAATAAAAACAATGAAATTGAATTTTAGGTTGCATAAAAACTCCTTTGATACAAAATCTAATTAAAACTTAAGTGGCTTTCAAAATACTATATAATAAAGTGTCTGACAAAAAATTGTAAGTGTTCAGTTTTGTCAATTGTTCTTGGAGTGGTTCAAAAAAGTTGACAATAGTTCAACAACATTCTTGAAAACTTTTTCTTTTGAAGTTTTCCGGCGATTTTTAGATTGTCTATGGAGGACAGAGTAGTGGAAGACTGGGAAGAACGGAAGAGATTCCATATGAAAAATATTCCTGATTTGTGGTATTGACTGTTAATTAGAATGTTCATTCATAAACAGAGAATAAAATAAAGTTGTATTTTGCTTTATTCTGTGGTAGTGGTGAACGTGCATTATAATGTCCATCAAATTGATTTTTATCATTGTAAATTGCCCATCAAAAGTTTATGACTTCCTTAAGCACATTGGTAATTTCTAAACAGAGGGTTTTTAAAGAGGAAACCAACAAAAAAAATTAATATCTTTATTTTTGCTTTAGATTTTGTTTTGTGGTAGTAGAATTGTGTTACTTAATTTTCATGCATTCCATGAAGTAAAGTGATACGACTTTTTTGATGTGATTTGATGGACATTTACAAATAGGTTGCTGAAACTCAGAAAAACTACCTGATAATTCAGTACTGGATATTTCAAGTCATAAGGGGAAAATGTTTTTCTTGGTGCAACTGCTAATTAAATCCAAGCAAATGAACAGTCATAAAAATTATGGCTGAAAATAATTCATCCCATAGTTTTGAGAACAACATACAGGCAACATTTATACATTCATTATTTCTCTAGTTCAGAATTAACATTTTATTTCAGTTATTACAAGCTAAATATTGTTTTCCACACAACTTTTACATAACATAAAATATTGTCTCCTATAAAGAAAAGTGGCTTTTGTTATGAATTATGTCTTTGGCTTTCTATAGGCATCAAATCATTATCTACAAAATAGTCCTCTCCATTTGTACTTGTCAGAAACCTGTGCATACAAAATCCATCAAGATTCCTATCACACAGCCCTGAATCATGTCTTTATTAGATTACTTTGGAGCTGGGTGAGTCACACTGCAAGACAATCACTGCAAGGTGGGAGAGCTGCACACCATGACATTGCCTGGATGCCCTGCTCAGGGCTGCTCTCGCTTCTCCTTTCTCCAGCAGTTGGCATTGGCCGTTCAGGTGCTGCTGTCTTCTAGATAGAGCAGCAAACCTGCCGTAAGGATTTCAATATGGCAAAATGGTCTCTTTTTCTTGTCCTTTCACATACTCTATGACCTCATAAAGAGATAACTGCCCATAGGAGTAGGTTTCTTGATTTCTCTTTCTAGTGACTTCTAAAAGTGTCTTAGAGCTTTGCATTTCACAACTTGATATGCTTAGATGTTAATATTAGAAAACTGTGATCTGTACAAAAGATTTTGTAAGACCCAGTTATGAGATGACTCAAACTGAGCGAGACCACAAATAAAAAACAGCCTGTAAGGAATTGCAGCCATTGAATTAGGTGGAGATAAAATTTCAGCTATATTATATTAAATTAATGCAAACTTTTAGACATGCCAGGATAAGTGGAATTAATCCTTCCCCTAGAAAATATTTACCCTATTTGGTACTTTTTATGAAGTGCTTTTTAAGAAGAGAAAAAAAGGCAAACCAAGAGCATTCACAAGAACAGAAGTTAAATGTTCTGAGTTTCTATCATCAGAGCATTTACAATTGAGAAGTCCAATATTCAGAGCACGCTATCCTTTTAAGTTATAAACCAACTAACTAATGTATTTTAATTGTGTTTTTTAAAGATTACTGGCCGTGTTCCCAGATTTCACTATGGTAAGTGAGCTACTGATCTTTCACAGTCATCAAATACGTGTCATAAAATATTTCTGTCAGTGCTGTAGATTTTACATGTTCTGATTGTATGAATGTGAGGATGTCTGGTGTATTTAGCTTAAAGCCTTGTTTGCATAACATGAATTTACATGCCTCCTATTCATGTCTATTTTGTCTCACTCTTCACAACTGCTTTATTTTGCAATTTTTCTTCAGGAAGGCATTTTTAGAGCTTGAGATTCTCCCTTTAGTTAAACCAGAGCTTGCTTTAGATAAATAGGATTTACTTTTCCTTTCAAACTTAATTACTTTTCGGAATCATGATCAATTTCCCGCCTTGCTTGCTTGAGGGGAGTGACACGGTAGGAGACCCTTCTGCATTTGCTTTGTAATAAGCCTTTATTCATGCACTTCAGGCTACACAATCAGCTCCTCCACTCCCGAGCGTGCGCCTGGGTGTGCGGCTGCAGCCGCAGGCCTGCAGACTGCAATGCTGATGATGGGGCACCAAAAGTGCTGAGGAATGGGTCTGTGTGGAGAAAAGCAATAATCTGGCTGTGACCATCCATGGGTTTTATGATATAAAATTGAGCTACCTTTGATGGCCTCTTTCTATTTTTTTTTTTTTTTTCAGTAGGGATTTCCCACATAATACCCTACCTAAAAAAATTCATTTTAGGATTCATTTTTTTACTTGATTTAAAAATGTTATGTAACACAAATAATTCTTTCTGACATAAAAAGACATACTAATTCAAGATGCTGATAGTTCAAATGAGTTTTCTTGTCGAAATAATCAGTTTTATGTTTCAACTTCTTGCTTGTAATTTTTCTCTGTTTTAAAATAAAGTCAATTTCAAAGCATGAATTTAGTTACTAGGGAATAAAAGTTTATTGAAATATACAAATATTATCTATAGTTTTGCTATGACAGTAATATTTCACATGAGCAAAAATCCAGTTATATTAACATTAATAGAAAACTCCTCCTTTTCCCAGGACCTGAGTGAAGACTTATTTGGGGCACTAAATAAGGGGGGGAGGGGGGGGGAAGCCTTAAAAATATTACATCCTACTGGTAAACAAGTTAGTTTGCACACTGCTTCTTAAAAGTCAGCTTCTTGACAATTTTACTTGCTATCTAGAATGATTTTCATGGTAGGACTTCTTTAAATGGACCATAACCTGATAATTTAGGAGAAGGAATAGTCGTCTCCTTTTCACCCAAATGTCATTTAATAGAAATGGGTAAAACAGGGAGGCCCACATTCTAAGGTCTCTCCTCAAGCATAGAAATATTTCTGGTCCTTAATAAAACATATTTTCTTGTAGACTTATATATTTAAATATTAGAATAATGGAATGGTTTGGGTTAAAAGGAACTTTAAACAACATTTATTTCCACCTCCTCCTGCCAAGGGCAGGGACAAATCATGCTAGACCACGTTGCTGAGACCTCAATCCAGCCTGGATTTGAACATTCCATGGGTGTGGCATTTACAGCTTCTTTGGGCAACCTGTTCCAGTGCCTCACTACCCTCATAGTGAAAGAGTTGAAGTCAAAGTAAAAATTTTTTAAGAAGACAGAGAGTGATCCTTCAGTGCTTCTTTCCACCCTATGTAAAAACTATCTTCTGTAATTTTGGCTTGTCCTTATAATGGGAGAGTAGGATAATAATTTGTCTTTGCTTTATTACAATCTCAAAAAAAACCCACTAAATCCTAATATTATGCAAACCAAATATTTAAAACAAACATTGGTTACTAAATTTCCATTGGGATTTCCATCTGAAGAACTGCAGTGTCTTAACTACAGGTTGCCAAAAATCCTGGTTTGGAACATTTAATGTAATCTGTCCTGAATCTATCCTTGAATCAAAATCTTCAGAAAGGGTCTTCAGAAAACAGAGAGATGGAAAGAGGGCATTTATTAACTACAAATGGTTTGGTTTTTTTTTTTCCTATTGATCCATTTACACTTCTCAGAAGTTTTGAAGCTGAAGTTTTTATCCAAAAATGAGTCTTCTATCGTTTCCCTTCTACTAAGTGTGCTGTGACAGGAAGCTTTTCCTGTTGACTTGGTCTAAATTTAAATTAGTGTGTGCCTCAAACCACAGGGTGCACTGTCCCTAAAGATTTGACAATGCAGTCCAGGAATAGGGTGGCACATCTGTGAAGCTGGATGAGCTGTTTTGTTCTCCAGAGAAGGGTGAGGGCTGCTTAACAACTTTGCTAATTGTCCCTTGAAAATCATGACAACTTAAAAGAGCAAGCTTTTCTCCAGCAGGACTATACAAAAATAGAAATTAAAGATAAAATTCACTGAGTGGCACAACTTGTCCATTTATTTCCAGTGCCTGCTAACTTTCAGTTTTAAAGATTAGAGAGGTCCATTCAGAGTATCTTTTTTGTTAGTCAATTACAGTAATTCCTCCCTATTTTCCAGATTTACTAAAGTTTAGGATGGTCCTTACAGTTTTTAAACTACTAGTCTCTATTTTCATTACAGTTGTGTATGCGAAATCTGGTATCTACTGAGAACACTCTTCTAAAGCAAAGGATTCTGGTCCTTGTGAACAAAACAAGTGGTTTTTAGCCCAACAGAAACATATCAACTATTACTCATTTGTAAATGATGTGGGTTTTTTTCACTTACATATACATAATAGTAAAGATACCCTTCATTTGGTTAAGAGCAAGTAGTTCTTTTTTACTTTAAGACAAATGTAAGTATTTACTTAAAACCAGTTGTTATAAAACAGACCAAAGGATTTTTTTCATGGACGTCCTTAAAATATGTTTCCTGGGTATAGCTACATTAATGTTTATATTTGATAAATTTATACAACTTCATAGGGACAGTTGGTCCTTTCTGTGACATGGTTCAAAAAGTTTTCTGTGAAAATAATAGCTGCAGAGAGTGGTTTTAAAATATGATAATGAAATAATGGTTATCACATTCACATTAACAACATGATAATGAACCAAAACCTGCAAGATAGAATGCTACACAAACAAGTTATTGTGATATGGACAAGGAACAGGAATTTGTTTTGCATTGTTTTGCCTTTTTTCTGCCTATGACTGGGGACTCTTTTCCGTTTTAATGCAATTTAAAAAATTTTCTGTTAAGGTAAGTCAGGTAGAGTATGAAACAATACTGAAAATCAGTTCCAAGAATTAGCTCCCATTGTTACCGGGAATCCATCCGTGACATTTAGCTCCAATTCCCATTCAGGGAAAAAAAAAACCAAAAAAACCCCAAAACAAACAAACAAACAAAAAAACCCTACTAAACAGAAAGGAAAGAAAAGGGAAAAATGTATTTCCAGCATTTCCAAGAGATTTTCAAGAGAAAGAGCTCTAAGTGCTCTTGCTTTCCAATTTCAGTCAATTTCCAGTCATTTAAACTACTGTCTTGGTTCTTGCTATATTTTGAAAAGGAGTTAATTGAACTTGTATAAATGAAATTCCCTGACTGCAGTGGTGCCTCAAGCTAGCTATGACAGGAAGACTTAGATCATGAGAATTGAAAGCAAATTTCTAAATCAGTATTTCTGAACTTGATACCTTCTATTATTGCAAATATGTGGAGGTAGTAGAAAGAAAAAACTTAAAACCAAACTGAACTCCTTAGAATTTCCATCAAGCAATAACTTTTTAGTTTTGCAGAACAGTCGTTTTTACTTGCCACTAGTGATTTCCTTTTCCCTTCTGTGAATTAGTAGGCAAATTATAAAGAGAGAAGGAAAGAGATATCTTTATTGCTTCAACCCCATCACTGCAATGTGGAAATTCATCAAAGTCCCATTTCCTTATATAGGGATATTGTGTGTTTAACTTTATTTCTCACATTATTATTACATAAAGATATTTTATAGTTTTCTTCTTAAGTAGGGTATCACCTTATCCTGTGATATATAACAGGAGGTTAAAGTTAGATCATGAAGGAGAGCTTTTTCTTTGGGCTCTGTCAGTCAGTCCAGAATTCTGTCCAAAGAATTGATTTAGTGAGAAAGACAGGAAAAATATGAAAGTCATTATTTTTGCAAAAGTATTGAAAGGGTTGGCAAACTGAAGAATTATGCATTAGGATGCTCAGTGTATATTTGCATTTGAGTTTTGATAATTTTGGCAAATGTGTTTTTATTAAAAGCTATAATATAGTGGAAGAAACTTCTTGATGAGTGTTTCTAATGCATTTGTTTTTTATAATATAGTAGGAATGTGAGCAACTTATTTTTCTTCTATGCTTATCTAAATTCTCAAGTACAGTGTTACCAAAGTCCATAGATTTCTTCATAAGCATTTTTGTAATAAGCATATTTGACAAAAGTCATTCTCTATTTTCAACTTTTTCAGTTGTGAGAAAATCATACAACATTTTGCACAAATGCAATTGTAGTTAAACCATATGTCTAATGTATTTTTCTCAGTAAGACCTGAACTTTTACTTGTGAATAATGAAGAAGACAAAACCTCATTTTTTCAGATTTATTAAAGGCAGATATTTATGTGAAAAACAAGACAATTTTGCACCTTTTTAACAGCAAAGAAGAAAATACTTTTGAAATTCCAATTCACAAATCTCTATTGACAATTTTGTGTTCACATTTTTTCTTCTGTGAATTCATACATGACACACCTTGTTTTTCAGTATTTCTATTTCTGAGTAATTGAAGTGATATGTCTAAATTCTGATGTAATTTCTCATGCTGAAAACCTCACGCTTCTGTTTCAGCATTGGACATAGGGGAAAAAATAATAACAAAACACAATGAACACCATAACTGGAATTCATCCAGGTGAACTTAAATGTTCAAAAGTTCTTAAATGTTTGAATCTTAGCTAATCATCAGAGTTAATGGAAAGGAACAGGAATCTTTTCAACTGAATCACTTCTTCAATTTTTTATACCTATTTTAGGATGAGATTAATCATTCTCCTGAAATTCACACATTCCTGCTCACAGCATATAAAAGCTGTGTCAGATGGCTAATACTAAGACATCTAACTTTTGGACAACTGAAAATTAGGCATGATGAACTGCATCTATAATTGGTTGGAGTGGGAATTGTTTGGAACTTAGGAGGCAAAATGTGTTCAATTTTCAGTCTCCCTATGGGCCACTGTGGGATAGAATGGCAAAATCTCTCCTTCCAGTAAATTGATCAGACCAATAAAGAATGCTAAATTTAGTCTTTACAGAAATGACAAAAAGGAAGCATGAAGGATTGAGCCATTGACTTCTCTGAACTGTTAAAAAGGATTTGAATTGAGTGTGTCTTCCAATCACTGCTGTTTGCAGCAACAGAAATCTGCATGAGAAAAATTCTCCATGTCCAGTCATATGCCACGTAAACCAGGAAATGACATCTGATGGTGTTCCAGAGAAGTATTTCCAACACAGTGGAGGTGTGCTGTACTTTTCTACTCAGATTTGAACCCAGTGATTCGTCCGATTTTGCCTGTGTATACACATACACATATAAAATCTGTACATATGTATGTATAAACTGTACTGTCTCTGAATTTTGGACAATATTCCAAGATTAATGTGTAACTTTACAGTGTGTTAAATTACTGATGGCCATTATACTGAAGTTGGCTATTATTCTGAAGATAAAATTTGCCATTTAAGTTCAGAGTGTTAGTCTTGCTGAAAGAATAGCATACAATTGAAAAGAGGCAAATGTATCTGTATGATGTTCAGGACCCAAGCTGGAAATTTCAAATGATATTGCAGACTCTTGTTCCATGTGGAGAGGTAGACCAGCACCCACAGGTATCTCTTACAGTGTTAAGTGGGCTTTGATGTTCTCTGTAGTGAGGTTGAGATGTTTCAAAAGAAAAATTGTCATCAACTTGCTGAATGTCATTTCAGTCTAGGCAAAAATTAAAATTGTGAGTGTGTCTGTTTTGGTAAACAGTGTTGGCATTTATTTCTTGTCCATTTTGTCATTTGAATAATTTATACAGCCAGTCTTCTGTTTGAAAAAAACCCCCTGTATTTTCCATCTTCTTGAGAAGTCCTGAGGTGTGCACATGGCTGCCAAAAAAAGAATAGCCTTAATTGAACTTTGGAAAAAGCAATATGAAATCAGTTGCAAATTTAAACTCTTGAGTGTTAGAAAGCAATGGCTTATGGAAAATGCCTGAGAAGAGAGGAAAACCCAGGTCTGTGACAATGGACAGGAAGGAAAAGGCACAGTCTCTTCTGGAGGTCCAAGCTGCACTGTGGGCAGGGCACAAGCATACATTATGTGGAAATGTTCTACCTTAACAAAATTAAATGGTATCTGTCTTGTTTCTGTGTCTGTCTGTGTAAACAATCAGTTATGGTACAGGGTGAAACAACAACAACATAATTCACACCAGTCTTGACAGAGAGATTTTCCTTTTTTTGTTTGGTCTTTATTATATGCCCCAGTTCTCTGCATGCTGTGTGGCATGCCGTTGTCTGTTTAAGAAGGACAGGCAACAGACATATGTGTTGTGAGTAATAAAATATTTTGTGGAGAGGATAGAGCTGTTTCTAGTTTAATATCTGACATCTGAAAGTGTCTGTATCATGCAGAAAAGGCAAAAGAGAGAAACATTATCTTTGGGAAGCATACCAAAACTGTTTCTAGTAAATAATTTCTGCATCTAGACATGTGCTATAAACTGATAAACATCCTTTTCTCATTGTCCTGAACAGATTACTTATTCTATTTCAACCTTTTCTAGCAGTCTGACTGCTTGATTTCCTCCTTTATAACTAAACTTAGCACTGATTGACCCAAGAAATCAAAGAGATGCCTAAGGTACTCACATGAAATATATATTTTGTATAATCTAATTCTACCTCTGTGATATTTTCCAACCTTATGTCCTTCTCTTGAAGGGACTTATTGTGCTTCAGATCTGGGATCTTCCCATCAGCAACTGATATATTATAAAGGACATCTGTCGTTCTCTTGATCCTAACCACTGCTAGTGGCTGCTAGCCAAACAGACATCAAAACCAGCAATTTTTCATTACCTCGTTATTATCTCAGAAAGCTGGAAGTCCTGCTCAAAGGCATGAATTTAAAAGATGTGAACAAAATCATAAAGGGAGCATTTTTCATTGCAGAATATTTTATGGCTGCCATATTTGCAGATGATTCTGTTGTCCAGAATTAGGTAGGGCTGAGTCAGTAAAGGTCTTATAATTCTAAAATCTGCAGAGACCTGCCCTCATCTGAGGTCTGCAGAACACTCTATAAGATTTTTCAGCTCTATAGGAAGAGTCAGGTGCCTCAGGGTGAAATGAAAGGAGCTGCAAATCTGATTTCAGACATAGCCTAGAGATCCATAGGACAGACACTGGTTAAAAATCCACCCAGAGCAGCAGCTTTGGTACTTCCTTTAGGGACTAGGGGCAATGTTACTATCAAGGCAATTGCTCAGACATTACAACAATCTCCCATGTTGCACAAGACCGATTCTATAAGACTTGCTCAGCCATGGAGAGCACAAAATAATTTACCCCATGTTACAGGAATGCACTATGTTATTGAGGTGAAGTTACAATTTGATCAGGAAAAGCAAGTGCTCTCCCTATGGAAATTGGATGGCTCTCTCCCTGAATGAAAGTGCTGATGGTGCCTCATTACCTGCTGGGGGTAAGGTGATGCCAGCAGTACAGACACAATAGTCTGAGTGCCTTCATCTCCCATCACTACAGCTGTGACAGGCTCACCCTCACCTCCCTGTGGCCTACCTGTATTTTGGAGGTCTGTGAACATGTTTGTGCTTCTTTGGCTGTAGAAGTTAAATCATAGAACCACAAAATGGCTTGGGTGTGAAAGGACCGTAAAGATATTTAGGTCAAACCCCTGCCATGAGCAGGGGTGCCACCTTCTAGATCAGGTTGCTCAAAGCTCCATCCCACATGGCTTTGAGCATTTCAAGGATGAGGCATTTACAGCTTCTTTGGTCAACCTGTTCCACTGTCTCTCCAACCTCTAAACCCACTGCCTTTCAGTTTAAAATCATTGTCCTTTGTCCTATCACCTTGTAAAAAAACCCTGTCCTTTACCTTTCATTCAGTAGTGAAACCCACTATTTCAAAATTAGTTGAAAACTACAGGTGCAGATGAGCCGACTGGCCCTACTGATGATGCCTCCTGACAGTTTAGGTGGCAGAATTTGCATGTCCTGGCCCCTAAATGGGAGGTGCCTGTCTTTCTGAGGGGCTCTGTTCTGTCAAGAGCTTCTGTGGACTGGACATGTGCTTCACCTGTGGCAAATGCCTAAAACAGAAAGAAGGCACCTCTGAGCATGGATTTTCTGAGATGAGAGAAGAGGTCTTATCATCAGACCTGGGCTCTAAGACTTCATCAGCCACTTAAATTTCTGCATTAACAAACATGTTTAAGAATGTTATTGTTTAAAAATTATCTTGAAAATCTGCCACATTTTGCTTGGCCTTTTACAATACATATTATTTTTCTTTTTTGCTTTTTTCCCCCATCTTTGAATAGTTTCTTTAACAAAATTTGGACTTTATGGCACAAGATATCAGCAGTTTGTTGCATTCCAATCAAACTTATTGTGCCGTATTTACAGTGGGTTGGTAAAATTAAAAGAGTCCCTGATCTACCTTAACATAATCACAGAGGTATTACTATAAAAATGCTTAGACTGATAGAGCTGATTTAAGTACATTGGAATTACATCAGCTTTACTGGTGTCAAACTGCACCTACACAGGTGCGCAATTTTTCCAGTGGAAACTCACAGGAGGTTGATTCAGTATGTGCTGAATGTTATAAATAGATAACATCCAGTTTGTATACAGCCATCAGTGAAGAGAGGAGGGCCTATACACTATTTGAAAGCAGCAAGATGCAATACCTCTTTGTTTATTTGACTCACATCCCTTGGGTAACTGCCAGTTTTTAAAATTAACAAAGAAAATGCTTTGGTTTTACATGTTTAACTCTGAAAGCCTGTATATTTCATATCTGCTTGGGGAGTATAATATTAATGAGAAAATGAACTCAGATTTCTCTTTTGAAGCTAAATGATACTGGTGATGGATATTTTACTGGAAAGAGGCATATATAACACCAGTGACCTGAATATTCAATACAGGGTCAATACGTTTTCTTTGTCAAAGATAAAATATTAGCTTTAATTCTAATGGGACATGCTGAAATGCATTTAATAATATTTAATTATTTGAGACTTGCCAACTGGGTGACAAACTCCTTCTCTTCTTGCACTGCCAGTCAAATTCTCTGTTCCCATAAGGCTCTCATGGATTGATAGTCCTTAAAATCTGTGTACTACATATTTTCTTCTCATCTCACATCTGATGCAGTTGCCAATAACTTCTGTTTGTCCCCAGCATGCATGTTGAGAAAAGGTAGACTCCCAGGAGCCATTTCTTGTTGACCTTGGCCAATCTCTCATGCTGAAGATCATTTCTCCCTCTGTAGGGCCCACACAACTCTTGGCAGGGACCAGGCAGGAAACAGGGGCATTGGGATCATTTGTCCTCATTTTTCAAAGTTGCGTAATTTTACGGATTCTTTAGTGAAGGATGTGATGCAGCAGCTGTTTATACAGGAGGTGACAGCAAACAGCAGCACAGGAACGGTGAAAAGCTGCTCCTAAATGAAAGATAGGAGGAATACCAAAAGTGAGACGAAAAAAGGTTTTTTCTACAGAAAATAGAGCACAGAAGGACACCTTTGCATATCCAAGTCATCTCCCAAAGAAGAAAATGGGAAAATTGAGCTATTTTAATCTTTAACTGCTCCTCAGGTTAATTACTGTCACTGTTAAAGGACAGTGCCTTTGACACAGGGTAGCATTTCTGTTGTTTTTAGAGTACAGGAATACTATAAGCTAACAGAAAATAACAGTTTTTGAATATTCTTTGATTTTCTCTAGGCCAGTGGGAGGACATACCATATGAGAGTTTAGATAGAGAGGCAAAGTTGTTGATCTATTGCTCTTTTTCTAATCAGATCTATTCTAGGTTGTGTCTCTGAGTTTGTTTATTCCATTTTCAAGCACATTCAAGTTGTTATGTCAGAAACAGTGACCTATATTTTTATTTTATCCTAGATTTTATACTTTCCTTTTTATTATATTTACACCAATGTTTACAATGTGCATTTCATTCATATAAGTTTAATACTGGTGTTTTAAAAGCTTCAGCTTCACATAACCAATTATTATGTTGCGATTAAAGGAAAATACAAACACGAGAGACAGTGGAAGATGTTGCTGTGATGTGCCCCGAGTAATGAATAGGCACTTGAAAGAACTGAAAACTAAAAGTACATAGGTAAGCATAAGCATGGAATGGTAATTCACTTTGAAATACCAGTGAAAAATCATTGACAAAGTGAATAATTATGGATTTGATGGATATTTGGATGGTGGCCACAGAAGCAGTAAAGGTACGGGAGAGAGGGTTTATTTCCTATTAAACAGGTGCCTATCTGTACTACTTTGCTGGTGTTCTTGGTTTTGATCCTATTGAAACTTTTCATTTTGACTTTGATTTTTTCTTCAAATTATATTGATTTTGCCTAGAGTAATATAAATCATTATTTATGTTCATTATAGAATAAAGACTTATCTGTATTGACGTGTGCTAGACTGATCACTATTAAATAAATTCTACAGATACTTAGATAATTGCTGTTGTTTAAGAATTCTAACTCTTCCTTTTATTCTAATGTTAAATCTTTGGACTTAATTGTAATTGAAAATAAATAGACACTTTGAAATGTCCTAATTTTCATTTGGAAGAAGACTTTTGTTTTCCTATTGAGCATTAAATAAATTATCAAATGAAAAGGACAGGAAAATAACAGCACTTTTCGTATCACTTTGAGATTTCACTACTGTGTTGCAAGTCTTTCACAGGAACAAATTAACAAATTGTCATGCCATTAAAAATAATTTTGTAATTTAAATACACTCAGTTAAACCTATGCAGGTCAGTAAATCTGGAGACTTCTTTAAATCTTTAGTACTTTGTTAATGCAGTTATAATCTTACACAGAAATATTTAATTTTACCTCAATTTTGGAGTGTACTAAATAGCCTGAAAAATAATGTCATAAATCAAATTATTAGGTGGAAATTAAAGTCGGCATTTACAGAAGTAGAGGAACTTTTCTGATTCTCATCTGACATATTCTCCAATTTTCATGTTCATTCTTCAAAGTACAGGCACAAGGTTTCACTTAAAAATGTAATTTCTTTTATATTGACAACATGATTCTTACCCTAATGTTATTTTCGGAAACATCTGAGTCATCCTAACAGGAACTATTTAAAAAGTGTACCAGAAACAGGGATCCAGCTATTTCTAAGAGTTACCAGAAAAGCTGTATAATTATACAAAATGAACGATATTATTTGCTGTTTTCCCTTTTTGCTGTTTCCCACAAGAGCCACACATTTGTGCATCAATCAAATATATTTAGGGGGAAAAATTGTGTCATTCCCACTGCTGTGTTCCTCCTCTACACACTGCAGTTTATAATCTTTCTAGGCACTATTCTCCAAGCTACTATATCAAATGACTAGCACAGGATGAGCCTGATTATTTATCATTCATCTCTGCACCTAGAGATTGCTGCGATTAACTGCCGGTCATGCCCGTGCTTGTAGGAGCTGTATCATGTTTTTAAGATTGGTCCATGTTTCCTCAGTCCTACTCAGTGCCAGCTCTGGTCTCAATCTCACTTTTATCCTCGCTTATGTCTTTCACAGCAAAATTGGAAGACGTAGGCATAGATAAGTAATTTTAAATCCTTGCTGTGGGTAGCCAATGGAAGGATTTCCAGAAGAGTGGATGTGTATCCTCTTCCCTCCTTAAAAAAATTCAGCAAGATTTGTAACCATTTGAGCCCTTTGCCTCTTGGTTCAAAAAAATTATATTCTATCTCTAGTAGCTTTCAAAGCATCCAATTTGCACAAAAGAGAAGCAATGAATAGATGTGGAAAAGGACTGCTCTCAGAGTAACTCATTCTAATGCTAGCAAAGTTGCTTACTAAACATATTGCAAATTGATTAACTATCAGAATGATCCACATAAATATCCTCCACTAGTTTGAAAATTAAATCTGCTTGACCATTGATCTGCCAACAATAGTTGAGCTCTAAAATATTCTACTAGGAAGTGCGTGACTTAATTTCTATGATTTGTGTATTCTTATTTATTTACATATTGTAGCAATTTATCATGGAAAAACCATATGGCAGCCATAAACTTGAGCAGATTATATTCAAGAATTTTCAACTCCAAACTGAAACAAAGTAAATTTCTATTTCATGCAGATGTGTTCTCCAGGTTGTTAAGTTGTTTTCTAGGAAATGCATGTTGGATCTTCCACAAAATGTATGGTTTTTTCCTCTCATTAGATGTATTGGCAAACTAAACAGGGACATGATTATGCTGCTGTTGAAGAACATTTTTTCACTTGTGTCTATAAAGTTCTATTGATAACGGAGATAAAGCATAACATCTCCTCAAACAATCTATTTTGGTTTTATGTATTTACTTTGAGTGTGCAGTTTCTGTTGAGCTATAGCACACCAATAGCTACTGATAAAATCATATCCATGGAAAAGTAAAAATATGCTTTTTTCTTATTCCCTTGTATTTTTATTAATTTTATTTATTTGATTTTATACTCATATGTCTATTGTCACCTTTGCAAAACAACTGTAGAAATTCCATAGACTCTTCCCACACTCTTCAAAATTTGAGTTTGTCTTCTAGCCACCAAGTAACCTTTTTCATATGAGCTTGTTCTTACAAGGTCTGCCAAAACTCTTATCACAGATAAATCTTTTATATTTTTCCACTTTGTGAATATCATCCTTTTAGTAATCATTAAGCTTGTATATATCCATTTTGATGATGCTTTGCAGATGCCTTTAATTCCCAAAATGTCAAAAGCAAACAGAAAGTTCTGAGCATATTTTTCCTCCAATCATTTGACACTATGGATTTAAATAATTTACTCTTTCATTCTGAGGAGATGGCCTCTGCTGGAAGTTAAGAGTGTTAGCTTTTTAACGTTTTCTCCATCATATGTGCTTATCCAGTTTAAGAAGAAAATTCCATGGCAACTTCCAGATGTCAGTAACTCACTAGAAGAGAAACAATACTGGTACAAAAATGGCATGAAATTTATGCTGGATTATGTCCATGAATGACATTAGGTTTGGATGGACAGTTTAAGTGAAAGTTTAGAAATTTAATGGAATGTGCATTTATTTTTTATTTTCTTTTACTACAGTTTTGTTATAAAGGAAGTGAAGAATCTTCTTTCAAAGAACTTCTAATGGCCCAGGAGGAAAAATGTGAATTATACTTCCTTTATATAGAAAACAAATTAGGAATAAAGTACCTTCTACTGTGCGAAAGCCCATAGTATTTTTAACAAGCGCAAAGAATATATTTTATAAAGGATTATAAGCTCAGTAAAATATGTAACCACAAAACACTATTTGATATACTCTAAGGTACTGCTGCCCATATATTGATACTGCACTAAACTATGAGAAATATGCTGATGTGGCACAGTGCATACACTTTGCTTGGCATTCATCTGACTTCAATGTCTTCAGTAGAGATACAGTAAATCTATTTAAGGGGCCCACTGCAATAATGTATCTCACTAGCACTTATCTAAACCCGATCATTTAGCTGAATCTTACCTGGTTTTATTAGTGCTATAACTTACAGTAACTTCATCTGTCCTGCAACTTCCAAGAACAAAAATAACTATTTGGGAAAGCTTAGAAAAATAGCAAAGAAAGTAGAAATAATGAATGACCAGGGAAAATTTCATCATTAAGAAGCTGTGAAGCACAAGGAATAATGGAATTGGCCATCAGGAAGGACATAAATATGATTTAAATCTTTTACTAGACAAAACACTAAGCTCGTGCAGAAAAGTTTCAGACTTACTAGGAAGTGGGTCTCTAATTTATCTCTAACTGCTGTCTGTGTACCTGAGCACAAATAAGTAACAGTGAGCAGTCAAGCATTTAACACAGAAAAGGTCTTAAAGTTCAAGAGAAGCATCAGGCCTCAAAATTTAGTTCTTGTATATTGCAATGTAATTTCTGGTTATGTAAGACTGAACAAGTATCTCTGTCTTCCTTACAAACACTTCAAATATTACTGACTGGAAGTTAAAATGTATAAACTTCCTCCAAGATTTCAGCTCCACTAAGCTTTCTATTGCTAAAATGTAAACTTGAATTCTATGCTGAAAAAACCCAAATTCCTTATACACCCAACATAAAAACAATTTCAATATGCCATGCAGACTATACAAGTCATCTACAGTACTCAAAGAAGAATTTTATCATAAAAACATGCAAACAAACATTGCAAGTACAAGTGTCATGAAAGTCTGCACATGCAATAAGTGGGTTTTTTGGAAAGGTATGAGACTATCTGAATGATTATTGATAAGTCCTAAATTAATAGGGATGTTAATACTATGTCTTTTATATGCTGATAACTCCACATGTACTAGTAATCACGTGGCTAACACAAAATTACAAATTTCTAGAACAAAAGGATCAGGGAGCTGAAGATATTCTCATGGCAACCAGTTGGAATACTTTATGTTTTGAAGAACAGAAAGGCTGTAGGACTGCAGAGTGTGTTGACATACAATCTAAAAATAAAGGGTCCTATTTTTTCTGGTATAATTACAAGATATACTCATCAGATGCACTGAAAATGTGAAATTTAGAGAGAGGAACAATAAAAATGTTACAGGTGTAGGATTTGGAGTACAAGGATAGAATAGCTCCTTCACAGAAATCACTCTGTTGACGTTTGAATAATTTGTTAGCCAGGATTGTGGGGATTTCTGACCCCACAGGTTTGAGCATTAGGGGAAGAAAAGAATGAAGCTGACAGATGGGATATTTTACATCTGTGACATATCATTTTATCTAAGTTAATTAAAAGTTATTCTGTTGGAAGAAAGATATGATTAGAAAGATTTTGGCCTTCACCATGATAATGTTTTTTCCATGACAAAAGGAACTTAGCTTTGTATGGCATACCATGCTCAGAAATTAATTTGTGGGCAAAATAAAATGTGAAATTATTAATTTTTTTCAATAATTCACTCAAGAAAATAAACATGCTAAATTATGAAATGACATGTATGTCTTCATCTCATGATATTAAATTAATGGGTTCTGTAAAAGAAAAAAAAGTGCTTGGTTTTGAAAATGCAGGGTCCAATTCACAAAAGCCTTTAATATAATTTGTGTAAGTGCATTTAATCTGTTGAGAAAGTGTACTGAAAGTGATTGTAGTCACAGTCCTGCTGCATATGTACTGCTTTCTAGGACTCCATTCAGAAGAGTAGACACAGTCTTGTTTATTCCATCTAGTGCCAGATGAAATTTAATGGAGTCTGCTCCTTGCTTCAGAAAACTGCAGGTCTCTGCTCACTTCACTGTCCTATCTGCTTCCCTTGTGAAACGTCTTTGTCTCAATAAGTCCTTTGGTAAGCAAGTTGCAATCTTTAGGCAAATAAATGGAGTTTTGTGTCTCTGCAGCTCTTCCAGGGACTGAGAGTTAGTCCTGTATAATGACAGCTATAATAATCCTAGAGATTTAGCTGCAGACTGTCAGATCCAGATGTGGGCGTACTCAAGTTGCATAACAGTTATTCTGCCTCCCTAAAGGAAAAGAATTATGATTTATTTTAACTGGAATTGATGTTTCAGAACTGTGCCTCATTACAAAACTAGTAAACGTCATGCATTTCAGCTAAACATGGATTTCCAAAAGCATGTCAACACTGTACTTCAAAGGAGACAGCCTGGACTCAGAATTGGGCCTAGATAAACTGAATTTTCAAGTGACTGTGCCATTTCTGAACCAGCACAGCTAGAAGGAGCAGCAGTTCAGGGGTTATTTGCAAAGGGCAAACATGTTTCTAAATACATGTAAGGAATGAGCAGTTGTATTTGATGATGGTTGACCAAAACCAACCATAAGACAGGGACTCATCACCTCCCTATATAGTAGAATAATAGTTTCCATTATTAATTTATATTACTCTTGTTATATTTGAAAATATTTAATTGTAATAGACACTGTGTTTTTCAAAAATTTCCATTCATATCGGCACACTTACTACTCATTACTCCAAAATTACACTGTTCCCTAAGACCACTTGCTCCTCTTACTAACCTCTTTGGGCCAGAGCTTTCAGAGAAGGCTTTTCAGAAATTCAACTAAATTACATTTAAGAATTCCTTTTCCATTATTGTTTCAATTCTTTTGAATAAAATGAAGCTTAAGAATCGTGATTCCCATTTACAGAAGCTTTGCTAATTTCTATTGCATTATGCTCATTTGTGTGTTTCACAAGTCTTTTTAAATGTGTTTTCAGCTAATTTACCTAATACTAAAGTCATGTTCACTGATCTATAATTTTTAGATTCACCCTTAACACACCATTTAAATGGCTACAATACTGGCTACCCTCCAGTCTACTTGCACAATGGTGGAGATTAATGAGAAACTATTTTTGTTTGTGATTCAGTCACTTTGATAGGGATTTTCAGAGGTCGCTAATGTAGTTAGGTTCCAAAATCCCATTAACATTTAATGAAAAATGTGCATTGTTCTCCCAGAGCTCTGAAAAACTCTTAATTTTCAGTCATAAGCGCTCCTAGTGAATGCTCTTTCATCCTAGTCACACAGTGATAGGAATTTGCAGTCTAGCATTAAACCTTCCTTTTTAATACAGCACTACTTTGGCTACACTAGAAGTGAAGCTTAATGCAGAAATCATCCATTCTTTTTTACATAAATTATAAAGTGGTAATAATAATTGTGTCAGTTTGGCCATATCCTGAACCAGCCATTGACTTAAATACTTCCATTTCTTGCCCATTGCTCAGTTTTTTCATACCTGCAAATGTCATTAACTTTGTCAATCTTTTGCATATTCCTCTTCCTTGTCTTTCAAGAACTTTTTTCTGGCCTTTGCAGCCTGGTTTACTCTGCTTGGTTGTTACCACAGGATGCCAACATCACCTGCAGGTACCAGAGCAGCTCCAGCCTGTTAATTCACACTGCTTCCTTTGGATTCAATGCTGCTTTACATTCATTCCTGAAGCTTTGGGATAGACCTGGAAATCTTCAGTTCCCATTGCCCTGTAGCTTTTTTAAAGCTTACTTACAGCTGTTGGAGTTCACTTCTGTACACCATCTTTTCTAATGTTGCCAAGAGATACTTGAACTCTGTCACTTTACATTTTAAGTCTGTATTGAAGAAGGATGTACAGCAGTAGAAGACAGTTTTTAAACTGCCTTTTACAGTCTAGGGTAAAAAAAAATTAAGTAAAGAAATTCTAAAAAAATCAAGCAAACAATAAAGCAAAACAAACAAACAAAACCACCTAAAACAAAACAAACCCTAACAAACAAACTGTCACCTGTGAAGTCCCTTGCTCCTTCTGATAACTAAAAACTCCTGTGGAGAAATTCTGTTACACAGACAATTGTATGGGACGGCTACAGGTATCAGATACAGAAAAAGCTGGTCAAGACACATGGATAGAGTGGATATTAAAGTTCATGTTGACATTTCTAAGACCGCATGAAAAAATCTTAGGCTTGCATCTTGCAATCAACACAAGACCAGAGGATAAAATTTTATGTTAAGTAACCATTATCATTTGTGATAATTTATAAATCATACAGAAAGATGTGACTTTGAGATATCAGCCTGAATAGTAAGAAACAAATCTGGAGAAATATGTCTTTATTTTTGACAGATTCTAAACTGTGCTGTCTAGAGCAGGAAGGACCATCACTAGAACTACATACGATTCAAAATAATATTTAAAACACAAGATGACGTCCTTGCATATAGAATTATATAACTATATGCTAGTTACATAGAAAAAAACCCATAGAATGACTATATTCCATCAGCAAATTTTCAGTGTTTTGTATTCCAAAAATCTTATCTTGCAGTGTTTGCTAGTTTAATAAATTATTACTATATTCTATCTAGATAGACTAGTGTATTTTTTTTTTCTTCTAATTTATATCTAGTTTGTTTTGATGGGAAGAAGGAATATCAGGAATTTTTTACTTTTGATTAGGAGTAAAGAACAAGTTTTCTTGAATGATAAGGAAGATACTGATTTTTTGCCAGAATCCTTCTTGGAAGGAACTGACTGAATTAAGACTAAAAAAATTTGAACCCTAAATGTTTAACATGGAATGTTTGAAGAAAATTTTCAGAGACTTCAGAGCTTCCGTAAATATATGTTCTTGACCAAAATTTGTGGGTTTAGTATCTTTATGTTCTTGTTTAATACTGTAGTCAGAAGTGACCCTGCAGATATATATTGGTTTCAGTACAAATAGGGAGAAAAAACCTCAAGGAAATTACTTCCTGAGATTCTTACTACAGTGTGATTGGAAGGAACTACCACTACTGTAATTATTTCTTGTCTTTCACAGAAAAGTTCTGGGCAACATTTACAAATATTATATGTTAAAAAAATAAAATCATCCAAAATTAAGAAAAACATTTTATATTGCTGAATTTAATAAAAACAGGACTGGCATAAAAATCAAGCTGGAGAACACAAAAGTTGTGGGGTTGGATTTTTTTTTTAAATTTGCCAGTTTGTTTGACTCAACAATATTTGCATGTGGTAAAATTGGATTTGAAACACCAAGAGACAGTAGTGGTCAATTTGAAGTGATTTGAGAATTAATCTAAAACACTTGTTCATCTTAATTTGTTTTACAAATCTTGACACAAAACTGTGATCTAGCATACAGTCATTATGTACAGTATTATAGCTGTTTTTTTCAAGATTCTTGTGATTTCCAACAGTGAAATATCTAAATTCTACAGAACACCTTGTATTAAAGTAAATGAGGCTTCTAATAGAGTGTTATGGATTTAGAGATGTGAGATGCAAAAGGAGTCATTGTTTCTTAATTTTTTAATTTATATTTGTTCTGCTCCAACAGGACCACATTTTAATTTTATGCTAAAGAAAAGAGATACTAAAAACCAACAACTGTGTGCATTCATTACTGCTGAAATGAAGGCTTAAGTAGGGACAAAGCAGTAAAATGAAATTGAATGTTAAAATTGTATTTCTCTGCATCAGCTTCCCAGTTTCTATTTTAAATATTGGCTGCAGACGCCAAAGCAAATATACATCTGTTTTGCATTGCAAACTGACTTGACACATTGAACAGAGTATTTAATCTGTTTTGGACACAAAAAATGCAAATCATCATAATACCTAGGTGCTGTTGTAATGCCTAAGAGTATTGAAGATTTCCTCTACGAAGTTTAACCTACTGTGTATTGAATTTGTGTTGTAATATTATTCCAATGAATGTCAGATTTCGTCATATACAAAAGCTTCAGCCTTATGGTTGCTGTGTCCTGCATCTACACAGCCCTTTAAGTCTGTAACTGCGTATGTTAGTGCATAATTAATAGCAAAAATTTTCTCCCTGCTTTGGACATGCAAAAAGCATATCATCATGCTAGTTGTTCCATCCAGCCTACCGGCAAATGTAATTAAATTTTATTATTTTGCATATTCATCTTCCAGAGGAAGTGATCAGACCAAATGTAAAGATTTATATAATTTTTCTCCTCTCTCTTAGACTGCAGGCCTGCAAAACCAGAGAAAACCAGGCATTATCTGGCAGACACAAGGAAGTATCATTTTGAAAGACACAAAATTTTCCCTCCAGCTGACAATATTTGTAAACTTGTTTTTCCTTCCTTCCTTCCTTCCTTCCTTCCTTCCTTCCTTCCTTCCTTCCTTCCTTCCTTCCTTCCTTCCTTCCTTCCTTCCTTCCTTCCTTCCTTCCTTCCTTCCTTCCTTCCTTCCTTCCTTCCTTCCTTCCTTCCTTCCTTCCTTCCTTCCTTCCTTCCTTCCTTCCTTCCTTCCTTCCTTCCTTCCTTCCTTCCTTCCTTCCTTCCTTCCTTCCTTCCTTCCTTCCTTCCTTCCTTCCTTCCTTCCTTCCTTCCTTCCTTCCTTCCTTCCTTCCTTCCTTCCTTCCTTCCTTCCTTCCTTCCTTCCTTCCTTCCTTCCTTCCTCCCTTCCTCCCTTCCTCCCTTCCCTTCCCTTCCCTTCCCTTCCCTTCCCTTCCCTTCCCTTCCCTTCCCTTCCCTTCCCTTCCCTTCCCTTCCCTTCCCTTCCCTTCCCTTCCCTTCCCTTCCCTTCCCTTCCCTTCCCTTCCCTTCCCTTCCCTCTTCATCCTATTGGAGAAATGCAAAGACAGTTCATAGTTGCTGTCCTATGAGAATCTTAAGAAATATTTCTTCTAGTACAGTTGAGGACAAAGTGCTGCTGAAATCTTTTTATCATACATTTTTTATTTGTTTCTTACCACTTTCTGCTTATGCAATTTAGGAACACAAAAGCAAAAGGGACTCTCTGTGTTGGCAAGTCCTGACATCCAGCTGGTAAACAAGCAATCTCAGCAATACTATCCATCTTATGCTATTTAGCTCTTCCCTTTCTCTCTGATACCTCTTTTACATTTTCCCTATAAGCTTCTTAGTAAAATAAGCACCTCCTTCCCTTGTTTTATATTGTTGTGGGTTTTTTTCCTCCATTATAATAAAGGCTTTGGAATATGTTTCTGCTATTTTACTGCCTCTTTTTTTCTTCCCTTCCAAATCCTATTCTATTCCAACCAACCTTGTGAGGTAACTAAAAATTTCTGTATTGTAGAGTCCTGACAAATTATTGGTTTAGATGGTTCATAACTTTTATTCACTTTTAGATATTTTTGCCATATAGCAATGACAGGGAAAAGGCTAATTCTAAAGGCAGAATTTCACCTTGGTAGTTAAAGTCTGAAAAGGAAACACAAAATTTAAAGCATGAGTTTCTGTGCTCAGTCTATCTCTGTGAGGTTAGAGGAGGTGTAATCAGCTGACAGAAATCAGGCTGGACTCAGAATTGGATGGAGGTCTCTCCTTTTCTGTCCATCATCATGAGTACAAATAAATGGAAGAGGGAAACTGAGCTGATATTACAGCTGTGGGTGAATGACTGGATCCCTGACAAAGCCCTGGCTCACAGTAAAGCTGACTGAGCAGGATGTGGATGTGACATGACCAGTAGACAGGACACACAAGAAATGACAAACGGAGAAATTTCAGTTACGTGAAGAGCTGCGTTTTGGGAAAAGATTCTTCTGAGGGTGGCAGCACCATATAAGGCTGAGATCACTTAGGTAAGAGTACCAGAAACAACAGTAGATGCAGCGAAAGTGGGATAAGTTGGAAGAAAAAAAAGTTTTGTTTATTTAGGAGAAGGCTGAGGTGAAGAAAAGACAGTTAAGAGATAGGTCAAGAAACAGGAGGAGGGGTAAGTGAATAATGTGATCAGTGCTTTAAGGGTACATATGAGCAGCCTCCAGCTTGATTATTGCAATCCAATCAGGACACTAAACCCCTCTATTCTGACAATATGACAGGGGTCAAACCTCCTTTAGAACCTCTTTTAGTGGTGGTGGTTTCCCTGGGTAGAAGAAAATACATGAAGCAGTGGATCAAGCACCCTGGCATTACAATGCTGCTACTCATTCTGGGCCTGGGAGTATGGAAAGATTCCTTCTCTCCCAAAGAGCAAAATTTACTTCACAGCTCTGTTATAGGCATCCTATCTGACCTTTAATATACTGTTATCTGGACTGCTCTCTTTCTCATGCTTCTTCTATTTTGTTTAAAGCAACAGTGCTTCAGTGCATGAATTGGTCTCTAAGAATACGGTCATTTGGTTATTTATCACCAGTGCCTGACATGTATATCAATACATTAGATCCTTATGTCTGCAAATCTCTGCCACTCCAGATCTTGATCTCAGGTCACCTTTTCAACATGATTGCTTTAGATATTCTTGCTCTGTTATTATTTGTCAAAATCTAGCAAACAAATGGTCTTCTACAAAACAGGAAAATAAACACCCATGATTAGGAAGTATTCAGTATCTCAATATTTAGGTCGTCATCATCATATTTTTCTTGAAGGCAAATGTCCTTAATAGAAATGTTGTTTTTCTGACTGTGAAAATCATGGCTTCAAAAATCATGGCTATAAAGTATGTTTCAAGTTAGTCACCTGAAGTGGAGGGACTCAATCATTAGTTACTTTGTCCTATAATTCAGCTTAATTTCCTGAACAGTACACAGGAAAGAAATAAAGTGGTTTAATCCACTCTATTGGTCTCAGTTATATTCTTTTTAAAGTGTAAACAACATTAAAAAATAATTGAGCACATACTTGTAAGTAGCATAAAAAGTTATGACCATGATTCTGAATGCTATTCAGAGTTAATTTATTGTGGAAGACTTGTGACCTTTTTTTATTCCCACTTTCTATTTGTGAGCTAATTGAGCTTGTTTTAGAATTCAAATCACAAATGAATTTATCCTTTAAAATTCAATCTTTTTTCGTGGAATGAAAATAACCATTCCAGGATCTCAGTCACCAGAAGGGAGTGAATTTGGATACTGGTGGTGTCATTTGATCTACACAGATATCTGTCTTATTTAGATTAGCTTTTCAGAGGTAATGAAGAAGATCATTAAAATTGTCTGATCTTCTCCATAAGCTTTTTATGGCTCTGATTAAGTTACTTGGGAGCATTATGCTATGCTTGAGGGGGTAAATTGACTCATTTTTTGAAATAGTCTTATTAATTAAGTCTGCTAGAAATCTTGGAGTTCTTTACTGTATCCAGATTGTTTGTAAATAATTTATTTGAATGTGTATATATGTTCAATGTAAACTTTGTTTCCTTTTCCCTCTTTAATCCTAAAATATACTTTGCTTCTAGGAAATAAAAAGCAAAATTTAAAAGCCCAGATTTCTGATTCAATAAATTGTTTGGATAAGTTTATGCAAACTACCCTTCTTCAGCTGGTTATATTTGGAACACTAATTTGAAACATCTTGGAGGAAATCTGTGGATATTTCCTCTTTGTGGAAGTCAGATTCAGAAATCTTTAAGCTTAGGTATTTTAACTACTTTTTGACATATTTGATACATGTACATTTGCAAATTGTCACGAAAATGAAAGCTTAAAGCTGAAGTGTTTCCAATGCATTTTATTTTAACTTTTTTTATCCAAAATTCTACTTAAACTGAAAACTTTTAGGAGATAAACTAACTTCAGAATTAATTAAATTTCTCACTAAACTGAAGGATAAACTAAGCAAAAATTATATTAAAATCTATGGCTCTGTGTGCTTACTTAGGTTAAGGAAAGGCAAGATTCAAGTCTCTAATTCTGTCTGGAAATCCACTCTGTAGTCCTGAACACTTGGTCCTGGTTTGTCTGTGGAGAAGCAAACCATTATGAATACTTTTCATGTGAAGTTTTGCATTGATGTGCAAGTAATAATTATAGTGGTATCCTTACTGAATTGAACTCTTACAGATCATTGTGCTTTTGAGCAATGGACAAGGTTTTTTTGTTAATTAGGGCAAAGGTTTGGGTTTTATTAAGTTTGAGGGAGATTTTTTCTTTACCTGAAAACATCCATAGATGGGAAAGACCACATTCTATTAAACTGTAATGATAATATGCTAGGCTTTATAATGAAACAGAATAATATTATGTGGGTGAAGTTCTTTTCAAATAATTTTTCTCCATGTCACATTAGGATCTATTTGGGGAAAAGTGAGTTAAATCCATTCACAGAAAATGCACTTCAAAATAATTATTAATATTCCATATAAAATAAAGATAACCAAACAACGAGAAATACATAGTTAGGTGTGAGACTCTGTGTATAATATTCAAAAATATATTTACATAGTTAATAATTGTATCACTGATAGATAGCTCTTAAAGAAAATCACTGTGATTCCATTCCCATGGGATGTTAAACTTATGTGCCTCCTGTATATAGCTGATGTGATATAAAATGTTAGGCAGGTGTCTTAGCCAGAATGTAAAACCCTAAGTTTTAATAGTAGTTTTAATATTTTTCCCTATTTTTTCAAAGAAATTAACAACCCTACTTATAACTTCACTATGGAAAAAGGCCCAGTTCTCTCCGCAAATAATCAATTAAAAAGTTAAACCTTGTGAAAAGGGAGGAATGAATCAGGCATTGCTCCACCATCTGGTACTGGTCAAAGATCTCTGCGCCAGTTCAGAGGTGATTTCTTCAGTGGCACAGTTGGATTAATTTTTATTGTGTTCTTGGTATAATTACAGCCTGAAACATTTGATTTAGGGATGTTTGGGGAGGTTTTGTTTGTTTTCTGTTTTGTTGGGTTTTTGTTTCTGCTGTTTACTGCTATAAACATAATATTTCCAGAATAGAATTTCCAGAAAAGTTTGGGCTTCGATGACTTAGAAGTTCTTTGTATGAGCAGCGAGCTGATTGGGATCATGTGGAAGTGACAAGCCTAGGAGAGAGGACTGCTGGAAAGTCTTTCTGCTTTCTCCTTACCCTGGGAGCTACTTTTTCAGGAACTGGGTCTCATTCAGATTTTAGTAGGACTGCAGAGCCTCGCTCAGACCTAATAGAGTGGAGTAGGGTCCAGTTCATGCTGATCAGGGAGCCTGATTTGGGATTTTTGTTGGCAAAGGTCGGCTGTGTCAGCTGTAGAAAACCCTGTTCCAGTCAGCTTGCTGTTTCTCTTCAGATTTAACAGATGAGCAAGACATTCTGCTAGTTAGGAATGATCACTGGCTCAAGGCTTCAGTTAGTAAATGGAAAAGCAGTCTTTCTTGTCTTTGTCAGCCTTACTCCAACAACCTGGGTACTTCGATCTTTACCCATTATTTTAGAACATGTATGATTGTCTCTGTTCCTGTCAGGAATCAAAATAAATGAGTAAAATTGTTCCATCTTAGGTCCCGTGGGAGCTGAGTTGCTACAGGATTTTTGTCTCCTCAGAATAATGTCTTGCCAATTAATCTTCTCTGTCTCTAGTCCATCTGCTCCCAGCCACTTTTTGGTCTCTTAAAATTTCTTATGGAGGGCTGTCTGTCCCAATGACAGTAGACTGATAATGATGGTGAGTCCAATATGATGATCATAGCCAAAGACAGAACTCCTGGAAA
Organism: Passer domesticus; assembly: GCF_036417665.1. Taxonomy (NCBI): domain Eukaryota; kingdom Metazoa; phylum Chordata; class Aves; order Passeriformes; family Passeridae; genus Passer; species Passer domesticus. The sequence goes on along the minus strand of NC_087476.1, from coordinate 62,917,637 downwards.
AAGGGAAGAGAAATAGAGAAAGTATCTTTACCAATACATTACCTTTGAATAGAGGTATCCTTGGGCCCTGGAGATAAATGAAAAATCCTGGATTAAGATGAAGTATTGGCTACAACTGGAGTGAAAGACAGTTATTAAGAATAAGTTACGGTCATTTTTTAGCCATACATTCTATACAGAGACACCTTTTAACTCTATATCAATCAAAATTATTTTCAATGTATTGAACCATGTTAGAACAAAGCATTCTATATTTTTTCCTTTCACTTTTGTCTTTTCTTTGTCTATAGTACTTAACAATTGTTGCTGTTGTTAATTTATGTTCTATTTTAAATATGTTATTATCTATTTGAGAAAAAGCAACAACTATAAAACCCCCTAGATATCAACTAAGTACACAAGAGAAACAGTGGTTAAATCCTTGTGTAAGGCATTCCTTAAGGTAGTTCAGTTCATGTGCTTCCCAAATAAAGTTGGTTCTTTATCTATGGTACATAAGATTTAGGTGTTTCTTAGCTGCCCTCCAGCCTGTCCTGCACCCTGGATGGGGGCTGGTGTCCAGAGGTGATGTGACAGGTTTTGGCCAGCAGATCCCTGCCTTGAGGCCCCCCTCTCCATTCTTTACTCAAATACTCATAAAATCAAAATTTGGGAACACCTATTCCAACATAGGAAATGCATTTGCCTGTTATGCACAGTTTTAAATTGAAAAGGAAAATAATCTGCTGCTTGCACAATAGTTTGCCTTATTTTAAATCAGAATCCTATGACCAGAGGCACAAAGACCATTTTCTTTAAGAGTTCTGTTTCAATGAGGTCACAGGTGATGGCTCCATCTTTTGTTTCCTTTTTCATTGTTTGCATCTTACCTTGCAATAGCACACACTTCAGCAGAAATCTCAGTCATTGGAAGAGCCAGTCATATGAAGAAAATTCTCCTTTTCTTAAGGGAGTGAACATTTTCAAATCTCATTGAGTGTTGTTTAAGTGATTGCTGTACTCATTTAATCATGTTGAAATAAATTACAGGAGATGTTTTTCCTAACCCAAATATAATGCTTGTTATATGTACCAAAAAAAAAAAAAAAGATTCTGCCAATTCCTATTTAATTTTCCTATTCTTAAGATTTCCATTATGTTAATGCACTGTGGAAAAAAATAGATTGGTTGTAATATTTAGAGTCCAAAACTAATACAGTGAGCAAAATTACAATGTTACTCAAACAACAAAAAAAAAACTCCACCCAAACCTAAACTGTAATTTCAACAGCACAGACAAACGAAATATGAGATATATGTATTCTATTAACATCTGTAACTTTTCTGTGGTATTTTGGTTAAAAGGAAGTTAACATGTTCTCTGTCAGATTTTGCTTCTTCCCTGAATGGGGGTGGGGGTGTCTGTCATTCTGGCTTTTGTGACCATCCTTCACCTTGTAAGTGAGATTTATAAATCTTGGAATGAATTTTAAATCAGCGCTGACATCTATTAAGTCTTCTTATTTAAAAAATGACCTGGCAGTTAGAGGTATAATAACAGGAAAAATAAATTAGTTTTACTCTTAGGACTACCAACAGATCTTCAAAAATACTTCAGTTTTCAATACAAGATTGCTTGTACAAAACCTCATATCCTTCCAAACTGTGAGGTCGCTTGTGTTTCATCCATGACTGCTTCATATTCTTCTCTGGCAAGCAAAAGTCTCTCACTGATTTCAGTTTATGCCAGAAATGTTTATAAGCAAGCTTTTACTAGGCAAAGACAAAACAGTCAAAGGAAAATAGAAAAAGTATCCTCTAAGATGTAAGTTTCTGTTCAGTCATTACTGTAAACACTCTAGGAGGGTAAAAAAAAAGGACAGATTTGCCATGAAAGACCTGGCCACCCTAAAGCATGTCATAATAAAATCAGTTTTAATTAAGTACAAAGAGAATGAGTAAAGAGGAAAATAATTGTGAATTTTTTGTGAAATATATGATGATTTTCTTGAATACAGACCACTTGAGAGAACTCTAGCATCAATACAAGTTGTTTAAGTAAATCATGTTGATGGCATTTTCAATGTGTTGACTTCAGAACTAATGAACAATCTGTAAAAGAGTAAATCAGTTCAATTTTTATCTAATGCAAGGCAATACAGTGGATATATTAAGAGACAAAATCTTCTCTACTTATTTTACCACAATGCCAGAACATTGCAGCAACATTTTTATGCCTTACCACAGCAGCAAAGAATCATTACTTCTTGGGGTTTTTTTTCTTTTTTTTTTTTTCTTTTTTTTCCATTATAACCTTTTAACCTTTAAGCCTTCACTATTATGTCAATAAATAATCTCCAGCAAACAACTTGATCATAAAGGAAGCTGAGTGGAAAGTTAAGTTCAAAATAAGTATACTTAGTTCATTACCTTTAGCTACAGAAAACTCATGAACCTTTGTGGCTTTGCAAGAGAAGGGGAGGTCCCCTGGATATGGCTCTTACTGGTACTAGCATTTGGTCTGATGACTTGTAAACACACAATGAATGGTTTCTGAATAGCCAGCTGGTTTCTGTTATATAATCAAAGCTGGCAGAGAATATTTACTAAATATTATTTTTATATATATTGTAAATGTATATTGTATATTTACTCTCAGGAAAAGACTTTTTTATCCTATTATAATTTACATAATTCCAAATTAATCTCATACATTAAAGAAGAATATTAGACAAATTATTCAAAATATGCTGTCAAGGTAAAGCAATACATTTTTTAAAAATTTCCCTTTTCATTTACAATTTTTTCTTTTAAATAAATTTTCTATATATGAAATATTTTTCAAAATAGCTAGGAACATTTTTTACTCTCCAAATAGTCCACCTAAAAGCTTCAGACCATTAATTTTCTCACACTATCCAAAATATTGTTGAAAACAATAAATTCTGGCAAAATATATATATGTATTTTCATTCATATATACATATATTTATGAAACATTTTCATTGTCAGGATAAATACTGACAAGAAAGGTGATGCTTTTCCTCTGCTCACCCCATGTAAGACACGCCTGGAATTCTGAGCCTAGGCTTCCCGGTATCAGAGTAAGGTGAACATATTGGAGCAAGTCCTCTGAAGACCCAAAAAGATTATCAAGATCTTGGAGTATCTCTCATACAAGGAGAGGCTGAGAGGGTTGTGATTGTTCAGCCTGGAGAAGAAAACTTTCAGAGGGATTTTATCAGTGTGTAAAAATAGCTGTCGGCCATTTCAAACTCAGCAGCTCTGAGATCCTGTGATCTGATCACTATGACTTGGTAAGCAAATATTCCACTAACATAGATGTTTTTAAAAAAGGTCCTTCTTAGTGAGAAATACAATGTTCTTCTTTGATCAAGAACTTGACTAACAGAAAGTCTTTTCTATTCCTTTCATCTTTAGGCAAACATACAATTTTCCATAATCAAAGAAAAAAAAACCAAAATTTTGTGGTTTTACTTAAGTTTCCTATTGCTTTTTTTGTCAGCAATGATAGGCCTTAATATAGGTTGTTAGCTTCTTATCTTGAATCAAAAACAATAACAATTTTCCTGAATGTTCATAAAGGTCATTAAAGTTATTAATTACTTGATTATTTACTAGTGACCCAGTATTTCAAACTTATCTGCTAGTCATCTTCAGTGTTCTCCAAAAATTGAAAGCAAAACAGGGTTTATAAAACTACAGTGATATATAGTAATGGCATCATTGTAATACAATATTCTGCTGTCTTCACCTTAGAAGTCTTATGCACGTAATTAAACATAGGAGATGTGGAAGAGATCTCCCAGAATCATTACCTTAGCTGAGCCTGAGTGATAGAGAGAAGTGGATATCTCCAGACAGCAATTTATTCCACCTAACAATTAGCATTTTAGGAGAGGATATATCACTCCTTGGAGATTTCCATCTCTTTCCACTTGCAGTTAAGGCTATTGTCTCATTACTGAGTATATCAGCTTAGAAAAGTTATCTAATCTTATTAGACAAATTCTATGAACTTACATGAACTTCATATTATTCAGAAATGTCAACAATCTGACAAGGAGATTGAGAACTTCATACAGAGAAATCACTGTATACCTCTCATTACTTTTTAATTCTGCCCTGTGGCCATGTTAAGGTCCAGTTCTTAAAACTATTGAAGAATTCCTCAGCCCAAATTAATGTGCAAACAAGACCATATGCCAGTGACATTAGTAGGGATTTTATTTAATAGCAAATATGAGGGAAAGAAAAAGGGAGAGAAAGAAACAGAGAAAGAGGAGCTTGGAGAATATGGAGAGGGAGACAGTGTGGCAGAGACAGACTTGGTGGAAGGTATCATGACTGCGTGCATCCCAATGGTGTTCTGTTGATCCTCTTCTTCTGGTCTTTTTGATGGTGAAGGTCCCTCACGAAGCACAGAATCTGATGGGTTAGTACAGGCACAGGCCAGGTAGGAAACTCCAGACACCTCCCTGGGAGAGGGGGGATGTTTTCCATTGTCTCTTACAACAGACTCTGGGTTTGTTGCATTACTTGCAGTCCTGTGGCACAGGGCTTCAGGAGTGACTCTGAGGGCCACTGTGGGGGGCCTTTGATGGCTTAAGGCACCCCCTCAGCTGCCTCTCACGTGGATGTCCTGTGGATGTGGCCTTCCCAGGTTGGGGGCTCCATAGGCAGCTTATGTAAGGGAGGATGGGCTCACTGCCCCTGAGCAGAAGTTACAATATGCCAAAACTTCCTCTCCCCTCCTTGGTTTGGGGGTTAAATCTGTGCAAACCTGCTCCTAGCAAATGGGTCTGTGGGCTATGGCCTCCTCCACACTGAAGCAAGCCAAAGAGAATTCTTAGTATGGCTGCTGGGTCTCGCTCACACTCTTTTCCTAGTTTACTTGCTTGTTTCAGGTGATTGAAGAATGGGTTTTCCCTTTATCTAATCTCAGTAGTTTGACTTGCAATCCAAAATCCCAGTCAGGCATCTTCAGGGTGGCTTCCCTGGTTGTAGCTTCTTTATACACTTTTTGTTATAATGAGTAAAACTTTATATCAATGTTCGAGGCATGAACTCTTTCAGTCTCTGACAAGCCATCTGTGTGAAGGCTTCTAGAAAAGTCATTGGCAGCCAGTTGACACTGGCAACAGACCAGTGCAGGTATAGTCTGTTTCAAGTACACTAAGCACCATTTACATCCCATTTCTACTTCTTGAATCAAACTATTGACACTACAGAGGCTTTTTTTTTTTTCCCTTGTTTATTGTTTGCTTCTAGTTCAGAATACAATATCCTTCATAAAGTCTTTGTGCTCTGCAGTTTCCAGGAGCTGCAGTGTATGTCTGAATGTGTTCACAAGTAGAAATATGTATTTCAAAAGCAACTACAGACTATGGAGGAAAAATCTTCTGCTATTTATACCAACATACTACTCTCAATATCATTTATTTGATATTGAACATATCTTACTAAGATATGTCTTTGGAAACTGCATTCATTAGAGTTCATTGAACTATTCAGGCATTCATTACGTCTGTGAATTAGTGAGTCATTCTGGATTGGACCCTTATTTATTTCTGAATAACATTAAAAACTACTGAACAGGAACCCAGATTGTAAGCTTGCTTATTCATCTACTTCTAGTCAGCAAAGAGACATGGTAGTGTTTCCATATATTCTATGAATGTAGTATTTCAAATAGAGGATTAAAGATCAAATCCATTATGTCTTTCTGGTAAATGCATTGGCCTCAGAATGAGTTCATATGGCACTCAGAAAGCTTCTTGCATTTTGAATATTTTCAAGTGTTCTCAGAGAACATTCATTTGATCTTACAAATCTCGCAACATATTGCACTGGGAGTTTTTATTTTGGGGAAAAAAATTACAGATACTGTTTCTTCATTCTCTGATAAAGCCAGTACTGGAGCTGTTGAACTTTATTCTCAGGATTAGAAACTAGCTATATTTCCTACTCCCCAATGTCATTGGAGCTCCTTGGCTTGAAACACTCAGTCTCTTTGTGTACTTGCTGAAAATAGATTTGGCATAGTGGCTAGGTAATTTAGATACTCCTCTACATGTTCTGAAGTGCAAATTGGTTTTGGTTCAGAGACTCAAGACAGAAGATGTTTCCCCAATAGAATCCCAGTGAAGAAGTCCCACATGGATGGATATGAACTGTAAAGGAGCTGGACTTGCATGTGGTCAATTGTCTATAGAAATTAGTATTCCTTCATCAGGATATCCCAGTGGACTGCTCTAACTGAACATGACACATGTCACCTACATGTAAATATCTTGTGCCAAAATGTCCCTTTCTGACATAACTGTACTTAAATCTTTCTTAAACATTTACCCAGGAGAACAAAAAAATTGATTTCATAGTAGCAATGATCTTTAACTAAAGGTTGAACAAGAATACATTTAAAACCTCAGGGATGATGAAATGCATGGGAAGAGTGTTGCATATTAGATTCTGTCCTTACTGCAGATGCCATTGTATTAATAGAAGCTAAAATTCAGTAGGGAAAAAAATAAAAGACTTACATTTTGCAGCAATTTCCTGACAGGTTTGAAAGTATATCCTTGATGTGTCTTTGTGTTTTTCACAAAAAGTACAACAGACCAAGACAGTGGTGTTCTTATTGATTTTTCTTGTTGTTTGACAGAAGTGCTGAGTTTCAGTAGCTTTTTGCATACACCTTAATTAATCATTCAGATAGATGGTGTCCAGCTGAATGTAACCTTACATCACTACATTTGTTCACTGCTTCCTGCCATGTGACAGCATTTATCTGATTCTCAATAAAAGCAGTAAAAACAGGCATAGACCTCAGTGACAATGAAAAGAATCCTGAAAAAGATTAACTGCTGTATGTGCAGTGGTGTTAAACAACATAACAAGCATCCAGCTCTATTTCATTAGCATTTCTATTCAAACCATATTTATTAGCTGCTTCTCTTAGCAACTGTGTGAGTTACTGTCTCCAAGCAATTTGCTCTGTGTTGTACCATCTTGTTACTTATTACAGATGCTTCCTTACAGCATTACCATTAAAAAGATAAAGTTTGCAGTGCAGCTCTAACACCAGTTAGATATAAATGTACTCATCTGTCTCATCGATGTAGATGATATTAAGGAGTAAGGATCCGATTCAATCTGACAGGAAACAGTTTTGACATGTATAGATGTGGTGGAAGGCCATGACATGGCCTGTGGTGGAAGCAGAAATCCTTTAAATCCTCTCTTCTGTCACAATCCACAAAATATTTCTAGCTCGGTCAAGGTGACAGTGGACACATATGCCTTGTCAGCTCCTTTGAGGCAGTAAGATTTTTTGCGAAAATGGTCAGGATGATATCATTTTTAAAAGTTAATATGCCCGAGAAGACCAAATTGAGTTTCTCAGTTGTTGTCTTGAACCTCTGAGTCTTAAAATATTATTCTGAATTCCTGTTCATATCAGGTAACCCCTCCTCTATTGAATCACATTTCAGCAGCTTTTTGGTAAAATGTGAGTTTTTTACCAACTCATGTAGACATTACAAGTGTACAAGGATTATTTGTGTTATAATGTATAATTAGATAGGTATGTCAGCTTATACCTGAGACTAATGTGTTACTAGACCAGTCATTGGCATGCAGATGCTTGATGATTCTGTGCTGCCCAGATGCCTTTTGGGCAGGGGGAGAAATTTCAGCTTTTAAACAAGGTTCTTGCTGAGTTCTACCTTTCAGTTATCCGCCTTCTTTTCTTAGTATTTTATATTATTTCACACAGATAATTTACTCTTAATTTCCTGACCTAGTAACTAGAATCCCCTCAAAAATTTCACCTCCATCTTTTTTTTTCTTTTCTCACCATGCACATCTTCAGTGTAAGAACTCTACCACAGCTCAGCAGTAACTTTTACAGTAAAACCAAGCCAAGGTCACACTGTTATGTTTGACAGAAACACAAGGGGCCTTGGTCTTCAAATAGCTGGAGCCATGGAGTGTGGGTTACACCAGGTAGATATTCATAACTGTGGGAGTTTGAGAGTGGATCATGAGGAGGCACTGTTGCTAAAAAACAATTTACTCACATTTTAGTCACTATGCCTGTATCTCCCTGAATCATTTGAGGGCTTCAGTTTCCCAGAGGAGCACTGAATATTTCAAGAGCAAGGTAATGTAATCCTTACTTGTATCTAAAGAGATCCATTTCAGCACTGGGATTTTCAAAGGAGAGCAGGCAGAAATTAGAGACCTAATTAACTTGTTTTCAACATCTAGTTCCTTTAGCTTGCTTTTGAAATTCCATTCAGGTTTTTCAGCTATGGCAAATCAAAATAAATAAATAAAGCCATTATAAAATTCCAAAGAACCTAAGGCTGGAGAAAGTCTTTGAAATTCTTTGATTTATTTTCTTACCTGTCAGAAAACTCATTTATTAACAACCTCTACATTGAAAACTATTTTGGGGGGTTTTGTGTCCTATGTTTTCTTATTGCAAGGCTATGTTCCAGAACCTGACTGCTCTAAGAGTTGGGACATTTCTTTTAATTTTCCACTAACTTTATTTCCAGCTGTTCACATCCATTTGTTCCTGTGACAACACTAGTGTTTCACTTAAATGGTTCTCTTCTCTCCTGATGTTTATCCTGCTGATGTATTTATAGACTTCCTTCTCAGCCTTTCTTTCACAAAACTAAACAAACAGAGCTCTTCTAACATCCTGCTAAATATACAACCTAGCCTTCCTACCATACAAATATTGCTTCTCTACATAAAACCTTTAGCTTCATAGCAAAACAAAAACAAAACCTGGAGACAATTTTCAAAGAGGAGAAGTATAATTAAACTGTATTTTTTTCAGAAGTACTGCAATGAGATGTAAAAATGGAGTTACAGTGAAAAATAAAATTTCAGATGAATGGTATGATAAAGATGGAAACATATGGGTCCCACATAGAAACCAATGTTAAGGCTAAGCTATATTTAACTAGCTTTTTGCTTTCATTATTATTATTATTATTATTATTATTATTATTATTATTATTATTGCCCAAGGATAAACAATAATTTCTGATGGTAGTGTTCAAGGCGACTTTGGAATGCTGACTCCTGCCTTGAAGATGGTGATCAGTTTAGTATTTATCTGTATAGAGAGTACCATTAGAAAGGTTTAACATACCTAAGCAGTGATTGGGACTGTTTCTCAAACCTAAATGTGGGAGAGGAGTCATTAATTTGGTAGCTGTGTGAGGATGGACAAGAGTGTATGGGCAAGAGTGAAAGTGCAAGGAGGTAAATTATGTAGGATGTGACTGGTATCTCCAGCCTTTAAGCTGACAAACACTGATTTCTTTCAAGAGCAGCAATACAGAAATTTTAGTCAAAAATGGGCATGGCAAAAAGGTTTTCTGAAAGCATATTCTGTGTAGTCAAGACTCAGGTTCTGTTGGTGCAAATGCTCTGTCTGCTTTTAAGAGTATAGCTTCTGAAGGTCAGTAAAATGAAAAGGAATTTGTTTTTAATTTTCTATTTCTGTCTCAACATGGTGTGCCCAGAGGACAGAACAATCTTTATGGCCTGGTGATGCCTTGCTACAAGTGTGGGAAATTGCTTTAAGTTTTCTCAATGGGAGTAGCAAGCTGCCTCCCAGGATCTGTGACAGAACAAAGACCTTGATTGTACTTGAAGACAGAGGTGCATCTAGCCACAGAATTTCATTGCGAATAATATCTTACTTTGTCTTATAAGACCCCCACCATCTTCTCTCAGCCCTGTCATATGATGACCAGATGGTTGAATGGGGATAAGCATGCCATTTTTCTTTTGGGTTTGACCAATTATTTGCTCTCCAAAGAGGAGTTCAGATAGGCAGCCAATACATAAGTGGAGCCTCTGCCACACAATAAACAGAACATACCCTTAGTCAAGGAAACAGAGGCTCTTGTTAAATGGAGATGGCCAGTGGTGAATGGTCAGGCTGAGAAGAAAAAAATGTAAACCCTAGTCCATATTTGCCTCTGCAGTGTTTTCTGCCGCCTCCATTGTATCCTTCTCTCTCTGTAGCCAAGTGACCTCTAAACCTTGCAAACAGCACACAGGGCTTCTTTTCTTCCTTTTCTGTGTCGACTATTATCCTTTCATCTTGAAAGGTCATTGGGTATCAGCTGAAGAAATATACCACTTAGCTTTGAGTGTTCTCTCTGTTTGAAGTGATTTGCCTGTTTATTTTATAAATGGGAGTCTGTCCACAAACAAATTGAAAATTAGTTAATCGCTCTTTCCAGTCTACATACAGTAGGTGTGTGTCGTAGAAAAAAGAGGTTAATCCTAAAGCAGATTGAAATACTTCATCAGCCACACGCAGGGCTCAGTAGTTGGGCATAGTGATGAGGCAGTTGGAGGTTCTGTGCAAGCAGTTCTTCATGACTCATATTTAAAGGTTAGAAATACTTGCTAAAATGAGTTAGAGGGGGATTTTTCACCTGAGAGATCGTGTGCAGATTGTACACATTTTTCAAGTATCATACTGCTAAATCTAGACAAGCTGAAAGAAGTCATTACATTTATCACTCATACAGGACTAGACATGACTGTGGAATCTGAAGAATTTGTTGTTGTGTTCCAGTATTGAAGAGGAATCCTTTTCAAGTGTTTTTTTCCAATTTATAAAAGGTATTTTACACCATTTACATACAGGTGGTAAAGACACAATGAATATACACAAAAAAGATCAGTTTGTCATCAGCCCACATTTGTCACATACAGGAAATTTCAAAGAAACCCTGGATATCACAAAATCTACAGGGAATGGTGGGGGGTTTCTGATCATCCTTTGCAGTATAAACATGTTCCTAATTTTAATTAACTTGTCATTTCAGTGAATTCAAAGAGCAGGGAAAAAAGGGAAAAAAAAGAAAGAAAATAAAACAGATAAAAGCTAAAGGGTTAGATAATTGATGGTCATATTTTAGACTACTAAAAGCATGCATATCACTTCAGTAAGTGGTTGAGACTGATCACTGAGGCTGGGCCTGTGTCTGAAAAAGGACGTGAAGAGCAAAAGTAGCAGCTTGTTCTCTTGTGGTGTAAACAGGAATAAGTATCCTACTCCTTTTCCTGTGTTGCTTATACCAACAGATTTATTACAAGTTCATCATATTTATTTCCTCTGAAATGGAAATTCAGCAAAAGAAGATCCACAGCAAAATTGCAATGAACAGTCAAATTTACAAAATGTCAGAACAGGACTGTAGGAAGAAAGCAGCTGTGAAAAAAAGTCATCAATATACCAAGGAGAAAACCACAAAATTTGACTGGAGATGTATGGACAGTGGTAGTGGTCGAAATTGGTAAAGTTATTTTCATCACCCATCTTTCCAACAGCTTTATCAAGGTAGTTAAAAACCAACCAACCAAACAACCAATGCACATTGCTAGGAAATCCTAGCCATTCATACTATTTATCAGATATCTTTTTCCAGAACACTGTCACCATGACAGGTATTGGCTGCCAGAGTTTTCTGCAGACAGGGATAAAGAGGCCCTATCCAAGGCAAGCCATTGAAAGTGGTATTTGCCATGTGGAGGAGAGGTGACTTAATAGAAGGAAAGAATCATGCTGGAGCTAGTTTCCTCTATGATTTTTATGTTTTATGTCTAAGTACAGTTCTTCAGTCTCCAGAAATGTCAGGCTGGACATCGTTCAGAGCTCTAGGATCATTATGCTTTCCAGAGAATTGGAGCCCATGCATTGTGTACAAGTTTACTGTGAAGGAATTAATCCTTCATTTGATGACAAGCCCTTAAGTGCTTTTGAAGAAATATTGATGTTCCAGCTTGCCATGCTACTTACTACACACTACAGAAAGCTAAAAAATACTCTTTACTGGAAAGCTGCTGTGTTTATATAATACTGCAACTCAGAGAATACAAAAGAAAAAAATGTCATTAACACTATTCTTTAGTTTTTATTCTGCTTTTTAGGGCACTGGAAATTAAGTATATCTAAATGCAGATATGACTTCCTTGTTGATTATATAAGATAAAAAAAGGAAAATCCTTAAAATGGAGAAGAGTGTCCTTTATGTCCCTGCTTTATATTTATGTTGTTCAGAGAGCCAGAGAATAAAATATTTTCAATCAATTGAAGCATACATTTCACTCAAGGCTGCTGACCAAAATGATCTATTTCACCATAGACAAAATTATCCTTTAGAATGTTAGACAAATGTGCTGTGTTTGCTGTGGCAGCCTGTTTATGGCCAAGAAAAGTAATGATATCTCCATGGAGGAAGAACATTTCCCTATACCTAACATGTTTTTCAATAAAAAAAGAGTAATGACAGTGATGTTGAACTCTTGCCTGTTTATTTTGATAAAGATTTATTTGTGATATCAGGGTAAATTTTATATTTTTTCAGTTTTTATTTCCTTGGAATGATAGCCAAAATATATATTATTTAGTAGTAGTGAGTGAGCTGTGATATGAAGAAGCAGAAACATGAAGGAAACACCAGGTGTTGCCCCAAGTAACCACCTACACATGTGGACAGAAAAATATGGCATCAAGGAACTATAATTGCTCCAGTTTTGCCAGTGAAGAACAAATAACAGATGATAATTTACATTAATTTGCACAGTCTAGCCAAGGTCATGATATAGTAGCAGGAATACATCAAAACGGTTCATATGAGAGGGTTTCACATGAGCTGCTCATTGTTGCCAGTTACCCAGGATCACAGAAGCACGGAGCAGTGGTTATCTTCCAAATATCACTGTAGCATATAGAAGACCATGGGATTTCTATCAATATATAACTTCTCCTATTGGGAAAGAAGGATTTGCTGAAACTGAGACTGCAACTGAGAAATGGTCATTTTCAAAAAATGTATTTTTGATAAAGAAATCATGATGTTTTACAGTTATTGAAATGCACATTTGACATTTTTCAGAAGGTAATGTTCTATTTTTTGTTATATTGTTTGGAAATTATGTTTGGAAATTAAGCTAATTTATAGCTAAATGCTTTGAAGATTGCAATTCAAATAAATAGAACTTTTCCAAGCCATTGGAATAGAACTCCATTTCAGTCATGAATTTTTTTAAAATGTTTACACTCCATTTGGATAGATACAATCACTGAAGGATTTATTCACCAGGTTAAAATACATATAAAAAATCCACCAATCTTCAAATCTGCTCCTGTGACTGATTAAATCAACTAACAAAAACCCCCTCTTTATTTGTTTGAAAATTACTGTCTCTTAACTAAGCTATTTAAGCTATTTATTCTGCTTGCAAGAATTCCTACTTTTTTAAAAAAAAAATTCTGTTTTCATTAATAGAAATACTGTGTAGATTCTGGCATGTGTCAAAATGGAGGAAATATAATGTAATGACAAGGTTTTTTGCTAAAATTATTTTTAATGTGTGTGAAAGCCGGAGGAACCATCCTAAAATATTTTTTTTCTTCCATAAAAATTCTGACTCAGCTGGCAGACTCAATCACTTGTCATATTGTGAGGCTGCACACTTCTTTTTGGATGCATATTCACATTTTAACTAAACTCGCATAACCATAATTGAAATCACTGATAATGATTTCATTTTTAACATTTTCACTCCAGGGCAGGGAGGTTGGGCCACGGCAGGGTGGAGCAGGAAGACTAGTCATTTCATTCCAAACCTCTTGGCTTAAAAGGCATGTGGGTTTGAATTCAATGAATGTGTATAGTCAGGAGAATGTCACTTATTGTTAGAAGTTCTTCTAGATATTCAGGATTAAGAAAGATTTCAGTAGTCACCTACTAGAAAAGAAATTTGTATCTGAACAAATACAATGTAGGGATTGGCAGAACAATCCTCTTGGCATCCTTAGACATGCTTCCTGATTACTGTGGAAGACAGATTGAGAAATGAACAGTTGAATGGTTTTTGTAACCATCACAGTAAATAATATAATTTTTCTGGGGGAAAAAATTGATTTCAATATGGAAGCATTTTCATCAGAAACTGCTCTAATGTCAATTTCCTGTCACAGCTCTACCTCTCAGATGCATTAGGTGAGACTTTCTAACGAGGACTGGAGGCTGCCAGTGGCACTGTTCAGAAATGACCCAGCACCAGCAGAACAGGTCTGAGGTTGCTCTGCCGTGTCCAGAGACTCCCAAGCACAGCTGCTGACACCTGCTCGTGTAGAGCAGGACAACTACGTGGCTCTACTGCAGGATGTATTTCCCAATCTACAGTATGGGTGTGGTCAGGAAAAAGGAAACATCTACTACAGGGAGTTAAAAAGAGCTGAGAAATCAGGATAAATGACACAAAGCTAGAAAAGCTGTGCAGTTATTACTGCATAAGAACATAGCTATGTAGCATCATATATGGAGCATCAATGGGTACATTTGGTCTGAATATTAGAGGCTTTCAGAGGACTGAGGTGTTGAAACAATCTCCCTGAAGGACCTTCCAGAAACCTAACTTTGTTTAAGATCAGTACTGTGGATTTATGAACACAACTGGTTCATTATCACAGTAAAGGAATGATCTCTGGCCCAAGAGTTTCGTGTTGGCCCTGGGTTGTGTATTTTCAGTGGCAATATTATAGTCAGAAACCAATGGATGGGAATCCAGACATAAGTAAGGTCTAGAAATCATGTGATGGTGTTTTTCTAATTATATTACATTTTGGTCATTAAATTGGAAAGGAAGAATAAAGTTAGTGGACAAAACATGAAAAATTACCTGCTGGTTTGACGAAAGGTGGATTTACCGCTCCTCAAGAAAAAGCAGAGGTCAATTGGACCTGTAGCAGGAAGACATTATTAACATTTGCATGCTTTGAATCCAAAGAAAACAAAACATAAAATAGTGTGACTGTTGAAACAGCCAAGGATTTTATACCAGTGTTACACTACTAATAACAGTGTGTAAGACAACTGAGCTTAAACATTAAAACCATGCCCATAGCAAAAAGAGGTGTCTAGTCTATTTGCACAAGCAGGGAAAAGAAATACATGCACAAGCAGTAAAATATGCCAGAGCAGAGCAAAGGATAGGGAACAGGCAGAAAGGTTGTCTGCTAAAACAATAATTCTGCAGAAAAAGCTATGTCAGCTTGAGTTCTGATCCCAAAAAATAGGTTGTAAAAATTAGATGAGATAATCTCATTTCTTTTAGGGAATTGGGCAGAGCAATGAGAAAAGAAAGATGGGGAGGAATGAAGAGAGTTTACCCTTCAATTCTCTTCCCCTGGGAAAAACCTTGACTGACTGGACTTGGTGAAGGACGGGCCTCAGTGCCAACTAAAACCACATCAGTTCCAGGGTACTGCACACTCATAGCTGGTTTACATTAGGATTGTTATGGTCCCAGTATTTTGCATCTGCAGTGGTAACGATTCTTGGTGTTTAAAAAGTAGCCAGTGACAACACAATGTTCATTGTTAACAAGTGTCAATTCAGAACAGTGTCATCGTAAAATTTTAAACTGGTTGGATTTGCTGGTCTTCTAAATATTCCTATCATAGCAAAATCCAATTCCCTAACTGAAAGATACAGATTTTCTTATACCTAATTGTGACACAAATAAAAAGCTTGCTTGCTTTTAGCATTTGTGTGGGAATTTATATTGAATTTTTTTTACAAATCATCTAATCTAATGGTGTGTGTTTTCATTAAAAAAGTAGTTTCACTTTTAAAATCAGGGGAAATTGAATTGTCCAAGGTTAAAAGTGCATAAATCATCAATTCAGCCTCTGGTGGCCTTTCTTCCCTGTTTTATCTTCCCATTTATATTTTTTTCTGAAGATTTCTGAAACACTAAAATCCATGTTGTTGAAAGATAGACAGTTGTAGCTGTGTTATAAAATAATTATTTCCTTTGGAAATATAAAAAACTACTCACCAAAACTATTCTAAACCTGCTGTTATGGACCTGATTCTCTTTTCATGTACTTTGCCAACTCTGTTAAATTCTGGGAGCTATGTAAGTTGTACCCTACAAGCTTAAAAATCCATTTTAGTGTGACATATCTAATTTTTTCTATCTAAGAGAAGTCATTAACCAAAGCTAGTGTGTCAGATTGATATTTCAGGATGCATTTTGGGCTGAAGAATTGTTTCTCAATAAAAATGACAAGGAAAGTAGTTGTAGAGAATTTATAAAGAAGAACAATACAGGTAAATGATTCCTGAAATATTTTTGTGCTATATATTAGAAAAAGAAAAAAAGTAAATTAAAAGCAGAATATACAGATGGGTCTTCTAGACTTTTGCTAAAAATTGAATTTATTAAATTTACTGGAAAACAAGAAAATGTACCACAATATTCTCAGTTATCACTCTTTTTTGTCTCTCTTAATTCTCATATGCCAGAAAATCAATGAGGTCACATTCAATCCAAGCTGCATGTGGTGCAAGATTTCTATACTAAATTATGAGTCAGCCATGACATTAATAGTATTTCATTTTAATTTTATAGCATCATGAAAATGCTGTGATCAGGATCAGAACTTATTGTACCAGGTTACACATACATTAAAAATTATTATTTCTTTTCCACGGAAGGCATAATAAGACATCAATGAATAAATATTCAGAAGATCTTTTTTTATTTACTTTGGAATGTGCTTTAAGCAGGCAGTTGGGGAAGAGAAGAATCCAACAGCATATCAGGGAGCAATAGCGGGATAAATTTTGGAGGGCTAGAGAAAGGCTGTTATCATCAAGAATCTCTGGCAAGTGTAGGAGAAAAAACTTTGGGGGTTGTGGGGAAAAAAAGAAGAAGAAAGACTGAAGAAAGAATAAGAACAAAGAAGCTAGAAAATTAGTTGTTCAGTAAATTTTATTCTCATTGTCAAATGGGTAGCTTTAGGATTTATGAAGTGCATAGTCATTCTGAAGACAGGATGATTCATTTTCTCATGGGTTTTTCTATGATGTCCAAATAGCAATATCAGAGTGCTTCACAAAAATTATTTAATCTTCATAGCACTCTAGTGATATGAAGAGATGGTGTAATTCCCTATTTTATAGGTACTAGAAGGAGACAAAGAGGTCAAGTGCACTCATGGATTTTTAGAGTCCAAGTTGAGGGCATAGAATCTGATTTTCCAGCATGCATTACAGAGCATTTTAGAGGTTCAAAGCACTTTTGTGTGAGATCCATGAAAGTTGAATACTTCTGCAGACCAGACCCCATGATCTCAGGTCAAGCCCAGAATATGATTAATGCACAGTTACTAACTACTCGCAAGAGGATGCTTAAATTCATGCAGAAATTCTTTATCTGATAAAGATAATTTTGTAGGGTGATATGCAACTTAAAAAAGGAGATATCCCTTTTTCTTTTCCCTTTTTTTGACGGATCCTCCATCCCAATATCATCTTCCACAGGAAATAAATACTAAAAAAGCCTTCCTCATTTACAATCTGTTCCATTGTGCACGATGAATAAACTTTGCATCCAGTGCAAACGATCTTAAACACACACAAATATGCATACACTTCCATGATTCCAAATAACTATTTTTGTATGTTATCTTAAGTTAAAATGTCTGTCTCTTTGTCTAATCTGGAAGAAAATGGGTCTGAATATTTTAAAAAACCCTGCAGAATAAAATCTCCCAGATGCAACCTGACCCAAACCATGCTTTACTGAACAGGCCCCACGTGGTCAGAGAACCAATACTCACAACCAGCTTTTGTATTTTGCACATTCTGCTCCTTATCTTCCCAAGAATCTGTGAATCTGTTCATATATATGTACATATATATATATATATGTATAGTGCTTCTTTGATTTATGTCATTACCACCATATTAAAAATCTCTTACACCTCAAGTGGTGTTTTCTAGTCTCTGCTATCAGGTTGTCATTACTACTGTGTTGTACCTCTTTGCTGTCACTTTAAGTCACTGGAATACCCGTTCAGCTCCCAACTTTTTGAAGGGCCATTCATATAAGAATTTTACAGAGGGAAAATGCAAGAGAAACTGACATAATTGTGAGTAATTTATTAACTTGTCTATCCCCCTCTGATTTCTGATAACTGTTTGTACTGGATGAAAGTCCCTAGCACATATTTATGACAGGTAATACTTGAAAAATACAGAGCGACTTAAAAAATTAGAGGTCTTCTGTTCCTTTGTTCCCAGGTCTGGGAGATTAATTAATGACATCTTAAAGATCTGTTTTTAAAACTCCAGAAAGAAATTTGGAATCCCAGGGGGAGTTCTACAATGTGTGTAAATGTGGCACAGATCTTCCAGTGTTGAATAGCTTTTAAAAATAACTCACTTCTCAGTACCTGATCTACTGTATATAAAATATGACTCATGCACTATTTAATAATGGACTGCTCCACTTTATTCATCTATCACAATAATAATCTGAAATAATGCTGTGTGAAAAACTGCAAGCAATTGATGATTTTCTGAAAGCAGTTACCTGAGAAGTTTCTTTTTACAGTTTAAATATTAGGAGCACTTGGAAAGTGATGATTTGGAGAACTCTGTATAGTATCTTTTAAGTAAGCATGGCTTTCTGGATGTAATATTTAATTTATTGGATTTATTTATTTCATTTTATTTCTTTGACAGGAATACTGTTAAAATGATGTTATGATTTTTGTTTTTACTGAAATTGAGAAAAGTGTCCACAAACAAGTTCTGGGTTCTTAAAAAATTACTTCAACTAATGAATTCACCCAGTCAACCACTTCACTAAATCAGCAGTGAAGAACCCTCACATACATGGGTATGAGTAAAGCACTGACATTTCCTTCCTCAAAGCAAGGTGGGATGAAGGGGTCTCACTTGTATGTCAGTAAATTCAATATTTTGGTTGGAACATGCAATTTCAGAGCCCATACTTTTATCAGGGGCTTTTGCTTGCCTATCATGCCAAGCTGTGAAAGCTTCTACTTTATTGAATGCTCTACAACATCAATTTGTTTTCATGCATCTTTCCATTTGACAGTGAGGAAGGGCTTGAAGGTTGCTTCAAATCTGTGCAGTGCTGAGCTTTTGTGCTTGTGCCATCAATGCTGTAGGAAATCAGGTCTTTTGCCAGAGCCTATAATGTCATAAATCACTGAGTGGACAAAGAGAAGCCTTTACTTTATGCAATAGCATTTTTGGGTACAGAAATTCTGTGGGACAAAATGTCCATCTATGTGAGGAACTTACTAGTATAGGGTTGAATACACTAAAATCCTAAACTACTGGAAAGAGTTTACAGAATTATTATGCAGTGCAGTGACATATATAAATCTCAGACTGGTCTTCGGCATAGGAAAAATTGCGCAAGACTGTGATTGTAACTGAAAAAAAAAATCCAGGAGATAAGTTGCATTTGTCAGTATGGTTGAAATAAGATTGCAGAAAAACTTAAGATATTGCCTGATGGAAACAGCTGGTTTTCAAGGAAATCAGTTTTTTTTACTATATTTGACATTACCTACACTTCACCTTGGATAACTTGTGCTCCATTCATTTGGGGGGGGGGGGGGAAAGGGCAAAACAAAAGGAGAAAAAAAATCCCCCTAATTCACAATAATATTTAAGAATGGGGAATATTCCTAATGTTTATTGATACAATTCATAGCCATCTTCCTTTATTTACAGGGCTGAGTTAGAATGAGCTCATGTTCTTCATATTAGTCCTCACAGGCATGACATTTTTGTACCGCCACATAAGCACTTCCCCCCACCCCCCAAAGGTATTGCATCCATATGCTGCTCTCAAAAGCTTTCCACTTTATAACACTATTGCTGAAAATGGTGATTCTAATAAAATACATTAAAAAATACTGATGTCAGCTGAAATATTTTAAGTGAATCTTCTTTCAAAGATAAGAAAGCCAAATGAGAAAAACAGATATTTTGACCTTCTGTTTGCCTTCAACCAGCCCAATGAAACATAATATAACAGTTAATAACAACTGACATGATCTCTTACAAAACAGATTCAGGCTGTTTACTCATTCCCTTTCCCTTCTTTGCCTTTGGCTAAATGGAAGAAGTGAAGATGTGTAGAAAAGACAGTGTGTAAAATGACTTTAAAATGGTTTAAGTTCTCATTATTTCAGCCTTTAATTTTTTAGTTTACAAACAAAATGTTTTATTTTTTTTTATTTGCTGTTTATGGTTGTGTGTACTGCATTCTGAGACAAGTCACATTCTTGTCTTCTCTCACATTATGGTAATAAATATTTGCAGGACAAACATTACCCTCAATTATAGATGTGCATAAATGACAACTTAATTTGAAAACTAGGAGGTCACAAAAATTGCAGTCAGTGAATATTTCTGCACTGGTGAATCTTTGTCACTCTATTAACATAGACAAAAGAAACAACCTGGTTTCAAGGATGACAGGTGAGCATGAAGCCTTAACTGTGCAAACAGTCGATGGAACCAGAAAAAAAAAAAACCTTGAAAAAAATAAATTGCATTAATCTAAAAAGAAATTATCTTCAAAATAAAAAAATCTTCATTATTTTGATTGTTACACCCCTTTTTAAACAAAAAAATAGAATTTGAGGGCACAGAATTCTCACAGAATGAATGCTTACACTTCTGAGTAAGAAAGAACAAATATTAGTTGCATGGAAACCATACAACATCAAATTATAACATTTTGAAAGTTTTTTCATCCTTTCTTTGTTAAACATCTGGCTAAAGTTGCATTAAATTCAGATATACACTTTGGTATTACTAAACTATTGCAGATGTGTTAATAGAAATGAAATAAATAAAATAATCCAAAGAATCTCAAATTTTATCCACTATCCACTTGTCAGATATCCAACTCTTCCTTTAACCGAAGACCTGGACCCATACTGAAACAACACAAAGGGGCTGAACTCAAAGAAAATTATAAAGAGGTATATAAATACTAATCTGTGCATTTGAAAAAACAGGCAGCTTTCACCTGATGTATCCTGACATAAATTTGTGATTCTTGTATATTGGACACTTCCCTTTTGAGAGCTCTGTAATGAACAAACCAATTCTCTAAACTCCTTCTGCTTGACCATTCCAAGGCCTGATGTAGCATTCTGTTTCCAGGACTTCATGTATCATTGATTAAGGGAATGAGTGAATTCTGTAAACTGAATGTAAGATTACGAAGAAAACCAGGAAGGAAAACAATTCATGTAGTCCCAAAGAATCAAACTGAACTAGAGGAGTTTGAATGCACTATTTGGAGATAAGAATGAAAATAGTACCAAAGTTAAAAGTGTTCTGAACATTTTTTACCACAAAAAAGAGAAGGGTAATGGTGTGACACTTCTGCTGTTTACAATGTTTAGCATCAGGTCCTGAAAGCTTTTTACTTCTGGAATCTGATTCTCTGTCTTATTTTGTCCTAGTTAACAATAAGTACAAGTTGAAAGTCTGTCCTCCCTTCCACTGCCATAGGCATGCCAAAACTATACCAAATCACAAAGAAACACAAAGAAATGTCCTTGTGATTTGCTCTGATTACAGAGTGTTTCTGGAGCCTGTGGGCTCCTCACGAGTTTCAAGCAGAGTGTGTGATGCATACATAACACTGCCTGCAATTTCCCATCCTAAGAAACTTGTATGACTCTTAGAAGAAGAAATGCCTTCCACTTTTCATCTGTTGTTAATTCAATGTGTTTCTTTGTATAGATATTTAAATTCAATCCATATTACATGGAAATTCGTAGAAGGAAAGCATCTGATTGATTTCAGGCCATTTTTATTATACAGTGCTGACAAATATGAAAACAACACTTCCTAAGCCAAATTTGAGTAGTATATACTGAAGTCAGCTGAAGTCAGCTGAAATATTTCAAGTGAGTCTTCTCTCAGAGACAAGAAAGTCAACATGAACACGGAACATGAATCAAACTCTCTTTTCATGGCAGGTGGCTGAAATAGTCAATAAATTTTTGATTCAGCAACAAAGATAGGTTGAATGCAATAACAATTGAGCAGACAATCTAGAAATACCTTTCAATGAGGAAGGGATAGATAGTTCTTATCTCCAAATAAGGAGATAAGAACTAAGTGGTTATATATTTTCAGAATTTATAAAATAAAGCGTTGGCTCTGATTAAATTAATTTTAGATTCAGCTTTTCTTTGGGATACGTTGGCAGCAGAAGCTATCTCCTTTGATAATACTCAGACTGTTCTGGTTTTTCTTTTTGTATTCAACAGGAAGCCTAGCATTTGTACATGATTTCTAATTTGAATGCAATTTATTAAAAGTATCCTTCAACTTTGACATTGGAATGAACAAACTAACTAACTGATTTTAAGGACTACATTCTGATTTAAAATTTACCAGTGAATAGACTATTTCCTTAAGCAATACTATTGTAAAGTGGCATTAGATTTATTTCTTAAGAAACTTTAGGTCACTCCATTTGAGCAACTGAAGTGATGCCTTAGATGAAAAAATATTAGTATGGCAAGAAAACTAATGAAAAACAGCAAATGAGGTATATAAAAACTAGGCCACCCATATTTTTGACATGAGCAATTCTCAATCTTGCATTTGATCAAAATTTCTGTAGCATCAACCTTGCTTTCTTTATGCAACATGCTTCCACTCTGCTTTTTATGTTCTCAGCCTCTTGAACGTAAAACTCTTATTACTACTGAGCTTATTCCATTATATTTTTATAATCCCTTAGTCATAGGTAAAGGTGCTGTTCCATCACAGTATATAAGGAATAGACAGACCATCATCAGCATTTGTTTAACACTGTCCCACCTACACAGAACTCTCTGCCCCCCTACACACACTTTCCACCTGGTTGCTTTGAGCCAGTCAATCATTCCTCGCATCTACAGCATTGGTAGAAAATATTGTGAAATATTTTATTAAGACAGGAAGTAAAGCTGCATTTTCACATTCACTTTGCCCAGTGTATGGTGGTCTAATGATGACAGACAAAAATAATTTGCTTTCTGTATCTCATTTGCTGTTCAATCCAAAAAACTAAAATATAACAATTTCTACAGCCCTATAAGATCATGGAATATATTTTCACTCATATTCCTTCTGGTAATAAATTGCCAGTTTGACAGGTCTCCATCCTATCCATGACATTTACAGTGGTTGGACTATTAAAACACTAGTTTTATTCAGGTCACACAAGACTGAGTTGTGTCAGTGTCTGCATACTGCATTACTAATGCCAGCAATAACCCAAGCAGTGCTAGAAAAGCAGAGAAATCCACTCCAGAAATAGCACTCCTCTATTATGTATTTATTTTATCCAATAAGGGATTTTGCCTAGAAGCACCACAAAACAGCCCAGCACCCCCATCTCTTGGGTACAAGTGAATTCAAGCAAGTAAGATTAAATCCTTTTTACATTAAAAAAATGTATCTTCCAATCTATAAGCCTTAATCACAAGTTTGAACCCTTGTAACATGGTTACAACATTAAAATCCAAATTTTTCTATTTCTGTGAAGATTTAGCTTTTGTTTTCTCCATTTATGCAAAACCACTGGTACGAGGAGTTCCCTTGGAGCACTAAGCATAATGCATCCTGGCAGGAGCATGCAGATCCACAGAGATCCAGCTCTTCCTCTGTCATAAAGGTGCTCCAGTGAAGAGTGCTTTTCCGTATTTGTGACAGCACACAAATGGCAGAACTGATGACAATACACATTGGAAAAGTGTATTAAAAGTATTCTCCTAGGAAAGATGAGGATAGCTAGTGAATACTTAAAAAATGTAGCTTTCTAAATAAATGTATATTAGCTAATTGCTACATATCTGTAAAAGTCCTGTATTTTTCAAGCATAATAATATCCTTACAACCTTTCACAATAAAAGAAGCAGGATCTTAAAAAATGTTAAGAAATATCTGAAAATGCACCAAGGTTAGCTTGCTGAAAGTTCTGCACTGGATTTGCAGCTGAGTTATGAGCAGAACAAAAAACTGAGTATGACATAATAGGAGAGCATAACCTCTTTCCTTCTTTCTGCATATTTACATATTTTTCAGCTGATCCTTCTTTTTTATTTTTTGTAAATCCAGTTATAAGATTAATCTATATTAGTTTGATGTCCCATGGGAATAGTTATGGGCTTCCATACAAAGCAGTGCATGTCCCTACTGTGAGGTATATGAAGTATTTTAGATAATTTGATCAGATTAGATTGCTATAAAAAGCTGAGGCAGCTTAAAGTGTAGATTTCAAAGAGAGGATGACAAATAGGACTGCTATGAAGGAGATGATGAAGAGAGACACAAAAATATTTCACAAGTCTGCAGCATCCTGGCCTGCATCACAAATATTGTGGCCAGCAGGACCAGGGCAGTGATTGTCCCCCTTGTATTCTGCACTGATGAGGCCACACCTTGAGTCCTGTTTCCAGTTCTGGGCCCCTCACTACAAGAAAGACATTGAGGTGCTGGGGTGAGACCAGAGAAGGGCAACAGAGCTGATGAGCTGGTGAAGGGTCTGGAGTACATGTCTGGCGAGGAGTGGCTGAGGAAGCTGGGGGTGTTTAATCTGGAGGAGCGGAGGTTCAGGGGAGACCTCATCGCTCTCTACAATTGATTGAAAGGAGGCTGTAGCCAGGTGGGGGTCTTCCAGGAAACCAGTGACAGGAAAAGGCTTCAAGGTGTGCTAGAAGTTTAGATTCGTTATTAGGAAGAATGTCTTCACCAGAAGAGTTTTCATGCAGTAGGAAGTGTTTGTCACTGTCCCTGGAGTTATTTAAAAGATGAGTAGTTATAGCACTTAGGGACATGGGTTTATGGTAAATTTGTCGGTGCTGGGTCAATGGTTGAACTTGATGATTTTGAAAGTCTTTTCCATGTGAACAATTTTATGATTCTAAATTTGGGTCATCATCTCCAAACTCCTTTCTCTCTGTATCCTTATTTAGAAGTGTTCAACACTTTATTAATTACTGTCTCAAGTCCACGGTCTGTGCCCTTTGCCTGTAGATGCTTAAGTTTCATAGTCGTTGTTGGTATTATTATAAATTCTAATTTCAAATATAAATAGGAAAATTACCATATTGTCTTCCAGGTGACTTCTTATTGTTTGGGATTCTGGAATTTCCAGGTTCTGATTTCCGCACAATCTGCCCGTTGGATGGCTGGAAAATGGGAATGAGGATTCCTCTGGAGAT
The DNA here is from genome assembly GCF_036417665.1 of Passer domesticus. NCBI lineage: Eukaryota > Metazoa > Chordata > Aves > Passeriformes > Passeridae > Passer > Passer domesticus. The sequence continues at coordinate 62,892,505 of NC_087476.1, read as the reverse complement.
CAGCAATCCCTTTGAGTCTACAAAAGATACTTCCTTTGGACCACCCAAATTAAAACTTGAGTTTCCCAATCCTGCTCCAGGATTGCCTCATGCCTCTCTATGAGGGTGGTGCAAACAAATAGTTCTTTTGCAGAAAGTGCCCTGTGGCTGAAGACCTGTGTCTCCAGGTGAGGGAGCTACAGGAGGAAGTTAATAGGCTATGTAGTATGTGAGGGAATGAGCAAGACTGGTGTTTTCAGAGATGCTATGGTCTCAAGACCCTGAGGAATTTCAAACATTAGCTGCAGCTGAGAAGCAGGTGGACCCAGAGCCCTGCAAGGTAATTAGGCCAGGGTCTGTTGAAAAAGAAAGCTGAAAGTGAGTCACTGTGTGTACCAGCAGCAATTGTGATCCTGATGAGCCCCTTCCAAGTCATTCTTGACTCTTGATTTTATGGACTTGATTTTCTTTTCAAAGACTGTTTTTCCTTTGTTTTCTTTTTCAAATATCATTTAATCTATTTGCAAAAAAGCTTGGTCCAGAGCTCTCGAGCTCTCATTCATAAAACTCTTGCTCTACCTTTAATTCCTCATCAAAATTAGTCACCACTTGCTTATTCATTTTGCAAATAGTAACTACTTTTTGTCTTCTAAATTGAATATTTTCTAAAAATATTTAATACTGTGAAGATTAACTTTCCCCATGTAATAAAGTTAATATTCTATAAAAGTATGATCACCCTTTAAAATAAACTACAGGCTGACATTTTGCTGGTATTGAAATGCTTAAAGTCTCTTTCTTTCTCTTAATGTTGGAGTAAAGTTAATAAGCAACCAGTGACATAGAGTGTAGCTTCTGAAGCTTAACTTCTAAATCATCTTAAAAAGAAGGAGGAAAATTGCTCCAGACAAGCTGAAATTACATTATAAAGCCTCCCATATTTTGAAGAGCCATGACTTGTCCCAAGCATGAAGCTTATTTCAGTGTTTAACAAAACTTGTTTATAAAGAAAACATCTCCCCCAATATCAGTTTTCCAAAAGCATGCCCCTTAACCCCTACTTTTTGTTTCTATTCATTGTTGGCATGGAGACGAAGAGGCACTCCACTAGATTGATCAATGCATGGTAACATCAACACAACATTTTCAGTCAGGTTCCCAGGAGCCTTCCTCCTGAATCTGTCATTTTGATTCAGATAACTAAATCAGGCTAAGCACTGCAATGATAACGGATGACTTGCCTCATTAGCTGTCTCCTGCTGCTTTACTCTGTCAGGAAGCACCACAGTGGCTGTCTGGAGTTCCTGTGAGAGATAACTTGTTTCCCTTACAATATTTTGGTATATATATGCTTTTTTTATTTCTATCCATTCTTTAGTATTTATTCATGTATATAGAGAGACAAATGCAAGCAGTGTTTAATGGATATTTCATTAAGAGGAAATAGATTTGAAAAATTCTTTATCAAGTTCCAAAATTTAATATAAAAATATACAATTTCATAGCATCCTGATAATAGAGTTATATTCTTTTATATTCACTGTCTCAAACTCTGTTTCTTTTGAAATGGATTCTCTTTTGTTAAGGCACTTTGCTTATCTGAACATTCAATGAATCAATTACCCTAATTGCACTAACATACAATAATTAAAATCTTAAGAATCAATCCTAGATGAGTAGTTTGAATTTTAAGTATGCTGTTGAATAAATAAACTGCATAAAATAAAACCTGAAAATGATAGAACAGATTTTCAGTTGCTATTAAGACCACAGACATATCCCAATATGAATACAAGGTAAAGAAAATTAATCCAAATGTATATTTAGCCAAGTTGCCAATGCACACATGAAGACAGTAGTAGCTGTATTTGTTTCTTTTTAATTGTGCTTATGGGCAGGTGTTTAAATACAAAAAAAAAAAACCCAACAAACCAAAAAACAGAGAAACAAAAAAAGCAATCCCCCCACACATAAAAACAAACAAAAAACCAAAACAGCAACCAAAAAAAACCCAACAAAAAGCCCCCAAAAAACCCCAAAAATCCAAAACAACGACTAATTACTTTTATTAAATAAGTCACAAACCGTGGTCTTCTAACTTGTTCTTCACTACTTTATTTTTCATATATCCCCACCATATTCTGACCATAAATTGATATGAATTACGGAAATTATAATATGCTAAAATTATAGTCTCTGTCCTATCTCTGGTTGAAAATAGATAACTTCCTTCAAATTTCAAAGGAAGATAATTATTTTATTAACTGAGAATACTTGACCTGGCATTGAAATAATACCAGTCTGTGAGTGCCAGCTAAGCATCCCAGCTACCTTGAGCTGGCAAGTTGGTTATACAAGCAATGAGAGTTGGTTATACAAGAAATGAGAAAATCTTGGCATCAGCCATTTGACTCCCCTCCCTGGCACTTCAGCTTTAAACTCAAGCAAGGAGGTTCAATAAAATATTTAAGCTGGGTTAGAGAAACCCAATTTCTTTTCCATGTTCAATCATGGGATACTTGCACATTCTTGTTGTGGCAGCTGGGTTAGATTCACTGGTCTGACTCAGAGGGTTACACTGCAGTATTTGGAGGACTCTGCCCTTGACTGCCAGAGCACTCTCAGAATTCTCAGTCACTGGGTCACTATGAGCCAGAAATGGATAAGGAAGTCCCTGCATTTCTCTTCCGTTGCTGTCTAGTTCTTGCTATCACCTGCCAGCATGACATATATGTACTAAAATTCCAATGGGATTCATAAAGTTCCTAATCTCTGGCCAGCTCATTCAAAAAGCTCACTAAAGATTTATAGAGTATACTTAATATTTAGGGTGGAAAAAAAAGGGAAACTCTTTGGTGTAACTCAATAATTTCTTCTTCACTAAGCATTTTTTCCCTTTTGCCATGTGTCTAGAGTCATAAATTATTCCTTGAATTATTTTGGAGAATATGACAAAGTGATTCAGCCTGGTATCATTTCATATATCTGTCCCAGTTTTGGCCAAAGACAGGGTTAATTTTTTCAGCAGCCATGAGGGGGTGGAGCCTTAATTCATTAAAAATCATAATGTTATTTGTTGCCATTTTGCCAGTTACATTTGTTACATCATTGCCAGTAATGCAGGAAAGAGACTCACTCTTGCTTATGGGAAGAAAGGACATTCTTTTCCAGTGGTGGGAAAGCATGGCAGGTGGAAGGTCTGTCCATCCACCATTGATGTTTCATGGTCCTGGTTTTGCTGAGCATTTTGCGTGAAAATCACCCTCGCTTTGAACTTTTTTTTTGTCATTGCTGTTGTAACTTTTTATTTTCTTATCTCATTATTGGTTCCAGTAAGTTGCTCCTATCTCAACCCATGATCTTTGCCTTTTGTGCCTCCAACTCTCCTCACCATCCACCCCAAGGCAAAAGTGGCTGGGAAGGGAAGGGTGCCAGCATGTTTTGGGTGAGAGCACTAACTTGGGAGCACTAGCCTCTCCTAAACGCTACAGTGCCAGAACAAATAAAATGTGTTACTTCTAGGTTTAAATCTCCTTCTAGCTTTCAATCATTAAATGCCCTTAATTAAAATCAATACTGAAAGAAACCATGAGCCAAAGACCACTTTTCATATTTGCTAGGGGGATAAAGTAGAAAAACACATTTTATGCAATTTTTTACTGAATAGGAATGAATTACTTTAATTATGTAATGCATATTATTCACATTTTAGAATATTTTAACATTTGAAAACTACCTCACAGAATAGTCTGATAAGCTATTTATGGTATAGTGATGAAAACCACTTGTTTATAAATATTCTGGACTTTTAGATATTTATGAGTGCTATGCCATTTCCCTTTCAAATTACTCTGATATAAAGAAGTGGAATAGAAATGAATCATGTTACCACTATTTCACTTTAGGATACAGAAAGCATGGGATAAAATTGTGTAAAGATCTATATGTAGATTTTTATTCATTATATCTTAGATCGTGTATGTCAGTCATTATTGAACCATATACCATAAAACATTAGTAAGGCGGTTTTTAGGGGAAAAATTAATAAAACTGAATTTTTGAGATTTCAAATCAATTAATCATTCTTAGTAAATTTGAGAAGAGTTTTATGGTTTTTATCTTTAGCATGCTAAAAGTTTTCTCATTTCCTTTTTTTTTCAAAATTCCATCTGAATGCATGCTTGCCAATTTAATCACTTTCTTCTCTCATCAACTCAATACTAGGAGCATACCTTAGGAGATTAAAAAAAAAGGTCTTGAAAAAACATAACTCCAGTGTTTGGGGCCATATAAACAGTGGCAGGACCAACTACCTCTATGTCACTCAGGTGCAGACATGCAAATCAGATGGGGGGGATGCAGATGCTGTATCAGTCTTTTACATTTTAAGACCTGTTTTTTTTGTCTTCCTGTCCTCTATTCCCTTGTTCACTGTTCAGAGTCTTCTGTTCTCTTGTTCTAGAACAAAGTTATTAGACACCTCAAATCATTCTCACTGTTCTCCTCTGGAAGTTCTTCAAGGGATCTTACTTTCCCCAGAGGTGTGATGTTGTAATCTGTTTGCAATGCACTTGCTAGTGCTGCAGAAAACAAAGAACTATGTCACATGTCATGCAGGCTTAATTCCTGCCACAAATACTTTTATAAGATTAACACATTTATTGACTCTTCTTTTTTGAACGGACTTGATGTTCTCATTCTATGCTTAAACAGTCTTTATTTCTTTTATTTTTTGGTTTTTATTTCTGTTCTTTTTTATTTCTTTGTTTTTCCAGGATGTTTGTCTTATCTGTCATGAATACATGTATCTAATCAAATCCCTTCAATTTTCATGTTGACCTAATATAAAGAAGTACCACCTGTGGTCTATCATATAGATTATTTATGGAACATTGCATAGGTCAAGACTAAGGTGAGACCTCTTCTGAATCACATTCAACACACCTCCACATTTTGCTAATGATTCTAACTTCTTTCTGCACAGTTCATCATCCATGTTTGCATTCTCTATTTAAAAGCAGGCCATAGTGAAGCCAAGATACAGAATATTATTCTTTCTTCACATATCAACTGTTCCCTTTAGCACACAGAAGGAACTTTGATTTTTTAACATAACACTGCTTCAAACTGCTGTAGCAGAGGTAGATCAGAGTTGAAGGCTGTATGTTGTGCTCCACTCCACCTGTGTCAATAATCTGGTTTGCAATGAGTTTGTGTCTGCATGTTTACATTGACATGTCCTAAGGTAGTTCCTTCTAGGATTTCTTGGTGTAATAAAACCCTGACTTCATAATTCTGCCATGATGTTTAATGGTCCATTTCTTTCCTTGCCTGGTGTTTGAAATCTGATGCTCGTTCCCATTTGAAAGAGAATTATTAGATGGAACACAGAAGTAATTTCCTAGATTGTGTGTGTGAGAGAAGTTACCAGCTTCTTCACTGTTGATAGCAATATTTCCTTTCCCAGTTAAGGTGTCCTTGTATCACTGTTCCAATCTGACCTACATTTTAACATGCTGAAACATCTTCCTGACTGCCCGTGAGTTTATCACGAGTATAAGCATACAGCTTACATACCAGTTCCTAATGCTGCCCAACCCTGAGTTTGGACCTCTTGAAGCCAGGAGCTGGATGTTTTAAATTAATGAAGTTTGAAAGAGTAAATGGTAAGCCTCCATACTTATTTTTGAACTTGAATATTGTTCCAGCTTCCCTGGTAGGTAGGAAAGCTCAATATATACTCATTTTTAAAATGAAAGCTAAGGTGTTTCTCTAATCTCTTTATTTCAGTAATCAGGGTTTTAAGAGGAACTGTCTCCATCATGAAACTGCATGTAACAGAAGTTATATTTTCAAGTTCATATTTTCACAGTGAATATTTCTCTTTGTGGTTAGAGCAGTTTCTATCAAAAAAACCTACTTTTGATTAAAAAAAAAAATAATCCCCAAGCTGTCATCCTCCCACTACTGGATTTACCAGCACAGAGTAGAGGATTTCTTGCACAATATTCTGAGCAATTCCTGGAACTGATATTTTGCAATTGCTTTAACCTCTCTACAGAGTGACTTCTTAATGCATATTTCCCCCACACATTCACATAAGATTATTATTCTCTTTTCGCTAAAGAAAGATTAAGATGATCACTGTCTTAAAGTCTTTGATTCCTTCTTTTCAGCTGTAGTTCCTCCTACAGTAAATAATACTTAGTGAATTGAATAAAGTCCCATTATTCTTTGTCAAGATACCATAGTAAATTGAGCCACAGTCATTTTCTTGACTCAAAACACCTGTTACTTATATCTTGTGCAAACTGGGAAATGCCTATGGTTAGAAAGACTTTATCTCTCAAATAGGAGGTGTTATAATTGTGGTGTCTCCTTCCAAATTTAATCAGAGCAAAAAAAGAATCTGCTTACTCTTTAAAGCCTTTTACTGTGCAGGGTTTATTAAACCTCCAAGTTTTTTTGTGTAACACATATTTAGAATAGAATAGACTACTAAACTAGACTAGACTAGATTAGACTAGACTAGAATAGAAATTTCTATTCCCATGCTGCTTTTAAATTCAACAGCTTGCACAGTGTTTCATTGAAGGTGCTTTTTTTTAATGGAATCTCTCTGTCTCTATCAGCATAGGCCTGCTAGTTTACATATATCTACTATTTCCAGAACTACTTAATATATCTTCCCATGTGACTATTCAATTTTCATCTCAAAATATCAATATGATTGTGTGTACTTCAGAATAATCTACTGACTGCTGGCTTTACAGTGATGACTCTATTTTGTCTTCCCAAATAATTGACCCTGAACTCCAGAATTATCCTGTGTGTTAAGTGGCTCATATTCCTGTAACTCACATGCTATTTGATTCAAATATTTGTAGCATAGAAATGTATGTGTGTACACTATCAACAAGAAGAGTGCATTTTTGTTTCCAAATAAAATAAAAATTTTAGCTGGAATGCTTGAGACAGCTCTAATCTTGTATTTCCAATTGTTTGTAGTCCTAAAATAGGTTCTGATTCTAAATCAAATTCTGTTTTTCTTCTGCTATCCTAAAATTGCCAACCTTTGTCCTTGAAGAAACTGTATTAAAAATTCTATGAAAAATCAGTTTCTTGGGCTTGTTACCAAGGGCAGGGATATATAGTCACTATTAAAATTACTTTCGTAATTTTTTTGCAATAAGGGCACCAACCTAATTGATGGCAAAAACTTGGAACCGCAGAGAGAAAAAAAATTCTGTCACTAACATATCATGCTATTGAATTAAAATTGCATTTCAGCCTGGCTGGATTAGGAGATTTGCTGTTCTGGGCAAGGTCTGCAAGAGTCGCATTTTTGTCTACACATTTTGGAGCTTTCTTTAGACTGCAATTACCAGAGTTGAATATTCCAAAGCATCAATAACTGGAGAACCGTTTGCAACCTTTGTAAGACTCTGTAGAATCCTCTTGTGAGGAGGAATACTTATATTATTTCATTGCATACTTTAGATCACTGCATGTTAAAAGAGAATAATTTGGAGAATTCAAGAAGAACTCTGATAGTAGGTTTTCTGAAGGCCTCAAAAAGTTCCTTAGAGATTTAAGCAAACTTAATTGAAAATCCAGTGGTGAAAGGGAAAAGGTATGGAAGTCATACAGGATAAAAATGAATACTGTAAATAATTGTGCCCTCTTTAACAATTATTATTATAGTCTTTGTTTCAATATTCAATTCTTTTCCATCTAAAAAGGGTTGAGACACATGAAAGGAAAAAAATATTTCAATGTTGTTATTCAGAAAAGCTTCAAAAAAAAGTTGTATTATTTCTTCCTTTATTCAAAACTGTTTTGCCCAAGTTTGGCAATATATAAACCAGCAAAATATATGTTGTGAATAAGTGAAAACAGTTATTAAGAATATGCATGCCATATGTCTGTATATCCTTTCACCCTCCCCCTGAATGTTGGAATAATATTTCAAATTAAAGGGCACCAAAAAAATTACATTTTGTAGTGGTATTTATTAAATATATTGCTTACTGAAAATAAACATTGAACACATGATCGTGTTCTTTCCAATGCTTTCAAGTCCAGTATAAGCAGGACCATATATGTATCACACATTTTTTGTCTCAAACTGCTTTCACTAGCCAGGGAAGTTAAAGTTTACTTTTCTTAACCTGTGCCATGTCAGGACTGGACTGAGACTGTGTATTCTTACTCTTTTAATTATTTTTTTGATATATCTATGTGGTCCTCCACTTGCTGCATCATGTATTAACTCTTCTTCTTTATGACTTGTAAATACAAAGCAGAACACAAGACAAAATTGTTCTTACAGGTACCTAAGGTTTGACAGGGTTATGTTTGAGGCCTCAATTGTTTACAGATAATTGAGATATTTTGTAAAATTTAAATATAAATAATTTCTTGCCTCCATCAGAATTTCTGCAAGAGTTCAGAGATGGGAAACAACCTGTGGAAATATCCATTAGGCAATTAAGAAATTCTTCCTGGGACTGAAGTGGACCTAGAAAGCAAGCAACCACCAGGATAAGCCAAGTTGGTAGAAACCCTTGCAGGTGTAATTATGCACATTTGTAGACTCACAGTTCTAAGGACAAAGATCACCATATCTTTAATATTTTCTATTTTTTGTGTATTAATATTTTTGTTTGATTGTTCTCAGGAAGGTAATGTTGTCAGTTGATGTAAAGAGATAAGATGACAAAATGATGGTGGGGAACAGTGGGTGAGTGTAAAGTTGTAAATTCACTAAAACTGATGATTTTCTTCCCTGGAAACACTCTGCTAACAGAGCATTAATGGCAACTAGATTATGAGAAAAATTATTTAATAGATATTTATTAGTAAGCCGCTACTTAATAATCTATTACCTCCTTATCCTTCTATTCCTTAGAACATACTTAGCTGCTTCAAGCACAAGGGGTCTTGTATCATTTTGTATCACATAGCACTCACTTGAGCATTTTGTGGTGGAAAATAAAAAAAGCAGTGTGCCTAGTTTGCTGTCTTTACAATCCCAACAAAGTGTGTGAACATTTTCTTTAAAGGGAGAACATTAAAGATGAATGGATTTCCCTTCAGGGATTTGTAGGTATTATATTTGTCAGTAAAGCTAATCAATAAATCAAAAAGCAGGAGAATAGTAAAGAGAAAAAAGTATTGGCATTTGCATTTCTTCTCAAAATTATTTTGTAGTTTGTAAACCTATGCAAAGCAAATTGCAGTGGCAGTAAGACTTCTAAGGATTCATAGGATTGTGTTAGATTTAGACTACTTCATCTCAAAAGGCCTAATTTTTCTGATATTTTGGGGCTACACACAAACACTAGAACATCAGAAAATCTAAGTTGCAGGTAACAAGCATCTAAACATTAATTTATCATATTTTGAGCTTCCAAACATCAATTCTGATAATATAGATAGATAATACTGTATTTAAATAGGTGTGTGTATGTATATATATATATACATATATATGTATGGTATGTTCATACACATATACATGCATGGTATGGATCATGTATATATGTGTGTGTGTGTGTGTGTGTGTGTGCATATATGTGTGTGTGTGTGTATTTTACACAATAAAAAATTTTGAACCCTTTTCTCAGTGAGGGTTGGCCTTAGTTGGTTAGCAATGCTTGACTTAAGCCCTTGTCCCTTGACATTTTATGAGCAAAAGAATTTTGTCAAAATAATCTAAGATTTAAAACAGAGGATTTTATATTCTGTAATAAAATATACACAGTTTAGTAGTGGTTCTGAGCTGTAGATATGAAAATATATAAGGGCCAAAAAACTTTATTTGATATTTGGTGATAATAAACTAAAATACCAACCAGATATTATTCTGTGGGTTGATAATACTATTTTTCTTGTTTGGTTTCTAGATATCACTGCAACACTCAACCACAAAACTATATTATTTTTGGAACACATGAAAAAAAATGTCAGAAGGCCAACAGTATTTCTTTTAATAACCCAAATGCTTTATAATTTTTCACATAGAGGCTAAAGTGGAGACAAGTCTGTAATTCTTTGTTGCCTGGTCTATAGCTAATGAAGTTTCTTGCTCATAATTATTAATCTATTTTCTTGAAGCTCTCAGAACTTTCTAGCCACTTGGATCCATACCATATGTAATTCTTCTTGCTTTGTACCCTCAGTTATAGAATGGAGATTCATGTTTTGGTCAGTCTTGAACTTCTTTACCTGTCTAGCATTATTTCCTTCTGATAGGAATAAAATAAGTTTGTTCTTTTGTCTGTGCCCTTACGTGCATCATTGTTTTCCCATATTAAAGCTTAAAAAGCAATGTGATTCTGTGCAAAAGCAATTTCTGTGCAAACACATGTTTATTTATTGCTTGAGAAGGACTTGTGTGTCCTGTACGATATTATCTCTAGCAGTAGCTACTGCATCAGTTTTGTAGGACAGACACATGCTAGCTTGTCACTTGTCTTAGTCCTGGCACCCCTTGGGGGTATTTTGGATCATATTGATGTTTATTTCAGGTGCTCATTCTGATCATCTTTAACAAGGTCATAAATAACTCAGTTACTCAGCTGTTTTACTCCTGTTTCAATTGCATTCTCTTGCAGATAAATGGTTTGGGATTTTTTGGTTAAATGCTTTGGCTTTTCATTTTACTACTGTTTTTTTTTGTCTCCTGTATCATGCTGTATTTTTATACATTTTTGACAAAACAGAACTGTTTTCTATTCTCCTATATTTCTCCATAATTATACTCTAGTACTAAATAAATTTGAAATGTACAAATAATGGATGGAAACTAGCTACATAAGCCCCCTGTGCTGAAAGATATTGTACTGTGAAGGACTTTATTATTACATGTAATTGGATTCTAACACTGAAAATAAATGTTAAACATTAAAAGGATATTATTTAAAACAATGAATAATTATGATTTCCATTTCTTTTTCTATGGACATTTGAGAACAGATAGTATTGCTCATGCATTTATCTTTTTTTCTCTATTGCTCTCTGGGGCTTGTTTCATGAAAAGAAATGAATAGACAAATGAGTCAAGTATAAAACCACACGATAATGCTCAAAGCTTGTTCAACAAACATGTAAGTGAAAATAAGGCAATCCATTGCTTTTACTCAGCAAACACCAGGGCTTTTGATAGCACTTTTATTAAAAAGCTCCACTGTGCTCTAAAAATACCATAACTCTTTGGAGTACTGCTGCAAAATATCTTTGGTATGCATTGTTCCTATTTGAGAATAGAGAACATTTTTGCAGAAATGCCAATTATATTTTTAAAAAAATTAATCTGACATCTCCCAGAAGTTTGTATGTTGCTGAATAGCAATGTTTGTCCTCAGCAATTCAAAGCAGGTTACAAAGCAAGGATGAAAGGAAAGAATTATGAGATGAAAAATTAATTTACATAGATGTCATATACATTATGTGTTGCATTTGGTGAAAAGCAGATATTGCAATAGACATTGGGAATCCTCTCCAGAATTTCAGTTTAGGTGCTCTGGATAATTCGTCTGGATACTTCATTTTTGTCAAACTTTTTATGAAGCAGGAACTATTTTGTTATCAAGCTAGAGCTGAACTCCACACTTCATTTCTACCTACACTGAGGCTAACGTTGCATGGATTGCTTCAATACTGCTATTGGCAGAATGAAAACATTTTTAAAAAATTTAAATAATCTCCATCCTCCTGAAGATATAAGAATGTTTTCAGATGCTGTTTACATAAAGCAACCTCCAAAAGAGAAGCTAAATACTTGTGAAAAGTTTCCTAAGCTAAATAAATTTTAGACTTTTTGTTTTCCTCATCTCAGCTGTGAGCTGCATCCTTGATTGTGTGATGAATATATGCAGTGTGTCCAGCCTGAATTTTTGAGAGTAGAAGTTCATACTTTTGAGAGTATGTAGTTCATACTAAGTGCCACATTTAAACTTCTCTGCTGTTAACTTTAAATAAGAATACAGAGTCCATAAGCGCACGTTTCAAATACAGGCTTTGAACCTAGAATCAAAATATGTATCTCATTACCCTATTATACACAAGAAAGAATTGAGAAATGGCACATGAAAAAAGTATCCTCTTTGTGTTTCTCCTGTGAAGATCTGCCCCCAGACTTCCTTTGAAAACATTTGAATGTTACTATTAATCTAATGAAGCAGGTTAATCTTTGAGACAGTCTCATAAGAGTCTCAGAAGAAGATGACAAGCATTTTTGACATAAAATGATTTCCCCTAAAAATGCCAATTGTTTGATGTCACATTGTCTCACTATCTGTGGGAGTTTTTAATGAAATTTTGGTTAAATTTTGTTTCACAGTGTTCCAACTCATGTGTTAGCATTTTTTTGTTTTAAAACTTTTTGTATTATTTGAATAAATATATTTAAAAGATAGATAAAATAAATAAACCAATAAATCATTTTAAGAAAAAAATCAAAACTTAGCTTATTTAAATTCTCAAATAAAAAGTTATTTTATACTAGACAATATTTTTCTTAAACTGAAAATATATTTCTAAAATGAAAATGTATTTTCTAAGGTAATTTTTTTAAGGGAACATCTTCTGAAGTGTTCACATTTTGAAATTTTAATTGCTTCTGAGAAGAAATTGCTTACACAGCTCTCAATTTGTTCTTGAACATATGCTTAAACTAGAAACTCCTCTTAACAGAAACTGAAAACCTTACCCTGGACACTTAAAAATTGCTTGCTTCTTTCTTACCTATTCAGTCACATTAATAATTTTAATGTTATAGAAGTACAAGGTAATAAATAGCTTTAACCTCATTTTTCGTTGGCTCAGTATTTTCTTACTAAAATATACACTTGTTTGCTGATTTTATGGTCATTTTGTAAATATTGTTTCTAATATTTTTCTTCAATTTCACAATTAATTTTCTTAAGCCTTCTTGTAGTGTGATTAAGGAGGGCAATATTGACACTGTTATGCATTCCTCAACATGCAAAGACTATGATACATATTTGTGAGTTTTTAATTGTTTATATGTTATACTAAGCAGATGCTGCTTATTATAAAAAAAAAAAAAAAAGTACTGCAGTGTTAAGTTTGAAGACACTGGAAATGGCAAAAAAGTTGTCCAGATATGCACTTGGACTTCTAATAGTTTAAGTTTTGAGGCACATTTTAGGATTAAAAGGGAATTGTCACCTTGAAGCAATGGCAGTTGTCACCTGCAAATGAGTCCATGCGATGCATTTATACTTCTATCCATTAGCTGATATGTAGGATTTGGCTGGTTATTTTGGAATATATGAACATAAAATCCCCCAGTGGCCATCCTTCACACATTTGTCCAGTGTCCCTTGGATCTGCCTGAACATGCCCTTTACTGAAATCCTCTGCATATTCCTGTCACACCAGAGAGGTCTGTAGTTTAAATCACAGACTCCAATGCCTGGTTGCTGCAGGAATGACAAGATTTGTGGCTACAGCAGATAACCTGCTAGACTAAGGCCTGAAATCTGGGAGGCACATGCACTTCATTATACACGGAACAGTTGAGAAATGATCACCATCAGTGAGAGCAAACAAAATAGTGCCTTGAAGCTAAGTTGGAAAGATAGCAGTTCTGTTAATAATTAATTCTCCCTGTTGTGTCTGGCATCCTGCCTATGATAGCAAAAAATCCAATAGGATATTGCTATATCCCCCAGCTCACAGAAATCCACCAGGGGTGCACTATCGCTGATCTGTTGTTGCCCAACAGTACAAAATTAAATCAAGCAGTGCTGTCAGAGACATCCTCCCTCATCTCATAGAAAGCAATTCAATATAGGAGATGGGCAAGTGTTGAAAGCCCTAGACTAAAGTTGGAAAAAATCTATCTATTGCAGCAAGCCTGGTGGTGATTGTTAAATCATTTCAGATAGAAACATAGCTATGCCTTGCCCTTGAACTTTCATCCGTTTCTGTTTTGGTTTTGTTTGTTTGTTTTTAATTTAAATCAAATTTATTCCAAGCACTTTTCAAATAGAGGGTCAAGCTGTAGCACAGTCCTGCTAAAAAAACCATATATCCAAAAGCAGAAAATTTTAATCTGTTTACATAGCTTGCATCCTTTGATCTTTTTCTATAAAAGTTTACAGAAAGTGTCACTTCAATAGAAATACTGCATAATGTACAGATATAGCCCCACTCTCCTCAAAGTTAAGTTCTTCATGATCTTTAATGTGTTTAGATCTACAATGTATATCTTAATTAAATGCTGTTATCAAGATTTTAAGGAGCACATTAGAGAAGAAATCACAGAAATAATAAGTGACAGCAAAAAAAATTTTGTAGAGTCATAGAACCACCTAATAGGTTGGGTCCAAAAGAACACTTAAAGATCACCTATTCCAAACACCCTGTCTTGGGCAGGAAGATCTTTTACTGGACAAGATTGATCAAAGCCTTGTCCAACATGACCCTGAACACTTTCTGGAGTGAGACATCCAGAATTTCTCTGGCAGCTTGCTCTAATCCCTCTCCATACTTATAATAAAAAATATTTCTCTTATGTCTAATCTCAATCTACCCTCTATGCTTAAAATTGTCCCTTGTCATGTTACTACAGACCTTGGTAGAAAGTGTCTCTCCAGATGACAGAGTTTTTTAAAATTTGAATCTATAGAATATGCATCAAAGACCCTGAAAACTAAATTTTTCATTTAGTTTTATACTCCTTTCAAATTTAGTTCAAATATCTAATCTTTTAAAGGACTAATACTCAATGTCTTGGGCATAGGATGGGTGTTTCAAGTTAGTGCATCAAATTATATCCCTGACAGAACACTATCAAAAATTCCTGGTATCACAAATGTCACTTATTGTTGGTGTGTGGATTAATTTCAAATTGATTATGAATCTTCTTCTTCTAATCCCTAATCCATCATAATTCAATTTAAGGAATTAATTCAGAAATTTAATATTACTGAAAAATCATTGTTCTGCTGTATTGATTGTTCCAAAAATTATACATTTTTATTTCTTTTTAAATTCTGCAACTGTCTTGTTATAGAAGCCTTCTTTCTCTGTGAGTGCACTTTTATAAAAAAGAATTCATTAATTACTACGTGATAATCAACTTTCCTATGCCTATGATCAATAGCCAGTGATTACTACTTTCTTCCTGGGAAACAAATATCTGCTTTCCATTGCTTATGCTCTATTTCTTTCATTACTTTCCTGAAATTTTTCTAGTCAATATTACTTATATAGATTAATATTGAAGCCTTATGCTAACAGAAGAAAACATATTAGTCAAACATTGAAAATAATTGCTATATACAATGTAGCACAAGTGATACATAAAGATATTTATACCTTATGAAAAATGTTTTATCATAGTAATTTCAAATTTAAAAATTTAAAATAAGTCTGTACACATAAATTTCAGGTTGGATATTTTTTTAATGTTTCTATCTTTCAACAGGTACTTCATGTATATTTTTTTATTTGAAGTCATGAAACCATCCTAGTAGCAGTCACATATGTCCTTTTCTCATATAGTGCTTGGAAAAATCCTTAAAAGTGTTTGCAATACCAGAACAGTTTAAAAGAATTTGAGGAAGAAATACTACATACTGTTTTGGTACTATTTGAGACTGACAGATGCAATTAGTCCTTTTCTATATAGTGCTATTAAGAGTACAAACACCTAATATATAAAAAGATAGATATTTTTCTGTAACTATTATAAAATTCACAGTTATTCAGGGTGCTTCTCTTACTGTTTTTGGAGAAGATACTTGCAACTCTCTTCATGCTAATTTTTTGAACACAATTTTTGTCTGCAGATATTTTTCCCTTGAAAAAAATTGCTCACTTGTCAGATTTAATCTCATTATTTTATTGTATTTCCTTAGACTGGAATGTACATTGAACACTCAAAAGGTTGCCAGATACAGCACTGAGAGTGAATGAAAATGCTGTGCCTATTCAGGTAGGTGCAAGTTGATATTGCAGCATGCTATGCTCTAGTTGTCTTTAGTAGTTATTGTTAAATGAAGGAAATCAAGCCACTCAGCTGTGGCTTTCCTCTAAGCTGAGTGAGCACAAGCACAGTGTCTAAACTATATATACCAGTTTCTGACCATGAGTACAGAAATCAAAATGCTTAAAATGCATTTTTAGTTTCAAAAGAGATACTGAAAGATGGTGTTTTTCTTCAACTGCATTAAAAATTAAGGGTTCTTAGAATCAGTAGCATTCAGAATCTTGCAGGGTTGTCACCTAATTTATAAAGTGAAATTACTAATTAAAAACACTTGTTAATAATAAAGAGCAAATAATTTGAATATGCAGCTCAGGCATGAGGTCAGTGAAGTTTTATCTCTTCAAGTTAAGGGATACCTCCTGTTTCTGGTGACAATACACTCAAATCTCATCAATTAGTTTTCTGGTACTTGCAGAAGATTCAACAGATGAGTTTCCAAAGCATCAGTGCTGAATCATCTGGTTAATTTTTCAGGTTAAACATTCTGTTTAATAGTTACAGTATCATGTGGGTTCTGTAGCTTTTAAAATAATGATAGGCTTAGTTGACATTAACTTTCACATATGTGTTCTCTGATTTGTCTTATGTTTTAAACACAACTTTCTGTAATTAAGAACATCTCTTATTTGACTCTTATTGAAAATTTATTTAGAAAATATTTTCTTAGCTGTATTAAATCCATAAACCCCTCTGAAACTGACACCTACCTTATATTTTAAAAAACATTATACTCTCATTTCCAAGGATTTTTTATAATTGTTAGTTGACTATAATTTTCTGTAATGACAATATGACAACTATGCATGAAAATGCAATTATAAATTGCTTGTTTTCCTGAAACTCAACCTTACTGAAAACCTTAGTGAGATTTCAACACATAGTATTTTGCAATAATTTAAATCAGTCATTATTTTGTAATGTACATGGTGTCATCATATATGCAAGGAAGTACCCTGAAAAAAAATATTGTTAAGTTCTGTAATCCACTATTTTTTACTAGTACCTTGCTTTGGAAAGTTTCTCTTCTGAACCAATGTTGCATGCAATACAGAATTAGGAAATAAAGTACTTTTTGTCCATGTTCTTTACTAAGCAGAGTTGGGGTTTTTTTGGCATTTTCTTTTGGTTTTTCAATTTCCTCTTTCCATCACTGGGTACATTATCTTTTTGTTTAATTCATTTTACTGCTATTTCTTCCTCTCATCCTGCATCTAATTCACATGTGTTTTGGGAAGAGAAACACTGACATTTATCACTACCACTGTAAGAGAAATCTTACTCTTATATGAGTGATAAAGTCTGCATGTCTCTTTTTTTGAATGAAAAAGGCTGATATAGGGTAATCATTTGACTGAATATTACCTCTGATACCTAGCTCTGCAGCAAAAATTTATTGGGTCTTAAGATTCTCTCTCCATATACTCTCTGTATGCTTACTTTATGTTGAATTGCCCATTTTATCGGAATTTATCAAGACCCCAATGGGAATCTCACTCTTCATCCACACTTTTTTCATAGGACTCAATACCTGGACATGCCAACCAGAATATTGGTCTTTGACAAACCAGAGGTCTAGAAAACTTGACACAGTAATTCATCTTGGGAAGTTCTTCATGACTGCTGCTGCAGTGAAAAGCATCTCCTATTTTTTTCCAGGTATCCTCTTTATGCCTTAAGTTTTAGCTTTTATATTTTTCCCATCATTTACAGCATTAGTGTATAACTCTGAACCCCATAAAGAGTGTTAGTAAGCTCTCATCACAGTTTGGCCAGACAAAACAATCCTTCCAGGCCTGAGAACCAAGGTCATCATCACAGCCTCAGGCCCAAAGAGTATAAACAAAAGTGAATTGGGGTGAGCAAACTAGGGGAATGTGACTTCATTACCTGAAGCTGTCATTGGACAATTAAGCCCTGATATGCAAATAAATCAAACACATCTGCCAAAAACACTCGTGACCTTCATCCATCTTGTTGTGAGGCTCCTGCACTGCCCAAGGTGTATCTGTTAAAGGCCTTTAATAAGTCCTCACTTTATTCTCTAACTCTGTCTAGCCTCTGTTCTAGGTAGCCAGTCCAAGGCATCACTCTGATGACCCACACAGTATGGTGAGGTTACAGTGGTCTGTTTGTGAAGTCCTTGAGGAGATGAAACACATTTGGCAGCGTTATCTATCTTGGTCTACACTGTCTATATTATTGGTATGATATCATACAAAATAATCAAATATATTTGTATCTTTTCAGATTTGCTTTCTTTAGGTCTCTCTTTGTGGATCCCCAATGTGATCTATCAGCTCAAGAAATTAAAGGAATCAAGAGTTTGAGCTGAACTAGAGCCAACACTTAAGTTTAGGGGTTCTGGCAGGAAGAGTATTTTTGCTTCTCTGGAACTCCTCAGATATCTTTAGGTTGTCTTTGTGTGCAATACCAAGAAGATAGTAAGAATACATTAATTTTATTATCAGTGGACAGTAAGACAATGTTCAGCTTCCTTCAAGTCTTTTTCCACATCCATGCTAGCATCCCTGAGATAAATTCAACCTTTGTTTCTTAAAACCTTGTAAAGTTAAAGACCACATGGCTACCTCGTTTCTGAACATTTAAGGTCATTGGTTTCCAGATAGAATGCAAGTTGGAAAATCTCAAAAGAGTTGCTACCCTTAAAGAGAAAACATATCAATCAGCATATGTACAAGCAGTGAGGGTCAGTTTCCCTTTGGGCATGAATCAGACATTTAGGAAGGCCCCAACACAAAGGAGATGGACTAATTTCAAAATTTTGTCCTGAAGTCCCAGAATTAATCCAATTTCTAGGAAACCTGTCTCTGTTTCCCTCAGTAATTTCATTAAGTATTCATTTGCCTAATGTCAGTGATTTTGTTGCCATAGCTACTGTAAAAAAAAAAAACCTGGAATTACTTTGCTTTTTGTAGCTTTAGCTTGCAGGGATAAGTTTGAGTTTCTAGCTGCTAGAATCAGTAGGAAACCTTCTATTGTGCACAAGTTTTTCTTCTGTGTAAGGTAACATGGGCAGCTAACGGCTATGACCATGATACGTTTTGTCTGACAGTGAACTATTTCTCTCCCACTTGAGTTGTTGCTGTTGCTGTTAAGTGAAAATGTGATTATTAACGGGTGAGTTTGTTTAACAGTCTTCTAAAAAATTGTGAATGAATTGACAGAGAGGCAGGAAGAGGCTAAGAATTATCTAAGAAACCTAAGAATAATACACAGAGCAGGTTAGAAGAATATTTTGAAGATGCCCTTGAACTGAATTCACAGACATAACATCTTGCTGGTTGATGATACCTAAAATGTGTCTAAGATTTCAGCCGTATATAGATCCACCTTCTAAAAAACTCTAAGCTCTCTAATTTGAGGAAATAACTTGGAGAACAGGTGTCTTTTGAGATCTGCAGGCAATGCTGTCTACAGGAGTTTGACATCAAAGTTTGCCCAGTTTGTATGCGTGCCCATCATATATGTAGAATTGTTTCAGAAGTGCGTTAGAACCTTTCCTGTTTGGAAAGGTTTGCAGTGCCCAAGGGATTTGCATATATTCACGCTTCTATAAAAATACCAAAGTATTTACTTCTAGTTAACTGGGTAGAATTTGCACAACCTTAGAGCTAAATGCCAGTGCACGCATTTACTTTCAAAAAAAGTAAGAAAAGAAAAATATTAAAATAAAAATAGAATAACAACAACAACAAATTCACATATTAAAGGGTATGCAAAGCCTGAAATAAGAGACAAAAATATCTACTGCTTAATGCAGAACTTACATGTTTAGGTAAGGAACAATTTTGACTACTATCGAATCTGTTTGTCATGTCTTAACTCACAAAACCATGTTTTGTTTGTACTTTCTTTGTTCTTCAGAACATTTTCTTGCTACAGTACTTCCTATGGTGCATCTAAGCTGCTATAATAGATTTTTTGCTCTGGTCTGACAGGAAAATCAGGAATTGTCAGAAGACTGTAAAGCCCATAGCCAAGAAAATTATCAGGTGGTCAGTTTACAGAGTATGTCAAGAATAACACAAGCAAAGGTTGCTTTCTGTTTCCTGGCAGAATGTGTTTTTGTCACTTTCCTGCATGGAGTCACTTTATTACAGCTATTAAGAAACATTGCATGGGATGCTGAAGTTGTAAAGAAGATAAAATGGAATGGTCCTGTATAAGCCAGATGTATTTGTGGAGACATTACAAGTCCTAAATACCAATCTTCTGTATGGCAAAGGTCATTTATGTGTGTATGTGGTTCAAAGAAAAGATATTGACAAAACAAAAATACTGGTCATTTTATACTATTATATACCCAGTTTGTGTAAGACAATGAAATAATTTTCTGCTCTCACTTTTACTTTAGATACCAAAATTCTCCTCAGGGCCTAGGCAGTTATTGTTTGTCCTTCTGATTCAGGGACAATCATATAGAGAACATCTTCTGACAGTGCAGTTCCAAGGACAGCGAAGAATATTTGATGTTGAAACCAACACTTATCTGTCCAAATACATCACCATCATTTTGCTTCTCTTTTCCACTAAATTAGAAGGGTTTGCAGTGATTAGGTTGGGCATAAGGTCAGAGTTTTCATGGGTTTTCTTCCAGATAATAGTAATAAATGCTTTTTTCCTAAGGTGCTGTTGTGGTTTAACCTTAACTGCCACTCAGCCCTGCACATCCACTCCTCACTCTCCCTTGGTGGGAAGGAGAAGAGAACCTGAAGAGTAAAAGTGAGAAAAGTCATGAATTGAGATAGGGAAAGCAAAAGCATGCATGAGAGCAAAGAGCAAAATGAAGCAAGTAAATTGCTTGGGGAAGCAAAACACCATCACCCCTTCCTTCTTCTTCCTCTGGCTTTATATGCTGAGCGTGACATCATACAGTATGAGGTCAGCTATCCTGACTGTGTCTCTTCCCAGTTTCTTGTGCACCTGCAGCACCCTGCTGGTAGAGTGGTGTGAGAAGCAGAAAAGGCTTTGGCATTGTGCAAGTGCTGCTCAGCATTAATGAAAACGTCCCTGAAATATCAAAACAGTTTTCAGCACAATTCCAAAACACAGCCCCATACCAGCTACTCTGAAGAAATTTAACTCTATCCCAGCCCAACCAGTACAAAGGCTTCCTTAGTTCTCTTCTACAACATCTGAGGCAGAAAGAGAGCATAACATTCTTGTATGTTTACTCCTCCAAAAGCAATAAATTTCTTCAATACAGTACTGCTTTTCTGAAAAGATTATGCATAAGTATTTCCAAAAAAAATGATGTTTTTCTTCTAATATCTAATTTATGTGTTTTTCATGTGCAGTTTACTTGCACGACAGTTAATACTTGGATAATTGGTGCTCATAATCAACTGGATATCACTGTTCTGTCACTGGCACTGTATAGTGTGAAATTCTTTTTCCACTGACTTAGCAGAAACTTTTATCACTTCTTGAAGTAGATACAAACTTCACCTATTTGTCTTGCACCTTGGATAAATTTTGCAGTTTCATTGAGAAAGTTTACACAATATCTAGATGTTACAGTCATCCCTGAATCTCCTTTCCAGATTAAAACCACAAATTCTCCTTGCTTTTGCATGACATATTTTAAATGAGAAAGTACTCAAGGAAGAGACCACTTATATGTCATGTTGAGAAGGTCTAGTACTAAGCTGTTCCACTTCCAAAAACTCTTGATTTTCTAGGACACTGTTAAACTAAATATAAACTGCCCCAGAATAACTGTGTGAGGAGAAGAATAATACATTGCACATAGCAGTAGCCTTGCTGTGATGAATTTTGAAAAGCAGTGCAGGGAAGAGGTCTGGTCCAGCATGGACTGAAGACCTACATTCTGATATTCCTGTACATGTTCATTTTCCAGAAATCTTTTTCTGTGATCAAACATGTGCAAGTTACCTTAATCTATACAGTACTTTAAGTCATCTGGGTCTTATCTTTCTCATGCATTTTCCATTACCAGAATCAATGCTTTCCTTTTGGTATTTTTGATTTCATGAATGAGTAGAAAATTATTCTGTCTCTGACAAGTCGAAGTTATTGCATTATTTATGGCAATTTTCCTCTCCCATCACTTTTCTTAAGACTTAGTTCATTTCAGAGCCCATTTCATACTTTTTTTGGTAATGCACATGAGATGCTTTCTGTATACTATAATTTTAGTTTTATTTCAAATAAAAATGGGTGGGTTTTTTGGTTTGGGGTTTTCTTTTGTGCTTTTAGCCATAGAACAGTAACACAAAATCAAAAGGAAGAGAGAAACCATGAATGCGTTATTAGAATTAAGCAAATAATTTCTGCTTTGTAGCAAATTTTTGGATGTATTATGTACTACTTTGAACCCTTTAATTGTCTATATGTGTACACCTATATTTAATTTTATATTCAGCTAAATTTTTGGTATGCAGTGTAAGGCTCTGTATGGGTGTCTTTGGAGAACTTTCTTATTACCTGACTGCTTCTTAAAGATTAGCTCAGTTGGTTAGAACCTGCAGCTAAATACTCCAAATTTTGGGCTCAATTCCTGTATTGGCCTTTCATTTAGTGATCCTCATGGGTCCCTTCAACTAACACTATTCTGTGATTCTATATTTTAAGACCAAACTTTAATAACTGCTGCATTTAAAATTTTCTATTCTTACTCTGTAGTGCATACTTAGAGTGCCCATTATTTGTATAATTCCTGAATCTTTCAAATTTAAGTGAGGAATTTATCCTGCTGCTTCATAACCCCTTGTGAATACTATGTTCCATAAAAATTTCCATACCCTCCTCAGTGTAAATATAGCCTTAATTCTAGTGCTGCTTGAAAACAAGGCAAATGGGATTTTTTTTTTTTTTGATGTCTTACTCACATATGATAAATTCCTCTGCAGCTTCTGTGAGAATATAACTTCCACTGTGCAATTGAATATGTGTGCTACTACACAGATGATACAAATGTATTGGACATCTGTTTCACGAACAATATCTTGTGCTTGACAGAATGCAATATTATGGACGTATTCTTTCAAATAGCTTCAAAGTAAAAATAAAATTCAGCAAGAAATGAAGACTGTCTTTAGTTTGTTAATCTTCTGCCTCTATGCCCTTGTGGATTAATCTTAAGCTGTGAGCTTGGATAAATATGCCTGGCAAGAAAATGCTCTCACTCTTTCTTGTTTTCATTTCTACTTTTATTATTTTTTTAACTTTTAAGCTCTCCAGACTCTGCTGCCTAGAGTGCACACACTAAAGTGCACATAATTATTTTCAATGAAGGACTCTCCAGTGAGATCTTCAGGTTCCATGTACAATTAGATTTGCTGGTGGCTCTGTCAGTCATGCATTGGCAGCATATACTTTAATTTACACATGGTATGGAAGTGTGATTAGCAAAGTTAATTCAAAAGCAACTTTTATTAACCAAATTTTCAGGTAAATGGGGAAACATTTTGGTCATTTTAGGGAGTGGGGCTTAATCAAGGCAAATAGCTAATTGCATTTGCTGTTCATTCACTTTGTTTTTATCTGAGCTAATTGTTGACTGTAAGATGCGCTCTAAACTTTAAAATGGATGCTGTCTGGTACATATCACATCAATACTATTTTCAAATATGATTTCCCACACACGCATGGTCACATATAAGGAAATGATGCAAACAGAATCACAGGATCAGAGAATGAGACACCACTGCAAGTCAGGATAAACACTTCTATTGTTCACCCTACTGTGCATGAGAGAAGCCTCCCTCATCCTAGTGTCCACCAGCTAAACAGAGTACATAAATATTCTTGGTAACACCTCCAGGTGGACAAAAAATTAAAAAAATTTTAATTTAAAAGGGATTAATCATTATGTTTGCTTTTCTGAGTGCGTGACAGGCATTTTTTAATAATCTTCAAGGAAGGCAGTACTGATGTATGGAGGTAAATTATAAAGAATACATTTAAATTTGAATGCATACATTTTCAGACCTGCTATGGAAATTTTCTATGAAGTAAGACATTGTTGCATGTAGATTAACTTATCATGTTCTAATGTGGAAGCAAAATGGATGATTGCTTGGACAACAAAGAAGACAGTATTTGGTACAGCTTAACAAAGTAAAGTAATGTGAAAAGGAAATCTGAAAAAGATATTCCTATCTTTTATGAATCAGTTAGAGCTCTTTGCCTTAGTCAAGAGCCAACGATTACTGAACCATTATTTCTGTTAAGAAAGAAGTTATAACCTGTTTTAGGGAAGATGGGGTGTAAATATAAACATTTTTCCTTCAGAGAAATAACACAGGGGGATTTTTTAGGCTTAGAGCGTTTTATGTCTTTTATAGTTTTCTGGTTTGTCCAGAATGTATCTACACATATCATGTTGCTTCAGTTTTCTTTTTTGCAGCCCCCCAAAAGCAGTTCTATATTCAAGAAATTTATACTAGTTTTATATCATATGAATCTTTCATTCTGAAATTGTAATAGTTTTTGAAATAAATTATCTTAAAAATATGGAAATTAGGTAAAAAAATCATATTATCAAGCACTTGCTTAATATCAAAATTAAATTATTGAATAATTGCAGCATGATACAAACCTAGAGTTTAAAACAGAAAGCTTTTATTTAATCCACAGTGAAATGGAATAAGGGGTATGTTTTTATCTATTTGTGGGCATTTCAAAAACAGGAAAATGAGGTTGAACTCGTGAAATAAGTTATTCACTGCTAAGTATACACTGCTCTAGCATCAATAGAAAAATCAACCACAAATGTACTGCAATAACTTAGCAACGTGAATGGGAAGTGTAGCTGTTCGATGATGCACATGAATACAAGATGCTAAATTGTATGAAAATGGCCTCAGGATATTGTTTCAGATTCTGTATTGGTTTCTGTATGAATAACACTGCTGCAGTGGAAAACAAAAGAAAACAAACAACTCTGAGTTTTTCTACTGGTAAAAAATATATCAGGTAAAATCCAATATTCTTAGTTCAGGATCAGGAGTTCAAGTTAAATTATAAAAATTCACTTGGGCAGTTGCTTTATTTTTTGCTCTATTATCCTCGATATTTGTTTGCTTGGCAAAAAAGGAAAAAATTCTTCACATCTCACTTCTCTTTTTGCTTTGATTTTTCAAGTGGGCCTAATCCCATGTTTGTAATAGCCTAATCCTCCAATATGGAAATTAATGTGGTGTCACACATATTCAGTGTTATGTAGTTACAGTGCCAGAAGGGACAATAAGCCTTGAAAAGAGCAAGACATTCTAAAAATGAAAATAAAAATAAAAACAAAAATAAAAATAAATAAATAAAAATAAATAAAATACCCAAGCAGACAAATAAGTAATCTTTTTAATAAATATGTAACATGTAAAAAATGCATAATGTTACTGAAAACATAATTTTCTCTTTTGCCTTCAAAAGATCACATTTATTTTTCCCTTCTTTGGCTAAACAAAGGCATATCTTGATTTCAGAGCACTAAAAAGGCATAATCTTCTCAGTGAAAAAATATCAAGGGGTGCATATTTTTTTAAAATAGTCACATGAATCTTTGGACGGTTTTTGGAAACAAATCCTAATATTTCCAACAGCTCATTCCACTGGGAAAACATATAAGAGAGGGAGAGAGAAATGGAAAAGCCCCTTTGTTTTTGGGAGGATAGGGTAAAGTTCTCAGGCAAATCCCACAGTAGATTCACCATTTCCATAACTTGTGCAAATGTGAAGGGGTAGCCATCTCTGTCACATCAAAGGTCTCTTGGACTCTTCACAGGCTCACAAGTTTCAGGTCACAAATGTGTCTCAGATTTCTGGAGACCTTTTGATTTAGGTTTACTGTTAGTCCCAGTATCCCTCTTGAAAATTACTTTCCACTGTGCATGTTTGCATCTAGATGTTCAATACATCCTCAAGAAAATATTTTATTTTCCTCTGTGTTTTTCTTTTCCTTGTGAAGATTTTTTCCGCTCACCCCTGTCTTAAATGCTGCTACTGAGGGAAGAAAAAAAAATTAAAAAAACAAAGAAAAAAAACCAAAATCCCCAGTCTTTTAATGTGCATTCCATTTGAGAAAAGTGTCCATAATTGTTTTGCTGATACTGTAAATCTGCAAAGAGATTGAAAGTAACTTTAAGATTCATTTTAATGGGGATTCTCAGGGGAACTGAACTGTAAAATCATTGTCTGTAAGTCCATTTAAGAACTTGTCCCTTCATTCCACATCTCTCTTTCCCAACAGCACTTAGAAATGTGTTTTTAATTATCTTGAACATCTGATTAATTTCTACATTGCAAACGGCAGTCCTGGTGGGAAGATACTTGTCAAGACATAGCAGGAGTAAAATACATCTTGTCTGAGAAGTATGGAATATGGTTAGTCCAGTTTTCAGCTCTTTCATTACCCTTCTTAAGCTTATTTTTTTTAAGCACTAATCTCAAAATGTTGCTGGCAAAGAGTTTATTTGGTAGTTCATTATACTGCCCAGCAGGCAGTGAAATCAGCAAGAGCTTGGGCTTGTTGGGCTGCTCCATATGTTTATTTGCTAGCATGTACAGAAAACAGTCTCACACAAAGATCCTGAAAATGCTGAATCCGGCAAATATAGACAGAGAGGCTGGAAGAGAGAGAGTGGAGGATGGGGACTGAAATGCGGATGGGAAATTTCTCACCTCACAGAGGAGAAATATGTCAGGGCTTAGAGTGTACCCACAGGGATATGGGTACCAGCCCTGTTATGTTATGGGACCAGCCCTACCTGAGTTTCATCTTAAGCAACACTCTCCTTGTGGCACAGAGATGTCACTTCAAACTTGGCTGGGGTTCAACCCCCAGGCTGCCGCACAGCCATTTTGGAGGCTGACCTCCAAAACCCACAGAAACCTGCAGCAACACGTCAAAGACAAATCAGTCCTGCAGCCTTCTCTAACACTCCAGCACCCAGAGCAGCCCCTGCCCCCTGGCTTCCCACACTGCTCAGTGGAATAAGGTGAAGATATGGGATTTTCTGGATGACAGGATGGCTGGTGTCCTTTCTAAGACTCCTCATTCCCATTCAGTTCCAACACAATGACTAATTTCAGCAGTACAAGAAAGGCAAAAAGATGATGAGTATGGCCAAAGTGGAGGAGTCATATGGGAAGATTTTGATACCGTGTATACTGTAACTATTTTGGTTTTGTTTCATTTTCAGAGGGCAGCTTTGTTAAATCAAGGACATAATCCCCCATGTTATACAAACACAGAAGAGAATTGCTGACCTAAATTTTCTAGTCTCAGAATCTGGATGAAAATCTTCCAGGCAGCTCTCCTGCCAGACAAAGTAATCAATTAGAGGCTGTTCCAGCCCCAACAGGTAGCCTTGGATTTTACTGCTCTTATTTTTCCCATACTGAATGTCAAAGACCATCACAGCAGTACATTGAGCAACATGATGGACCTCTGTAGCTTTAGTTGTTCTCCTGAGCTACTTCAAATAAAGAAAACCTCATTCACTGAAGTATGTTCTTGTGGTAGGACTTTTTATTTCTAGAAGTCAGGTATACCTTGTACTTAGAAGGGATTGGGAGAGTCTACAGTAAATCTATGATGGCCCTAACTTCCCAGAAGGTTTCATTAGAAATATTGTACTGAACCCAGACAATTTTTGACTCCTGACATGGCCTTTTTAAGTAAGTGGCAAATCAGTAAAAAAGGAAGAAACCAGGTTTTCAGAGACATATAAAAAGATATGGAAAACTATTTGTCTAAAGTACAAATTCCCAGAAAAACACAGCATTAGTAAATAGTGCTAAAGAATCTAAAGAGACATTTAACCAAAAATAAAAACACTGAGATAATCTCTTCCTTGGATTTATGCCTCAAATTCCTCCAAGGAAGAGGATATATTTGAGAGATTTCAGTTGAAAACTTTCCGTTAGTAAAACACATAACCTGGAGACTTACTCCTTCATATTTAGAAATTTCTAGCGCTTGGTATGCAAGTGGTGAAGTACTAAAATATTTTGCTAACTAATAATCATCCTGTAAAATGGAGTTCATTGCCTGTGATACCCTACCCTAATGGCTCTGGCTGTTGTTAGAGTGTTTCTGTGCATAGAAATTCAGAAACCTCAAAAAACTTAGGACAGTAGCAAGTAGTAAAGTAACACCGTGATATTCTAAAGCCTTTAAACTGGCATATATTTAGGCACAACTTAAGAAATAATTTGGTGTAATACATGATTGAATACATAGATTAGTCACGTGTCATAAGTTTTATTCTCCCCCAAATCCTTAAAGGAATATTTAACAATTTCCATTACACTTTCCCAGTACCAGGTAAAGGTCTTAAAAAGTTTTCCTAATCTGTAACAGTATTATAGCAAATTATGCTATTTTGTTCCTTAAGTGATTCCACTGACTTCAGATGGCTTTATAGTCTAGACTAAAACTCAGGTTAAAAGCTAAAATTCTATTTTTCACTTCCCCATACTGTGGGTGTCATCCCAACCTTTGGATGTGCCACAAATTAAAATATGTCCCATTACTTAAATTTCTCAATTAAACTTTTTAAAGTAGCTTTCTTTGTGAATTGGCTACT
Source organism: Passer domesticus (assembly GCF_036417665.1). NCBI lineage: Eukaryota > Metazoa > Chordata > Aves > Passeriformes > Passeridae > Passer > Passer domesticus. The sequence continues at coordinate 62,863,924 of NC_087476.1, read as the reverse complement.
ACCAATTAGATCTAAATGACAAAACACTGAAAATAAATCCTACATTTTTGTACAACTCATCTAAATTGCAGAGAAGGACAGGATTTTTTTTATACAGGCAGGACAAATGAAATCAAATACATTATTTCACAAAATAATTTGAGCAAAATAAATTATTCAATATTGCTAGATTATTGTAGAATAGCTCCTATGAAACTATTGGGAAGAACAGACTTCCGTGAAGTCAGTTCTGGCACTTAGTTTAATTCATGGAGGTCAGGAAGACAAGTCTATCTGCTTGGATAGTACATCATTCTTGTGCACTACAGAAGAGTCTTTGAAGAAATGGGTGCTGAGCACAAAGGTTTAATACTCCTATGTTCTTTCAAATGCAGCCCAGTGTCAGTTTGACTATTTGAATGTGCCTGTGCCCGTAATTGTTCTGCCTAGCAATGTAAAAGTATGTAAGACTAAAGTAGATTAGAAGAAACAGTCTATAACTTTCATGCTACCCTATACCCTGAGCAACCTCATCCAGTTGTGTGGCATCCCTGCCCATGACAGGAGGACTGGAACTGAATGATCTTTAAATTCCCCTCCAAACCAAAGCATTCTCTGGTACTGTAGAAATGCCTATGCAAGCAAGAGGGTAATAAAGGTTTCTGTGAAATTTGCTGTAAAACAAAAAGTTTAAGGTTTATACTCACTATTTCCTTTACATCCAGGTTGCAAAAGTTAATTCCTCAGGAAGCAATGACATTGCATGTCAGCTCTATCCTGCCTCAGTGTGGGATATCTTCTAAAAATAGTACAGTGCACTAAACCATAATATCAAAATTATGTATTCTAGTACCTAATTTCTCTCTTCCAAGATAAGCAAAAGCAAGACTGACAGAAAATGCTGCTTTAGCCAAGTATCAATATCAGAAGTAGGAACATGCACAAAGGAAAGAATAGTTTCTGATTTCATAAGAAGCATTAAAAAAATTAGGCTGATTCTTTTAAGATATTGCAGCAATGAGATGGAGATGCTTTGGTCAGTAAGAATAACCCTAAGTAGGTGTTATTTAGATTCATAGCTGGTTTTATTGAGCAATTCTTTATGCTTTCTTCCATATAGTTCTTTCTTTTAATTATGCAATTGGTGATTATTAGTAAATCAGAATGCAGGAACACCTATGATGGAATAAGGACAAAGATGTCAAAATGACATAGACTCCTAAGCTTTTCTGAGAATTTGGCTCTATTTAGCACTCATTCCAAATGCATGAAAAATAAAGAATATGCAAATACAACTATCCCATGGGTTAGGAATATTTTTTCTGTTTTGTAATATTTTCACTTAACAGTGCATAAAAATCTCACTAATAATGCAGAGTGTTTTATTCACACTCAATATCCTTAGGCTAATAAAATATATTGTCCCATGTTTTTAAAGGAAGTTTGTCTGCTTTAACATAGATATTGAATTAAAGAGCCCTAAAAGGAGGCTGTTTCAAAGGGCAGACAATTACTCTTTCTGAGAATTGGTCCTCTTTTGCATGCCACAGATTTACTAGTCATATTAAGAAAAACTTGACCCTGGGTCTCTAAATGTTTTCAGAACGAGGGTTGCTGATTCCAATGTCTACGTTTATTAATCCTAGCTATGATTATTAGCCCCATATAAGGTAAGCATTTTCAGATTATGATTTTAATAACAGTAATTCTAGGTGAGGCTTTAGCTAAACTGTCCAACTGAAATCAGGGTTGTGATCCTTTCATAGCTGAGGTTAATACTGTAAATACCAGTTATGACCCTTGCTGAAGGACTGCTTCAGTAATTCACAGGAGTGAAATTACCTCAGTCTCTGGAAATGAAGATCCTCTAAAGGTTCTGGCTAGAAAGCATACAAAACAATAATCAGGAGTCAGTGCCACAGAATGGGATAATGTAATCTTCAGAGACTTGCTTAATTTTAGGAATATAAATATTTTTTTCTTTCTAAAAATTCAGATTAAAGGGAGAAATAAATTTTGTAATTTACACCTCTGACATTAAGCTGAAAAGCAGCACTGCAGACACCTGCTTCAGAATTGTCATTGTTTCCATGGTGCTACTTTCCATCACCTATTTTTAATAGTTTACACAACAAGATCAAGGGTGTCCCAGCTGTTACTGCCACTGTTGCTAAGCAACCTTTAAATCAGAGTTCAAGAAGACAAAGAATCATGCTTGAAAAATTTCTCAAGTGTCTGCTTTCCCCTTTCGTCTTCTGTCTACACTATTTTTCAGATGCCATGTTTTCTGTTCCTTTTTTTTTCCCCTTTCAAATTCTGTGTGAATCAATCATAGTCTCCAAAAAAAATAAGCCACCTTCTATCTACAACAGCCACTGTTTTATGCCAGACAGGAAGCTGGGGCATTAAATAGAGGGCTTAAAACCCTTACCTTTTTTATTTTTTTTTTCAATTAAATCCAAATATTTTTAGAGCTCTGCAACCTGCTGCTGCTGCTGTTGTGTAACATCTGTGCATGACTGCATCATGGACTGACACACCGATCAATGGAGAGAGATTCAAAGCTTGCAGGGAATTTCAATGCCCCCCCTGTGCCTTCTGGAATCTTAATGCTGTCACCTGCAAAAGCTTCAGAGGTCAAAAACACACAGCAAGAAGAAAAAGTAAGCATGGGTGAATCTGGAGAAGTCTGAGGCTGGATCTCTGTCCCGGAATGTCATTATTTTTCAAACTTTGTTGCTCAGCCATTAGCATCCCTCCCCCTCCATTACCAGTTGTGTGACAAACAAACAGCAGCATGTCTTATTAGTTAGATACATTAGCTGTGCTAATGTTAGAAGTAAAGCACTGCTGTGGAATGTATGGATCAAGGAAAATCCTGTATTTCATTTAAAATCTTTGTGTGGCTCAATAACCTTCCTCTTATTTAACCCATCCAAACTTTCATGTAGCCAAGTATTTTTTTTCTGTTATTTCCTAGATCCTCTCTTTTCTGCTCTTGCAATTCTAAATGCTTCATCCCATATCAGACCTTCTTGGTATCTTTCCCCTTGCACCTCTCACTACAAGCCACTAGCGCAGCATTTATTCTTTCTTACCTTCTCTTTCAAATTTATTCTACATGATTTCTTTTCTTTGCAAAAGACTGTCTTAATAAATTCTCTTTCAAATTCTGCAGATGTCATACTCTTTTTGTAACTGCACATCACCTGTTCACACTTCCAAAGCCACCATTCTCACAAACTATGTTGTTTCTGGAATTTTAAACTTCACACTAGTCCATAGCTTTCCAATCAGCTAAACTATTTGTTAATGTCATATAAACATTTCAAATAGTAGTTTTCAATAATTTATAACTTTGTTTTTCTGCTCAGTTTCCAGTTTGAAAAAAATTCCTTGCAAATTCAATATTTATAAAAGTTTGTTGGTCATAGAGGCTGAACTGTGGGCAGCTCCATCACTTTCCCTGCCACGCTGCTGCCTGAAAAGCAATACTCAACTTCAGAACCTGACTAGAAGGTAAAATACCTTTTTCTGTGTGTTTCTTCAGCCCCAAGTCTTACTGTTTCACCTCTTTATAGAGATTTCCTCATGAAGACTGCCAGTTGCGATGGCAGTACTTTATTTATTCTTGTTTATTTTCTTGCTTATATTCAGGAAACAGAAGCAGGGGGAGAAGTACCTTACAGAGATGTTGCTGATCTGCCAGATGATGCAACCTTTGGTCTCTCTCTTCTTGGCCAGACAAAGAAGCTGCCACAGGGAAATAAGTTACTCAATCTGTGAAAGCATTTGACCTTTATTTTCATTTCATCTATGTTGGTGTAAATTCGGAGGAACCTTATCACAGTTACAGAATGGCCAGAAATGTAAAATTGTTGTAAGTAGAAGAGTTGACACTCTAGATTTTTATCCAAAAAGTAACTCCATTGTCAGTGTTTAATGTGCTCTCTAAAGTTGGTACCACTATACTGAGTAAATTAATAGATTGTGCTCCAGATTTATTTCATTGATTTTTGTGAATCCTGCCAAGGAAAGATAGTCTCTTAAAACTCCTAGGTAGAAACTTACAGATGGCAGTATATCTGTCCTCACTAATACTCTGAAAATACTTAATGGTTTTGTCTGGATCCTAAACTCTAGATTTTGTTATCCCAAAATTATGAAGGAATATACTCCAGTTAAATGAATGCTGTTGCCATATTATTTCCTACATCAAGCCCAAAGCTGTGAATAGGAAATTTTCTGGCAGACTCATTTGGAAGTTGTGAAGTCTGCCTGTTTGAAAAAGAAATATGGGAGCTGAAGCTCCTTATTATTATTCTGGAAGGTGTTTTTAACACCTTTGCAGTTATATATCTTCTTCAGAGTGTCTGTGTTTAGCAGAATTTTTTTACAACCATTTAATGAACAAGCTTATATAAGAATGGCAGCAGAATGTTTGCTCAGGTCTGCACCCCTGGCATCTTGGAGGCTGAAGGCACACTAGCCCTGAAGACTGAGGAAGAAAGGTTAAGAGTGTGATTACTACCCGCTTGCTGCAAGAGTCTGTGCCTTGGCTTACCCTCCAGAGGCGAGCACAGTTTACAGCGTGCAGGTGGATGTCGGCATCCGAAGTGCTGCTCGGGCACCAGCAGCTGCCAGCCCTGCCAGAGCAGGAGCCTCTCCAGCAGCAGCACCGTGCAGCGGGCACAGAATTGCTCCTGAACAGCTCCCAAGAGCTGTTAGCATGGTTGTCTCAATAGTCAGCTGCATGGCAGTAATTCCTCAGCATTCAAATTATTGATCAGACCTCTCTGGGCTAAGCGCTGTGCAAGCACACAACGAGAGCAGGGTTGTTTTTTCATGGCTGTAGAGGTTCCACAAACACACACTCACATGAGCATTTCTCGCTCTGAGGGAACATTCCCTCACACTAACAAGAGGTCACAGGGAATATTGCTGCAAATATGTGTGCTTTGCTTTCCTGCTTCAAATCCTGTGTAAATTAGGATCCAAATCATGTAATGAGAGATTAAATTTACAGGGCAGCACAAGATAAACAAATGAATCAAGGGTGATTTAATCAAATACTGCACCATTTTACATGCTCAAAGCAGCTCAGCACAGCTATCACTCCTGGCATTTCAATTTCTGTCACTGTGTAAGACTAAATCAATATTAACAATGCTGGCATAATACAAATTATAATAGCTTAAAACTCATATTTTCCTGCCAGAATTAAAATTTGATCTCATGACTTGGATTGCAAAGGTTCTTCCTAGAGTCTGTTGCACTATGTGACAGACACAATACCCTTCAACTCCTTCTCTTTTCATGGTAATATCAACAAAAAGATAATGATTATGTTAGAATACAGGTGTATCTCAAAAGCACTTCAAAGATCAGGACAAACAATCTGAAGACTTCAGGCCTCTCATGGGTCAACTACTTATTAATATTAATAAGTCTGCAATTTCATTGATGGGCTTCTGCTTTTTTCATTTAGCAAGTCTTCTGTTATGAAACCATCAAAGAGTAATTTATAAGCATTTGTTCAACTCTTCATAAGTCACAAATCATCACCTTAAAGAACACTGTAAAAGATTTTTTTTTATTACTAGACAGTATTGCAATATAATTAGGCGAATCAAAAGATTTTTTAAAGCAGTCGTGAAGCACCTAAAAGATAGCTGCAAAAATAAGCGGAGAAACGTTAAAACAGTAAACAAAGAGACATTTGCTTGCTCTTTTCAAAGATATCATATTACATTCTTTATTCTAGTTCTGGAAGACAAGCCACTGATGACCAGGAACAATCGATTTTCCTTCACAGCTGTTTTCTAATTACTTCTGAACACTGAAAATTCCAGTGCTGTCACTCAGTTGTACAAGGAGTCCCTCCAATTGGTTCTTGTTACACCAAGTGTCCTGTTGGCCTGCTACCCACACGTGTATCAAAAGTCTGGGGTGCTCTCATTGTGGTGCTGCCTCTTAGCTGTGCTGAATGAGTCAGATATTTTACAGTGCAATAGACTGCAATGAAATGCACAAGCCATTAGCACAGATACACTTGCAGGACTTTTTCTTTCCTGCACTGTCTGGTTCAGTATTCCTAAATTGTAGGTGTGATTCATTAACTTCTGAGAGCTTCAGCTTGCTATACATTCATATGAATATACACACACAAACATACATACATGTGTGTATATAAAGTATGTGTATACTTTAGAGAGAGACAAATGCATATATAAGATATGTAATTTTACATGTGCATTAATATCCATATATGCTGTAATATATGCAAGGATTCACAAATCACATTAAGGACTAAGTGAATCTGATCACTTTCTGTTCTGAATACTTTTTAAGTAAAACATGCAAAAAATTGACAGGGAGAACCACACTTAAAGTTCAGAAAAAGAACCTTAGAGATGCTATGGACTTCTTCAGGTATTATATACAGTTACAAAAAAAAGGTTAACAAGGAGGGTTGTTTGGCTCTGCATTTTTCTTCCTTGTGTCTCTTTAATTCTGGCAATTCAGCAACGATTTTATGCTCAGAGATCTTTTACCCCTTTACTCCAGCAGAGAGTAATGCCATATTTCTGCAGTTTCATACGTTCTGTATCTTATTCCGTATGCCAATCCTGATATGCAAACAGTAAAATTATTTTATTTTGACCTATTTCCACATCCCTTAACTTATACAGAAATAGCTGTGAATTAGATAGAAATATAAAGACTCAGGTCTCATTTTATAGTAAACTATTCCTGAAATCTTGAAGGAGTAGATTCCAGCAGATCTTCAAAAACTCAGGCTGCACCAAGCTGATTTCCTACAGCTCAGGAATGCACTGGGGTGAGGGTTCAGGCACATAGTTTTAAAGCCCAGGAATCAGCTGGACTGAGATGAGAAAGGACCTGCCAAAGAAAAGTGATAAGATTCTTAGAGCTTTATTCTATTAATTCTATTGGGAAAAAAAGGAGTAAGTATATTTTTTGGCAGCTAATGAGCAATTATATTGCTCATGACCACAGTGCTAAGTGCTGTTTTGTGAAATTTTGGATATAAATACAATTACTGTATTAATTGTTGACCCATAACAGAGGAAAGGCTAAGCAGGCACGTTCTTACTTTCTTCTCCATAAAATAAGGAATACAACTTTTATCAGAAATGCTATGTTGTGCTAGATGCTGGGATATTTTTAATAACATGTGATTACTATTGTTAATAACATTGCAGAATCTTCCTCTTTCTCTAGGTTCTATGTAAGTTTAAGAGTGAGTTTGTGGTAATATGTTCAACTTCCTACAAAATACTGGATTTAATAGATTGGATTTAGAATTTATCTATAACTTTATGTTTTGTTTGACCATTTTTCCTTCAGCTTCCAGGAAAAAGCATACCTCCAAAAGCAGTTCCCAACATATGAAGTAACGCTCTATTGCAGTCCTTATTCCATAAGATATACTTTGACATTTGCAATTTCTTGTAGTCTGTCATCTATTCAGTACATGTCATCATAAGGCTCAAATAAATGCTGATCTTGTTTCTCCTCAACCATATGGTTCAAATAAAAGCATGCATTTCAGTCAAATGAAACATTTGTTCTTTTTAGTCCTTGTTGGATTTGAGGAAATGGTATATATTTTCACAAAAAATACTTTCTTTCAGAAGAAAACATTTTGGTTTCTATCCCTGTTGCCTACTTCCAATTGAATTTTATTTCTTTTTACCTCTCTTTTCTTGGAGACAAAAATAGACCAGAAAGTTCCAAGGATCCAAACATCTATTTGTTGCCTGAATCTGCCGTGTTTAATGACCAGGGCTCTGGAAGATCTGATGCCTCTCTCCTTTGGCTGTACCCAGCAGCTGCTCTGAGTTTGACGGAATCAGTGAGCTAAAAGTGAAGGTGGAACTGGAGTCTATTTGAGTTTGGAGGCAAATTAATTTGAATGCTATTGCAAACTTCTACAGGAGAACTAGAAGAATTTCAATCCAACATTCCAGATTAATGTTGTAGTAGGAGCTTTGAACAAGACCTTTAAAAACAGTTTCTAGATTGGCGCATGGATTAAACTAAAGCCTTAAATGAAAGGAGTTCAGAATACAATTATTGAATTTCAATTTCTAATGAGTAGAAAAATGGCAAATCTAGTCAAATCAAAGTGACTATTTGTTATTGTCCACAATATTCTATAGATAAGATTGAAGTTGTAACTTTGTTCTGTGTCACAATCACAATCTCTACTTCAATCCTTTTCCCTTTATGCTCATTCTGAGTCCTATAGTGTGTCACTTACATAATATAAATATTTCAATCATTTCACTATGATTATTTTTAAAGCCATTGCTGAAATAGAAACGAGTATCTCCCAGCACTGTGTATTCCTATAAGGCTCCTCTAATCAGGATGATCGCTTAATTAGCATGTTTGTTTCCACTAGGGTATAACAATTAAGAGCTATAACCACACTGCTGTACATTCCTATTAATGTTTTTCTACATTTAAAGTAAGATCACACATTTCAGCAGGTGTAACTCTTAATGGTAACAGAAGATTTTCCAAAGGATATTGAGTTATTTTGCCATCTGTTTCTGATGCTGGTATTCTTAAATTACTAGAAACTAGACATTAGGTGGGGGGTTTTTTAGAGCTTCCAGAATATTAACTTTTTTTAATAGTTTTCACAGATACATTCAAGCTAATATTTTAATAAAAATACAGCTGTCCTGACTAATGATTCCTCAGAAGTGCTATTTTCACAGGTCTGACATCCCAAGTTATTTTTTGTGCATATTGTGCTAGGAAGTTGCAGTAGAAATATGTTTTCTGAAAAATTAGTATGTTGCATCCTTTGCTTCTCTCTACTCTGAAAATAAAGCTCAAAGCTTCTTCTGCCTTTTCTATTTTTAATGCTGTTTGATTGTGTTCATTTTAACCTTGCTAAAAAAAAGAGACAAATAATGCAAAGTTTACATTTATTTCCAATGAACACTGAGCAGAGCAGAGTTATCTAAATTGTTATGCTGTCTTCACTACTCTTTAAATGTATTGTGTCACATTCTTATATCTCATTTTAAATCTGTTTCATACTGTGAGACTTGGTTCTCTTCTAGAAGGACAAATTTCAAAAAAGGAGGTTTTAAACACTCTGAAGTGTTTAATACATAAAGTATTCACAAAAGTGTCCATTAACAATGTCTAATTATTCTGAAATTTGCATTAACAAAATATATTTAAAAATTGCTTTTAAATATGAGTGTACATTTTTCCAGTGTAGTGCTATAAAGAATATCCATGATTTTCAACTAGATTTCTGCTAATTGCTCTGTTATACACCTAATTAATTAATTTAAAATTATTATTTTAATTAGAAGACACTATTAAAAGCACAATGTTGCAAGCCTCAAGTACAATTTCTGAAATATCTGGGTGTCTTATGTGTCTCCCATTTTAGGTCTGGGTCTTGGGCAATCATAGTATGTCTTATAGTCTTATTTTTTAGCAATTTCAGCATAACAACTGCTAGAAGGCTTTCCAAACCATTCTCTTCAATAATAACAGCTTAGTTAGTGGGCAGTTCTGACCACTCTTCTATTTTTGTAATGGGTGTGATGCTGAGTTAAAGTCAGTAGCAATTTTCATAAATTCTCAACTCCGGGAGTTGATATTTCAAAAAGAAACACAAAATAAAGAATTGTGTTGTATAATTGATTCTGTTTCTCTTTCCATAGTACCTTTTAACTGAAGGAGATTTATAAAAATAAAATTCCCTTTTTCATTCAATTTCCCAATAGCTTTTGATTTATTTCACTCTTTTTGTGAAGTACACATATTGTGCTGAGGACTACATAGTCATCTTTCTGTAAAACCTTTCACTGTAAAACTGTTTTTGCTTGCTGTTTTGTCAAACTAAAAGTATTAATTTTGGACCAGAAGAAGTTTTCCCTTAAACTTGGATTACATTGATTTCTTGCGGATATAAATGGAAGGAATGTTATTTCTCAGAACAAACTGGAGTGAATGATTTTTGGGGGTTTTTGGGATGGGTTGGGTGCTTCTGGGTTTTTGGTTTTGTCTTAGTTTCTTTTGTGCAAGAATTTCACTAAGATATTCTGGTATAAGACAGAGAAGCAAAGACTTACTATTCGGTTAGTGGGGAAGCTAAAACCAAGTATTCTGCATCAGATCTGACTCTGTCCAAACAGAGAGGGATTTTCTTTCCAAAATATTCACATGTGAATGCTCACTAGGGCCTTGACACAAGTAGATGGCCTTACTCCAGGAGGTTTCATTTTTCATTAGGAGTTCAGTCTCAGAGCTGCAAGACCTGGATAAGACTTTACCTACAGATAAAGCTCAGACAGACAATCTTCTGTGTACTTCCCAATCCCTGACTCCATACAGAAAATATTTTGTGACTCAATGAAGAAATTAGTATGTATCAAAAATATTTCACCTTTACACATTTAATCTAAATAGACTGGTAGTTCAGGGCAATAGTGATTTGAATTTGTATTAATTTCCAAATTAAGAATCCTAAACATAGGCATCTTTTGGTAAGGATACACATGCAGTAAGTGGTTGACCTTCAGTTAATAGAATTAGCAGCAATCTAGGGCTCAGCTCAGTTGCTTAGGCATTGTCATCTAGTGCCAATGGAAGCAGTCTCCCTTTCCCAATAAGCATCCAAATCCCACAACCACAGAGCTATGAAACTTTCTTAAATCCTGTGTTATCACTCTTGTCCCCATATCAAATGTTGTTGTCAATTGAATGGTGCCTCTGATGTTTTTGTGTGTCAGAACACAAAGTGATTCAGGTCAGCCTAAAGCAGACACCAAACAGTAGCCTTTTTAAGCTCAGGCTTGCCCTAGCTCTTGGATTCTACTTCTCCAGGATATATTGTCATGCAAATAATTCCATTTTAAACAACAGGCATAGAATCCTTTATAATTATGCCTCATTCAATTGCAGCTTGTCATGTCAAACACAGGCCAAAAAATGAAGGATAAGACAGCAAATGGGAAAGAGCCAGCATATATTTTCTAGGAAGAATGGATTCAGCAGCATGCAAAGTGGAAAAAAAGGCATAAAACACCATCATTGAAGACAAATAATTTGTTGTAGGCTTATAGTGATAATTTTTTGTTCTGCAAATTTTTGAGAATGGTTTTCAAATGCAATTTTTAATTAAAATAACACAGGAAGATCTGTTAATTCTGATGGTTTCAAGGTGTGTCCTATTCTGATGTTCTCCAAAATCATATAATTCACAGTCATTGAAAAAGCTCAAACCAAATCCACGCAGATAAGGCATACTGGAACACAGAATAGTTTCTACAATGCAATGATATGTAGGAAAGACACACAAGTGACTCCTATTCATAAATTAAATCTGAGTTCTATAGCTTCAGTTTCCTACAAGTCTAATTCATCTCATCGCAAAATTTTTGAGATGAGAGACTCAATATGAGCAGAAATAATATAAGGAATGTAAGATTATGTCTCCCACTAAAGACTGAAACTGGAAGACTGATACAAAGATTCAGTGTGGACATATTGAATTGAATCTGAATTGTTGTGCCCTGGCAGCCAGGAGGGCCAAGTGTGTCCTGGGGGGCATCAGGCACAGCATCGCCAGCCAGGCAAGGGAGGGGATTGTCCTGCTCTGCTCTGAGCTGGGGCAGGCTCACCTCAAGTGAGCTAGGGGCAATTTTGGACACCACAATATAAAAAAAAATTTAAACTATTAAAGAGTGTGCAAAGGAGGCCTAAGAAAATGGTGAAGGGCCTTGAGAGGAAACTGTATGAGGAGTAGCTGAGGTCACTTGATTTGTTCAGCTCGGAGAAGAGACTTAGGGGAAACCTTATGGCAGTCTACAGCTTCCTTGTTGGGGAAAAAGATGGGGCAGACATTGATCTCTTCACTCTTGTGACCAGTGATGGGATTCAAGGCAACAGCACGAAGCTGAGTCAGAGGAGGTTTAGGTTGGATATTAGGAAAAGGTTCTTCATGGAGAAGGTGGTTGGGCACTGGAACAGGGTCCCCAGGGAAGTGCTCAGGCTGCTAGCCTGTGAGAGTTCAAGGAGTGTTTGGACAATGCTCTTGGGCACATGGTGTGACTGTTGGATGTCCTGTGCAGGGCCAGGACTTGGACTCAATGATCCTGATGGGTTCCTTTCTACTCAGCATACTTTGTAACTCTATGATAATGTCTCCAAAACGGGGACAGATTTCTGTATTTTTACTAGCAAACACATGAATTAGGACTACCTATCTGATTGACAAAAATTGCTATGCTAAGGCAAATGATGCTGTTTTTTGAGGAGTAATTTCTAGTGAGCTATTGTATGAAGTCACAGTCAATATTTCAACATGAATTTGTAAGCTGAAATTAAATATTCACAGGATAGAGAATGATCCATCTGTGCAATTGCTACTTCTTAGAAAGGAAATTTTGGGAATTTTCTCAAGGAGTTTTAAAGCAATTAATAATAGTATAAAAATGCAGGTTTTTCCTACTTTTTCAACAGAAATTAATAAAAACCTGATATTTTCACCTTCTTATTATACCACAACCTCCAGCAAGTATTCATCTACTCAATTAATTCTGTTGAGAATTCACATGTCAATGTCTTCAAATATCTTTAAAACTCCTTGTTGATTTTAAGTTTGTCACCATCAACCCCAGCATTTACACAAGTAACAAAATTTTACCTTAAAGATTATTTGGCTTTTGGTATCTGGCTTTTTAGGTAACTTTGGTTTCTACTACTTCAATAAAGAACAACATTAATATCTGCCCAGACATAGAAAATAGATGGAACTGATCCAAGTTATCCACAGTTAAGACAATTCCTACTTAGAATAACTATGATTCCAACAACAGCTATTAAATATTTTGCTTGTTTCTTATTTGAGTGGCTGGTTTCAGCTTCTAGGTACTGACTCTGGATATAAGAAAAGCAAATGCCTTCATCTGTTAAGGAACCTGATAATCACTAATATTTTTTTCCCACTGAAATAGAACTACACTGTAATCAGCTGATATCTCCATCTTCTTCTTACAAGCACTGAAGCCTGCTTTGCAAAAGCATGAAGAATTTCACCATTTACCAGGGAGGGTTTTGTGGCACTTAGCTGAATTCTCTGCAAATAGTTCAATTTTGCAGCATTGTTTCAATAAGTGGGAACACAGGAATTGTGAATGGCATTCCAATATTAAAACTTCTCTAAATCTTACAAGAAAAATTTCAGTGTCTTGCTTCTGTCCTTCCCATTAGTCTTTTTGCCACAGCATCTCACTGACAAGAGACATTAAGTTGTTTGTCCACTATGGCTCTTATTTCCTCTCTGGAATCTTGATTTTTACTAGACAGCTCTGTCTTCTGTATAAATTTCCTGCACCACTTACTGCAAGACATTTGACTTCTTATTTCATTCTGTTGAATCTGGCTGTGCATAAATGGTCCCATTTTACTCAGAAATCATTCATCAACTCTATTTCTGCATCTTCATCTTTATTACTAATTGCTCCAATCTGTTCAACATCCATCAGTTTTATCCATGATTTCTGGTTTTTTTCTAAACCATTTCTAGGTATGCTACATAAGGGTTGTATGTTAAATAACCTAATATTAGTGGAGTTCCGGTGGAAAACGTAGTGCTTGTTCCCCACTGACACATACTCTTTTGAGATCCATCCATTGGATTTTCCAATGTGATCTGTTGATATTGTGTAGTGCTAATCAGAGGTCTAGGTCACATTGTGTCCTATGCCTATCATGGTCAAAATATAAAATATCTGTGCTTTTACTTTCTCGAGACAAATTTTTTATTCATCAAACACTAGAATCAGGTTTATTTGGCTAGATCTAAATTATATAAAATTATTTTGGCTAGCATTAAATGTATTCCTAGCACTGAATTTCTTATCAGTGAATTTTATACCAGCATTTCCACTATTGCTTAGGACTGATATAAGGCTTACCAGCTACTGACTATGGCAGATTAACAATTCTTCAAGCTGCTGGAATTTTCTTGTTTGGAGATTTATTAAAATGAACATCAGAGAAGCAGACATTTCCTCAGCCAATTTTTAAGGACTCTTGAATATTATCTTAATTGAATATATTTATTCATGGTAGATGATGCTTGAAGTTTAGCAGCATGAAGTGCTGTGATTTTCCATCACTTTTATATCCTAAAATGTAAAATATGCTCTCATTTTTTTTCCTGAGAAATGAAGTCACTACCTCACAGGGAGACAAGATAAAGGCATCAGGTCCTCACAGCAGGAACCAGGCTCTGTTGCTGCCACAAAGATGAGAATTTAACTTGACTGGAGTAGGACAGCAGTTTTAAGTTATTCTGAAAAGATCTCTGGAAACAACAAGAAGTCTCAGGGTTTTTGCAGTATCTTGTTCAGTATTACCATTTTCCTGAGTTTGGAACCATAACCTCACCCCTTTCTTCACTCAGCTCTTCATGAATTGATAACAGTCCCTGACATTTTGCTATCACTGCAGAGATAGTTAATCCTTAATTTTTTGCATTCATTTTCTTGGTTGCTGTACTAAGCAGGAATACTTGTAATGAATATACTCTCTTTTTCATTTATTGAACAACTCCTAATAATGATTTTGTCATACCTAGCTTGCAATGAATATTGCTTTAAGATGGTTATCTCAGTCAAAGAGTTATTCTGGTATCCTTACATTTCCTTATCCGTTTTCAAATTTTTATCCTTTCTAATTATTATTTTGCTGCTATTTTCTGTTCACATCTATGTTTCTCATCTATATCATAAATATATGTATAGATAAAATCATATTTATGTGCATCTACTATCTTAGGTCTATGAAATAATTATAAGATAGGTAGATAGATGATAGATAGATAGATAGATAGATAGATAGATAGATAGATAGATAGATTCTATTTCTGTCTCCTGTCTTGCCTTGTTTTGCTAATGAACTTTTGCAAAACATTGTTCTCTGTGATTATGATTACTTTTTTGTGTGCCAACTCGTCCTTTTCAAAAATTCCCTACAGTAATCCATATTTCTGTCACAGTCTATCACCTTTGCTTCATTATAGACAATTCCTATCATACTTCTCATACTCTTTTTAAAAAAATCTATTTGTCTGAGAGAAGATCTTGAATGCTGAAAGGTGATCATATCAAAACACTAGTACTACTAACAATATAAACTATTATCTTCTTTCCTCTGGAGTACAGCTCCCAAGATCACTTAAGGTGTTATTTCTGATGAAAACCCCCAAAACACAGTTTGAAGGAAAGATTTTTTCCTGCTTTTGTACATTTGTGTGTAAAATAATAAATAAACAAACAAACAGACAGTTATTTTGGATTGGGAACTACAGTCCAAAGACCTTTTTTCCGCTTTATGACCAAGACAGGCCCTGATGAGCTATTTGCACTCTGTTACATAGTGCATCATGTGTGAGGGCTCAACAACTCCCAGTTTTGCAAAAAAATCTAAATTCTTAATTTTTCCAAGTTTTAGCAAATTGGAGGAGGAAAATAATATGGAAAATAGTAAAAAGTGGCACTAGACACTAGATTTATTAATAAAATATATGGGTTTGGAAAACTAAGCTGTTTTGTCCTTTTTGTCATTATATTGCCAACTGAGAAAAAAAATTGCCATGGACTGTCCTCTCTTTGAGGGGCTGATTCCAATGATGGAAATGAGTTTCGTTTTTGAGAAGTACTGTGTTGTTGAGTAATTGGTTTATATTTTGCTTAAGCAATAAAGCCATTTTTCATAGGTTTGTGCAAATATATTTAGAATAGAATGTATAACCTTGATGGTTATTTAGGAAAATGTAATCAAGTTGTTATATTCACATCATTTTCTGTACTGAATTGATGGATCAGTAGATAAAGCTTCAATTACAGTCACAGAATTTTAATTTTAATTGGAAAATTACATAGGCAGTATTCACTATGACCAGAAAAAATTAGACTAATGAAAGTAACAACTAAGCCATTTTTGAGATTGTGCACTGGTATTAATTAAAGAAAACATATTTTTCATTATAACTGTTAGAATGTCTTTCAGGGCTGCATTATAAAGACTGCCTTTTGATGGTCTGGGAAATATAAACTAGAGGCAGGAAGCCAACATTTGGACCACATTCTGGGTTGTATCTATTATGTGACATGAGAATTTTAGAACTATCAGCTAGTGAGTATGACTGCTTGAGTTAGATGATTTACAAATTTAGGAGAGCAGAACTTAATGCCTTACTGCAATAATAAATATTTGAACACTTTAGAGGTAAAAAATGGTTTTGATTTTCAAAAAATGTCTAAGGATTCTGTAACCCAACTCCTATAAAGGTTGGTGTCCTTAGGGAGCTTTGAAGAATATCCAGCATAGTAGTAGTGTTTAGTCTTTTAGAACTTTTAAGAGAAAGTGAGACACACAAAAACAGGCAAGATCCTCTTGTGGCATATGCACTGGTTACCTGTGCTTACAGGGTTAGCATACCCCACCAACATCAAGACTCTTTGCACTCTTTAAGAGATCACTTTTGTATTTTTAGCACCTACAGTAAAAAAATTGAAGCTTGGGAAACTGTAAATGTTGGCAACTTGATCTAAAATTATATAAGATATAGGTGACTTTGGTGACCTCATTGGATGTAATCCCTCAGGAGAAATTACAATCTTTGGTAACTTTGATTTGTGTGCATACACATATGCATTCTAAATTGCATAATACTGATATAAGTTGAATCACACTCCAAAACTTGGAGTCTGGAAGGATAAATGAAAATAAGATGACATTTAGAGACGTATGGTATTTCCATGTGGAAACTTTTATGTTTTGGGAATATTTTGATTTGAGAAAAAAATCTGAAATACAAACATAAGATGAATTAAAGATGGCAAATGCATCTCAAAATTGGGACAGTAGATGAGACTTTCTCCCTACCAAGGAGGTAAGGAACCTTGAACAGTACCTCCCTGTTGACACCATGTTAGCTTCATAGTCAATGTTATAAATTGAGCTGTGTGGTCAACTGCTTACTTTTTCTTGCTCAGATTGGGGCTGAATCTGGCTTTCTGAACAGAAGGTAAAACAAGGTTTTCATCCACAGAGCATCTAGTTTCTCTTCGTACATTTTCAACACTGCAATCAATAGTTGCTACAGACCTGTGTGTATCTGCTCTTTAACATGCAAAGAATGTCAGCAACATAGTGACAATTGTAATGGTAAAGGTGTCTAATACTAAAAAGTTCCTGGGAAGGAGATTACATTTTCATTCAAAAACATTGCTAGACGGATGTTCAGGAGATACACAGTGGTAAGAGGCAGGTTTTCCATATCAAAAATGTGAAGAATTAATTCCTTGTGTTTTTTCCATTCTGCTTTTATGAATGTCTGTGAAAGCAGCTTCTTTCTGCATGCCTCTCATTCCAGTTCTGGCTACTTATAATTTATGACAACAAACATAATGGACCTTCTAAGCTTATAATTTCCCTTTTTACTTTTCTGTTTTCTGCATCCTGGAATTCATGAAGCTCCTCTTGGAAAAAGAATATTTGTAGTTTTTAAATTTTCTCATCTTCTTCTCTTCAGCCTAACAGTTCTAATTCTGTTCTCTGTGATATTATAGAATTGCTTTGAGCAGGACTTTGTCAGAGGAATTCTTCCCTTTACGCTACTTTTTGTGTAAACAGAAAGCAAGAATTCTAGGAAAAGAAAGTATGATTTATGCTTTAGACAGCTAAAACTGCCTACAGGAAATTAATTTATCCCCATCTACATGACAATGTCATAACACAATGTTAGAAAAGTCACCTAGAGCTTCCAAATGATTGTATTGTTTTTAGTCTCCACAAAATATTAATATCTGTTTTTCAGAAAAACCATGTCCCTACATCTGTTATTTAATTCCACACAATTTGTGCTTTGAGTAAATAATGCTGTGATGCAATAAGTTGTGAAAAAAATCAGACCATCTTCAGTTAGAGAATTAAAAATAACAAAAATCTAAAAAAAAAATATGTCTTACCTCCTTGTCTATTTAAAGTGAATAACTGCATTTCACATCACAAAAATACCAAGAAGATTAATAAATTATTCCTTTGATACATTCAAACACTATAGCAGTGTCACGGAAAAACTCATGAGAATATTAATAATTCTGTATTCAGACACTCAATTAAATCATATGCAGTAAACAAAGCATGGTGCTGAGCCCTGAACTAAGGGAGTGGAATGAGACCCTGAGCTGTTTCTCATATGCTGTTTCTCAAAGCATGAGATTTCCCAAGCAATAAAAAAACTGAGAGGCAGTCAGAAATAGTACAGTGTTTAATGAACAAATGATATATACCCTGCATTATTATCAGCATTAATTCTGACATTTCCTAAGTTTAGACTTCTTGGCTTTTAACCCTAGTCTTCTCTAATGTATTTTTGGATGTATTCTAGCAAAATGCTCTAGTGCTAAACGCTTTAGTCAGTGTAGTCCTATTGTAGTCCTACCAGGCTGCACAAAACCACGGAGACAATGCCTGTCCTTAAGATGTTTTCTGTATAAATAGGGGCAGTTTTTTGAGAGTGCTTTACATTTTTAGGGGGTTTTTAATAACAATGTTTGAGAGGTTTTTTTCTCTTGCTAAGGCTTTCCAAGTGGCATAGAATTAAGGGCAGCCAAGTGTCTCCACCAAAACAGCTTTCTAAAGGATTGGCTTACAGTGGGGTTCTCAGCCAAAGGTCAGGGTGTTACACCCTGCCCTGGTCATGTTGCTGAAAGGAAAATGAGTCTCCTCTAAATCCTAGATAGACAGGACAGGCTCCTGGCAGTGGAAGGGAAAGTTCTGGTACAAAAAAGATTGTGATTTTCTGAGCTATAAACAATTGAATCGCACATGTTTTAGTGAAGACATTTGAATGTTGCTGGAGAAATATTTTCTGTAGGATTCACAAATTCCACCTAGCCTTTACAAACAGCTCTTAGCCGAATATTTTGTGCACACAAACTGAGCAGTCTTATCCTTGCTGATTGATTTTCAAATTGATATTGACTTTCCAATTCACATTCCCCTCACTGAGTGCCTTCCATTCATCCACCTATCGTATTTCTAGCATGCTCATCTCTGTAGCCTGTCAAGGCCTTACATAAATCATCTGAGGCATAATCATGTGGCAGATACCTATGCAAATGATCATTCTGTTTGCCCGTCCCTATAATCTAGTAACTTTCAAAGGCACAAAAAATCCCTTCCTTTCTCTTGGCACTTTGCAATGCAATCTATTAATCTTGATCTATTTGCCTATTTTAACCTTCCTGTTTTCTTTACTGGGAATAAAAATCATACTTAACTGAAACAGAGCTGATGGGCATTCGAACAGTCATCACAAATACAAAGCAAAACATCATGTGTTACAATACTGAACTGCAGAGAAATACATAAGACAATGCATCTAGACTGAATTTATGTAAATCACCTTAAAATATGCTTTTGAAAAAAAAATAAAAAACACTAAGAAAACAACTTACCATTTCTATTCCAGACTTTCAGTTAATAATTTTTCCTGTAAGAATGAATTAAACTTGCAACAAAAAAATGCAATGTTATTGCAGTATTTGTGATAAATTGCTGCAAATTCAATTTCAAGAAGAAAACAAAGAAGATACCAGAAAAACATGTATAATTTTGAATATGGTGTATCTGTTACATTAGAATGACATTAAAAAATGGAATTATCCATTTCCTGGTGTGGAATAATTTTCTTGAGCATTTTCTTTTTATGAACTAAAAAGAATTAATAAATAAAAACATTCATTTGGAAAATAAAATGAGCTAGTTAAGAAAAACATCTTTGTTCTCAATATGATAGGTAACCATGAATATTTGTTATTTTCCTGTGTCTTTCAATAAATAAGTGTTATATTTTAATACAGATATTTTTCTTACAATGTCCTTCAAATGCACTTCTTTCCTTTGGAAAAAAAATAAGCATTTCCTAAAGATTCATTTTGTCAGTTTTTGACAGAATATTTACACCAAATTTTCAAATTTTAAATTTCATTTATTATGTATTTTAAATCATTTTCTTGAGCCAGTAAATACTTATGAGTATTTTCTACTACAAGGAATTTAAAAAGCATTTCAGAAAACTTTTCAGCACACTGAAAAGAACACATTTCAGTGTGCTTTTCCCAAACAGGGACAAAGACACACTTGTAAAGAAGAAAGTGTGTGGGTTTTAACTTTACCATTTAAAATTCCATCGTGTTCTCTCACCTTTATAAAAGGAGCACATCTTAAAAATAAAGTAAGCTATACCAATGATAGTTGAAGTAGTTAACACAAAATGTAATTGAAATTAAATTTACTAATCACCTAAGTTTGGGGGAAAAAAAGGTAGTAAGAAAGAAAAGAGAGAAAACACATCACATCTACATAATTATTTTCATTGCTAAATTTTCTAAAAAGAAGTAACCAAAATATCTCCAGATGTCCTGAAACTTCTTTGGTCAGAACATGAAAATCCAAAAATTCCTTCATTTTTTAAACTGTTTGTCAAGTCTGTAGTGACAGGTGGTGCTTTTTTTTTTTTTTTGCCATCAAATTACCTTTCTGTTTACCAATAGTAGAACACTTGAAGCATTGTTAAAAATTTTATTTTCCATCATAGACAGAAATATAGTCTGATATATATTTGTTGCATGGGTCCTAGAGACACAGTAAAAAGCCATTGTCTACTTAATTACCATCTGTTACAGCAACAAAATGATCACAGCTCCTCTTTGTGCTTTGCTTTCACCAAACTCTAAAAGTAGGCTGAGTCATGCTTCTGCCTCTCAGAGGGACTGGGGTGTGTGGGAGAGTGACCGTCCCTAGAAGAGAAGGACTGGTACAGGACAGACAGAGACTGCCCTAAGGAGGGTCACTCTCTGCTCTCTGCCCTGGGAATTATCCCTGGCAAAGACCAATCTGCCAATTGCCAGCACCAACAGGAGTCAATCGGAAGGAAAACCTGCCCTGTGTGGCATATCTGCTGTTTTTCTCTTCACTCACGTAACAGAAAAATCCTGACTTGGCTTTTCATCCTGAAGTGGAATTCCATTTTTTGTTGTTTCTGATAATCTTTAACAAAGAACTGGGTTAAACTCAGAAATGAACTACTGGTTCAGGAACTGAAGGATGAAAGTTTCAGACATTTCTTCTTAGAGTTGTTTCATCTGGGAAAGTTCAAACTTGCGTCTTGCTCAGCAACATGATTTTTCCGTTCCTGATTTTAGGTAGATAATTTCTCTTGTGCTTTTTTAAAGGAGGTATATAATTCTTCACAAGGGTCTTGGGTGCTATCTCAAGTGGGATGCCTTTATCCTTGAGTAAACCGCAGTTGTACGGACTAGCTGTATCAAAAACCAACAATGAATAAAGTGTTCCTATGACAGCCAAGTTTATTTATTTCTAATAAAAGTATTTATTCAACTACAGTCAGTCCTACCTGACTACCCAGTGGGACTTCTCTGAGGATGTACTTAGGGCTCTACAAGATCAGGACTCACACCTTCATGAAACGAGTGAATTGTTCTCCTGATGACACAGGACGTTTTTCAGATAATGTTTTGTTAGTTGCAAGATCAAGTATTTTTATTTCTAACTTAGTGCATTTTTAATATTTGTCACTTTCATTCCAGTTGAAGGACACTTCTTCAATGATGTTGCTAAATTTGTTGGGTAGGTGCATTTTTGGTATGTGGTATTCTTGTGTAAAGTAAATTTATCTAAATTCAATATGAATTTCTGCCATGCAGCATCACAGATACTGACAAATGATTGATTAGATCTGACAGAGGAAAATGAAGTATACTTGACATAAAGCATCTATACTGCACTGTCAATACTTTGCTGTGCAGCTGGGAAGATAATTTATCTATTTTCAACCTTCTTCATTTATTTCCCATTTACAATTATAAATAAACTTCAAACATTTCTCTTTGTTTTGCTTCACCTTTCTCTGCTCCTACTGTTGGAGCCCTACCATGCTCTGTACTGAGGTTTCTGAAATATATGTTCAGGAACACTCAGAATTTACTAACCCTGCTCAAAATTTATTCCCTTACAGAGTGAGAAATGGAAAATATTTAGTTAAGCTCCAAAATACTCAACATTTCATGAAAAAAGAAAAAAAAAAAAGAAGCCTAGCTGAAAAAAATGCAATATTTGCAAATATCCTACTTAAAGCAACAAAAATATTTGTATTATATACACTGATACATAAACATTTAACTTTGTATCAGACACCGCCCAATATTACTCCCATGGAAACAAACTCCTCAAAACAGTGCATTTGTTTAGAATTACATCCACTATTAATAAGGAATGAGTGTGTGGGCACTAGGATTGTATTTCTCTCTGAATTTCCTGAGTTTATTGCAGTAACAGTACCTCACACCTTGTTTTATTGGCAAGTTCTGTTGCAGAGCATAATTAAATCAATAAGTATATGGGCATGACACAATGTTCTGGTAAGTTTCAAGCTGAGGAAACATAAATTGACTGTAAGCTATCTGCAGAAAAAGAGAAAACTTTTCTTAAAGACACAACACTCATAGCCTAAAAAGCTATCACCGAGGTTATAGTAGGTATGGATGGCTGCATCTGTAGTGGTTAACTAGCTTCAAAAAAGACTCTAAGGTCCAGATTTCTGGCTGTAAATACTTAGAACAGAGCCATTCTCCTTTTTGCATCAAAATAAATAGGTTTAAATTTTTTAATTGTAGAGATAGTTCAATTGTAAGGCTTTTTTCCCTCTTCAATTTTTTTTTTTTTGTTTGTCTTTGTTTTTCTTTTCTTTTTTAATGCATATAATCTTTCATGAGACATTTCTTGGGCATGATACAGCAAGATTTAGATGCAGAACTGCCACTAAGCTGGTGGGAATTGCCAATTAAATCTAAGGCACAATATTGAGAGTCTATGTATCTAAGCACAGTTTCAAGTGTTTCCATATGGTGGAAAAACCTCCCTGAACCTGACTGATATTTAAATTTGTACAATATAGCACTAGGAAAATACAGATAAAACTTTGTTGCTTTATTTAGAACATCATTATTCCCAGCAGGATAACTTCCTGCTCTCTTGGGACCAGAGTTTAAGATCAAGTCTGAGCATTCAGCTTTCCTAGGTAAAAGGAGCTCATGTATAATTGATGTTGATAGCATTAAATGAAGCACTCATTGTCTCTTTTTTTACTACCTGACTTAAGAATCACGGTCTGCAAACAATGGAAAAACCAAGCAACCAATTCCCCTAGACTGTTTAATTGCTTCAAAGGAGGATGTGAATGGAAAAGCAAAGGCACTTCCAGTAGCATCAACAAATCAAATATAGGTTAGCACCAACTGGAAATAGTAATTTGACAAAATGAAGACTTTTTCACTGTAAAAGCAAAAATTCCCATGCATCCATCCAGGGAATTGGTCTCAAGAAATTCAACAGCAAGTTCAGTAGGTTCCTTCTGTAACAAGATTACTGAAATTTGCAGTTGGCTTGGATTTCTGTGAAAGCCAAAAAATGCTTATTTTTTGTTGGATAAATATTCCAGAACATCAGGTAAAGTAGCTGATAGCCCTAAAGAGAAGTAATTTTGAATTAATTTCTATTATTTACATCTTTTTAGAATTGTCAAAAAGTTTCATTTGACAGTTTTAAAAAGGAATACTGATTTTCCATTTTTTGGAAACAATTTTAGCATGAAAACCGTGGTATAAACATTCATAAAAAGTGGTGGGAAATAAAATGTTTCAGAATTATTTAAATTCTGACCAAAAAATCTTTTTTACTTTCCGATATACCTCACTTAGAAAATGTTCCAATACCCTTCTCCTTTTGCTGGGTGGAAAGTCATGTCCTTGCAATTCTATATTCAGTGACAGCAACCGAATATAAACTAAAAGCATTCTCAAAAAATATTACATTACCTTCAGATCAGCATTTCTAGTCCCTGTTAATGGTAAAAACATAAATATACATTATTAGCTGCAATCTAACTTAAGCATTATACAATATGAAACTGTGCCAAGTCCAAGAGGACTATAAGGATGAAGATTTTTTGACATATCACAGAAAAAATGAAACTGAGAAAGCCTCTTCAGGTTTCCATGTAAAAAGAATCATTAAATAGAAAATCATTAAGGAAGTTTCTTTTTTCAGCCATTCCTACTTGAATGCTAGAAGAAAATTTTCTTGTACATCTCTATATACTTCATGCATAGTGTACCAGTGTGGGAAGTAAATCTTACATTTTCTTGTACTGCAGAGAATTCCTGTTAATTACACTCAGTTCAAGTGTTAATTGAAGTACTTTAGCGCTTCATTTGTACTCTAGAGTCTCTGGCTACATCCATTTGAACTCCCTGTCTACTTAAGAGGAAGCATTGAAGCCTTCAATGAAAACTACAAGTCTAGAGGTAAGACTAGAAACAAATAGTAAAGAAAAAGAAAAAAAAAAAGAAAAGGGACAGAAAAAGGTTAAAGAAAGACTTAAAAAAATTGGAAAAAAAAGCACCCTGGTCTCTTTAGTTTTTGAAAACTTTGGAATCTGTCAGTCACTAGAAAGTTAAACTTCAAAATCTGACCATGAAATATCGAAGCAGCAAAGTTACCACTCAAATACCGCAACAAAATTATTGTATTCTCAGCTATAATTAATATACTTTCAATTAGATTAAAAGAAATAGATGGAAAAATGTAAAATGTTTTGAGAAAACGTTTTCAAACCACCTCTTCTTCCAATTATACCAATAGATTTAATAAATAATAAATTTTATGTGCCTGTTCTTAGACTACAGCTACAAACACACTGCTACTACTGAAGGACAGCAGTAAGAAATGTGAGCCAAGACTCCCTATACTTCCAGTGGTGCCACTTATAATACGAAGCAAAAGATATTAAAAATGCAACTATATCAGAAGTTCAGAAAATCAGTTTTATTTAAATGTAAATTAAAAAACTCTTCTTTCCTCCAATCTAACAGAATTGCAAAGTCCACTGATTTTAATTAAGATGGGAAAACTGTTTTGATAAAAGAAGAAATGACCCTAACATGTGCCCAAAACTTCAAATGAAACTACATATGAAGTGAATAGAAGAGAAAAATTATAGCTAAAGTTAACTTTTCCTCTATGCTGTTTTTTATAATTTTTCTCTTTCTTTCCTTCTTTCCTGTTTTTTTCTTTTGGTATTTATGAAGTGGAAAGCCCAAACTTCTCTAAATCTCTTTCTATGTGTATGATTACAGAAAGTATAAGTATACAAAACCATAGAAAGATTAATTGTAGATAAAACAATTGATTGACTCTTGAATAAAGATTTCATTCAAAATCACACTTAGTACATACAAAAACAAAACCCCAAAGACACTCCTTATTGTAATCCAGCCATTTTTGTTTAAGAGCTCTAAATAATCAAGAAGATGAAGAGCTACCCCTAAGAGTTGGAAAGCAACCTCAAAGTGCTCAGAATATAAGCAAAGTTGGGTAAACAAAGTTTTCCCAGGAATAGCTGAATACAGCCAAGGCTTCAGCAGTCAGATTTCTTGATTACCAAGCTCTTGATGCATGCTCTGGATGCCATGGCAATCTAGACTGTGGACATCGTTGCTGCTGTTCCTCAGATTTTTCAAATTCTCTGTGAAAGTTTTGCTTTAACTTTCTTGGGTTATGATTTTTTCTTTTTTTGCTCAGAAAACCAGCCCATAACAGAATATAGCGACTTAAAATACTTTTGAGGATAATGGCCACAGACACAATGGCATTCTGCCTATGCAGGTGATGACTCAAATAAGAATACAAACATTTCCTTTCTTTTGTAAACACTTCATATCAACACATGTGCATGTTATAGTAGAAGAGTTAAAACCTTATTTTTGAGAATATATGGAAGAGCAAACTATTTTTTAAATGAGTCAATCATTAGAAAGAGGCCTGCATGTGAAAGACACATATAGCTGCATAATTTGGAATGACGGTGGATAATATTCTCTGCATATCACGAGGAGGAGAAACATAGATCTTACTTTCCTAATATATTTATAAGTAATGAAATTGTAGAAGCATGAATTATCAGGGATGAATTAAAGTACAAAGGTCTGACTGAAAATATACACACTGGTATAGATTGTACTTGAATGTATTGTGGTGTTACTTCCTGGAAATTGATTTAATGATCCATTTTCATAAGACCCAAAACAAGTATCAGATAACTACCTACTTTAGCAAATGGCTACAGGTATCCAATATTTCACTAATGGTAGCTGCAGTATAATGCAACTCATGTTGTATATAAATCTATTAAAATGCTAATTGCTTCATCAGGCTATTACTAGCACTAGTTGCCTCTGTCAATACAATATTAGCATCTCTATTTGAGTCTTAGAATTAGAGGGTCAATTATAATACCCTTAAGATCCATCAAAGGTAATTGAATGAGGTATTTAATTGACACGTATTCTGAAGAACAAAAATATTTACTGGGATTCTGGTTTTTAGGAATCTGTTTCCTTTGGATTGAACTTTGCCCTTTTGGTCTCTAAAGGTGTTTCTCCGGGAAAGCCTTGTGGAGAATAGGAATGTAATACAGTCTTCCACAGTGCCTGCTTATTCTCCAGGACTCAGTGATGTGTATCTAAATCTCTCTAACACTCATTCTGTACAGTCACTGATGTATTTGCAGTTCTGTACAGCAGCTGCTGACACATAACCAGTTATTTCACAATGAAACCTATAATAACTCTTTCTTTCCAAGTGAAATTTTGTCAAAACTGGCACCTAGATACTGTGATTGCTGTGATACAAACATCTGAGAGAGGGAAAACTAGCCTAAGCCCTAGACTCATTCTTCTCTAGAAGTATGTGTGCAAAAACATAAATGTCTAAAGTCATGGTGGTTTCTTGCATATTTTAATTTTTCTTCTTAAATCCTGATCAGTGTTACATTTACATCATTTCACAGTTCAGTCTTTTCTGGTCTAATACCAAATGACTTTTCTCTAAAAAACAGGGTAAGTAGACTACGGTTATATTTTTTAACCTCATCAAGAAAGTGTAATGTAAACACAAATGTTGGCTAAAAGCATATGCTGAACTTCAGTGAAATAACTGCATTCTCCTGTTATTGCAACTCTTCTGCAGTTTATTATGCTCAGTGATTTTGTCCTGTCTGAAATATATGTATAATTTGTGCACATGCATCTTCAAAGCAGAAGTGTAACCTGTGGCTGCACATTTCGAAGAGATGGATCTGTTACAGAACAGAGGTTCATACAGAGTATTTTAAGCATACAGGAACATACCTGTTCTACCAAATAAGTACTCTTTTTGACTTTAACTTTGCCCCAAATGCAGGTTTATATACATTCTCTTTGGTGAGAATGCAACCAAACCCATGATTCTAATAAAGAAACATATAAAACTGGGAAGCATAAACTACAGTGGAAGCTTTTAAACTGGAAACACAACAAAAAGATCTTAAAGGCCTCAAAACTTCTGTTACCAGATAGTGGGAAACAGATAAATTATGATAACTGACTTCCCATCTCTGAAATTTGCAAACTCAGTAATGTGGCTTGCTTCTGGGCAACAAAATGCTATTGCCTTGGAGTAGTTCTCAACCAGAAGTTCTGTGATAAGAAATGTTCTAGTTCATAGGAAGTACTGAGGGTTGAAAAACACAGGCTATACAAAACATTTGGGAGCACAGATATTTTCTCTGCATGAATGTTTCCTTTGCTTATATGTTCTCCATCACTTACTCAATTCCTGTGATGCTGGCCAAGTTCAGAAGGGCTAAACATTGCCCAAGTCTCAACATGTAGTTATCCTCATGCCTGCACAGCTCTACAGAGCTATTTAAAGACATCTGCAGCTTTTAATCCTTTTTCTCTAGTCCTGGTCATTTACATTCCTTGAGGATTTTTCAGTCCATTAAATATGACCTTTCAACGTTCTGTTGGAGTTTTATAATACAGTTAATGCATGACTTTGTCCTCAGGGACAAAGTGTACGGAAGTAGCCCATGTGCTACCCAAAACAATGGTTTTATCCTCCTCTAACTGGAAAGATTTTAAAATGTGGCTCAGTAACTAAAGGTACTATGACTGTTTCAAGAAGCTTTGTAGTCACACAGAACTCAATACCAAATCTGAGGCTCAAGCAGAGCATTTTCCTCTCAACAGTTGTTTATAGGTACATCCTCACTTTGTACTTCTACTACCATGGATAATCTTTCTCATTCTAATATCAGTAAGAAGGAATTAAAAATAATAAGACTAATTATAACAGTCAATATATCAATAAATGTATGTTAAATACCAGGTTATATCTGTAGTATTTGAGGAACTGGAAGGAATGCTTATGGCTTGGCACAGAGCTAACAGCAAGAGATGCTGAAAGTACTAAAACTCACAGGGAAATGTTGTTTATACTTCACTGCCTGCTTGGCTGGTGTAGTTTTTGGAAATGCTTGTTTAAGATAAAGGTGTCTACAAACCCTTTGTGTAAGGACTGTGTTGACTTATTCAGCCCACTTATATGGATGATAATTTTCCACAAAATGAAAACATAAGTCATCCATGACTGTACTTGATTCTAAATTTTTGAAATTTTTCACAGGGTAGGACAATCTTTTGAAATCTTCCACATAGTATGGCAATCTTTCCTTTCAGAATCTGACATCAAAGACCCTGAAGTTTCAGAAGTCTCCCTAATTTGCAAGACAGAAGGTCAAAAGCAAACAGACAACAGTTTCTCCTAGAAAAGAACAAAACTTAGTTGTTTCTATCTTCTGTGTCCAGTGTAATTTATCAAGTTAAAAAAATAGTCCTTGATTT
The DNA here is from genome assembly GCF_036417665.1 of Passer domesticus. NCBI lineage: Eukaryota > Metazoa > Chordata > Aves > Passeriformes > Passeridae > Passer > Passer domesticus. The sequence continues at coordinate 62,835,059 of NC_087476.1, read as the reverse complement.
AAGGCCCTGGACAATATCTGTGAAATGCAGCCTGTAGGCTAAGCAGGAGAACATCTGTCTCTCAGGAAAGCAGGGCAGGATGCTAACTGCAAAGTGCAAGTTGTACTCAGTGTACCTTCAGCTGGGTGCATTGTGCCAGCAGCAAACTCCTGGGAGCTGGAACAGTGCATAAGTCAACTGACTTTTTTTTTTCTTCTTTTTTAATCTTGCTGTCTCCTACTGTACTTCTATGCATAATAATCATTCCTTAAGCTCTTGGCTCTGCCTGACAGCAGTGGCTGCATGGCTCACAGATGGCTCATGGAGACTTCAGCCCCCTGTTTCTGTTGACTCTTACAGGCACTGAGAGTTTTGTATGCGACTAAGCAAATCTAAAAGTAACTTTCTTTATATAAGGTTTTGTCAAAGATATTAATTCATTTCTGAGCTGCTGCAGAATGTTTTCCCAGCTAGCTCAATTGGGAACATCTAGGAGAGCAAATCTTTCCAGTAGCATGATGATACTTACTCTGCAGAAAGGAGAAATGCTGACTCTGTGAGTGGTTGGATTGGCAACAGTTGTCCAATAAGCATAGTTCAGCAGTCCATCCTCTAATGCCAGGTCTGTAACTAGAACAGTTCATGCCAGAGTAATGTATTGACTAGGTCAGGACATTCTTTTCCTTTGCACAAAAAGAACTACAAAAACATTATTTCCAGTAGGCAGAAAGCAACCTGATTTAATGGTTGTGCATGTCTACAATATGCTGTTGCTACTGAGAGCAAAATGGATAAGGTAGAACTGCATGTCTGAAAGATGCCCTGATGTTTCAGTGGGTCCCAGTAGGCAGAGTATGATCTACATGTGGTGTTGTATGAAGCTTGTAAATGTTTCCGAAACATCATGCTGGTGATGCGTCTGGTTTCTGAATGAACAAACAAGCAGAAATTCAATATGGATGTAGAGTCAAGTACTTATTAATAACCATAGTTATCTCAAATATGAAAGGGCAGCTGCAAATGTTGTTGTTAAGGAGTTGCCTGTTTTTATCCATTAAAGAAGCAAATCTCTTTCCTGTGCCATTTGTTACATGAGTCACATTGTGTCTGGTTAGATCAGCCTGTGTTGTATCAAAAATGCACACTGTGTGTGCTGACAAAGCCCAAAGCAATACAGTACAGGATACATTTCCAGCCTAATAAGTGGGAAGCTACAGCTGTGTCTTCTACCAACAATGACACGCATTGTATTTGCTTTCCAACATGCAGCTTTTCACTGTGGGCTAAATGTGCTGCAGGCAGAAGTTACCTGAGTAGAATGCAATAGGCCTTGAAAACAAGCATGCACACAACCCTACTGTAATGTGGTCAGGAGAAATGACATATCCTCATTGTACTCAGTATTGGTATAATTATTATAGGTGCTCAATATACTATTTTGTCACAGTGATCCTGATGTAGCCATTACATTATTGCAAGCTCTCTGATATAGGAAGATACAAGGTTTAAGAGCTGGAATTCTCACATACTAGATAACATTGTAAATCCTCCTCCAAAAATAATTATTGGTTAATAGGATTGAAGGGGGACGTAGTTCAGTGAACTCCAGGCACAAAATGTGGTTTATTCCCACCTGTTTATACATGTGTTCTCCCCCTATCTATCCCACAAGTCTTTTTTCCCTCTTAATAATTTCAACATTCTCTGTGCTTGTTACTTAAATGCTTTCCCTCTCATTTCTTAATTTTACTTAATGTGTCACCAATCTCATAATATTCCATCTTTACAAAGAATAATGGAATACAGAATTTAATGGAATACAGAACTGAAAAGTTCTTAACTACTCCTTTTTTTCCTAGACTTGAGTAGGCAATAGTGGTACTGTAATTCTTGCTTATCTATTAAATGTTTAGCTATTACTAAGGAAGAAAGTGAACTTAAAATCCCACAATATGAGTTTCATCTAAGTCATCATCTTCCTTTTATTTCCTTCTTCCTTTTATTTCCTTCTTACTTCTTTTCTTATTTCTCTCCTACATTTTGACTGCAGGCTCTTTGGGAAAGGAACTCTATTTTTATTCCTTTTAGTTACATCTAGCATATGTATGCTGTGTCTAATAAGTAATGTCAAACAGCTCTTGTCTTACTACTGCCATTCTAGTTGTCTTCCAAACCATAGGTCTCACACACAGGTTTCTGAGGTCAGAAGCACTAAAAGACACTCACATACAGGCATAGCGTAATTAGAGCATGCATGTAGGAAGGAGCTGCCAGGACCTTGCAACACTTCTGCAGAATCTGGTGAAAGATGGGGATAGCCCTGAATGATGGCAAAGCAAACTGTGAACTGCAGCACACATATGCCTATAAGAAAACACACGGAGATGCAATCAGCTTCTTTTGCTGCTCTTGTGATCAATGGATTCTTATCATTACTTTAGAAAGCAGCCCTCTAGATGGCTCTTCCCAAAGGAAATCCAATAATAAGTGTTGTTTAGGAAGACAATTTTTGTCCAGAATTATTTTGTGTGGTATAAAGTTCCAAACTTTTCTAGTATATTTTCAGACAGTTTCTGAAAGATTTGGGTTTTTCATCATCAGGATATCTTCTACCTATAAAGGAGAAATTTCAGCACATGAAAGAGTGAAACTGGCCATTCATATGAATTTGCTAACATTATGCTAATCAGCAAGTAAAAACAACATAATCCCTTGATCCATATTAAACAAGTGTTCTCAGCAAACAAAGCCTTTTCATCTCAGAAAATGGACACATTTTTCAGGCTTACTGTGTACAAATGTCCATTCCTGATCTTCATGAAAAGCAATATTTTTTTTAGTAAGCACTTCTTATTTGCTATTAAAACATTATTTTGTTTAAAAATATTTCAATTTAATTTTAAAAATAGGACAATCCTTTCAACATGTTGCATTTGGAAAATTTTGTCATCATATCAGTGTCTGTAAGACTATCTGTTTCCTTTCAAAGGGGAAAAAATTCCTGTATGTATATTTATGACTGTATTTGAACATGTTTTGTGAAATTTCTTTACATGAATGCTTAATTCTTCCTGGATTATGCAGACCAGTAGTTAGAAAAGAAATCAGATTTTAAGAGGCTGTAACACTTGTGCTAAGTTTCATTAGAACACCTGCACTGTCTGTGAAGAAGAGTGGTCAATAAAATCAATGACTTCTATCTTTAAATAAAATAGAAAGGTAAAATGAATTCGTGATGTACCAGATAAAGGTCATGTGTTAGCAACATTCAATATTTTAAAACCATAGAACAAGAGGAGAAAGTCAGTCTCAGAAAAATCATGACCTGTTTCTTCTTCTATTCCATGGCTTCGTTTCTCTGCTTTTACTGACCTTGATGTTATTTTTTGTTTTGTTACATGCAGTTTGCTGTGTTCGAGGAGGCTTCTGCACAGCATCACAATTGTGCAAGATTTGTAGATGCCATTTTTCTGTCTCTAAAAGACAAACATACACTTGCTTGTGATACTGAGGCTTATTTGTTTTCAATAACTCTGCTTTGCACTCAAAACCAGAGTCTATAAAACAAGTTAGTTTGAGGAAGAAGAATTGAGAAGGAAAGAAGGAAATATGAGCCTGTATAATTTTTGTCCAAATACTTGTTCTTCTTTTGTACAAGAGGCTTTTTTCACAAGTGGAAAGTAGTGTGATCCAATCTGCAAGATTAATACAGCAAATTTATTTTTATTTAAGTGGCAAGAGAGAACAACCTTTGGATCAGCAGATACTGCAGGAACAACAAAGTATTACCTTCTACCCACCAGAGCTCCCTGTGGGTGGTGCAGAAACCAGTGTGTTTGGCAGCTGCTGCTTGTGAGAAGGGAGGGAGCACTATTGAGTGAAGACAGGTATAGCAGTCCCAAGCCCCAGGTGTAACCTCATTTACTGTTTTGCTTGGATCACCCATGCTTTGGAGGCATGACACCAATTTCTCACAGTGCAAGACAAATACAATCATTGTTGTAATAGCTCAGTGCACAGTGAAATCCAATTAATCTATGCATTTGGAAAACTAGTAGAGAAGGAAATGTCTTCTTAACCCTCAGTGGAAAGTTAACCTAAAACAGTACCTACATATACTGGCACAAAGAAGAAAGTTTCCAATAACATAAAATCTGAGGTCTTGCAAAGCAAAGACTTATTTTTAATTATAAGGCAGCCGTCCCTGGCCAAATTAATTGGAGCATCAAAGTTAGTCAACTACATCAAGGCATAAAGTATCTTGGTTTCACTCGTAACTTATGTTCTGCCAAGATATCACAGTATAAAATGCATAGACTTTTGTTTGTGATTACATTGCCTTAGTATTGTACAGTGTTGTCTTCTGGGAATTTTTTCAAGAGGTAGTTACTATGAACAGTAGTCCATACTGGAGTATATTAGGGACATGGTTTAGTGGTGGACTTGGAAGTGCCAAGAGTTGAACTCCATGATCTTAGAGGTCGTTTCTAATCTAAATGATTCTATGATCCAATATTGCACAAAACTGCTAAGCTGTTAGGCGTGAAGAGCCAACTGGTAGTTATGAAATTAAAGTGCTCTCCAGGTCAATTTTTTTGGCAGATAAATATATGTAAATCACTTTTATTTGAAGTTATAGAATCACAAGATCACAGAATCATCCAAGCTGGAAGTGACCTTGAGCAATCTCTACTTCAATCTCCTACTCAACACAGGGTCAGCTGCGCAGGTAGCTCAGGATTTCATCCAGTTAGATTTTGAACACCACTGAGGGTGGGAAATACAAAATCTGTTCCACTGCTTGACTGCTGTCATAATGAAAAAAGGGTTTTCTGACATCCAGTCAAGCCTGTTTTTTCAACTCCAGTCTGTTGTCTCTTATCCTCCAACCAAGCCCCGCTGTAAAGGGCTCAACACTGTCTTCTTGTTGAACCTCCCTCCCAAGCCCTTCCCACATGCTGAGGATTGCTCTAAATTCCTTCTGAAACTGTCTCTGCCCCAGATTGAACCACCTCTGGTGCCTCAGCCCCTCCTTGACTGCTGTATGCTCCATCCCCAACCAACTTGGTGAACCTTGCTTTAGTTTACCAATGTCTTTCCTTTACCTAAAACTGGACCAGTCTTCCAGATGCAGTTTAACTGTGCTAATTGGAAAGAGATGTAATAGAAAACAAAAATTTGCCAGGCTGTGGTTACAAGCACTGTGCCAAGGCTATCTCTATTTCTGACTGGTCAGCATGCAGATAAGATTATTAAGTGAAAAAAATTTTGGCTCAATTTCTAAAACTGATACTTTCACTTTTAAAACATCTACTTCCATAATTTTTCTGGAGAATCAAGTGCTTCACTTTTGCTTTCCTAAAAGTACAGATTCTGAAAACAATTTTGTAAAAAATAACAAATGAAAAATTAAGCTCTACAATAGTGCCATAACTGAGAGGGAAACAAAGCATCATTGTTGCTATTCAGAGAGAACAGATCATGCTGAAGGTGTAGGGTGTTTCCCTGGTAATACAAACACTCAAGATTTGTTCTTTCTTTCTACAAGACCCACCCAATCCTTGGAAGCACATCTACAAATACTGTTTTAATAAACCTTTGTTCCTGAACAACTGTGCCATTATATAATCTCTTCAGTTAAAAAGAAAAAGTAATATGACCTAAAATATGAACACTCTCAAGTTTATATGAATATATGATATTTATATAACAAGAAGTTAGACAAGCACTTAGTTTAGATGCTGATTTTTTTGTGAAGCAGCCTCCTGCACTTTGGAGCACAGGCACACACAGATATTACAGCTTTCTGGAAAAATTATACAATTCACAAAATTGCTGCAGATCTCTAAGTACTATAAATATCCCTATCTAGTGATTAAATTTGATTCTAAAATTTTAGTACCACACTGCAGACAATAAATGAGGAAAGACTTCTAGTTATGAAAAAAATAAGAAATTCTCTGACTTGTGGGTGTGTAATAATTTTTGGTGGGGAGTGTCTAGTTATTGAACAGAGGACAAAAGTTCTTACACAAAACTCTTTTTTGTGCTAAAAAAGGCTGCAACAATTCGCTAGTTTCAACAGCTTTCTTTCACACTTGGTCTTAAAACAACTGAGAGCATTTCTCCAGCTTTAAAATTTGATTCAAAATTTAATTTATGATTAAGGAAACTAAAGTATTTTGGTGCTCATATTCCACTTTTTCACTTACAAATTCATCTCAATTATCATTTGATACAATCTAAATAATATTCTATAGAGATTCATCTTCTGAGTTTGTAGTAAGACACGCTTATTTTAAAAATTAGCTATATTTAAAAACAGTAGAGCACATCATACTCAGACACCTTGACAGAAAAAAGGGTTAATTTGGTCAGCTTTAAAATATATGTGTGCTTGTGTTTTTCAGGCAGTTTTGTCACACCACAACTAAATAAGAATTTAATTTCTTATTAAACATATGAAATGTGACAAACAAAACATCAATGAACAATAACAACAAATGGTGACAAATGAAAAATGACAGCCTCCTCCAGAAGCTTCCTCCAAACTGATTTCCCAAGAAAATCTGTATCTAACTACTCTTTGAACACTCCTTGTTTATGGAGTGTTTATGATATGTTGTACTTATGATTGGAAACAATTGCCTCCAGGAGGTACCGAATAACAGAATGCAAGTTTTTCATTGTCCTTGGCCTTAAGTCATTCTCCTTCTCCACACGTGGCAACACACCTTACTCGGGATGTTGCCAAAGATTAAGGTGACATCTTGATAATGAAGGTGATTATTGGCCTAACAGTTTGGGCAACACATGTGTGTAGAACAGCAGGAGAGGGGCCACAGCTAAAGGCTTCTTTTTATAGCTTTTTACAGATAAAGATCTCATGCAGATAAAGGATTCATATTGCAGAAGGACTCGTCTATTAGTCAAACTTCTGATTCAAATGTCTGCAATCTACTTATGGTTTCTCTGTAAAATGACGGTGACCCTCTGAGAGTGCATCATGCAGAGAGTAAAATAGATGTCATTGACTGCTTGTGCACAAGTAACAATGCTGGAGAACCCTAGGACTGCCTCACCAGTCCAAGCAATAGAGCAGCCCAAGGTAGTTTTGGCCTGAGTGAGCTGCCACTCACCTAAACTACTCCTGGGCACATTTGGAAGTGAGCATGGGCCAGCAACTGCTCCCAGCAGGCACCTGACTTGGGAGCTGCAAGAGTTTTCAATGGTTTGGGCATGGGCTGTTCCCTGACAGCTGGTCCCTGTGGATGAGATGGTGGTCCTGGGAATATTTGATGGACTAGTACAAGTTTCACCTCTACTGCTCTGCCTATGCAGTAGTTACAGGTCAGCATGCCCTGCTCCAAAATTGGGGAGCACAGGTCTGCCTTTCACAAAAGCTTTGTAATGTGAGGTCAGCCCTGCCATGATACAGCCATGGCTTTGGGTTGTTTCCTAGAATGTTCAGGATACCTACAGGACTGTTTTTGTCATGCCATGTGTAAAGCTTATCAGATCCCCTCCCAGGCAGCAGGATCACCTGTAAAATATTTAGGTATGTTTAATAATTACCAAAACTAAAATCAGAGATATGCTTTTCTTATGCCATGTCTGATGGCTTTCCTAAACTCTGACCCTTTAGGAGCTATTAGTTTCTCTACAGAAACATATGCTTTGAATTTGTGCTAGTGTGTGTTCAAGCGATTTACTGTAGACTGATTAGATAATTTAATTGACACAATTAGCAGCAATATTTGTGGAAACTGCACATAATGCCTCACTTCTTGTGTCCTTGTTTTTGTCATGCCAATTATCCTCTGCTTTTCTAATCAAATAATTTTATAGGAGACTCAGAATGAGATACAGAGTGTGACATGAGACTTTTTCTTTATCATTAAAGATGAAAATTCAACTCCTTTCTTTTCAAGGAGGCATTTTGAGACTAATCATTCTTTCTTATGCAAATCATTTACTACACCATCCTGGCACATAGAACCGCTTGTGAGTCTTTTTGGTTTAAAGACAATGCCTAGTGTTCATCAGAAAAGGAGGTGCTGATAGTGCTGAATAGAGAGAACAATAGTGCAGCAGGTACTCTGGAAGATTCCTCACTGGGCTCTGCTGATAGAGTTGAAGTTTGACCCGCAGTGCCCTCTGCTATTTTATTGTCTCTGGATGCCAATTAAGTTCATCACTAAAACTGCAGCAACCTGTTCACCACAGTTTGATATCTCTGCTGAACAAACCATCTTGTTCCCATGCAGTAGTTAATGAATGAGTGGACCAATATTCACCTGTTCAGCACACAAAAAAAAAAAATATTTTGAAATCAGGTAGCTGTATCTTTTATAAACAAAGACCATTTGTTCTACAGATGGAAACTCATACATCTGCTTAAACTGATGTGACAGTCAGAACTGATGCTATCCCAAAATATATGTGCACTGAACAGGTTTCTTAGGATAGAAATAGACATCTTGACGCAGGAGCAGCCCAGCTTTTGTGGGTAAGTTGGTACTTGTTGCTGTTGTATGTGGTTTTCAGAGATCTCCTCTGCAATAAGCTTACACATTTGGCAATGGCACTGGGAGTGGTGAGCATAACACACGGCTGGTCATGTGATAATTCAAGCATTGATGTATTTGGAAAACACAATGAGAGGAAAGGTGTTGTATATCTACTCATGATGTTTCTGTAATGCACATGTGTACTCCAGATCATGAGGCAAGGGTATGACAAATTGCTGGGGAGAAATTACAGCATGAGACACTGACATGGTCCCATCCCAGACTCTGTGGCTAGCACTCCCTGTAAGATTAGGCATCTCTGTTTTGAGTTGATTCTCATAAAGAAGCAGAGCACTGAATACACAATAGACAAATTCTTCCCTTACCACAAAGATTTTATTCTTATGGGAAAATAGTTGACATGATGAAACTAAATCCATCTTATTTTGTATTAGCGATTTTGTAACACAACACTAACTCATAGTGTGTACTACATAACACAACTGTAAAATAGCAATTAGAAATTCTATAACACCCTTCAAGCAAAAGAACTAAAATATTTTAGTTTTGTTTAAAAGTAACCAAATTTCTTTTATGTCCACGAGTTTTCTTTTCAACATCTGGACCTCAATTAAGAAGAAAAAATAATGTGTTTATAAGTCTGCAGAGTTTTCTCTATGTTTTTTTTCTGTGCTGCTGCAGTACTTTTCAGTTGTAGCAGCTATTTTATGAACTCATGAGCTAAGCAGTTCCAAATTGGAAATGTACCAACCACTCCTACTATTCAACAAAATGTTTTCAAGAGCAGTTAAAAATACCAAGGAAAAAAAATATTCAACCCTCATTCTACATCAGATTCCAGCTTAGTAGTAACAAAAATAATCCTTTTGGGATCTAAGTTGTCAAATAATAAGTTTAGCATTCTAAATCCACAGTCAGCTCTTGCTTACACTGAGAATTTCTGAGAAAGAAATTCTGATGGCTCTCCTATCCTGGTATTGTCATTTGTGAGGGAGCACAGGTAGGCAAGAGTCCACTATTCACATCTAGAGTTAAAACTTTCTCCTTTCTATGCATCTTGATCTGGTGGTAAAACCAGATTTGTTGGAAGGACTCTAGTCCTCAACATAGTTAATTTTCAAGCATTTTTGACTAAACTAGTCCAAGCAGCTAACTAACTTTTTATGATTTCCGGATCAAACACAAGGACAACAATTTTTAGATGAAGTCTCCAGGTATTGCTGGAGATTGAAGACTGTAATGACACTGGTGAAAGTGATCTTTCCCATACCTGACCAAATCTTTTGGCAATGAAGTTTTTTTGCTGTGATGTTACTGGTTGTTTGATGGTGAAACACAAAAATTAAATCAATTTGGTAGCCTCTTAGAGAAAGCATGCAGGTCTGCACTGGTCTTCAGTTTGATTTTCTCTGAGACAGTTCATACCTGCATAGTAAGAAGTACCTGAGAAATAAAGATGGTGGGAGTTACTATTTTAACACTCTTTTAACTCTTCCAAAGCTGTCTCCACCTGAGGGTTTGAATTATGTGTCTAATATTAACACACCTTTTCAGGCCCACAGCATTTTTGTGCTGTGATGACCTTAGCACATCTACCCACATCCCAGAGAGAATGGCATTATAGATGCCAGAACTATGTTGTACCTTTCCCTCTTGTCTGAAACTTATTCAACACTCTGAAATTCACAGCAGCATCTATATGCTAATGTAGTTGGTGTCCTACTTAAATTCATTAACTGTAATAAACAACAAATTTATAGCCCTAGGTCCAATAGAGGACTTCAGCATCTCTAAAGAGAAAGTCAGCAATGTCTTTCAGGCACTGCTATCCAATTTGGTATCCACAAGGATTTCAGCAGTATACAGTACAATGTGATCTCTCCCAAAATTACCAGGTAACACTGAAAAACACTGAGCCAGGGAAATCTCAGCTCTCATGCTTCCTTTGAACAAAGGAAACCCGAGTCCATTAAATGTTTGTTTTCATGTTCTCTTGGAAGAACAGAGTTCACTGCATTGTTTTTAGAAGCCAGATGATTTATAAGATTTGTTCCCACCTTTTAGAGAGCAGTTTAGTTGTCAGAGAATTCACCTGGAAACTCAGAGACCTGCTCAGACTAAGGTAACAAAAAGTCTGGAAAGGGTGCTGAGGTTTTCCTCATTAAAATTCCCTAAGCTGTAGGCTGATCCCTACTAGTTCTGTGTAGAAAGGGGATTAAATGCAAAACTCTGTATAAAAGTAGGTATCCGCCCACTTAAAGGTGGGATTTAGAACTACTCTTTTCTAAGGGAATCTTCAGTTAAGATGGGAATGTCCAACCTACTTAGCTGTATATTAAAAAAGGATCTTCAGTTGGTCAAAAGCCATATGATAGCTTAGAGAGCCAAGGAAGCCACTGCAGGAGAGGCTATGTACAGAAGGTGACAAGTACTCTTCAGGGCAGACACTGTCCCACTGCAGATCAGACCTGGTTCTAGCAGTTCCCATTGGTCAGAATTGAGGTATAACAAATATCCTCACCCACACTTAATCTGATGCCACTAAAATTGCCCTCTCACTGTGGGTCTTTGGGATATTATATTAACTGGCCACAGGCACAATCCCATACTGTGTTTAAAACCTGAAGTAAATAAAAGTGGATTGTTAAAACCAGATCCTGTCAAAGTAAGTTGTCCACACTTAAATAAATTGAACAAATTGTGACTTTCTGCAGCATTCTACCTATCTTAAATTCCCACTGGGTTTTAAGCAAGAGTTGTTTACCTTAGCCCCCAAGCCAAAACAGTACAAGCACCTGGAGAATGAAATGGAGGAGTGGTCTGAGCTTTCAGGGTTCCTGTTCTTAGGATACATTTGCAGTATCATATTTAAGCGCCACCATTTTAGGTCCAGGCAAAATCTCAGATGCAGCCTAAATCATGTTTTAGCACATATATTGTTGTTTGTTTTATTGATATTTTTATGCTGTTCCTTTCAGCTAGGTCATCTTCTGTTTTAAGTCTATTATTATCCCTGAACATTTAGGAGTAGAAAGCCAAGAGAGGAAGAGGATAATTTCTGTCCTCTGTCTTCCTCTTCTTGAAAACTCCTTCTCTGTAATGTCTTTTGGGAACTCAGATGTTGCACTGAGGGCAAAATCTGATCTTAGTCAAATCAAAGAGAGGTTTGCATTGACTTCTCTGGAAATAGTATCGAGTCCTTAACATGATTTAACCCACAAAGAACAGCTTACTGAATCTGATTAAGCACACTCTGTAATAATTGTTCTGACAACTTTTACCTTCTTTTCCATGAGCTGACACTGAGCTCTGGGGTAGCGTGGCTCCCAGTTAGATGGAGATTAAGTGATGCAGGAGATGTTATCTCATCTTTGACCTTCAGTACCACCTCCAGAGCGAGATACATTACTCTGATCTGTGGAAGGGGAAATCAGCCATATTTTGCTGACTAAAACTGGCTTTTTCTTCACAAAATTACAAAAATACCTCAAGGAAAAAAGTGTACATGATTGCTTTGCACCAGAGTTGGCAAAACTGCACATTTTGCCTGTTTGGATTTGAGATTTAACACACATCTCTGCACAGCCCTCCCCCTCCTCAGTGTTCTTCTGAACAGAATATCAATGTCACCAGAGAGGAGTCATCTTTCCCTTTTTTTATTTCTTCTTTTCTACTGTTACTCCTCACTGAGTTTAAATTTCATTTACTTTGGCAAGAGGGCTTTTTTTGTTGTTTTTTTCCTTTAAAAGTTTTAATCCACCTTGTAACACCACCCAAAAAGAAGCGAAATTAAGCTGCAGTGTGTACTAGGAGAGAAAACCTACTTTATTTATCACCCAGTCCTACTTCACCATGCACTGACCTAATTACAGCCCACACCACGCGGGGTAGGAGGAGCAGCAGAAGGAGCGCTTCTGCCACCTAGTGATTCCCGTCCTCCCGCAGTCCCCCGCAGAATCCCTTTGTGGGATTGGCATTTTCCTGTCCCCAGCACTCGACAGCAAATGACCTTCCCCAGCCTGCCTGCCTGGATGCCGGGCTTATCTGCATCCTGCTCTCTTCTCTTCTTTACTGCTCCAAAACAGCGTTCACGGATGAATTCTGACCTACAGCTGGCAGCACTCAGTAAGGCAGGTGGGGGTTTAAAAAATAACTTGGAATGATGTAAAGCACGGCAAAACACCCCAGAATATTCAAACAGTGCTAATACATGCCTGAAAACAGAAAATATTTTGTATGCCCAGATGTAAGCTGGGGTTTTCAAAGGGAGCACAGAGAGCTGGGTGCCACTGTGACTGTCACAAATTGGATGCACAAATTATTTGAGTCTTAAGCACTTGTACAAGATTTTGCTTCTCCCTCTCCTGCAATTATATTTTTAGTAATCTTAATCCTGTAAAATGGCAGGTGATCATGCATCAATTAGCCTATTTATTTATGATAACCTTTTCAGCATGACAATCTTGGACTGAAAATGGAAAATAAGTATTTTCCTATTGCTGGAGACATAAAAATATTACACAGCAGAACAAAACTTGACTGTTGGAAAATTAAGGGGTTTTTTCCATTATTTTTCTTTCAAAGCATGTCAATATTTTTGTTCAGAACTGCTCTGAAGGTCATTTTTCATAATTGGGAGGTTGGTGTTAAATTAAATGTACACTATTGACACCACTTTGCATGCAAGTGAGAGCATGTGAGCTCTTAAGAATTCCTGTAAGCAAATTTGAACATTTTTCCCCAACATGTGTAACTCAAGGGAAACATGAGATATTATTTTAAATTCTGTTTATATAAAAAACTTTCATCCTTTTTTTCAATTGTTCTAGTGAAAGGGTCCAATACAACCAATTTTATACTATTTTTAATTTTACTTTTATTTTCATGTAAATTCTAGTGAATGAAAATTAAGGTTTCAGGATGCAGCATTAAACAATAAAAAAAAAAAGTATTCTGACAGTTGCCTTCCCAATTTCCAGACATTTCCAGTCATGATTTTGGCACTCAAGACAGTATGTCAAGGGGTCTTTTAAAAAATGTGGAATGTATTCTTCAAATTTGCTTTCTTATAATAAGGAATATTATCACTATCTTTCACAAAGATTTCATAGTGAGCCACTGATGTAAAACAGGGGATTAATAACATTCACTCTACTCTCATAAATACTCAGATCATCCAGAAGGGTGCCTGGTTTGAATGTGACATGGTTTCCTTCTAGACCATATTCTCCTGCTGCCTCCCCCAAGCAGCCAGGGTGCTGAGGCTAGGAAGGAAAGGAGACTCTTGCCTCACAGCCAAAGTACAGCCAAAGGGCTCCTGTCCCCACAGGCACAGACACTTTTTTTGCCTGTCTTCTCGGTATCCATCTCCACCTTGGGATCTGCTTTGCAGAAATGCTGAGCACTCTTGTTTGTAACTAAAGCTGTGCTTCACGTTTAAATAGACTCCTCTGTCATACCTTAAGATGCAAATAATCACATTTTAAACATCTCAGATTAGCCACTCCACATTCAAGTACACTTTTCACATTTACCTCTGTATTCCTCAGTTCTCTGTGCATAAAAAAGAGGCAATGCTCTCAACAGTGGTGTTGTGATGATAAAGGAATTGTTTATGAAGCACTCATATATATCAGTGGTAAGCACTGTAGAAAAAATAACGTGAGGAGCAGGTCAAAATTGTGTGCAGTGGATAACTTGCAGGAGTATGCACTGAACAGGAACAGAAAGATGTTGAAAAATGTTGGCTGTGGGAGAATTACGCATTCTGTACTTTGACTGGAACAGGAATACTATAGAAATATATCATGTAAATATATAATGTAAATAACACATCTGTACGCTAGATAATATTCACACCATAGGAAACCTACCCAAAATTATTGAAACTGAAGAAATTATTTTGCTTCTGTCCCACATAATTACACATATTACTAACATTCTAGGACCTTAAAAATGTTTCAGGTTGTCTCCCATGTTGCTTGTCATACCATAACCACTGTCATGATCTTACAGGTCAAATTGCATGAGAAACTTCTTGCTCTTTCTATAGAAGTCAATGGCTAGAGATTATTTGATAATGCAATCTAGAAATCATACTTTGATACATTTTTGATTGCCTTAATATGCATAATTTTGACCCTGTTTATTTCACTGGAATCTTAGTTGTTTTTAGAACACATTTTTGATATCTGATCTGGGTTATATGGTATGACAGGGTTAAACACAATCTGATCTGTCTGTGATGCCAGACATTTTATAAATATATCAGAAAATAAATAAAACCTCTCACCCATAGAAGTTAGATCAAGAATATTTCCACTTGTTGGGTTCTGAGTGTCCTGCATTAAGGAAAGGTAATGTGGTACAAGTTGAAAGGAATGATATTTTCTATTGTGTTATGAGTGTAGCCAAAGAGAAGGTTACTCCAAAATTATTTGAGAATCGTCCATGTCTCTTAGTCTGCTCCTGAGAAGGGTCCATTCTTGGTTCCATTTACATGACTGCTCAGAGCAAATCCTGAAATGGATCTAGGTTGGAAATTACATTCTCAGCACAAATTATTTTACCCAATGTGCTACTTTAGACAGCTACCAACTACCTGCCCATACAGTTCTTATTGTTCTTATATTATTGCTTCAGTGGAAAAAATATGTATAATTTTCCAAGTACATAGACATGTTTTTCGAAAATCAGGAATGGCTTCAAACTCAATTTGATATTCAACTTAAAAAAAAAGGGGAGGGAACAAAATGAAATTAGTTTTTAAATAATGAGATAAAGAAAATATTTGAGAGCGAAATTAAACCTGCCACAGAAATTTAAATTTAACTGGAATTTGAGCCTCAGAGATTCAAATATTAGTGCCTCATTTCTTCCCATATTACCTAAAGCGTTCTGAGTTCTGTTGGGGTCATCACTTTGTACAAAATAAATATTAAGTATACATATATTTAATCTACTATTTATATTTATAGTTATATAGTTTTATAGTTATAGTTAGTTATAGTTAAAGTATGTATCTATATCTATATCTATCTGTCTATCTATCTATCATCTATCTATCTATCTATCTATCTCTGTATATATTTACATCAGTTATTTGGGAAAAACAGTTTCCCTTATCCCAAAAGTGTCATAGGTATAACCAATAAAAGACTTCAATGCTTATAAATTAGTCACAGTGATGTCTTTCAGAATACCTGCTGGTGACCATCAGCAAATGTGTATATCTTGCCAAAACACAGAAAGACAATGACAACATCCTCAGCAAAAACAGTTTTCTCTAGGTCTGCTCAGGGAACTCACTCTAGGGAGTAAAGAAAGTCCATAGCCAAAAAAAAAAAAAAAAAGGCAAGTAGCCGTGCTAAGTGTCTGAAAACACCACAGCTGAGAGGGGGAACTTGTAAGTAAATTCATTGGACACTATGTCTTGTGTAGGAAGAGGTCTGGAGATTGCTGGCCCACACGTGCAAAGGGATGTTGCCTTCAGATAAGAAACAATATGTAAAGTAAAACTTCTAATCTAATTACTCCTTTAAAGAAAAAAAAAGTGTGCACTACTAACTATTATTTTTTAGAAGTTTGCTTCTGTCTCAGTGACTGAGTGAATGAATGGAAAAAACAGACAGTAGGTTCTTACTGGTTTTGCTCCTACTGTTTTATGGGATATCCAAACAGAAGAGATGTTGTTTAGAAGTGTCTTGAAAAGTTTGCATCTCCTTTCTTCAGATGACATGCACTCACACAGTCTGGAGTCCCAAACTACCACAGAATAAAAAGCATGTGGTCCTTTTCATAGAGTTTTAAGTTATACTAGAGTGGTAAAACTATCTACTCTGACCTCAATACCAGGTGTCAGGATCCAAGAAAGAACCAAGCTAAGCTTTTTAAGGATGAGGGACCTCTAGGGGACTCAGAGTTGTTTTTATAGCTAGAGATCCATTTCCATAAAGTGATAGCAGATAAAGATCCTCTGCCCTGGAAACATATTCTGCAAGCTGGAGCCAAAGAATTTGGCTGGAGCCTTGTAAAACCTACAGGAACTTAGTGAAACCAGATGGGCTTGGCATATCAGTGTAAACAGCAAGGTTGGGTTGAGTCCAGGAAGAGAAGACTGGGAGAATGCTCCATGGGGTAACAGTCTGGGTTGGTCTGGGTTGCATTTTTTCCTGCAGACAGCTCTGCAGAACCTCTTGGGAAATTGTCAGGACACAGTGAGCAGTTAGGTAGACTGGATTTCCCTGCTTTAATTGGCAGATCTGATGGCTATCCTCGCTGCGAGAAATCATTCCTTCCTTTAAAACCACTTATTCCTGAAACTCATGAAGTAAAGAGAACACCTCTTGTCTCCAATCAGATCAGGTCTAACATGACTGGTACTGTGCAAACAGGCCAATCACTATTTGTAATGAAGCAGACTGCACACACAGTATCAGATAGATATAGGAAAAGCAATCTCAATGAAAAGCCTCCCTGGATACAGTTAGAAGCTCTTAATTATATCATCCTTAGAACCCTACCGCACAAACATCTTCTAAATAACATAATTTGAAAACTATGATGTGTGATGAAGCTATTCAATGTATTTATGAAGCAAAGCATAAGTATTTCCCCCTGAGAGTAGTTGCTATAAATTATGTTGCCAAGTGATAATGAATATTAGCTTGCTTGTGGCTATAAGGAAGTGTTTGTGCTTATATGGAAAAGGAGAACACCTTTCTCACACTTTCTTTGCTGCAGTTTTACAAAAAGGTTGATAGTAGATGTAGCAGTAGCTCTGCTTTGTTGCAATTTTTTTTTAATATATCTTGCTTCTAAAATGTTATGCAAATCTTCATTATATTTTAATCTGCAGATGGATTAGATAAAGAATGACCCAGGAAAACAGATTTTTTTTTTCTTCTGATCTTTGAGAGGGAAAATGGTTTGAAGTAAAGTTCCTACAACAGAGGAAACTTGCTTAAATCAACAACAAGGTACTATAAGGAGCAATATGTCAGAACCACTAAGCCAGGGTCATGCACAGATTTTGTTTAAATCCCATGATCACCAAATAAATCCACTTATTGCTCACAGCATCTGTGACCTGCTGCTCTTCACCCTTCTCACTTACAAAGTGACTCCACTGTCTTCATTTGTGTCCCTCCACACTCTGTGTCCTTCAGCTGCTCCTGCAATGGCTAGCAATATACACATATGTAGGAAAGAAGATGTGAAAAAAATATTTAGAGATATTATAATTTCTGTTACAGAAACTATGCTACAGACTCAGAGGAAAAAGAAAGAAGTTGAGGAGGTATCTAATAATTTTGAATTTGGCTGACAGACAATCAAATTCAAACACTGTGGTATGTTATACTTGTATTGCATACTACACTGAGAAGAACTTTAAATTTTTCATAAGGTGCCAAAAATACTTCTCTTAATTTTGTGTTTGGTCATTCTTGATCATTACAGAACATTTTTGTTATATATATGACTCTCCTAAAGTGCCAAGTAACACACCACATCCACTTTTTCTTTATATATCCTGTTGGGGACTTCTGGATTTCCCCTTTTTGGAAAGATGCTATTTGATATCTCACTATCTCTGTGCTATTCATTGACTGAAGACACAGCCTGACAAAATGACAATTAAACATCTTTGTAACATTTCCAATTTCAGGAAAATGTGGAAATGAGGAGGCTTCTTCTCTTTTCCTCTACCAGCTTAAAATATTTTATGAGCAATTTGGCTTATATTTTGACCTGAAAGGTCTTTCTAGAAAATACATAAAATTCTGTGATCTAAAGACTACATAATACATACTTTTAAACTGTTTTCAGATCTGTCTAAATAGTGCTGAATGTTGCATCTATTTTAATGTTTTCTCATTTTTGAATGACAATGACAGATAATGATTTGTTTTAAAGAACGCCTGCAATTAAACTGAAGTCTACATTGGCAACATACAGCTGGGACAACTGAAACAAACATCTCACTTAGGTACTAGCTTTCTGACATTCAAATTACACCAAAATTACACTTTATAAATATGTGCTTCATTTTTGTTTTTTCTTTCTTTTTTAGTTTTTGCAGATGAAGGATGAAAAATATAAAAATATCTTCACCACAGACCTTTTCTAATCCTTCTCACACAATTCCTATTTTGAAAGGTTTCTTCACAGCATTAAAAAAAATGCTTTGACTACCATGAACAACTGGAATGATTTGTGTTTTTTTCCAGTGTTTCAGTGGGATTATCTTAACTCATTTTGATATTTCTGCTCAAGTGTGTTGGAGGTTTCTGAAACATTCTTGTAAGTGTATCATTTCTGAGTTGGTGCTATATTGACCCATGTCATACACTAGGGATAGTAGGCACTTTAAACCACTCCTTGTCCAAGCATTATACACTTAATTAACCTTTTCAGCTTTCTTATGAGTCATAATTTTATTGTGTCCCCATGCAGCACTCATTTTGTTATTCTGCAAACTGAAAAAAAATTTGCATTGTAATTCACCTTGGTCTAAATGATTCCAAGTCATGAGCATCCTCATGAAGGGCGGCTTTCTCAATTTGGTGGAGTAATCAAATAATTTCTACTGAGAACAATCTTCCAACTGTTCTATTGCCATAATCTTGTAGCAGCCTGAGAGGATATCAAAGCCAGGACTAAGACCCTATGGTCAGGATAAATTTTATTGAATGAATAATTGATAAAGTTACTCAAGAGACATTATTAGAAATTACTTACTATAATAGAAGTCTGTTTTATAAAAATATGCTATATTAATTTTTTAAATTTTTTTTAATCATGGCATAACAATGTTGCAAAATTATGAAGGTTTGAGTATAATTTTTTATTATTTTCTATATTTATATTGTATACTAACATTTTCACCTTGTACCATACCATGCCATTTGTTTTTGCTTCAAAACTTTACACAGAAGTGTTCAGAGTTCCTAAGACTTTTTTGAGTCATGAGGTAAAACTGCTGTTTAGTACTGTTGCAGACATTACTTTTTCTTGTATCAAAATGTTTTATAAAAAAATAAACAAAATGCAATAGTAACTTAAGAATACTTTATGCTTTGAAGGAAATACTCTCTTGTTTATTTAGAATGAAAAAAAAAACCAAAACAGTATGTCTCAAGCCTGATCTTCATAATTACAGTATCTCAGGATTTCATTTTGTTTCAAATCTTGCCCTTACAAGGACTATGGAGATCAGAGTTGGGGAACAAACTCACCTACAGTCTTTCCTTTGTTTAGATATTCCATAATTTTGACTGCCATTTTCCAATGAGATGAGAAGACCGCTATTCCCAGAAGTCAGATATCTTTGCAGATACGGAATGAGGAGGAGAAGGTCTCAGATCAAGGCACTGCTTTTTCTTGGTAGAGGTGGCTTCCTAGAGTCAAGCAGACAAATATGTCTTTTGCCTAACTGGAAAACAAAAAATTCCTCTGGGTTCAAATCCCAAACAGAACAAATAAAAACAGTACAAGATCGGTACAATAAATCAGCCAGCCAGGAAAATGAAAGTAGCAAAAACATATTAAGGGAAATCACATCAAGGCAGAAAAAAAAAGTAATATAAGGAGCATTCAGCTCCATGGAGAGAGACATAGCTAAATTAGCATGGAGTCATTAAGACAGAATAGGAAAAATACATTTTAAGACACCTGAAATGGAACAATATTATATTCTCGCAGGTAAATTTACAAGGTAAGAAAGGAATGAGTAAAGCGCAGAGCTCAGTACAAAATTTTATTATCATTATGTCTATGATAATAATTATTACTTCTAACATTCTTAATAAAGCGACAAATTCAAAATAGGCTCTGCAATAATTTTGGCTACAAAGAGAGAACAAAATGAAAACTTAAAAAACAATAAATAAAAAATTAAAAAGACACTGTCAAATGAGTGAAATCTATACAGGCAGCATTTAGAGGGTTAAAGTATATAAGTATTGGTGTCTCAGATAAAATATATGAAGTCTTTAGAAAAATACAAGGAAAGCTAAAAAAATTTTCAGCTTTTGAAGAAGGTGAAATGGAGTCTATTCAGTTGAAAATGTATTCTTCAGAAAACTGAAGAAGTGGCCATGTAGGAAAAGGAAAAATAAGATCCAGTGATAGCAGAACAAGTAGGCTGATTCCAATATCATTGAAACACCTCAGGATCAGGAAGTCTGAGAGAGAGTTAACAATGTCAAAATACAGAAGTACTTAGAAAGCATAGAGCTGCACTGGAAAACTTGAAACACATTGGTCTTGTGTTCACCCCTTTGGGAACTGTTTATCTGCTTTTTATATATTTTTTTTTTTTCTGAGAGATAATGTAGATGAGGCAGAAAAGGCATTTTCCATTGAAGTAGCAAAGTCTGAAACCACTTTAAAAATTAATACCATGGGGCCAAGTAACATTCTTGTAAGACTTTAGGGAGATTGAGATGAAATTTTACTTCAGTAAAGACTTTGATACTAATTGCCATTGTGTTCTCCTGGAGAATCTGACAGCCCATGGCTTGAACAGGTGCAGTCTTCTTTGAGCTAAAAACTGACGGGATGACCAGGCACAAAAGTGGGGTGAATGATGCTGGTTAACAGCTGGTAACTAGTAGGGCTCTCCAAGACTCAGTACTGGGACCAGTCCAGATTATCTTTGTTGATGATCTGGACAAGGGGAGCAAGTACACCCCCAGTAAATTCATGGATGGCACTTCTTTGGGCAGGAGTGTTGCTCTGCTGGAGGGCAGGAAGGCTCTGCAGAGGGATCTGGACAGGCTGCACCAGTGGGCTGAGGCCAGTGGTTTGGGGTTCAGTAAGGCTAAGGGCCAGGTCCTGCCCTTGGGTCACAGCAACCCCAGGCGGGGCTACAGGCTGGGGAGGAGTGGCTGGAAATCTGCCCAACAGAAAAAGACATGGGGGTGCCAACAGCAGCTCAGGGATGCCAGTGGCATCCTGGCCAGTATCAGCAATTGATTGTTTATCATGAGCTTGCAATATTGATCTTTACTGATTAATTCTTCTGGCCTCATGTTTCCTCGGCTCTATCCTATTGGCATGAACATCTAGAGGTGCCTTTCTTTCACCTTCAATATTAGGTGCTTAGGTGGTATGGGGATGTGGATTTAAGAAATAAAGATTTGGTATAATTACAAAATTTTCCAGTGAGAATGCCACCATTTGTACAGACTGGGTCTGAGACTGTGGAGACTGAATGACTTCAGGCCTACTCTCTTCCTGACCATGACAGTTTTTGACTGTGAATTTTGTAACATGTAAAGAAACAAAATTACAAGTGACATAAAATTAGTAAGTTACAGCATTGCTCTCTTTCCACCTTTAATAAAATATATTAATTATTTTGTACAACATTTGTAAGCCAAATGCATTTCTAAAACACATTACATATTAAAATAATACTTTAAATGCATTATAGCCCACTTATTCACACTTAATAACAAAATCTAAATACAAATAAGAATTAAACTACCTCTACATGTTAAATTTAATCATTATATTTTGATTTGTGAGACAATTAATACATCTCAAGACATTACTTATAAATTTGAACATGAGCATAAGGAAATGGTAACAAAATACTTTTCTATCAGCATTTAATATTCACAGCAGTGGTGGTCTCACAGAAATTTGTTTTCATAGAATATTTTGTTTTGCTTCTTGAACAAAAGAGTATTTCAATATTTTTAGGCTGATAAATATAACTATTCTTTGAGAATGAATTATCCATTCATTCTTTTGCTATTGAGAGAAATAGCATTTTGAATTAAAAGACACCTCCCACTTTCTATCTCTAAATCATATGGTGTTATCAGTATCATTTTCTCATTTGATCTAAACCATTACAATAAGACTCAATATTTTTCAAGTATCTATAATTGCTTAAAAGAAACAAAACACTTTAAAACATAATTTGAAATATGCAGTTTTAAATAATTACTCTTATTTTTCAGAAAGTGATGATAACTGGAAGACAAGCTATAGAAGATAAATTTTTGTTTCTTTTCCTGTGCAACAAGAGGGAAAGGAAATCTTGAATTATGGTTGTGGTTTAAGAGGGGGATAGAGATCTTTTTTAACAGCTTCACAGAAAGATATTATTTTAAATTCCCTTGGTCTGATTTTGACTGCCTTAGAGTGTCCATGTACCTTAGGGTCTCTCTCCCTCTGAAACATCTGGTCAGTGACAGCTTTTCAGAATAAATGGATAACTCTGATCTGAGGCTGCAATTTCTCTCTTCTAATCGCCAGCAGCCTACTTGATTGATCCTTTATGCAGCTATGCTACGTAAAGATTAATATTCTATTTGTTGAGTATCAAACAGCAGTAGCTGATATCCAGCAGGCATCACAGATGATTTCATGAGCATCCTCAATCTTGAGTTGTCAAGTTGTGCATGCAACTCTTCTACAGAACAGTGAGAGGAAAAATACTGCAGAAGAGAAGGGAAGACACACAGCTCAAGAGAACTGAGGCCTTGTGTAAAGGGTGTCTTGTGGGATAGGCAGCCATTCAAAGTGGCTCTCATTTCCAAACCACATTTACAAAATCCTCTGCTGGGAAATCTGACTCACACAACTGTCACATGCCTAACCTCTCCAAAGACTTTTTAACCTAGTGCTCCACTAGCCTCTCTCAGCCTAAATAAAGATTTAAAATCTGTTGTTTTCTAATTAGGGCTGTCTCAGCAATGTACTTGAGGAAAGTTACTCAGCCTCAGTACTGCACTGTTTATTTTGGAGTAAAGTAATATATTGCTAATGATAACAGGTTATTTTCTGTTATAGCTATATAAGCAGAACTAACAAATATCAAAAATGAAAGCTAGCAGCAGGGTCTTTATATCTGAAGATCCTACATGGTTTTGATCAGTGGATTTCTTATGAGTGGTAAACAGCTTGTCATGTCTCAGTGACTGAGCAACCTATTATATTCAGGATTAAGTTCTGATTCTTTTGCAGATGAAAGTGAGTTGATCTGAATTGTGCTTTTGTTGGTGCAGGATAGAGTTTCACTGTAATAGACACTTTTACAGCACTCATAGATAAACTCCTCCTAGCACTAGATGCATTAATACCTATTAATTTTAATGATTCCCTACAGTAATATCTATTAAAGAAATTAAAATACTAGCATGCAACCTAAAAGTTTCAGAGGGGAAGCAGACTACTCAAAAATGTAGCTCTCCTCATTTATTTCAATATCTAAAAACTACATTTCCTCTTCCAAGGAAAAGGAATAAATGTTTATAATCCTGCCAATTTGAGAAAGTTTGAAGGTAGTAGTTTGAATGTCTCTTTTCCATTCAAGTTGGGCATTCAGAATATTAATGTGAGGCAACTGTTGGCATCCTTTTATTAGTTGCCCCTGGAGTTCCTTGTGGCACCAGTGGTTTCCCCCTCTGTTCAAAGCCCTGAGTTTACTGCTGCTTTTGGTAGTCTGACTTTATTCTTTCTTACCCACATCTATTTCTTCCTTGAATAGCCATGAAATATCTGGTAATATGGTAATTCTTGGATGAAACTGAGAAATTACTGTGAGCTAGCTCTCTCTCTCTTCAAAATACAGAATTCATATTTCATGAAGATAAAAGGATGCTATGTTTTGGCAGTTTTGCTCATACTATCATAGAAAAAAAATTGATATTGTTAAGTGACTACAACCTTTTCTTTGGAGCAGGGCAAGTACTTGATCTTTCCAACACAGAATCCTAGAATCATAGCAACATAGCTACTAGCAATTTTCGCTGTATTTTCACAGTGAACACTTCACCTTGACATTTGCACCACACACTGGTGTCTCTTTCAGAAGTTGCCATCCCACTCAGCTCTGCAGCAGAATATGTATGTACTTATTTCTGCCCTGGTTCTTAAAGGTATTTCTGTCACCCTATTGTCTCAAACTCTCTGTTCCTATGGCTCTGAATTGTGAGTTGCACAATTTGAACAGTTGAATAATAATCTCAGCATATTATTCACGGCAATATTACTTCAAGATCAGAGCAGTATAGCAATGGAAGAGGGATAATGTGGTGCTGATATTTAAGAACGGATTCCAGAGTTACCTGGGAAATGTGAGATATTATTTAATTTGGTTAAAATTGGTAAAACTGAAATTGAAAATCATTCATAGTTAAGCATAATATACCAGTGAAGGATTAAAGTGTTTTCTGTATACATAAGTAATGTCTCCAAAAAATGGGATTTTTTAATCTCAAAGAACCCCCAACATATTAGATTTCTACAGGCATCGATGAACCTCTGGGTTATTGTTACTTTAGTATGCACAGTTTTCAATATATTTTAAAAGTTTTCCACATTATTTGTTGAATTTACTTAGGGGTAAAATGATGCAGACAACAGAAATTCAAAAATCACACAAAAGTTCAAAACTAAGGGAGGTCTGAAAAATACCTGTGTGAGAACTTGCACTATTCCATCATATTTTAAACAAGAAAGAAATATGAATAAATGGAATTCTAAAGTTTGAAGTCAATATATAGTTAATTACAATTACTAAAATTAAAACAGACATTGAACATTCGAACAGACATCATTAATGACTGAGTGATAAAATGAAATGTAAGATTTAGTCTTAATTTTTTTTCTTTTATACTGTCCACTGTGGTTCTCTACATCTTAGCTAAATCCACCTGAGAAAGAGAACGATGATGTTATCATGTATCTTTTTCTATTTCACAGGGTCCAGTGTCCAAAGCAATTGGAAAATCCAATAAAACATTATCAATTAATAAGAACTGGTCCAATGTCCAATGCAAAATAATATTGAGGAAATAATGTACACTCACTGAAATTATCCAGCAGAAGTTTTAAACCCAAAGTTTTCATTGAAAGCATAGCTTTCAGTCTGGAATTGATTGATAGATGGTACTGTAGAGGTAAAAACTGTAAATTGTTTTGGAATACTACATTATAATATTTTGGAGTATGATTAGCGCACCAATCAAAATCTATCAAACGCAATCATGTACCTTATCCTTCTTAGTTCAACAAGTCCTGAAAATGTGCCTTGCTGGAAGGGGAAAGACTACACAAGCTTCTTACACCTTCTGCCCAGGATTTGTTACTGACTACTGACATTGATATACAGTATATGGCCCCAAGTGGACATTTTTATTCCAATTTTTATATAAGGACACAGATTTTCCCTGAAGCGTTCCCTCAAATAGACCCACAAAGCAAATGCTGTTGCAGCAACCAGCATCCCACTGTGCAAGCAGACTGTTGAAATGGAAGAACTTGGTGCTCTGAAGTGCACACTACATTTCTGCCTGCTGGTGGTTTAAGTGGAGACAAATATCCCTGAAGATGATGTGGACTTCTTTAAGCTCTGTAGCTGCTGCACAGGAATGTCTTTACTTGAAACCAGGTCAGTATGAAGTAGAGAGGAAACACAGCAACCTCCAGGGTGTGCATTTGTTGGAGGTTTGATCTCAGCAGACACACACAAGCACACACATAAATAAGCATACACACACACGTGCACACACACGCTCACACTTTTCTTGATCTGAAACCACCTGGCTCTGCCAGTCCCTGGACACACTGCAAGGCTTTCAGGATGGAAGGCTGATGGAGGAGTTGAGTCATTGACATGTAAACTAAAGTAGACTGGAACGTTCTGAAGATTTAATCCTGAATTATGTCATGTTTGATACAGTTTGGGGAACAATACGTTTGGGGTTTCTGTTTAGTTAATACAAAATAGTGCTTTTATAAAGAATTAAACTGTTCAATTCAAAATGCAGTCTTCTTGTGCAGATAAGAGCTTGGTTAAACTTCAGCCCCTGTTACGTAGCAGTTTTTAATTGTGTGTGGTTTCTTCTGCATATTCACTCCTTCTAGGTAGAATTCTGCAGGTTACATCTATCCCTATTCCAAGTCTTCCCTTCTTTGAAGTATGCCTTTTTTGATATGATGATGGAAACACATGTGCATTTGCTCAGACCAGTCTCCCTTTGCAGAGCAGACATGTGGTTTCCTTTTTGCCTTCTGTGGCAGTATATTTGTAGATTTGACTTTTAATATTTTCCCTTCCAACACGGATAGCTATGTATCTATCTTAAAAACAATTCCTCTAAATTAATTTATTTTCTCTAGCCGAAAATTGCTTTTTAACACTTTCCTGAAGGAGCCATCAATTAATATGCAGATCAGAATTGATCAGCATTTCCTTGGAGTACAGCTTTCTTACTTGGTTAGTGATTAATTCACACTGGTGACCTCCCTGAGCTCTTGGGGATACAGATTTTAATTTTACTTTATTAGAGAATAAATGTTATGCAAATAATAGATACAGATATATGAAGTATAGCAAGATTAATAGAGTACAGGATGATAATCTATGATACATGGCATGCATTTGAAAGAATATCCTGTTTGCAAATGATCTTTATTTATTAACTTCGTTTTTTAGAAAGGCAACACCTGGTAGAGGAAATACCCCTTAACTTTTCCCATTCTGCTATTACTACTTCATTTAGTAACACTAATCAGTAAAATAACTGAAATATAAGACCAGAGGGAGTTCATTGGATTGTTTTGGCTTTTTTCTGGGTGATGAAGATGGTGCTGTCTTTGAACCCAGGTCCCTTTACTTTTTAATTTTCTTAGGATTTTTACTGCTCTTCCCTCTTCATTATATTTTTCCACTGGCTCTCTCCTGGGTCAGAATCCATAGTCTAACATTTTATTTTTTTCTGGACAGAGGTGAGTGAGCAAAAGCTATAACTTATATGCTGCTCATTCAGTCTTTATACTGGATTCTCAGTTACTGAACATTTCAGTTTGGATTTCTCATATTGCACTCTGCCCTAAATACTCAAGCTGGTGCATCACTCACATATCTCACTGAGTGCCAGAATTTTCTTTTCATCTAAAAGATGTGCTACATTCCCAGATTTTCACCTAGCTGAACTGGCAAGAGTTTCACATGGCACATCTGATAGCAATTAACCAGGGGAGCAGCATCTGAAATGACTCTGCAATAACTAAGGCTTTGAGAAAGCAGCAGGGTTCCATGTGAACTGTAACCAACATGCGTGTGGGTTTCAGCAGATGAGATATGGATGACATATTTTCATGGTAGCCCCTTACCATGAAAATATTTACCTCAAGCTCCACCTCTGGTGTTTTTTCACCCCTCAGAGTGCACTTTCATTCACTTGCTCACAGTAGTTGTTACCACTGTAGGAAGCTATTCATTGCATTTTTAATCCTTCTATACCCGAACTGATCCCACCTTTCCCTACTGCAACTGTCCTGAACCCCTTTTACACTTGCAAAACCCACATCAAAATGAGCAGGAAAAGGACCACAATGATCATGATCAACTCATGATCACTAATTAAAGCAAGAGTTAAATTAAAGTAGTGATCAGGAATATTTTAATTGCATATACCATTTCCTGAGAATATCTCCTGTTCCAACATGTACTTTCTGCTGGAGAAATTTCTTAACTACAGAGTGAGATTTCTGGACTGATCCTGCGAAATGCCCACAGCCTCATGAAGAGCAAATCTCTGTGATATGGACTCAAGTTCCTGTTCTGCAGCTGGGACTCAAACCATGTATTTTCTATTTTGGAGGACTCCCTTTTTGCCAAGGCTGTTGAATACAAAACTGTTAGTGTGGTAAATGCAATAATCTGTCCACTTACCTTGTTTTCTTTATTCTCCACAAATATCAAATACTTAATTTAAGTCCACAAAGCTTTTTTTTCTGACACAGAAACAATCTTTTGGCCTTCATTCTCTTTAACAGAACTGCTCATGAAATCAAGCAGCAAGACTTGCATCTTGCTAGGACAACCTCCTACATCTTCTGGATGCAGATTGATGTAGGATATTAACTACATCCCAAAACCCATGGCATTTCCCAGACTGAAGCAAAGAGTTTGTCCAAGAAATATTTCTGTCTCATGTTAATAGTGACATTCAGTTTCTGGTTGTAACATGCAACATCCTCATGTTTCTTAAAAAGCTTCTTTGCATCTGCAATCCATCTTCATATGTGTGGGGTTTATTTTGGCAGGGTGAAACAGCATGGTAAGTGAAGGCTTGGCCTTGTGGATACATTTAAGTTTGAAGTAAGTTGTTATCAGTCCCCATTGAGAGAGTCACTCAATTAATATCATATTACAGCATTAGTAGTGAACTCCTGCTGATCTAGGCAGGAACAGGCAAATGCTTGTCTAGCCTGTCTCTGGCTGGACCTCAGAGCTGCTGCTTTTGGAAACAATGCCAGTGCAAAGCAATTCATTCCCTGATGCACTGTGCCAGCAAGCAGCACTCATCAGTTCAGGGACTTCTCCACTGAAGGTCAGCTACACACACTGTGTTTGCATGGCTAATGAACCCATTCACCACTACTGCCTGCTCCCCTTTATGAGCCATTTGTAATTTGCTTATTCCATCTCCAGCACGTGGCCTGCCAGGATGTAGTTGGTAATGTTCTGATCTAGCCAAAACCAGTGCTAGAGACAAAGAGGGTAAACTGAGCGTGTTGAAGATCACCACTAATATTGCAAAAAGGAATGTCCTGAAAGCAGTTTTCAACCTATTCCACCTATCATCCTTAGGTTAAGCATGTTCTGACATGCCCTATCCAGCATCTGCCCTTGGAGTTAAAACACAGTTTTAAATAAAGTTGTAAGACAAATCTTATCTTCCTCCTAAAGAAGCACAAAACTCTAGCAATATAATTACTTTCCAAAGATTTTTTTCCCTCCTGTGTGCTGTGACATGCCAGGGTAAATTTCCATTCCTTCCAAATGAACTAAATATGGAACAGGTAAATAACTGAACATTTTCTGATTTATGGAATCATTATTTTTTACTAGAGAAAATTATCCAAGTCTATAGGGGAATAAATCAATTCTCTTATTACTTCATATTATTCACACCCAAACAATATTTCCCATTCATTAAAATTGTCTGTTATCTTATTAAGCATTTTTGAAGAATAGAACAGGAGAATAGAGGTCAGATACAGAAAATAATTTTGCTTAGATTTTTTGGTGGTTTTTTTTTGTTTGTTTTGTTGTTGTTTTTTTTTTTGTGTGTGTTTTTTTTTTCTTTTAATTGGAACTTTGTACCAGGACTCTGGAAGTTTCTGTGCTTGATAAGCTAGAGAGCAGTGCCATACAGACTGATTTTCTGACAGAAGTTCAAGATTATATGTCAAAACTGACATTTACCTTTGAAAAATATTAAGGGAAATGCTTAGCTCATCAAGACATAGTTTAAATTCACAGACATTTCTGGCAATGACTTTCATCTTATTTTGTGTCTGGCACAAGCATTAATTGTGAATTTTGTAATTGTAAAATTATTTCTGTATTAGGATATCAGTGGGAATAAAAGTATTATACTTACTTTGAAGTAGAGACTGTGATAGCCTCAGGGGCCAGTTCTCACCTGACTAAGTCTTCCCTTCAGGAATGGTATTTACTTGCCCACATGTAGAAGGCTGCAGGAATCCAACACAGTTAATCTGAACTTCCTCTACTATTGGTTAAAAAAAGCTTAGCAATTAGAGACATGGTGGAAGAATAAGTGTAGAAAATAATCTTACTTCCCATGTTGGATTAATGGTTTGAAGTTTTTTTCCTTATCCTTATAAACAGGCACAGTCTTCCACTTCTTTTTTACATTATTCCATATGTAAATATAGTAAAGGTGATTTTACTTTCTTCTGCTGCTACTCCAGTTTACACGGGTTGGTAGAGTGAGGAATGAAGGAGAAGGGAAGAGAAAATAACTCTTAAATACAGGAGCTAGCATGAGGCTGAGCTGTGTGTTTGATGTTTTGGTTCAATGTGTCCCATTTCTTGGCTGCAACTTCAGTTCTGCACATTGTTTAGAACAAGGAGCTTCTATAAATTCAGGCCAAGGACAGAAAGAAATCTGAACAGTGGGCTAATCTGCCCAGCCTATGGCAGGGGAATTGAAAACAAAAATAATCAATAAAAGACAAAACAACTGACATATGCCATATCTTAATCTAGAGGTTGCTGTATTCAACTACAGCAGTGATACTGGACCAGTTGTCAGAATCGTTTTGCACTGCCACTAAAAGCCTTCAAACATTTAAAGATGTCATTTCTCTCCATTCTCTTTCTATGAACTTACTACAATGTTTAGTACAACTGTAAAACATTATGAATTTTTACTGAGTAAATTATGAGGTATTAATCTACAATTAGTCAATGATGCTAAATATAAATGTAGAGGCTGATGCACCTATTTCCAGATTCTCAATATAATTCAACCTCATTTGTTAGAGAGCAGGAACTTCTAGGTCAATGTAATTGAAAATGGAGCATTTACTAAGGTAAAGCAGTAAACACTTCCTGCCAGTTTCCCCTGCCCTAGACTTCTGGATCCACCTAACTGAAAGGTTTATTTTTTTCCTTTTCATTCTGTCCTTTTCCACCCATGTTCTCTCTTTCTTCCTCACTCTCTGCTTCAATCCCTCAATTTGTCAAAAATTTTCTCCAAGTATATAATTTTTTTTTCATCCAATACCTTCACTTTAACACAATCGTGGAAGTTAGCCAGTGTTGGAACGATTCTGACACAGGCTGACAGGTTGCAGTTTAATGACAAACTATCACAACATGAGGAAACCTTCCACAAATGGTTCATACCATGTAGCTGCACACCATACAGCTCTAGCCTAACCTAGAACTGTTTTATTCTCACCACAAAGTTTTCAATGAGACTTTATTCTTGGCCCAGCTTAAAGATGCGGGATGCAATTAAATTTGGCACAAGACCACTGGCATTAGCAGAATTATATCAGAAATGCATTTTGCCTCTTCTGCATTGAAGAGTCTGGTAAATTTCTGGATAACAGGTACCTCAGAAATAAACTGACATTATTTTACAGTACCCTTTAAAAATTTTTAAAATATTGATGTCTAAGTAAACAAATTTGAATATTAAGGCTAATTCATTATCAAGGTAATTTGGTTGGCTCCATTCGCCTTAAAGGAGACATGCCAATTTATACCAATAAAGTTTTTCATTCTGGCTGGTGATGACAAGAATGTACTGGGCAAGAGCCTGAATTATGGGCAAGGATTGCACTGTGCACAAATAGAGAAGAGAAAAAATTACTTTTGTGAAAGGTCTTTCCAGTCTAAACATTAGAAAACAGACTAAAGGATGATGATGACAGGCAGTCAGAGAAAAACTCTAGGAAACAACAGCATAATAAATTAAAGAAAATGTGAATAAATTTTGACATGTCACAAAGTTTATTTTTTGTTTGAAATTGATGGTGATATTCTGCTCTTTTTGAAATATGAGAACTGAAATCCAGTCCCACTGATATTCTGGGAGGCTTATCATGGTTTCTGTGGGACCACAGTGGTTCCTTTTCTCTTCTTATTTAAAAGAAGACTAATTTAAATAATAGCCTTATAAAAATGTATGTTTTCTTTTCTTTCCCTCTGGCTTTCCCATCCCTCTTCTTTGATCAGAATAAGATGTTCATTATTTGTCCAGCAAATGAATAATCTGCTAATTAACTGCACTTGTTATGTGATGAATATTCAATTACCATAATGGGAAGGGGAAGAAGATGTATCATACCTACACAAATTAATTTGTTGTTGGGCAATGAATTTGCATCCACCTGGTTGCAATTGCTCACTCTGAAAGGCTATCCAGGTGTGTTATATTTGGGAATTAAAGGAGTACACAGCCCATTTGCAGCCATTTACCTTTCTCTCTGTGTCTTTTAACAGGATTATTCAAACAAATCGAATTCAGAGATAGCTTGTGTTCTGTCTAGTGATAAGAAAAAGGAATTATCAAGTGAATTAAATTTATTTCCTGTCTTTGAAAAATGGTAGCCCTCTCAGATCATGTTAACCAAGAAGTGAGAGTATCCCCAATGGAAAAACAGGCCAAACTCTTCCTTCACTAAAGACTGCAAAATACAGTTAAGTATGTAAGTCCAAATCTCATTGTTTCACTCTTTTTGGCGGTGTCTAAAACAACACCAAAAGTAACTAGAATGGAATGCTACAAAGCCAGCATAACAGTCCATATTCTAATCATCAAGGTTAATCCAATTAACACAGTAAAGGACAAAAGGGAACCAAGGCCCTTGAAAAGAGAACCAAGTTCATAGAACAGAATGGTCCCATTTCTGTCCAAGGGAGACTGTCTGTCTGATGCCCCTGGCCATCTTTTTCCCTCAAATTTAGAGTAGAGCTATTGTTAGTACAGTATGACAAAGTCCTCTAAAGTCCTCCAAATATTTCTATCTGTGACCTGGAACATTTCTACCACAGCCTCCACACTAGTGTTATACCATATATCCGTAGAACAGCTGCTTTACAGGGATGACTGCTTTTTCTCTATTTACTGCCAATTAAGGATCATTGTGGTATAGTACAGGACACAACAGTAACACTGGAAATGATCCAAATTTAATCCATAACACTTCTCTAACCTAAGGAGAAATTAAAAGGGGAAAAAAACCTTATAGCAGAAAATTATGCAGTGTTAGAGTAAAGAACAGAATTACTGATGGTATATCATCAAACTCTGTGGCCAATTGCTGGGGAGAATAATCTCATTTCTCCTTTGGGAGGGAGAGAAATCTAAACAAAACCAAACTTGGTGACATAGTTTAATTTGCATAGAAATACTATTCATAAATCCTAGAGAATCTCTTCACAAGCTTAGATTTTCTTAGTGGCAACTATCAAGTGTTAAAGGAGAAAAAGGAGGGAGGAAAGAGATTGAGGTTTATGACCCAAGTTTATTTCTTGACAGCTGTAGTTCAGCACAGTGGTTTTTAACACGTAAAACATGAAATTGTGCATCAGGTTTGTTCTATAAAGTACAATGCAGAGGGAGTTAGCAGACACTAGAGAGGGTGTCTGGATGCTTACAAAGATCTCTCTACACACCTTCTTTACCGGAGTCAGTGTGGGATATCAAGGGACACTACCTCAAAATAGATCAAAAAATAGTTGTGGTAAGGTAGATCCCAATGTATTTTTGATATAAAGAAAGATTAAAAGAAGTGTCAGTAGCTGATTGCCTTTTTTTGACTTTATTTTTTCAATGCAAAATATTTGAATCTATTTCTACTGTACACTGTACATATTTTGACAAGTTTTCACTTGGAGCTTTTTTAATTTCTGGTTTCCATTAAATAAAAACATAGAAATGTAATGAAAAAAAAATAATGTCATTTTAAATAGTAGAAACCTCTTTTACAATGCTTTCAGTTTCCAAAAAAAAGTATTCTCAGAGAGGATAAAGGGCTTTTGTCTTCTCTTTGTCTTTATGAAAAAATTTCTATTCAGAAAAATGTCTGCCAGATATAATGGCAATAAATGTCATTGACTGAGAAGTATAAAGGTCCTCTAGATAGTTCTGACTCTGTCCCTGACAGAGGTTAAGTTCTTTGTCAAGAAGTCATTGAGTTTACGTGCTATAAAAGCAGCATGCTTCCCAGCCTATGTTTAGCTGTTTGAATGCAGGTTATGTATGTTAGGATGAGGGTGATAAAGCAGTTGTAGACTGCAACATAAGGCGATTTTCTTTACTGCACAATTACGGGTTATGTTACCATAAAGCTTTTGCCAGGGATGAAAAGTTGGGGAGGATTAAAGGAAATGCTATAAAACATATCAAAGTGGATTGCATAAACAATTGCCATGCTCTGGGAAATGGCTGATTAATTGACTGAAGTGAGACATCTGCAGGATGTTGGCACTATGGATATATCAAAGGATCTCAACCGCCTTGTTTGCTTTAATAAAAGTCACTTAATTTGTTCCAACAGTACGAAGCCTCCTGTTATAACTGGTTTGTCACCCTCATTGTTAAGGGAAAGAGCCCTACACCTTTAAGTACAAGAATCTTCCCACAGCCAGACCTCCTTACACATTCCTCTGTGCAGAGACAAGAGTACAGGACTTTGTTAGATCTCAAAAAGTAAGAGAGAGGAAGGATTTAACGAGCAAAACAGGAGTGTGTGTATGTTTGGTAAAAACTTTACCTGCTTCATGGACCTCTGGCTTCTCTTTGACCAATACTAGGAAAATAAAGCTCTTATTTTCCTTTCATCTGCCTTCCAAATTTATTCTTCTCTTGTGACAATAGTGCTTTACAATCTTCAGTGACCATTTTCTGCTAACCACTGCTATCCCATTCTCTGATAAGAAACTTACTCAGACAAAATGAGGCCCATAATGTAAAGACAGTGATGTCCTGTGTAAGTGCCTAGCTCAGACTGAAAACTGTGCACAGTTTAGATGTTCTGACCAGAAAATTATTCAGGAGTGTTTTTTAATACTGTCTTTTGACATTATCTTGGAGGTATTAGTTTATTCTTTCTTCTTATATCCCAGTTGTCATGTGTATACATGAGTGTATATCTGTATATTGTGTGTATAGGTATATATTTGTGTATATAACCTCAGGATCTCTGACTGTTTCATGCTGATTTAGCACATAAGTAATGTAAAACCCAGGGAAGATAAACCACCACTATCTTGAAAGTGGTAAAATCTTGGTCCTAATCACAACCCCAAGCAGAGTATTTTTAGGAGAGGTGCTGAATCTTTTTTACATTTTCATTTTGTGTGTAATTGAGAGAAAGGGAGTTGCACGTGGATTTCCTACGATGTCACCATCACTATGGTAAGTAAAAGACTTGCTATGAGAGTTTAAAGTGCAATAAATATTTTTGTTACTACCCTGTTAAGAAAGGAAAATTAATATAAAATTGCTGGATATTCTTCCTGGCTAGGAAAATATCTATATTTGCTAGGTTTCTGCAGGACTATTTGAAAAATCATTTTGAATAAAGTAAAGAAAAAAATGAAATAGCAAAAATAGTATTGAGAAGATTGAGTAACATGAAGTGATTTTCATACAATTATATGAGAAGAGTAATTTGTTTACTTTTTCCAAACCCTGCTGACTGACAGGTTTTCACTTAGCTACTTTCTTTAAACAACAAAAAATTATTAGGATACTCCTGTCAGTATTTTGTAAATTACTTACATACAGCACAATGCTGGTTTCCCCAGTAGTCGCCTTCTATTTCCTGCAGTTTTAAAAGACATTCAAAAAGAGCATAAACATATGTAAATCCTCATAGTATAGCTTGTTGCTGAAATGTCATTGATGAAAATATTTCTAAATATTTCATTAATTCCAGTAACTGTTAGGAAAATTTAGAACTTTAGGATGCAATTAGCAAATGTGACATATTATAAATGATAATCAAGAAATTAAACCACTGACCTAGAAAAGCAGCTCCTAATGATAGATGTTGGTGTAGTACAGATACTCCAGAGACAAGGTAGGAAAAAAAAAGGCAACACAATAAAGTAGATTTAATTATATATTTTAGAATTAATATGTGATTGTGCTAAAGAATTATTCACAGAGGTTTAAAACAGCCACAATTGTTTCTCCCACCATGGTTAAATTTCTTCACCAAGACACGGGACTTATATTGCAGGTATAACTATGCAAATATATTTACTGATTTGGCTGTGGCAGCAGGATCCGTTTCTTTAGAGGCAGAGTATGTTGACAGAAGGAGTTTTTCTGCCTGCATAGTTGTGCAACTTCTCCAAACACCCAGAGGTCAGCCCGTAAAGCTCTTCTTTGTCAACGTTGCTGTGTCCGCATGGGGTTTTTTGGCTGGCATAGCTGTTTTGGCAAAGAATATGTGAGTTTTTTCACACTCTTCACTGACATAGCAGTGTGGATAAAACATTGTAGAGCAGAAGAAGCATGTACACACAATATGTCTCTCCCTCCTCAGCCTGCCTTTGCTTTTCACCTCTTCACAAATTAGTAACTTGAGGCATGGTTTGCTGAAGTAAGGAATAAACACAGGGAGTTTAAAGTACCACATCACTGTTACCCCCAGACACTACTAGCAGATCATGGGCTAAAGGAAATAGATGAATGAGTTGTACAAGTAAAATTTCAAGAGTTCCTTTTTTTTTTCTGTGTTTTTTTGTTATAATGATATTAGACACCGATAATAAAAAAAAAGTAACATACAGGTTTATGACTAGAAATTTTTGAGAATAGGCTCACCATGTTAAATATAGATGGATGGAAAAAGAATCATCAAGGTACTAATGATCCACCAAAGCATGTTGAAGAGTGCAGTTTTAATGAATTGGGAGCCTCACAACTGGGTTCATTAAGACTCGGCTCAGTTTGGGTTTCTCTGCCAGCTTTCAAGAAATTCTAATCAAAGGAGAAGAATTAATATGTAGACTTTACATCCAGGGTACCCTGCCAGGCCCAGATGGGTCCTAGCATCCCAGAGCCAATTGAGAAAGGGGTTTTCAAAGCACTGCTTCTTAGCAAAGGCCACGGAAATTTGCCTCACTTTTGCAGAGCCAAGTAGGTGTTACTACTTGTAACAGCAGGAGGAAAAACAGCAGTACCTTGCCTTCAGCTCCTGTTTACCCACGAGAAATGACAAAAAAATCCCAGCTTCTCTGATTCACATACCAAGTGTTCATGTGTCACCAAAGTACTATCCCCAGTGTTCAGCTGCTAAAAGATCTAAGTATCATATTTGTCTTTGTTATGCTTGTCTGCTCCCTTCTATCTCCTGCTGAGAGCCCCTTTTTTCAGTGCTATGTGGGCTGAGTCCCAGTGAAGAGCCAAAATTATTCCATAGAGTGACAGAAAGTCATAAATACTAGTTCCTAGGACAAACTATGCCTCTCTAGGAACATTTTATTTTATCCAGTATATTACTAAACAACAAATGGCAGGTAGAAACAAAATAGCTGTGATACTTGTGTGTTGCTAGACATACTCTTCTCCTCATCCCTTTTTTTTTTTCCTCTCTAATCCCTTAATGCCATACTTGAACTTCTCTCAAGTGGGTCAATGAATAATAAGTAGCTTCAATATCAGTGAAAGAGTTCTCTGTACTCCAGATGAGATTTTACCTGATTCCTTAGAAAGACAAGACTTCATTTCTTTTCTACAAAAACTCCTAAGAACAGGAATGTTCTGGTATGAACAAAAGAGTGTTCTACAGTAATAAGTGTTTTCTGAAGAGGTTGAACAGTGAACACTAAGTGTTTACATAGAATACATTTCTGTACTAAACAAGCAGGTAGAAAATAACTCAAATCTTTGCCAACAGTTCTGTGTAAATCCTTTTACTTGGACTAGCTGACCACCCTGGGGCAGAAGGAAGCAGAAACATTCATTATTCTATTTATTCATTAGAATTAATTCCCTTCCCAAAGAAGGCCAGTTATAAATGCATGTGTCATTAATGAAATCAGTTCAAGAACAACAAATGGAAGTAAAAAAAGCATAATGAAACAGGTTTTGCAATGCTTCATCTTGCATACTATTTGCATCTCTTAAAAAAAAAAAAAAAAAAAAACACAAAAACAAAACAAACAAACAAAAACAAATCAAACAAACAAAAAAACCCACCCAAAAAGTACACAAAAACCTAGTATGACAAACCCGAAGAGAAGAGCCTCAAATTCAAACATAATCTTTTACCACAACAGGTAAGAGAGGAATGGAGGAAGAAAAAACAACAAAAGTAATGACAAAGCAGGTCCAAAAATACTAGTGTAAAAAGCAATAATTTATTCAAGTTATGACTAATGCATTCCTCTAATTATATTGTGATAACTGAAATCAAATTCCAGTGGATTATTGAGGTTATACAGGTCTGCTGCAGTTATCATAACTGTATCACTTCATAGACATTTTAGCAAACCTGAAAAAAAAAGAATGGCTTGAGCTGTTTTTCATTTTACCTCAACTGACTTGGTCAGACCAACCTGATTAAACCAGCAGGATTATTTGTCTCATGGGCCATAGAAAGCAGGGTTTCAGTAGCAGGAACCGGCACTTATGGTATTGATCTCACCAACAGGATTGACAGTGATTGCCTTCTCAGCTTGTAGCCTGATAGGTGAGAAAAATAAAGGACAAATTCTTCAGTCAACTAGAAAATGTCAGCTAAGAGTCCCGGTTACAAAACTGTTACATTCCTGGATTGTTTTACACTGACACAGTGTAAAATGAGCAAGTAGTGGAGGACCTTTTGTTTGCCTCAAAGATACTATTGCAACTTAT
Organism: Passer domesticus; assembly: GCF_036417665.1. Classification (NCBI taxonomy): domain Eukaryota; kingdom Metazoa; phylum Chordata; class Aves; order Passeriformes; family Passeridae; genus Passer; species Passer domesticus. Next base: position 62,796,382 of record NC_087476.1, on the reverse strand, counting down.
TTATTTAAGAATGGCAACTTGATACCTTTCTTAAGCATGAAAAAAATAAATAAATTACTAACCAGAGTGAGTTACTCAAACTGTAGTGAGCTTTGGTCAGTGAAGAATCCAGAAAACATGGCAACATCTAGTCCACTAGCACACGTTGGTGTTTGAAAGTGCTGCTTTTTATTTAACTGCAATAGAACCTAATTTATTTTATACTCTGGCACAAAACCTATAAAATACTTGCTTTCTTGTGCACTCATTAAAAAAATAATATCTGGAAGTTTTGATGGTTTCACCAACCTAATGGTCGTCTGTGATGGAACAACTATGTCAGTGGAGAATTGAAGGATTGCCTGTATAGTTTACCTGGACTTTTTTAACTTTGACATCATTCTCCACAATATCTTTCTCTGAAAATTGGACAGATGGATTTGATGGCTGGACTGTTAGATGGCTAAGAAATTGGTTGGATGGTCACATCCATAGGGTAGTGGTCCACAGCCCAGAGTCCTGATTGATGTCAGTGAGAAGTGGTGTCCCTCAGGGTCGGTGTGAGGCCAGTGTTATTGTATATCTTCATTAATAACACAGAAGAAGGGATCGAGTGCATCCTCAGCAAGTTTACAGATGACACCAAGCTGAGTGATGCAGCTGACACACATGGAGGATGGGATGACATCCATAAGAACCTGAAAAATCTCAATAAATAGGCCCATGGCAAACTGATGAGGTCTAACAGGACCAGGTACAAGGCGTTGCACCTGGGTCATGGCAACCCACGGTACCAACACAGGCTGGGGGATGAACAGATGGAGCGCAGCCCTGCCAAGAAGGACTTGGGGATGCTGGTGTGCGAGAGCCAGCAATGTGTGCTCACAGCCCAGAAAGCCCAGAAAACCTGAGGTGAATTTACAAGGGAAGTGGAGAGAGATTATTTGCAAGGGCATGTAGTGACAGGACAAGGGGGAATGGTTTCAAACTGACAGACAGTGGGTTTAGAGTAGATGTTAGGAAAAAATTCATTACGGTGAGGGTGGTGAGTCACTGGAATAGGCTGCTTGGAGAAGTTGTGGGTGCCTCATTCCTGCAGCTCTTCAAGGTCGGATTGGAGTGGGCTTTGAGCAACCTGGTGTGGTGAAAGTTGCCCCTGCTACTGACAAAAGCTGTACATAACCACTTCACCCTGAAATACTGTACACCAGCCCCCTGCCTGTTCACACAACTGTGCATGCCTTCCTTCACTCCTGGAATTATTACTTTATGCTTCCTTTTCAGTTTCTAAGCCTACTGGTTAATTTAGCATGCAAGATTCTTTTATATTGAAGGACTAACCATAACCATATTTTATAATTTTTTTTCCAGGTAGCATTTTCAAATTCTGCAAATGAAATTATTAAAACTAAGAAATAGGTCACAACCTTGGCAACCATCTGATGTGAGACAGTGTAATCTGCTAGCACACTGGTTGTCATGGAAACTGACAATATTGGATTTTTCCTTCATTGCAACCTGTTTTATGCATAAATTATTAGCATATTATTACCATATTAAATCTAAGGCACTGGCACCTCAGAGCAGATCACACATGTGTTTTATGTGTGTCCATGAGTAACTTAAACACATTCTTATTGGCATTGAGGAGAGTGTTCATCAGTTGAGGACTCTGACAGAGGAAAGGGTTTTTAGATTGGACAGTACAGGCTGGCTTTCGAGATGAAGAGATCTCAGGTTCTATACCACTTACTTAATGACCCACCCAAGAGTTTTGTATTCCAATGCTCATTTGTTTTGCCTTTTTTTTTTTTTTTTGCTTTCAATCATCTCAGAGTTAAAAGTTTGATTGATGTAATACCAAATTTATACGATATGTTGAAATTTTATATATGGCTTAGCTTACTTTTTTCTCAGCTGGAATAAAACCAAAATCTTATGGAGTCTTTGAGAGAAAGCAAAAAATTCTTTCACTCCTTCTGAGGCCTTTATTTCTTCCCCACCCCTTCCCCAAACAGCCAGGAGTTAAAATTCCTTTTTTAAATGGAAGGACTAGTGCTCAGCTCTCACTCCCATCTTGCTCAATTAGCAAATTTCTAAACTGTAGCTCTCTTCCTGTGTTGGCTTCCTTCATCTGTTCTGTATTAGTCTGCAGTACATATTGATTGCTGAGAAGTAGCATTTCTGAATGACAAAATATTCACTTAATAATTTTATTTTATTTTCCCCAGCCTGAAGCTGTGTGTATAGCAACTTCAACTATAGGAATAATCCAGAGGCGTGAAATGAGACCATTAACCCATTGCCAAAGAACAGCTGTCATACAGCATATCATCTGAGCTGACATCCACGTCTCTCTTCTGTAAGAAACATCTTGCCCCTAAGAAAAAAGTTGGGAAGTTGAGAACAAAGGACTGAAAAATGAACTGATTTTCATCTGTAAATCTTTGAAAAGAGATAGGGTGACAGCCCATCACCTTTCCTTCCTGCAAACCCTTGGTATGACAGTAACACCTCATGGCCTAGAAGTTGTTTCATAGGGCTCATAAACCAGTTTGCCTTCCCAATAAGAACTGTCTTTCCCATTATTCACAAAAGTCAAATTTGAGCTGTAAGGGAAATTACTATAAAATGTATGTCAGGAGACAGAGGAGGGGTTAGTCTAGGTCACAAAGTAAAATGTGAATGTGTTTGTAGGCACAAGGGACAGTTCATCCAAAATATATAGTGGATTCACAAATTATGCAAATAATTTTTATGGACCACATTTTTGTGTTTTCTCTTAAAATTTGTGTAAAGTACAGAGACCAAAGAATGTCCATCTTCCTCAAATGTCTCCTATCTCATTCTGAATGTCCATCTTCCTCAAATGTCTCCTATCTCATTCTGAAATATTTATGAAATCTGCAAAATCAGCTGTACAAATTTTGGTTCTTTCATTATCTGCCCTTTAGACATGGCTAATTTACAGAAATTTCATTCACTATCATAGTCAGCTACAATTCCTTGCCTTGAAGATGGTAAAAGCTGTGTCTCTTCATATCAGCCTACACATGTGCAACCCTTCATGTTTCCTACACAATATCTCAAGAACCTACCTATACTACTCTTGGTGTCAGAAGGAATATTCTGTGTTTGCAAGTTTCATCAACTTTGTCTTCTCCCATAATATTGCTTTGGTATGAAAAATAAATATGTATTAGACAGAATTAAAGCTTCTTGCTACAAGATTTATTATTCCTTTTTTTAAAAAAAGAACATGGAAGCCATATTTTCTTGTTATTTACCATAATGATTAAATTAGGTAAATATTTCTGCTTTTACACTATAACATTTTAATGGTCACTTTTTCTGATTTCTCTCTATAATGCTAAAGTTCATATTAATAAGATAAATATTAAGATTCATATAAATAAGATTTCTCTTTGGTCTCTGTTGAACGTATTTGATATATTTTGAATGCATATCAGATAATATGTGGGGGGTTTTTCTCGTTTTTTAATTACTTTCCTTGTCCCCCCCCGCCCCCCATAAGCTAATGAATAGCTGTTTAAAAGTTCCAGTTGTGGGGGCTGAAGACTATTTGTTATTTTTCTCAATGAGAAGACAAGAATCTTGTTTTCTCTTGTTCTATTTTCTGTCTGAAGTTACAGGAGCATGTTGCCTTCATTTCTAAGATTTTCAGTATATCATTACAACTCAATAAAATACAGAAACAGCAATACTAGAAACTGTGTTAATGAAGTGAAACAGGATTTTCTATAATCTTTGAATATGTCACTATGGTGTTTTCTGATATTGATTTTTCCAATGTAATTAACAAAGGTGAAAAGAGTGTTAGGAATCAACAAAATGTCCAGATTCTATTTGTGATCCAGAAACATGAGACATTTTTGCCAACGGCTACATTTAGAAATGGCCAAGAAGAACAAGAATAGTCAGACTTCAAATTATAGTTTTTTAAGTAGTTTTGGGAACCTTTTTTTCCAACCCATCCTGTAAACTACGTCACAGAGCAGGTTTTTTAGCTGACAAAGGGGCTCTGGGGGATTTATCATTTCAAGACCTTAGTCTTGGCAAAGCAAGCAGAGCTATACTAAATAAGCAACTGCATTTTAGTACTTATTGAGATGCCTCTTAGCTAGATTATTGTGTAGCTTCTCAAGTGTAACTCCCATTAGATCTAATCTCCATAGAAAGCAATCCTTCATAAACAACACACAGAGGGACAGGCCGTAGTCATGACAAAGGAATAGAGTTTTGTTTTATTTAATTTTGTTTTGTTTTCCCACCATTCTCACAGTGGCTTTCAAAGCTTTCTTTATTGCCATTTTATTTTATCAAGATTGATCAGAGACCCTGGTGGCAAGCCAAAACTAAGAAGATTGATCTCAGGTTCAAGTAAGAGAGACTTAGAAACGAACAAAGCATAATGTATTTAAATGGATTTTAACTAACTACAATTCCCAAGTTTTTTGTCAGTTTACTTAACTGCTTTTAGTATGTTGTTGTAAATGGCTTTTCCTCGGCATTTTGGAGGAGGAAAGTTTGGTTTCAATTGTTTTTAATAATTTGAGAAGGTGGTATATAAGAAATTCAACTTATATCAACAAGTGAGAAGACAACTCTCAAACTTGATCATTGCCTTTGGACAAGAATAAAGAGATGAGTTCTTGCATGGCTTTCTGTTCCTCAGGTTGTTATCCTTAATGACCCTTCCACTATAATATTCTTAGTCACCTGTCACTTTTTTTCTGCTATTCCATGCTTTTCCCACCAGATGATAGGCAATAAAAGGAGGAAACAGAAGCTTATCTGTTACTGTATACTTAAAAGGAATCAAACAAAATTAAATAAAGTGCAACTGTGAAACAATTCTCCATATGCTGGTCTGCTTTTTATGCTTGCAGCTAAAAGGCAGCACTGGAAGAGAACTGGTCAGTGCTTGCAAGTAGTTGATTAATGGCATAAGTAAGGCCTACATGAGCATATGCTACATATGCTATTGCATATTGAAAGGATGCTATTGTGTCTCCTGTTCTGTTGTTCTCTAGCTGTAAACAAAACTAATTATTATCAGGATATGCATTTTCTGTCAATTCCTTTAAGGAAAAACATTTATTCCACTTATCCTGCTGTAACCAGATAAATGGAATTGTCTCCCCAATGTGTAAATTTCTTCTCCTGCCTTGTTAGTGCTGTCTTGTACATGAAGTACTCATTTAGTTGCAAAAACCAATTATCATCCCTGTCTGGATACATTAAGAATTTTCCTACATGACTTTTTCTCTCTATCACATTTTAAGCAACAGTGTACATGAATTATTCATATTGCCCATCTTGCAGGCAGGTTTTTTTATTATTAAATTCGATCATAATAATAGTTATTACCACAGTCATGGCAGTTTTATGAGTATTCTTCAATGCCATTACCTGGAAAGTTTTCAATCAAGACATATAAAAGATGCAAATCAATTTCCATAATAAAATTAAACTGCACCATCTACTCTTTCATCCTTGCAATAGACTTGATTGACAACTTCTTCCTGATAGTTGCAGCTGATAACTTGCAGGCAAAGTAATGGAGAATGGCAGATTCTTTTACTCTAATATCCTAAGAAATTCAGCATTTTTCGTGTCTTGTCAGTATTTGATGCCCATGTCTTCATGCAAACACAGTGTTTAAGATGCAAACATTCAGTTTACAAATATTCCTCCCATATAAGAGAATTATTTCTCTCTGGCAATATAAGATTTGCTTTTACTAACTAAAGGCTGTGCTCAACAAATGAATTTATTTAATGGATTTTGGAAACGAATTAAACATTTTTTATGTTCTGAGTAGTGCTGTTCTCCACAAAGCGGTCTTTTTCCAAGAAGGATGTCCAGGTGATTCTCCTAACTTCATCCTGCATTTTTATTTTATCTTTCTCTCTTACTTGTTTTAGCACTGCTTTAGCACAGACTTTAATGACCACCTGATGGTTCTTCTTTGATCCTTTTCTGTGTAAGCACTTGATAACTTGTTCCTACTTCCTTGTTTGTTTACCACTTCTCTTTCTCTGTTTGCTCCCCATTTATCATTTCCTTGTGCTTTAGATCAAAGGTGCTGTCTAAATACAACATAAAATGTAATGTCCACTGTTGTTAGTATTAACTGCTGTATAATTTTCCCTTTACTCTGGTGGTGGATTACATACTAAAAAAAGTTTCAAGTCTTGACTTCACATCCATTTACATCAATTGCAAGGCAGAGTAGTGCATTCATATTCAGGAAGTTACTTTGAAATCATACTGGAGTAATTAAGATGAGAATATAAACAGCATTAATAGGGATAAATGTCTCTTCTCTCTTCAATTAGGGAGTAAGACCAAACAATACAAAATATCAATCAGCCCAAATACCTTGGGAAATAAAGTGATTGCCATTTAGAATCAAGAAAAAATTTATTTTCATGATACTGATTCAGACAATTCTATGCATTATGTAAAGGTTAATGTTCCCACTCAAGTTTCTGGGTGGTGTCTGCTCAAAGGACACTCCTGCAGTAGAGACACTCTTGCTCCATTCCAATATAAAATCCTTATACTCCAAAGAACTTCCTCTTTCATGCTCAGAAACACTTAAAAAGATAGATTACATCACACTTTAAGAAAATAAATCATGCAAGACTGCTCTGATGTCTGTTATGTAATTCAATTTATTACAGCAAGGCTTCAGAATTAATGAGTGAATTACAATTTTTCCCATAAGCAATTTTTTTATTTCTACTAAGGTCATGTTAGGACTATTATTGTTATTTTTGAAGATGTCTGATGAAAAATTAAATAAACTGCACATTTACTATATAAATTTTCTATTTTCAAATCTATTTAGATGTTGTCTAGATTGCCATTTAAATTATTCACTAGTTTTTAATGTTACCTGCTTATTATGGCATCTGTCAAAATCAATTTCTGCTGAGAAATAATTTCTTTCTTCATCTGCAACATATCCTGAGAAAATTATTGATTTTTATCCAACTTAACTAATACAATAGCTAAGTATTAGTCATCTGTAACAGAATTTCAGTTTCTACATTCACAGCTCTCCCTTCCCATGACTATTTTACTAGTTAGAATAATAAATTATTCCATCAAGTTTTCAAAAATTATTCTAACTCTGAATATAGTGTTTGGAATTTATAGTAGCACCATAGCCCATGTGTAAAATATGCAGTTCATATGTACAATGAGATGTTAGAACAAATGCTTTCATTATTGCTTTGGTGCAAACTGACTTCTATGCCTCAGATCACTGGAAATTCCTGGAGGTGTTGGCATTTTCCACAGAGCTGGAATTTCCTTTGGAATTTGTTTCTCTTTGCCTTTGAAATAAACAAGTCCCTTGCAAATGACAGAAAAATATTTCAGTCTCTCTACTAGCAGTCTATTTTCCTTAAGTTTAGATTTTGAAACAATTCTTCTATGTTGCCTGAATGCAATTTAGAAAACAAGAATATTCGAGACACCTCTCCGGTCTCTCCACCCAATCTGATATGCTCAAAGCTCCTTTTCAAACTGCAAAAGTACAGTACATTCACCCTTTGTTGCCTCATCTGAAACACTCAAACTCTCCTGGTTGTGTCATGCAGCACCTAAAATTGTGTCAGTGTTTATCAATGGTAACCAGTCGTGGGTCAGCCCAATTATTTTCTGTCCTTATCCACCTTGTTGCATCTCCATTGGAAATCTGCCAATTCCGTGTTTGTTACTGAGAGCTTTACAAATATACAAGTCAGAAATCATTGGTAATTTGCTTTTCTTCTTAAATGAATTTGTTCGTTTCCTGCCAGGAAACTTAAATTTAAATGAAATCAATGACTTTCCCAACACTTTTTTCTTAACTACGTTGTCAAAGAAAGGACAGCTTTGTCTGAAGACTGCATGGGGGAGGATGTTTTTACAATACACATTGACCTCAGCATCTGTGTTGTCACTACACATTCTTACACAATTCCAACAGGTACAGTGCATTAGCCTGTTGCATTTTGATTCTCAAGAGGCCTTGCTGTGTTCACTTTAATCACGTTGTCTGTCAGAGACCTGTCCATATCCATCTATCTATCAATTTGACCATCCTATCTGAAGCCAGAAAGAAGCCTAAACAAAAGTTTACAAAAAAAACAAAAATTGCTTGCCACAATCAAAAAATTAAACACAGGAAAGGAACTAATTATTTAGATATTTATTTATTTATTTGGAAAAATAAGAAGTAGAAAAAAGCTAGCCATATTTGTGACAATGGATTCTAATGAAATAGTTCAACTACTGTCCTAAATTGTGCTGGCTTAGTTAAAACACTGTAATCACAGAAAGCATGTTCTAAATAGAATTGCCTTGAATTCAAAACTGGATTTTAAATTGTATTATTCTAATGTAATATTTTATTCATTGTTTGGTAAAAGATAACTTGAGATCACACATGTTTTCTGATGCTCTGCCTTAGTCTTTAAAGACAGCAACCATTTTCCTTGACCCAGTTTCTAACTACTGCCCTATAAATTCTTACACATCAGGTAGGGAAAAATGTGAGGAGGAGACTAAATAGTCTGCTCAGAAATTCATTACTATATTGTGGTTTACCTATATGGGCTTTTTTTCCCATATATCATTGAATATATTCATCTTAAGTTTCATATTTGCAGCTGAACTCCCTTTGACTGACCTACTGTAATTGAGATTCCAAGCAGATAGAGACCTCCTGTGCTTGCTTGTCTGAACCATTCCTTCTGATCCTGGTTCCCCCCATTTCCAAATCATTATTTCACTTTTTCTATTAAAACTTGATATGACTAACAATATCGTTTTCAGAACTAGACTCATTTCTCATGAATGACAGATATCTCTTTATTTCTGCTATGAATATTTTAAAAGAGGAAAAAAATTAGAGATCTTGAAGTAGTTGCATGATATCAAAAATTGCACTTTGCTTTATAATAGTAATGCTTTGTAGTTATCCATCAGTCTTCAAACACTAATCAATTTTAAGTTATTACAAGGTTTATAATGGAATATATCATTTGTACGTCTCTTATCTTCCCTGGAATTCACTCAAGTAGATTTTTTTTTTAATTTAAACTCTCTAACAGCTATTCTTTTGCTCTGACTTAATAACCAGAAAGGTCTGCCCTCATCTTAAAATAGAGTGACAATGGTTATGTCTTCCTGCTCTTACCATCCATTTCACTGTTCCATTTTTTAAGTGGAATAGACCACACCTTTTGATAGATATCAAAGGGAAGCCTCAGAGAAATATTTTTTGAAGATTAAAGGAATGGAATTACAAATGACTAAATGTAGTTTGATTTAATAAACCTGGTCTGAGGGAAAGAGTCTGAGTCCCAAGCAGTGCAATATCCCGAGAAAATCCTTTACAACCAGCTGGGGAAAAGCAAAAGAAAATGCTGAATTTGAGCTTTTGAATATAAGTGCTCTGCTTTGAGGCTACAACTCAATCCAGTCCCACATTAGATCTGATACAAATCTTACATTATCCTTTGGAAGAGAAAGGTGTTCATACATGGGGGAAACCTGGCACTAAGTTGTTGGTTGTGTGCTTTTTTAGATGTGGAGGTAGAAGCTAGAAGAAAATGGAAATAATAAAAGTCTGGATAAAAGAGCATGTGTAGAGGTTGTTTCAGTCTGGACATTATGGAATGAAATGCACACCAGATATGTGGGGAATCAAACTTATTTTATTGCTGTGAAGTGGGGTTCTAATATAATTAAAAGGAGTAAATTAATTACGGTAACAACCTGGATTTTATATGTTTGGAAAAATAAATATCAGATTTAGGATAAATTTTGCAAATCTCAGATGATCAGTTACATCTAGATCCACCCAGAGACTTCCAGCTCTCAGCACTGCACAAGATTATATCCATCACCACTGCTTAAACACTGATATTTGAAATCTATACTTATATCTGCCCCTAAAACTAAAAATGCCATGATATGCTTTTTCTGCTGATAAAGTTGCTAAAGACAGCTTCTGTGGTTAGGTTGGTTGCCACCTGAGCCCAAGAAGATATTTCACCCTCACTGTTTCAACTTGGGGATTGTTTGTGATGTTTGACCTAGTAGGAGAGATCAGGGTAAAACAGATGAGTTACATGTTGCACCAAATACACCCAAGGAGAGATGTTTCAAGGCTGGATGGTTTATGAACATGATTTACACAAGAGTTCCATGTAATAATCACTCATATATGGCATTTGTGGCATTTACTTCTAAGTCCATTACTACTTGATTTAAACAGGTTTTCTTAACTTCCAAGTGCTCTAGTCAGTTTTTCTGGAAACGTTTTTGTCTTATAAACTTTCAGCTACCTAAAGTAGGGTATGCAAGAGTTCTAGTGGGAGGGAATGGCAGTGTCTGATAATGAAATCTTGCATGGCATGTTTGCTGGGACTATTTTTTCCATTATAAAGACAGGGAGCTGTGTAAAAATTTTCAGCTTTTGCTCCAAAGAGGCATGTTTGAGAATATTTCCCATCTCTGGCAGAAAAATTCTCTTCCATAAGTATTAGATGAAAATGTTCTTATAATTTTTCTTCCCCTTTTACCAGGGAAAAAAAAAAGACAAAATCATACAAGTTCTCTCAATAATTCTTTACTTGTTGTCTTCAGGCTCAATTTAAGGTAAATCTCTGCCTGAGCTATTCAATCTGAGGCAAAGAGTTCTAAGCAAATCCAGCTGGCAATAGATTTTGAAAATACACACTTTTTTTGTATTTTTTCAATCTTCCTTGAAGAAGGAAAGCAATTACTTCTTATTTCTTTGTTCGTTTACTAAGAAAACTGAGTAATTTTGAGCCCACGTGTGTGTGCGTTGGGCAGAACTCTTGGTTTCTGCAAATTTTCAGTGAGTAATGAAATGGGTCTTTTTTGAACTTTGAAATACTGAAGCATTTGAAGTTTTCTTGGCTTTCTCATTTTAGTGCTGTGTTGACTTGGTCTTGGACATTAAGACCAATGTCCAAGACCAAGTCAACACAGCACTAAATGTCTCTCACACTCACTAAACGTCCTCACAGAGTCAACACACTCACTAAATGTCCTCAAAGAAAAGCATATGATGATGTTAGGGTATGTATGGGAATTCCATGTTCTAAATAATTAGATCCTATTCTAGTAATCATAACTAACATCATGAAAAATAGGGTTTAAATACTATAGTAGTTAGTACAAAAATACATAGTTAGTATAAAAATGAATCTTCCCAAGTTGAATGCTCTTGTTCAGTAAAAGATCATTCTTCTTCAAATAAAAAAATGAGTTTTTCTTGTGTTCTTTTTATTACTTTTTGACAAAGTTAAAACCCTAAAACTGTTTAAAGACAGAAAAAAAAAGAGAAGAAATCTTGAAAGAATTATCTGACAATAGTCATTAAAAAATAATTACTTTTCCTAAATGGTCTCTGAATTTATACTTATCTTGTAGAATAAAGTGAACAGGTTCTTTAGGGCAAGATTTGATAACCAGAGACTGGACTAGTTAATACATGAGACATTTCAGAATACTCTTTACAACATCTCCACACTTGATGACATGCTTATTTGTTTCATTTACACTGGAAAGAAAGATTGTTTTCAAGTATTTTTGCCCCTGCAGGGAGTTGTCCTCCATGGGAATTCACAGTTGATGTTTACAGAAAGAAATGGGGTGCTGCTTTTCTCTCAGCCTCCCCACAGTGTGAAGGTGTTGGGCTTTATAGAGGCTTCAGTTCTGCTAGTCCAATCAAATGCTGTAGGACTTTAAGACTTGAAGTTTTAGAAAACACTGCAGCTACTCTGAGACATCAGCTCTCTTTCCTGTCACCCAAAGGAGATGTGAGACGTTCTGCTGCTGAGAGCAAAAGAATGACGAAATTCCTTACAGTGCTCAAATAGTTCCAGGACACATCATTTTCTTTATTAATGAAAGAAAAAGGGGTGACTAAGAGGATGACTAATGATGACTAAAAGGCAGACACTCTACTATGAATGAACTTTCTTGGAGGAAGGGATTGTGCATGTCTCAGGCTCTATTTCCATAGTTACCCCTCTCTTAGACCTATATAAAAACCCTTTTTGGGCTACCAAATTGTGGTAGCTTTTAGCAGCTTTTCAGTTTACTGAGACTTTAATTCTTGCTTTAGTCAAGTCCCACAGGAAATGCTTGAATTTTGTGGTTTGTGTGTGTTTGTTTGTTTGTTTTTAAATATTAATTGACTTTTTACTAGAAAAGTCTGCTGCGCTACAAATCTTGTAAGAGAGTGTATTCTCATGAGAACCCTAGCCCAATTCTGTAAAATTCAGGTTTGTACAGTGTAAATATAAAATCCCATGTGTATTCTCTGAAACAGAATAAACCTGTGGTACTCAGCTTTGTACTGCTGAAAGTGTTCCAATGAGGATGTTATACTGCAACACAGCAACGGTCAGTCATTTTGGACTCTGTTAAGAGAGGAATTTTTGATTCTTCAGCATGACTTGTGGGCATTAAAATGTTTTTTCAACACTGTTTAATGACAAATCTGGAGCACTAAATATAAACGATAATATTTTAATTTCTGTTATTTTTTTCATCAGATTTGGTGAATGTTGAGCAAGATTTAAAAAAATATAGGGTATCTGTTATGCTGAGACATCATGAGAAGCTCTTTATAATTAATTTTTATTACCTCAGTTATCCCACCGAATGCACTTTACAGTTTAGTCTGTTATCATTTTGGTTGTAAAATGTTCATGTTTACCAGTGCACCAAAAGATAGATATTGCATCATATATTTACAAGGTAAAAAATCCTAAGAATTTTCTAAGCATCCATCCCAAGTTAGTTTTAGAGCTCAGGATGTTGGGTTTTTTTTGTTGTTTTTTTTTGTTTTTTTGGTTTTTGGTGGGTTTTTTTGGGGTGTTTTTTTTTTTTTTTTGTTTGTTTGTTTGTTGTTTTTTGTTTTTGTTTTTTTTTTAGTTTTCATGAGGCTGCAAATTAATCTGCAAGTTTCTTGAGCTTGCTTGGAACACAGTGTTGTTAAAGTTATCTTGTAGCATCTTGGACTTGTCTGTCTAGAAGGGAACATCCGAAACGTCATGATTAAAAATGGGAAAAAAATAATTTAAAAAAAAAAAAAAAGGCATGGAAAACTGCAGAAAGGTTCTTGGAGCTTGGGGTAAAGAGGGTTTTTTATGGTAAAAAAAAGGTTGTGTGGTGTTTTTGGTGCTCCGCTGAGCCGCGGGTCGCTGCCGCAGCTTTTCCGGAACCCGCGCGCCCCCTGCGGGCCGCCCCCGCCCCCGCAGCCGCCGGAGCGGCCCCGCTCCCGGAGCAGCAAAATTGCTCCATCCATTACCAAATTGATTATTGAACCCTATAGCAGGCAATATTGAAACAAAAACACTTTCTGCCCGGCTACAGACACATTCATAAGGAAAGCGATCATTCTTTGTCCAGCCCTCAGGGTTTTTATTAATATATTGATCTTAAACCTCGGTAGGTTTCACTGTTCTTTTTTTTTTTTTTTTTTTTCTCTAGTCAATTTAATTTGTACTGAATCAGTTTTACATCTGCATTAAAATATTACTAAAATTTTCTATAAATTTTTATGAAGTGAGGATTTTCTTCATATGCTTTATTAGATAATTTAATGAAATCCATCCTGCACCATTTGTGTCTTTTTAAGTGCTCTCTGTTCATTTCACTGGAGTCTTAAGTGTGCTCTTATGCCTTTTGTTAAATATGGTCTGGAGAACTGTGTATTTGTTAAAAGAGGGTTTTTATTTTTTACCTTGTTTCTGAGCATTCCTGCCCTTGACTCTCACTTTTGTGCACATTATTTTAATCCGTGAAGGACAGATAAATGTGAAATTATAGCAGAGTATTTGGGTATTTTCCTAACACGGGAGAAGGCAACTAATTCTCCATTAGCACACAGAGTATTCCAGCTGTATGCAAATATACACCTATCAAAACCAGTCATTTAATGTCACATTTGAATATATTCTTGGAATCTGTTTTCCGAATCCTTTTGTAATCACAAAAGAAAGCTGTAAGTCATTCCCATTTCCAACTTTTCTTATCTTAAATTAAATTAATTACTACACTTGCTTTCTATACCTATAAAACACACTAAAGAAACACAAATAACTGTAAAAGATGAAGCTGTTGGCTCCCTTGAAGCCTAATATCCAATACGAAGCTTTCTTGGTTAAGCCTAAGGTCATTTCTCCTTATGCTTTCAGTTGAGACATGGTAGAAGAGGCCATCCCCACCTGGCTGCACCCTCCTTTCAGGCAGTTGTAGAGAAGAATGAGGGCTCCCCCGAGTTTCCGCTTCCCCAGACTAAACACCCCCAGATCCTTACAATGTTATCCTTACAATGTAATCCTTACAATGTCATCCTTACAGTACCACTAATGCTCTGCCACAGACATTAGCATCCATTAGCAAGTCTCCCTTTTGCTTTTCAGACTGACTCAGTTTTGTCACCACTGTGAAAATGTAGCTGTCCTCTTGGTCAATGTGACCAACATTTTTGGTGCTGGTGAAGACTCACACACCTGTGAACACATCCATGAACACACACACACACAGACACACACACACACATTGTAGTGACTTGGTTTGTGTTGATTTGCTTGCCTTTAATTCTGAGTATTTTATCAGGCCTCTTTACTGGCATTGTTGTAGATTTCCTACAACATTTTACAATTGGAACACTTTAAACCTTCATAAACTTAAGTTAAAATTTGATGACTCCCTTGTCTCAGTAAATCCTTACTAATTTGTCAAGATGAACGCATAATATTCCTTCAAGTCACTTCTCCCAGAATATGAGTTCCTCAGCAGGCTCTCACATAACTAGCCAGATTTGCTGTTCGGTAAGGCACAACTCTTCCAATGTTTACATCTTTCCTTTTGAATAGTGTGGGTTTTTTCTTTCTATATATTTCTAAAATGTATACATATATATAAAATTATTATCTTGGACGTTGGATGTCTTCAATAGCTGCCTAGTCAGTATCCCTTGACAAAACAAGCAAGAAATCATAAATCATCAGGGACTTCAAATAAACTGCTGTCATTATTCGAATTACCTTATGGTGACCTGTCTTTCAGTTGAGTTCTCTTGGTTGAGAATAAAGGGTGAAATGTTTTAAACCTCTCATTTTCATTTCTGCTGTTCCAGACACCTCCTAGAGAATCTATTCACTGCTCTGTTCTTCCCCTCAGAGGATTACCACTGATCCATTTTGTGCCAGATATCACATGGATTTCAAATGCTGTCAAAGGCTTACAAAATCTGTAAAGGAACTGCTTCACAATGCATGGAGTTACGTGGAGCTTAACCATTAAACAGTCACTAGCACAAGGAATGAGACTCATTCAGTTCTGACTAATAACTGAATTACTCACTTTTTCTCTAGGATGTTCCACAGCATGACCTGCCTCTTTTTTAATGGAAATTTTTCCATGGTTTTACTGTTCCCCATAATGTTCTTTCACTGAATCCCTATTAGTAATGTAATACAGCTGCATTCACTTGTCACTTCCTCTTTTGTGTGATCTGTATTATACAGCATACATGTAGTGCAAGAAAGAAATCTCTTTTGTTGTTTACCTGGACTGGTGGGAGGTGTCCTTGCCCATGGCAGGGGGAGTAGACTAGATGAGTTTTAAGGCTCCTTCCAGCCCAAACTATCCTATGATTTATGTCTTACTGCCTCCACATCATAAAATTGATAATTTTCTCACTCTACAGAGCAGAAAAGTCTACCGATAAAATAGTAGAACTGAACATCACTTTGGTCTTAACAACTGAAGTACATGAGAAATGTATTAATATTTGTATTAAAATCTGTTTCCCAAACTCTGTTTATGGGAGTCCACATAACTTCAGGACACTCCAGCTTTAGGTCCTATGCCTAGAAAAATACTGTTTTATTAACATATCTTTTCTTTATAGAAAATATCTGTAGACTCATTTGCCATGCCTCACTAGCCTCTTTATTGATACTGATAGAAGCCTATTTTAAATTAAAGAATGATTTCTTCTCCATATTTTACACATTATTTTATATTTACACTTATCATACTATAATACATCTATTTTAAGCTCCAAGAAACCTTTTGTTTTAACATTCAAGAATATAAGAAAGTAACTCTTATTAATGTAACATTGGAATAACACTGGAATAACACTTTCCCATCATGTTTGTTGTGTATTCAAGAGTACATTACAATTATTAACCACAAGATGGCTCAATAGGAGAGGGAAATGTAGCTTTTTGACATCACAAAACTGCACCATTTCTGCATTTTAAAACAACATAATCTTGGCTCCTCAGACACTAACATCCAGTTCACTCCATTATTGAAACACAGAAACACTGTGTAGTTAACCCAGTTTAGATAAAAGGCAACCATGACTTTTAATTTCCTGCACTATGAAGTTTAAAAATGCAACCTTTTTTCAGATCTAAGGAAAAACCAAACAAGAATGATGGAAGGAATCAAACTTTTAAAGGCAAAAATCCATTAAAAAACTGCTTCATGTTGCAGAGATTGAATAAGTCCCCAGTTATCATCAATGAAATATTTTTAATTACTCTATATTAATCAGGCTTATACTCTTATTAATGTGACATAAATTGCTAATACATAGTGTTCTGATAATTTAGTTTTCATTAAGACATAAACAATGTTCATCCCTCTCACATTTTTTTCTTTACTACTACTTTTCCAGTTATCCATGATTTTACTTCAGAGGCAGTTGCATGCGGAATCACTTAATATCAGTATAGAATACAATTTTCCTTTCTTCATTTATAGAATAGATGTTTAGAAACTCTTATTTGGGTTGAAAAGGGACTTCTTCAAACTCATGCATAATCCTGGAGAGGTTTCTGCCCATTTCTCAGTGACTGAAGCAAAATAATCACAAAGGAAATAGAACGGCCTTGTTTGGAGCAGCTCATTTCTCTAAAACTAGGAGGTCCAGAAGTATCAATTCCTGCACTGTACTCTATTAAGATTAATAGGGAGAACCAGTACTTTGTCTTAGGAGGAAGTAGACTAATTCAATAGGAAGAGGTTTGTGGATAACCTGGGAGATGCATGTTATGCCTACTCCTACACTGGTAAGTCGTAAGACTATTCACACATGGCCACACTTGTTCCAACTGTGCCCTTTGCCTCCTGTTGGAAAGCAAGTTGCTGGACAGCATGCCCCAACACTGACTTCATGTTAATCCATTGTTCCTGTGCAAAACACTGCAAGCACTCTGGAGAGCCCCTTGATCCACATGGAACCATTTCAAGCAAGTAGCCCTCCAAAACATCTGTGAGAGCATGGATCACATGGCAATGTGGTTCTTGAAGCAGAGTATGAATATATATTTAGGAATGAACTGAGTATGTCAGAAGGAATATGCTTAAATGTTGATGTCTGTTCTAGTGTTAAGTAGTAACTGCAATGAAAAAATGAAAAAGCATAGCTTCCCAAGGATAAAATAAAAAGGAGTGGGAATGAAGGAGTGAGATCATACTCTTGTCTCTTTAAGGTTTGCCTGCTTTCCCCCTTACTCTTACATCAATGTCCTTTCAAGGCAGGTGTGATTATTTTCATCATGTCTCCTCAGTTACAAAGCTCTCTTTGACTTTTTCTGTATGCTAGCTGATGGCTTTGCCTGCACATCCTTTGGGAAACACTCTAGTGTGCATACTGCTCTCACACCTTGGTGAGGGTAGTTAGACTTGGAGAAGGCAGGGAATGTGATTCTACATTCAGCTCATGAGGAAGGGGAGAAGAAAGTGAGAACATATTTGCTTTTTGCTCACTGAAAACCTCCCAGGGAGTAGGAGAAAGGGAAGGAAGCTTCATGGGAACTTTGTGAGTAGCAGCTGCAGCTTAAGAGGGGGAAAAATTGATAAAGGATATGGAAGAAGCAGGCAGAAGAGAGCTGACTGATTAGGCCCTGGAGTTACGGAAATCAACCCCTTCATCATCTGAGTTACTTTTTCCTCCAACATCTGGCTCACCAGCTGCTGCCTGGGAGCACAGTTTTGCAGCACTAAAGAGCCAGAAAGTCTCCAGAAACATTTTAGCAGCTCCCATCACTTCTACAGAGTATTCTGTGCCTCTGCCAGTCTGCTTTCCAGACTCTGAAATTCCTGTTAACCTGAAAGGTGCTGAGTGTTCTGCTACCAGTGCCACAGACAACTCCTCTCTTTCTTTTCTGGTTGGATTTTTTTACAGGACCAGCTGACCAAACACTGAGCAGAACAATTGTCTGATCATGTCCTGTACCTGATCAACTCTCTTTGCCAGTGTGATTGTTCTCCTCTGTCTGTGTCTGATATTTGTGATCCTTCAAGTCAGACTAGCTGGGAGAGTAAGACAAGATTTGTGGACCAGCTACTGGAGACACTTTTTGTGTGTCTGTGTGTGTGTGTGTGTCTGTGTGTGTGTGTGTGAGTGTGTGTGTGACTCTAACAAACTTCAGGTTGGTCTAGCTGGAGTTTAGGCTTAGGGTTTTGGGGCTGGATACTTAAGGGACCATATGTTTCTGGCAGATACCAGAAGAGTCTCAAATAAAATCTGGTGAGCTCTGAATCTCATCAGCGACAAGACAGAAATTAATTGGGCTATTTGTTCTGTTCATTCTCACATGAGTATATAGATATTTGTGTATCTGTGATGCCTGTACAAGAACTGTAGTCCTGCCTGAGTTCATCTCTAAATGGTTGATCATGCTTTTGAATAACAGAGGACACAGAAAGAGAGCTGCTGGCACTAACCTTGCAAGAATGCTGTAAGATGTAGCTTTGCAGGTGTTTTCTGCTGAGACAGGGCTGCATACTCAGGACATTTCTCATGTTTTCCAGGCCTGGCAAGTCACTTCAGGAGTGTGAATGTGAGTTATTCCTCCAGCCAAAGACCTCTCAAGTGCTCAAGGAACAAGTGCACACCTTCAAAGCACAACTCCAAGGACACTGCCATAATTGCACTGAGTTCTGTGCTGTGTACCTGGAAACAGTCATCTTTCACACACAGATGTTAACAGCCCCTGACACTGCCAAAGGCTCCTCTTCCTAGAATTTTCTGAACAATGAATAGTGTCAACATGGCAGAAACATACGGAAAAAAAATTAATAATTTTAAATGTTATTAAAAGTTCATCTGAACATTAAGATATTCAGTGACATCAGGAGAGTTCAGACAACCACAGAAATAGGATGAGAGAGGAGCAAGAGAGTCAGAAGAATAATCTGAAGTCTGGCAGCAGAGGGCAAGCAGAAAAGTCTTTCACAGCCTCTACTTTATATTGGTTTAGAAATATTCCAGCTTGCTATGAACTTTCGATATCGATCAGGAGCTGTCTCCTGCTCACTTCAGAGAGTCTTGGGGGAGCATGAGTCACAGGGGCTCAGAGTCTTTTGAAGCAGAACTCACAGTTTAGCTCCCCATGGAGAGAATTTAGCTCTTTGGCCTTAAAACCACCCTGAGGACTCAGCCCTGTCCCAAAGGAAATATAGACTGTCAGGGTTTCAAAACCAAGCTGCTGCCAAGTTGCTAATGAAGGCACAACTTATTGTGGTTTACTCTTTCCCTCTAAAACTAGGGAGGACAGTGTCTGTTGCCTTTAAGGAATCAACACATCAACTGATGAAGAAAAATGATAACATAAAAATGTGCAAGGGCAAGAAGCTGCATGTACATTCCTTCCGTCAGTGATGACTCACAGCAGCGCTGAGTGAGCGGTGCGTGGGCACCGCCATCCTGCCACACGGAGCAGAGACATTCAGGAGACAGATTTTCTCAATGAGTTTCCAGCCTCCTTACCTTTGTCATCAGAGGATGGCTCCATGCATTTTTCATGAGCTTGGATGTTGTGTTTTCTAGCTGAGTAAAAATAACTTGCACATTCCAGTAAGACAATGAAAAAGAAAAAGTGAAATCAATCCCTTTTAAATATATTTTCTTGCAGTCATTACTTAAATATTGATTTTTAGTGAGATCTTCCAGAACAGTACATTTTGACCTGCCTATGCTTATCTGCCACGACTGAGGTACAATATATTTAAAAGCCAGATTTATCTAATTAAATGGGGTATATATGGTTTATAGGGTGTAATCTCTGGAAGTTGAAAAAGGTCATACATTTAGAAAAACTGAGAGGAACTTGTTCTAAATTATAGGCATTAGAACTTAGTAACTTAATAATATTAATCATTTGAATTTATATAAAAATATTTACATAAAAATACTTGATATTTCATACAGCTTTTAAAGGTCTTTAAAGAATCATAATTTTCTAATCTGGATACTTGTAAAGATTTTTCAACTTTGAACTATTTTGAACAATTACTGAAATAAATGGTCAGGTGTAAGTGTTTAATGGAAAATTTTAAGACTTGT
Source organism: Passer domesticus (assembly GCF_036417665.1). NCBI lineage: Eukaryota > Metazoa > Chordata > Aves > Passeriformes > Passeridae > Passer > Passer domesticus. Next base: position 62,775,963 of record NC_087476.1, on the reverse strand, counting down.
TTCCTTCAATTATATAAAAGTTCTCATTTTTCATGCCTCAAAACACAAACTCCCATCTTTCAAATACCATTAGAGCAATCTAATAATTACAATCTAATGTGTAATACTCAAGATATCTATGCTTCATTCATCCATTGTTTTTTAAATGCATGTTTGTACCTGGAAACCATTGTATCTAACAAAGGAAAATAAATATTTTAAATAACTAACTAACTAAATAAATAAGACAATCAAAAAGACAAAATATTTACAATGCAGTCTAAGGGTAATTTTAATTACACTGTCCAAAAGGAGAAATCAAGAAGTTTTTTGAATGAGATGATGAAAAAAGATTAAAATCCAATACAGTCCAAAAAATATTGCTGGCATAGTTAGGGCTATGATTTTGGTTAGTTGATTAGTGTCTTGGGTCAAATTTATAGTTAGAGCTCTGCTCAAGGAAACCCCATAGCTGTTTTGAATTTCATGTGCTCAGAGAAGCAAGAGTCCATAGGTCATTATGTCCTTGAATGCATCCAGAGCAGCAAAGACAACAAAGATGGTGCAAGGGCTAGAAGGAATGGCTGAGAACTCTGGGTTTGCCTAATTGGGGGAGAAGAAGGATGAGGGGGCCCCCATTGCTCTCTGCAACTTCCTGAGGATGTGATGTGAAAGTGCTTATCTCTTCTCCCTGGAATGTCTTGACAGAACTCATGGGAATGGTTCAAAGCTGCACCACAGGAATTTTAGACTGGACAACGGGAAGCATTTCTTTACCAAGAGGGTGGTCAAATGCTGGAACAGGCTCCCTAGGAAAGTGGTCAATTTCTCAATCTCAATATCAGCTTTTACTTTTCTAACCCCATCTCAGCATGACCTGTCAATGCCCTTGAAGTTCTCAATGGGCATTTGTCCACATTTCCATCTCTGGTGCACCTCTCTTTTGGTTTTGAGCCACCTCAGAAGCTGAGAAGTGGTCACTTGTTCTAACTACTTCCCTTACCTCAAAAGGTCATGAACTGTTTCCGTGCTCCCAGGAACACATTCTTCAAGAATTCCCAGCGTGCACCAGCTCTTTAATTCTCCGTGGAAGTTTCCCGTGGAATCCGTCCCAGAACTGAAGTGTTTTCTTTCAAAATCTAAAACCTTTTTCTTAGTACTAACCTGCAGTGTGCTTAGCAGGATTCCAAAATCCATAATATTTTTATCATTGCATCCAAGGCTATTGAGGTATTCAGAACTTTATTTATTCAAAAATTTTAATTGCCTGTTTCTTTTGTGTTGTGTATTTGTCTTTATTTATGGAGGTTGCAAATCTAGAGACTGTTCAGCCTGAAGAATAATAAGCTCTGGGGGATATAATCAATGGATATAAATATTTGGCGGGAGGAAATTAAGAAGGAGTCATGGTCTTCTGAATGATGTTCTGAACTGTCTTCTGAATAGGACAAAAGGCAACTGGAACAAATTAAAACTCATGAAAATCCATCTAAACGTAACAAAACACTGTTTTGTTATGAGACTGGTCAAACATGGGATCATGTTGCCCAACTGGACATGATGTTGGGGGTTCTGCTCTAGCTGGTTCTGACTGAAAAAGAGGTTGGACTAGATATAATCAAAAGGTCCTCCCTTTTGATAGGGGATTCTCTGAGACGGTGATTCTTAGATATATTTCCCTCCTTCTTTGAGAATTCACTACTATACTATCTGAAAACAGGTCTCTAGTGTGCTGGTTTTGGCTGGGATATAGCTGATTTTCTTCACCATGGCTAGTATGGGGCTACATTTTGGACAGTTTTGTCTAGGAGGTTTTAAATTACAATTTTCAATTTTGCATTAAGTCAGTGAGAAGAGTTCAGCCAATAATAAGCACTTTTAAAAAATCAAATTCATTGTATGACAACTAAACAATCATGAACTGGTTTGTAATGAAAATATATTCAAAATTATTTACAGATTCCTAATGATCAAAAGATAATTATTCTTAATTTCTGTAATTCAACTAGCTTTCAGTTCAAGACAAAACGATTATTTTGTATAGGAAACCTATAGTTTCTTAGTCATAAAAAAATTTAATATCTGTCAGGGTTTATTTTGTATCATATTCACCCTCTATTTTCTACTGTTTGAATGGTTAGTAATTGGAAATGTTCAGAAGCATATCTAAATAGAAAATGTTATGCCTCACAGATGTTTAGCTGTTGGCATCTTTCTCTTTTAGTTTTGGGCTGTGTTTTTTTTCTTTTTTCTTTTAGCTACTCTACTTATTTAGTTTTATTCCTTCTTTCCTGAGTTAGCATAACTCTTATACTTGGTGTGCTGAGTATGTTGTTTGGTTAAAATTTACTTGTAAAGCGTAGAGTTAAACGAATTCCAAAGGATGTAAACAACAGCTTTTCTATGATTCCACAGAAACTAATTTTGTTTTTCTATTACAATTGTTACCATAATACCAGCAACATGATTAGCATATTCCCAGTTGTAGTATTTTTATCAGTTAGAAGTGAACCATATATATTCCAGCCTAGTTTAACATAGTTGCTGATTTTCAAGGACTATGAGCTAATCTCTAACTCATTAAAATATTGTAAAGCATGAGGAATAAATGAAATTAATTTGGAGTATTCATCCATGAATTCTTAATTGCTTTAGCTTGACTAAAGCCTGGCTGGTATCTAAATGAGCTTAAGAACAGGCTTTCACCAAGATTTATCAGCCAGAGTTAATTTTTGACTCTCTTCATGCCACAGGTCTGGAAATTTTGCTGGGAGGTACTTGGCTCCCTGCTCATGAGCTGATCAGCTGGGTCGTGAACCAGGCTGATATTATCACAAAAAGGAGAAAGAGATTAAGCATCATATGAGCAGTAGAAGCATACAGCCAAGCAGCATCTTTGAATAGCAGAGCCCATTATCCTGAGAAGGTAATTTTATATATGAAAGATGCATAGCAGTAGACAGGCAGAAATGTCCCATGGCTTGGAAAGTTATTGTTTATGAATTTTGAATGGTGAAATGCAGATTTCTCTTTTCATCTGGAGAGCTTCTAGAATCGTGCATTGTCAACATGCAGAGAAGAAAAGGATTTAAAGTCAGAATTGAGCAGAATTATTAAATTAAAATTATTGATAAAATCTGAGACAAAAAATAATCTTTACCCCCACCATACTCTGCTCCTTTTTCTTGCTTCTCTTAGCTTTTATTGCTGAGCATGATGTCATATGGTGTTTAGTATCACTGTCATCAGTTTGGGCCAGCTGAACTGGCCTCCCAGGCTCTTGCTCCCCCAAAGCCTACTGGCCTTTGAGGAGGAGCGTGCCAGCACTGCTCAGAAGTGGCCAAAGCACTGGTGTGTTCTCAATTTCCTCCCAGCTACAGCAACACAGCCCTGTGGGGAGCTGCTGTGGGGATAACTAACTTAATCCAAGCCAGACCCAATGCACTCATGCTCCTACTGATTCTTGCAAATACTTTTTTTTGAACTGTGTTTCTTCTCTTTTTTTATCCCTACTTCCTTCTATGCCATTTTGAATCTAAAAAATCAGCTCTCAGGAAGGGATAAAACATATGTCCATCTCCTTTGTTGAGAATACCTTCCCTTAGGAAACAGGAAAGGGTTTGTTTTAGAAATCAGTATTGTGCTCAACCATTACACATCAAAACAAAATTGAAGTGTTTTGGGAAAGGTGACAGGAGAACAAACAGATCTTGCAGTCTACATACAAGATGTTCTGTAAATATTCTGAATCCTCCTGGGCCTCTGAAATCACATAAAATCACTGTGGCTAAGAGCTGAATTTACTCATTTTGGAAAGAATTTTCTGATGTTGTTTCCAGCTTGTTCCATGTGAGACTTCTGGTGGGAGTTGAAATGTTTAATTGTTACTGTTGCTATAGTTTTCTCATTATTAAACATGTCCATCTTAATTTCTGGTTACTCAAAGCAACTGTCTTCACATTTTGGTCATAAAATACTCTTTAACAGCATCTGTCATCAGCTCTGAAATAAGCAATCCCTGAAATATGTTTTAGCACAATTTCAGTTGATTTTCTACTATCCATAATGAAATAATATTATTCAGACTGAAATAGAATTATTATACAGATAGAGATATCAGTTCAGCACACATTTAACCATGATCCTGAGGCCTCTTGCACTTGGTGCTCTGTGCAAATGTAAAATTTTCTTCCTTCAGATTTCTAATACATTTGGTTGTGTGTTAGTAGAGATAAGTACTGCACTAACTTTTCGGTCACTCAGACAACCATCAGTTCAGTCAGTGGGTCAGGCAGAGCAGACAACACCCAAGACTACTTTGTCTGCTCACTGTTGAGTTCACTCTGAGCAAGAAGGTAACAGAAAAGAAAGAAAAGCTGAAAATTTGACAGACGCTGCAAGTTCATATATTGCAGTATGGGTATCTTTATCTGCATAAACACACTGAGGCCACACCAAAGTCTCTCACACCTCATCTTTTGCATTTCCTGAAAAAGGCTTCAGTGCTGACAATAAACTCCTAATGTATTGATGAAAACCATGTAGTAGGTGCCTCCCTCATAGGGCTATTTGCTTCATTTTATTTCACCTCGTGGCTCTTTCACTGCAGCTTTTTGAGCTATTTCTTTGAATAATGGAAGAATACAGAGAAAAAAAATCTAAATAGATAGACTTGACAACAATAAATGGCTATCTTTTCATCTGGTTTTACAGAAAATTCGTTTCAGACAGCATGGAAAGTCCATTTAAGTTTTTTTAATTCATTCATTCCCTCTTCCAGGTTTTCATTCAGAAGACAAGAATTTTTCTTGACTATTAATTTAGAAAAATACTGATTTAATACAAGTATAATGAAGTGAGAAATATTGGAAAAGTTTAATTTTTCTTTAAAAATATATTATAATTTTCTAGTTACTATTCTATTTATATGAAATAATTTCTTTGAGAAAAAGAGAATTTCTAGAGTTGTCTATTTTTTTGTTCAAGCATCATAACTGTTTCCCACTCCTTAAACTTTTATTTAACATATTTATACTGATTACTTAGAAGTCAGCATAGATAACAGGGCTCAAATAAATAGCAGCAATGAGTCAAATTTAGAGTAAAATGTTTTCTTTCAGAATTTATTAATATTTTATTTTGCCCCAAAATAATTAAAAAAATTAAATGGTGGATAAAAAGGAATAGTCCTTAAATTTTAGTAGAAAGACTAATTAATTTCTTCAAAATCCTGTTGTTCTCATATGACCAATTCTGACCTGCTTCCTGCAAAGCCGATGGGAAGCACTGTAAAATTCAACAGCAGCAAAATTAGTGTTTATTCATTTTTATGTTTTCCTTTGCTGTTCATTTCAGTTTGCTTGTGATCTACAAGCAAAAGAAATTATTTCCTCAAGGAAAAAATCTGATGTTCCCGAACTGGGTAAGAGTCTTTTAATTAAAAAGACTTGCAGTACCTTTTTACTGAACAAAATACATTTCATCTAAATAATTGTTATCAATTTCTTACTATTACTAAATATGCTGAATCCCTCATGTTTTAAAAATCCATTGTGATAAAACAGTTGTAGACCAAAATCAGGTAAGTATTGAGTGATGGAAATGACTAGTGAACTCATTAAAAGATAATAAAGATAAGGGAGATGTTAAGACTGTAGAAGTTCTTTGGTATTGATTGGGAGATCATCAATGCTTCTTTTCTCTTTTTTCCTTTAGAAGAGAATTTTGGGGTTTCCTCTGTGTTTTTACACACATAGTCTAATTGCTATGATAGTTTGATAGGGTCTTTTACTACTTGAATTATTCCTATTCTGGAGAGGCAGAATAAGTGACAGTGAAATGGAATAAGTATTTGCACAGCAGGAGCAGAAAATTGCCTGAAGCTCTTCCAGTTCCAGCTGTGAGGAAATGCATCTGCTTGGCTAAGTAGAGTCAGATCAGTATTCAGATATAAATTTTTTAAAGAACCAGACTCAGAAAACTGTGTGAGGTATGTACCAACTGGTGATGAATATGTGGTGTTCTCACCTTGGAACTGGCTAACTTTTTTGAAAGATAGCAAATAAATAATGTGTCAAGTCCCTATCATACCTGTTGTGTGCATGTTGGATTTTTCTACCGACACCTTAAGCCACAGAAACTTAGTTTTGTTTGCCTTGTTTTCAGGAAACAACTCTGATGACCTCTGACCAATTTTTTAAATCTCTGAATGTAGGAAATATTCACAAACTGATATTAATACAAAACAAATAACACAGAAACAAAACAATTTGTTCTGTCAATAGATGATTCTTAACATTTAAGCCATACATAACTGAATGTTGCTTCAACATATATAACTCCTGAATAATATGAGTGTTTGATATTAGCTGCCATTTCATTTATTAAATAGTTTAATGTCCAATGTATTCAGAAGAGGAGGGAAAATTCTCTTTGAAAGACTGTTGGAAGGCAGAATTTTTAGTGAAAACTAGCTCTGATATTGAAGAACCTTTAATAAAGCTTTTTTCCCTGTACAGATTGTTAATGTAATACTGATCTATTAGAAAGAGCTGCTTCTTCAACACATTTCCTATGTGCATCTAGTACACAATTAACCTAGCTCAGGAGCTTAAATCAGTGTAGAAAATCCATACAAAATGCCTTCTAGTCTGGCGCCCAGTAAGGTCATACCTGGTAAAATAAATATGCAGTACTATGAAGGGAGCAATATCTACCTTCAGAATGGCATGAATGATTTCTTTGTTAGAGGGAACACTCAAATGCAGTGATGGCCCACTAAGAATCACAATTGGTTCATTCTGGTTTTGAAAGAGGAAAGTCCAAGTGCAGCAGAGAATTTGTGGGAATGGAGGAATCCAGAAGGCAATGCTGGTACATAGAATGAGGGTTGCTGCCTCAGGCCTGCCTAAAATTAAAATTTAAATATGTTTGCTGTATTTAAAGTATATGGCAAACAAATGAGAATACAAATATGGGAAAACAAATATAGAAACCACCAGGAAACACATATATTCTAAGTAGCAACTGACAACATTATAATGAAAGGATGGGTAAAGAGATTTAAATGGAATAAATGGGAAACCTTTCAAAATGGAAATAATATGTAGTCAAAGTCTTAATAAATGCAAAGTTTGATTATTTGAGTGATTTTATATGATTTTTCCAGAAATTAAACTATACCTTTTGAGATTTATTTTAGCCCTGATGATGTATGAAATTTTCATGTCCCTGAAACCCAAGCCTGTGCTTGCCATTCTGTGTCTGAAACTCAAATATGCTGCTTTTGGGGCTCTCTGATACTGGTCATGGTCTTCATTTCACTACCCACTTCACTCACACCACTTTTTTATAAGAAATTTTTTCTTTATCTAAGAGAGGGAGAAATACATCTCCACACATCTTTTGTGTGGAGACTGAGCTGTTAGACCTTTTCAGAACAAGCCTTCATGTTCAAACATCCCATAACATGTAGCTAAAAGAAGAATCCCATTTCCCCCAAGAATAATGCAAAATGTGAAGTAATTAGGCCTTGTAAAGTAACAGCATTTCTGTTCATGCTGAAATAGCTAGATATACATTATAGAAAATCATATAGGCAAGGATGAAGATCCAAGATGTATTCTGGGCTGAGCAATGGCTGCATATGAATTTTCAAGATCTTATTAAAGCACCTGTTTTCTACCCTGCTCACATTTTAGAAAATTAATTCTGGAAACTCTCAACTAATCATATCACTGGGGTTTTTTTAAGTGACAATTTTTTTAAAGCTACACTCTGGTTTAATTTTACAACAGCTGAAAGCTGGTAGATAGCAACTTCTTCTCCCTAAGTCACATTTTTGATGCCACATTTCATTAATATGTGAAGCTATTTTCTCATATATACTCTTTATTTCCATTCTACCTCAACATTGCACGCACTGCTTTCTTCCAACATGTGCACAACAGCATATGGCAAACTAAAGAAACCTACCCAAAACACTGCAGTCATTTACTCTGAGACACCACAATTCTTCAGGAGGCAAAGATGATCAGCCTTTGCTATGCAGACCAGATAGGTGAATCATTTATGTTCCCTGATCACGGCATCAGCTGGGTATCATTGGACACAACTGGTATTGCTTGGACAATTTTGAATATCACCCAGAGACACACAGTTGAAGGATAATTGCTTAAAATTTTAGGAGATGAGCTAAACTATTTAGGTGAAGTATCCTCTTTACCCATCATTTCCCTGTGCAGAAATGCCTTTTTTCTTCCCATTGTTGCATCAGAGAATCAAACCAAATCCAAAACCAAAAAAACCCCACTCTCTCAGATTGATTATATAATACTAGATTCAACATAGAGATAATAACAGATTCAAGGAGATTATATTTTTGAGTTAGCAGTAAGACATTTTAAACTCTCAAGTGCTGTATCCTAAATAGCCATTTTTGGGACATTTTGCATGATATTGCATGTCCTTAATGAAACCTGTGTTAGGATGATCTAGTTGGTGTTTATTTGCAGTGCTTCTCATGGCTAGAGATTGAAAGCAACGAAGTGTTACCTATACTAAATATATTATTTTCCCCTAGCTAGAAATATGTTACTTCAAATATGCATCCCTTCCTGTCTTGTGTGAGTTTGTGAAGGGAATGCCAATTGATTTTCTACAGGAAAATCAGGAGTGGTGTCTCAAAAACAAAGCAGTAACTGACACATTTAAAGCTTCAGCACAAACACAAGAGATTGTATGAACACCGAGATTAATCTATTCTATTTTCTTTCATTAAACATGTTCCTCTAGGTGCCTTCTAGGAAAAATAATATGGAGAAAACTTTGGATGTAGAGTGAATAAGATGAAGATTTTTAGGCTTCACAGCCATAAATCCGGTATATCTGAAGAGCAGTATAATCAACTTTAAAACTTGAAGAAAAAAATACTCCCATATTTCTCCAGTCAAAGTATATTTATTTAGCAGGAATGAATAAAATAAGCTTCAATAACTTTGGTATAGATTTATTCTATGTCAATTCTTTGAGAAATTTAGAAGAAAAAGAGCAGTGAGGAGCATTATCATTTTATTTTCAGTTACAGATTACAGATAGTTTTCTTAATCTACGATTCAAACCAATGCATATTTTCTCCTTAACTATAGTGAGCTAAAAAGACATATGTAGCCAGTGAAAAAATGTCTGAGTTTTTTTCTCACCAGCCAGCCCACAAGCAAAATGAGGTGTTTAGTCTTGTAGATAAAGTAGATATATATTCTGAATACATATAAGACAGAGTAGATATATTCTGAATTTTCCTCCAGAAAAATACAATGTGTTTTCTTCCAGATCTAGTAAGAAATCCTTCTATAACTCCTCTTCCCATTTAGCCTGCTGTTTACAGTACGTAATACTAGGAGAAAATAATTTTTTAGCATATTTCCTGCCTTTAATACTATGTAAGAAATACTATGGTCAAAATGCAATAGCTTCACAATCTTCCCCAGAAACTTTATCACCACATACTGTAAACAATATGCAAAAACAAAATTAATTTTACAGATTCGTTCAATATACATTCTCTGTAATTCAGTTGAAACTGAGATGCAGACCACTACATATCCAAATTCAGAAAGCTGCTGTCAGAATCAGACCTTATCATAGATTTACGCTTTATCTGCTGCAGTAAATTAAAATGTAATATAAATTAATTTCAAAATAAAATTATAATTAGACCTAACTATAGCACCAGACGCAATTGTAGCATAAGTTTTCTATTTTATTGTCCTCCTCTTCAATGTCAAAAACTTTATTCCACATGAGGAAGAGAAAATCCTCTTTTGCTTAAGTCATGAATATTGAATTAGGATTTTAATTTATTATTTTGATAATCACAATCCACTTAAGGTACATAAGCATGTTACTCTCATATTTCATACCAGTTTAAATACACCTCTGCAACTGAAAATATAGATAAAAATGTGTTAATCCCTCAGCTCCTGGCTTTTCCTGTGAGCCTCTTCTGGCAGTCTAATATTCTCTTGAACTGCATGGGAGTTTCTATGTCTCTATATAAGGTCTCTACCTTCAAAAAATCCCTGAGGTTAGTGCCAAAATAATGTCGTGTAGTACAAATTGGCAAAATTAACTTTCTGTGTGAGAGAGCGAGAAAATCCACTCCTATTTGGAAAGGTTCAACCTGAGAGCAGATGTTCCTTTAACCTGGAATGCTTTTGTTCTTTGCATTGCTTGGAAAAGAAAAATATGCTTTTGTTGGACAGTGCTACCTGTACAAACACTCTCACTACCTTAATGTCATTGTTTTCCCATCTTCCCTCTTATACTTGGGCAAAACTAAAGAATGTCCAGATGGTTTTTAATGACCCTGGATAAATCTTAGAAGCTGTCAGACAGCAGAAGGTTACTCTATGCACTTTAAGTGACAAGCTGTCTCCAGCATTTTTGAATTCTGAATAGCTCATCCTATTTAAATGCTGTTTTAATCCAAGCTATTTTGCATAATCCCATTAGATCATAAAACAGACATTTCTTGTTCACACCACCAGTTAATGACATACAGAAAACAAACATCCAAATTCAGAAATAGTCAATGTCTATATATAAAAAGCCAGTCCTTACCACTTTCCATCACTGTGATGAGGTTTGCATTTAATGTTGAGTACCTGCTTAAATGAAGACATTCCAACATCAACATTTTTTTAAAAGCTATTTATATGCCAAAGGACTTTCAGATTTAAAAATTACTAGTTGAGTGGGTCATTCTTTTTTCCAGAAGTCATCTGCAGATAAATGTACAAAAATGGTGTCTGTTATGAGATATACCCTCGGTTGATGGCCCATAATTCAAAGTTATTGAATCACAATGATTCAAATGACACAGTGCTGATACCAATAACAGCAGAATAAGATAAAATTCCCTGTCAAAGGAAATAGATTTTTAATCTGGTTTTGGCCTGGTTTCATAAGGAAAATATGGTTTTGATATCATACTGTCAATCAACAAGCCAGTCAGAAAAGTTCAAGTAATTTTGGCCATATTCAGCCAAATTATTCTTTCAAAGATTAGCAGTTAGGTGAAGGAAGGATGTTAAATATCTGAGGTGAGGCTGGCAGAGCTGCCATGATATGTTCCACCTAAAAGCACCTGGACAGAGAACCACTGCTTCCATGCTGGTGACAGAGCTCTAAGAAAGCAAAACTGAGCTTCATTTTATACAGTTAGGGCATCTTAGGAGACCTGTGCAAAAGAGAATCTTGGGAAAATGGGGCACTGGGTACATATCTGAAAGAAATTAGGTTTTTCTGATCCAGAAGGGACTCAATGATCTGGGAGAGTTAAAATTTCTTCAGCTGAAGTAATCATGGGTGTTTAACATATAGTTACACTTGAAATGCTGAAAAATCTTTCACAGTAAAGTTCCTTTTAGGCCTCTGAACATGTGACTGAATTGTTTATGTAAGACTTCTGAGAATTAAATTCTAACAATACAAAAATACCAGCTGAACTATTTAAATTATTTTCTAAGTATTTCTTTAGCATTCATTTTGGATTAGGGAAAGATACCTGCTAAACATAGCTATGGTTATTAGTGAGAGAAAAATGTAATTTGGTTTTCCAGCAATATATTCCCAAAGTGTTTTCCCTTCAAACTTATCTATTAAATAATAGTCTGGTGACTCCACTGATGACATGACATTGCCTCTTCTCTCCATTCTCAATAGGGGAATTTTTAAAATTATTCTGAAAATAATTCAGAATTTTTAAAAATCTCTAAATGGGATGTTCCTCTCTATCTTGCAATAAAAATTCCAGTAAACCTTACTCAGGATAACCCAGACAAATTACAATATGGCATGTGACAACTTTAGAAGCATTTTGTTATTCAAAATACACAGTAAAATCTATAGCAAGGATCTGGATGTGACACATATTCTTCCCATTGATAAAACCTAAGTTTTCGAGACAGCTTTCATCTGTTAATCTTAGTTGCATACATGGGACAAAAAATGTGTCAGGTAGGTTTCCACTGTATTACCCCAAGCACGGAGAAGTCCTTGAAGTACAATGTGTGTCAGACACCGAATGTGTAAGAGGTCAGAATCATTAAGCAAAACACTTTGGTTTAGTTTTGGAAAGATGATTCCAGGAGGCACTTCTGGTCTAAGAAAAAAAACTCCTTTATTTGTTTTAAGATTCCTATACACTCTGCTGTCTCAAATTGACTTAAACTTCCCTAAAACACAGAGTAATTAAGCCTTGGAACTGTTCCAACTGCCTTTAAAAGATTTTTGTTATCCATTTCATATCATGGAAACTCCCCAGCTAAAGGCAAAAGTCTTAATGAGTGTGGGTGCTTGCTGTCTTTCAATTTTATAGATATTGAACCCAGAAGGATTCCATTTCTGTCATGCTGCATTCACCAGGCATTTGCAACTACCCATTGTGTCCCTGTTCACATCTTTCAGCTTGTAATATAATCCTGAGCTGATGCTAGGCACTTGCATGCCTTTACCCACAGTGCAAAGTCAATTATTCTCACGGATTCTCACAGGGCACATATGTTCTATTACAGTTTTGTGAGTTTACTTGCTCACATAAAGCTTAATACAGCAAGTTTGCTGTGTTAGAAACTTGTATATAAAATATCCCTGAAGAATGTGGGTTTTGTTGTGTAGGTGGGTGCTAGGACTTGATAGCTCTTGTTGAGTACCTGTTTAATGTCAGATGACTTTTAAAGGTGCCCTCCAACCCATTCCAGTCTAAGATTCCATGACTCTGTGACATGTGTCAGGAAATTGGATCAAGATATAAGGTGCTATCTCAAGCACTTTGTCAAGACTGAATCAGAGCTGCTGCCAGTTAAGTGTCTGGATAGAGACAAAACTTGTGCAAGGCACACACTGAAGTCTCCTGATCAGCAAGGACAGGCCCTCGCAGCAGCACCAAAATAAAAATACACTTAACAAAAAAAATTTGCAGAACTACATTTTATTAAAAACTGAAACACACCCAGACCAAGGTTGGGAATCTAATTAAAATTTGCAGTCAAATCCTACAATAATTTGGAATTAATGGGAATTTTAGAAGTTTTCTGGTCCAGCCCCCAAGGTTCATGTTCTAAGCTCCCAGTCTGCTGCAGGGCCAACCGTGATGATTCAACTGCAGCATCAGGGCCACAAGTTATGAAATGTCCAAGGATGCCGGTTCCACAAGTTCTCTGGGCACCTATTCTGATGTTTCATTACCTAAGCATGAAAGGCAAAATTCAAAATTTCATCTTTCCAAGCAGACATTAAGGACTTATACTAGGTCATTGTACAGGTACGCAGTAAATTTCTTATATGTGGTTTTATTCAGAGAAGGCACTAATTTCATGGTAGAAGTCTGGGTCCACATTTTGCTACAAAGTCCTCTTTTTTGTATGAAAACCTAACTTTCTCTACATTTACAAATTAGAAAGTATTTATCATTATGAAAAGATTTCCTGGAGAAATAAACAGTGATATTGCTGTTCTATGAAATGGAAAAAATATTTATTTCAGTGGATCCTTAAAGAACTTTTGAGGTTATTTAAAAACCTTCACAGTGTCTGAAAAATAACGGTACTGTAATATTTGATGAAATTTTCTAGGACCTGTCTGAAACTTGAATTACAGTACAGTGAAAGGAATTCCTCCTAAATTGCAGAGTGCTTTTATAATGTTAATTATTTGACAAAATTATTACTGATTTGTTATCAGAAAATTTTATTTAAGCAGAACAAAAAATCAGACATAGTGAATAGGGATTTCTTAAACTGTTTATGTGCTTTAAAAATGTATGTATGCTTTTGACTAAGACTAGCTCATGAATGGATTCCATTTTGCACTTAGAAATATCAACAATTAATGCTTAGATCTACACTAATGATTCTGTGTCTGTTACTTCAGAGATCAAATAAATAGTAGAATTTTCCTCTGACAGTAATTAGGTTTATTTATTTATGTATTTATTTATTAACAAACAGCACATAAAATTTAGATACTCCTTAGTACATTTTTATTGCAAAGTGAGTGATATTTAAGTAATTTAATATTCAGCCATTATTTCTCCAACCTCCAAGCTGCCTAGGGAAAATATTTATGCCAAAGAACTGCACATAATATGAGGAGAAACAGTTTCCTCGCAATAACTTTAATCCTTCCTTAGATTTACCAGCTGACACATGAAAATTATTTAAGGACTTTAATTACTGAATTACCTCAGATTAGATCATTAATTACAATATGTGAAATTCCTTACAAAAATTCCAAGGTATTAAAAATTTCAAAGTACATAAAACTCTACTAGTTATTTTTCTATATATTTTTTGTCTTCTATACATTCTTTGTCTGCCAAAGACATTTCTATCAATTGAAATCAAAGATTCTGTCTACGACTGAAATAATTTTGTGGATTTCAAATCCAACTTTTAGAAATCAGCATAAAAATATCTTTTCAGAGGACAGTGAGGGCTAAGATGTGTCAGACTTTTAGAGTTTTAGGATATTTATGAGTTCAGGCATTTAGCTCTGAGAATTTGGAATTGGAAAACATGATGATGATGAACATAGAAGTAAAAAAATCAATGCTCGTAATTCCTTTGTTACCATGACAACTATATATCACTAGCAACAATGAATTAAATCATTGTAACGCCAAGAAACATTCTAACTGGTAGAGTTGTTTTTAAATTATACACAAGCCATTAAGCAGCAAGACAGCGGACAAGGGATCCTATTGTTGATTCTTGGTACCTTAGAAGAGGTAATGAGACCTGACATAGCCAAAAAATCAAAACCTGCTGTTCAGATGCTCACTGGGCACAACCACGCTGATACCACCAACTGGAATAAAGGAAGAACCTGAGCTTAAATGCCCTGTGTGCATATGGCAGCTGAGTGACCTGAAAGGAGAACAGTAAATGCTTGAGCCACTGTCACAGAAGAGGTTTGTACTTGGGCACAAAAGTGCTGCCTGCCAAATAAGATTAGCAAATCACAGAATCATAGAATGGTTTGGGTTGGAAGGAACCTTAAAAATCATTCCATTCCAACCCCCTCCCGTGGGCAGCGACTCCCCACTAGACCAGGTTGCTCAAAGTCCTATCCAACCTGGCTTTGAATATTTCCAGGGAATAAATAAAGATATGTCTAACTTCAGAACTGATTATTTATCTTAACTTAATTAAAGTATTTTCCAAAAAGGTATAAAACCATTGCTATATGTTCGGCAAAATGTTGTCACAGTCATCACCCACAAAAGAAAACCCTTCAGCAATGCAATTTCATCTCTGTCATCTCCTACACCCTCTCTTTTGTCAGGCTTGCCTTGGCGCTACCTATGACCTGCTCAATCTTTCATTTCCACAGGATTCACTGAATGTCAGTACTGTCTTTCTACCGGAAATTAGGTGAGCATGACTTTATTTGATTTTGAGGACTAGAAAAGAAGAGGTTCAAAAGTTCATATGAAGTGAAACAAAAAGAAAAAAAAGACGAGTTCTGAACATTCAGTGTAGTAATTATTGTTTGTAAATTTATATACAGTAATAAGAAATCATAATCAAAAATTTATCAAAAATAAAAGTCAGAGTATTTAACTTTAAATAAAATCATTATCAAAGATTTAAATTTTGTTTAACTGCCTAAAGAAAAAGACTTTTTCAGTTATTTTTAGCTAATGAAGAAAAAAATCCAAAAATTTGAAAATAGAACTATATGGCTTATAATTCTTAAAGCATAACCTGGAGTTTTCTATCTCTTGAAATAAATAAACTGTGTATAAAAAAGTATCAAAATGTGCTTATTCTTGTCTATTTCTTGCTAGACAGACCTTAGAGCAAAGAATGAAAGCATACTTGGGTTTGATTCTTTTAAAAGAAAATGAGAAATAGCATATAGAGGAAATGTAATGTACTGTTAGAATTGATAATTTACATGTCTAGAAGAAACCACTCCTCTCTCCTTTACTGGAAGGGACAGTTTCTGTATCAAGCTTGAGAGAGCATAAATACTGGTTTCACATAAAAGAAATAATTAAATTTTCTTTCACTAGAAAACATTATAACATATTTTTTGCCTTGAGTGGAAGAGCCTAAAAATATGGAATTGAATGAATTGAGCAAAACCATCACAACCTTAGGGGAAGCTAGATTTATATTTAGTTATGTCAAAGAATTCTTTGTTAAGCAGTTAGTTCTTTTCCCTTATATTGCAGTAGTTCACAGTCTCTGTCCACTCTTTCCAGTAATCTGAACCACCAAAGATTTGCATCCTGATTTTCAACACAGAAACATTAAGGGATGACAAAGGATTTATGAGTTCTATTACTCAATTTTTCTCCTACTTTTACTGTGACAACCACCATAAAAGTTATGCTGTCTTTGAAAAAATCTGATAATAATTCTCATTTAAATATTGTTGGTGTGGTACTATCAAGCAGACTGCTCAGAATTTTGCTTAATCTTCTGGTAATGAAATGTTGTTGGCCATAAAAAAGTGAATAATGAGCATCATTTGTCCTTTGAAACCATTGGAAATATACATAAAAGGTATAAGTATGCTCTTTTCAGCAGACCATCAACTTCTGTTTGTAGGAGTACTCAGTAGAATGTTTTTTTTGATCCATGGAAGATGCTTCAAATACCATAAAAACCACCTTTCATTCTCCTTCTGGCAGGATCTTGGACAAAAATGCCTACAATGCCAGTCTAAAAACTCCTAATTAGTGTATCATTATATCCAAATTCAATAGGAGAAATCTACATGTGACAAACAGTCAATTGATGCTGAATTTATTTACAGAGATGCAGAACCTAGTTTGAATTGTCCGTAGAAAAGGTGTCAGGCAAGTAGTGCTGTAAATATTGAGGTAAATAAGAAGAAATGCAGTCTTGCTGCAGAGAAGGTAAAGATCATCCTGGGCTGCTTTAGGCAAAGTATTGCCAGCAGCTGGAGGGAGGTGATGCTTTTTTTTCAGCACTGGCCAGCCCACACCTGGAGCACTGTTGCCAATTCTGAGCTTCTCAGCTCAAGAGAGACATGGACATGCTGGATAAAGTCCAGAGAAAGGCCACAAGGATGATTAAGGGACTGGAGTATCTGACACATGAGGAAAGGCTCCATGAGCTGAGAGTGTGCAGCTGGAGAGGAGAAGGCTCGGGGGGATCTTGTTAATGTGCACAAAGACCTGGTGGGAGGGAATGAAGTAGGAGCAGCCAGGCTCTTTTCAGTGATCTCCAGGGACAAGACCAGAGATTATGGGTTTAAAATTAAACACAGGAGGGCACTTTCTGAACATTAGGAAACACTTTTTTTTACTGTGACGGGGACCAAGATCTGACACAGACTTCCCAGAGAGATTGTAGAGTCTCCATCTTTAAAGACAGTAAAAATCCACCTGGACATGGTCCCAGGCAAACGGCTGGGCTTGAGCAGGGGTTCTGCTGGAGTAGGGGGGTTTAGCCGGTGACCTCAGAGGTTGCTGCCAACCTCAGTCTTTCTGTGATTTTTTGATTCAGTGAAAGATTTGGCAAACTGTTTGGAAACCTTTAGTTAAGTAGGCATCCCAGTAATGCAGTAGGACGCTATTATCCAAAATGTAATTATTTTGTCTATGTTCTCTAATCTGATTTATGAGATGGAATAATTTTCCTTTTCCTCATATTCTACTATTTAATATCTTCAGTAACTCTAGAAATACTTGCATCATAGGAATAAATGAATGACTGGATAAAAGGCCATACTGACCAAATCTCCTTTATGAACATTTATCCAGGCAACTGCTATCTCCACTGATTATCATAGTTTACTATGAAGTCATTCTGGCATAACACTGCAAGGACATTTCATCAGTGTGGTATGTAAAATGTAATTGCTCACTCACTCAACCATACTTTATTACATCTCCACTGTGTGGTTTGCAGTAGTTTCATTTTGTTTGAATGGCCAATTGAAATCTTTGGTTTCATCTCCTAGGACAATTTCCATTCATTTCCAAAGGATGTTCCCTCTCAAAATACAGTTAGATCTTTTAAAACTTATACTTCTGTGGTAGCCTTGTCCATTTTGATAAAACATGCTGGAGACAGCAAACAAAGGCTCTTTCATCTTTTCATCTTCCTCTTGCACGTCATTACCTGGTTAGGCAATGCCCCTGCTGGGTTGAAATAAATATATGTCCAATGTGTTTTATTTGGGTTAGTAAATCTGTATCTTTTTCCTGTTTGCCTTTTTTATTTGTTTGTTTGTTTGTCTGTGGGTTTTTTGTTGTTTATTTTTTAACTCTGAGAAAGTAGGAGGAGGCAGAGGAAATTCCTACAGGAAAGCTGAATAGGGGAGATACTACAAGGTATTGATCTATGCAGCCAATGTACCTCTGCATAAATTGTTTGTTGATGTACCAAGAACATCATATAGGCATATCTGAAAAAAAATGAAATAAATATAACAGTGAGGATGCAAAAATTACAGGAAAAATCTAAAGAGAATTTGATTAAAATCAAAATTATCCAATCAATAATCATCCATCTTGTGAAGTTCTCCAATTGTTTTGCACACTAAATATAGCATTTATTATGTGTAATGGTAATTTTTATCTCAGCATTGCATTAAAGTGCTGTATCTCCTCCATCACTGCCTCCATATGCCAGTAAATTAAGTTATTCACATAGTCATGTGCTTTCTCTGAAACACTAAGAACATTCTTCAGGCTGACTACATAATATTAATTATAGTTAAGATTTATTCATTGTGTTTTGTGTTCTCTTGTCCTTTTTTTTTTAATTTCTAAAATGCTTTATCAATATCAAACATGAATTCAGAGCACAATAGAGATAACAGAGGCTGAAGACTGTCCATTCATAATTATGTCTGGGGACTGCAATGACTGCTGAGGAAAGATTATGCACTTAAAGAGATTGTTTTTTATTTCAACCACTGGCATTTCATTTCAAGCCATAAGAATAAAAAATCACTATTAATATAGATGCTAAAATATTTATTCATGTCTTCCACAGGATCTGGGATATAAATATGTAGTAATTTACAGCACTATTTTTTGAGTGACTATAAATATGTGCTGTGCTTTTTAGCAGTAAATTGTAACATTAATTTGGCCACTGTAAATTGATACCATATTGTGTTATTCTGCCTGTTACCTCTTCTTCCATTATTCAACACCAAGCATGTGTCTCAAATAATCAAAAGCCAAATCACAAGTATTCCTTTACAGTATTTGAGAAACAAAGCAAAACAAATAACAGAATAATATTCTAACAGTATTATTAGAACATTATAATACCCAGATTCACTTTAGTGTTGGGTTTTTTCCTTGTGGACCTTATGTTCTACATATAGGAATAGAGAGCCCTAGTAGAACAGATATGCTTTCTCAGGATCATTGAATCCCAGAAATCATCTTTCACAAGGCTCCCAATACAGTTATATCATGCAACCAAATCCCTACCTGCTCCATAAACCCTTTTATTAAATGTGAAAATACAAGGATAAGCAACACCACAGAATAATGAAATCTGTCAGGTTGGAAAAGACCCCAGTGTACCATCTGGTCCAAGCTCCCTTCTCAAGAAGGGTCATCTCAGAGCCCATGATGCAGGATTGTGTCCAGACAATCCTTGAGTATCTCTGCAAAGGGAGACTCTACAGCCTCTTTGGGCAACCTGTTCTAATGTGTGGTCACAGGCACAATAAAGAAGTTCTTCCTCATATTCACGTGGAGCTTCTGCTTTATTAATTTCTGCCCTTTGTCTCTTGTCCTAATGCTTGGCACCACCAAGAGGAGCCTGGATCCATCCTCTTGGCACCCTTCCTTCAGATACTTACAGACATTGATAAAGTTGTCTAAGTTTGTTTCTTCTTAAGACTGAGCAGGCCCAGTTCCCTCAGCCTTTCCTCATAAGAGAGATGCTTCAGTCCCTTCATCATCTTTTCAGCCCTCCTTTAGACCTGCTTCAAGGGCTGCATGTCCTTTTCATCCCAAGGATCCCAGAACTGGACACAGCTCTCCAGATGAGGCCTCACCAGGGCTGAGCAGTGGGGCAGCATCACCTCCCTCAACCTGCTGGCAGTGCTCTTTCTAATGCACCCAGGATGCCATTGGCCTTCTTGGCCACCAGGACCCACTTCTGGCTCATGGACAGCTTGTTTTCCACCAGGACCCCCAGGTCCTTCTCTGCAGAGCTGCTTCCAGCAGGTCAGTCCCCAGCCTGTGCTGGTACCTGAGGTTATTCATCCTCAGGGGCAGGGCGCTGCATTTTCCTGTTTTGAACTTCAGACAGTTCCTCTCTGTCCTTCTCTTCATCCTGTCAAGGTCCTTCTGAAGGGCTGCACAGCCCTCGGGGGTATCGACTGCTCCTCCCAGCTTTGTGTCAAACTTGCTGAGCAGGCGCTCTGTGCCTTCATCCAAGTCATCGATAAGTTAAATTATACGGGGACCAGTTGGGTGATACCACTAATGACTGGCCTCCAAACAGACATTATGCCACTGACTACAACCATCTGGGATCTGCCATTCATCCAGTTCTCAATCCACTTCACTGTCCATTCATGCTGCCCATACTTCTTGAGTTTGTCCATGAGGATGTTGTGACAGTGTTGAAAGCCTTGCTGAAGTTAAGGTAGACAAAAACCACTACTCTTCTCTCATCCATCCAGGTAATTGTTTCATCATAGAAGGCCATCAGGTTGGTCAAGCATTATTTACTTTTATTGCATCCATGCTGACTACTGCTTGTCACCTTCTTGTCAGCCATGTGCATAGAGGCTGCATCCAAAATGTGGCCTTCCATCAGTTTCCAGGGATCAAGGTGAGGCTGACTGGCCTGTACTCCCTGGGTCCCCCTTCTTCCCCTGTTGAAGTCTAAGAGGACATTTGCTTTATTCTAGTCCTCAAGAACCTCTCCTGATCACCACAATCTTTCAAAAATGATCAAGAGTAGCCTCACTATGGTGTTTGACAACCCTCTCAGCACTTATTAATATATCTCATTAGGGCCTTGTGGATGTTGAGTTGGCCTGGGTGTTCTCTAACCCAATTCTCCCTGACCAAGGGAAATCTCCAGTCAACATTCCTTTTCCTTGGCCTCCTGGGTGAGAGATTCCAGAGGGGTGGTCCTCCATGTCCTCTGTTGCCAGGATCCTTCCTCCACTTAGCAATGGGTCCACTTTTTTTTTCCTCTTGCTATTGATATATTTGAAGAATACGCAATGAAATGGGCTGCTGGAGATCACTACAGCAGTAATTTCATTATGCTCACAAACTTCAGAGTTGGAGGAGCAGTTCTCTTTCTCAGTAACATTTTATACCTTCTGCAGTCCATAGTTGTTTGTCTCTTCCCTCACATGGCTCTTTAACAGACGTAATTTTTAGTGTCTTGTGCTGGACTAAAAACAAATCCAATAAATATGAAAATAATAAAGCTCACTTTCTTTTTATTACAATTATCTACAATGTATGGATAAATTCCAATTCTGAAATCAAATTATCTCACATGATTAAATTATACTTCCAAATTTTATTTGCTTTTAGGATCACAGAATTTATTTTATGTTTAAAGCTGCTAGAGGACCTCTATTTTTATTTAGGGTGCTTTTTGAACAGTTGACTTCCTTTTATTACTTCTGAAGAGATGATTGTCATCTCTTCGCCCTATGAAATTGTAACCGCCTTTTAAAACCATAATAGAGTTATGTTATTTATTGTTATCACTCTATTTCTAAAAAAACCAATAAAAATATTGTTTTGTGAAAAATGTAGCTAAACATATTAATTTCTTCAGTCAATGTAACAAAGAATTCAATTTGCAAAATTATATACTCCATCAGTCCAAAGGAAAGTTGATTCTACTTCAATTCTCTCTGAAGCCAATTACAAAGATGACTGAAATTAAGAGTCTGTTAAAGATATGCCACAGGTTCTCCTCCAGGTTTTGCAATAAACACTGGCATAGAGGTTTCTCATGGTACTTTGGAAGCGATTTGACATTCTTGTTCTTCTTTACATTTTACTTCATACCAATAACAGGAGCAACAGGTAAATTACAATAAGTTTGAATTACAGCCTCTCAGTTTCAACCACTGAGAATTAATCCTCTATATTTAATGTTGCAATTATATATTTGACTATAACTTTATTCATTTTGCCATATTATCCTGGCAAATGAAATGAAAATTTCAACAGTTGCCAATCCAATTCTTTTGATGTGCAAAGTAATTTTTATTGATTTTTTATTTGTAGGGCACTATCAGTGTAGAGCTAATTTCCTTTAGACTAGCAAATTGCTGCTTATAATCTTAAGAAGATAAAACCTTCAGGAAATGAGCTAGAAATTAGTCTAGTGTGCATAAACCTACAGCATTGAACAGGGATATATTTGTGAAATTAAGTAGATCTCTAGCCAGTAGAATGAATCAATATCTGGTTATGTCCCTTGTCCTGGTCTTTATTTTGTTCCGCAGGATTTTAATCTCTGAGATTCTTCACAAATAAAACTCTTTCTCTAATACCTTATGTACGTATACTAAACTTTGCAAATCTTTCATTTGAAGGCAGCCTTTTGGTTTCCCCAGTCATCCTGCTGCTTTCTCTGAGATTCTCTCCCTGCTAAATTCTTATGATTTTATGACATTACTGACTTTAGGAATAAATAAAGATTTTAGCTGAGCATGGCTCTGAAGAGGAAGCAGTCTGTTTTTATATGTCACAGCTGTAGTTCAGTGGCTCCACCGCTCTAAAATAAAATTTGCAAAGGCAGTGACAATTGTTAATGGTTACTCTTGTTTCAACCATCACTGCTATTTTGTAGGAGAGTTTGTGTTATGCTTCAGATGAAATATCTATTTCTGGTTTTTTTCAAAAACAAAGCTAAAATATCAGATAAATAGAATTTCTGAGAATTCCTCACTATAAAAGGCTGTTAAAATTCCCATATTTTGTGTTAATATTTTTAATTTTTTAAAATTACTAGCAGGTTCTTAAGCCTCACATTTTCCAAAAGCATGAGGTCTAGACATTTAAGCCTATTGCAATTCTTTAAAATTCTGTATGTCAATTCAAGTGGGAATATAGAGCTTTAGAGAATCTGAGGCATAGAAAATAATGGCTGTCAAGACCTACTAAAATATCTTTTCCTAAGCATGTGGCTGACATCTCTGAACCTCTGCTTCTTCTCTGTGGGAATCCTTTACTGGTTCTGTGAGAAAGACCATGATACAATCTGCTCAAAATAACTGAAAAAACCCTTTGGCATATTTATTTATTTATCTGAGTAAAGCAATAGCAATACTCCAGTTTCTTAAAATAAATGGTATTCTATTTGCACATTTAAGTAGTCACTGTACTTGTTTGATCATATGATTGACTGAATGTTATCAAATTGTCACTGTGGTCACTTGTTTGGAGACACATGCAAAGCACCTAATGCACAGAAAACTACTATACTAATAAAAATCCCAAAATATGTGCTCTCAAGCTATGCTACAGAAATAGTTAGCACAACAGTAATATAAGGAATACTAGTTTGATGAAATGTCGAAAGAACATTCTACATTTGATTATGTTAATTTACATTGCTGCTTCACTGGCATGCTCCCTTAAGATAATTAATCTGAATAGTGGTATTGAATGACATTTACATCTTGACATGCTCATAGCAACAATGGGAAAAAGTGCTTTGGAGTGAGCTTGTTGTCAAGAGGCTGCTGTGATATTCTAATGCCACTATCTGTATTTTATTAAATGAAGTTATCCACTGAACCACAATGAAATGCTAAGACTTCTACACCTTTTTGCCCTCAAAATCTGTCCGTATTTTTCATTTGGACCTGAGCATTAAGAACTACATTCCTGCTGCTTCAGGGAACTTTATAAAAAGGATTAAAAATTCCCCTGTTATTGCTGTATCACAGGTGAATTTTATCCTCAAAAATGACAGAGACAGAATAGTGTGATCAGGGTGTGGATATTCTCACATGTACATATAATTTCTTAATTATGACTGTAATAAAAGATGCTGCTCACACAAAAGGGTTTTTTGTATTTATTCTAAATATAATTTAATTTTACACTTTCCACTTTATTTGTTTGCAAAATCCTTTTATTTCTTAAAAATATTCTAGTTGCCATGTCTTCTGGATTAAATGTCACTGCTTTATTCTAGGTTTGTGCTAAAATGGAGATAGTGGTGATTATGAAATTCCCAAAATATATGAACAAAATACAAAATGAATTAACATGAAATACACTAATACAAACACAAAATAAGAAATACTAATATGAAATGTTAGTTAGCATTAAAATGCTCTTCATTTCCTGTATCAATTATTCCCTCCATAATAGATAGGACATTGAACTGGAACCAACTGAATACTTTCTAGATCCTCCTGTACAAGTTTAACAAAGAAAATAAGGAGTGAATTTTCCAGATATGTAATTTAGAAATTTTGCATTTTCAATGTAAATCTCTGTGAATGCAGACTTGAGTGTCAGTTGATGAATAAATGTAATCTACAATGAAATTTTGAAGACCCACAGCAGCAGTTTCAAAATAGATTAATAAGATACTTCTTGAAAATATGGGGTGTGATATGACTAGAAAGCAGTCTTCACATGTGAAGATGCAATAGTCAGTATTTACCCACAATAATCAGTCTTAGTTTTCATTGATTATGATGTATATTAATTTTTAAATTGTTCTCCTTTGTACACTGATACACGGCCCATGAAGTTAAGTAATTATATATACACCATACAACTATAACATAGCATAGTAAAAACCAAATTAATTACTGCATTCATATTCCTGATGCAAAATCAGATGTCATATTAGGCAGCACAGAATTAAAACACATAAGTGGTCTAAGAGCTCCTCTGTCAGAAAGCTATTTGCTGTTCATATTTCAATCATGAAAAATAATAAATATGGAAATATTTGCCTTCCACAGGGAATAAACACTCACCAAATTTTCAGTCCTACAGGCATTAGGACTGTCCTAGTCATTGAATTTTGAAGTTGCAAACTCTTCTCATTTAGGTGTTTGCTTCCATTAGCATCCCTCAAAAAACCTACAGCATATTTTCCATTTTGATTGCTTGGTTGCTGTCCGTTTGCATACAGACATATGATGTGGGAGATCATTTTACAAAATAGAAGTACCTGAATATATGGAAAAAAAATCATACAACTTTGGAACCCTTTAAAACACACTCAGACATCTCAAGCTGCCATTGCTGTGTCTCACATAGCTTTGTTTGCAATTAGCAGAGTATCACTGATGCAGTTGTAAAATGCTGTCTTAAGTAATGTTTGAGATGCTTTGTAATAGGAGCCTTTTTCTTCAAATTTCCTCTGACCACAACTCTGTAGACTCCCCAACAGCAATAACTCATGTGAATACTGCAGAGGATCCCCTATAAATTCTATATTCAAATCCAATTATCAGGACTCGGCAGAGTTGAGATGTGTCCCCTGGGGGACAGCTGCATACCCTCCATTTAGCCACTGCAGATGCAGGTCTGTCATTTCCCTTTAAGTTTCTTTACCTAATGTTTAGATCTCCGTGTCTGCTGCAGGCTGACCTCTACCACTAAGCCAGCACAGTTCAAGTGAGCAGAATCACATATCTGAGACTTAACTCGCACAACTCAGCATGGTAACAGCTCTTTATGATGCCCTCTCTCTACGTGATAAACTCACTGAGATTAAAGAAAACAAACTAGAAAAGAAATCACTTCAAAGCGCAACTCCTTTGTGTATTACATGCAGCACAGAAAACGTTTATACTTTGAATTCGACTGAAAAAGGCATAATAGATACAAAAGATAAATCTCTTGATTTACAGTCATTCATTCCCACATTAAAGTATCACCAAAAAGGACAAAGGAAGAAGACGCTTTTATAATGAACTGGGCAGATAACGTAGTCATTTTCTCAAATGCTGAGTTTCATCATTTGCCAAAGGGATATAATCATCAGGTTTTTTCAGATACTGTAGTTATCGCATACATGCAAATGAGTAGCATATTCTTCATTTAGATGCTTTGTGTCTCTTCAGATAATGACAGCATTGTGGAACCAACTCTGTGAGATGGATGAAAAATTTAGTTCTATTTACTGTTGTTACCCAGGATTGCTCTCTTCAAAATAGCACTGACTAATTTAGTCAGAGGTGGAATGAAAAATTACAATCCAAATATGTTTTATGGAAATGTGTGCAAAATAAATTTATATATAATATGTATTAACCCACGGTTTTTATCTTTCAGACATCTTTCAGATACCTTAAGCTTTATTCATCTACAGAACAACAATTTACAGAAGCTTTTCCTTCATTTTTTTTTCCATATATTTATTATAAGACAGCTATGGCAATCTGATCTTTACTATTTTATTAGTAATATATTTGTTATATAAGAGCTAGAATTAAAATTAGATGATCCATTCTTAAGCAACAGGCAGGAGTGGAGGAATGTGAAAAAAGAACATTTTTCTCCAATACTTGCCATTTGAGCCATCTGGGCTTGAATCTTGGGTATCTATTTCCTCTATCAAAAACAGGAGTTCTAGTTCTAGCTTTTGATCTTTTACTCCATAAAATATTAGAGCAATCTCTAGTTTTTAGACATCTGTAAGCATAGTCCCTGCTTTTTACAGAAAGACTGGTACATTCAATTTCCAGTTCTTTCCTGAAGTTTTTTCCTCTACCTATATCTGGCTTTCACTGAAACAGGATGATTTTTATCTGTATTTTCATTTGATGTTCTGATAACGAGCACTAGATGTTTTCAATCATGGTTACTGCTATACCATGGTTCACAACTGTGACATTTACAAACCTAAAAATTATCCCAGATTTCATCTTCTTTATCTCCTTTTCACTATAGGATTATATCCTATTTGCATATTTCATGAAGGTTGTAGTGAAAAAACAATAAGGTGTATGACTCTGTTGGTCTCAAGAAATATTGCTAGATTCTTCAAACAGGTCTTTCCCACTAATGGATATAGACTTTAATCAGATAATAATGAGAATGTGAGAGTAGGTAAACCAATTAAATCCATGATTTCTTTCAAAGGCCCGTTATTGTATCACTGACTTTCAGATATTTGACTCTGTCAGATCATCTGGGTTCTCGGCACCTCCAGAATCTCCCACATTGCATAAGACCTGTGAGAGTCCTTAGAAGAGGTCTTTTGGACCTAGCAGAACTTGCTGGGATGCTTCATGTAAGCCAAGGAGTTTTGGCAGGCATTACTCACCTGACATAATTTTTGTTATAAGTAACTTTTATCCGTGTTCCAGCACAGGATGCCCAAAACACAGACTTTGAGAGAACTACATTTCATAGAGCCTAGAAATTTTTGAACATTCATTGGACTGGGAGAAACAGAAAATTGGGGAAATATTGGTAATCCAAGCACGATTCCCAATTTTTGCTGTTTCTTTAGTGTTTAATTGAGACTTAAATCTTCAACTGGACTTTTCTCCAGTCTTGTGAAGCACAAAACCTATTTCTAGGTCAAAGGCTTGAAATTTCTGAATACCCCCAGCTTCTGCACTCCTTGATTGACTGAACAGGAAGTATACAGTGCTAAGCAAAAAGGTTCAGAAGATGGAATCCAAACCAGAATATTTCAGAGCAGTTTCTATGCAATAAAATTTCTTTTTCCACGGTCTTTTTTTCTAAATAATTATTTCTAATTGACTAACACATCCCTTCAAGCTCAACCATGTGTGTAAATGTTCTGCAGAATTTTGGACTCTCCTGCAGAGGAAAATTAACATTAATAACTTTGAGTTTGAGAGCTATCTAGGATATAGAAAATTACAACATCATTGTGGGGCCAATCAATAAACTGACTGCTTATTCCTAACTATGAGTCAGTGGCAAGTGGCACTTTTAAGAGGACAGACAAATCTAAATCAGGGGTTTTTTTCTGATCTTAGCAGAAATTTTTACAGATAGTTCTTGAAACAAAAATTGGATTATGAGTATTTTGTGTTCACCTTGTGCTGCTAAAATGCAGTTTATATTGCTGAAATCATCTGCACCTTTTAATAGAAACACTTTTACTGTAGGTTTGAACTGTTACATCTGATTAGCTAAACAGCAGAGATAGATTAAAGGTTTCGCTGAGACCTTTCTGTATCAGTAAAGGCAATCAATATAAAGAACTGACCAAAATAGCATCCTGGCCTTCATTCAGCTCTTTAATTCATTATTTTCTCCCCCTAAATAATATCTACTGGCTAAGTAGAGAGAAAAAACAATGACAAAAAGGAACAGGCTGTGCATTCAAGCAACTTACATACTAAATTTTGGCTTTGGCAAGCTAACACTAAAGACAAAAATAAAGATAATAAATCTTAAACAGCAGAAGTCCAAGCAATTATGAGTAAAGAAGCTTTAATCTGAGAGATGTGCTAGATACATATGTGCTTGGGACTGTCTACGATTCCTTCAATCATACATATGTACCACTTTCTTAAATTTTTAAATACACAGAGACAGAAAATATTCTTAGTAGACAGGGTGGAGTAAAAGATAGATTTGTTTTCATGTTCAGTTTACACACTCAAATGCTCAAGAAATTATCATCGTAAACAGATTCTGCTGTCATTGGATGTGAAATTGTTAAAATGAAAAGGTAAAGATCATTCAAATACAGAAGAAATTCATCCATTACGTGCAGCTAAAGAAAACAGTACAGCATTTTGTCACCAGAAGTTAGTACCAGAATTCAAAACCAGTGTACTGAGATCAATAATCTTTGACCTTTGTCTGAAAAAAATATGCACAAACATTCCCACACACATTTGTCTGAATTGACAAATTGGTATGATATTTAACAAAATAATAGAGACAGGGAAGAGAAGTATTAGTACTGCCTCAAGAAAAAAATGAATTTGACTGTTAGTCCATTCATCACAGCAAGGTCCAAAAATCTATTTAGGAAAGTGTTAGGACTAAGACGAAAGCAGCCTGCATCACACAGGCCAGCATGTGCAGCTGGACCTCCAGTAGAGATATTGCAGAGCATCATTTCCAAAACTAAAATATAGAATAATAAAAATGAAAAATATGTGTTATGAAATGCAGTTTTGCCATTTCCCTTCTGAATTTCTGATAGTATAGGTATTAGCAATGGCTTAAAACACAGAGTTATGTAAGCAAAAATCGTGTATACAACATAGTGCTTCACTTACTGCAATTTCAAGAAAGGGAAGAGGAAAATCATTAGGTTGTTTTAAAAATACATTTAGGGTGAGAGTCATGTGTCCTAAGTTGTAGTAACTAAACTTTGATTCTGTCTAGTCCTACAAAAGTAGCAGGTTGATATAACTCACCTCCTGGTCAGTACCTATTTCTCTTGCTTAGCTATGAACTCAAGACAGCCTTAAAATTTGACATTATTCTTTAATTAATTTCTATCATGCATTAAAAGCTTTCTGTCTTGATCAACCTATTTTTAAATACTCATTTTAATAAAAGAATATAACAATGATACAGAGTAGAGAAAAACACAGTCACTTAGAGAATGCTCAATCACAACTGACATATCTATATTTTCCAAAGCAGATATTCATCATCACTCTGCCACATTTTGCAGGGAGTGGAAGTCCACCATCTTCATAAATTTCTTGCAAAATGGAAGCCGTGACTGATTTCCTAAAACCTATGAGACAGAAGCACTATTTATTTAAATAAAAATAACAGGAGACCATATATGAAGCATGTCCATCTGAAGAGTCATCCTTATATCATCGGTTTTCTTGGTAGCATGAATGTAACACAGAAAAAGTGGCTTTTCCTTATTCCATTCACACAGTATAGATTGGTGTTTCAAACAGTTGTTAAACAATTGCTAAACTATGCAATTTTTAAAAACAATTCTCTAGGGTTAAAATTACACCATTCTGATTTTTACATAATGCTGACATCTTCATTAGAAAGGGTTATTTAGTATTTATTGGTCTTCCAACAGCAATGCTACAAATAGATGCATAATTTCACTGCTAGATCCATGGGAGTCATGAGCTTATGAAGGATGTTATTTCCACAGAACTGCATGTCAAATGGATCAACAATAAAAGGGACCTCTGAGATCATATCTGACTATAACAATGTTGGCATTAAACTTAGCATGCCTTATTGCTGCTGCATGTAGTCATTCCGTAAAATTAAATAAATTTCTGCTACAATATATTTATAGTCTCACAGATTATTTCCTAAATAAAAATCCACAAGTTTTCATTATTTTTTATTTTCAGTGAGATGCTCACTTATTTCTCTTTCTACCAGCACTGTATTTTCATCACCTTTCATCTTTTAGCTTTCATGGATTTATCACTCTGTGCTTAGACCTACTGATCTTTATCGCTTTCACCTCTAAAAACAGGTAAATCCCTTCTTTTTTTTCACAGTGACTGTGCACTAAACTTCCAGTACAGGCATCCTAATATGCGCCAGATTTGACTTTATGGCTGTGGGTGTCAAAGTAGCCACATCCATCCTCCATCCTCCTTGCCTCTCCTAGAGACAGCAAAATAACAAAATAATTCAGTCTTATCATACCTTTCAGAGAAGTAATACAAATTTATAAAGAATGATTTTTTTTTTCTGCTGATGGAGTAATTCTATTTCCATAGTGGGCATATAAAGAACTTGTACCTAAAAAGTATTTAGGGTGATTTTCTGACATAATTTTATCTTTTTACCCTTGAGCTGTCTGTAACTTCTGACTTGGAAAAATGGTAAAAGAGACAAAACTATCTTCTTACATTAGTGCTGCTGTAACTGGAACCCATAACCAAGTTCAGGTAGAACTATGGGGTCTTCTTTTGTCATTTAAAGGTTTTGCTCCTACATGAATCATTCATTCTCCCCTACAACAGTAAAAGTTAGTAAAAATTTTTTTTCCAAGTGTCAAAAAAAAAAAAAAAGGCCTGGTCTTCTACCTATCATATTGGTTGATCTCTGTTAGTAGGTGTGTTATGTTGGTAGAGTGTTGGTAGATCTCCCCTGCTGTCAAAATTAATGGATTTCTTCTGACTGTGTACATATGAAAAGTCCAAGGATTCAGAAAGAATCACAAGAAATTAATTAATAATAAAAAAACTAACTCTGCCCTCATCATGATTATTCTGCCAAACTTGTCTAGCTTTGTCAAATTAGTTGTCTTTCTTCAGGAAATTAAAGGTCAGACCCAGCATAATTTTATTTTGAGTATTAGTTGGCTGTTCTCATTAAGAAGGCTGCTTCACTCCATCTGAAACAAAACACTAACAAAACTCTATTGAACTCAAAAAGTTTTTTCCTTAAGAGACTTAAGCACACAGTGTTCTGGATGATGTGATGTGATTTCTAAAGCAGTTAGAATTTCCTGTTAGGGCACATTCTGAAACACTGAATGCAAACCTGTGCCTCCCCTTGACAATAGACTTGAAGAGAAAGAAATACTTTGGGTGATACTGAAGGATGGGGAGTTGGGGTTTTGGGGTTTTTGTTGGTTTTTTTTGTAATTTAACTAATTTTTAAAATTTAAAAATATTTTTCTAAGATCTGAAAATTGAAATAATTTTGTTTAGCTGTCAGAGACGTAAAAGTATTAGATGTCTGCGAAAGAGCAAGCTCCAATTGCCAAAGCTTGGATCCCAAATGAAAGAAAGACATTGAAATATTGAATCATTACTGAAGTTAGTTGCACAACCACATTAAACTAACATTAAATTTGCATTTTCTATTTACAGATATCTTAACCTCACTTTGTCTTACAACTTAAAATCTATTTCTAGAAAATGGAGACAAAATACAAAATTATCTGTGCAAAAAAAAAAGCACCAACATATTCAATATTCCCCATGTGCATAACCTTCTCCAAGAAGCAGCCAGAAAACCCAAAGGCATGATAGGCTGCTTTATCATGGGGAATGCTGTAAAATGTTGTGTTTATATACACTTCAATCAACAAACATTTTCTTAATGCTTTGCAGTTTCTCACATTACTGTGAGAAATGTCTCAACAAGGGATTTTACAAAACATTCTTGATAACTATCTCATATCAGCCAACTACTTATAGGTAATATTTTATAATAACATACTAGAGATTTGGATTTACATTCCTCATGTGGGCTCATTTTATGGGATAGATAGTGACAGGGGAGGCTGTAGAAGAAAAACTGTGAATAGATTTCCTAAGTTCCTCTATCCTCCCTGATGGAGTGTGGGCTCATTAAGGTCCTTCAGTAGCTGAGAGAAAAACACTGAATACCCTACTGTAATAAAACCTCGTAGTCATTTTCCTGTGTCTCTTTAGAGATGCCTTCTTTAAAAGTTACACATTTTTGTACATCTCCTGCCTGTGTCATAACTTGATATGTTCTTCCCACCACAGGGCAGAACACACCTGCTGATGCCACATGTGAACCTTCACAGTCATCCCTCACATCCCAGTGATTCCTTTCTATTTGCACTTGGAGATATGAAACCCTTCAGATGTATTTGCAGAGATTTTTGAAGACATATGATGGACTATCTATACACTAGACACATTTATTAGGACTTCTGATACCATGCAAAGAATATCTTCCCACCATACTGTACCTCCATTATTCAGTTCTGCTTAGTGCTCTAACACCCTTTTAATAAATATATTTTCTTTTAGATTTGGGGTGTATTGGTAGCAAAGGCCAGTTAATTCCAGACCTTTTATTGTGACTCCCCTCTCCAAATACTGTTCAGAGTGCCTGTCATCCAGTTGCAAATTTTCTACCAGCTCTCACCACTAGGAGTGTTTCAAGTAGTAACAGATTGGCTGCTGCAGGGGTGAAGGGGATAACTTTATGTGTCTCTCTGAAATTACAGAGTACAAATAAGGATTTCAGCTTTACTACAGCTGTGCAAAGCTACACATTGCATCTCAATTAAAGGATAACTGGGTTCTCTTAGTGGGAAAATAAAATCATGAGAGAAAATATGAAAGTAGACTTTGTTGTCTTGGGCACAATCTGAAATACAGTTTGTGGGTTTTTAAAAGTAATTGCATGCTTTTTAGAAGAATTTATGTGCACAGAAATTATCACTGAAATACAACATTTATGCAAAATAACTGTCTGACCTCATAAGAATGCTTACACATATATTGTCAAAATATTTTACCTGTAGAACCTCTAATTTTAGTTTTAGCTTCTGAGTTTAAAATTATTTTCTATATCAAAAATTAAGGGAGAAAAAGTGGTTAAAGCTAAGAGGGGGAAAACCTTTTAAAGGGAAAAATTGTTTTCTTCAGCTTTCTTAATGTGACAAAAGAATAAAGAAGCCACTTTATCACAGGTGGTTTATTAAGAATCTTTCTAAATCTCCCTTGGAGTAGAGTTCTATTCTCCCAAATCACTGGAATGTCTCTGCATAATCTTAACCTGCCATTGCTTAGCTATTTAAAAAAAAACTTTCTGAAACAGATACATGGATGACCATTTGTTTCACAAGAATGTTTAACAAGCAAGATATATATATATATATATATATCTCAGCAACCGAAAAATACCTGTGATGTGGAAGTATCTCTCCCAAAATCACTGTACTAGATAATTTCAATGTTAAGACTTTCTGGACAAGAAAATCTCCACACTGAACCCCACTGAGTTCTGCTAGGGAAATTCTTGTTTGTTTCATTTTGTTAGTCCAATCTAAAATATTTTTCAGATGTTTTTTCCAGGAAAGTTTCTTTCTAGTGTAGAGAATGCTGCTTCTGAAGACTTGTTTCTAAAGTGTTTCCTACCACTCCCCAGATTCTTTTCAAAATCTAATAATATTGCCTAACATAATGCTTGCCATCTTTCCTTGAAGTTTTACTCTTGTCTATTTGAGTGGAGCCAACAACTGAAAAACCTCCAAGGATGGAGACTGCAGAGCCTGTCTTGGCTACCTGTGACAGTGCTCACTCACCCTTACAGTGAAAAAGTGGTTTTGTGTGTTCAGAGGGAGCTTCCTGGTTTTGTTTTAGTACCCATTGCCTCTGGTGCTGTCATTGGGCATCACTGAAAAGATTCTGGTGCCCTCTTCTTGCACCATCTCTTCAGATATTTATATATACATGTGCTCAAACAGGCTCCCATGGCTAAGGAAACCAAAAATCAATTGCCAGCACTTGCTCCACAGCAGAGCAGTTGTTGATCTTCTGTATCACTGCCTTCCTTCTTACACTGTTTTCCCTCACCAGAGGACTGAGGGGGACACCATCTACACCCCTATATCCAGGACTGTCACTCCCTAGCACCAACTGAATAATTATTGACCCTCCCTAATCAGGGGGACACTGCAGCAAAGACTTCATGTACTATGGGTCAAGGTTAGCTAACATTCTTGCTAGAAGCTGCTAGAGCTTCCTGAGGTCCACATCTACTGAGACTCCATATAGGGCAGGCAAAGCTACAGGCAGGAAAAAGCAAGGAAAAAAACATTCTAAACTGTCTTAAAAAAGCCTGAATTCAATTTAGTTCTAGGTAAGTCTCTATTAGTGGAAGTAAGGAAGAACAATTACCACTTTTATATGAACAGAATTCTTAAACCATAAAAAACTGTTTCCATGGGAAAATATTTTAGTATACGGCATCTCTGAGGAAAAGATTTTGCTTTGCTCAGAAGTTGTTTTAAATTATTTAGAAATTTTTTTGTGCTTGTCTAATACTTAGATAATCATCCCAAGTTTTTACACTGAGCTCTCATTTGAAGCCACTGAAATGGCTTTGTTGCTATGTGAAAATAATGGAAGCAGACTGGGACATGCTTTCAATGTCAATCTCTTACAGTCATACTCTGAGTAGAATTTGGTATTTGTTCTGTAATACAAGCATAAAAAAACTCTGTGTCTGATTTCACAGAGTAGTGTTAAGTTACATTTGGAAAAGATGCAATAAAATCGTGTTATTTTTGCTTCTGGAACAATTTTGAAGGGTCTCTTTCTCTACTCCTGACAAAATAGTTATATATTTTGTTATAAATTTTCATTATCAAAAGCATTCTTTTACATTTTTGATGATGCCTCATCCAGTCCTTTCTTCTTCAGCTATGTCCCCGTTGCAGAATGCAAGTGTGTCTTTGTTTGACAGTCACCGCAGTATTGGTGCACCTGGAGAGGTGGTGAAGGTAGAGAGATTTCTTGTGCCTTTAGGTAGGAGCCAGGAAAGAGCAAGAGTTGGAGAGTGCGAGCTGCCAGAAGAGAAACAGCAGCACTGGCAAGAGTTCTCATGGTTCTGATTCACTCCTGCACTCTCGTGGCAGCTTTCCAGGCAGTATTTTAATTTAACTTCTCCAGGTGAAGCTTGGCTCAGTGCAGGTGAAAGGCACTTGCTGAGGCTTCACAAGAACCCATTCTTCTTTTGTTCTCTGCTGTCTGTGCCAGCTGAAAGGGGTCATTTTTCTCTCCACTGTGAATGATAAACAGTAGTACTTTCCATATTCTGTTGAGTGCCTTACAAACTCAGACAGAGAAGCTGATGCAGAGGTACCACATTATGTGCTTCCATCCTATGTCCCATAATTTTTCCAAGTGACATTTCCCTAGCAAAATAAAGGTAGAAAAGCATCTACAAGTGGCACTTTTTTTTTTTTTTTTTTTGAGGGGAGATGAAGTGAAGCAAGTTTTTAACAAGGGGAATATGTGACCCATAGTTAGAATAATTTAGAAGTATAAATTTTGGTATAAAATGACAGAGCTACAGAAATCTCAGAGATTCCTTGTAATTTATTCACTCAGGTTCAAACACTTAAATGAAAAAAATACCCAACAGAATATTTTAGAAGGCTTGATGTAAATAAAATTGAAGGACTGAGTTAGTGTGCTAGTGCCCCTGTTGACAGTGCTTATCTGGCACACATACAGATGAATAGATTTTTTTAAAAACCCAAACAAACTGTGTTGTTAAGTCCTCATTACTTCACAGCTTAAGGAGGAGCCAGACCCTCATCAGAGAACCACATTAAATATAATGAAGTCTTACTGGTGTAAAGAATAAAATTTGGAGCTAGTCATTGAAGGAAACGGTAGATAGAGAACTGAAGAAAATTGCAGGCCAAATTATTTACAGCAGTTAACAAAAAGGGTTTTTTAAAATGATGTTATCAAAGATTTCTTGGAAGAATAGTAGAAGAGAGCTGTGCATATGATCGTGTGTGATCAAGAGCTTTTTCATAATGACCCTCAACAGCCTTCCCAGGCTAACAGCTGGATTTAGATTTGATTGTATAAACAAAATCCACTGAGGCCAGAGTTCAGAGAAAAATCAATTGCAAAGTAATTAAAATTGTAAAGATATTTTGGATATGTGCAGAGATAAAAATGAGGGAAGGAAGGAAGGAAGGAAGGAAGGAAGGAAGGAAGGAAGGAAGGAAGGAAGGAAGGAAGGAAGGAAGGAAGGAAGGAAGGAAGGAAGGAAGGAAGGAAGGAAGGAAGGAAGGAAGGAAGGAAGGAAGGAAGGAAGGAAGGAAGGAAGGAAGGAAGGAAGGAAGGAAGGAAGGAAGGAAGGAAGGAAGGAAGGAAGGAAGGAAGGAAGGAAGGAAGGAAGGAAGGAAGGAAGGAAGGAAGGAAGGAAGGAAGGAAGGAAGGAAGGAAGGAAGGAAGGAAGGAAGGAAGGAAGGAAGGAAGGAAGGAAGGAAGGAAGGAAGGAAGGAAGGAAGGAAGGAAAACTAAATGAGAGTGAATGTAAGCTTTGTCTAATTTTCTAAAAGTCTCTGGCTCCTATGATAGGCCCAGTCTACACTGAGATATCTCTCTCATGCTCTTCAAATGCTCCACAATAGTTCCAATTTGTGCAAGATGAGGGTTTTATTTGCATTTTTATATAGTCCATGCTCATGCTCTAAAATATTTGCATTTTGCCAATTACGATTTGATACTCACATCATAGTGATCTATGCTACAAAACATTGATTTGAGCTGACAAGATATACCATTAAGTGGTAGAGGTAGAGAAAAATCTGCTAATAGAGCATATGTATTCCTCATAGATAATGTTAATTATATTCAGCGTTGTTTGTTGCATGGATTTGCCAATCACACTATAAGCCAAAGCCCAAATTCATCACCAAATAGGACCATGTACTTATTACTTTATAATTGCCTGTAGAGAATTATCAGATGTTAAAAAGAAGAATCACACAGACTGAAAG
The DNA here is from genome assembly GCF_036417665.1 of Passer domesticus. NCBI lineage: Eukaryota > Metazoa > Chordata > Aves > Passeriformes > Passeridae > Passer > Passer domesticus. The sequence goes on along the minus strand of NC_087476.1, from coordinate 62,738,773 downwards.
AGGTGAAGCATGTGGAATGAAGCACTTCAATTTAGGCCAGAGATGTGCATTCCTTTTCTAGTTATGTTCTGCGTAATATTTACATTATTTAAAAGAAAACAGTCACCATTTAGATTAACTTTTCAAGTGAAATGAGACATTAAAAAAATATTGCCTTCTCTGCATCTTACATGTAAGCTCAGCATCATGCTTGCATTATTTTTCCTGACTCTCATTTAGAAGCTGGAAATCTGCAAAATTGCATGGAAAAGCAGGACCTGACGCTTTTCTGCACAGAGAAGACCAAAAGGGTTTTTACATGTATAAGGTGTAACAGGTCCCTGAGAGCCCCCATCCCCTGCTACACACACACACATTTTGTGTTCTCATGGCAGAGCTGAAAGAGAAAGGGCCAGGATAATCAGAGGTGCTCTCCTGCAGCTGGCTCAGACAAAGCAGACACTTCTAGCCCTTTTCACAGAACTTTATCATCTTCTTAACATCAGCTACAAAGGATGTCACAAATGACAAGTCGGTGAGATGTTAAGAATCACCAACACCTCTGTCTGAAGTACAACCCAGAGACATCAGAAATGTATTCAAGATCCTTGTAAAGCCTCACCTAGAATGTGTCATGTTTTGGCCACTGACAGATGCAGCCACCAGCCAGATATTAATATTAGGACTGTCTGATGGCTCAGGTTCATTTGAATATTCCCATTCTGTTACAGATGCCTTTGCTGTGAATGGGCAAATTGTCCATTCCAGTACTCACTATCTTAAATTTTTGTATATAACAAGAGGATTCTTTGCTGCTTAACATCATCTGGCAATGCAGGGCAATGCTGCTGTTCCATGTACAGGTTACAAGGCTGAAAATGTTTTCTCCAAGTACAAAGCAACAAACAGCCTAACTGTACCAGCTGGTTACATAGGGCAACATTCAACTCCTACTATTGTAAGGATTGTTGTAAGATTATAAGATTAGCAAAACACCACATGATTTAAATCTCTTATTTCAATACATGGAAATGTATTTCTCTTTAGTGGCTCTACAAATTATGACAAGATATTCTGAAGCATAAACATCTGACTAACTGTAATTATTCTAATATTTTTCTTTCCCTTTCTGGTTGTTTACATCTTTTCCCAGTCTTCCTGTGCTCTGTGCCTTCTTAAGAATAATCACCAGGCACAAATCTGAAGACTTGTTCAACCAATTCTCCTCCATGAGACTTAGTCCAAATAATTTAAAAATATCTAACTGACTGAAATAGTCTCAAATAATCTCACCTTTTTTCATTAATCTCTCTTGTTTCAGAGATTTTGTTTCTAGTATTATAAGGGAGGGGTTTGTTTCTTTCTCATTCATATTAAATATAATACTGTCTTTGACTAGAGAAAACTATTTTTCATGTCATGTTTTGGGAACCAAAAAAAACCCCACAAAAAAAAAAACCAAACCAAACCAAACCAAACCAAAACAAAACAAAAAAACAAAACAAAAAAAAAAAACAAAAACAAAAAAAAACCACCCTGAGGAACCAAACAAACAAAAAAACCAAACAACCAAAACCAAAATCCTATTGGAAAATACAGTGACAGTCAATTAAATGAACTCATAATGTTTATGGAAGCATTTGTGCATTTCTGGAGTGTTTTTCACCATGATAGCTGCCAGCACACAATGTTATGTTTTGCATTATTTCTCCACAATTACCACTCCATTCCAGGACAATGATATCAAAATACCTGATGTCTGCTACTACTCTGAAAACAATTTTAATGCAATTGTCTCCATTTATGACTGTGGTGTTTCAGAAATGCACCTCGGAGATTTTTTTTTCCATTTATTTTTCCACATAACTTTGTTGTTTAGGGAAGGTATAGATGTTAGATAGTTTTCCTCTCTGCAATAGACCTGAGTAGCCAGACAAAGAACCTACAGGAAGCTGGTACTGTAAGGAGACATGCTTTCTTCCACACATTCTCCTTTCATAGTTGTAAATGATGTGCTCTGATTTTGTTAACCAGAATGAAAAATGATAACCAAAAAAATATATTACAACACTCAGAAGAAGACGTGGCTTTGCAACTTTGGTTGGAGAAATACAACCCAGAGCAACTCCACAGCCTCGCAGCCAAGAATGAGATCTGGGTTTATTTTTGTTTTTCTTGTTTTCTTTGACTTGAAATTGAGTCATCTTAACTGAGATTTGTACTTTGTATGCTCCTCATGAGGTTTTGTTGCTGGATTCAATAAATCAGAACTGTCACAAAGGAGTTTAAGCATTACTTCCCTACACAACTGCATTTGTGGTATTTTATCACAGCTGGCAGTCAATCAATGGTTCTTATCAGACATTTTGGTCATTACATTGAAAGATTAAAGTGAAAGAATGTATTTTCTAATCCATTTGTATGCTTGAGCTTCTTTACTCCAGGGTATCAAATCAAATTAAAGTGGATATAAAACAGATGTCTTTTGCATGAAATGATCTGTGTGACAAGCCAACTGGTCTATAGAATCATGGTACTGATTACTCCCTTTCATTACTGCATACTCCTTTGTGCATTTGCTGAACTGAATTCCCAGCTGGAAAAACAATATTGATTTTTAAAATTTTGATTGAAGAAACTAATGGCAATCTGTTAGCTACAGTATTTATGTGAAGAAGCCTGTAAAGACCTGTGTTAAGACATTGTTACAGAGCACAAAGATCATGAAATCAGAGGTCCCAAAATGAAAAATAAGATCTGAACAAGAAAAACTGAAGACTTTCTTGCTGTCTAAGCACTGCAAGACCAACAAAATCAATCATTCTGCCAAAGGCGGGTTTACCCAAGTACAGAGATACTGAGAAGCATTTTTAAGCTTCTTCTTAATGACCCTTAGTTCAAGACATGCTACAGTCTCCTCACATGAACTGTAGTTGTGCTTCAGTCACTAGCATCAGATAATTAACTCTAAACCTTGGATTAGCTTCCTTTTCTTTTGTGCAATTAAGATACCTTAGAAAACCAAGCAGTCACTTTTCATGCACCTAAAGATTGCCATCAGATCATGTTTATTTAGTTTTCTCTTCTTTCTGATTAAGTGTCAGGTGGTTCATTCTCCACGGGTTATTTAAATGCCGTATGCCAAGCTGCATAAGGTCAAAAAAAACTTTTACTTAAAGTACCAATCACTTTGAACAATCTGAACTTCTACATCTCCGGAAGAAAATCAATGCTTCTAAAAGGCTGTCTTTTTGTTTGTATAATAATCCTACGTAGTTGTCTTAGAGCAACCTGACAGCAGCCCACAAGCACCTGCTGACAGATCATTATTCTGTTCTGTATGTCACAAACTTAATGAAAAAAACCCCACATTAATCCTTTGAGAAAGATATGCAGTGTTCTTTGGCCCCTTTGGAGCTAACATTTCAGTAAATGTCCAAATCTATCAACCAAGTCCTTCAAATCTGTAGAAGAGTTTCCAGATGGAAATTCTCTTTACAGTTTCCAAGCTATTCATTCTTGGTTTGGATCTCATGGGGCCTCTATGGCATCAGTACATCTCAGCTGCAGTTACAAGCATCCAAAATAGTGTGATAACAATCATACGTTCTCCTCCTGAAATACTCCAGGTGACACAAAGGGCATGACATCACTGAAGCTTAGGTCCACCATTCAGAAAGTATTGTATTGAGTAATCAAATGTTATAACTAAATCAGCTCCAATGTTTTTGAAATTAAAGGAAACTGATGAACCTAGGAAAAGCACTTATCTCTCTCCATTTCTTTGTGTTAAAAGTCCTGCATTGCAGCTACCATTTGGTTTCAGACACTATGAGTCTACGGTGTGGAGTTGAAATTCCCTTCACAAAGTCAATAAACAGCAATTTACATTCTCAAGAAATGTGAGCATTTATCTGGCTAGATAAATTAGTCCCTGATACTGCAATCTGAGATAAAATGAAATGGATACATAAAATCTTCTGAAGGCATTTTATTGGCTTACAGTTTTTCTTCTAAATATATCAGACTTGTTTTTTGGTCTGAGATATCTTTCAGTTGAGAGTACTTGAACTAAAAATATTAAGAGAAAATTAATCATAATACAAGTTTTACCTAGTAAACAGAAAACGTTTCAGGCTACAGCCCCAGTACATTCAGATAAGAATCCAAACCCACAATTCATCATTTATTTAATTAGTTTCAAATGTTATGAGACTGCTGCAAAACCTTTTTGTTCTACAAACACATTAAGTAGGTGAGATTGTTGGCCAATAAATACTGATAGCTTTTCTCGAGCTGTTTCAGTAAAGTTTGCTGAAACCCTGTTGTGGCTGCTCTCAGCTGAGGACACTGGCAGATTCAAGAAGGAAGTCTGGAGTTTGGTTTTGCCCTTTTTTTATCTCAAAAATGTTCTGGTTCTAAAGGAAGTCAGTCTGAAGAATCATTGCTTTAAGTATGCAGAAGTTTTTAGGGCCATTATGTCAGCTCTGGTTTTTAAAGAAAAAAATTACAATTGTAAAAGGTTGTCCCCACCACAGCAAGACTGAACTTCAGGCAACCAACCATTCAGGATCAATAACATCAAAATATTCTAAACCAAATACTCTGATTTGAAGTCCAAATATATTTTAGGTATTCAGGTTTCATTGTATTGCACTGAGATATAAGGTTACTTAACATTATTTTGTGGAAAACTAGAGCTCCACCTTACTTTTTATCACTTTCCTGAGTGAAAGCCAAACAGAACATTTCCACCAGGCAGATCGTGAATCAGAATAAATGATACTCCCTGAAACAATGCATTTTCATCTTGGTGAAATTAAATCAGAGTATTCCAAAGGTCCTTTATTTTGGTAGCAGCTATCAATGCACCTTAATTCATACAAACAGACCCATGTATATGGAAATCATTCCTAGTAATCAGTATATAAATAGATAGTCTTTCTTTGTTCTACAATATTTTTTTAATTAACAAAATAGTTGGATAGATTTTCAAAATTTGTGCAAATCCTTTTGTTACCAATTTTGTTTAAAATCTTGCATCTCTAATAGAGTTTTATGCCATCTCTAATCACCCTATTGGGTTTTTGTCTTCCCCATAAGTAATCCTTGAAGAAGGATAAAATTTTTTCTAACTTCATTTTAAAAACACTTTTTCAAATATGCTTAATTGCACTTAAGTCAGCTTGCACCTTATCAGTGAATTTTAAAATTGTGTGCAGTTATACACATGAAATTTTCAGTGACTTTTCCAATTTTTTAATTCATGAATTGAAACACGGTTGGGGGTTTTTTTATTTATTTCAGCATTTGAGCCAGTGGGATATGCAACTAAGAGCAGACTTTATTGAGCAGTGGTTTTTTTATTTACAGAATCTTGTCCTACAACCATCGTAATTTCCTGAATAACATGAAATTTGTAATTTTTACTGCATTCATAGTGAAGACTGTTCACACTCTGCTTGCATCGTACCCACAGATTCATCGAACTGTCACACTTTAATCAAAGTTGTTTACAAAGACTCCTGTATAAATTAAAATCACTGAAGCCTTTTGAAGTCTTGCTAATTCTTTTTATTAAGGTGCATCACACTTCTGGTCAAACTCTCAGGTTTCTGCAACTGCTACTGGTCAGGTTTCATGGAAGCCTCTGGTCTTCCTGAGGTTTCTGAAAAGTGCTCTTGGCAAGCAGTTTAATTATCCTCTCTAACCCATATACAATGGATTAGGGAATAAAATAAAATTTAAAAAGTGCCATTAGCTTACAATGTTGGGTTTGGTTTGGGGGTTTGTTGTGTTTCTTTTTCTTTCTATAAGAACTTCAAAGGAATTGAAGACTTACTTCTCTATAAGTGATCATCAGGTCTTCTTCTGTTTCAGTCAGAAAGATTTTTTATTCTTCTCTGGAAACTTCGCAATGAGTGATTGCGAAAACTAGTGATGTCAATAAATTAACAAGGAAAGAAATGGAGAAAAAATTTCATAATGCTGGTCCCAAAGAACTTGCCAATATACACCCACATGAGGTATCTTGATGTTAATATACTGCAATAGTTAACCAAAATGGTAGTATTTAATAAAGGGATGAAATAGTAGAAGCATATTGAGCTTTTTTCCTGCTTCAGAAGAAAGCCGAAGGTCTGGGACATCTCTCAGTTACACTCATGTGCTGGAAGTAGAGATGGAGAGCAGTGAAATACCATCCTGGACAGGATGGTAGAGAATACAGCAAATCAAAGAGACTTTCAGTAGAAAACAGCCATTGACATAAATATCAGGCCTCAGGTAACTCATCAATCATCACTCTACAAAAAATAGGAAGGCTGGAGAGAAGTATGGGAATACAGGAAAATTCCAAGCAGCAACAACATGGCTTGAGTCTGAAGAACAGATACCCAGATTACTTGGCATTGCCAGGAACTTGATTGCCAGTTTGCTCTTGTGTCTTGGAGGCAGCAGGGTCTAAAGGAAAGAGCAAGTTAATGATTTACACTGATGTTAGAGTGCCAGGGTGTTGCAAATATAAAAAGGAAAAGTTATATCAAAACTGGAAGGAGATGAGGCTGAATATGAAATGCTAGAATTCTGTGTCATGCAGCATCTTCTGCTGCCAATTCTTTGTACTGTGTTTGTCTTCTGTCATGTTGACACCATGAAGGAGTTTTTTAATACTTCACCTAATAGTTATTTTAGGCCAGTGTCTGTGCCACACTGTCCTGAAGGAGACACAGCAGGCAAGGAGAAGCTGAATCAATACTGCTATAGCTCTCTGCCCAGTTTGTCCCAGCAGTTGTACTCTCAGACAAAAGTTCACATATTTGAAGGGGAAGCATTTTGTCTCTGTCATGTTTGAAATGTGTTTTAACACACTGAAAAGACCAAATTTTTTTAAACCAAATGTTTTTGCTACCTAGCATGTAAAACTGCATATTGCTGTGTAGTGCCACTAGCTAATTTACTGGGCGTTAGCTGTGTTAACTAGCTCAAAGCTCTCTACAGTAAATTAAGCTGGGCAGTCAGTAAATGCAGCATAAATAATGTTATGCTGCATTCTTTTATCATACTTTTATCCTTATCAGCCCACAACCAGGAGTGTCATCCTTTTCTGAATCCTTTCTTATTTGAGTATTAAAGCAGAGTTAAAAATGATGGTAGAAAAATTTGCTCTGACTGTTTTTCCAGCCAATTTTTAAACACTGAAATGTCACTATTGCTTCTTGCATACTAGAAAGATGTCCAGGAACAGCAATGCAGTTGAAAGTGAACACAGAGCATCAGTTACATGGACAATAATTCATCACAGCCTGAAGAATATCAAAGGCTCAACTAATGGGTCAATGAACCTTTGTTTTTTGCTCTGACTCCAAACTATGAAACAGGGCATGAATATGTAACCAACGGAAAATGGTTGACCTTTGAGATAACTGAAGTCTATACAGACATTAAGTTTTCAATTCCAATTAGTTTTTAGACTGAAAGTTTATATTTGTTTGATTCAGCCTCCACCTTGTCTTCTGCATACATCTCCTCGGAAGCTAAGTAGTGCCAATTTTCCCTCTCTTTTTCTGCTGGTGTGATCTCGTAAGACAAGTCTTAGATAAGTGTCAAGATAGAGACAGAGAGAGAGGTTCCAGCCTCCTACTAGAAAAATTTCATGATGGAAAATAAAAGCTTCAATAAATGTTTTCTTCCTTCAGAACAGGGAAACATTAAATTTTACCCTAACTTTTAATTCTTTCAGGGAGAATAGAAATGAAAGGCAAATTAAAAGCAAATAAAAGCAACACATACGTACAGGAAAAAGGCTTTATGAATAGCTTGCAGTAAGTTTTAAGGAAAGGAAAATACTATGTATTTCACAATACTCTGCAATTCAGCCTTGTAATGTAAATCATATTGTTTTTGATCTCTGTGACACAGAAATAACTGTCAGACCCAGTCAGATTTACAGATAAAAGCAAGAAGGGCTACCTACTAGAGCAAACAACTGGAAAAATATCTTACTTCTCCCTGAAAATATGAAAGATGTTACTTTGCCTTGCAAACACAGTTTCTTTAATTAAAATTCATAATTTATCATTGTCTTTCTACAATTCTTCATAATACTTAGTAGTGAGCTCAACTGCTTTGAACTTGAACCAATCCCATGTAAAATGACACACATTTCAGCTTATTAATGAACATACTCTTTAAGACCATGAGCAGGTCTAAGTTTCTTATTTTATGGAATAATATCTCAAAACATCTGATTTCTTAATAATTCCCTTTTTCCAATAATATTAATTCATTTTACTTCCCTCAAAGGAATTGAACTCACGCACAATATTGTAGATGGGTGTGTGATCCCCAGCCTATATATTTAACCAAATTAGGAAGGAGGATGCAATTTTTCTGACACATCTATTTCCTATTAAGCATTTGCAAACATTAGCTTTAGTACACCTGCTCTTTTTGAGAGTGAAGTATGAAGTCTGAAGTATGGGACTGCTTAGCTATATCAGAGTATTTTCTGAATAAAAGTGTTATTAGGGTCCATTTCTCTTTTGTCATTGCTATTAAATTAATTAATTATTATCATTCAGAACTATACATTTCAACAATTAATCTTACAAGAGGAACAGTTTGAATATCTTTAGATGGAAGTGAAACTTGTAAGTTAATGAGTCATTTTAAAATGAGCTCCCATTCACATTGATTTTGTGTCTCACTGCCATAGAAATAGGTTCTGCCAAGATGTGTCTGTTTGGACCAGCTGTCTCATTGCATATAAAACACATGTTCCATTAAAAAGCAGATTTTTGCTGAGCCCATTCAAATACGCATTTCAAAGTCGGTCCTAGAGTTATTTTATTCCCTGTTGCTGTAACAAAGGAGCAGATGAGAGACTGTGAGTTTATTTCTTCCCTATTTTCTACTGAAGAGATTATTTTGGTCAAAGAGCAAGCTTCTTCTCTATGAATGTCAGACCAGAAACCAGCTCAGAAATTAGTTCTTGACTTTGCACAAAGCTCTTGCAGAGACCGTAGTGCTGTATTGATGCTGTGGCTGCTTTCTTTTGTTCTGAATGTCCCAAAAGGTCTCAGACCAAGAAAAAACGAAAATAAAAGTTAAAGAAAAAACCAAAAGAGTAGTCAGACAAGACAAAAATAGAGTAGAAGGGGATGAAGTGCAGTGATGGCCTGGAGACCACCTCCATACCAAACTAGTGCTATAAGAACAGATTTCTGTCTGGATGACAGTGGAAGTTGATGGTGATTCTGACCTATTGTATGTAAGTTAACATTTCAGGAGATGAAACATTTAAATTCAAAAAGAAATTCTCAGAGTTATCTGAAACTATAGTTTTACAGTTCCAGATGCCTGTTCTTGAGACAAAGCATCCTACTGTCCACAGACTTAAATTACATATAGATGATATATATATATTAGTAAATTACATTTATTAACCATATTGTAGTACCATATAATAGCTTGGGTTGGAAGGGACCTTAAATACCATCTAGTTCCACCCCCCCTGCCACAGGGACACTTTCCCTTACACCAGGTTGACCAGAGCCCTATCCAGCCTGGCCTTCCACACTTCCAAGGATGGGGCACCCACAGATTGTCTGGGCAACCTGTTCCAGTGCCTCACCACCTTCATAGTCAAGAATTTCTTCCAGATACCTAATCCAAACCTACTCATTTTATTTACTTTGGGTTTTTTCCATGTTGCACTACAGCTAAATATATATTATCATTGAGATGCTCTGTTCTGCCAAATGGAAGCAGAGCAAAAAGAACTCACTACAGCTAGGATAATTGTGATTTTTTTATTATTTAGTATGTATCCAGAATAGTTTATATCTGGTTACAAAAAATGTGTAGGGTAATAAACCTGTTCTAAAAAAATCACTATTTTTTTAACTAATAATATTAATAATTGAGAACGTTAATAGGACATTGTAGCAAGACTCTCAAGAGCCAGAAAGTCAAGGAAAATTATTAATTTAGTTTTTGCAGTAATTTAGTTAATTAGATTTTCTTTGCTCTACTTAATTTTTTTTTCTAAAAAAGATTTTCTTTCTGATTAAATTAATTCTTTACATAAATATGCAATATTGAGAGCAGAAAAAAATGTACTTTCTATTAGAAATTCATATTCAGTGTTAATGAAGATGGTTTTTTATTTGAAGAATAAAATATATTACTTTACCATCATGATCTTACAAATAAGTGGGTTGTGAAAAAATTATCTATTCAATAAGAATAAATGAGAAGTCCTTTTTCTCTGCTTTATAGTGGTATGTGCTTAGCCTAGTAATATATTATGTTCATTTGTGTTACAGAAAAATTGAACAAAACCCCAAATATTTATCAGTTCATGCTTAGGCTGAGCTTCTGAGAGTGTTTCTGTTGCCATGCCCTCTGTGAAGATACCCACTTGGATTACTAAGCTTGGTTTATTTTTGTGATCTTGCCAAGAAACCCCTTGAAAAGCCAATCTTACCCAGAGATTTTCAATAACAGTTATATGCAGAGCAAATTACTCATAGAAAACTGACTAAGATTAATTTTCTGTAGTGACTTTTTGAAAGGTTTTAAGAGAAAGAGACAAGATTTGATATTGTGGCCTATTATACTGTTTATTACTTGCCTTTTATTTTTACATATATTTCCATCTAGAATCTGTGGATCAATTAGCACAAACTTTTGCTTGGGAATATTACTGAATACTCAAACTGTGTGGGAAAGAAAGTCTCACCCATACGTGCACATGTGCTTGTGAAGAGGCTCTTCCTCCTGTCTGTGTTATCACAAGCCTTACAGGGCACAGCCTTTGTGTGAAAGAAAACTTTGCAAAAAAATGAAGTTCCACACCTTCGTGTCTCTCAAAAAAGTAAAGTTAAGGCATTTCACCTGGTGGAATCAATGAAGAAAAAGTTTGTGTTACCACAATATCAACACAATGGCCATCACTGTCTTTCATAGCAAAAGTCCAAAACTAAGTTGCCATCTCTGTGGAATTCACTTTGTTTTTAAAAAGGAGAAGGAAGTTTGACATCTTACCCCAGAGAGTTGGGTGGAAATGTAGACTGCTGAAAGATGTGCTTGTCGTGTCATCTTCCTGAGGTATGCCCAGGAACAAAAATGTTTCATATATGCTGTTATAATATTTAAATTTTCAAAATATTATTATTAAAGGAAGACTGATGGTTTAAAAATTTTTATATTACTGAATTAACAGCCAATGAACATCATTAAGGCTTGCTTTTTTACCAAACACAGTTGTTATTTAAAATCTCTTACTTTGGTGTTCTTTTTGAAAAAAAATGAAGGCAGATAGAGGTTTGCTTTATGTCTCCTGTCCCCTTTTCCTCTTAAGGGTCAAACCAACAGTTTTAGGGGTTTCATATACATTGTTAGTAGGAAGTAATTTAGTGGGACATTTGAAGCTATAGCAATTGCTTTTAACACAAAGGGAAAGTTTTTATTGAAAAAGAAATACTAAAATCAATATAAAAGAAATAAACAAAGTGAAAATAAATTAAAACTGATATTCGTAGGTTGGAGATAAATGAAGTAATTGGTTTCTAACACAATTTAATGTAGAGAGAAGAAAAAAAAGGTATATGAAGAAAACTTTTTCAAATGTATCAGAAGACAAAAACCAGTGACTTGGAAGAATAATTCCCGGAAAAATAATATGAAATAATATAACTATCTAAAAACAGACAGAAAATCCTTTTCACCTGGACTCATGCTGACTATAAAAAGTACACTGAACTCATTTCTACTGTGAGTCTGGAAAAAGCATATAGAAACCAAGAACATACAATCCAACAATAAGAAGAAAGAAAAAAAATAGTCAAGCAGTGTGAGAACATATATCAAAAGTACAAAAACTTGTATACTTCTGCACAAATCAGAAAAATCTTCACAATTTGCTTTTCCAGGTTGTACTGTCCAAATATAGAAATTGTGTCTGTAATAATACTACAAAATGTATGAGCAAAATACGCTGTCCTATGAGAAACTCAAACACAGATATAAAGTGTATAGACTTGTACATTACAAAAGGCCTGAGACTCTTAGACTCCATGGAACAGAAAAATTGAAATATATAATGATCTATATCGAATATTGTATACAGAGCAAGACTTATCTAGTAATGCCAACGCTATGCAGTATTGTAAACTTTGTCACCTGGAATGTATGTCCAAGTGTGGAAACAATCAGATCAAATCTTTCAGGATTTAATCTTTACTTTTAGGTAAAACTTAAGAATCAGAAATATAAAAGGGACAAGTATGACCATCCAAAGAGGGTTTAGACTGGTGAAGACTGTATTTTCAGCCTTTATAAACAGAAACACAATACAGAATAAATTATAAATTGCTCCAGTTTAAAAAAAAAAAAAACAAGTAAATACGAATGTGTTGGTTAGTTGGTTGGTTGGTTGGTTGGTTGGTCTGAGCTTTTAAAAATACAATATAAATTTTGTCTTCTCTAGATTCAAACAAAAAACACTTACTTATCCAAGTATTTTTCAATAGACGTTAATCCCAAAAATTTATTCTATCCTATACTGGTCCTTTCCAAGCTCTGTCTGAATCTTTACCTATTTCTAGCTTCTCTTATGTCTCTCTGACAAATGTCATACTGACAAAATAAAAGGGAAAAGAAGGTTGCCTGATTATAATACTTCATGTATATTCATCTTTGTAGTGTGTATGTAAAAGCTCATTTTTAGGAAGACAAGCTGTGTTCTTGTTTACCTTAGTTTTAGCATATCTGCAAAATGGAATTCCAAAAGGATGAAGCACTTATATATATACTATAATTATATATTATATATCATTATAGAAAGTTATTATATATTACATATATAATATAAATATAGTACACTTAATTTTTAATTGAATCAGGTCAACTCAGTCAAAACCCTAAACTTCTAAAAACAATTGTCAGTACAGAAGTACCTGGGTGAAGACCACCATTCAGCTAAGGGACAGTGACAAATGTTAGTTTTAGTGCTATTGCAGGTTTAAATTGACTTGCTCTGAACATGGAACTAGAGACATTCCTGGAAACCAGTGTCTCCCAAAACTCTTTTTAAATTTCTGTTAACCCTGAAAATAAAACTTTTGGTATTCTTAGATTTGAAGACCTATGAGGTCTTGACAGCTGTACCCAGTTAATTTTAAGCCAAATAACATAAACTTTAAATGGTCATTGTGTAGAATCACAGCAGTCTTAAATAATAAACCTATCCTTATGTACATAAAAGACAAATATATCTCTTTCACAGAGTTATTGGAAGAGGCAGAAATACAATATTGCTTATAAAGTAGAAATTTCATATGCAGCATATTATTTACAATATTATACTTTGTAGCATATGACAAAATTACACCATGTTAATTTTGGACAACACGCCTTTCAAGTCATCTTTCCAAGTAATAGGAGAACCTACCAAAGCTTTTCCAATTTTCCCAGATTTACAATGCCATAGAAAAATTTCTGAAGGTATTTTTAAAATGAAGTATTTGTCTCTGTCAGATAAGTTTTAACTGCCACCTTTTTTAATACACACATTAACTTTCACAGTATTAATAAATTTTTATTACGATTTTAAAATTGTATATATTCTCTGTCATGTTTTGATGTGTTGTGTTTCTGTGTTTGATTCCCATTGCATCTCACTCTACTTCTTTATTTAGCAGTTTTCTGGGTATTTTGATTTCTAATGGAAGCACACAAACTATTGCAAGTCTTTGATAAAAGGTTTTCTTGACACATTAAGATAAACTTCTCTTTCTAATAGTCAATTGCTCATTTTTTCCCCCTTGAGTAAAAAACAACTTTGCCATTTCACACAAAGATGTTGAAAAATAAAATTAGGTAGTACAGATATTTTCATAATAATGTGGTTTGTTGTTGAGGTGTTTTTCCTGGTAAGGATGGATGGCTGTTATAAGGGTGATTATTTCATTCTAGACTGAAGAGTCCAATCTGCTGGGATCTTTTGCTTTCAAAATTATGTGTGAATCTCATAAGAATGTTATCTTTGCAATGAGATTTGATTTGTTGGTGGTCTTTGCAAATAAAATATGAAAAAGTATACTCTTTTCTTATATAGTTCACTTCTAAGCACCCACGATCTTGAAAAAAAACACTAGCAATACATAAACACTTTGTCCCTGGACTTGTGTTTGGGAGCTGGTACACCTTCTCATCCAGTTAAGACCTTGAACAAAGCCAGGTCTTGAAAAGCCATTTCCTTTTTTGAAGCTTTTCTCTGGCTTTCCATTGGTACTCCCTGAGGGTAAAATTTTGTAAGCACTACTAGGGTACTATTTCCCTGTCCTTTCAGGAAACGAGTTCACCATGTGTGGTAATTGCTGTCTCAACACAACATCAAGCTAGAATTCTCGTGTGTGGACAGAGATTCTATAGCACAAAATGTTTCAAACCAGAGCACTGGCACACTTCAGTATCATGAAGGGTGTCCTTGGGAGTTGGGACTCAGGCTCCCTGCAAAACATACATTGGTTTCCTTGGGTGTGTAGGATGCTGGTAAAGGATGGTAAAGGATCACTTCCATGGCTAAGAGGGTTCAGTAAACACACAGAATGAGTCCTCAGCAAAAGCCTTTTTTTTTTTTTTCAGACTACTTGTCTAAATAAGGCAAAATATTTTCTTACAGGTGTCCATCACTCTTCTTTTTCCATTCTTTTACAATCTAGGGAGTATCAAAGAAAACTGTTCTGATATCAGAAATTCTCTTTCTGCTCATCCACTCAGGCACACATAGAAGATCAAATTCCACCAATGAGCACAGTGAAAAGGACTGATTTGATGGGGTCTGACTCAATTGTTTCAGATTTATTGTGCTTGGAATGTATTTTATTTTTAAAATTGTTAGGAATGTTTACAATTTGAAATTTAGTCATTTATATGACTAAGAATCAGCTGAGCAGCAACTTTAATTTTACTAGTGCCCAAATATTAGAAGCAGAGAGCTAGCAGTAGACAATTGTCATTTAAAGGTCAAGTCCTGAAATATTAAGGTGCTGCATGCTTACACCTTGAAATGCTGTTAATTCTCCATTAACCACCAATGGAATTATCCACATTATGGATTTACTTGCCCCTGATTTCTTGCAAGGCACCTGTCTGGAGACCAGTATTGCCAATAATGTAATATAAAATACATATTGCTGCAACTAGACCCTACTGTGCAATTTGTGATTAGCATCTCTTACATTTAATAGTTCATGTGATGAACATATTTATAATTAAGTAATTCATTTTTGCGATAAATATATGCAGTGTTTAGCATTACACATAATTGGTGCCACCATTAATACTAGTTCTTCTGGTTTATTTCCACCTCTTATTTCAGAGTAGCTGGGTGAGTAGATCTCATCCCTTCAGACTAAAGTTAGAGGTTTATGTCATTAAATAGCCAGTTCAGAATCAGCTCTTCTCCTACACACCTAGAGATTTCAAAAGATTTCCCATATAAAAGATGAACTAGGAAAATAAAAAATACACGCTCCAAAGACTATAGAGATTTGTTCAAAACAGACCAGAAAAGGTAAGATGTAATAAACTGAGGTAAATGCCATGTCCTAATGTTTTTGACCATCACCAGTCTTACATTACAATAAAAAAATTCCCTGTTATTTTCTCCAATAAAGTGGCACATTGAGTTTCATTCCAGTAAAAAGGTTGCTTGCTGTCTAATGAGATAAGGTAGAACTGGTTAGTCATCAGCTTTGTTTTGAGAATGTAAAAGTATGCACCACATTTTTTAGACTGAAACACAAATTTTCTATTTTTGTGCATAATTTAGCACATATTTCACCAACATATGGCTTTACTTTGCTTTCAATGGGTTAAGACATTTTAAGACTAGCTGTATTCTCTTCTTCTTCCTTGTATTCACCAGAAGTTTTTCTGGGACATCTTCATTTATTTAATGAAATTATTTTTTGCTAGAAGATCTGACATAATTCATCACTCACAGCAACTTCCTGCAGATGATTTAAAGAAATCTTTTTTTAAAAATTCAATAATAGGCTCTGCATACATTATTAGCATGTATTTAAATACACTCCTAAGCTCACAAAAACATGCAAAGAAAACACTGAAAATCTGGGTAAATATTAATGTTTATATAAATTCCTTTATCTTTTGTGCATTGCCTCATTGCAGAATGCCAAATTTTTACCTCACCTTAATTTCAAGCTAGCAAAACTGTCAAGAATGTGGTTTGAATACATCCAACAAAATTCCTGTGATCTCAATCAAGCAAAACCATGGTAGAGCAGCCCTTGTGGGGCAACTCTTAAGGTGCAAGGGGGAACACATTTATTATACAGCCATTCTCCCACCTGTGCTCTGAAACACAGACTGGGTCAGGTAATCAATGCAACACTCTATTGTTCCTTTGTAAAAGCTGTTATTTCCTCTGTAGTGGCAGACCAAGTGCGTGCACAGCCCTGGGAAATGATGTACTGATCCTGCCCTGTTCTGCATGGGTGGAGCTGCTTTTGCCCTTACGGTTTTTCTGGCGGGCCCAACAAGTGCAGTTATGTTACGGAATGAGCGCTGTCCATGGGAGCAGCTGTCCCTGTGCTTTCTGCCAGACCCAACATCATTCTTTTGCATGTAGTGAAGCCCACTGGCTTTTAGCAATTGGCAATACAGGATCTCATGTAATGGAAGGCACAACAGTCCCATGCTTCTGTTCAGTGCCCCACTCTTTCATTTACAATAAAAATAGGAAAAAATGTAATGATGACAAGAGAGTTAAATCTGTATTAAATACCATCTATCTTTAATGTTCTTCTCCAAGGTAAACTGAAAATAAGCAACATAAAGGTACTAAAAATATTCTTATGCCAGAGTGTAATTGGTCGTCATATACTACACATAGATGTAGCTCATATAAGTTTGTGATGTATTTAGATAAAAGTGAATTTCATAACCCAGTAAGCACAACAACCAGCAAGATACTATGAAAAAGAAGTGAACTAGAAAGCAGCCTAATTACTAGCCAGTGTTTTCTTTCAAAATCACATTTTTGGTCATATACAATTTGCAAAATATATTTTTGAATAGTGAGGAATTTGACAAACATTTTCTGTTGAGTCAAAACCAATATTGAATAGCACTTTTCCAGTGCCTGTAATGTTGTACTCATTTTCTTTAAAAGCTTATGTGAAATAGAGGGAGCCATTTGAATTCCAAACCTCATTCTAATCTGTAGGCCAGTCAATTTTAATATATCTTTTTATCCAACAACTCTCTCACACCCAGCATCCAATATCCATCATTTGTTGTGTTAAAAAACAACAGATGTTTTAAAACCCTGCAGCAAATGTTTAAACTTCCAAATGAGAACTAAAAATAAAGGCAATCAAAACACTTTGGAGGATTTAAATTATACATAAAATATAAATCCAAGGCTCATGGTCATGCAGACAAAACAGTCCCTTTATATTCTGTTGTCTGTAGATGCAGACAGGTTACAGAGCCTTTTCCAAGCACAACAGATTCCAGAAAGAGAATCACAGTGTGAAACTAAATTGAACATCCTTACTTGATATTACTGTGCTGGAGGCAAGTTATCTGAAATGTCAAAATACCTCAATGTATAAAAAGTGCTTGTATTTATCTTCTGATTATAAATATACTGTGTATTAATCCCTGAATTTACATCGCTCTTCATAGCTACAGAACACTGCAACTTAGTCCTCATGAGAGAAAGTGGCAAAACCCCCATCTCTTACTAAAATTTGTACTTGTGTGTCCACTTATGTACATCTCAGTCTATCTTGGGGCTGCATATGGGCAGTTTAAGAGGACAGCATTTGTAGAAAATGCCCAGATGAAGGACTTTTATTTGGCAGACTGCTAGAAATTTCTCTTTGGATCTGTAGCTACAATACAGCAACAGAGAGAACTACCTATTCTGGAAAGGGCAGCAGAATAGGGTCCTTCCTTCCCCCATGTATATGTAGCTGCTGTGGTAAAGCAACATATGTGTATCATAAACACTAAATTTTAAGGAAGACATTTGTACAGTTTACAGCACTTCTACATTTTCTCATCATGTCCCTCAGCTATATGTGAAGGTTTTTTTCCCCTGTTATTTGGAAACAGACGTAGGAAAGAATACAAATTCTCTCTACTGAAGATTTAGAGGGTGAAATGCATAAATTGATTTTTAGCATCCTAAAAGTGATTTTTGGGCTTGTCAGTTCCATGTTTAAGTGTAAAAGATATCTCAATAGTGCTACTTGAAAGACAGTTATTTTGAGACAAGCAGTCCATTTCAGGAAATCCAGGTAACTATAACGTGATAGGACATAATGCATAAGTCTGATGAATAGTACTTAAATAGCATGAAAGAAACTTGGTGAGATAAAATAATAATGGTTGCCATTTTAGCATAAAGGTAAGGATTACTTATGAGTACCTGCCATGGACAGAAACAGATATTCTATGTACTTTACAAGGAAATACGTATTTCTGGGTATAGAAGGTCAATAGAATAAGGTTTTTTTCAGAGTGGTCTCTTCTGCCTGCCTAAACAAGGAAGGGATATGATTAAGAGAAGGACTTTTCTTTATAGCTGGTAGAATGAGCCAGGGTACTGTGCACTGCGTGTTACCTATTTCCAATGAAGGAGGAGGAGTACAGGGAAAATATCACCCATCAAGTCCTAGGATTGTGCTAGGGACAATGTTTTGACTGACAGATTTCACAGATACTTTGTCAAAATGAGCTTAATAGGTCCAGACTGTCAGCACTCTAAACCAGTGACTTTAGAAAAGTTCATGAACCAGGAAGATACATGCACTATGAACAGCACAGTAAGAAATCCGTCCTTTCCTTATGCTGACACTGTTAGAGCAAGTTAGAAGAGCCATATTATCATTCATAGAAATACTGCTGCTTTATGGATTTAATTCCCCTATAGACAGAGGTATCCCACAGAGAAACATTGGCTTACAGGATATCTTCTTCCATTCTGATATGTGAAGCCCATACTAGATGCCACATACTTAGGGTTGGGAACTTTTGTTTTGTATGCTATTCTTTTCTTTTCCTAGTGTTTTTCCAAAGAGTAGTGCTTCTACTAATACAAAGTACTAGATGGCAGCAAAATGCTTTTAAATACCTACTGGACTGTCATCATAGCGCATCCTGTCTGTGCTCCCACTCTCAAAAGAGCGTATTACTCTTACTGTTGTGTTCTTGGCTCCCTGTTTTGTGGCCTTTCTCTCCTCCTGCATCATTCTTATAGCTGTCAGAGCATCATAGACAGAGGTTGAATCATGAGGATCACAGTGCTGAAAAAGTGATGCATTGTATGAGACACTTCTAAAGTGATCTTTCTGTGCCACAACATCAGGCCAGCTTCAGCTGCCACTTTCAGATCCTGCACTTCAAGACAAAGTGTGAGACAGCAGGAAATATAAGTCTAGAAATCAGCGTGTCTGGTCAAAATACATGAACTTAGGGGCAGCTTTGAAGGCATTAAGTGGGCCAGCATGACCTGCAAAGGACAAGTACATAAAAAGTAACTAGAAAAAAGCAAGGAAAACGTTTCTCTCTTATCTACTCTGGATACAACAGGAACCCATGGGATTCTGAAAAGGCAAGTTAGAGCTGAAAACAGGGAAGCTTCTTAAGTGTAGGGATACCCTAGCACTGAAAAACTGGAACATACAATCATAAAATTTCTGTAATTCAAGTTTAAACAAATTCCCACTGTCATGGTTCAGAAATACATATTTTATCTGTAGAAGACAAAAAAAAGTCCCGTGCATCTCTCAATCCTGGCACAGAACTGTTGAAAGAGGTTTTCCCCACCAGGGGAGCCTCGGGGGTCCAATGTAGCCACCCACAGGGTCCCACTCAGAGGAATGTGATATCTATGTAATGCCTTGAATCCTGTACCCATTTTGATGAGGCCATTCCAGTTGTGGGTGAAGACAGTTTAACTCTTCAGAGTGGTTTGTCTCTGACAAAGAGGAGAGATAAGGCAATGTAGATAAGCTGTGTTAAACTGTCAGCACACTAAAATCATCAGAAAATAAAGAATCAGTGTTGAATCATCTGGCTGCAGATTTCACAATCAATTAATGAACAAAAAGAAGCAGGGCATCACATGTGTTGGTGGCTCATGCCCATCTGTTACTCCTGTGTAAACAAATAAATGCCTACAGACTTTTTTTTCCTCTGAATGTATGATTTTAGAGGCAGTAGAAACTGACAACCATATTTTTGTCACTTTATTCCTCATGGGGTCTTTCTATCTGACAATAAAAATGAGAGGTAAATGACAACCCCTTCAGGTAACTGACATCAAGTGTAAAGTCTTTGAAAGATGAAAAAAAACGTAGCCCCATGCAGGCTGCCAGTACAGCCTAGGAACATCACTCCTACTCTTCAGTCTTATTTCACATCCTGATATCTGCATCATGGAAGTTGATCCTGAGACTGGGAAAGAGCATGGCAAGTGCTGGAACACCTGGGCTCCCTTTCTGGTTTATTGCTGATTTGCTTTCAAAAAACAAAGTATCTGTAAATCCAAGAAGCTATGAGAATTCTCATGTAAAGGTGCTTGAAAGCATGAAGGGAGTTGCAGAAATAGCATCAGAGTAAGTTTGGGGGTATATATTACCGTTCCCTGTGGAAAGGAATCAGGAGCTGCTTCTCTGTGTTGTGTGAGACACTTCACCTTTAGGAAAGTCATTCTTTAAGGCCAGTAGACAAGGATCCTGGTGTGGAAATATTATTGTACTCCTGCAGAGCAGTGAAGCTTCAAATAATACTGCTGTCCAACCCAGGCTAAAAGCAAAGGCCTTGAAAATGCAGCAGGTTTAATATACAGAGCATATGCTATCGGTGTGGTCAGTATAATCTTTCTTTTCATCTTTCCTATCCTCATAATTTTTCTATATAGGAAACACAGTGGTCCTTCATGGCTGTCAAAATTAAGGTGGTTCAAGGTTAGTTCAAACCTACCTGGGATTAGGCAGACATGCCTTGTCATTTCTAAGACACTTAGCATCAAAAAAAACATTCCTGGCCTATAAAAATACAACCCAAGTCTCAAATTCTTTCCTACTATTTCATTCAGACTGTGTCTATGCTTTAACTCTTTCATCAAATAAACTTACATGTCAGAAGTAGTGGAATGCAATAATACCTTCATTCCTTTTCTCTTCTCTTCTCTTCTTTCCTACACATATCTTACCAGTTTTACAAGACATTTTAGTGTTGTGATAAGAGCAGAAAACATAATTTTGAGGAACTTGTGTAGAGGAACTTACCTTCCTTTCTCACAGACAAGATTTCCTTACCAACTCAAGCCCAGGATTCTCACGTGAGTCTCAGATATCCAAATCCTTAAAATTTTTTAATCTTGTGATAACTTAATATCTAAACAACAGTTCAAGCTAGTCCCTCTGTGGTGGGACTCTGAACAAAGGAAGCCTTGGGCATACCCTCCCAGTCTAAGAGGGAGAATTGCTGGGGGTCCTGCCGTGTCTCTGAATGCCCACTCTGTGCTGGGCTGGAGGTCCCTGTGCCCTTTGTTCTGGAAAGGGTCAGCACTTCATGGCCTCTTGCCTGGAGCTTCCATCACCCAGACCTAAACCTGCAGCTACTCACCAAAATACCTGCATTGAAAGAATTCCTCAACAGGAAAAAAAAATGTTTCAAAATTTTGATGGGTTTTGTTGTTGTTGTTCAGGTTTTTTTGTAGATATGAGGCTTTTGTTGTTCTGTTGACATATTTATTTTAAAATCTTCCCAAGGATATAGAGTCTCTAGAGAGATTACAAAGAAAGGTAATCTAAAGTAATAGACTGAAGTGACTCTCTCACAGAATGTCTCTGGGGACAGCCTACACTCATCCAGCAATCTGAAAAGAGCTGACACATTTTCTTGGATGACATAGAAATGAAGAAATAACTCTTTGACTGTCTCCTATTTTTTCTTCACAGCTGAGCAGAAATCATGTGACTACTTCAGACACATTTGATAAATGGAACTAGAACAGCTGTTTTGTATGCAGTAGGCATCCTTTAGACATGACTACCTGCAAAGGCACAAACTTTACGTGACAAACAGAGTAAAGTTAATTAGAAAAAACTGTTTGAAAAAACTTAGAATGTAGTAACACCCAAGAAATTAAAGAAGTAAATATGGTATATATGTAGACCAAGTCTACTGCAAGAGAAAACTGGAAAAGAGAGACTTCAGAACACATCTTTTAAAGGAATGTAAAGACTAACTTCTTCCTCAGAGCCTCAATTGCTTGGATGTGAAAAAGTCAGTCAAAAAACCCCAACCCTTTCACAACAGAAAAAACATCTTAGGAGTGGAGGAAGAGCTGTTGAGGCTTTGATTATGTCTTCTCCTCTAACTCTTCACAATAACCAGAGAAGAATAATCACAGGAACAATGCAGGGATTGTGGAGGAATCCTGTGGTTTTTTGCTAGTATGGAAAAAAGGCTGTATTAAAAAAGTGAATAACTAATACACATAGAAGGTAAAATGCACCGTATTATCTTCTCTTGTCCAATAGCAGAACTTTTTTTGGTTTTTTATGACTTAGGTTAAAGTATTTTTAAATGAATTTTGTAGTACATATTCAGATGTCAAGCTGAATAATGGGTCCTTGAAAGGCATTTCAGTCATATTTTACTCATTCAATGCATTGATTGCTTTAAATAATCACAAAATATTTATTCACAGAAAGGGAGTTAAAGCTGGGAAGGGATGAAGTGGACAACCCTGTAAGAGAATACAAGGGAGGTCCAGGAAGGACAGACTCGCCTGTCTGCTGTCCCAGTGCAGCTAAAACAGATGCCCTGCTGAAGGTTTATCTGCATCCCATTAATTCCTGTAGATAAATAGATAACAAGAGACACAGAGAAGAAAACTAAGAGAAGCAACAAAAGAGTGTCTGAGGACAGAAAACAGCAAAAATTAAAGGACACAAGTTGTGTCAGCCATCATGTCCTGTTTCAAAGAAGATGGGAGTGGGAACATCTCACCTAGATCAGAGAATGTAAATGTATGTTTTTTCCACTCTTCATAAGTAGTAGTGCCAATAAGCCAAACTTATACAAAACAAAAAAATAGTTTGAAACAGGATTTAGTTTCATAATTAAAAGTAGTGCTAAAGCTTTCAAAATATTAATCACAGAAACTGCAGTTTTTGAACTGGACTATTAAATGACAAATCCTTCTTCATACCCCAAAATCTGAAGATAGTTTCTTAACCCAAATTCAGTTTTGTTTTTTGCAGATGATGTTCACCTTTGTCTAAAAATAAAATAAATAGTTCTGCAATACCTGGTGGGTTTTTTGTTATTTAGTCCAACTGGACTTGAAACTCAGACAAATATAAATAACTTCACCAGTTTTCAGATTCCCCAACAAACTTACTTACCTACTTTTGCACAACATCTTATTTGGAGATCCATCACACTTTAGGAACTCAGAATTAACTACTTGGTATTGCTCCACCAACACATATTTTACTGCAATTTTTGGCACTGAGGTTGAATTTATACTTGTGCATGGATTCTGAAATTCAAATGCAGGTAAGTATCAGAAACATTTTAGTTATATAAAGATATATAATTATTCCTCCTCCAGGCCTATCTGCACCATGAAAAGGGATCCCATTTTTCACCAGGGATAATCTGTGCCTTAAGAATTAGTCCATTCAGAAGCTCAGTCCATAAAGTGTGTTTTGTTGTTATGGTCACCAGAGACAAAAGTAATTTTATTATCTTCCCACAATGCAATCACTTCATTCCCCAAACGGCCTTCATGCTTGTCACCAGATCTTGAAACTCAGATGATGTTTTTGTCCTCAGCTGAGTCATTTGAGACTACAGGAATGCAGTGAAGATTGCTTCCTGCCTTCAGCTGTAATGGAGTTTGTGGCAGCGCAGCTGGGACAACATATTGGACATTTACAGCAGACATTTCTTTTCTGCTGGATTAAGTGTTTATATGTCTTTGGTCTTCTATGCTATGTTCAAACATCAAAACAAATAAAGAACTTTATTGATTTCCCATGAGGTAATTCTAAATTCATAATGCCCACATGCTAGAGTTGATCATTTTACAGCCCACAGATTATTGCAAAAAGTCAAGATTTTTTTAAGACTGCATGCTCAGGAGATGTTATATTCAAGCCAAACATTGTAAGACATGCTTTTCTCTCGATTTATTATAGTCCTACTTTTCATCTTTTCATGCTGGTAGCTATAGCAAAGACTATAATACGCAGAGTTAAAAATTACAAAAGTCTTATTCTATATACCTTTACTTAAATCAACTTGTGCTTCTATCTTCCTATGTGTGAAATAAATGGTTTTACACCTAGTTCTGTAGGAAAGAAAAAAAGATACCAACCATAAAATTCTGCCACAAACCTCCTTTCATCATTTAACATGTGACCTAGAATCTGAGTTTCTTTTCCAGCCTCAAGAAAATACTTCCTCAGAAAAAAAAATATTTCATGCACGAGCATAAAATCAGTATGAATTTACTAGGGCTCAGAGTCATATAATTCCCCATTTTCCCCATGATGGAGCTACATCTTGCATGGCTACCTTGTCGCCATCAACAAGAAGAGCTGGCGAAAAGTACGGAGAGTGTCTGGAGACGAAAAGAGGCAAGAATTCCCATTAGAGACAGAAATAAAAAGGGCTATGAACAGCATACTGTGTAGTTCTGCAGACTACAAAATCCTTACCTGTAAAAATTAAATATATATTTTAATATTAATATTAATAAAAATAATTTTTAAATACTAACTTTAATTTTTAGACTATAAAATGATCCCCCTTCTTGCATTTCATTTATTTTGGGCCACAAATATTCTCACTTTATTTTAGCTTCTTGTTTAATCTCTCTAATAAATATTTCTATGGTGAATTTATGTTGGAAATCATAATTCTAAAACAGATAGCAAACAAAATGCCTTATTGTGTCAAAACAGTGTACCACCTTTCTCATCTAATTTTCTGTCAATTCTGAACAGAATTTAAGAACAAAACTTTTGTAAGGCTGTCATGAAATACGGAATTCAATTTTTCTTTTCAAAAAAAAGCTTTGAAAGATGTCATTTCCACCCCCCAGTAAAACCAAACTAACGTTTGTTGTTACAAAAGAACGGTAGGAATGAAATTATAAAAATAAACTTTACATCTGCTTTTTTTAATATCTAATCTAATATTTTAAACTAACATCAGTCTACCTTCATATAGTCTTTTCTTAATTAAATAATAATGTATGTTTCTTAATAGAGAAAATCCTTCACTCTACTTTATTTTCTGGTAGAATTTAATCACATTAAGCAGAATTATTGAACAACTTCCCTATTCTCTATTTCAAATTGTCATTTAATTTCTACTGCGCCAGAAGATTCTGGCTCCACTGAATCATTGAGAACAGTAGCTTCCAAAACCTTTTTATTTCTCCTAACTACAGTTCTGTGGATTTACAAGGAAGTACATGGATCAAAGGCCTAGGAATACCTCTGTGTATTGCCTAGAGACTTTTATATGTCTTTGCAATTTAGATGGTGTATGGCATATAATTTAATATCTTTACATAGAGATAAAGGAAATTATTTCTTTTGGGAGTTCCTTGAAAATATTGAGAAAAGGTTAGCTAAAGACTGATTGCAAAGTAAGACAATGTAAATCAATATTCTGTATTTAAATTTAGGAATGGTTCCAGCATGATTATTTGATTTGCTACTTTATCTCAATGAAAGCATGAAAGCTTATGTATCTATTTTAAAGGATCCAAATTAAGATTAAAATAAGGTTTCATTTTTCTTACCAGGCTTTCTTTGAGGCATGATATTACTAGACTAAGAAAAAAAATTTCAGCTTTCGAAAAAGATTAAAATATTATAAAATAATATTTCAAAACACAGATAAAAAGAGATAGTTATTGTAAAGTAGACAATTCTTGGCTAATTTACCAAAAGAACATATTTGAAGCACAGATCCTTATCTCTGTTATATAATGAACATTTATCAAAAGCAGCATCACTTCAGATTCATCTAATAGTAAATTGCAGTTGAATAGTTTTTAAAATTAATTTTACAGTTATGCTTAGTATAATAGGAACATCAGTTATAGGCTCAGTATAAGGACTTCTGACACACATTTTTGTCACTGAAACCAGGCTTTATGCTTTCACTGTTGCCCCATGAAATGGCCTGCATTGAACCAAAGTTTAAAAGAAATGAGTGCATGCAGGCCTTGTACAAATTCCCAAGACTCGGCCATTCAACCAGACACAACAACTCCTTTCAATTTCTTTCAGTGCTGGGATTACTTCAGCCAAACAAATAATTTCTCTGCTGGAATTGTATCCTGTCAGTTCAATTTGAGAGAAGAAAGTATTTTTGGGGTGTAAAGTTTTTCTTCAACATTATCAGCGTGGTTACTATGAAAGGTTATTCATGAAGTGCAATTATCTTGACATGAGGGGAACTCAGGCCTACCGTACGGAGATGTTTTTCTGAACTGAAGGCTGAGTTACATCTAGTGGAACCTGGTGTTAAACCAAGTTCTATACCCTGACATATAGTCAGGGTATCCAAGTCCACATCAAGATCTCTCTTTCAATCAAGCAGGAGCAGAACAAGTGTACTTTAAACTCAGGAACAGGCCCTGAGTTATACAGTGGAAATAATGGAATGGGTTCATAACTCTTCAGACTAATAATAAATAATAAGTTATCTTCTCCACTCTTGCAAAAGCAGCCATTCTTAGGTGCAACTTTACTGCTGACACCTTAAAATTTATCTACCATGGAAGACAAGCACTTAGCGCTCAAAGTTCAGTAGCATCTGCCATTTTGGCCAGGAAGGGAATGTGGAAGCTTTTTGTTTTAACACTATCACTCAAAGCACAAGGACAGCAATTTCCCCTTAGAAAAGAGACTGGAAAAAATGGCATTCTACACTCCAATCATCTTAGCCATAAGAAACTATGCTAGTTTGAAATTCTATTTTGTCTAAAATATTTCTCCCCCTGATCTGTGCATACATACACATTAATTCTGAACAGAAAATTTCCCTTTAACAAGCTGATTGATTAAGGCAACAGTGGGAAAGGGGATTTATGAGTCATTCTATAAAAATATAACCCAATCTAAAAAATGTATTTGAAAGTCTGAAAAATGCTAGCTAAATTAACATTGAGTGTTAAAAAGTCTCTTTTGGAAAAGCTGAAAATACACCTGAGAAATTCTCAGTGGTCTGGGTCTACCTCTGTGTATATTTATTACACAATCTCAGTTGTTAAATCTCCCACACTAAACTAAATTTTAATTATCCACATAGTTTTCTGAGAAAGTTAGAAAGAGAAAAGGTTAGAAGGAATAAACACTTTCACACTCTTTGATAATATTGGCAACTTAAATAGTCTTTGAAAATATTTTTTGGATAGAGAAGACACACTTGTGATGCTCCCCATGTTTCTCTGGCAATAAAATAACACTATCATATCCCAAAATATATAATAGGAATAAAACCATAAGGTACAAAAGAAATAATTTCAAAAATTCTCAGTACTTCAAATGTAGACTTGCTTCTTGGTAAAGAATGCAATGGAGAGGGGAAAAAAATATTTACAAGTGTATTTGACATTAATTTTTAATTGAAGAGCTGGGCAAAATAGGCATTTTTACTACAATGACAGTTTAGGAATAACTAATTCCTAATCTGCATCATATTCTTAGGAATGAGGATGCAGTCAATTACTAATTTCACTTTTTTTAAGTGACTGTTTTTATGGGGGTCACTGCTAATGTTCTTGCCATCATTTCCTCATCCTCATTGTCCTTCTGTGCAAACTTCAAAAGTTTGGTCAATTATTTTGGTTTTGTCTCATTTTTTCAGAACAGCTCTTTTTTTTTTTTCTCAATTAACCGCCACTTGCATCCCAAAGCAAGCAATGGAAAGTACATGGAGATACCACGGCACAAGATTTTACAAAGAGAAGCTCAATATGGACCTCTTAGCTGGAAGTAGTATGGAAACAGGGATTCTTTGAAAAACAACCAGGTTAGCATGGCATAAGGTGATATATTGTAATTGTAGCCTTTATCTATAAAAATTAACTTAATAGCATTTATAAATGTGAGACAGAATAAATGAATGACAAATTTTTTAGATCTTGGGGTTTTTACTACTCGCAGAAAGATGTGTTCTCCCTGCAGGTAGGGATTGAGTGGCATCTATTTCTAAAGACCTTCAAAGAATTTAAGAGAAGCAGCATGTACACCCCTCCACAAAACCTAACTAAGATGTACAAATGAAGGGAGAATTTTTGCATCATGGGGAAGACAGAAAGAAGCTCCTTAAAAAATACTTATGATTCAATATCCTAGTATTTCAGTAACACATGAGGAGTTCTTTCTAATCTAAAGTGAAGACGGTATATATCCTTGTTTTTTCCAACCAGCTCCATGCTCTAGTTTCAGTGTCAAGTAATTACATTGTAAATCTTAAACTCCACTCACAACATAAATTACCTAATTCAGTTTTTTTACCTAAGAAAATGATAACATGGTTAAAAAATGCTTAAAAATCTGTATGTCTCTCAATTTTTCCATTAATGCTACAAGAGAGGCTGTGCAATATGTTTTGCTGACCAGTGGGGACTCACCTTTCCCAGTGCTCTGTGGTTTGTCCTGGAAAAGGTCACAGAAGCCTTCCAGTACTGCTGGAAGAAAGAACAATGCCCTCCCTCTGTTTTCACCAGCTTTGCCTGCCACTCCAGATACCATGCTGCTACTGTGACCCTCTGGCCATCTGTGCTGCTGCACTGTTTTCAGTTCTTACCTCATGTTGTCCCATGACAGGAAAGGAACTGTGAGTGAGAGCAGAAACCTAGATGTATTTTGGATGGCAGTGGGAGAAATCACTAGTCCACAATTCATGTGTCTGTGTGTGTGATTACACTGAGAGTAAATAGTCATTTCCCATCTATCTTCAATCAATAAGTAATTAAGCAAACAAAACTTAGTTGGTTGGCCCCATCAGCTATTCACTGATTCTAGCAGCAAGAATTTTGAGTAAAGGGATGAAGAAAACTGAAAACAATTAGCACTGCAGATGATGGTAAAACAGAGGGGTTGGGCAATAATTGGCAGGTGTCCTCAGAGAAGAAGTAGCTATAGGCAGAAGCAGATAGCACCTCAGAACATCAGGTTCCTGTTTTGGCCCACAAACCACAGTGAAAAGAACAGCATTTTAAAACAAAGCAATATAAGAGGTGAACCAGCTTGCTGCAAAGCAGTGTCTCCTTCGTACCTGCTTAGATAACTCACCAGCCATCAGCATTTCTGTGAAAAGTGCAGCCAGACCCAAGGCAGTTATGCCTGTGCCAACTTCAGAACCAGACACAGAAACAAGAAGAGCTTAGGTAATAAATTATACCCAATTTACAGGGCTGTGACAGGTTTCCTGCTACTTCTGGGATTTTTGAGTAAATCCACCTACCCTGTTACATTCAATGATATGCCAGTGAGGTGCACCATGTGGGAGGTTTGTCTCATTTCCTATGGTTTTAGGTAAGAAATGTCTAGCTGCTGTCTATTTGCTTGAATTTATGCCTAATTTGTTCCAAGTGAACTGCAAAATAGAGACTAAGTCATTTAGTCACAACATGTAAAACAGGCAACACTGAAAACAAGTATTCATACAAGAGGAACAACAAAGGGACATGCAAACTACAACTTTTTCTAATCCCACCTAGATAACAGTGTAAGAAAAGGTTAGACTGGGTGGGCCTTTATCAGAAAGACATCCTAGTACTTCACTTTGAGTTTGCCATTCCCTGTGTTATGACACCAAGCAATAAAAGCAGGTGATTAGTGGTGCAGGTGATTTTTATACAAGCTAGTGGTTTCTCATAAAATCAAATGCTGACACGCTAAAAATGAGGCCAAGTTTGGAGGCTGTAAATCCAAAGGAGAAGGCACAGGTGAGCAAAGTCTAGATGATGAGGTATGAAATTGCATTGAGCTCCCTTAGCAGATTAGCTCAGTTTCAAAACTAACAGAAGAGATGGAGAATTAGAGAGAAGGTACAAAGCTTCATGGGAAGACAGATGATGATACTGCTCCAAGAAGTGTGGTCGTTAAGGGAAGTGGGGATACCCTGAGCCCCTTTTAATGACCAGTTTACTCAGAATTAGCTGGAAAAGATAAGGGGCTACTCTGCTAAAATCTTTGCATTCTGCAAGGGGGTGAACTTTGAAGACCATGCTAAGGTTGGTTCCCTCCACCACTTTAACTTTTAAGCACTTTATTTTGTTACTTATTTCTACTTTGTTTAGCTGAATATCTGAAACTGTAGTCTAAACCTCTTCAAAAGCTTTTATTTGATTTCCGTTGTGATTGATGTTCCTGCAAATTATTTTCCTCTTGCTCTAGCCTTTAAAATTCTGTTACTTATTCTTTCTCTTTCTCTAAATGTTGAGATGTTAGAGCTGACACTGTTTCTTAGCATTTCCCTTTTTAAACATACATTACAGACAATTTTTTTCCTTTATTCTGGCATGTTTTCCACTTTTGTTTCTGAGTATTGCCAAATGTTTTATATACTCAAAAATCAAAATACCTTGTTTGATCCAAATGGTTTCACAAGTCGTTATTTAAATTCATTCAGGTTGATCTTCCAAAATTTACACTTTAGTACAAAATCTAGCTATGCTTCCTGATTTACTTAAAATAAGCCTTCTTGTGATGGTGTTTTTCCAAGATTATTTTGATGATTTTGATATAAAATATTTTGGTGGTTTGTTTTTTTTAATGTTGGAACTTTGAAAGGGATAAAAGTAGTTAAAAAAATTGGTCACATATCTTAATGAACCTTTTCACAAAGCTATACTATATTTCAGTTTTACACACAAATCAAATCTGCTTACAAGTTGTTTGGCTTGCTATGGTGGTAGCTAAAGTTTCAGCAGTGAGCAGGTCTGTAAAACAGTAGTGGTTTTCTTGTTCTTTTAAACTTTATTCAGCAGTCCATAATTTTCCATTTGATTCATCTTCTATAGTTTCAGATCAATTCTGAATTTTATTAATATGTTACAATATTTTTGTAATGTTGTAGTAAAGCACCTTAGATAAAGGCATTTACATAGATGAGTTTCCTATAAGATCAATTTTTACAGTGCACGAATCTTCCTTTTTGTACAAAAGTAAATTTTGGCTGTGGAGTGGGTAGAAATGTCTAGAAAATAAATGGGTCTCACAAGCTTGTAAGTGGCTTTATAAGTTGTGGTATTTTTCAGGATACTTCTGCACACATCTCATTTCACATGCAAGTAAATTAAGGACTGGAGGATTGTGTTCTACCTACAGTTGTTAGCATAATTGCCTTCAGTAAATCAGATTACTTGCTCTCTTCTCAAAGGAATACCTATTATCCAAATGTTTCCAATTAATGGCAAGACCTATCACTGCTAAAACAAGGTTCAGAGGAAAGAAAAAGAAACCCCAACAACAAAATACTCAACTAAACAACTCACTGAGAGTGACAAATCAGGGAAGTATATTCAAATATCATTCAACACAGCTCCAGTCCTACTAAAACTGCTTTAAAAGACACTCATATCTGATGCTTCAACAATACAAAATTCTAAAAATGTTTTTGTCCAGAAATAGACAATCCAGTGGACAGTTAATCCTGTGAAGGGAGAGCAGTAAAAGAATATGTGCTAGAAAGTATTTGATTTAAATATTAGGCTAAAATTACAGACCTGTGACATCCTAGGGAGTTGTACTTGGAAAAAACAGGCTGAGTTACATGTTTAAAGTAAAGCTACTGCTTGTTAAACAGGCAGTAGCTAGGATTTAAAAATTCTTTTTGGTTGAGATATTTTATTACTATGATGTTCTCTTGTATTGTGACTAAAGAAAAACAAACAGTATATACTTACACATGGCCTAAGTTTGTTCATGACTAATTATCAAATCTGAGATGCAAAAGAGTAGGAAAAAAAGGGGAAATGCATCTAGGAAAAAAAAAGTTAACTTTTAAAAGAAGCTATTAAATAAAAACTCTAGAAATCTATCCACTTTGATTGATGACTGAGATCAAGGCAAGAGCAAGAGACATCAGTTACAATTTTGATTCAGAATTCTTTTATCATCTGAAATAAAACTCTTTCTAGAGTGATATTACTGATCATAAATGTTTGGTTTTTTAAAAATTTTTCAAATAGTGCATGAGATAGCCTCAGTAGAATACTGCAAAGGAAACTATCAATCTCAATATGATTGGAATGCAAGAGTCTACCTAAAGTTTTGTTGCAAATCTTACGTAATTCATTAGCTTATCTCAGTTTATGTGAGTGGGCTGAGTAGTAATGTATTAAGCATATCTTCAAATAAAAATCAGCGGAAAAGGAATACTATGGAATTCAATACCAGGCATTAAATGATGAGTTATGTAATAGGTAGACTACATATAATTGTAAAGTTTTAAAGAACTTTTGGCTCAATTTTGTGCAGCAAAACAATTCCTCTTTCATCAGTATTAATAAATACAAGATGTTAGTCTTGTATATTTCCTTCCAGGTCAGTTACTGATCATCACTTCATCATCAGTTCACTCTTGGTTGGAGCATGAGTCTTTTCCAGTTTGTTCTCTTAGTCCACAGATCACACAGAAGTAACTCAGGTTCAAACCAGACCTTCCAGGCACTGCTTCGAGCAATTAAGAGCACCTGAGTGTTCACCTCCAGCACAGGAATTTGCATAAGGCAAAGGCAATAATTTGTATTCATCTTTAGGAACCCTCTATGAATTCACAGCAAGAAAAATGAAACACACTTTCGCAGTTATAGATAATGAATCTGAGAAAAGGGTAATAGTTTGTACTGCCTTACAGAAATCTTCCATTGCAAAGCTAACAAGAGAAAAAAGTTTATCCATTATATAAGAAAACTGATTGTAATTCCTCCTTATACTTCAAATGAAGAAAGGTTCAAACTACACACAGTATTTAAATGCAATGTTCATGTACTTCAGATAGAACTGAAATGCCTAACATGAATGAAACAGGTTTTGCCCTTCTGGGTAGTAAGAAACTATCAGATATTGTTACTGTAAAAATTCATTGCATAAGAAAAATACTTTTTCAACTTAAACAGACCATAATACAATAGTTAGATTTCCTTTTCTATTCCCTCAAAGCCAAACATCGTCATTCTTGTCCATATGTCTCCTCTCATTTAGGCCAAGGTTCTATATGTAAAGTAACTGAACTTAACAAGATGTCTTTAATTTCATTGGCTGTATTCTGATAGCAAGGAAGTTTGATAGCAAGTGTAAGCCCTTGTTAAACTCAACATGCATCTCATATTCTTCACACCCTATCCACTCATATTGTCTGTCTACCCTTCAGCATGATTTTTTCCTTTAATTTCATAACTGATCTCCAACTGTTGCAGAAGGTTGTCAAAATGCAAAATTACTAATCTGTAAGAAGTTCTGCTTTTGCTTTATTAAGATTTTCATCTGGAGTAGTCTGGAATTGTCTTTTCATCTCTGGGATTTATAATTTCAAAAAGTCCTTGTTAAACTACAATATACTACTGTTATGGATTTTTCTATGAATACTGTGGTTAGCAGCAGTTTCTCAACAGCTCAATGCATCAAAATAAAATAACATATTTTATCAATAATAATATGATCTGTGATTTGCCCTAACACAGAAGAAAATCTAAATCAGAGAAAGTGTTTTATTCCTCTCCCCAGAAATAAAACAATGCCACTGTATTTGTTGCAACAGTGGTGAAATCTCTACTTCTACAATGAAGTAGTTCTAGGGCCCAAGAACATTAAATCAGTGGGAAAAAAGGAAAAACATCAGGCTATTTTGATAGTCTTAAAATAAGAGGCACTCTGACTAAAGACTGAAAGAATTTTCTTTAAAATTTGTTCCTGCCTGTGACCATGTGGGATTGTAAGGTTTGAATCTTTAAAGAACAATATTTCTCATTTTCATCAAGACTAGAATTAAGCAGTTGAGTCACTTTTTTTCAGGAGATCCAAGGAAAACTTTAGAACTGTGAACTAAGATTTCAGCACTCTTATTCACTAATAAAAATGGCCAGGAAAGAGAAAAATCTTGATAACCACTCAACTACAATTTTCTCCTAAATCTTTCATGTATGGTTCTGTGCAAAGGAGGAAAAGGAAGGATAATGTATCTGTCCTCAGAGAATGTTGAGGTGTTTTTTTTATCTTTTCAAGAGAGTTGTTTACTTGCATTACTGCGTTGCCATCTTAATGTTCTAATATCATTATTGAAGCAATATTTTATGTACACAAAAAAATGCCAGTAGATCTCCACATAAATGAAGGGTATATAAATTTAGAAAGGCCAGATTTGGAGGGGTTTTTGAAAAAAAAATACTGTCCTATGTGAGTGCTTCATTGCTTGTAAGGTCATTAGAACTGCCTTCCTAAGACATATCTTAGATCAGATCAAGAGGTACTTGAAGAAATCCAGATTATACCTTTCAGTAATTCTTAACCATAATAATTTTAGAAACTTAAAACTGTCCCACACCATCTTCTTCATATTCTAATAAAATGTGATTTATGCCATATAAAATCATTCAGTTAGACAAGGAAAAAAAAGCATTGCATAACAGAGAGTAGATCCAAAGCAACTGGTGTACTTCATTTCATGTAATTAATTCTCTATAGACATGATGAAAACCCTACCAGACTGTGCATACCTGATTGTGTATGAATAGCATCAGGCAAGCTGATCCTTTCAGAAAGGATCAGAAAAATGTGCTGCATATTCCTACCTCAAGTAGGTTTAATTTGTGCACCAACCCTCTCTTTGCCTTAAATTCACCAGTTTTAATACCTCTGGTCCTTGAGTTTCACATTTTCTCATAGGATTAGCCTAAGGAGATACTTCTGAAAACTGAAAAGAAGTGTATCTTTTAGTCTTTCGGCAAAAGGATTGTTTTTATCATCTGACATTCATGTAAGATGTTCAAGTATCCATGGCTGCTGATACTGCCATGCCAAGGCCATAAATTCAAATTTCTTTCTATCTTCCTAATGTTCTAAAATACTTCCCCAGTTACACACACACATCAACAACAACAACAAAACAAAACAAACAAACAAACAAAAAAACAAAAAAAAAACAAATAAAAAACAAACAAAAAAAGGCAAAAAACAACAAAACAAACAGTATGTGCATTTGATTACTTTGCATTTGTGAATTATGTGAGGCCAGTCCTTAGCTTTTTGCTTCACTGGTCCCTCTGGCAAAATAACATTTGTATTACACATTCACGTGTACAGCAACAGTTGGTGTCCACCCACAAACACATCTTTATGAAACAACCTCATCTGATAATCCAATTCATTTTTTTGGACTAATCTAAAGGTTTATAATCTTCCAAACACAATCATCACTTATGTTCTTAAATAAGTTTGTACAATTCAGGATTCAGAGGCTTTTATTTGACTTTGAGCAGAGAATTTTTCTTCTGTAACAGTTAGTATAGCCAGATTTCCAGTTCTGGGTGCAAAAATCACACTCCTAGTGCCCAAATTGTCTTTCAGGCCAAGAGTGTTGACTTAATACCACTGTTCAAAAAAGGCCAGTGCAGTGTCTGTGTGCAGGTCAGGCCCCTGTCTAATCACCCACTCTCTGCCAGGGACATACCACTCACTCTTGTGATCCTGAAGCTCTTCAGATATAGGGATTTTAAAAGGTTCTGTACTTCATCAAATCATAGCTGTTTTGAGTCATTAATTACAAAATGAAACAGTTTAGTTCACTCTGATAATCTCAAAATGTGAGTTGCCTGGATGGATTAGTGACGTGCTTTGTTATGTTGCAGTAACATGATAGCATCATTTTCTTATCTTGAAGTGCTGCAACTTCTGGTCATTCTAAGTATGCCAAATAACTGGCATAAACCATAATGGGATCATTTAAAGCAGCTGATATGCTTGTTTCAGATTCTTAATGACATAGATCACTTGCAGCGTGTTGTCAGCTATATGTGCACTAGAAAATAAAATAAATTAAAACGTGGACTGATTTATGCTGGGTTGCTATTTCTGCAAAGAGCAAACTGAGCAAAACGGTGTATTTGATGTTTGGCAAAATAGTAAAACTGTTTCTGTGTATTTAAATAATGCTTTTGTGAAATCTTGTAATGGCAAGCATTAAACAACAAAATTGAATTCCGTCTCCAGAACATCTGCCAAAATGACCATAATTTCCCATAACCACGAAACGTATTTTTCTGCATGATTTAATCTCAGATGCACCTAATGAAATTTATTATTTCTTCAGCCTATACCTTTTCTAAGAGGAAATATATTAAAAGTTTGGAAATTTGACTTTTTGTTATGTGTCATCTTACTTCTTTTCCTAGTACAACAGGTCTTCCTATTATTAAATTTAATTTTAAACAAAAGGCAAATTTTAAAAGGAACCTGTGTGTCATTTCAAAATTTAAAAGCTTTTCTAAAATAATTTTAATTAGGAGAATCTTTTAAATTTTCTTCAAGACAACTGCAAGTAGTTTAATTGCACTGTGTGCAAAGAGTTTCTAATGAGATAACAGAAGATTTTTTCTAATTGTTCCACTTTTCACCCATTCCCAAGGGAATTTTTAAAGAATTTTTACTTGACAAGAACACCTAAGAAAATAATATTCCTTAGAATGAGCCCACATCACTACTCACTCATCTGAAAATTAACAAGTATACCTTTGCCAAATCTGCAGAGAACTGCAAAACTGGTATCAACCCAATGCTAATATGTACTGACCTTCATTTATCCTGTCTCTTATATATTCTAAGAAAAAGTTATCCCACTTTCTTTTACCAGCATAATCCTCCTATGAAAATGTTTCACCTTCATATAATGTCAGTATTTTGGAAAAGCTGATCAGCAAGATGACTGGTTCACAATACATTCATTAACTTCAGTTTACAGAATGTAGAATTGTTGGAACAAACAAACTTCCCCATGCAATTGTTGCTTTAGTTTGGTCTGTTTTTCCCTATTCAGAAACAAAGATTCAAACAAGAGTATGAATATGTATCATTTCCTGGCCCTATGTGAGCTGGGGATAAACACATTGCTGGAGCAAAAGGGAACTCTGGTTTGCAGCCTTGGCTTTTTCTTTTTCTTTTTCTTTTTCTTTTTCTTTTTCTTTTTCTTTTTCTTTTTCTTTTTCTTTTTCTTTTTCTTTTTCTTTTTCTTTTTCTTTTTCTTTTCTCTTGGCTCAAATTCTGCCATCCCAAAGGAAAGGCAAGAGCAGAGAAAAGGAAACCTCAAATATTTGTAGCTGAAATGGAGTTATTATTCTCTAGGTATAAACACTAGCTTTGTGCTTGAGAACTGGGAGAACAGACCTGATCATATGCATATGAGAAAAAAGCATACAAGACATGTTTTCCCAAATCTAAATCTTACCAGACTTTTTCCATCAAGTTTTAATAATAAAGTGATTTAAAATATAGCTGGATAAAAAATCCATTTACCTTGAAAATGACCAGTTAATTAAAAACTTGCTAAGATTTTAGTAGTTTGATCTCATGCTACTCAGCATCACAGCCTTCAGATTGTGCAGGCAGATTAAGCAACAAGACATCTGGAGATGTGAACACAAAAATGCTTTACACTGGTGTCAGGATTTGCTTCAATTAGCTTTTGTCTAAAACAGGTTCTCTGCTGATGTGCATTTGCTTTTTTTCCCAAGATCTGACTGAATGAGTCAAATCATTACTCATTGAATCTGTCAGACTGGCTCGGCACAGACACCCACCAAAACCATTCTCAGGGTACAGATGCACAAGGACAACTTTCCATGTCAAGAAAGCACAAGTGAAAAAACAGACACATCATGTGGAAGGACCCTTAGCTAGCAATTTCAATAAGAGAAATTAGGACTCAGAGGAATAGTAGACATGCTTCAGGAACTCAGCCTCTCTTTAGTAATCAGATTAAATTGCATTTGGAAGCAGACCCACTCTTAACTATGTGCAGCATGTAGTTGAAGGCAGGGTTCCTCTGTCAAAGCTGATTAAAACAATGAATTTCAAACAAAATAACATATAATGGAGCAATTTCATATGAAAATGGAAGCAAGAACTGTGTCAGTAATATTCCCCACAATCATGATTCAGAGGATAATGCTTACGAGAAAGTTGTATGCATAGGGAAAATCATTCTTCATGGCTGAAAATGAAGCCAAGTTGGGACTAGATAATTTCTTTTAAAAGAGAACTGAGATAGAGCTAAAATTAATTTTAGCATTCTAGACTTATACAGGGTCTGTACTGTGTTGTGCTTCTGCTCCTTGACAATGGAAAATATGAGCGAGAACTCAAAAGAGAAATATCCCTGCCTTTATTGAGAAACGTCAAAATTAAAACTAAAAGCAGAATACCAGATGATGTAAGCTGGCATGTGCAGCTGTGAAGTCATGAGAATTAATATTTCAATCATCTTGAATGACAGAATTATCTAAAGTGAGTACTAATAAGTTAATTTTTAAACTTTTAAAATCAGAAATATTAAACTTTTCAGAAACATTTGTAGATAGTTTTTATAAGCAAAATATCTGATCAAATAAGTCTTGATAAAAATATTATTTTCATCTTACTGCAAGTAAGGAAAGTGAAGCCTCATTTTATATTTGGCCTGTTTCAGATGGTTATTTAATCATTTTTTGAAGAAAAAACCTACAGAGATCTGTTTCCTTTACAATCTGGGTTTTTTTTTTCTGATTTTCCTGCCTTTTACAAATATATGTATATACATATATAATACATACAATATGTGTGTGTGTGTATATATATATTTGTTCATGCATACATATATTTAAAAATATACACACAGCAACATCAGCTTCATACCAGAACAGTGTTCATACCAGACTGTCCCAGCTCCCTTCATCACTTGGAACTTCCATCCCAGAACATTTTCCCAGATGAAATACCAAAGGATATGCAAAAATAGGTGGTCAATATCAAGATGACTTTACCAGTTCTCAGACCCTATTCCTCAGCCTAAAATTGTCTCCCACAGCCAAGAACATACACTGAGGAGGGTTATCCATATATTCCACATCAAGTGCTCTAGTAATAGAACTGGCATATTTCTACTGTATTTAGGAAGCAGTCACAACTCTAGAGAGTCAGCTCATTCAGATCTTAGTGGGGCTGAGAATGAAACAGTGACAGTGAGTCAGCGCTGACTGTGAAGAGGGGCTTTCAGGCATATCAAACAGAAAACCCTCACAGATGTGGGATATTTAAATATCCCCCTGAAAACTAGGAAGAATAACTATTTGGGTGTTCTCTGAAATACTGTGGTGGCTTAACCACAGTATTTCAGAGATAGAGATATTGGAAATATTTTGAAGTTCAGTATCTATTGTAAGATTTAGAAACAACTTAGGCATTGCCTTAAGCATGTTGTTTAGTACCTAGCATGATTTTTCTTATCAAGTTCCCCTATTGCACAAAGGAATAATAGACTTTTCCTAATGTACTTCAGTTTACTTCAGTTTTGTATCAATAAAATGTTAGAGGTGATGATACAGATTATGTGACAACTGGTGGTAAATAAACTGAGACTAATTCTGCAGGAAATGTGAAAATAGCTTTGTTACACACTTAAAAGGTGTCAGAAAGTAATATTGAACTAAACACTTAAAAGAAAAGATAGGGCTCTCAATACATGGTGTTGAGATGGATCCATAGTATTGCACAGTAAAAGAAATGAGTATTCATGGGCAGTTACTAGTCTGAGTAGCACTGGACAGGAATGGTTTGAATGTATCCCCCAAAACAGAAGAAAACTATGATGGTCTGTGAAGAACCACCAAAAAAACCTGTGATAATGCAGAGATTCATCCACAGCAGAATTTCCAAGAGATACCTTCTCCATCAAAAATATTTCCGGTTACTTTATTATCAGAAGATCCCTGGGATTAGTGGGAATATAGCGTCTTCACTTTCATGAAAGCCCAAACATCAAAAGAAAACAGCACACACAAGGAAAGGATAGAGTATGAGAAAAGAAGAGGACGTAGAAATTTAAAATAGCCAGGTTAAAAAAAAAAAAAAGAGTGCTGAATCTGATGTGGTATTGTTTTTTCTTAGCTGCATTTCCTTTGTAGCTGAAGCTCAGTGAAAGCTTGTATAGAATGGTATTTTCTGAATTTCAAAGATATGTATTAGTATTTTCTGTGTTTGTTTCAAGGAATGGCCAAAATAAATTCAGTATGTTTAAATGTAATTAATTGTTTCTTGTCCTTTTCCAGCAATTGCAACAGAGAGCCTTAGTTGACAATAGAGAGTCTTAGTTGACTTTCTCTAGGAAAAGTTTTTTGCAACTTGAGCTACCATTACAAAATATGTTATTACTCCTCTTAAGAAAGTGAAAAAGGACTGTTCAATTTGGTTTGGTTTTACCTGATTTTTATAGAAATCCAAACTGTCCTACCTTGTTAAGCTGTGTACAGTAAACCAGGGAAGTTGGTACCATCACTGGATCCCAGTTTGTTTTCCAGGAAATACAGGTAGTATTGGAGATGAAGCTATATATTGCAATGCTGTCCTTCTCAGAGGCATGAAT
Source organism: Passer domesticus (assembly GCF_036417665.1). Classification (NCBI taxonomy): domain Eukaryota; kingdom Metazoa; phylum Chordata; class Aves; order Passeriformes; family Passeridae; genus Passer; species Passer domesticus. The sequence goes on along the minus strand of NC_087476.1, from coordinate 62,698,081 downwards.
TTGAGATTTTTTTCTTGTAATCTCATTGAAAATTGCTAAAAAAAGAAATGAAAGCTTTCTGTACCTGGTGAAGAAAGAAAAAACACAGATTGCATGCAGGTCACTTAAAAGGTGTGTTTCCTTTGAGGCCATATCACCATCAGGAGGTAGAGAAAATCAAGGCAGCAAAATACTTCTTATGGGGACATAATTTCAACTACATCAGTGGCTCAAGAGAGGCTTCCCTTAAATAGGTATCCATCCAGCATTTTCCTCCATGTATGAAGCCTTTATCTATTATCTAAATTCAGAGAAGCCTTTATTATATACCCTTTATTGTGAAAGAGCAGAGCAAATAAAGAAAAGGCAAAATTGTCAATGTCAAGAGAATCGAAATTAGAAATAAATTTGGAGGAAAATACAAATATAAGAAATGTGTTTCACAGATGCCTATAATCTGTTCCAAGCAGTGCTTCTTTTTATGGTGAAAGTAACCTTTTTTCCCTGTTCTTTCCAATGTTTAAATTTGTTTATTACATTTTGTACTTATGCTATTTCTTTAGAGCAATTAGGGTATTTGTTAACTTAAGAAAAATCAAACAACATGGAAAAGCTTGATAGCAACTAAGAATTCATCTATACAGAAAATAGGCAATAGGGCAGCTGAAAACCAAGAGAGTGAATATGCAGTCAAAATAACTAGTTGCTTTTTGTTTTGCAATTCACCTCACAAAATTCTATAGAGGGTAATTTAAAGTGGAGTTGGTGCCATGCAGGGAGCAAAAATAATAAGATTTAATAGAAGATTTATCCCATCCATCTCCCAATGCCAGATCTACAACAGCTTTTTGGTTACCTAAGATTTTACATTGCAAATTTGCTTTTGTAAAATGGAAATAATGATGCTTGGATCCTGTCTTTTCTCTGCCTTTTCTATCCAGTTCTTCTCTTCAAAGCACATATTCTTTAGAGCAAGGGTTCTCTTCTATTGTCATTCACTTACAACACCCAGCATGATAGGTGGCTGGTTTGGGTGCAATGATTTTAGCATTACTGTTGCAAACAGATGTGGTGACAGAAATGGTCTTGCCCTCCCAGACAGGGAGGTGCAGATTGTCAAGCATGGTGATAATGGATATGGAAGTACTCCTGATGCCAGTCTAATTAAAGACTGAACTGGCTTGTGTACAGACACCTGTTGATACTTGTGGTGGTGCTGCCTTATTTATACTGAAATGAGGAAACCTCACAAATCTTATGAGGTTTAAAGGTTAAAAAATATTTACCCAGTGCACAGGTATGCCTCAGCAGTGTTATTGATCTATAGCCTTCATCTATTTAATTTATTTTTATGGTAACATCACATGACCAGTACAAGTCAGTGTCCTGCGTTGCCAAGCAAATTGTATTCTATTTGCCATCTGTATGTCAGTTGTCTCCTGTTAAGTGGGCAGTTTTTCTTATCTCTTCCACAACCACTCCTCCCTCTGGGAAGACATCTGCTGATAATGGGCTGTTGAATGTCACTGCATGACTGATAAGAACTATAGCATCCCATTGTGAGATGCTCCACCCAGAGGGAAAAGCCAAGCATTCTACCCAGGTATAATCTGGAGATTCTGGAACACCAACACGGCTTCTCCACTGGGTTTCCCAGAGAAACAGCTGCCTCTTCCACTGGATCTACAGAGGAAGACTTCTCCAGGATCCCTGCTCCAACAGAATCACCTGACACTGCAGGAGGACTGCAGCCACAATTCCAATTGGACTGCTACCAACACCCTGACCAACAGAGCATCAGGTTGTGTTCTGACTCTGTCAGTGTTGTTTTAGTTTACTGCATTGTTTATTTTATCATTTTATTTTCTTCCCTATTAAAGAACTGTTATTTCCTGCTCCCATATATTTTGCCTGAGAGCCGCTTAATTTAAAATTTATAGCAATTTGGGGGCGGGAGGGGGAGGTTACATTTTCCATTTCAGAGGAGGCTCCTGCCTTCCTTAGCAGACACCTGTCTTTCCAAACCAAGATAGTCAGATGAGATTTTTTGAGTCCTTCCTTCTTGACCAGGCTCTCTACAAAATTAAATCCAAGTGCCATGCCTCAGGTCACCTGAAATTCAGACTGTACAGAGATATTCGTACAGCTTGAAATTAAAGGTGTGTCTCAGACTCAGTAATTCATCTGCAATGCAAACTTCCCACAGCATGCCTTCTTAGTTTCCACAGTGGCAAATGACTGTGGCTAGGTCCCAGCACGAGGCTTGAGGACACTTTCACCATTCCACTCCCCTCACATTCTGTCTAGTCCTCAAACCTCCACCCAAAGCTCACAATTGCCTGCAGCAGCCTGACACTTATTGAAAGGCCATGTTTGGTTGAATGTCCCGCCACCTAAATTGAGGCTGTTCTAAAGTGAGATCACACACCTAAAGAGAGCAGTTGCAGCCCACTTTTTGCTTGCAAAAGCCGTCTCACAATACCCTGAATCAAAATCTTAACACACAGTCTCATCTCTGAGAGATGTGTAACAAAATTTACGACGTATTTTTAGATGAGTTTTAATCAGTTTTGAAAATGACCAATACAATAAATCTGTTTGAAAAACATAGAGCAATTGAAAAAGAATCCAAGTAGAATTTGGAGATGAAATTTTATGTAAAATGTATGTGCAAATAGACATAGTAAATTAGGTGATTGATTATTGGATTTCATTTTGGTAAAAAGTATTTGGGACAAATTACATATTAGTCTTTAAGTGACATGATATAGGCACTAATGTCTTATGAGAGACTTTGAATTGCTAAAAAATGCATTATTGTTACAGCTGCATAAAGGATTATTTGCATGCAAAATCATAACCAATATTTGTTTGTGTTTCAGTTATACTCTCAAATAATTTATATGGTGATTCATTTTCACTGTTCCAGTCCATTAATAGTAAAAAGGAAGATGACTAAAAAAATAATTGTATTTCTGCCTGGAAAATAAGTATTTCATACAAACTGTTGACAAAGGTTGTACAGAAATCCACAACCTCATTTTTTTTTCAATGTAATCACACTTAAAATGCATCCTGTGTTCTCTTGCCTCCAGTATGATTTGAGTGGAGTGGTGATGGATGATAATAAGACAAATTTTGTGAATTTCAGGCTCTAGTCCACAAAGGATAATTAAATGCACTTACTAAGATGACAGCAGCAGAGTCTTTTCAGACATATTGAAACAAAACAATCTGCAGGGTCTTCCAATTTTCAAACATGAGGGATCTACAAGTGATTTAAACAAAACCTATGTCCTGTGCCAATATGTGTAAAAATATGTGTATACACATGGAGAGTATGAGAATGTAAGCTTCTGATAAATATTTTACACATTTTCAGCTATTATATTAGCAAGGCCATTTTTAATTCATAAGGAAATGGTTTATTGCTAAAAAAGGAATAAATGGACTAATAGGTAGGCTATTGGGGGTTTTTGGTTGACTGTTTTATTTTCAGGACCTTAAACGTAACTTCAAGCTAGGATGACAATTCAAGTTCTCACATTGAAAATTTCATTTTGAGAAGTCAGCATGAGAGTATCCACCAGTGATGTCCTGAAGTCATATAAGGAAGCACCAAGACCCAGGAAAAAATATGTTTGATGCACCAGAAATGAGTTGGTAGTGGGTGGTCTGTTACATAGGCACTGAAACCACAGCAGAAATACACTGCCATGAATGGAGTCAGTCAGATTTCTCACAGGTATTATTTCAGGTGCTTTTCAGTACTCAGCAGACATTCTCTTTTATTTGAAAGCATCTCACAGAGATGATGATGAAGAAAAGGTTGATCTTCATGAGCCTTGCAGCTGATGGTCAGAGTCCTTCTCTCACAGGTTTTTTTAGTGTAGTAGAGATTTAGCATGAAGACCTCTACTTTCTTTCCCACTCTTGTTTCTAGTGGACTTGGAGCCCCTATATCATGCAGGAATAAAGATTATGGGACAAACCTGAGGATATTGGGCTGCATTGTTTTCAAAATACAGATCACTGCAAAGTTCTGACTCCAACAGAAATAATAAAATATATAATAATAATTATTATTGTTGTTGTTGTTGTTGTTAATGTGTAATAGAAATTATAATGAATACCTTCTCTTGATACAGTCCAGTATGCCACATATACTTCAAATCAAGGCTCATGTGTAAGGTCAAACAGAACCACCGTGGAGTCATTGATCCAACCTCCCTTTTCAAGCGGAGTCATCAAAGACCACATTTCACAGGATTGTATTCAGACAGTTCCTGAATATTTTCGAGGATGTCTCCAAAATCTCTCTGGTAATATGTAATTCACATAGGTTGACCGTAGTGAGAGATCAAGAGATCTAGATGAGCTTATCCTCTCCACAATAATGCTTGAGATAAAACAAAACTGATGGAACTTGGCCTCAATATATCTAAAAATTTCAATTTACAGGGTTCTTTTGCAAAAGGTCTGTGCTTGCCTCCAGACTTCCTGCACCAAGGATGCCCTTAATCAGCCAGAGCTCAGGGCACTGTCATCACTTTACATAAAATCAGGGAAAGGATAAGATTTTCACACTAACCATGTTATGAATTTTACCAGTTGACATCTTAATGAAGACGATGTCAAATTTCATAGCTTACCTCTCCCAAATACTCCTTAGATGTGAGTGGGTCCAGCAGGTCCAGCTGCAGTGTGCCAGAACAAAGGCTTGTGAGATTTAACAGTCCCTTCAGTTTTACAGTTGCTGGATGATAAAATGCATAAAAACATCCGTCTGGTCTCTGCATTTGAGTTAACAGAGTTTTGTTAGACACTTTATGATCTAAAAGATAATCCCAGTTTGGAACACAATAACTTAGGAAATATTTTATTTGTAAATGAATGACGTCTGTAGTCTCTTAGAAGTCATAGACCTGGGATTGCTGGTATATCCTGATTTCATCCCCACCAAAGAGCCTGATTGCTGCAGGATGAGAACTTCCTGAGCACTTACATCAGCGCTCACACATGTAGACAACATCAATTACTTCTGTACATCAGAGTCAAGTAACATAGTCAACCTTTAGTTTAAAAGTGGGTGGCAACCTTATTTCTCTTCTTGTTCATGATTTACCTGTGGTTACCAGAGTCTTTTTTAGTTTAGATTTGGAAGTGGAGTAAATCCCCCAGTATGCATTGAAAAATATCCAAGATACCAAAAACTATCCAAGAAAATATATACAAAATATATTCAAATATATCCAACTAAGAAAAATATTAGCTTATAGCTCAAATGCATTTGAAGGTACTGGAAGCTTTTCCTCCAGCTCTTGGTGGTGGTGTGACTGACTTCAAACCACACACCTGCCAGGAATGTTTAGTCCAAAGGACCACATTAAACTTACTCAGAAGACAAACTTGCCAAAAAAGATTTTGCTTTGGTATAAGGGCACAAATACTGACTGCTTTGATACACTGATTGTTCCCTCTGTGCCCAATTACTTTCTCATAAATGGATAGTAGAGAAACACCTTCAGGAAACCCTGGTTACCTATTGCTCACTATACAAACCATACTATAAAGCTGGAAGGATTGGTAGAAATGTGTGCTGCCACCATACCTTGGGTTAGTGACCTTAAAGTTGGTGGCCGTGTCACATTCTAATGAAGAAAGCATCTCTCCACTTCCTGTAAAGAAATGAAATTAGAGCAGAAAAATATATCTTTTCTGGCAAAGATATATTGGTGACAAGAGTGACTCAGGGGGTTTTAACCAGCCTGGGTACTGACAAGAAGCTAGATGTGGCAGCTGAGAAATTACATTTGAGGTATTCATTCACTAGCACTGGGCCTGACATGTAAGTATGTATGACCTTAAAGGAAAGATGTGAAAAATGTGATTATGGACTGTGTTTTATAAATTATGTCTGCCACGGTGAGTAATGAAAGATTCACACTGGGAGCCATAAAAATGATTCTAGTACAGCAGATGTTTAAGTGAAAGAAAGACACAGGAAACTTCATCATGGAGTAGCCTGACCAAAGGGAAAATTTCTTTTCCTGTCTCAATAATCTCTCCTACGGTCTTATGCCTCAAACTAAAGTAATATTATTTCTTTATGGGTCCACATTATTTACACAACGCTGCATGCCTAGATGAGTATAGAACTGTTAGAGCTGTTCTTATGCAGACTGACGAGCTGATCTCAGGAATGTATCTTGACAATGGATTCCAGAAATAATTTATGTGCTGTGCAAAAATCAGAAATGGGCCTGAAATGTCTGAAACATAGATGAAGGCATGCTGAGCTCTTTCTTGTATCTCAAAAGAAGCAGAAAGTGCGCAGCTAGAAATCCTTCTGTCTATTTCAGTCTTCACTTTAAAAATCAAAAGAATTACTGTGTCTTGGAAAAGAAACTGATGTGACGGCTGCTAGGATACTTTTTCAAGCTGCAATTTTTCATCATGTTTCACTCTTATTCTGACACTCACAGGACATTAAAAATTATCGATTTATACTGGGAAAAAGACTTCTGGTTTTGTCAGGCTGTAGGATTCAATGGGTAATCCCTAGAATATAAAATATACTTGTATTTTTCTTTACTGCTAATTCTACTGTATCATAGGTTAGGTTAGTCTGTATCTATGATTTGTGTTCCCCAGTAAAGGTTTAGTTATTCTAAAATAGTTTTAATATCAATTAATCCACATTTTTAAGAAAAAAATATAATATTCAGGGAGATTATAATGAATTTTGACTCAATGATCACCAAATATTTTTTTATCTGCGTGTAACTACAGAAGGAACATGAGAAATCTTCCTGTGACTAGAAACAGTGAAGAAATCACTGCATATTTTTCCAAACATCAAAATAATACATGCAAATCTAGTGAAATTCAAATTTGAGAGGCTAAACCCCAAATCCTTCTAACTGCCCTTAAATTTAATAAGAAAATTTCCAGAGCTTGATAAGAGGCATTTTAAACAGTTCAGCTAAAGCAACAAGGAATATAGATAGAAAACAAGAAAAGAAGGAAAATAGAATGCAGATGTTGTTTGTGTGTATCATTCTCAGAGAAAGTTTTGAAATAAGTATAAATATTTTCCTGGGGTAACATCACATAATGTTTGGTTTATGGGATATTGAAATCATTAATTACTGGGAAATGTTGCTTCAAACCTTCCTTTTCCAAGCAGCGGCTTCCATTTCTTTCTCCATCAAGGCTGCACTTCTTTTCCCTCCAGTTTTCCTTACAAAAAATAAAACAACCCATAAAGCAACACATTTCTTCTGTAATTCTTAGGTCAATTGATTTAGCAAGTCACTATGCACAGTTAATCCACTTTCTTTACATTTAAGAAATCCCCTGGAAATCCTCCCAGGCTGCAGTGGGAGCATGGGCATGCTCAGCATAACACCTTCTCAAGGTTTGGATGGGCTGAGCAGGGGCAGGTCCACATGTGCTACTGCCCACGACACAAGTGGATAACTCTGCTCTTCCAAAGCATCACATGAACAGATGGAGCCCGACCTGTGAAGCAGCCAGATATCTGCTTACTGTCTCATGTTTGCATTTCCAACATCCCCATGTAATTTTCTTGACTTCAGAACAGAGTTTCTTTGGGTTTCTGTTGCAAGGCTATCAGAAACTATTGGATATTTTGATTATTCCCTGCTCTGTGTTCCCTGAGCCTCTCTGGGTGCTACAAGTAAATGATTCCTGTGCACATGGGGGAATGTTTTCACAACTGAGTATGAAAGTCTGGAAAATTAGTTAGCTTGGCCAAATGCAGAAAATTTAATTGAAACTGCCATGTCCACTGACATCCTCTAGAAATCAAGCTCCAAGGTCAGCTATTTTTCCTCATAAATGTCTAATCAACAAACATTCTTGTAGAGTACACTCTCTATATTAGGGTATATTAACAACCAGTTTAAGATCAAGCCTTAGAAGTAGTCAGATTTAGCAGTAATAAAGTTAGATTCAGTAGTAGAAAAGCAGTAATAAAGTATTAATGAAGTATACAGCTATCAGTAATAGCCTATAGTTTATGTATCTATGTGTGTGTCTATGCATACATGTATATGTGTAAGTGCATACACAACCATATGGTCCAGGATACTACTAATGGAAAAATTATTGCTTTGCATGTGTAAGCACAAGTAAATGTACAACTGGGCACATATTTCTGTGTGCCCAATTACATTACATACATCTCTAAATATTTATACATATACGTGTTTACATATTTTTGTGTGTGCATACATGCACAGCATATGTGTATCATACATATAGAGGATATATGCAGTATAAATTGCTGCTATTTTAGGAAATTGTTACAAAGCTCTTTTCTAGTGACAAAGAGCCTAACTTTGATGGTATATGTCAATGATCTTTGCTTATTGTTTTACTTGGATGCTACTTTCAATTGCCTTTTAATATTCTATTGTGAAATTGTTGACTTCTGATGTCAGGTCATCCAAAAGGGAAAGGTTAGAAATGAGGAGTGAGTCACTTTGCTCCCTATGACAGGTAACTGTTAGCAAATGCTACTCCATCTCAAAGAGAGAATCTTTATTCTGCGATATGATCCCATGATTTATCCTATGATTTCTTCTTTGGTTAATATATGTTGTCCTGCACATCCTGAAAAAGTCTGCTGAATTTTGAAATCGCTCTACCTGTGGGTTCAGTATTTGACTCTTTCCAGCTGCCAATCCTGCATTTTGGAGTACATTGTAAACGTTTTTAATCTTGGAAAGGTGCTTTTGACCACAAGTTGGAAAAATATAGTAGAGGAAATCCAATAACTGAAAACAGTAATAAAAGTTTGCTGTAACACTTCCTTTACCTACAGAAATTCAAGGTTATTCAGGTGTATAAAACATACTTTTTGTCCTAATGCCTTTAAATATTTTGTTCCAGCTCTTCGGTGCTGCACAAGTATTGCTTATTAGATACTTAAAGTGATTAATTATTCTTAACATAAATTAGAAGTAAATTTAATTTAATATTAAATTAAGTAAATTTAATTAGTTATTCAAATAACAGGTGAAAACTTGATCACAAACCTTTTATAGTAGATATTATGATTATTACTAAATTTTTTGTATAAACTATATTTTAAGTTACTACTTTAATTTCATTTAGAAACTGGTTAATTGTAAATGGACTCCTTATAAAAAATTACTTAAGGCTGAAAATCCATTTCATTTTCACCATCTCACCATTTCACAATCCATTTCATTTCATTTCCCATTTCATTTCATTTCGTGGTATTTTACTATTTCTTCCTTGAAAATTATTGTCTGTGTTAAAACCTAGCACTGTTACCTAGTGAAGCAGTTTACAAAATTTCAATGCCCTAAATTATCTGCTGTAACAACTATGTAGAGTGGAACCAAAGCACTATTGAGTCAGGGATATTCACTCAGCCTGACAGGGACTGAAAAATATAAATCCAAGTAGAAGGATTTTCTGTATTTAGAACCAAAAAATAAAAAAGTAATTTCAAATTATTTTTCAAATTATCAAATGAGTTTTCACATTGCATTCTAGAATGGATTGTCTTCAAAAATGAAGTTTGTTTGATCACTCTTTCTCATTTAACCAACAGTTTTTCCTGAGAGTTTCTAAAAGCCAAACTTCGAAAGTCATTATGCAAATGGAATGACTCACAGGATTTGTGTAGTCCTCCTTTTTAGGGAGAACAAAATATCTTCAGGACTTGGAATTATTGAGAAATATCATCAATTGCAATTCCCTTAACTTCTAAAGCAATATAATCAAATATCTGCTTACTTTGTAATTATACTAGTAATCTCTGGGTGCTTTGTTTTATTTATTCAATTCCACCATATTTTAGTGTATGTTTTATTAAAGAGCAAAATAATTACAGGCTTTTTCAATAATGAACTGCACCCACTAAACATTTTTAATGTATCATTTCAGAATTCAAAAAACAAGAAACTCTTTAAATTTTAATTGCTATTTTTCTTTTAAAGTGCATTTACAAAGGGAAAATTCTACAAAAGCAGAGAACAAATTCTTCATTGTTGTAACCAGACATTTCTCACAGATATACCAACTTGCTTATTCAGAAATAAAATTGCTGGAAAGCATATTCAAAACATCTTAGAATCTTTGTGGGTTTTGGTTTGGTTTAGGGTCTTTTTAATGGTAGGTTTCACCAACATTTGTTATTAAGTCTCTGAGACTGCAGTTTATTGTAAGTGTTTCATGACACACTGTAGGTGAGAGAACATATGTGTGCCATAGTAGAAAGGGAATCAACTAACTTTTTTACTCAAGAGTTCAGCTGCATGTGTCCCTTACAGAAATTTTGGGGTCCAGTAGGCATTCGTCCTGGTAAATTTTCATGTCTCTGTTTGCATTCAGCATGTCTGATCTCCTGAGTGACAAGGCCAGGTATCTTTTTCTTTATTTCATGACATCTGGCTTTTAGATATGAACAGTCTATAGTCTTTTGGTCTATGGAGCTATGAGGAAAAAAAAAGGATAGCAGAAATGAGCAGAACTGAGATGCTTCAAGTAACTTCAATAATTTATAGGGGGAAAAAAAGCTACATTTGTTGAGTCTAGACACAGCAGGAAGTTTTTTCAGATCCAGAGAAGGGGAAAAAGAGATTTCATGGTTCTGTACATAAAACTGATTTCATGAGAATATGTTTTTAACAATGTTCCATTTAAATGGATCTCCATTTGCTTATTTTTTCATATGTAACTCACAGTAGCTTGTTGAAAATCTTTTACAAGTCTGCCAAGAGGTAATCCTCTCAATGGGAGTTAAGAAACAGACACCTAAGCCTGTTAAATTGGAGATGCCTCTGAAAATCTATAAAGCAGTTTCCCTCCCCTAATCCAAGACATATATCTATGTTCACACACAAAATTTGAATCTCTAATCTTCATGCTTGTGACTGCATCACTGTTCAACTGATAAATAACAAGAATATAATCTAATTTTCAATTAATAAAAAAAGAAAAAATACCTTTATGAAAAAATATCACAAGTGGATAAAGTTTGTCACATAAAATTACGGAATTTAACACGTTTTTAGAAATGTGTGGTTCTCACTAAAATTACCTGTTCTGAATAGAAAACAACCAAATAAATCACACAGCCATATATTATGAATTGGAAGGGAACTAATGAATATTACTGATCATTAATTTGAAAAAAAAAACTTAAAAGAAAATAACTGAAGAGTTCAAAAGTGAACTATTACTATGTATAGTTTGTAAATTAGCATGGCTTAACTGTTGATACATTTAGTGGATTTTTTTTAACAATACTTAGTACTTTTTAGTTCTAATAAAAGATCCACAGAATTTTTCTGAACAGGTAGCTTGCCAACTAGAAAAAGCCTGAGAGAGAAGCATCCTCCTCAGCCAATGGGATAGTAATGCCATGATGGTGACCCACTTTTTCACATGAGGAAAGGCACCTTAGCTGTGAAGCTCCCAGCCCACAGAACTTGGTGGGTATGCATCTTTCTTTGGATGTGAAGATATAATATACAAGTTTTGGTTTGTTGTTTTGTTTTTTTTTTTACAGTACATAACTATACATTATCACAGCACTGCCAAGATCATCTCTTAGGGATTTTTTCACTGCCTCACTGCTTTTGTCTTTTGAAGCAAAAAGAAAACCTTTTACTTCATCCAAACACTTATTTCCACCTATTTGAAGAATAAAATCCATCTTCTCAGTTATTCTTAGCTCAATATCACTAGTTATTACCAAGCTGTACAAAATACGACTTTTAGGTCAATTTTTTCAAAAATATATCCCCAACCCTAAATCTTCCAGGGTCAGGGTAATCTGCCACCCACATGACATCATTCCTTGCACTGCAGATCATTTTTATCCTTCATTTTTCACTTTAATATTAACAGACTACAGAGAAACTATGGCAAAATTTCCACTGACCACAGTCAGGATTACAACAAGCAGTCAGTTACCCATGTATTGGATCTGTGTGGAAATGTTTTAGCTTCAGGTTTGAAGCTTTGCTGCTGTGCAAGGCTACGAGAAGTTTCCTTTACGTTCAACAGAGCCAACGCCAGCTGCCTCCCGCTGGCCAAAACCCATCAGCAATGGGTTTAACATAGTTAAGAAGGGGGAAAAACACCTGCACAACAGTAACATCAGCAGGAGAGGAGAGAGGAAGAGCCCTGCAGTCACCAAGGTCAGTGTAAAAGGAGAGGGAGGAGATGTCAGAACAGATTCCCCTGCAGCCCCTGGTACAGACTGCGGTGAGGCAGGATGTTCCCCTGCAGCCCATGGAAGTCTCCACCATGGAGCAGAGATCCACCTCCTGCAGCCCATGAAGGACCCCACAGTGGAACAGGTCTAGGTATCTGAAGGTAGCTGTGGCCCCATGGGAAGCACACACTGGAGCAGATCCTGGCAGAATCTGTGGACCGATGGAGAGAGAAACCCACACAGGAACAGGTTCACTGGCAGGACTTGGGAGCCCATGGGGAACCCATCCTGGAGAAGGCTGTGCCTGAAGGACTGCATCCCATGGAAGGGACCCACACAGGAGCAGGGGCAGTGTGAGGAGTCCTATCCCAGAAGAGGAAGGAATGGCACAAACAATATGTGACAAATTCTTTGCATCCCTCATTCCCCATTGCCCTGCAGTGTGGGGGAAAAGTAGGAAAAGAAAATAGGGAGTGAAGCAAAGTCTAACAGGAAGGGAGATGTGAGTAAAAGGAGATTTTTTTTATTTGGGTTTGTTTCTCATTATCCTACTCTAATTTATTTGCAATAAATTAAATCAAGTTTTCCTCAAGTCAAGTCTGTCATCCCCATGGTGGTAATTGGGAAGTGATCTTTTCCTGCTCTTATCTTGACCAATGAGTGTTGTGGTGCACTAGTTTTAGTTGTTCTTTTGCACTGGGTGATTGGGAATTTGCACAGAATAGTTTTATATTGCACTGTATAGCTTATGTTATATCACGTGGTTTGTTACCCCCATCTCATGGCCTTTCCCTCACCCACCCCAGTATCCCCTGGTGGTCCCTCTTGGGTTACCCCTCCCCTTGCCACTCCTCACTGGTATTCCAGTGGCTGTGGACCTCTCCCTCTGCCCCATCCCCAGGGTATAAAAGTTCCCTGCCACCAGGGAACTCCCTTTTCTCCCATGTGTTTGTCCCCCTGGTGTGTCTCTTGGAATATAGAGAGAACGTTTGCCACATGAAGAGGAGCGCTTCTCAATCTTCTACCTTCGTCTATGAATTATCGTTTGTGCAAGGGTCCATAGCTAGCCAGAGTGGACCCCAACAGCCCGGCAGAAACCACGATATTTCAAAGGAGTTGTTGTGTTTCCTCTCCTCTGTGCAGGTGAGGAGGAGAGTGATAGCACATCTTTGATGGGCAGCTGCCATCCAGCCAGGGTCACTACAGCACAGACTAAAATCATTAGTATATTTATATAATTCCTCTCTTCTTCAAAGTGCAACATCTACAGGAATATTCATGCAAATTTGCCTATTAAATAGGGTTAAAGTGCCTTGTGATGAATTGATGATTCAATGCTCTCTACTTCTTGTACTCCTTCTTGGGGCATTCAGTGATTGCATTTATTCTTTTCTTCCCCCTTTGTCCAAGTTCTCCCTCTTCTCCTTTCCCACCATATTTTCTGTTTTACAGTCTCATGCCTTTTCTGTTCATATTTCTCTTACTGCCTATGTTCCCACTTCTCTGTTCTAAAATTCTTGTCAGCTGTTATTTTTTAAATTTTGTTCCGCTTCTTCAGAACACAAACAACATAAACACTTTGAGGGGAGGTGAAGCTGAAAATATATTCTTTTCCTCCTGAGTGCTGTGGCATTAGAAAATAATTATTTAGGCCTTCTCATTTATGCCAGCAGGGAAGTTCTTGGATATTCAGTACTTACCCATTTGATTAAGAAAGCAACATTTTAATATATATGTTCTCTTTCTTTGTCAGAGTTAGATTACTCTTCCTGTCCACTTTTTCTTCATTCTCTTTCTAAGTCTAAGATCACCCATCTTATTTCCGAACTCTCCTTCTGTCTCCAGCTTTTCTTCTCTGGTCTTAAAATAAATTTGCAAATGTAAGATGAACATCTGTCATCCGTATCAAAGACCAAAAGTTACACCCTGTACCTAACAACGAAGTTATCTCACAACACATATTACACAAGAGCATTTGTCCTGCTTTAATCTATATTGTAGTAATTTCAGTCTTTTAAGAAATTGTTAGGTTTTCTCATTTATTTCATATTGCTTAGCTTTTTGATATGAAACTAATAAGTGCAAAAATATTTCACTAAAAATATACCTTCCTGTCATTTAAATTGATGTGAACAGGGACAAGGTATTTAAAAAGAATCCTGTGCTTTGTTCCATGCAGTGATCTGATGTCTCATTAGAGTGAGCTTCTCACTGTGCCTCTGTGAATTCATTGCAGTCTCATTATGCCAAGCTAGGATCCATGAAGCCAATATGAGGAGAACTCTGACGTGCTAGTCTCATTCTACTAGCACAGAAGAATACAACCCTTTCACCAAATATCTTACAGGGTTAAGAGAAACCCATCTGCCCTGATGAAAATGGAGGAAGAACACTGAAAGATGAAGTTCCAGCATTTAGAGCCTGTTATAGAACTGGGAGACCGAGCTCGGTGCCTGCTGTTCAGATTGGAGTGGCTCAGAAAACTGTGCTGAACTTCTCTTGAGAAAAAAGTCTGAATGGAAAATAAATGTATGTTTGGGGGTTTTTCACTTATCATCTGCATTAATTGAAAGGGAGATTTATAGGAGAAACTGTGGCTATCCTGCATATAAGGTACTGTACAGACTGCTCTAATTGGACCTGTGTTGAGTTGAAGGATGAACTACATGGTCCCTGGTCGTCTCTTCCAATCCTTCACACCACCCTGTGAACCTAGCAAGTGCCGTATTCTCTCATCAGAAGATGAAAATATTTATTGGAAGCACAGCCTTGTCTGTATTGACATGATTTGTATTGCTATGTTCCTGCTATGGACCTGTTCTGAAGGCCATTAATTACCATTATGTTCAAACCACCTACTAAGCAGAGTTTGCCTGTGAAGTCAGACTTGCAGATTTGCACACCACTAACATTGTGAACCCTGCCTGTCACACAAGCAATTTACCTTAGGGATGACTATCTAAAAGGGAATGGCCAGAAATACTTTGTGTTTCACCTCTCTTCAGATTAGATATAGGCGTAGTCATGCACACGAACTGCAAGTTATATTAAGTTTAGTTGCCCCCAATTATAAGAATGGGATTTTTAAATTACCAAATTCAACATGCCAAAATTTGCTGTAAAGCTCATCCTTTACATTACAAGTAGATATCCTCTCACAGCAAAGACAGAGACTAGCTTCTGTAGGGTACTCTCATTCTCTTTTCATACAAGTTTTAAACGTCAGAGAATAATGCCTGCTAGATATCTACTGGAAGAGATTAGCTGCTGTTCATTTAGATCTTTCCCAAACAGATGTTATTTCTCCTTTTTTTTTTTTTCAATTACCATTTTCCTGATTTTTTTCCTAATTTAGTAGGCAGTATCTATAAAACATTTACTAAGTTTTTAAGCTATCAGATTCAAGACCTCTGTTTTTACCTCTTCTCTAAAGTTCTTTTGGACTTAGTTACAGTGATGTTTTACTTCATGTTCAGCAGTGGCTTTAGCTTTGAAAAAGATTATAGAAAGATAAAGTGAGTGAAATTGTGCTGTCAAAGGTCTGAGCTATAACCAAATCTTTCAATCTTCATTAATTGACTATTTTTATGGTCATAACTAATGGTGCAATGGGTAAGAAAAAAGAATAGTGGAAAAATAAGATTTTTCTATGAAATTAAATAGCTGTCCTAAAGACAGTTTAACCCTATGCTATATGTTATGTAGAGAAGCAATGAAGCACATTCTGTTTAAATGTATATTTGATAAGAAAAATCTCTGTAGAATGCTGAAATTTCAGAGATCAGGAAAAATGATTGAAGACCCCTCTCTTAGACATCTTGATTGACACACAGGAGACATCAGTGATCTTATTCTGTGGAAATGAGAGTCAAATCAATAAATGATTGAAGTTCCACTCCCAGATGTTTTATTCATGAAGGACAGATGAGCACAAAGGCAGAGATGATGATCAATATTTCTGACATTAGAAGGTATTATATGTTAAGTTGAGGCACAATTCCTCACAGATCCCTGCTCACACTTATGGGCAAATCCCAGTGGCAGCTTTTCAGATGTTTTCCATTATTGCTAACACAGAGGACGACAGATCAGTTTGCCACACTTGGCTCATTTATTTGGCAGCAAGAAGCTCCTGTGATAGAAGCATCATAACATTTTGCCTTGTCTGAGCAATTGCCCAGAATACTTTGTGCAAAATCCCATCTGACAAGACAGCCCTCTCACTGCTTTCTCCAAATGAAAAGTTCTATACCAGAGCACAATTGCTAGATCTAGCTGCAACAGTGAAGCATTTTACAAGAAAAATATTATACATCAGGAGTAACTGAATATATTAGGCATCATGAGACTGTTAGCAATTATATATAGCACTGCAGGTATCAAACAAATGCAACATTTACTTAATAGGAGTGAGGCAGCACATTAAAATACAGTGATAATCTTGTGATAAACATGCTCTGCTTTCAAAGAGCTGCATGGAATTTTAATTAGGCAGCTACTAACACAGTGGGATGATGTGGTAAGGAGACATTTGACAGTCTTTGGGAAGAGGCAAGAATGTTATTAAGCCATTCTTTTTACCATGATCATTGTCTCTTTACTGCATCTATTGGGAAGAGGGTGAAGAAATGTTTGACTAATACAGAAAAGAACTCAAGGAATTTGCTATTCAAGAAGATTATAATATTATTTTTTTGAAAAGTGCTGGGTCTGGAAAGTAGTTTGTGGGAATTGATTTAACTGGGAGTCTTCACACTAGGATTACCACAGGTTTGCAACTCTTCCTTTGGACTATTAATTGATAAAATTTTATAATTCATTATACAATTATTTTATATTATATTGTATAATTTAATAGGGTATTATAATATTATATTATACTATTATATTATTAATTCACTGTACTCTTCTCCTCTGGGAACACAAGAAATTGGTAAATTAATTTCTTTATTACACCAAGTTCTTTCACAAAGTGGCAGGGTTACTTTTTCTGTTAAGGTCTTAATATAACCCATATGGCTAAATAGAGTTTGTATATATACAACCCACAACTATTTTTACTGCTTTATTTCAATTCCTGTTTTCAAACATAACTACACCAGCCAGTTTATAAAAATCATGGAGTCTTTTTTTTAGCCTCTATAGGAACAATTTAATAGAAAAACAATTCTGTTATCAAAGTCCTCTGAAAATATTTATGTGAAGATTTCAAAAATAAACATCCTAAAAGCTCTTTTAAAAGTATTTTTAATAATCAATAAAGGATTAGAAATATACTTTTATCTTTATCATGATACAGAAAGATTTAATTAAATCTCTGCAACTGTTGTGAAGGAAGACCTTCACACAACTCCCATTATACATTTTTCAAAAGTGGGATAAGATTGTTCATTATAAATATAGGACAGCAGTACACTATTAGCTTTTTTACCTCCTGACTAAGATTAAATATAAATATTAAGTACTCTTAAGTGTTCAGATAATTAAGAGTCATTGACAGCAAACAACACCTGAAAAAAAAACATAGGAGAGAGTTTCAAACACTTTACCTATTTTCAGTATTAATTGGCTCCAGCTGGAACACAGGGATGTCACTCTGCTGAGCAGCCAGGATACTCCTGAGGACATGACTTCATTCAATAAGTAAAGTCTTTTCAAAATCTAGTACAAAATTTAAGATTTCTGTCTGAGTATGAGAAGTTTAAGTCCCATTCAATTGCAATAGGATGTGAGTGCCAAACTCTTTCATTTCTTTTCCTTGCTTCCAAACTTTAATGTGATGACAATTGTTAGTACTTCCACTTTCACTTGTTTCTGGTCTGGCATAGAGTAGCTCTTTTCAGCCTCATAAATGCAAGGTCTTGTGACACTTGCCAGGCTTTGGTTAGAAGTATTCTACTACCACATGGAATATGGAAACTGCAGCATTTTCATACTTGCAGTGCTACAATTTGAACAGTAGAAGTACATAGGCAAAATACCCTTGGAGATGGATTAACTGGGGGCAGTTTGGATCAATGATATCTTTAAACAGGATAAACCACCAGCTGGATATTAGTGCTGATTCCATAGTGCTGTGAAATTGACTTCAGGAGAAACAGGTTACCATCAGTCTTGGTTAAGCTACAATGCAGGCATTTGCACAAACTTGAGGTCACACAACGACTCTGCTCTGGAGCACTGACTATCCAACATCCATTTATTATGTTCTATGAGTAAAAACTGAGAAATACATGCAAGCCTTCCCCAAAAATTCATCTGAGGCACAGACCAAAACATTTTTTCTGATACTCTTAACAAAAACTACAGCCCCTCAATGCCTCAGAAGGTTACTGAAAAGTAGAATACAATATGTAGTGTCCACTCTCAAAATAAGCATTGGGAACATTAATTCACTTCCAGATATCCAGAATCTCATAAATAAGAAAAAGGGATTTGCTTCACACTGAATTTATTCAGAACTCTTGTAGTGGTATGTTCACTACCATCACAAACTTTGCAGAATATTCCTCTTAAGCTATTTAATCTCTGTGTCACTGTTCTCTATAATTTTGAAATTATATAGAAATTATCCAAGTGTAGAGTACAGAAATGCATTACCAGAGTAATATAAGCAATGCAGTGTAAACAACCATTTAAGTTATTTTTAGATAATACACTTTTCCTCTTCTTTTCAGACACAAAAACTTCTGCATAAACCATTAGGCACTTTTAAATTATTACTGTTCTCCTCTGCATAGTTCTAAATCTGAAGAACAGGCTTTCAAGGAGACTGACTGAAACACCTCAGTTTAATCAAAGCTCAAGAAAGCCATTTGTGTTAAGTTCCTTTTCCCATTTTTTGTTCTTTGTTCTAACACTCACTTATTGCATTTTATTTCAGATTAGATTTTAATGCTTTTGGCAATACACCTTACAAAGCCCAGAAAATGGAAAGTGCTGGAAATAAACCAGCTACAGCTGTGGAATGAGTTTCCTGAGAATTTAGAACATGGAAGGATATGCTGCAAGATTCTGATTTCTATGGAAATTCTCACAGTTTCATTACTCTTAAAACTTTTAGCCAACTTCTCCAGCAGTAATACATCTAAAATAAGCAAATAAAATATACTATTCCTTTGCAGTACCAGTGCTCTCAATGCTGCAAAAACTATCAAAATTAAATTCTTGTGATCAAACTTATATGATCCAATTGATCCAACCTGAAACACACCAAGCTCCATGCTCTCCTCCCTGCCAAGGACACTTCCTTCATTTGTAACAGACATTTGTATCTAAAAGAATGCAAAAAAAATTAAAAAGAAAAAAGAGATAAAATCATATCCTTTAAATGAAGAGTAACACATTATGCAAAAAAAAAGCCACTCTAGCTATGAAGGGACACAAAAGAATTCTGCTCTTGCACCGTGTGCTTTGGGTCCAATTTGAGATTGCCAGAGTCCTTGCCTCAAGAAGATTTGCTCAGATGAGACACCAGTCTGGCACTGGCACTGGTCTCTGGGCATGCTTTCAGATCCATGTTATTAATGAAATCCAAAAAATATGCATGAATGAGACTTCTATCCTCTCACCTGAAAGAGAAAGGTATAGAACTTATAGGGAATGCAGTTTACCATGTGCCCACCCACAAGTGGACACATGCTGCAAAGGGAAGACATTAAGCAGGAATGACACACCTGACTCTACCTTTTCTCACAGTGTGAGCCAGTAGAAAATCATGTTTGTATGCTTTGAGGAAGAAACTCTCTGAAATTTATATCCTTAATGTTTCAGGATCAATGTTTTCACTCCCATCCAGGGATAATTAAAACAATAAATTTTACCTGTCTTATTTTTTGTTACAGACTTAGAAAATAAAGCAGCAATTAAAAATGAGACAAGTATAATAACAGGACAATCCTTTCACGTAGAAGATGCCTTTTGTGTACACCGCAGAGCAAACATATTATAAGCTGTTTCAGACCAATACCATGAATATACAGGCAAGCTCTGACTTTTTAAAAACCTACAGTACACTGCAGATTTAGTGCTTCGAAGGAGAAAAGAGACTGAATACCTGAATACGGATTGAATACCAAAATTCCACTAAATATAATTATGTGAACTGTGTGACTAATATTTCTGATTTTTACTTGAAAAGAAGCAAGGAAATATTTTATTACATATGAATGTCAAAGTGCTTTTCACTATATGTCTACTTAAGGAAGGCTTTAATTAATGGTGTAGATGGTGGTGAAATAATGTGAGCTAAGGAAAGCCCAGTTTGCCCAGAGTAACAAAGTGTTGGCCAAGGAGATTATTATTTTGCTGATGCTTTTTTTAGTAAAGTCTGGAGGAGTGTTCAAGTTCCTGGACTCCCCAGCACTCCAGACTACAACTCCTGCCATCAAAAGTGGGCTTGGTCTGGGGGGTGACAGCTGCTCTATGGAACTCTATTGAGAAATCCCAGATCCAGCTCTTAAAGCAGCTGAACTAAAGCAGCTGGAACAGTCAATATTTCTTAGCTCTCTTTATGCATCAGGCAGTCTGTCTGCAGCCCTGTGGCCTGGCCAGTACACTTGTGAAAATATAAAGAATTAAGATTATTTCATAGAGAACTAAAGAGAAAGTCAATAATGAATACTAGTCAACACATTCTTAAGGACAAAAGATCTCGTCGAACAAATGTGATAACTTTGGAGGGGATTTAACTTACAGCACATAAGGAGATAATAGAGACAGACACAATACAGGCAAAACCAAGGCGTTCATCTGAGTGCTGCACAACAATCTGATTAAAAAATTAGTAGACACAGAATCCATGAAGCATAAGTTTAATAGATTTGAATATATACAAGCAATGATGACAAAATGCCATTCCCAAGGGGGAATCATCATAAAACAGATGTATCTCTGGTATTTACAGTGCTATAATAGACTGAAAGCTCTCAGTACTTCAGTTATGAGAAGCAAATACAAGCAATCCAATATTTGCAGATGACACAGAGCTGACAAACTGGTAAATAGTGATAAGGAGAGAGTGATCAGAGATGCTGCTCTGAACTGTGGGTCAAATGAAATTTGCTTAAGCACCATGTTTCAGTATAGCAAATGTAGAGTAATAGATCTTTGGGAATAACGGCATTCCGTGTGCTAAAGAGCAGCATACTGTTAGAATGTAGCATGGTTTCTGCAAAATCCTAACTTCAATGAGATGGCAGTAGAATAATACATATACTTCTAATTTTCATAAGTTCAGAAGTACAGAAGAAATGAGACAATGTTGAGAACAGAATTAAAAAAATAATGAGGGATTACATCTTTAAAATTCAAAAGGATGATGAAATTACCTATTTACAAAGTATATGTTTCTTTACAGGTAGAAACTACCAGTCATCAAACAGCTCTTTAATCTTGTGAAGAAAAGCACAATAAAACCAATACCTGAAGAAAAGAAATAGAAAGCAAAAGATTAGGTGTAATCTTCCATTACAGTGATTAAACAATGAAAATCAATTACCACGGGTAATTTCTGTTTCTGACTCTTGTTATACTTAGCTAAGACTGCCTGTCCCTGGAGAAAAAAGTTCTAGCTAAGTATAGTGGGGTGCATTCAGCATGGACATAACTTTGAATGACTCAATCTCATTCAAAATGAAGCAGCTCAGTTGTACCTTCTGCAATAAATTATGAGCATCTTAAGATTTTAATTAAAGTAAGTCTGCATAACACTGGGGGGGGTTTTTTGCCTTTCAGTGTGAAATTTTACTCTTTTTGTGGTAGATCTCAGCTTTGCTTCTGTCCAGCACACATGGCATACAGTGGAGCCTTCTCTTCAATAGTGTTTGATTTAATTTAGCTTAGGTTTTAATGCCTGATCTGATGTTGAAGCCTCCATCAACTAATCCATCTTGTTTTCTATTGAAACAAGAACTGGTCCTTGAAAACATCTGCACTGAAACATTTGTCCTTCCCAGGACAATCTGGTAATCTTTTGTTACTCTGTGTTAAATGTTGGTGAACACTTGATAAAACCCACACATGCATTTCTCCCTTTCTTATGAGTTGAATTATTTAGCCCGACCATTATAATACTAGCAACCCCTGTTATAAGCTCCAGCACTAGTTCATTTTAATCTGTTCTAGTAGGATAAATGTTACCTGTTCTCCTGCCTCTGTTCATTCTGCATGCTTCTTGTAGGTCTGGGAGACCTCTCCCTCAAAAATGTGCAAGCAAACGTGATGTTGAAGTGTTTCCTTCTAAAGCCAGAGAGTGAAGAAGGTGCCAGAAGCCACTCACACTCTAAATTTTCTTATCACCATGCAGTGCTGATTTTTTTTCTCCTTAAATAGATTTCTTGACTTCTTGCACATAGGTGCAAGCAGAATAATTTCTCAAGGTTATCAAAAGATCTGCAAACAGCAAATAGCCTTCAAGTCTTTCAGGTAGCTGCAAAAATATTTTATTTATTTTATTTTATTTTATTTCTAAAGGTTCCCAGATGAGATAATTTCCACCTTAAAACATTTTCTTGTGAGGGAAGGTGGAGGGGCAGGTACTGATTTCTTGTCCCTGGTGACAGTGACAGGACACAAGGGAATAGAATGAAGCTGTGTCAGGGGAGGTTTAGGCTAGCTATAAGGAAAAGATTTGTCACCCAGAAGGCAGTTTGTCACTGGAACAAGGTCCCTAGGGAAGTGGTCACAGAACCAACCCTGATGGAGCACAAGAAGTGATTGAACAATGCTCTCAGGCACATGGTGATCCTTAGGTGATTATCACGGCTTCCCTGTGCAGGGCCAGGGGCTAGACTTCAGTCATCCTTGTGAGTCCCTTTCAGGAAATTCTATGATTCTGTGATTTTAATGTGGTTGTAGCAGCTGTGAAGCACCCATTCCACTGTGATGGAAGTGTCATCCATGCTGCAAGCTTGCTGACACTGCGCAACCAAGCCAGTGCAATTAGGAGAGGAGCACAGAAAACACGGACATGAATCTAGGAAACCATACATCTCCAGTGGTCTTGCACTGTGCCCTTAAAACTTCCTATACTAAAGAGGAGGAGCTCACACATTTTAGCTTTCTGCTATGGCTGAATAACTTAGAAATTGGGGTTGATATGGTAGTGAAGCTGGTCTGGGGTTCTCTGCATCTCAATGCATTCAGCAGTAGAGTTGCAACAGCTTTAGTAATTCTGGCAATTCACTATGCAGTATTAATATTTCAGTGTGCACGTTTTGTAATACTTCATGTGTGGACTGTGTGCTTCTGCTGGAATTTTGTGAACGGTATTTGATTTCACCACCTCACTGAAAAACTGCCATTAAATGGATATACTATAAAATACAGCAGAGAAATCCAGCTGTAGTATTTTATGCATATTCCAAAGGGCACAGTTTAACTTGTCAGATATCTTTATTTACATTTATGTTCCATGACTGTCTTGTGAACCAAGGTGAAGGGAAAAATGTGAAATAGAAAATATGGAAATATAAGGGGTTTTTTGGACATTCAGAGGACAAAAGATTAGTATCACACAAATTGACCTTTTAAAATTTTACAAACCAGATCCAATAGTAAAGGATATTTATTTAGCCTTACTTTTCATCATACAATTCCTCTTTAGGTCTATTAAAATTATATACTTGAGTAGTTTTACCTCAAAGCTTTTTGCTTTTCCTATATCTATAAAAACCACTTCAAAATTGTCTTATTCTTTTATGAAAGTAAAATCGGTGTTTTTATTTCAGTGTGGTTTTAATTTTTTCTTTTTTTATTGAAATTGATTTTGTTTT
The DNA here is from genome assembly GCF_036417665.1 of Passer domesticus. Lineage (NCBI taxonomy): Eukaryota > Metazoa > Chordata > Aves > Passeriformes > Passeridae > Passer > Passer domesticus. The sequence continues at coordinate 62,674,105 of NC_087476.1, read as the reverse complement.
CATTGATATATATTTTAAATGAGCAAATATAGACAGATTTCCTGTACTAGCTAATTCAAACTAACAATTTTTAAAGCTGAATTTATATAAAACAAGAATAAAACTTAAGAAATTTCTGATTCATAATAGTTCAATTAATTAGCTATTCATTAATTGGCAATGTTCTTAGTCAAGAAAAAAATAAGGAACTTATTAGAGTAAATGTACATAGAATGTACTGAAAGCTAAAGGTGCCCTCACCATATATTATTTATAATGTCATGTTTACAATGTCCTAGGTTTATTGGAGCAGTATTTTATGCAACCATTGCAATCTGCAAAGACTTCAAATATTGACTTTCTGCAGTGAAATATCTCCTTCCCTTTACTGCCCATGGTTTAGATAGATGTGTATATATACCTGTGAAGCTCAGAGAATTGAAAGCTAATGTGGAAAACTGCTGCAAGGTTTTCCTCACTGTACCTTTCAGAGTTCCAAAGTCATCATCTTGACATCAAAAATTCTGGCTGTGTTTGTTTTAGTCAAAACCTAAGCAGATGTTTCTTTCTGTACCAGGGCCAATGATTATATTTTCAGTATATTCTCAGGCAGACACTCATCAAAGACAGTTAACAATTGCTAAGCAGAAGTGGAACTTCTTAATCAGATGTTGACCAAATAGAAAATCTTTTGGGAATGAGGTGCTGGACCATTTATTTGCAGTTGATTTTTGAAGTAAGTTGCTACATTAATGTAAAATTTCCTTTAAATGTATTTAAAATAAACAGATATAGCTAGATGTAGAAAAATCCAATCAGTTTAAAGCTACAAAACTTAGCTGTTTCATTAAATTTTCTTGGTCACTCCAGAAATCCTGAGCCTCACTTGTAATAGAATGAAAATAAGTTCACTATCAGCAATTGTATCTGTGTTAATTAAAATATTAGAGAAAGATTGTGTAATTGTTCTGACATGTGTAATGGAGTCATTCTATCTGCCTAAAATCTAGTCCCTTTTATGGGAGTTATTCAAAATATAAATGAAAGGGTTAGTAATTCTCATGGATTATTATGCTGTGATTCCTTCAGAGGTTTAAATCAATGATGAAGAAAAACAACAAACAAATTTGCTCTGCTTGGAATTACACAGACGTATACAACAGGCCTGACTTTCCATACACCGCGGAAATGGGGATGCTGGTGCAGATATCCACTTCAGTAACACCTAAAATATCCATGGTCTGAATACAGTATAAATATATTTGTGCAGTACAAGTTATGATGTGATTGTGAATCTGCAAGTACGTAGCCTATAGCCTGAAGCACATAAATTTGCATAGTACAGTTCCATGCTACACAAGAAGAGAGAGGCAAATTTATCTCCTGAGCTGGTTTCTACCTAAGTGATGTATCTCTACATCATGATTCATTTCAAGCCACAGCCACATTCATAATTGCTGTTCTCTCTTCCAGAAAGACCTTTTTAATTTTCCAGAAACCTGAGCTGTTCTGTGCAGCCCTGTGCATTTACACATCTCATTTCTTCCTCCAGCATGAGGTGTAGAACTGCTTTATCACCTAAGGATGAGCCATGTTCTTCTGTCCTACAAGTTGTACAGGAAGCAAGAGAGGGGCAGGAGGTACACAGGCACTTAAAACTGAAGCTAGTCTCGGTGGTGAACCCAGAATCAGGAGTTCTCATTCTTAGACAGTTACGTGGATGCAAATAATGGAATCATATGCATGGAGTGACTGGATGGCTGGATTTCTAGTGTTGTGGAACAACTTCAGCTGTCTCTAAAGTCACATTCCAAGGAAAGTTTTAAATTAACTTTTGCTAGAATTAGCACAGAAATTGAATCTTACCTAACAATATCTTCAAAAACTTCAAGATGATCTATGAAATATTAATTTTTTCCTTGTGTGTATTAGGGCATAGTTTTCAATTATATCTTCCCACTTCATTTTTTTCCTTGGGAGCCTTGGCTCATTTAGTAAAAATTTTGGAATCAGTCAAAGTTTTTTTAGTATTATAATATCTGGAAAGGAGCTATGACAGAAGAAAATATGTTGGGTAAGATCTCTGCCATCTACAATAATAATTCTGAAAATTGTATTCCCTCAGTTAGAACAGGGTCCTGTACTATAGGCATTATTGTCATTCAGAATTAGAAATGACAACATAAAATTTGGGCTCTTTACAAAAGCAAGGCCAGACCAAGCATAAATATGTCACTACTTTAAGCTTAATATTAATGGAAATAAAGAAATATTACTTGTATCTACTTTTAATGGAATTAAAATTTCCATCTTACTTCCATTTTAAATAGGAGCACCTTTCATCCATATATTTAAGAGGGATCTTAGTAAAGTTCCCAGGTCTGCTGCTCATTGTACTAAGATAAATTTTTCTAAAAGGCATTTCTACCTACAAAGACTGAATATATATAGTTGCAAGTTATGGAACTATCTCAGGCATACTGAATTGCCAAAGAACTTTCAAAAGATTATCAGAAAAATAATACTTCTGTCTCTAGAAGTAGAAAGGTGTCAGGATAAAAATAGATCTGCCACCATAAGCAGCCATCTTTTAAAAGAAAATGAATCCTCAGTGAATTCCATTGTGGAAAAAGAGAGACTGATATTCTGTATACTGAAAGGTAAAGAATGAGTTTTACAGTGGTATCTCAGCTGTTTTTAAATCCTAAAGGGTAAGAAGGATTAAACATTATATTCTTATGTCTGAATAGCAGGAAAATGTATGAAATAAAAGGCCTCTGGACTTGAAAATGGTCCCTCAGAGAAACAGCTCACAGGGGAGATTTGGTAATATAATGATAAAAGACACTGGGGGAAAATAAAAACCTTTTTGTTGTTCCATAAAAACAGAATGCATCTGCTTCTCCCCCACAGTGCAAGTGATCCTTTAACTCTGTAGAGGTGTGATAAGAAATCTGCCACATCTTGGCACAGCGCTAGGATGCTCTGGCTCTACCCCAGCTCTTCTCTGACAGTGTTCCAAATCTGCCTTTCTTTCACTCAGAGAAGTCTGTAGCAGCCACCTGACTGTGCCAGTCTGAATCCGTGCAAGGAGAGAAAGCCAGAGCACGGTCTCAGCAGTCTCAGTGTGGTTCTCCATTTGTGGATAACTGGTGGTGCAAACCTCCAGTGGTCAGCTACTTGGTACACCTCTGCAGCAACTGGATCAAAATCCCAGCTCTGTGCCATTTATAACTGAGCCATGGGACACTGCATTTTCTCATTTGATTCCATGTATTTCATGGCCAGAACCAAAGCACACGTGTCCAAACAACTGACCTTTGGTTGATGTTACCAACTAATAGTCATTTCGCAAAGGGTCGCCATGGTTGTTTTGGTACAGGATAGACCCTCTTGATTACAGAGACAAATTGCTGCATGATGTTAAATCCCTATTTTTGGACAAAGCAATTCTGCTAAAAATTTGTGCGAGTATAATGCAGAAGAAGAAATTCAGTCGTTACAGTTTATTATAACAGTTGTGGTACAATTAAAAACAAGTCAGTAGAAGCTGTCAAGCAGAAGTGCCACAGGTGTTAGGAAAGCCAAGAGGCTTGGAATAGCTCCACTTTTCTCTAGGAGCTATTTGAACTAAAATGTGCTCTTTTAATCCATTTTGCCAATCTAACTAAGCTTACATGTAAAGCAACAATGAATGTTTTCACTGTTTTCAGGATTGTTTTCGCTTGGTTGGATTTTTTTCATAGAAATCAGCAGGTGTTGTCCTCTTGGAGAGGAAAAAAGTGGGAGAAAAAAAGTTTCCACAAATAGTACTATAATGAAAGCTGCTAATGACTGAGATCCAAGAATCATCTGTATCTATGAGGATTAGAGATGAAACACAATGAACACATCAGAATTTATCTTTTCACTCAGGAGGTGGAGCAGTGAGTGCTCCTTAAAATAATAAGGAAGATGAATGGGTAGATCTCTGCAGTAAATCTGCATGGTATGTCAGAGGTTAGCCATGTACGTTTATGGATTTGCCAAGTTTCAAAAGTGGAAGGATAGATAGAATGAACAGAGGAGCAAATGGGTGAGATGGAGACAGAAAGTCTGGAACAGCAGCTGAAGGTCAGAAAAATTCTAGAGGAAATGAGTCTGTCTGGAGCTTTCAGGTCAGAATCTCCTCCCTCAAGTGTCCTGTGTTTCATGCTGATGACCTGTCTGTAAGTCAGGATTAAAATGTTAACACTGTGCTCATGAGGAGGTAGGTGCCAGATAGCTGTTCTCTGGCAAGTCAAGCCAGGAAAAAATCTCTACTGAAGTTTGTGCCAGTTGTGTGTGCTAACGTGTGAATGACTGGAGAGTCTAGACTTGAGACCAAGATGAAATATGTGCTAAGTGATAAACCTGGAGTTTCCTGGGCACATAATTGAAAAATCTGATGGGTTTCCAACAGTTTGGTTTAATGACTGTGGATTTGTTGTACATTTGTGGGAAACAACAACAAAAATAGAGTAAGATAGTTCCCAGAATCAGCTGTGGCAATAATTTTTCTGTTGAATGGACAGAGTTCCATCTGAAAACACTTGAAGATTTTGCCTCTCTATCCAAAATGAAGATGGACTTCTTTGGAAACTAAACACCCCCTGGTGTTTTACAATGTAAATTCTTGGACTAATACACACAAATCTTCTGTTGTCTTCAGCATGACAACTGGTGGGTTTGCAAGTCTCGCTTTATTCTGTTACCGTATTTTGCAGGATTATTTTGGATAAATTAAATGTAGTGTCTTGTTTTTATAAAGCAACTCTAGAAGCATTGCAGCTGTATTTTATTGATTATTATCCCTTTCATAATCCCCATGGAAAAAATCTTGTCTTTATGTAGTTTTCTATTATTCTCAAGAAGATTTGCCCTATTTCTGGTTTGATTTCCTGCTGTTTGTTAGCCTTTCATGCATTTAAGTTTCTTGTATAAGTGATTTTCCTCTTCTCGGATACCAACATAATTTCCCAAACACTTTCCTTAATAAAACTCCCCTATAATCATGACAGACCTAAAAATCTATTGTTCCAGTACTGACACAATCTCCATCTCCCTAGGGTAGTTCTTACTGTGAACACATTTCAGTTACAAAGATCAAAATCTCCTTCATATTCCTGGTACTTAAACCATTTGATCATTCTTTAGCACTTTCACAGTTTGTTTAGTAACATCACTGAATCTCACCTAAATCTCTGAGAATAGCTAGCCAGTATCTAATTAAATAGGAACCTTGAAACATATATTGTAAGAATGCTTGGGGGAAAAAAGTGGTAGTAAGGTAAAAAAGAAAATACTAATTAGACCCCTGGCCTGCACATCCCTCCCCACAAAAGAAAAAAAGTTAGTGAAGCAGAGACCAGTATTCAAGGATATCATATGACAAGTAGGAAATAAAAGAAAACATTTTGAAAAATGAATGCGAAAGGAAGAACATAAAGAGTAGGACTGAAGGTTAATACCAGCGTCACAATCACGCAGATTTATGTGAGGAACCATAGACTTTTCACTGCAGGAAGGACAGGAAGGAAGTATTTCTGCCAGGGACAAGAACACCTATTTCTGAAAAGCAATGAAGAATTCACTCTGTAATAAATTTCAAGACTGATTCTCTTCCAAGGCTCCTATTTAATTAGAACAAGGCTGACAATTCCCAGACAGAATTCAGAGGATCTTCAGTGATACCATTAGATTAATCCTTCAAGGAAGTGCTGAGAGAAGTACAAATGAGGATTTTCATGCCTTTCTGACAATGTTAACTGCATGCCACTTGCTATTCTCAAACTGCTGTAGGCCAGAGACATCTAAACAACCATTCCCTCCTTGTGTGTAATCTTTACACATTATAATGCCAACCAAAATTAATCCAGCTTCTACTGGGTGCGAATTTGCACTGTGAAGAATGCAGTTTATTTTCTCTCCTTTCCATCAGTCTCCTAAACATAATGTAATACCCCCCTCCTCCTCAGATAGCAGTCTCCCCAGAAGTCAAATTACATTCATTTTTTACTAATTACATTTTAAAGTTTGGCATCCTAATATGACCATTATGAATGTAATTTTATTGGCTCTTAACTCTGCCAAAAGAAACAAGTATCAGTTCCTGTAAAGTGTGACACGAACCGTTAATTAGACTCAGATGTTCAGCTTTAGTTTCCCATTTTGAAGCTATTAGGTACATGCTAATTGTAACACAGCAGGTAAATAATAATCTGAAACTCTATTTCATAGCAATTACAAAGAAGCCAAGATAAATGTGCAAGGTACAAATGGATTTTAAAAGCATAATGTGCTTAATGACTGCTTACACATATTGCAAAATTTATCTGTTCCTAATAGTCAAACATTTATACAATAGTCAAACATTTGTACAACAGAAGAGGCATTTTGATGAGAAGACAGGGAGATCTGTAGTGTTAGTGCATCTTCCAGCTCCATATATACAGGACAGGATAACAAATGCCATCCTTGGTATAGAAGATGGAAGTATCTTACTTCTGATAGTCACTGTTCCCTGGTCCCACGCGAGCACAAGTGTGACAAGAACTGACAGGAGCCAATCAAACCCACAGGTCTGACCAACCTGGTGATGTGACGGTTCTAGAAAAGTGTTAGGAAACACAAGATAACTCAATATTTCCATCCATTGGAGTTCTAACAGTTCTGACAATTTTGTGGCAAAGTGCTGCATTGAGTGTGACTTTGATATGGAGTAGCACTGCTTGCCACTGGCTCTAGTAAATTCAGTAAGCAGAACATTCAGAAATAGCTCTGTCCTTCTTAATGTTGAGCATTAAATTTGGGCTTTTAATTAGTTATAAACTGAAACTTTTCAGGTTTTGGTTTTGTATGGTTTTGCGGTTTTTTTTTTTCATCTTGCCATCACTTCTGCCCAAGCTCAGAGATTTTTTTCCCAGGCGACTGTTTTATGGGCAAGAGACACAGCTGGATAACCACAATAACTTAAACCACCTTTAATTACAAAGCAGCCTTGAACATGAACTTACAGCCTTACAAGATAAGGTGATATCACTACAGAAGAGAATATTTGTATCTCACTCTAACAGAACACTATGTCCTACAGCAAAAAAAGGGCAGATCTGTACCATGATGGTATTCCCTCAGGTTCATTATTAAAAAAAAAAAAAACAAAACAAAACAAACCACCATGGTAAAGCAGTTGAAATGTTAAAAAACCACACAGTCACAAGCTAAGAAATTTTCCATAGGAGGCATTACATGAACTAAATACCAGCTTTTTCTGCAGGACTATATTTTGGTTAGCCTGGATCTTCTGTGCTATCTTATGATTGATTGTTTGTCATACATTTATTGACTCTTTCTTGTATCTACCAAATTTTCTTAGTTCCCACTATACTTTATGATGCCTTTGGTGAATATAAATTTCAGTGGCCAAAGATTCCAGGCATGATAAGAAAAATATCTCAGTATTGGAACTTCTTTCTATATACAGAGGGCTGTTTGAGGCCTTGCAGGACCAGGAGGAAAATGTTCAGAAAGATGTGACCAAGGAGTTTATTCTCTTCAAGCTCTTTGGGAAGGGTCACCCCCATATACCCAAAATAAGAGCAACACCTCTGACATTCCCCATGCCTGAGAGTGAAATAACACTCAATGGCGTTAAGAAAACTTACAGAAATTAGATTTCTTTTGTGATTTCTGAACTTTGAAAGTGGAGTTGGGGCAGATTTTGAAGGGGTTTCCTAGAGTTTTAGAGTGTAACTTTTGAAGATGTTACTCAGTTTTTCCCTATTTACTCTTCTACACAAAGTCAGTGTTAACACACTTTCCCTAACTATCTATATTTACATGGACTATTAAATTCCTCTGAGACAGATTCTCAGTTTTCCTTGGCATATGGATCTTCCATGGATAGCTTCTTTGAGCCCACATCCCTAACATGCCTCCTGCCTTGCAATACTCTGCGAAGCAAAACTTCCCATGTGTACTCATTATTTTTTTTCTGCTAACAGATACAATGTGAAGGGTAATTTCTTCCTTCTTCTTGAAAAGGTTTTGTGGTAAATAAAGAGTTGTAATTCACATAACTGCAATATAGAGCAATACACAAACTACTCACAGTCACATAGGATTGTCAGCATTATCAAAGGCTGTTGACATGATTGAACCGAAAACAGGCACGCTGACCTCATCCTTGATGGTTGACACATTTTCCCATGTGTAGTCATTTAAAATCCAACCAGAACCCTGGCAAAAGACCTTCCCATGTCTGCTCAGTGTCACCCAGTGCTCTGCACAATGGGATTTATTTATTCATTTAGGATTCCTGACTAAATGCATCCCTCATCCCTATCACTTTTATGAAAATCAGCTCCTTGGCACCTCTATAGCAAAAACCGGGAACGTGTAAGTGGAGATGTATTAAATTATTCCCCCTTTTCCCTTTCTTTTGCAATAGTATTGGTAGTAAGATGCAAGTGTTAGTCAATGTTACAGCTTTCCCCAGAGGATGTTGCCCTCAGTCTAATCCTTTCATTACAAAATATGTTTGATGATCAGATCCTATTGGTTAAATCTGTTTCTTCACTAGTGAAATTAGAAAAATGCAGTGATGCTGTATCAAGAAAAAAATATTTTAAATACTCTTAAAATTCATATAAATGGAATTCTGAGAGAATAGCATGAAAATAGTAAGACAGGAATTTCACAAATGTAATAGGAGAGGGAAAATGGAAAAGAAGCATAAAATAAAAATGGGCAGCATTTTTCCCCTCTCCCCTGCAAATGGTAGAGCTACTAAAAGGAAGCAACAGAGCCTGAAAATCACAGAGCAAGCATATGAAAAATGGAAACAGACAGAGGAAATTAATAATTTCCTGTACAACAGAACAATGTTTTCAAGATAAACAATAGGCTTACAAATGAAAACAACAAAAGGATAAAAAAGTTTATAGAGAACATTCTTTCTTTTTGAAATGCTAAATAGGCCAGGTTCTATATATGTTCTGAAAGAAACCTTTTTAAGAAAAAGCTTTGTGATTAGGCTAAATTTAGCTAATGTATTTTCTTGGGGTTTTTTTTATTCAATCAAGTAGATTTGAAATGTATAAAAATATTTAGCCCAGAAGATTTATCAGAGTAACAGTTTTTCATGTGGATATCAGGAATGTTTTTTGCATAAAATTATGCATGCTTCTTTATGATAGTTGTGTTATTTTCATTAAATAGCAAGTTAAGGATACATTATATAAAATTATCTAGGACTTTATTAACACATGAATAAAACATGCTTTTGGAAATGTAAAGTAATACTTTTGGCCTGTGAGAGTCCCTAACATTTAATGGAGAGGAAAATACACTTCAAGGAGCAAAGCACAGCATGGGCCAGCATGCAGTGCTATCACTCTGCTCACATGGGTGATACTGATTTGCATCAAGTGAGGGTTTGGAATGAAACTCTTCCCTTTCCCATTGACGGTCACCAAGTAAAGCAGATTTAGAGACACCACGTGATGTGGTGTAAGACAATCTGTGGCCCTTAAATCTCCTGCAGTTTATGAGTAACTCCAGAACAGCTCCCACTCCTGGGCAGAGTCACACAAATAGCAATCCAGTTTTGATATCTAAAGGTTGCCAAGCAGTTCACATTCCCAGCTTTGGGAGCAGCTGAGCCAAGCACAGGCTGATGAGTTTGATATCAGTGGCTGCTGTGATGTCCAAAGAAATCTCCAAGCACACACTGCAGACTTCTTGAGAAACTTATGTCTCACACACATACATTTGATTTTAGGGTCACAGTAAATGGCCAGCACTGTGCAGTGGACAGAGACTCAGGTCAGTGAGACAAGACTCAAGGCAGAAAATTTGTACAGGCTCCAGATTTTAATTCTCTTGCACCACTGGAAAACTGATGAAAGCATCTTCAAGCTTGTTATTTGAGAACTAAGTATTCACTCATTATCGGCTAAAATCTCTATTTTTCCTTCTAGCTAGGACTGTATCAGAGATAAGACTGCAACTAGGGCATAAGATAAGGCAGAAGAAGATAAGAAGTATAGGGTTTATTTTTTCTGTGTTGTTGTACTTCTGAATATTAACTTATTTTGATGATCACTAAAAGTTTTAAAAACAGTTGCAAATTAATTTCCTGGCCAGAGAAAAATGGCAGATAATTTATATAGCCTGTAGAGCCTCCTACTTGTCATGCTTGACAAGGAAGACATGATGAGTTTCTTTTGCTTCATTTCCCTTACTATTTTGACATGAAAATGAGGGGAGGATGTGATGTGACTGCAATGCACCCGTGAGAAAAGGAGAGGAGGCACTGGAATTTTCCTACTTAATTACAAATCATAGGCTTATATAGTACTGAATTTTTGTCTACTGTGGATTTTATTTTTAAAAAATTGAAAATAATTTCTGTTTAAAAGGAATAAAAACCATAGAAATAAAGAATATAGAGACAATTTTCTTTTTGCTTGAGATTGTAAGGGATGTTATCTATTGCTTATACTGATTACATTCTAATTACACTGAGCTCTCATTTTCCAAGGATGTGTTGGCCCTAAATTCATCCTGTCAGAAGTCCTTTTTCCTTAACATAATGCAATATTAGTAGTTGATAACAGGACCAAACAATCTGTCCCAAAGAATTTTTGGGTTTTTAGCTAGACCACCAGTCAGTCCCAGCAGCTGTCTGAGTTTACTTCACAAAGAAAGGAGTTCAAGCCTGTAGAATACTTTCACCACTAAAGGTTTTTTACTGATGCAGCTGCAAAAAAGTTCTATATTTTTGCATTATTTATTTAATATTCAACTCTGTGGGTGTTTGGACAACATTGGTGGTGGAAGTCATTAGAACTTTGGAGGTTCTTTATGGCCCCCCGGGGCAGATGCCCAGCGGGGAGGCCGGTTGTCCAGGATAGCTCAACGAGGGTCCAGGATCGCCCAGCGGGGGGTTCAGGCAGCCCAGGCAGCTATAGTGATTCGCAGCTCAGTCTTTAGTGATTTCAGCTCTTTTAGCTCGCCTGGGGCCGTCACCCTGGGTATCGCCGCAGCAGACGCAGAGAGAGAGAGAGCAGCGCTGTGTGGGTTCCGCAGGGTTCTTTTATTGGGGTCTCCGCGAAGGGTCCATTGACAGCTCTCCTCTGCCGAACCGGGCAGAGCTAGGGGTTTTTATACCTTATAGGGGGATTGAAAACTGTCCAATAGTAAGGGTCAGGGGAAAAGTGGCCTATGAATTTACAGAGAGATAACAGGGTCCGAAAGGCGGAAGAGAGGGGCTTCTAAACCCTTAGTCATGCTGACTTGGTATTTCCTAGCTCAGGCTTCTGTTCTCCAAGGCCTTGCAGGCCTTGTGCCTGCTACAACTCCACTTTCTGTATTTAGAAAAAAGGCGTTCCCTATGGTTCTTTTAAAACAGTGGACAAGGCATGAGAACATAAGTAACACGATGACAATTACAAGAAAAATCCACAACATTCCCTTAACCAAAGATGCAACCCATCCCGTTAATCCCCATTGACCGAAGAGATCATTGACCCAGTCTGGGGTCTGTTCTACTTTTAAGTCCTTCACAAGTCCCTTCAGTTTCTGGATGTTGGCGTGGATGGATTCCGAGCGTGAAGAGAGATTGAAGCAGCACATCCCTTCGAAGTCCTCGCAGCCATGTCCGTGGGCAAGCAGCAGGAAGTCAATTGCTGCTCGATTTTGGAGGGAGGCATGTCTTGTGGTTTCTTCTTCCTTTAAGAGATCACTCAGGGCAGCAGAAGTAGCGTTAGCTTGCTTACTGAGCCAGCACCCAAGGTGATTTATGTCACCCAGGGCCTTAGCTGCAGCTACCCATGGTAGGAATATAGAGACCGCTATCTTTTTAGGTTTGTTCCAATCATATAATTTGGGATCGCAATTTTCATCAAATGCTGTGTAGGACCTTTTGTGGCGTTTTAACTCGCTCTCTTTTTTCCAATTGTGCAACAAGGTGATATTTGGAGTAAGGGTGGAAAGTTTTCCTAGGGTACAGGGACCTCCCTGGAGTCGGGAGGGGATCCCAGCCCATACTCTGTCACCACAGATGAGAAACGTTCCCTTGGGTAGAATTTTGGGATGGAGAGAGGACACAGAGATCACACGAGCAGTGTAATTACACCAATCGTGAGGGTTGTAGGCTTTGTTAATTGGTGATATGTCTTTTCGGTATGTGTTTTTGTTCAGATCAATTTCAAGCAAATTATTCTTTGGACGTCTAAAGTAAAATTTGACACAGAAGGTGGCCTTAGAGGACCCCAACAGATCCAATTCTTGAGGTTCCTCAAGAGCATTGGGCAGTATTTTTGTCCACTGGTCCCAAGTTTCTACCTGGTGGGGTCGCTTACCTGTGGTGCGGAGAAGCTCTGAATTATAGGCGGGCCAGTCATCGGCTATGAAAGGAATTCCTACTAGACATGTGGAAAGTGGGTTATCAACGCTCCCCATGGATAAGCACATGTTATCCTGTTTTAATGTTCTTGCTAAGGTTACCCAGACATTATGGCTCGGCTGTGGGCCGATCCAACCGACGGCACATGGCACGGTGAGGAACATCCAGGCAGCAGTGCGGACAGCACCAACGGAGATATTTTTCATCTTTGGGCAGGAATGGGGCTTCTGATAGGGAATATAAGCAAAACTTGTTATTTTTATGGTAGGAGGGGAGGGTTAGGGTTCCTTTCTTGTTCCTTTCCTCTGTTCCTTCCACCTCCCCCCTTTTATTTTTAGTTTTTTACTGTTTTTTGTTTTTGTTTTTTTCTATGGTGCTAAGGGTGGAGGAGTGGGTAAAAGGTTAGAGGCTTTTGGTAAGGGTAGATAAAAGGGACAATAGGGTTTTTTAGGGTAAAAAAGGGTAATAACATCTAATTCAAAGAACAGTTTTGTTTTCAGGCTGTGCCTGGCCTAGGGCTTGATGCCACAGAATGTTGTTCAGCTTTCTGGTTTGTCTGCTGCTGTGTGATGGGACAGTCGTCTCCTCCACCTGTGGATGTTTGGCGACGTCTTCGTCTCCAGGCCGAGCTGGTCTGGTTTTGAGGAGGTCTTGTGTTTGACTCAGGAGGATTCTTGTCACTGCTTGTGGAAGTGGTATTTGCAGTGCCTAGGTATGGTTTTATGTTTTTCCCTGGGTACCATCTTGGACCAGATGGTAGCAGAACACACGCGTATCCTCTTCCCCACGTGATGAGTTCGAAAGGTCCCGAGACTTTATGTGTTTCTGGGTCCTTCACCAGCACAGGTGGTTTCTCTGTGAGCTTTGCTTGGGTGGTATTTGCAAAGTGGCGAAGTATTGGTGGATCAGGCTCTGAGGTTGTACAGTTCAGGAAGTTGATGACATAGAGAGCCTTGCAAAGTCTTTCAACTGGAGAGGTGATTTTTGTTCCTCTCTGTTGCTGATTGAGGACTCTTTTGAGAGTTTGATGTGTCCTTTCCACGATGGATTGTCCTGTGGGGTTTGCAGGTATACCTGTCTTGTGTTGTATTCCCCACTCACTGAAGAACTCTTTTAACTTACGAGAGGTATAGGCAGGTCCATTGTCTGTTTTGATCTCCTTTGGTACTCCCAGGGTTGCAAATGCGAGGAGAAAATGTTTTATGGTGTGCTGCGCAGTTTCTCCTGTATGTGTTGATGCAAATACTGCTCCTGAGAATGTATCAACCGATACATGCACGTACTTTGACCTTCCAAAAGGTGCAAAGTGGGTTACATCTGTCTGCCACAGCTGGCAGCTGTTTAAACCTCGGGGATTGACTCCCGTCCCCACAGATGGTATCTGGTAGTTTTGACAGTTCGGGCATGTGGCAACAATAGCTTTTGCCTGATCTTTTGAGAGCTTGAACATTCTGATAAGGGCAGGCACATTTTGATGAAAAAATGAGTGTGACAACTTTGCCTGAGCAAAGATGTTAGGGACATTAGCAGTCTCTATTGCCATGGCTAAGGTGTCTGCTTTCCTGTTCCCTTCTGCAATGAAACCTGGGAGGTCAGTGTGTGACCTCACATGCATTATATAGTAAGGTTGTTTTCTGTGGGAAATTAAGCGTGTTAATGTAGAAATCAATTGGTATAACTTTGGATTGGAAACCTCTTTGAGAAGAGCATGTTCTGCTCTCATAGCTATGCCAGCAACATAAGCTGAATCTGTGACCAGATTAAAAGGTTCATTTTTTAATTTCTCAAAGGCTCTGACAACAGCTGCTAACTCTGCAATCTGTGGAGATCCCTCCACTATTTTTATGTCAGATTCCCAATTTTGGGTTTTAGTGTCCCTCCATGTCATTACCGACTTGTGGGATGACCCTGAGCCATCTGTAAAGACGGTTAGAGCTTTGAGAGGTGTCCTACTTTGGACTAATTTTGGAGTCAGATGAAATGTCACGTCACGATTAAAAAGCTTATGTTTTGGGATATGCACTGAAATTTGGCCTGTATAGCTGTCTAAGGCATACTGGAGACTCTCATTGGTCTGGAGCAAATGTTCCAGGTCCCCAGTGGTCATTGGCAAATATATGCATGTGAACTCACACCCTGCAAGGGAACGGAGGCGAGTTCTAGCCTTTTTTATTAAATGTGCCATAATTTCTTGGAAGGTGGTAATGGTTTTTGTGGGTTGGTTATTTGTAAAGATCCACTCCAGGATTAGTAGAGGGTCTCGAAGTTGAGTGTCCCATTGGAAAATCAGTCCATAGAACCTAGATGCTTTTCCCAGAATGACGAACTGGAAAGGCAGGCTGGGCTCGAAGCGATGGGCTTTGCGTGAAGACAGGGCTTCTTGGACCTTGGTGATGGCATCTCGGGCCTCTGGTGTTAGAGTGCATGGAGAGTCCAGATTTTCCTTGCCCCGGAGAAGGCTGAACAGTGGAGCGAGGTCCTCTGTTGTAATTCCTAGCAGTGGACGTACCCAGTTGATGGATCCGCACAGACTGTGTAAGTCTCTCAGGGTTTTTGGGTCGTCTCGGATGGTGAGCTGCTGGGGTACGATGGTCCGTTCCCGGATCTGGAGTCCAAGGTAAGTCCATGGATTGGTGTACTGTATTTTGTCCTCACGGATCTCAAATCCTGCCTTTTCTATGGTTTCAATAGTCTTTTTAACTGCTTTGTCCAAGTACGTTTTTTCTGGTGCACAGACCAGGATATCGTCCATATAGTGATGGATGATCGCACCTGGGAATAGGTTCCGAACAGGAGACAGGATGTGAGCAACATACCACTGGCATATACTTGGATTGCACTTTAGTCCTTGTGGAAGAAAACACCAATGATATCTCTTGAGTGGAGCCTCTCTGTTAAGAGAGGGAACGGAGAAGGCAAACCGTGGAGCATCCTGGGGATGCAGCGGGATGCTGAAGAAACAGTCTTTAATATCAATGATAGCAAGTGTCCAGTCTCTAGGCAGCATCGATGGTGAGGGCAGGCCAGGCTGAAGGGGACCCATGTCCTCGATGACCTCGTTGATTTTGCGAAGATCGTGGAGGAGCCTCCACCTGTCCGTTCCAGGCTTTTGTAGTACGAAGACTGGAGAATTCCAAGGGCTGGTGGTCTCTACGATGTGGCCTTTGGCGAGCTGTTCATCCACAAGGGTATGTAGTGCGCGCAGTTTGACTTTAGAGAGGGGCCACTGCTCGATCCAGATCGGGTTATGGCATTTCCAGGTGAGACGAGGAGTGTCTGGCAGTGCGCGCTCCTCAGTGGCCCCAATTAGAAATCCGGAC
Organism: Passer domesticus; assembly: GCF_036417665.1. Classification (NCBI taxonomy): domain Eukaryota; kingdom Metazoa; phylum Chordata; class Aves; order Passeriformes; family Passeridae; genus Passer; species Passer domesticus. The sequence goes on along the minus strand of NC_087476.1, from coordinate 62,658,379 downwards.
TGGGAATACGTAGGGAGGCTCCCCACTGACATAAAATGTCCCGTCCATACAAGGTGATGGGGGCCCTTACCACAAATGGGCGGATGGTAGCCAACTTGCCTTCAGGCCCTTCGACGAGGATGTTGTTCTTGCTCCGCATGGAAACTGTAGCTCCACCGATCCCTGTGATCATGCCTGCCACAGGTTGTAGCTCCCAGTGTGCTGGCCATTCTGAGCGGGCGATGATGGTCACGTCTGCACCGGTGTCCAGCATCCCTGGTAGGTGGAACTTCTCTCCTCTGCAGGTAAGACCGCACTCGATGACAGGCTTACTCGGTCCCACAACTTGTATCCACATTGCTGTGGGGTTGAGAGGAAGCTGTTCCCTGTGATTCTTAGGGAGTAGAAAGGCCTGTGCAAATGGGGTACCCTTTGGAAGAAAATATGGTAAGTCTGTGCAGTACACCTGGACAAAGATTTCTTGTCCCGGGTGCACTGTTTGTACTTCTGGAACAACAAATATTTCCTTTGGGCTATGGAGAGAATCACCTATAACTAGAATGTTAGAAGGACCTCCTTTTGGTCCACGTTTGCCTGTGGGAACACGATAAACATTGTTAGTTTTAAAGTCGATGGACAGTGCAGTTACCAGCTGACGGCGCGTTCCCTTTGGTATTGCTCCGTGTGTTGGATCCTCCTCATGTGGTCTGGAATCTCCTGGGATGGTGCATGGCTGGGTCTGGGTGGCCTTTGATTTGGTGTCCTTGCGTGGGGCCCCACCACGCTCCGATGGAAGTTTCCCGGACGCGGCTGATAGTACTGCTGATTCTGGGGCCTTTGGTGGAAATTGCGAGGGTACCTGGGAGGTGACCTCTCTGGACAGTCCTTTATAAAATGTCCAAAATCTCCGCAGTGGTAGCAGCGGACCTGATCTTTAGAAGCTATTACTGCATATGCACTAGAAACTCCTTCTGCAATACCCTTAGTTACTGCTTGGGCCACTGTGTCTTCAGTGGACAGGTGGCGTGTGCAGCTTTCCAGCATTTGCTCTATGGTAGGTTCTGTGTCTATGGGTAAGGCTCTCAGAATTGTTTTACATTTTTCATTCGCATTACTCATGGCAAGTTTACACAACAGTTCTTTTCTTGCCTCTGTGCTCTCTATCTGTTTTTCCAGAGCATCCTTAATTCTATCCACAAATTTGATAAAGCTTTCATCTATTCCTTGTTTGATAGTAGAAAAATGTTGGGTAGGGGTGGAATCATCTGGGGTGAGAAGTAAGGAGGTTTTTGCTGCTATAGCCACGTCTTGTAATGTTGCCTTAGGTAAAGTATCAGCTTGGTCAGAGGGTTTCTGCAAATCCCCTTCACCAGCCAGCTGTTCGAGTGTAAAATTTGGCTTATCAGCATCTGCAGCATAGTTATCTGATAATGTTTTTAATTGCTTTTTCCAATGCCTTTCCCAAAGCATGTACTCGGCGGGAGAAAGGAGGCACTGGGCAATATTTTTAATATCGTGGGGTACCAGAACATGTGCTGAGAACGTAGCTTCTAGGAAATTTCTAAAAATATGTGAACTTCTACCATGTTCTGTGACTGTATTTCTTAATTGCACAAGTTCTTTATTTGTAATAGGTTCCCATGTCTTTCTATTAGTGGCACCTCCTTTTTTTCCCTTCTTATATTCTACTGGAAAGGCAGTAATTCTCTGAGCTAATTGCCAGTCCCCTGCCTGTGTGGCTTCCATTTTTATTTTTGCCCAAGGATCTACATATTCTATTTCCAAATCAGAATCGCTGTCACTGCTGTCATCAGATGACGAGAAGTGAGAGCTATCAGGCCTTGCCTTATGTTTCTTATGGCTGGCTGGAGCTGCATTTGGCAGAGGTGCCTGTGGCTGGACCGGGTATAAGGCAGCACATGGCAGGACGTGGCTACACGTGGCACATGGCGGGGTGGCCGTGCAATGCGTGATACAGCATGCACAGGACTGGGGGGCGTGGGGAGGGGGGGCAGAACTGAGGGAAGTCTGGGGGGTCCCGACCGGGGGCTGCGGAGCGTGGGTATGGGGTTGCGCAGCGAGGGTATGGGGGCAGGGGGGGTGCGGGATGTAGGAGGCGGCGGGACTGAGGGAGGGTGCGGCGGGCACGATTCCGGCGGCAGGCAAAAGCGCGGTGGTGGGGAGGGGCGCGGAGACGCAGGCGGGCTGGTCCGGTGCCGCAGCAGGGATGATGCCGGGGGCAGGGAAAGACGCGATGGTAGCGGGGGGGGCGAGGGCGGGGGAGGGAGGGACGGCAAGGGGGGTGGGGGCGGGCGCGGCAGGGACAGGAGGGACGGCAAGGGGGGTGGGGGTGGCCCCAGTAGGGTCGGGGGGAGCAGGGGGAGGGGTGGGGTTTGGGTCAGTCCCGGCGGGAACTGGCGCAGATGCTCTCGGAGATACCGCAGAGCAAGGAGGCGCGCAGGATGTGGCTCCCGAGGGGAAGGCGGGGGGGAAGAGGGGGTGGGCAGGGGCCGTGGGCGCCCTGGGGTCGGGGGGTTGCGGCGCAGATGGCGGGACCCTAGGACCCAGCGGAGTGCTGGATTCCAGGGTGGAGGGGGTGTTATCTCCTCCATTAGCATTTGAAATAGGCGCTTCTGTTAAGTGAGATAAGAACTTTTCGTTTCGTTCGACAGAAGTTAGCCCTGTAGTTAAAATCTTTTTGTTAGTTTTTTCTACAGCTTTAGTGATAGCGTGGAACATAGGTAAAAACTGAGTTACCGAAAAGTCTTGGTTAGTTTGAAACTTATATATCGTGGTCCCAATTGTATCCCAAAAGGAGTCTAAGGTAATAGTCTGTGTATTAGTATCTGGGAAGTGGCAGAGAATCCATTTTATAAAACGTTTCAGGTTAGTTTTTGAAAGGTTACCTTTAGAAAAAGAAAAGTTGTTAGAAGATAGGATTTCTAGGATTAGGGAATATAAATCTCTCTCGTTCTGGGATCGTTTACTAAGCTTTGATCCCATTTTTCAGTTCCCGCCAGCAGAAAAAAGAGAAAAAAAAGAAAAAACCCAAAAAAAAAGGACCCAAGGAAAAAATATTTTTGCGCGCAAGAGAGGCTGTGTTAAACTTACACTTTTCAGCCTGTTGTGGGTCAAAGTTCTGCTGGGGGTCGTCTGCTCGTCAGCCTCCACGGACACTCGCGTGCCCAGGTATCGGGGTGCGGGTCGGCTGACCTCCTGTCCAGGAGAGTCCTGCTAAAACGAAGAGCTTCTCCTTCCAGGATCTCTGGCGAGCGGAGGCAGTGACAATTTCACGAAGAAATGCTGCTCCTCTGAAATGCCAGGTCCGGCATTCAGTTCCGCGGCCAGGCTATCACGGCGGTTCAGATGTCGGCCCAGGGGCCCCTCGCTGTTCGGGCGTCGCTGTTCGGGCGTCAGCTATGGCCCCCCGGGGCAGATGCCCAGCGGGGAGGCCGGTTGTCCAGGATAGCTCAACGAGGGTCCAGGATCGCCCAGCGGGGGGTTCAGGCAGCCCAGGCAGCTATAGTGATTTGCAGTCAGCTCTTTAGTGATTTCAGCTCTTTTAGCTCGCCTGGGGCCGTCACCCTGGGTATCGCCGCAGCAGACGCAGAGAGAGAGAGAGCAGCGCTGTGTGGGTTCCGCAGGGTTCTTTTATTGGGGTCTCCGCGAAGGGTCCATTGACAGCTCTCCTCTGCCGAACCGGGCAGAGCTAGGGGTTTTTATACCTTATAGGGGGATTGAAAACTGTCCAATAGTAAGGGTCAGGGGAAAAGTGGCCTATGAATTTACAGAGAGATAACAGGGTCCGAAAGGCGGAAGAGAGGGGCTTCTAAACCCTTAGTCATGCTGACTTGGTATTTCCTAGCTCAGGCTTCTGTTCTCCAAGGCCTTGCAGGCCTTGTGCCTGCTACAGTTCTTTAAGGTAAAAATTCTGTTTAGCTTAATTAAGTAGTGGAAAAATGACACAAATTCTTTGCACAAACAAAACAATTTGCAGGGATTACAATTATTTGTCTTACTAATTAAACCTCCCATTTGGCCTCTTTGTTACAAGCTTGATTTTATAAACTCACCATGCATGTCATTCCATGAGTCATGGAGTAGTCTAACTGGTAGACTACATACAAATTTCATCTTCTATTGGAGAATTTACTGAGATTCTCCTGTGTGTTTGGGTGTCTGTTTTTGTTTGCTGAAAATGTTCTGAAACAGTGGAAATCTATCAAAATTAAAAGCAAATAAAACACAGGGTGTTTGATTCAAAGGTCATTAAAATCAGTAGAAAGTTTAAACAGATCTCACAGTTTAAGATATTAAAACAGTAATGCAGGTGACACCAAGGTGGACAGGACTGTTGATGTTCTGGAGGGCAGAAGGGCTCTTCAGAGGGATCTGGACAGGCTGGATCAGTATGGCAAGAACAACAGTATGAGGCTCAACAAGACAGAGTGCTGGTCATTAGCTTGAGTCACAACTACTCCATGCAGCTCTTGAGGCAGAGTGGCTGGAAAGCTGCACAGCAGAAAAGGACCTGAGGATGCTGGTCAGCAGCTAAACACAGTCCAGTGTGTGCCCAGGTGACCAAGAAGGTCAATGGCACCCTGACCCGTAACAAAAACTGTGTAGCCAGCAGGGCCAGGGCAGGGATTTCCCCCCTGTACTCAGCACTGGTGAGGCCGCAGCTAGAGTCAGGTGTCCAGTTCTTGCCCTTCGCCAAAAGAAAGGCATTGAGGTGATGGAGCAGCTCCAGAGAAGGACAACTGAACTGGTGAAGGGTCTGGAGAGTCAGTCCTATGAGAAGTGGCTGAAGGAGCTGGGAACATTTAGCCTGAAGAAAAGAAACCCAGGGGAGACCTTATCACTCTCTAAAACTCCCTGAAAGGAGGCTGGAGCCAGGTGGGGATCAGCCTCTTCCCTTAGGGAGCCAGCGACAAGACAAGAGAACACAGCTCAAGCTGCACAAGGGGAAGTTCAGGCTGGGCATCAGGAAAGATTTCTTCACTGAAAAGGTGGTTAAGAATTGGAACAAGCTGCTTGGAAAGGATGTGGAGTCACTGTCCCCAGAAATGTTCAACAACTAGACATGGCACTCAGTGCTGTTTTCAGTGGGCGTGGTGTTTGTTCCAAGGTTGGACTCGGTGATCTTGGAGGTCTTTTCCAGCCTTAATGAGACATTTCCTCTATGATTCTGTGATAAATACAGAAGGGTTTTATAACTTAATTTTAATTGGAAAAAAAAGCTTAATAGAACTGTATTTATAGTTCTGAATTATATTCCTGCCTAATATTTCATGAGTATGGAAAAAATTAAAACTCTTTTTTCTCTTTAAATAATTTTACCAATATGAAGACTCTTCAAGAAAAATTAGAATTCACATTGTTTTTCCTACAAAAAGTGAATGTACGCCACTCTGATAGAAACCTGATAAAAACAGAAGGTGCCATAAGAGAGGCTCATGATTAAGCTCTATATTATGCAGTTGTTATTAAAATTGCCAAGCGTGAATGACTCTTTGCACACACTAAATACAAAATTATTTTAATTTTGGTTTTATTTTCAGTCCTACTGCCTCTATACTTTTTGATTAGGCACTACTGAAAATGAGTGCTATGAATCCACCAAAAAACCCAATTCCCTGGAGTGAGGAAGTTATAAGACACTTTATCTCCCACCACAAAGAAAGATGTTAGTCCTCACTGGGGGTTACAGGAAAATTAGCACCATGGAAGTTATCCTTTAATTTACCAAACAAGCTGTGAAAGTAGAAGCAGGAGAAGATTTGGGTAAAAGGGATGCTTTTTTTTTTCCTCCAGCATATTGCACTTGCATCCCTCAATAAATACATTTTTTGATACAAAAGAATTTGAAGAGGTCATGTAGTGGCTGCAACAATATAATAGATTTTATAAGTTTTGTAGAAACAGCATTTTCAAACGTGATTCTGAGTAAAGTCAGTAGAGGCCAGAATTAAGAAGGAAGCAGTCAATAAACAAGCAGCATAAAAATATTCAGGGCCTCATGCTTTGTCCATAATATTATATATGGTTATAGATATGTATTTCTATATTATATGTATATTTTATTTTTTACCTAAAGACTACACATATAAAACATGCATGACTGTATATACATATGCATATAATTTGATTTTATTGCTTGATATATAACACCTCAAAAAGAAATAACACGCTACAATCTATTACACAGAGAGAGACAAATATATTTACATACATATATTCTGCATTAAGGACATTTGAAATCTTTAACTTTGATTTGAGCATCTTTGAAACTTCAAGCAAAGACTCTTATTCAGAAAGACTTGCCTCTGTAAAAACTCCCTACTTCTGAGGATTTTATAGTGTTGGGAAAACCTTTATAGTTTCATAACATGTATGCATATTATTTTTTGCCAAATGAGGAACATTTTTGGCCTAGTTTTAGGTAATTTTTATTAACATTATCACTAGTTATTAGTAACTTGGCACATAAGCAAATACTAAACCAGTGTGCAGTGAAATGTAAAACAGCCAAGACCAAAGTAAGACACAGTAGGCAGATTATTGGCATCGAAATGTTTCAAAATTAAGAATGCTTAGGGTAATTTTAACTGTTTCCAAGAGGCTAAAACTCTAGCAGCTGAATCCAAAATAACAACTTTCCTCTGAACCTCAATGCTTTGGCTTCAGAGTCTTTGATTAATTAAAATGCACACAAAATAAAGGGGGTGATCATGAAGGAGCTCTAAAAAATATTTCAGTATTCCAAATCTTTGCTGTGTGCTCAGATAAATGCCTATATGCTTTGCTCATGAGTTTCTGTGCCAAATTTCTACCAGCAGCATCTTGCTGCCGCAAGAGGAACACCACAGACAAGAAGATAGTGAACCAGGTGACGGAGTGAACCATGTACATCTGTTTGTCTCTGGAGACTGGGTCGCCTGTATCAGCTGGGGACAAATGAGGCTGAATATAGCAATCCAGTGTTAGCGTCTGCCAAAACCCAACACAATTTGGCTAATTCTTTCCTCCTGATATAATTATCTGTTTAGCTGAAGAGTTACCATATTCATTATAATTCTGAACATCTCCTCAATCTATATTAATTATATGGATAATATTATTTAAAACACAGAGCTCACGGAGTCACATCACCAGTCAAGGAAGCACATTAGCCTCAGGCTAATTGCTCAAGTAAATTGTTGGGCTTCTGTATGTACAATTTAGATCATCATTCTGTTCACAATATAAATAATCACTAACTTTGCCTAAGTTATCCTTTCAGTATAAATGCCTACTTATGCTTAAAAGAGGGAATTTTCTCCCAAGTGAATTAAAAATATTTTTTTTTCTCTTCAGGTATCTGTAATTGGAAAGTCACTTCCTGAGCAGTGTCTGTGCCTGTTTATCATGAAATGGAGGCATGATAAGAATTAAAGTAGAAACCAGTATGCACACAGATTTAACGGGATCTTGTTTTACAAACCATTTGTAAATCTAAGCAGCAAATGTTTTCTATTGCATAAGACAAGCTAAATGGTGAGTGATAAGCCAGTTGCAATGCAAAAATCACAAAGCCAATTATATGAGTTATAATTAATAGAACAATAAACATAGAAAACTGCAGATACATTTAGTTGATTCTGTTGACAATCAACCAATGCCATCAAGTTCATGAATTTTAGCCTTGCAGGGAGGATTAATGTAGATGTGTTTTGCAAAGCAGACTGAGAGCATTTTCCCTTGCACAAGAAAAAAAGAGCTGATATGTCTGGATACACTAGGAAATCATAAAGCACATGGATATAAGTGACCATCATTCTTGTAACAGTAATTTAAAAAAAAAAAAAAAAAAACCTGGTTTGGCAATAAATTAGTACCACTCCAGATGAGGCAATTAGAACCTCAGCTTAGTAAAAATTTCATGTTGCTTAATACATCACAACTAAGTCAAGCTGGCTTAGGAAGCAGGTCAGTGATAAAGAGCAATGCATTGTGTCTGCTTTAAAATCCATCAAGCTCTGTGGGGGGAAGCTTGGAATGTGGAATAGAAACATTAACTAGCAGATTCACTGAAATCAGACCAAATAAGATTTAATTCAGGATACATTTTCAATATAAAGATGTGTTAGAAACATGTATAGCTATTTGCTCCAGCAAACTTTTTAATCCTATAAACCCATCACCAGTCACAAATTAAAATAGTTTCTGCCTTCTTAGACTGATCAACGCCCCCCTAAACACACCTCTCCAAACATGACAGGTAATCTGCACAAATTATCTTTTCTGCTCAGAAGAATTATGCTTTTCTGGGGGAAATGACTGAGCCTGGTGCTGTCTCTGCTTGCACTTCATGTTCCCTGGGTTAATTGATCCTCCAGCACAGGAGGCACATTCTGATCTGTTCTTGAAAACACAATCAGGTTCCTTTGAAGTCTCTAGTAGTGTTTCTGCTGACTTCAAACAGCCTGGAAATAACTGTTATAGGTAAACAGGAATGAAAAATAAGGTAAGCAAGGAAAATTAGCTTGAAATAAACACTGTTGGTACTGATCTAGAAAGAAAACATATACCTGACACAGCATGCGATAACAAAGCATTCTCATGTAAAAGCTGCATCATAAACAATCAATTTGATGTGCTCAGGCATTTAGGAGGGAAGTTTCAGCGAAATTATCCAGATTGCAAGTGGTACATTGCTGAAGTTAATGCTTCAGTGTAGTTCACTGATGAAGTAACATTTCCCAGATGAGTTTTGTGCCAGCAGAACCCTCAGACTATTGCTACCATTCCTTGACCCATCGAGTCTGATAGCCTGGAAGCTCTGTGCACCCAAGACTGCCTCTGAACTAACACATCCTGCCTCCAGACAGCACCTCCTGCTGTGCATGTGACCTCCCACACCTGCCAGGCACTGCTCCTGCACCTTGTGAGTTTGTGTCCAATGATAAATTCAGGACTCCCTGCCTTGGTCTGCATTTGTACCACAAGCATGCTTTCACATGTCCAGAGCATTAATAATCCACAATATCTGCTGCTTCTGAAGATATTAAATTAATCAGAAGGTTTCATCACAATTACACAAATGTTCCAGGTATCCTTGGCTGCTCCCAGTCTGCTCAGATTTGCCCATTGCAAAATGAATTCCCTTCTATTTGTACAAACCCTTCAGCAACTAAAAAAATTAAATAACCTTCTGCATGAAGTATTTGCTTGAGTAGGACAGTTTTCTAATCCTAGGCTGTTGTTTGAAAATCAGAACCTTAAAATGCTGCAACTGTACTTTTCAAATTTTTTTAAAAGATTGCCCATGGCTGATTCAAGAGCATGAGGGAATATAAGCTCACTGTGCATTGCAAATATTTTGCTTGGCAAGACACAGTCACAATTCCAGCGCTATAAGCAAATTCCTGATGTCAGCTACAGTGCTGTTCTGACTGTCCATCTGCTCAGGCTTTGCATTTTGCAGCAGAAATTAGTGGGGTGTATTACCTCTCTCTGGATTATATAGCTGGAGGATATTTACATATATATTTGTATACCGAAGCAGCCTTTCCCCATCTCCTTCAATAAGCTTTATGAATTGATCAGTTGAATTGGCAAGTGCTATTGGTAATTCAAACATAAAACCACATTGCTAAGTATTGCCTCCATCAACCTTCCTTATCTTTCCAAGATAAATCCTTCTCAGTGTAAACTGACTGCTAGGAAATGACCATGAGATTTTTTGGAGGAAGAAAGAAAAGGAGAGAGAAAAGTATTGCAGGAGATGTACACAAACCCATTTCCCCTTTTCACCACTACCAATTTACACACACACACATACACACACACACACACACATTATGTCTGTTCCATGTATTTCTACTGAATAAACAGTATACTGGCTTAAAAAGGTAGACTTGGAAATGCTGATGAAAAACCTGAAAGCTAGGAAGAACAAACCAGTTCTTTGACTTCTAGTGTATCTTTAATTTCTCTCCATTATTTTCATATTAACCTCAGTAATTTGAATTTGGCCAACATGTATTCCCAGAAATAATTCAAACTTCATTTGAAGATCTCAAGAATAAGTGTGATAATAAAAATACTGTTCTTGTTAATATTTAGAGCTTATCTTGGTGGTTTGGCTAATTGAGTAATTATGGCTTTTTAAAAAAATATACTTATTTTTCCTCATCTAAATTATACAGATTTAAGTCCAGAACATTTACTTTCATTACTTTTTTTTTTTTTTAAGTGAGCTGGAAAAATCCTAAAATGCCTACCATTTTCTCTTCCTGAAGATATTTTTACAACTGAATCACACTGCCTCACTTACTTCCCTTAAACATACTAAAAAAAAGTGAACCCTTCAATTCTTTGGAAGAAAGCCATGTTTTACAGATCATTCATCATTTCTAGTCTTATACCCTCCCTATGTGCAAATTTTCACAATCCTTCTAAAAATGTGGAAAGCCATGGGATTCAGTGTGTTCCTTCCATAGGACAAAAAAAAGCCATTTACAGAGGTAAAACCAAGTATTTTCTAGTTCCCTCCCTCTATAAATAAGGATAACACCAGATTCTCTGTCCAATGTGTACAATGGTCAATGGTATTTTTTTTTAATCTGGTTCTTGGTTACTGATGAGTCTGTTGAGTTACGCTGCACTGAAAACTACTCCTTGAAAATCTTCAATGGAAATTCCTGCAATAGGTACTCCATTCACCTCTTATTTCTTATTAATGACAAGGTTTGAGAGCTTCAGGTCAGCTCTCATCTAATTATCCTGAGCATAAATGCCAGATTTCAATCTGAAGGTCATCAAGTACAAATCAAACTGCTTACTCAAAGGCTTTGTGTTTTACAGAGCCTTTATCAGCCAAAGTCATTATCTCAATTCAAATTGATGTTATAAATTGTAAATCATATATACTCTGAGGGGGATTTTTTAGCTTCTGGAGAGTATTTTCTGTTTTCTTTTCCTACAAAGGAAGCTACAGTTGCTGCCATTAATAATCTTGTCTCCCATCACTTCTTTATGGATTGAATCCAGTCTGAATTTTTCTGTTATTATTCCAAGAAGACTGTGACTCTCCAAGCAAAATAATATCTGGTCTGTAGGAGAAGTAAAACAGCATTTAGTGCTGGTGTCATGACAGATCATCTACAGAGAAATATCAGGATTGTTAATTAATGTAATACATGCAGTAGCAACCAGCACAGTAGATTGTCTTTCTAATTCACTGAACCTCCAGGAACTGGGGAAATTACTACCAAACACCCTACACACTGCACTTGCATTTCACAAGGCACCCTTCCAGTTACTGGAATTTGTTATATCAGTAGAAATGCAACCCAGAGGTTTCAAATTTACTTATCTGTGACCTTTATACCTGATTTTGCATGAGGTCTGAATCCAAATGCAATATTTGAATGCTGATAACATCTTTGCTTGCAAACTTTGAACAATATTGATTTTCCCTTTAATTTTTGTCTCAGTTGTATCAGTCAACAACAGCTTTTGAATGTATATGCTTGCTTATGTTGCTATGGCTCCCTTTGCTGTGCTGAGCAACACCCTGTGAAATTAATTTGCATTTTGCTGAGAGAAATCTGTCTTTTGCTTATTCTCACCAGGAGATCATTCTTTATTATATTTCAGTCTCTTGCTGAGAATATTATCTTAAAATTGCAGAGAATTAGGCTTTTTATGAGGTGATAATGACAAAAACTGTAAGTGGTTATTCTTAAAGCAAATACTATTTGTTATCTAAACACTGTGTTGAAATATAACAAAGATTATTTCATCAAGATAAAACAAGAGGACATTGTAATTAATATTTTGTTATAATGCAGTAAAAAGGACACTCCAAACTTCGTTTTCTTCTTTTTTTTCTTTACAATTAGAAACAGAAAGAAAAGAACTATGGTGTTGAAATAGGTGCAAGAAAGTAAAGAAAAATTGAAATTGATTTTATTTCCTATAGAATAAAACTATTAGAAAAAGGTCAGTCATATATCAAAGAAAACCTTCTAATATTTTAAGTTTAAATGCCAAAATTGAGAAAAAATTGAAGCAAGCTATTGCTTCCATATAAATTTTGTAAGACAACATTTTGTGCTACTGTCTGACATACTTAATAGTAATATAATCTAACTAAAGTTCTGAAATCATGGATTAGGGAATAAAATTCACAAAATATCTATGTCTCCTGAACTGATTCAATTTTTGGGGAAAAAAAGATACTGTAACTGCAAAATGATGGGGTGGTTTGCCAGGTTATTGAAAATGGAGGGGTGTGATTTAGTTACTGCATCAGTCTAGAATGAAAAGGCTGCACCCCAAAAGTCTAAATAATGCTCACTCTCAGGATCTATGCAAGCATGCAAAGGTAGCTGTATGTCTTGAGGATATATGGCTTGCTCCTCTTCTTAGCAAGCAAACTGCTGACAAAATCTGGAACTGGAGCCCTCAGGACACTCTAGGTTTTCTGCTCATATAGCCACACACACTGGAGTGCTGCTGCTAGTGTAACTTAGGGCAAATTAAATGCTTTTCAAAGCAGAAAGGAAGAGTTTAAATCCCCTGCCTTAGTGAAACATGGACTTTGAAGTGACAGGAGCCCACATTCATGACACTCCTTTTCCCTCATCCTTCCTCCCCTACGGTTAGGGAAGCAGGAACTTGATATTCACAAGGTAAAGTGGTAGCACTCTTTCTGGTGTTAACAGGTGATACTGCTTGCATGTGGAGCTGCAATTTTTGTCAGAAGGGGAGACAAAAGTTATTTGTTACAGGCCATCATGCAGAAGAAAATAGACAACATGCTCCAAGGATCTCTGGAAAAGGAAAGGCTGTATTAATAAGTGACACTTTTTAAAAATAGGGGAAAATGGACCTAATACAAACATAATTTGAGATCCAATATTACATTTCAAAATATTCAAAAGGTTTCAAGTTATTCTTTGTAGTATCTGTTAAGTAGCTTGAAGCTGCTTAGAATTCTAGGTCTAGCCATCAGAAGATGGTGGCATCTCCAACCCAAAATGAGAAAAGCTGATGACTAAAACAGCCACGTGTGGTATCAGAGTTATTTCCTAATGCTAGACTTAGACACATAACACCTGCAAGCCCTACAGTATCAGAAAACATTGCTAGAGTGTTTTTGTCTAACGCAAACTTCCTTCTCGGAAAGAAATCTGAGAGCACATGAGCTGAACTTCACCCAAGCATAAATAAGAGCCAACATCCTCTTTGGCTTCATGTTAAAGGTCATTCTTCTTCAAAAGCTGTCAGGTGCGTGATCACAGCCAGCAATTTTTCAAGCAGATAAGTCAAGATTTTGTCATTAAGGGAGAACATAATAGAACTACACTGATTAATGTAATTAAGTTTAATCCAGCATTACTTCAAATAGCAGAAGGAAAGCTCAGTAATGCCAGTGTATCAAACATCTGGTCAATGGTATTAATTGGCAAGGCAGATTGTGGAGCCACAATGACTGTAATTATCCATTATTTAAAGCGAGAATTTGTATCTCTTTATCACAGACAAAATATGAGTGGTTAAATTTTCTGTTATAGAAAACTGACTTCAAAAACTAAAAGCAAGCTTTTGAAGTTCTTCTCTATTAATGTTATTTCAGGCTTCTCCACTACATCTCTTTTTTCACCCCAAGAGACATAGAGTATTATTTAAGCCTTGGAAAAGTCTTAATTGGAGATTCCTTAGCAATAAAAAAATGTAAACATTATGGCTCCTTCTACAAATGTGCTGCTGGCTATTTGCACAATTAATACAAGAGAATGAAATAGGATTCACGAGAAAAGGATTCACAGAAAGTGCTTGGATGTAACAGAAAAGAACAAGAACAAAACGAATACACTTAGAACAATCAGATAAACATGCAATTTTGTATCTCTGTGCTCCCACGTGGGTTATGATGCTTTCCCTTTCAGATGTCCCCTTAGGCATGTTGCAAGTAGGATTTCATTTAGCTGTTTGTTCACTCACAAACAGGCTTCCCAAAAGGCAAGTCTGTGTCTGTTTAGGACATTGCTTCTCCTTTGAACGTGTCTAGTTCCCATCAAAAAACAATCTCTACCTCTTCATCCCCCTTTAAAGAAAACAAGTGAACTATTCTTGCAAAAAAAGTGTTTGTGTGATTGGGAGAGTGGGATGTCATGAAATTAATAAAAGAATATCAGAATAACAATGAGAATAAAATTATGCAGAGAAAGTATAGTAGAAGTAAACATTATAAATTCTCCTGCCCTCAGTGAGGAGGTGCCATCAGCAGGGACAGAGAGCCCAGCCCCTGCCCCACACAGCACCCCAGTCTGCAGCCAGGCTCCGCTGGACTTAGCGTGGAACATTAGCGTGAGCAAGGCTGCACTGGAGATTCAGGCATCTGGCCACCAGCCAGCAGAACAGAGTGGCCTGGAGCAGAGCATGGCTACACAACTAGAGACAGCAACTCAAGGATGAACGGAAGAGACCTGGATTTCTATCCCACACAGCCCTTGCTGCCTCCCCAGCCGCTCCTCAAGTCCCCTGGTGTCACCCTGTTCTTCTAAGTTCTTCTAGGCCTTCTGATGTTTGCATTCTTGTAATGAAGTTTCTCACACAGTTTTATGTAAATAATTATTATTTTTACATTCCTCTCTGGAGGAGGAGAAATTTGATGGACTGTTGTCTTGTCCAGTGTCATTGGAGAGGTGGCACTTTCATCCTCCAATCCACTGTCACTTTTGTAAGTCTATAAATATTGGAGTCAGGAAATAAACTTTCCTTCTTTTTCTTCTTCTTACCTTGGAGTCCAGTAATTCGTGTCCTATTGTGACATCCTGGGAGTGCACACCCTCAGTGAGCAGCAGGAGGGGGCAGAAAGGGGGTCAGTACTGCCACAGGAAGACAGCGAGGAGGGGCCTTGGCTGGAGAGCTTGAGCTTTCCCAGTTGGATGGGGCAGAAGACCAAGAGCTATCTAAAGAAGAAAGGAACAAATACCAATAAGTGACTCAAGGGAAGGCCTGCGCAGAGCCAGAGCTGACCCCAGGAGATGCTGGTTGTTACAAGGAAATTTCCAAGGGGGAAAGCCTGCAGGGAGCAGAAGCTGACCCCAGGGAAATGCTGAACATATCACTTCATATCAGAAACTATACCTTATGAAGTACCAGAATGTATCCCAAGGGGAAGCCTGCTATGAGACAGAGCTGTCCCCAGGAGAGAACAGTGACTATTCAGAAGTTTTCCAAGGCCAAGCCTGCAGTGAGTGAGAACACTCGCACTCCCCAGTGAGATGCTGGTAGCCACCTGGAAAAATCCAGAGGGGAAGCTTACAGTGGGCCAGAGCTGTCCCAGGGAGCTGTTGGTAGCTATTAGGAAGCTTCCCGGGGAAAGCCTGCATTAAACAGGAGCTGACCCCAAGAGAATCTCATAGCTACCAGAATGTATCCTAAGTAAAAGCCTGCAGTGAGCCAGAGCTGTCCCCAGGGAATGGCAGTAAATAGCTGGATGTCTCATAAGGGGAAGCCTGTAACGAGCCAGAGCTGACCTAGGGGGATGATGAGATGAGATGACATGAGATGAGATACCAGAAGTGTCCCAAAGGGAAGCCTGTAGTGAGGCAAAGCTGTCTTGGGGAAATGCTGGTATCTGCTGGGAAGTTTCCTAACAGGAAGCCTGCAGTGAGCAAATGTGGTCCCGATGAGAAGCTGGTAGCTACTAGAACCTATCCCAAAGGAAAGCCTGCAGTGTGCCGCAGCTGACTTGAAGGAGATGCTGGTAGCTACTTGGAAGTATCCCAAGGGGAAGCCTGCAATGAGCCAGAGTTGGGGATGACAGTGTCTATCAGGAAGTGCTGTAAAGGGAAAGCATGCAGTGAGGCAAAGCAGGACCCTGGAGATGCTACCAGGAAGTATCCCAATGGGAAGCCTGCAGTGAGCTAGAGCTCTCCACAGGAGATGCTGGTAGCTACAAAAAACTGTCCCAAGGGGAAGCCTGAAGTGAGCGAGTGTTTTCCCCAGGAGAGTCTCGTAGCTACCACGAAGTACCTCAAGAGAAAACCTACAGTGAGCCAGAGCTAACCCCAGGAGATGCTGGTATCTACTGGGAAGACTCCCAAGTAGAAGCCTGCAGTGAGGCAGAGCTGTCCCAGGGAAGTGCTGATAGCTACGAGAAAGTGTTCCCTAGGGAAGCCTGCATTGAGCCTGAGCTGGCCCCTGGAGATGCCGGTATCTGCCGGGAAGTATCCAAAGGCAAAGCCTGCACAGCTGCCCCAGCCCTCAGCTCTCCAGTTGGGAGCCCAGGCCCTCAGGCAGCAGCCAGCTTCATCTCAGAAATGTCCCTCCCACCTCTGGCTAGTGCTGCGGGCACCACGCAGCCTCCTCTGGTGCCCGTGCCTGGCGGCACAGCCAGAAAATGAGTGCCTGCTGCCCGCGCCAGGCCAGGCCCCACAGACGGTGGCTGCCATGCAGCCTGCCCGGCGTCCTGAGGGAGCCGCACGGGCTGCCTTTGCCTGGACATGTCCTTGCAGGCGGAGCAATCCCAGCTGCTGTGGATCACCCCAAGCGGGTCTCCCCAAGACCAAGTGCTGTCATACCTTTGTGGCCAGCCCCAAACCAGCACCCATGGGCTGGTGCCAGATGGTTCAGCAATGAATCACAGAGAGTCATAAGGGAGGGAGGAGACCTTGAAAGTCATTCAGTCCCACCATGACCCCAGCACCACCAGCATCACCCCTAAACCATGTCCCCAGCTGCCACATGCAGATCACTCTTAAACACTTCCAGAGATAATGACTCCACCACTTCCCTGAGCAATTTCTTCCAATGCCTGACCACTTTGACAGGGGAAAATTGTTTCTGATATCTAATCAGAACCTCTCCTAGTGGAATTTAAAGCCATTTCCTCCCATCCTGAAAGGATTACTTTCGATCCTTTGGAACTTTATCCATGAGGAATGGGCACAGACAGGAGGTACTGCTCCCAGGATCTGACTGCACACTGCAGGACAGTTCATCCAAACCAAATAGAAGCTGGTTTTAAGAAAAAGTAGCAATAAAAAAAAAAGAAACTAAAAAAACACACCCAAGCAAACAAACAAAACAACCCCTCTCCCAAAAATAAACACAGAAAAAGAAAAGAACGAAGAATAGAAATAAGAATAATAAGAAAATGGAAAAGAAAAAAAGAAAAATAATCAGAATCTGAATCACAATCACATGATTTTAAAAAGTAGTAGTAAATAAGAAGAATAATAAGAAAAAGGATAAGAACAAAAATGTGAAAAAGTATAATAAAAAAACAATAAGAAGATTAAAATAAGATAAAATAGTAGTAATAGCAGGAAATAATTAGAAGAAGAAGTAAAAGAAAAATTATAAGAAAAAGAATATTATTAATATTAATAATAATAATAATAATAATAATTTCCTATTTCTATCTCTCTCCCTCACATTTCTTGTTAAATAAAATCTATGTTAAATAAAATCTGTATCTTGTCCTCATACGGTTGCCTTTGCAGAGGCATCTCTCCATAGTCTGATTTTAACACTTGAAATGGGCCTCACTGGAAGGGCTGAGAATCAGACCAATTTCATCTGTTCCCACTCAGAAGATATTGTTGGCAGCAGTCCTAATGAAACCTCAATTAGTGTCAATATGGGAATTGCCAACAGTATAATAGTAAGCTTCTTGTGAAAAAAAATTATTTCTAGTTTGTTCTTCGATGAGAGAGTGGCTATGGAATTGAAAAACTTAATTCCATCTTATACTGTTTCACATATCCAAGTGTTTTGCCACCACTAGTGGAAGCGACTAGCACTTGTAACACCTTTCCTTGCTGGCTGGCATGTTCCTCTTCTTTGTAGCTCTTAGTGTTTCCTGGTTTTCCCATTTGGTAAGTCACGGTTTGGTGACTCTCTGCTTGATACAACATGAAATAATGGAACTAGGAATGTAGCAATTTAATCCTTTTTCTAAACCAAACTTGGTGTTTATTAACTATGAACAGAGACCCAAATATATTGGATTATGATACTTCATCAAGTGTTGTGAACTCCCCATGTGTGGAGACGCAAGGCTTGACTCCATGTTTTCAGAAGGCTGATTTATTTTACAATGATATATATTATATTAAAATACTACATTAAAACTATACTAAGACAATAGAGAGAAAAGACTCATCAGACAGCTAGAAAGAACAAGAATAGAATGAATAACAAAATCTTGTGACTCTCAGAGTCTGATGCAGCTGCATCTGTGATTGGCTCTTAATTAGAAAAAACCAACATGCCCCAATCACAGCTGCACCTGTTGCATTCCACAGCAGCAGATCGTTATTGTTTACATTTCTTTCCTGAGGCCCTCAGTTCCTCAGGAGGGAAAAATCCTAGCAAAGGATTTTTCATAAAATATCATGGCTACAGTCAGGCCCATTGCAGACCACATTGAAAGAAGAAAGAGAACTTTGCCTACCAGAAGGCTTGGTTTCCAACTTTTTGAAAGGGCTCAAAGCTTGCTGGAACATATAAATCATAGAATATGCTGAGTTGGAAGAGACCCATAATGGATTTGTTCAGTGGTGGATTTGATTGAAGCATATTTCATGGAATAAAAACTTCTTTGTCTGGAAATCAACTTTTAATGAAGTTCTTTCTTGTTCATTTAAGGCTAACTACTTGTATAAATGTTCAAAAGCTCCAGTAAATATGCAAAGTAGTTGGGAAAAAAAGTTATTGATGGAGTTGGTCACCCAACATTAGAAGTGGAAATATACTGTACAGTTAAAAATACAGGAAGGTATGAGCTGTTTCTTCCTGTTTTATTTATTTTACTAGGACAATATCAGGGAGAGGTACTATTCTTTTCACATCCCAAGAAACATTTTGTTTTCCATTTTTATGATGAGAAATAAATCCCTGTAACTCAACAAGTGAGTATTGTAACTTGGAAAAAAAAAAGCTGTCACGAAAAGTTAGACTGTGGCAGCAACTATGAAAACTTTATTTTGCATTAATTAGACAATATTTTATGAGTGGGATCTGATAGAATATCTTTGTATAATTTTTTTTCCTGTCTTAGTGGTCACGTAGGTTTTCCTTACACCCCATACTAACTTTACAAGTTCATTTTCGTTTTATCTTTTTCCTTAGTTTTCAGAACCTTATGTTTCTCTTTGTGTGACACTTTTTCACAAAAATGCAGTACAGGTGAAAGTATAGGTGAAGGCACTTTTTTACACTGAGCTGATAGGTTGTTGCAGGTGATATTGAAGTCAAACGTATCCATTTAGCACCTGCAATGCAAAATTGATGACTCATCTCTTCCCCGGCCTGAAATATTCAAGTTAGGTCTTTGCAGCTCTAGCTTTTGTGGAGCAATTATTTTTAATTTCCCTGAGTTAAACTCCGGTTCACTGCATTCTTGAATTATGCGTAACTTCTTTGATATCCACTGGATCTAAAGCTAATACTGTTAATGCAGGCAGCTCTGTGAAATTTGTAAATTATGTCTTCCTAAAGTGAATTTTCTTAATACCATTTATTCTTAATCTGTACAGAAAGATAGGTTTAAATTATCTAAGACAAATGTAGCTGATCATGAGAGATTTCCTTAAGCACGAATGCTGATAAATTATGGTACAACAGGCTACCAACAACTGCAATAAAAAGTTTCCTAATGACTTTATGGTCCTTAAAATAACTCCATTTTATTCTGATAGCATAATATGTATATATAAAGCAGATCTGTCAGAGAATTTTTGCCTATGTAGTTATAATTTAGGTCAAAAGCCCTACATCACACGCTCCACCCCCAACACCTAAAAAAGAAAGAGGAAAACCAGGTTTTATTTTATTTGATTTAAGTATTTTCTGCAGTAAAGATATTTCTAAAGGTCCTAAAAGATACCCAGTCTCATGTTCAAAGGGTTGGGTTACTCTCCTAACTTTTCTGATTGCAGCAGTTTCTGCAGCAAAATGAGCGAGGTTTCCTTATCGTTCACGTGCACTTGTTGAACAGAGTTTCTGCCTTTGTTTTACAGTTGATTTAGATAGGAGGCCATTGCTTTACAGCACGAAAAATAAGAATAGAGCAGGGTGCAAAAGAAGAATAAAAATGAAAACTGTGAGGAAAGAAAAGGAAATCTCAGAACTGAGCAGAAAATGGAAATAGAATTAAAATAGAAGTTGAAAATTGTTGAAAGAGGAAGGAAAGTTTCATTCCGACACTGTAAAAAAGAGGAAATACTGTGACAAGCAAAAGAGAATGAAAGAAGGGGATGAGATGGAAGTGGTGGGTAGTACAGAGTAAAACGAAGTATGCAAACATCCTGCTAGAGGAAGAAGGAAAAGATGGTGTGAGAATAGAAAAACAAGGTGAGAATACATGGCCAAAAAAAACAACCCAGACGAAAGGAGCACAATAACTCATCTCCATCTATTAATTAAACTTCGACAAAAAAAGGTTGTTATAATATTTTCGAAGGGAAGAAAATTTTGGCAAATTATTCTTTATCAGTTTAGTTGCAACTACAATATACTGTCAGTAAAACCTTCTGAGTCATATGCTGGATGTGTGCACAGTAAATTCACCTTTGACCCGAAATGTAATTTCTACATTTGTTAGGTCCATCCAGATATTATCATATATTATACTTTCAGTCAAGCTTCTGCTGATACCTGTATTACTTGTTTTCACATTACATATAATATTTGTTTTCATGAATTGTGACTTGAATGTAATATTATCTTTAGACTCAGTGCCTGACTTTTTGGAGCCAGGATAAAACAGTCCCCAAATACAGCAATTCTTGGGAATCAGACCACTTATTGCAGCTTCTGTAGGTGCTCCCTGTAAGGGATCATGTAAGCACTGTGGACAGTAAAAGTGATAGTGGGAACTGCTTGGGTTTAAGCATTTTGTATCAAACTGTATCTGAAAGAGAATTAAATTCCTATGAACATGTAATAAGACCACGGAAGTATAATATTTAAAAGACCTGTTTTCTCTTTGGAAATTCCAACTGAAATAAGCCTATTTTTTTCACATTCATTATTAGAAGAAATCAAATATGTGTACTCCCAGTCAGTATCAAACAACTGAAAAAATTAAAATTTTTAAAAATAAATTATGATTTTTTGATACATTGAGTACACACTGAAATGGCAATACTGTGTTTGCATAGCTGTGATATGCAAGCATGAGGTTAGAACCAAGAAAATATTTAGGTACTACTATCTATCTCTTAGGAAAGAAGGTGTCAGGGGAAGAGAAACTCATCCCACCTGCAGAACCTGTTGAATCAGTGCTGTGTGGCAGCTTGGCTATTGGGGGAACATCACTTGCCATAGCAAAGGCTGGCACCACCATTAGCCATATCCCATTGCACTTATATATTGCACTGCTGAAACGTGAGCAGGTACACATGGCTTTTGTCATTTGGTTTATTTCATCCCAGTTATCATAATTACTGCAGAATTCTGAAGCCAGTTGTATTAAATTTACCTCATACAATACACCCTTCACCCCATTGCCTGTAGCAGTCTTTGTGCCCTGTGCTATACTTAAAATAGGTCAGAAATTATTCTGATTTTTCATTTTCACCTGGCATTCCCAGTTATAGGAGTCACCTAAAGAAACCACTCTCAACGGTTGCTCTGTGGAGTTGTGAACAAATTTCACCTGCAAAACTGAAATTATTGAAAGAAGTTATGCCTATATCACCAGCTGAGTTATCACTCAAACAGGTACTGTTTCATTTTTGGTTTTTATAAATGTACTCTGTAGACATCATACTAACTATATATGTACATAAGCATACAGGTCCCTACAATATAGTCCTTATGAACTGTGTTTTTCATGTTTTGTTAGCTTGCAAGGCCAAAGTTTTAACAAATGCTAGTGCAGAATTCTAACACCATTAACATTAAATTACGTAAAAATATTATTTAAAAGAAGAATTATGGAGATTTAAGTTAAAAACATATGTTAATAGAGAGGAATAAATCAGTACACTGAAGATGGTGTCAAGGAATTGTGTTACACAACAATAGATTAGAACATGATTTTGTATTAGTAGATGATAAATATTAATAATTGATATACCATACAAAACAACAAAACGTGTAACAAATTCCCAGGAAAACATAAAATATTTGGGAATAGGTTGCTTTAAAATGAATTTGTGACACTAGAGGGGAATACAGAGAGCAAGAAGGATGGGTGAGAAAGATGGGATCAACCGCCTCTTTTTTTTGTTTAGCCATGTATTGCATTAAAGAATGTATCTGCACAAGATGTCTACGTTAGGGCTGTGATTTCTATTTTGTGTGCTGGTGACCTGAACAAATAGCTGAGATCAATTCTCCTTCTTTTTGCTTTTCCTCTAACTTTTCCAAATTATCTCCCAGAGCTGTTAATAATGCCTCTTATTAACAATATAAAAATTCTGGAAGTTAACAAAGTGATTTAAATGTTTTTAAGCAAGACATTCTTCCTTGTGATTTAATCTTCTGCTTGAATTCCCATAAAATTATACAAGTCTATTATCTGTGAAGGAACTATGATGATTAGATAGAACATTTTTTTAAATTGATTTTATTTTCCTTTTACTATGATGAGCCTGTAATTTTTTTTCTATCCTCTTTCTACTATTCTTCCCCCTCGTTTCTTTTTTTTTTCTGTTCACTCTTGGCTACCATAATTATAATAATAGTAAATCAGGCTCTCAAAACCCACATGGTGCCCCTGTAATGAATCAGGAGATTAGGACAGTAGTTGCAGCAACCTTTTTTGAACCTAAAATAATCTACCTCCTGGAGGACTGTTCTATCATGTGTTGGCAATGCATAGAAAGGAATGGAAATGCATAGAAATATTGTTGTATTAATACCTGCAAAATAAATTTGAGAAAATAATTAGATCAATATTTACAGAGCTTGTGATTAGGATTGGCTTTCTTCCCAGTCAAAGAAATCAATTGCTTTTAATATTATGAAGAACCAATAAAGGCAACTGAGTTTATTAACTCATCAAAGTGGATCTACATATTCAGATCTAAATGAAAGATACTTCATTTACAATCATCCCTTCTTTTCTATAACTGCACTTTCTTAGCTCTTTCTTATCACATTTTTGTGTGATAAGAAAGAGCTCAGTTTGCTCATGTTTCTCTAGTCATTTGCAAGCAATTCAGTGAGAAAAGAATGCCTGAACTCTCTTCAATTTCAGGTTCCTTGGTCCTTGAAAAAGGCATTTCCATGCTGTGGCAGCTGAAATAGAGCAACTAATCCCAGTGATGGAAGAGCATTCCTGTAGCTCTCATATGAGTTAGCAGGCTGTGGTAAAGCACGGTAGGAAACCAAGCACTTACCCCGCCTGGTAAGAACTACAGACATTTCATCTCCGCTGTTCCATGTTATTCAGTGGCCACCATTAGCAGGAGGTTTTACCTTGGGGCACAACTGAGTCCACCATGGAAAATAAATAAATTAATAAAATAGCTAGAGTGAAATAGAGCAAGAAAATATATATTTCTGTTAGTAAGAGATGAAGTCCATCACCCATGAAGGCAGAAAGTTCTCCTTGCAAAATCATTAGTACAGCTCTGGAATAAGTCTACACAGCCCTTCTGTGCTAGATCCTTTCCTGCACTGCAACTGGCAGTGACAGGGACATTACCTAGAGCAGCTTTAAACCAGCTTTTCATCTAAATCACCTTTCTCTTACTTGTACTGCCTAAAAAAATGAGCTGAAATGTAAGAGACCCTGCAACACACTGCCCAAAAATTATTGTCTACAAATTAGCTAATAGTCTGGCAGTTGTTTTTTAGGTAGACATATGTAGAAGGACATCCAATTTGTTCTGCAAATAATAAAAATCTTAGAGTGACAGTGAGCAGCTGCAAATGAACCAGCATCTGGATCTTTCAGCAGAAGAACACAAGGCTTCTGTTCTAATCATTATTTGAGCCTGACTCTTCAAAAGATAGTCTCAGGAGTACTTTCTCTGCCTGTCATGGAAGCTGTTGCAGAAAATACCTGGATGTTCCCTGGAGCATGGATCCTGGAGGATTTGGGCTAACTGGTTTTCATTGCCCATATACTGAGAGATGACAGTATCCACCATCCCCTGTTAGAATCAACATATTTAATCACTTCTAGAAAATTAAGATATTAGGTGATTTGTGCACAATCTGCCAGTTTCCTCCCTTCCTAGTTTCTTCCAGGGGGTGAGGACTCCAGAGAGTGCTGCATGACCTAGCAATAAGCAACTTTGCTCCTTGCTTCCCAGCTAGATCTTTATCCCAGAAAACAAAATACAGTAAACTGAAAACAAATCAAGCGGATGCAGCAGCTGCCAGAAGTACCACAGGTGCTGCACGGTTTTATCATGGAGTCACTATCTCTTAGTGCAGCTGTCTTCCTTGAGGCTGTGAGAGCTTCTGCATGGCCAAAAGGCTTATGTGACAGCAGCCTACTGACACACTCACATGCTAGCTCCAGCTTCCCCTAACCCAGGTTCCTGCCTCCAAGATATCACTGCTGCCTGTTCCATACCTTCAAGCTGACCCAACCCGAGTTGGGTTTTTAACACCTACTCCACTCTAGGTAATACTGGCAACTTAAGAAAATTAATCATTCTTTCCTTCCTCTCCCATTCACTTTTGTCATTTACTCAAGCCAAGACGGTTGCAAGTAGATTGCTGTCTTTTTTCAAGCAGGTAACTTGCTTCAGATTTAGGATCCATGATTCAGTACAATGTCTGGAAACTGCTCATGGACCATATTCTGCTAGGATTATTGGCTTCCCTGACAGGCTTAGTTGGAACGCATGCTTTATAAAAGCTAAGGCAAAGGGTGGAAGGTAAGATGGGAGCATATCCTATGCATGTTAATCAGAAATCTAATTGGAGAATTATCAGACTTAAACTCATTGTTAATCCCCAGAGGAGGTGGTAGGTTGGAAGAGTACACTACTGAAAAATATTTAGGTGTTGAAACTCACTGCATAGGTTTCAACTCCTTGTCTACTTACTACTTTAGTGCCCATTGTGATGCTTTCCTGATTTTTAAAATCCCTAAAAGGGCATTCAGGGAATACCTTCTCTGAAAGATGACCATTGTCTTTGTGTGTATCTTAGACAGTTGCAGTCACTTCAGTCATGAGTAATGGACTAAACCACAGCTACTTTTGGTCCATCACATTGCTGTTGATACACCAAAAGAGCACCCCTTTGCCCAAAAGAGAATATTACTTTCTTTTAAGTGTTGACTCTTGATTTCTTCCTCCCAAGAAAAATCTTCTCATTGCTTATATTGACAAAAAACCATCAGCATAACAAAAGAGTTGGCTTTAGGCAAGCAGCTAGAGAATTAATTACTTGAGAGAATCATATATTTGGACACCTTTTTGGTCAGTTCTGAGTACTTTGGAAATCCTGCATCAAAATAGATCTTTTTCTGCAGAATATCTGCCAAAAACTGGTAAAAAGCAACAATTATGCTTAAAAGTACTACATCAAAAATTTCTGAGACAAACCTTAGGTTTGAGGTTGATTATGAAATACTGTTTTGGGGAAGTGAACTGGCAAAAAGTTTGAGAGACCAGTTTTTTGGGATTAAGTAACTACAAATCCTATTCAGCTGTGTCAACTAAAAGTTTAATCCTTCATGAATCCCTACCAAAATATAAAAATCACATTCTTGGAGAAAAAGCCTTAATTTGAAAAGCTATCACAGTATGTACTAATCAACCCTCTTCCAGAGAGTCATTACAGATACGGCAACAGCTGAATGAGCATGAAGTCTGAGAACAAGGAAACTGCTGACAGTTTTTGGAAATACAAGGTCCATCTGAGAAAAAATATTTGTTATATGTTTCTAGGTAATGAATGTTGTACTTAGGGGAGAGGACTAAGGTTAATATGTGCAAACTAGCGAGCAGGCTTCTGATTTTCCCCCTTCTTTTTTACATAATTACCACCTTTCTGCATATTATTCTTTCCCTTTTAACAGCTGAATAGAATAGTTTTATAGATAGGGAATGACAAATCGAGCAATACATTTTTTGTCAATTTATCAAAGATATTTTTCAAGTGAAAGCTGAGGCATTGTTAATAGCAACATTTTTTTTGTTCTAAGATTTCATTTATCATGCCAAGAAAGGAGGGGAAAATATTTCATAAATTAATGTTTATATGGTTTAATGGTACATCTACTTGTCAGCTCAGTGCAGGAGACAGTAATCTAAGTTTATAAAATGTTCATATAGAAATAAACCACAAGGCAGGAAAAATTCAGGCTCTCAAACCTCAGTGTTATTTCCTGAATGGTAAATCACTAAGAGTCATAGAGTGCACAAAAAGTAACCAATTTATTTACCAGCATTTACTGAAATGAATAAGAGTTATGTAGCAGATATTTTGAGTAAGACGTAATGAAAATATTTTTCTCACATTACACTCTGACTTAAGAAATAGATAACATGGCATTATTTTTATTAGCATGAGTTTCATTCTGCTAATTCTTAAAACACCAAAAAAGAGTGAGGGCCTTCAAAGATCCTGCATGTACACATATTTACAGGAAAACTAGAGAAGCTGGTGAAAGAAAAGGAGATAAAATGGATGACACTACTCTTAAAGCACATCATGCCCAGGAAAAGACTGCACACTTCCAGCGCTCTTTAACACCTTTGTAAGCAGCATGGACAGAGGGATTGAGTGCACCCTTAGCAAGTTCAGCAACACCAAGCTACATGTCCACATGCTGGAGGGAAAGGATGCAATCCAGATGGACCTTGAGAGGCTTGTGAGGTGGACCTGTGTAAACCTCCTGAAGTTAAACAAGGGCAGGTGCAAGGTCCTGCTCCTGGGTCATGGCAACCCTGATACCATTACAGACTTGGGGATGAACTGGTCAAGAGCAGCCCTGCTGAGCAGGATGTGAGGGTGCTGGTGGACAAGATCCTGGACATGAGCTGGCAGTGTGAACTTGCAGCCCAGAAAGTCACCCAGATCCTGGGCTGCATCAAAAGCAGCATGGCCAGCGGACAGAGTGGGGGGATCTTGTCCTCTGGTCTGCTCTTGTGGAATCCCACCAGGAGTACTGTGTTCAGCTCTGGAGGCCCAACTTAAGAATAATTTAAACTTCCTGTATTGAGTCCAGAGGAGAGCCACAAAGTTGACCAGCACTTCTCCTACAAAGACAGATTGAGAGGTGGAGCTATTCAATCTGGAGAAGATAAGACTCTGGAGGAAAATTATAGCAGATTTTCAGTATTGAAGGGGTTCTACAACAGAGCTGGAGAGAGCCTTTTCACAAGGGCATGTAATGACAGAATAAGGTGGGATTAACCTTAAACTGAAGGAGAGTAGGTTTAGATTAGCTATTGGGAGAAATTCTTTCCTGTGAAGGTGGTGAGGCTCTAGGAAAGGTTGCTCAGAGAGGTTGTGTACTCCCCATGTGTGGAGGTGCTCAAGACCAGGTTGGACAGGGTTTTGAGCAATATGGTCTACTGAGAGGTTCCCTGTCCTTGACAGGGGTCAGAACTAGATACTCTTTAAGGTTCCTTCCAACCCATTCTACAATTCTGTGTAATAATTGTGACTGTGTTCATAACACTGGACTAGTGGAACCTCTCAGCAGTGACCTGCACTGCAACACATTAAACACTGTAACACTGTAAAACTACCCAAGACTAGATGTGTGACTAGGAGAGTGAAGGTATACAAGTACTCAGAGCCAACACATAAATATTTTAAATTAACAGTTCTGGTTAGATTTATTGCTGATCATCATTTTCACCAAGGCCATCCACTTAGCATTAATTCTTACCAGTACTTCATGTCTGTGTGTGTGTGTGTTAAGGGAGTGTTTGGACTCTTGCCTGGGCCATGATTCTGTTCTGCCGAGCTGTGCCCAGAGACAGAGCCTATGACTGTCAGGTGTACATATAAATGATTTAGTGGAGGTGTAGTGTATCTATCAGCAGTTTCCAATTTGTGCATAAGACAAGCTATAGGAGATGTTTAGGGAGTGTAAGGCCTAATCAGCTGAACCACACATCTGCAGGAGGGACCAGAGCACCAGCACATTGCTGCCTTCATATCTTGCATGCCTGAGAGCCCTGAGTACAAGCTGTCCTTATGTCAGACTGCTCAGCTGGTGTCCACAGTGGGACATGTACTGTGGTTGCCACTTCTCTCCAGGCTGGTTTTATGCAGCAACATTCATGCCCTGGGAGCCTGATGCTTCTCAGTCTTCATTGGGGCTACAATAATTTGAGAATTTTTCCAGACATGATCTGCCCTTGACATTTCATTTATCTGGTCGCAGTAAAGTAACAGTATTCTATTTCAGTAAGGCTTTTAAAACAAATATAGGACCTCTTCAGTCAATACAGAATGATGTGGTTTACTTTCAAAAGTAAATAATAACGTTTTAAGGTCCTTTTGCCTGCCTTCTCAGCTACTTTCCTCTCTCTCTGTCATACTTCTAATAAAGTGCTCATCCAGATCACAGTAAGAGTCCTACCACAAAGACCTACCATTCTTTTAATGGCTAAAAAGAGAAGTTTCCTTTTTACTAAAACTCCTTCTGTGGGGAAAGTTTTCAAGACCAGCCTTAACATTTTTGTATATTTTTTCTTCCTGGAAGGCATACTGGTGCACTAAGAATGTCTTGCGTTTTTAGGCATTATTCAACTTTCAGGTCTGAGTGAATGTTCTACGTATATCCCATCTTCATATCATCACAAGACTCTGGTACTTGCTACATCCTCCAGCACATCACAGGCAGTAGGCTGTAGACAGCTTCAGGAATTTTCCTTCCTAAACACTGTAAATATCTTGGAGGTAAAGTTAGTTCTGCACAGCCTGTGAAGTCTCATATATTATCTCATAAGACTTAAAGGCTGGTCTCAGATGCCTTCTTTCCCCATCCATATAATTATAATCCTATGAGGACCATTAATTTTTCAAATTAAAGTTCTGTCTGTAATTCCCAACATGGTGAAAGTTAGTTTTTCCTGTTATTTGCACCATGGAGTTTTTCCAGAAAGAACAACACTAACTTTGCCACATGAATGGGGAAGGAGAGTAAAGGCCAAGTATTATTTATCATCTTAGCCTGGGGGTGTAAAAACAGACTGAGACTATCATATTCCTCCTTTTTTCTTTCAAGGCATTTCTATCATAACATTACTGTATAAAAGATTAATTTCTAGCTTGGGGTATTTTCTTTCTCTTTTGAAGTTGAAAAACTTACTGAATTTAAATAGGAAGATAAAAAATAGTTTTCTTAACCGCTACAGTACAAACTGCAGCATATTAAATTGTCCAGATGTTTCTCATGGTGTGAACAATCAGAATGCCTGACAGAATGGAAAGTCTTTGTGTGTACATTACATTGCATACATAGTTAGAAATGCCTCCTGAAAGGAAGCAAAAGAAGCTCCATCTCTGTCCAAAATCCCCAATGATGTATTACTATTCTTCCTGTTTGTTCATGTCACCCTTAACCCAATCATCTTCCTATGGAAAGGACTCCCCTACCAGCAAGATGTGCATATATAGCAGCAACTTGTTCTAGTTCCCCATAATCTAAGAAAATACAGTGAGGTCCCTGAAGTATGCTTCCACTTGGACTCTAAGTCCAGAATGAAACCAAGTCAGGTTTTCAGAGTAATGTCCCCTCTTTTGAGGAACCTTAGGGACTTCTTCTCTGGTACCTATCTATTTTCTTCTTTCACTATTTCCTCATCCCATGACAGAGGAATTCCTCCTTCTGGGTGAGCATACCACTGTAGTACCCTCATAAGAACATGTGTAATGCTCAGCTTGTTGGGCATGCTGAGCAGCTCTTGAATTGCACAGGAAAGGCTGCAGGACTAACTGATCAAATTCTTATGCAGACATGGAAGGGAGATTTTTTGGGGGGTTATCAGTGAAGTATTCAC
Organism: Passer domesticus; assembly: GCF_036417665.1. Lineage (NCBI taxonomy): Eukaryota > Metazoa > Chordata > Aves > Passeriformes > Passeridae > Passer > Passer domesticus. Next base: position 62,628,455 of record NC_087476.1, on the reverse strand, counting down.
TGTGATAATGGTACAGTGTTCTCTGAGATACTCAACCACTTCTGCTTTCAGCACTGGTCATACAGAGGTTATGACTTTCTGTCCTGACAGAAACACCATGATTTGCAGATTATGTGATTCTTCTGTTAATGAGTCTTCAAAAGCAAGATGGATTTTCCACCTTCTTTACTGCAAAAGTTCTGATGATTATAGTGAGAAAAGACTGTGTATGGAAAGCAAAATGGTCTCATTTATGAGTGCCCAGCAAATACTTTTCTTTTAAAGGACTGCATAAATATCCAGGCATTCGGGCTGTGCAAAACTCTGGATGAGGACATAGACATGAGCAACAGAGCAACACACTCTGTAGAAGGTGAATTGCACATTTATGCTAGGTGGAGTGGGTTGCAAATTAAATGAACACAATCCTGGAAGATATGTCTAAACTACATTTGGATGAATAGTTACAGCCAGATGAAGCACGCTCTTAATTTTTAATCTTAACTTTTACATTAACTTTGTTACATTAAATTAACATGATTAATATTTAATATCTTAATTGATTCATCAGAAGACTGATAGTGATCTGGTTTTATGGGATTTTGTCAAGTGCATTTTCGTGGTGAGTCCGGTGCTGTTATCCATTCCCACTTCTGACCAATGCCATAAGGCAACACACCCTCTGAAGGGTACAGAAGCCCACAGCAGTCCTATGGGAATGTCTACTCAGCAGTATCAGGTATGAGATTTACTCTGCTTCTCTGTAATTATGGATTGTGACAATTTTGTATCTTTTCAAAACTATTTGTGACTTAGCAAAAAAGTGTGAAACAGATGCATTGCAAAATGAGTGTTTTCCCATTGATTACACCCCAGCAGTATATTCTGCTCACTTAGCAGACATTGTTTGCTGCATTTTTGAAAACCCAAGAGAATGTAGAAGTCTCAAACTTGACAATTTCTCTTATTCTTTATGAGTACTGCACGCAGACATTGATCCAGCAGGATTACATGGAAGACAGCTACAAAAAAGGAAAGTTTTAATCTATCTGACATGTCTGAAGGGTGTACCCAAGGACTACACCTGCTGTGTATATTCTTGCTTCAGTAAGAAGAGAAACTGCTTTGCATTGAAACATTCTCTTAGTTCTGCCATCGTGCAAACTCTGGGAAGACACTGAAGTGTTCTAATGTCCTATGGCTTCACTCGTTCAGGGTCTGATATTAGACTGTGTCAGAAAATATCTTTATTTTCACCTGACAGACTGATGAAATAAGCACTTTTGCTTTCTGCCTTTCAGGCAAATTACTGTGTTGTGCTTGTTCATATCAATGTCTTTCACATTAAATAAAAGCCATACATAATGTTGCTAAATATAAAGGCAATTCTCTAGTAAAAATTTGCAGTATACATGTCTTGACACATATCACTTTTGGATATATACACTTTTACACATATCATTTTTACACATATTACTTCTACAAGGGGACTGTCAAACAGTTCCCTATATTTAAGATTTATGCCATGGAGTTTAAACTGGGCAGTTTGGGTTCACAGATCATAGAATCACAGAATAGTCTAAGTTGGACTCACAAAGATCATAAGTCCAGCTCTTAGGTGAATGGCCCATACGGAGATCAAACCCACAACCATCACATTGTTAGCACCGTGCTCTGACCAACTGAGCCAAATGGAAATGTTCTCCTCAAAACCAGAAAATCTCTGTCAGTAAATAAAATATCTAATTTTTATCTGCATTTTTTTATTAGATTTAAGAAATATTGTAATTTTTCTTAAGTGTATAATTTGTTTTTTCACATCAAATGTGATATTTTCAAGAAAAAAATGTTGATACTTTTGCATAATTTCTTTTCTTGGGAGCAATTTCCATTTTTAAGACAATCCTAGTAGAAAATATCACACTGGATATTTTGGTTTTTAGTTGTTCTTAGTTGGTTTTGTGTTTCTGTGGGAATTATAGAAGCTAAATGAGATGAATAAATGGATTTTTAACAGGCTTATTACAATGAACACTTGCCAACATGTTCTCAGCTTGAAACATGAAGCTCTTAAGATTTAATTTTTAGCTGCCTTTCTCCAAAAGTAAAATTTAATTAGAACCCAATTATACTGAAATTGAGGTAACTGCTGAGGTAGTGCAATGGATACTCAGTCCCATACGGTCTGATTTATAATCCACAAGAACATTGAAGAACTACCTTATTGTTTTCTCTATATTTATATTTATATTTCCTATTAACATACATTAGAATTCCATGGCTGCTTTTCATGTATTTGAGAAAAGTTTAAAAATAAAGTTATATAAGAATGTCTATTTTACTATATATTTATTATGGCTTTACACTGCTAAGAATAAACATATATAAATTGATGTTATATTCCACAGTCTGAGAGTTTCTGTGGAAAGGTAAAGAGGAAAGTGAGAAAATCTTTCAGAAAGACCAGTATCATCTTAATTCCTTTGTACAAAATAAAACTTCCTAGAAAATACAAAATAAGGTTTCCTATTTTGTACTCACACCAATGTGAGCCCAACATAATGTTTTTAAACTCATTAATTCTAGTTATTCCAGACTTTAAATGAGGTTTTAACAAATATGTCTAAGCTATATGTGAATCCATTAAAATAAAATTTATTTTAAAATCCCCAACAACAACAAAATAACACAGAGATCCAGACTATATTCTTACCACCACCATTTTTCTTCGAGGGAATTCCTGATGCCTTTAAGGGATTTTTTCTGAGATTTCTAATTAATTACATGACTAGAACTTAGAGCAGAAAGCATCTGCATGCTCTCTCTACATAAGGCACAACATAAGGTACAAGACAATGGAGGATCAGAAGGGTCAAAACCAGTAAGAAACAGAGGCCTAAACAAATGGCCCTTCTTGACTCATGCTCTAATAATTTTTTGGTCAAATTTTGAGGCACAAAATGCTGCAATTCCTTATTTTTTAATGTTTAACAGGAAATGTTAATTAAACGGTAATTATTTACCTACCTGATTAGCATTTCCTATAAGATAATTTGATGTGGACTTAGGTTAGTTTGTTAAGCTCAAGCTTTTTTCTCCAAAAATAATTTTTGTTTTCAAAATTGTTATATTTTAAGAACAATTTTCTGGATGATCCACATGATAAAAAGGTTTGGCAGGTTAGCTAAAAGGCAGTAAGTTAACAAGTACTAAATATTGTGTTATGAACTAAAAAACTTGCCTTTTTCTCCATAATGGAAAGCTCCTCTGACTTCGTCTCATTCTGTGACATACAAGAAGCTTAAAAACATATTTATTGTATCTATTTTCTCCAGTTACATGTCTGATTGCAGATCTGCTATGCCATGGGAATTGCCAACAGCTCTGCTTGATGGCAGCTGAATGTCACTGAATGCTGATACTGTACATCACCACATAACTTCTCAGATCACACTTGCATCTGCAATCCAAGCACTGCCACAGAAAGTGTTCACAGTTCCTAAAGACGAGGAAAGACTCTACAACCCACCATGTAAACAATAATTGATCCGCAGCATTCATACACCCATAGAATTGTTAAGGTTGGAAAAGACCTCTAAGATCATCAAGTCCAATCATAAACCCAGCAGCACCACCATGTTCACCCCTAAACCACGTCCTGAAGTGCTGTAGCCACATGTCTTCTGAACACTTCCAGGTCTGGTGATGCCACCACTTCCCTGGCAAATCTGCGTCAAACTCTTTACAATCCCTTCTGTGATTTTTTCCTAATATCCAATGTAAACCCTCTCTTGAGGCCATTTCTTCTCATCCTGTCACATGTTACCAGGGAGAAGAGACCAACACCCACCTGGCTACAACCTCCTTTCAGATACCTGTGGAGAATTATAAGGTCCTCCTTGAGTGTCATTTTCTCCAAGCTAAACAGCCCCAGCTCCCTCAGCCACTTCTCATAAGATTTTGCTCCAGGAACCTCACTAGCTCTGTTGCTCTTCTCTGGACCTTGTTCAATTAACTAAATGTCTTCAATTCAGTGCTTGATTACGTACTGTTAAAAACTACCAAAAACTCCTTAGCAATGTGCTCCTTTTTTTAGCCCAATTCAGGCTGCTACTGTCATTATAAAATAATCATAAAACATCTTTACATCTTTAAAGAACAGTTCAGAAGTTGGTTAAATTCCTAGCACGCGCTTGCCCATTTGGGAGTCTCACAGGGTGTGATCATCATCATGCTGGTCCTCCCATGCATACTGTGTAAAAGGATCATTTCCTCCTCTCTGCACGTAGTCTCTGTTCTCTATTGCACTTCTGGGCAAAAGAGTCAAACTGGGAGTTTGCATCTGCTCAGGTTTTAATAATATTATTCCAAAATACATCTTGATTAGCTGATTTTCTGGTCAGCTGCTGCTAAATCCTTTCCAGGTATAAGCTGATTTGAAGCTTTGATGTTTAATTGAATGTATTTTTGAGCCTGTTGTTAGTACTGGTCAGTACGCTGGAAAATGAAGCCTGACTTCTTGTGATACAAACGACAGGGTGATGCAGACACTTTTTTTCAACAAAGGCTAAACCCACAAAACTGCTCTTCTATGTAAACAGCACACAGAACATTCAAGAAAACCATAGTAAAAGGTCATTTTTCAAGTGGCAAAGCAAAGATCTCCAAAATAAGTAAATACTGGATTTACAGTGATCCTTACTATGTTTATCTCCTTCCCTGTGCAGTGCATAAAGAGAAGTCCTGTGCAAGGGGAAGAGTTTGTGGTTCTGCAAGTAATGATATCAATAATGTCTCCCTCAAAAGAGACACTGATTTTAGCCTTTTCTTCCTTGTCTGTGCTCTGATCTGCAGCTGAGCCAGACTGCTAGAGCTTATCTATCATAAAATCATGGAAGGGACCTTAAAGATCATCTAGTTCCAATCACCCTGCCATGGACAGGGACAATTTTCACTAAACTAGGTTGCTCAGAGCTCTATCTAACAACATTTGTCTTGAACAATTGTCTTGAACAATTCCAGGGATGGGGCATCCACAGCCTCTCTGGGAAACCTTTTCTGGTCCCTCACCACTTTCTTCCAGTTTAATCCCATTCTCCTTTTTCACTATATGATCTTGTAAATAATGTCTCTCCATCTTTCTCTCAGGCTCTTTCCCTTTTACTCCTAGGGCTTTACCTAACTGCCATAACTTTTCAAACATCTTAGGAAACAAGATCTTTTAAAAGGAAACATCTTTTCAAACACTTAGGAAAGTGACTTGGTAATTAGTCAATTCCCTCAGGACTCTGGGAGGTGTCTCATCAGATCCCATTGACTTACATTCAAGCTCCTCAGGTGGTCATGAACTGATCTTGACTTACAGTGATCTTTACTTCACTCCCTGAGTTCTCAACTTGCTCTTTGTCCTCTTGAGATGTGCGGGAAGAGGGGCTGCCATTGAAGACTGAGGCAAAGAACTTGTTGGGTACCTCAGCCTTCTCTTCTGTTGCTACCAGTTTTCCAGCATTGTTTATCGGGAGGAGTACACCTTCTTTGACTTTGTTTTTTCTAGTTAATATACCTGTAGAAGCTCTTCCTGTTATTTTTGTGTTCCTTGCCAGGTTCAGTTACAGCTTCACTTTGGCCTTCCTCATCCCCTCCCTACACTACCAAATTTCATCTCTACACTCTTCACAGGTTACCTGTCATTATTTACACCATCTATGTATGTGCTTCTTTCCCTGTAGTTTGACAAGCAGTTCCTGACTCAGCCATGCTGATCCCTTCCCTTCCTTGCCCTATTTCTTACTCCTGGGGATTGCTAACTAATTGCACTCTGTAGAAGACATCCTTAAAAATATACCAGCTCTGCTCCACCTAGCCCACTGTCCCTGAGGGCAGTATCCCAGGGATCCCACTGACTATCTCCTTGAAAAGCTGAAATTCTGCTTTGCTAAAGTTCAGGGGTCTAACCTTACTCCTTACTTCACCACATTCCTAAAGACAGCAAACTCCAGCACTGTGGCCCAGACAACCTCCAGTCTCGATATCCCCAGCTAGCTCACAGACATTGGTCACCAGCAGATTCACCAAAGCATCTACTCTGGTAGGACTATTACCTGGATCAAGAGGTTATCATGATGCCCATATCACTCCTGGGGGAGCAAAAATGGTTTAGAACACTGTCAGAACACAGTCATTCCTTCATGGTGTGGAAATCTACTATAGTCCGTGTGTTTTATTTGATCTATATCAAAGTGGTAATAATGAAATGTGTCAAACACATCAGCTTTTGCCATCAGAGGAAAAGAAAGCAAACAGTGTGTAGACATAGGAGAAAGAGGCTGGTGCGCAGTGAAAGCTATAATATTTGCCATTGCTGGCATTCTCTTATACAGGCAGATTCCTCCTGTGCTGCTGACGGCTCCATTCTCCACAGCCACACAATCAGATTGAAGTTGCTGTAGATTCACAAGCCCACCTAAAGCTATGCTGTGCTTTTCTGAAATGTGTGCACTGTTACAGAGGTTAAGTAAATCTCTTCTCAGACAGGCAAAGCTGATGGGGGCTCAGCAACATTTAGTTGCAGGCATTGGGATGTTCAAAAGTAAAAGTACTTTGTAATTTTAGGACTGGCAGTGGTTCTAGATCATATTGATTATATTGAGATCATCTACCCTGAGTTCTGAGTGTAACTCCAGATTTCCACATCTCATAAAATACAACCAAATTCTAGTCTGGCTTTTCTAATCTTCTCCCCACGTAACCTTGCAATATCTTTATTGTCCTTGCAAGTTATCTGACCCTCCTTCAAGAGATGATAGATTCTCTTTTTTCCCCCTAAATTCCAGCTCAAGTTGTCTATTTAATCAGGCTGGTATTTTTTCCCTGATGACTTATCTTTCTACAGTTGGGGACACTCTGGTTCTAAATATTTAACAATTCCTTTCTAAAGCACATCCAGCCTTTCTAAACTTCTTTTCACTTCAGAACTGACTACTGAACTGACTACTGAAGGGCCTCTGTCAATCAGTGTCCTAAACAGGCCAAAGTCTCCTCATTGGAAGTCCAAGGTGGAAGTTCTGCTGGTACCTCTCCTTATTTCACCCATTACTAAAACTCTAGTATTTCCTGGACATTATGCCCAAGATAACCACTGACTACCAAACCACCCTCCAGTCCTTCTGTGTTCATAAACAACAGGTCTAGCAGGACACCTTCTCTGATAGGCTCATTTACCAATTGTGTTAGGAAGTTGTCATCCATACACTCCAGGAACTTCCTAGATTGCTTCCTCTTTGCTGTGCTGTGCTTCCAGAAGACATCTGGCAACTTGAAGTCACCCATGAATACAAGGATTGGCAATCATGAGGTTTCAGCCAGCTGCTTGCAGAATGCCTTCTCTGTCTGTTCATCCTGGTTGGGTGGAATACAACAGACTCCCACCATCATGCTGTCCACCCTGCTGGTCTTCCCCCTGATCTTTGTCCACAGGCAGTTTCACCCCACCACCTCTCCTGCTTTGCCTGTGTCTTCTAAAGGGCTTATAGGTATCCATTGCAGCATTCCAGTCATGAGAGTCATCCCACCATATTTCCATGACAGCACATACATAACTTTCCTGTTGTACTATGGCTCCCAGATTTTTGTGCTTGCTGCTCAGACTGCATTGGTTTAGATGCACTTCAGCTGGGCTAATGGTTTTGTCCTTGTCACAAGCCTGTTACCCCTAGACTGATCTCTAGTAGTCTGGTCTTATCCATTTCCCCCTCTGAGCACGGTTTAATATCTCTCAGTCAGCCCTGCTAATTCCTGGGCCATAGTTTCTGTGAGTCTGTCTTGATTGAGTTAAGAAAAATATCTATGGGGCAGGTGTGTTGTAAAAATTTGTCCTGTATTGTAAGTGAAATGGCTTTGTTGAATATAATTATCACACCACAGTGTAATGCTAAATGAGATATCTCAGGTTAGCTGACAATTTAACCATACTGACATTTCAGGATTGAGCCATGTATGTAATATTTCTAGTATTGACAGGGTGAAGTGAGAAGATGCCATCAGACTTATATTGTACTAGCTCTAGTCTACAAAAAATAAATGTCTTACACTGAGGAAACAGTAATTACCTCTAGTCTCTCATTTTTCAAAGACTGAGAAGGAATGGTAGTTTTCTCAATCATTGCAAAAATATTTTTGAAAGAAACCATCTCAAAACTCAGGAGAGGAAGATAGAAAAGAACTGATGTTCCTGAAATAAGAACATTTTTACAACAGGAAAAAAAAATCAGGCATTTTAACAACTATTTTGGCATAGATCAATGTGGTATATGAAAAGCTAATATGATCTTATTTACAGATTTTCTTTGTTCCTTTGGATACAGTTAGAAGAAAATACCTCATAAAATGCATTCTACTATCATTTTAATTGTTAATAAACAGAGTTGTCTGAAAATAGCTTTATACATACAGCTTATATACAACATGTACAAAAACACAATAACAGACATTTCCAAAATGTGCACATTGGGTTAGCAACACACCTAGTAAAGCTCCAGACAGATTAACTAATTCCCCCACACCATGCTACAAGAATTTGAAAGGAGCTATACAAAATTTAGTTTACTTACTTGAAACAGACTTTGAATATCAGGTCTGGGAAATGAAGCAAAACCATGCTGATTTCCTGACAAGAAGGAGTTATAGTCTACCTCTGAACAGCTTCTCCTCACAACAAAAAGGAACCAACTGGAGCTTTCCATTCTGCCAGAAGGATTGTTCATGCTGTCTATACCACACACAGCAATTTAAGACATTGGGTGGAGTGCGTGAATCAAACAGAAGCATCAAATCTACTACAAGGCCACCTGTATCATCTAGTAATGTCCACATCAGAAAAATTCATTTAGGAAATAAAAACTGCAATGGATTTCAAAGTTCTGTGAAAGGCTATGCAGTGTAGAAAGATTGTCAAAAAAAAAATGAGGAGCAGGGAACCACAAAAACCCCAGCATAAATAAACAGAAAACTTGATCACAGTCAATGATAAACATCAAGAATTGACAAAGGAAGACTTGAAGTATTAGTGCTTTGCAGGTGTAAAATGTTTGTGAGTGAAAAGGACTCGAGACTGATCAGAAGAGCAGAATCCAAAACTTTGTCTGTCCGGCATCCAGGAAGAATTAGTGATATAAAATTAAAAAGTAGTTCTGAGAACATGTGGGCTCACACAAAACTAAGGTATGAAGAAAGACAAGAGGCAAAATGAAGAAAAAGGAGGATGAGGCAGTATTAGGCAGTTATAGATGTGTCCTGGTTCCAGCCAGCAAAGGGTTCATTTATGCAGTAGCCAGAAGGGAAATGACCAGGACCCTGAGGTTACTCTATACCACCTCATGCCGAAGCAGGGGCCAAGAAGGGATGGGTTCCTTTCAGTCAGGCCAATAGTGCCAAGTTCCCTGTAGTGATTGCATATGAATCCTTCACTTCTTGTTATGAATTCTATAACACTCTGTTATTAATATTGTTGTTGCTACTGTTTGTTGCTTATTTCATTGCCGTTTCTAGTAACTTGTTATCATCTTAACCCTTGATATGTACCTTTTATGCCTCCAATTTCTCCTCTCCATTCCCTGCAGGGGGAGAGAGAGGGGGAAGTGTGGAGTGAGACAGCGGCACACGGTTTGGAGTGTTTCAGTGGGAGCACTAAACTGGGGAATTCCACTCCTAAACTATGACAAAATGACAGTTTTTGAAACCATTCCACATAGATTTACAAGTTCAAGTTAATCAGCTCCTTTGTTTAACACCTCCTAAGAAGCCACTGGAGTCACAGGGCAACTGCAACCAGCTAGGGTAGGCCATATGGAGCCAGTCTAAACTGAATTTCGTAAGTTTTCTCATTTGAATGCTGAACAGAACTTTATGTACATTACATCCTCCTATAGGTCTCACTGGCTGGTTGGCATTGAAAACTTCAATTTGTTACTTTCCCTGTTGAGTGTTTAAAACTGGGGATTTTTTTTCAAGATAATTATCTAGAACACTTACAGTTTACATCAATATAAATTCTCATTGCTTTGAAAATTTGGGTAGGGATATAACTAGTCTTGAAGTAAAAGGAATTGCAGAAAAAAGTTTTGAATTTCAGGTGGTTCACAAAGTTACAAACAGAACTAAATAAGCGCAAGTGTATTATAAAGGACAAAGGGAACAATGAATGGATACACTGCATTAGCACTTCAGCTTTTGAAATTATATGACTAGCAACTAATTCCAAAGTCCTATCTAAATGTCCAGAGTACTCTCTAGTATTCACCTTGGAGAAGTCACTGCAGAAGTACAGGATACAGTGTTGTGATAGAGACAGATCTGTGCTGGAACAGTTCCACCCAACTGTAAAGAAAAACATACTTTAAATTACATTTGGCTCATGAGCTGGCCATAAAAAACTACTTCCACAAGGTGCCTTTGTCTGCTATTACTGCCCCTGCTAAGAAAAACACTGTGAGCACCTTGTCTCTGGAGCTCACCTGTGAAAGCTAACCTCTCACCTGGCTTGGGAATGATTATTTGTCACATTCTATGTCACCGTATAAGGGGGGATTCAGCTCTGACAGCCTCCTTCAAATGTTTATATTAACAGCCTTGTATAAGTAGCAGCAGTAAGCTTCAGTCATTGTGTGTATTTGACTACCTGCGCTGACACGTGAGCTGATTATAGAAAAAATAAATTAAAAATAAAAGTTTAATGGAATCCAAGTCTTAATCAGCAAAGCTAGCACACACACCACAGAGCTAAAGTCATGCAAAATCTATTAAAGCAAAACACAAGCCTGGATCAATATTCAGTTAAAAATACATATTTTCATATCAGAAAATCTATACTTTTAAAAGCAATGTTTTACCAGATACACTGCTTTCCTTTGTGTTAAACATATATCAGCATATCCTTAAATTACAATATTATGTCAGTCAGTTTTGTTTTCTCAATATAACATACTCTTCACTTCCAAGAGTCAGAGAGTATGAAATAATCTCAGATTGGCCAGAATTTAACAGAGCCTCTCTTCTGAGGACTGTCTAAGAACAAGAGCCAAAAGTGACTTACAAGCTGCAAAGGAAAAGTTCAGATTTGTTTCACAGTCAAAAATCACACTCATTAGATCATAATGACATTTCTTGTTTCAAGTTGTGCCCATTCAGCTGTGTCATGGTAGTTACTGTGTTCCTGGTATTGCTTTTCAGGGAAGTCATTTGAATGGCAGAAGAGTTGCACAAGTAGCTGGCAGATCTCTCTTTCTGAGCTTTCTTCCTGCAGCGGAGCTGGTTGTTGAAATGTCTTCTAAAACTCTCACTGAGGAAATACAGTGCAAATGGGTTGACACAAGAGTTGCAGAAGCTTAGCACTCGGGCCACTAAGGTAACAACCATATGTCCCATCGATGGATCAATCTTATTGTAATGAAAAGATCTGTACATGTATAGCACGTGGTTAGGAAACCAGCAGATAGCAAAGAAGCCAACGAAAACTAAAACAATTTTTGCCAGACGCTTCCGAGTTTCCATCTAAAAAGATTAAGAGAACCCAAATGAGCAACAACAAATAGAACTACCCCACATAACAGACTTAATTAAAATATGTAGCATTTTGCTATATTAGCTTCAACAACTGTCATGAGTAAGGCCAGCAAAAATGCTTCCTTCGGGGCCTGAATTATTTTTGCTCTCTCATTTCCTCTCCTTTCCCTCATTCAGTGAACTTTCTTAGCTGTTTGCAGCTACAGCAGGTTACTCTTTCTATATGATATACACAGCAAGGAAGCACTGTTTTTTCATGACCCAAGGAAGCACTGGTTTTTAGCCTGTAAGCATGCACCAAAGGGTGTTATCAAATGTAACCTTTTCTGACGAGATCCCAGTGCTTGGCTCGAAACTTAAGTTTTAGTTAAAAAGCTATTTAGAAACAGCTTCTGGCTTCAAAATCTAGAGGTCTGAGATAGACATTACTAGGGTGTTGGCTACACAGTGGTACTTATATGCCTTTGTTTTTCACTGAGGGTCTCAGCTTGCACCTCTCTCCCGGGGAAACCATCGACATTGTATTACACCATCTAAAGCATCTTAATTCCAGGGTAAGGTGAAATGTTCCATTAATTGCAATAACATCACAAAATGTACCTTAATTGCAGTGCTAAGGTATAACAGATTATGTTGTAGATACTGAGAGTGGCTGAAAAGATGGCAGGATAGGAGCCTACACAGAGGTTCTAAAGTGAGAGAGGAAGATAAACTGGCCAGGTAGAAGGCACCAAAGAGAAGCAGAAATTTTCCCCATATTCCTCGTAAAAGATTTGTTATGTATATCAGGCATGTAAATTTTGCAGAGGAAGGAAAGTTTTCTGCTCTGCCCAATTTTCGGGGTGGGGGGGGGAACCCAATCAAATTAATTTATTCTAACTTTTTTTAAACCTGTGAAATTAATCTTTAAATTTTTTTCTTGGGTCTGTCTAAACAAAAAACTGGGGAAATCAAAAAAGATGGGAAAACTCTAACATTCAAATTTGGTAGTATTTCCACTCAGACAGATTGCAAGAGCAGACTAAAAGGTGCAGAAGTATAGTGTTATATTACACTTGGCTTAAAGAAACATGAGCTGATAGCAATAGTCTGAATTTATTTCCTCTTGCTGGGAGATATGTAAGTACACCAGAATTTTCTATTCTTCAGAGCCTCATAGATTAACAAAGAGAAAAAAAAACCCTAAGTAGAATGAAAAAATGTGTTCTTACTTTGAAAATACATGTGAGTTCAGAAATGTGGTATAAATTAAATACTGTTTCCATCCAGAGGGTTCAGCCAAAAGGCTCTCTATATTTCACAGGGAAATAAAATAATACATGAAGTGCTAATATGTATGCACTTTTGACAAGAAGCAGACTAGAGTAGAAATCAAATGTTGCTCAAAGAGGACGTAAAGGAATGTAGTCTTCCGAAAAGAATGTGTGCATGCAAAGAGATTTCTGAGAGTATGAAAGTAGTTTTCTAAATTACTGGCAGAGAAAACAATTCAAAACTGTTTAAATTGGCATAATTATTTTTCTCTATCAGTACTAATGCTTTTGCAAAGCAGCTGAGGGACTTTCACTGCAAAAACTGTTGTTTGTACATGTGTGTTCCTGCTAGTGTTACTATCTTGTTGCTTTCTGTGCCTTATGGGAAAGATTGGCTTTCTCCAGCATTTTAAAATGCTCTGTCTCAAAGATATACGGAATCTATTCCTATCTATGCTCTATGTTCACATTTCCAGCACTCCTTCATCTGAAAAGAATCTTAGATCCCCTGAGTAAAGTTTTCCCTACCTATGTCAGCTTTCTCACTTCCAAGCACAAATAAAAAGGGACAATTCTCAAAACATTCGTGTAAAATTTCTTTCCTAAAATGACTGCCAATAGAGACAGGTGAAGCCAACATCATTAACTACAAAAACATCATTCTTCAGTAAGAGTACAAGTAATGGTTACAGTAACAGCACATACAAACATATATAGTGATCTCACATGCTGCTAGGAATGTGCATTCATGGCAGTGAATTTATAATTTTCCTTGTTCATATTCATTTACATACTGAGCTTAGTATTGAGTAATCGTGAAAACCAGACAAATGTTGAGATAATCCTTGGTTTATTTCATGTGGAGACTGAACTAATCCTCAGTAAAATCTAACCATTTAGATGTTATTGACTTTCATCTATAAGTGTATACAGCACACAAATCTTTTACTAGGATGTGAAAAGCAAATTGCTTACCTGTCTTTTGGAATGCTCACTGTGTTCCCCAGGGATGTTGTGAGCACTTTTTATTAAACTCTTTGCAATGTGACAGTAGTAGATACTGATAATTACAAGAGGGACAAGGAAATACACGAGGAAAAGCAGCACAGAATGGATCTTTGGGTGCATGTCGTCTGTCATGGGATATGGTATGCATGCTGTGAAAGTGGCGTTATCTGTGTCATTGATGTGAGCCAGTTCGGAGAACACTGCTTCAGGAACTGCCAGGAGCATGGAGATTACCCAGATGGCAGTGGCTTTCAGACAAGTCCATAGCACTGCACTGGAGGTCTGGATGTCCATGGGATTTACAATTGCTTTGTACCTGAAATTGACCAAAACGCAGACACAAATTAAAAGGTATTCAAATTCAACATGCAGTCCATAAACGTACTTCATATCTTTGATTAAAATAATGTCATGTTTTTCTCTCATTTGGGATTTCAAGGGGCTTTTAATCTTTCTTTAACTTGAATTCTCTAAATCTCCACCTTTTTTTGTACATACTCATCAGAGGAGGTGGAAGGAGACCTGGATACAACCTGTGGCTGTAGGTGCCCATTCTGTGCCAGTGTGGTGAAAGTGAAGAATCAGCCATGGCTCTACCCTTTGCTTCTCCAAATACCCCCAGCAAACCTCCCACCACTAGGTAGGTGCATCCTACCTCCATGCTCCACATGTGCCAGCACATGCACACTTAGTATTTCCTTCCTTTTTTCCTCAGCTCCTGAAGCCCAGGGCTCTCTTTTGCTGCCACCACAACTTTCCCACTCTAGGACATTCCCACCCCCTCAGAGGAATATCTGCATCTTCATAAAGTCAGGCAGTTATGACTCCCAATGGCCTGTGCAGAAAGTATTAAACTCCTACATAAAGTAAATATTTCCACATCAATAGCTGGAAGCTGCTGCTCTACACTGCATTTTGGAAAACTGTCTCATAATGTATGATTACATATAAACCTTTGTGGAACTGATAATTGCATAGCCCCTGCAATGGAAACAGGAAGAATTGCAGAGAATGGAAATATCACTCTAGAGCAAAGAAAAATAAATGAATACAAGTAGACTTTGGTCAGGAATTCTTTTATTTAAAAAAATCATTGCAGGAGGTGATACAAAGTCAAACATTCCACAAGAAAATGTAATTGTTATAAGGACAAATAGAATTTGAGAAAAATATTTCAAACATATTTTAAAGTTCCACTTACATTTGTAATTTATTTTAATTTTTTAATGTAAGTAAATTATTCTTACATTAATATTTCTATTAAAAACTAAATCTTAAAGGTTAAACAAAACATTTCATTTTGTCTAAGCTGTGGCAGTATGGAAGCTCAGGGGATTTTTCTTAACTGCATTAATTTTTTTGTTTCTACTTTCAATTTGATTTGGGTTGGCTGTGTTTTTTTCTGAAAGAGCAAAAGTTTTGAGAAATTGAAAAAATTATTCTCCTTTAATATTCAAGGAAAAGTTTAACAGGATAAGGGGAGTCAGTAGAGGTTCATACTCCAGGTACATAAGTTTGTTCATCCTCTAGTGTTTGTAGTCAGTGAAGAAGTATGAATCACTTTCAAGGAGTGATTCAGATTTTAGGTATATTAAATCACCCTTTAGGGTGCTTGGGATTTTTCTCTGTTAGCTACACAATGAGCTTAGATTAAGGAGAACAGTAAGTCAGATGCCTCTACTTTGTGATAAAATTCCTTATCCATGCATGTAGATAGATATACATGCCTGTGGATGTATAAATGTGTACAGGTATGAGCAAGTGCCTGAATACTTACCAAGGATTAGTTTATACCTAAATATAACTTGGTTGCTGAAGGGAATGCTGATAAATGGAGCTGTGATCCCTAAAACCCCTTAGGGCTAATTTGCAGGTCCTGACAGGTAGTTCATAGCCCCTCAATACCTTAAGCAGATGTTTGCAACTGGCTATGCCATGAAAGAATCTGGAGCAGAGCATTATCATGGTACCCAAGGAAGCCTTTCCTTCACAGAATATGTGAGTCAAAATGTGCCTTGGGGTCCTCTTTCTCAGGTTTGTGATAAATCATTTGATCATGAAATAATTTAAAATAATGGCTATTAATGTTCATATCCTCTCTAAATTCAGAGAGAATTTTTGACTGTATTTTCACCCCTATCATGGAGTAGAAAACAAAACTCAGAAAACTGTCTCTGTTAATTTATATTTACCATTTCTGCTAACACACAGTGAGAAACTCCCTGGACACCAAGGTGTAAAGAAAGCCTTTATACTGCCATAGGAAGGACAGTAGCTTCTGCAGAAGTATGAATACTCCCCAGCACAAACTGTAACCTCATTACTCAATAATTGCTTCCTATTGCTGTCTGCCTTTATTTCATTACATAAAGACAGACCCTCTATTTTTGAAGTGATGTCAAGTCCTTACATCTGCTCATTTTTTAAAAAGTTTGCATTTTTAAGGAAGAGCTGGTTTGGAGATTTTGGGGTAGGGGGAGGACATTGGATAAAAATAATGTTTTGTAGTACAGATGGCTTTCCTCTCCTTTTCCACTTCATCACTTCAAAATACTTTGACCACAGTCCTGTGACTCAAGTAAATGACCATGTCACAAATAGTTGTTTTAGCAGCAAATTGGCCTAGTTAATCTCTAAATGGAAGAATTTTTCAGAAGTCTTTACGTTAACAGAAGATGTGACATATATTTGTACTTTGGCATATATTGCTGTTTCAGCAAATAGTATGTTTTTCTCTGAGCCATAAGTACTCCGAGTGGAAAGGCGCTGAAGCAGAGTGCCCCCTTTCACAAAACAGCTGAGTTTAGCACAAAAACCCCCTTCTTTCATTCAGCTTGCTACTTTACTGGCTACAAGGTGGCAATCTTCCTAGGATTCTTCTTCCCTTCACAGTATTCAGTGTCAAGAAAAATACACTGTGTTTTACAAAAAAACTGACATCTTGTTTATATCTTTAAAAAGCTATGGAGTGAAAAGAAATAGGTTACAGATAAAATGAAATGTATCCTGAGTATAATGAGAAGTGTTCCCAAAGTGAAAACCCAACCTCTGCCTTTTATGAAACCACTGTAAGGCTAAAACATAGCACCAACCATTCAAATTACAAAGACCGTATTTTCCATCAATAAAAACAATGTCAGCAAATCAGACTAACGGTGCAAATTAGTCAAATTAGTAAGTAGATTCATCTTTTACTTCACTGAAGAAAAGAGAGCAAATTATAGGTTGTCATGAAGTTCAGGAAATAATTATAAATATGCATTTGGTTTTGATTAAAAGCCATCATGTAAATCCTGTCTTCCTATATCCTCTATCACAATCACTGCTGACAAAGGGACCCCAACTTGGGAAACCCCTCCTGTCTTTGAAGCTGTGGTTTCTGCCAACAGACACAAACTTGCCCCACTCTCCTTCAGCAGATTGGTTTCTTTGTATAGGGGTTGTTTGGGTTTTTTTCCATTTTAAAGCAATCTCCTCTCTTCTACACAATCCCAAAATAAATTCATGAAAAGAATACCTTCTTTCTCTAGAGGTATAACATTTTGCTGCCTTCCAAACTCCAAGCTATTTTATCTACTTCTCCTAACCTTTGTTTTCAAAGACTTTCTAAAGGTATCTCTCAGCTCCAAATTAGAATGGAAAGTTCTACCCCTGTTTCTGCTGCATCCACGATGCTGTTTCCCTCCCACAGAGTTGATTTCAAAGGAAGGTGCTCCTTTACTAAACCTACAATGTCATTCCTTTGCTTTCCTACCTCTTCTTCTAGAGCACTTTGTTGTGATGACCTTAAAAAAAAACTAAAAACAAAGCCCCAAAATAACTAGTCGATATTTGGGCAGCCATTGGAAAATAGCCTACCATTCTAACTAGATTAGCCTCAATATCTCCTCGCCCTTTTGACTGTGTGTGGTCTCTTGTCCTTTTTTAAAAGCCCTTCAGGTCAAGGACTTTCTTCTTGTTGCTGTTTATATAGTACCTGCCAGAAACAGGACCCTAATTATCACCTGATTTCCTACATGACATCACAATGAAAAGAAATATAATAATGAAGTGTCAGAAGCCAGGCAGAGACACAATTCAGGCAGGGAAGTTTCACATTACTTTGCTTTAATTTTCATTTTAATCCTGGAGCTGGAGGGGTTGACATTATTTGCCTCATTATAAATAAGCTTTTTAAAGTGATGTTGTTGTGTCGTTGCACTGCATTTCCTGCAAACTGGAGTAATTTATCAAAATTATTCATATGTTAGTCTTTTATTGTGCCCTTGCATGGTGCTTTCAAACACAAAAATTTTAACAACATAAAAGCTTATAAACATATCCAAAAGGAAACCTGGTTGTATAATCAGTATTTGTTAAAAATGCTCATATCATGTCCAGTTGCAGTCCACTCAACTACAGTAAAATGAAATGTTAGATGGGACCAAAGCCCTTTCCCTTGTATGCGCAGTCCAATTGGCCCAGCTCCAGCAGAATCATTAAGAGGACAACAATTTATCCTGCGGAAAACATTGTGGGATCATTTTATCATTTGAATTGAGATATGCATTGTTCTATTTTATTCTTATAAATTCTTGAAATGTAAAGTACATGTCTCTCTTTTTTCAGATAATATCAATGTTTTTATTCTGTGTTTATCTCTTGAGAGCAGAGAATTGCATTCACTCAGGAATGAGCATCTCTGAGGTCTGATAGTGAATATAATGAACAGTATTTGAAATGCAGACTAGAAGACCATGTGTAAACACACTTAAAGTCAATGTCAATGTCAATGACATGTGTTCTGTGTTTTGCAGGGGGAAAATCTTAAGATTTTCCTAAGTGGAAAAAGTTTTCCACTCTGTAAAAATACACTGTGTTGAGCCAAAAAATATCAATAATGGTTCAACACTTGTTGATGATTTCTCCACCCTGAAAAGAATCAAACCAGAAGTTTTCCAGGATGGTGGAAGGATTTTTTTCTGCATGAAGTGTATTACCTGTCCTGTCCACTCGTTTCAGAAGAGAAATTTTCTCTTTCCTTTTCATTTTTTCTTCTCTTTCTACTTCTGCTACTTGCTATTTGCCTCACATTAGCTAACTATGCTTCTTACAAGCTCGTGCAAATCTTGCAATGCCAGCTCATTGCCTGCAATCTGGACTTCACTTCTACTTCTCTAAAGCCATTCATTTATATCTGCACTAGTTAAAAGCATGAGTTAAAAGTACCACAATTAATTTGTTCAATCTGCTCCTGAAAGCAATATTAGTAACTTGTTTCACCAGCTATTATTCAGAAAAGTTCATTTATGTCAGTATTTTCAGTGAATTTATATTTAAGTTTGATAATGTCAAGTCACTGATGAACATGTTTTAAGATATCTTAAGACAGACTAATAGGTCTTTATTAGAGTTGCAGTTTCTCTAAGTTTCTACTGTGAAAAGGAGGAGAGGAGAGAGGACAACCTGTCACCCTGTTCTTCTAAGTTCTTCTAAGCCTTCTGATGTTTACATTTTTGTAATGGAGTTTCTCACACACTTTTCATGTAATTAATGATTGTTTTGCATTCCTTTCTGGAAATAGAGAGAATTGATAGACTGTTAGTTTGACCAGTGTGACTGGAGAGGTAACAATTTCATCCTCCAATCCAGAGTAATTTTTAGAATTCTGTAAATATCAAGGTCAAGAAATAAACATCCCCTTTTTACCTTGAACATCTCGGCATGTGCGTGTCATTCATTTTGTGTCATATTGCAACAAGAACCAAATCTAATAAAGATGCTACATCTATATGAGCAAATTAAACAGTGCCATAGTCTATATGTATGCCTGGAAGCCAAGTGGCATTGGCCAGACATCCGTGACTATTTAATTAATCTCTTTAATTGTCCAGTACAGGACCACCACATCCAAACAAATTAGGCAGTTTACACTTCTGTTGGTAATGGCCACTGGACCTGTGTTTAATCCTGAATCAAGCCTAGAAATTGTTCAGACAATACTGATTGACCCAGGTCAAAATCACATAAATCACCTCTACAAAATCAGTTTGACAAGTGTCTGACTGCCAGTCCTCAGTCCCATGCTCTGGTACTGTTGAATATAGGTTTGTGCATATATAGATAGACAGATATACACAGGAATATCTATGTGCATTTAAAAAAAACCCACACACTTTCAGGCACCTGGAAGCATCATCCAGCATCCTTGCACAATGGCTGGCCCATCCCAACCCACTGCACCCATTCTTTCTTGACTTTTAAAACAGGAAAGCTGTTGTATTTCCCGTGCTGGACGTGCCAGGATCTTCCCTGGATTGCACCTACTCTGTTTGCACCTAAGCTTCATTTACAATCCTGAAACTAAGCACAGTCAAACTGATGAGTCTGATTTCAAAGTTATGTTTAAATAATGGATGGGGCACACCAAAGTCATCACCCTTCACAAAACTGCCATGGCAAAGGTAGCTCTGGCATGTGCCTCCCTGGGAGCAAAATGGGGCCATTCATGCAGCCAGGGTGTCTGGGAGCCATTGCCCAGGCTGCTAGACAGTGGCTCAAAATTAATATTTCACCTGTGAGGAGAGAACTTTATTCTTAGCCTGCTGCATCACACAAACAACTGTATATACTATTTCCCAGGGGGAAGTATAAGGAAGTTTAGGCTTCTATCACCTTTCTGGACTATTTATCTCATTCCAACACTAATTTGGAATCCTGGATTTTGGATTCTGCTCAGGAGGGGTGAATGGGATGAGGGGAAAGTCAGTACCCAGGCTAGGTATTAGGCCATGCAATGCACAGCCTGGACAAGCTTAGCTACTTTTTGTCTTTGTCCCCTAGTTATCTTTTCTCCTTTTAAAAAAGCTTAGAAAACCACAACTAGCCTTGTTTAATTCTCTCAGGGTTTACAGTCTCAATCCTGAAGTGTCAAAGGACTTTGACTCAAGAGAAATCCATTTCTCCAAATGAGTTTGATCCAAATCCCATAGATACCCTAACCTTTAGACTGATGATACAGAGTTGCATGCTTGTCTGCATATTTACTATGTGCTTACTGCATGTCTCTCAGCAAAAATATCTATACATACTTGAATGAAAAAGATCTCATAATGTCATCACTGATGGATCAGAAGGTTGATAAAAATATCAACTACAGAATCTAGAGTGTCTGAAAAAATAAATCCCAAATGTAAAACATGCTTAGTGCCATTTTACCTTTATAAAGTTTTTATTGTTACAAAACAATTTCTCCCATTTCATTGATGAATTCAGTTATAACCCATACCACAGCAGGTAACATACTTTTGTGGAGAACATTACATGGTCAGATGATTTTCAGAAATGTTACAAGCCAGGAAGAATTAAATAACCAAACCTCTATTAATATACCTAGAACAGACTTAGATTTTCTCATTTGAGAATCTAGACCCTAAATCTCTAATTTCTAAATTCAAAAATTCATTTATTTGCTCCTGTATTTTCATCTAAAAGGTCTACTCTCTCACTTATAATAACATTTCCAGTTCAATTTTATTTGCAATTTCTGATCTTGGTCTGCCCTGAAATCAGTGTACATGGAAAATAAATGAGTACATACCATGTTAAAAAAAAAAAAAAAAGAGGAATATAAAAACATTATACAGGGAAAAGTTAATACAGTAATCCTTAAAATACATTTAATCAAACAAACTTGGAGCCAAAATACAAACATGAAACTATTCTTAAAAAATACTATGAAAATCAGCTGGAAAAAGATTAAACAATATTTGGAATAATCGTGTTAAGGAAAAAACAAAATTATATGAGATATAATGACATCATATCAGAATAACCCATTTCTCTCATGTTTATACACACACCACAATTTTATTTTGATCTATGTTCATACAAACCCGGAAATACATAAATCTACATGCAGCAGATGCTGCTGAAAAGCTTCTGTGGATTGTTTGTCTTGTGATTATTTTCTCTGATGCCTGAAAAGTTGTGTCAATTTTGTTCCAAAATATGCTTCTCTTCAATGGACACCAAAGCAGGTTTCCTCTTATTTTTACAAATTTAACAAACTAGTAAGAACTTACTGGCTATTTGTAATTATATTGTCAAATTACACTGAATCTCAGCATGGTTTAGAAGTTGCTAGTGAAACATGTTTAGCCCTAGGGACTGTAACTGCATATACCTTGTTTCATTAATACATATAAAAACACATAAAATAATTTACCATGAGATATATAGTCTGGTTCTGCAGCAGAACTCATAAATACACAAGTTCTTCTGTAATTAAACAGTTTAAAATGAAGATTCAATTAAATTATCCCTTTCAGGAAGATATTGAAGAGTTCCATCATACTGCATGCATATACAGAGATGTATTATTTATTCTCTAACAAACTTTTCATATGAAATCTTTTCCCTAGACAAAGCATTGGTAAAGCATACTTGATGTTTGACATCATTTCTGAGGATCTGCTAAATGCTGACTTGAGAATTCCAGCATTCCAATTCATATTAACCCATTGCAGTGTAATAGATGAGGGAGTCGTGTACCACATTATGCTGAGGGCAAACAGATAAAATAAAGGGATGGTGATATACATGCTTATTAAGAATTGGGCTGGATCTGCTGTTTAGCAGCTATTTTGCCGGTCACAGACACAGGCTTTTACTGAATAGCTCAAAGAAGCAGGAAACAGGAGGAATGTTTTTGAAGCTGTTTCTCTGTGGTTAGGTTGCAGCCTACAAAAGGCAATCTAAACACCAGCATTTGCAATAGTTAAAACAAAGTGGCTTCTGCCAGCTCAACACAGGCACTGCATTGATCACTGACTGGGATAAACACCACAGCCATTTCTCACTTCACCATCCTCCACCTAAGCTGTTTCTGTATGGGTTGGAGAGTACACACAGGACATGCACAAAGGCAGGAGTTTAACAGATGCATGTGTCTGTATGAAGTTTGAGAAGCAGTTGCTTAACTTGGCAGGAAAATGTTATTTGCTGAGAAATCACTTTCAGCTGTGCAAAGACAAGAGGAACTTCTCCAACAGCCGATTTGAATTGCCTGGCTTGGACAATACTACCCTAGAAGGGTTAACTCCTTAATGTACTCCAGACATAAAATTCTTTCTGCAATCTCTAAGTCTAAACATGTTGGGGAGGGGGTGATTCTGCCATCTCTTTTTTTTTCTGGAATATTTTACATCATACTCCTTTTATCTGCATAAGATGGATATAAATTAATTTGAAAATTATTGGGTGGGGACAGGCCTCATTGTCTCATTTGACAAAGGTTTTCTGGGAAGCTTTGAGAGTCAAGTTTGCATATATAAACTAAAAGGCAAGTTGAAAATATGTGACAGACAAAGCTTACCAAATCTCTCTTAAATTTCTTTTGCATTGCCTGTTATTGCATAAATATAACCATACTGTTATAGCCTACAGTGAGAGAAACATCTGGACTATCATGTATTTTAATGAACTTCATTCATTCAATACATTTACCTCAAGTGTTAGGGTATCTAAAATACATACTTACAGAATCTCATAGTTCTATTTGGTCCATATATTTTTGTTTTCCCATCTACTGTATAGTGCTAAGGCATAGCTTTTCACTTATAATCTTCCATTTTACCTTTGATTATTTTTTTTATTTATTCTTTGATTAATTATAAGTAATTTTCAATATGTCATTTAATACTATTTTACTCATAAGGACTCCTTAGTTCCTGACTATCAGCTATTAGAGCTCAAAAGGAAATCATGTCCACTGTCCTGCTTCACCTGCTCCACTACATGTAATAAGAAATGAGGATTTTATATTTTTTCAATCACTGTATTTTGGCCTAAATTAGCATCCGCCATAATAAAAGAAGAAACTAAAAATAAATTGTGAGAAAAGTAAAAAGAAGTTTTTACTAAAGTGATATTACTAATGAAAAACCCAAAGAAGTTAGTAGCTTTTCACACTTCAGAACATTTCCAAAGTTCCCAAAGAAAAGGAGATAATAGATCAGCAAACTGAACCAAAACAGATTTTGCTATCAGATGTCATCAGAAGTCAGCACAGAGTGCAAACTTTCAAAAAACATTGTTAGATTCAGATTGCAGTCTTCCAAATCTAAAACAAATATAGAGAAAAAAATGGAACAAAGAGCTAAACAAATAGTTTAGCTATGAAAATCTATAGAATACATTTTAAGCATCTCAGGCACTATATTTATCTATTTAAGTATGAATTTAAATTTTCAAACTCTTAATCAAGTATTTGTCTCATCAAAGGTGTCTTTATGTCACATTACTTAGGAAGAAAGAAAATACGATGCTATTCCAGTTGTAGTAGGGTGAGTTCAGCTTTGCTGTCTCCATTAGAGTGCAGCAGAACTGCATTAGGACTAACACATTTAAATCTTTCATTAGAAATAAAATTCAGTGTAGGAAAAGAAACAGCATTAAATTTAATCCTATTTTTACAGATCACTTAAAAAATGAGGCATAAATGATGGCTAAAAAGAAAAGGAAAGACTATTTGGGACAAGTCTAAAGCTGTTTGAAGAGGCTGCTGTTTGTTCCTCCAAAGGCTATTCACTGCAGATATCTTGGCATTTTTTGGGTACCATATGACAACACAGTAATGCCAGAGGTGCACATTGTAGCACCCAGTCTTAATTCACTTCCCCCCAGAGCTGTCCACACCCAGGTTAAAATGCCATCCAGACCTCTAACTCTGAAAAGCATCTTGGAAACACCTTCCCATACTGCTCTGCTAAAGTTTTCACCCTACCTAGATTGCTTCTCATGCACAAAACAGCGAGATCCCTCACCCTGAGAAAACTATGAGGATCCCCATGGGCCCAGTTTGCCTTCTGAGCTAAATGTATGGTCCATCATGGACACAAATTGGAAAAACACTTCATGCAGCAGTAAGCAAGTTCATTGGATGGTTCAAGTCAGGTTCATCCCTGGCTTCTGCCCTTTTTACAGTGAGGAGATGCTGGCACACATTTTCTTCATGTGTGCCATGCTGCAGCCCCTCTGGCAAACACTTCTCACTTCTTCATTTTTATCCTCCTTATCAAAGACCATATCAAGTCCTGCGACCTTCTCATCAACATCCATTATCCCTTGCCAAAACTGCAGTCCATGGACCCTGGAGAAACAAGCTCATCAAAGCTCCATTTTTCAGTTCTTGTCCCACCACATCTTTAGGAAGTGCATCCCTGGCCATCACACCCGAGCTCTGGGCACTTTCAGGGTGTGCTGAGTGCTGTTGGGAGTGTTCTGTCCCACATTCCCCTTAGTTCCCCTCTTTCTTTTGGTACATTTTTGTCTTTCAGCAGTCTTCCTTTTTCTCATTTGTCATCCAGTTTATTAAGTTTTCTCTTTCTGTTGCCCACCCTCTCTTTTTTCTTCAGTTTTATAAACAAGAGAAATATAAGATTTGTAGAGGTGGTCTGGTTTCTCCACAACAGAGAAAACTCAGTGGCCATGAGGGGCATGGTTGCTACCCCTACATATCCTGTGTGGCAGTGAGAAGGGACAGCTGGCTCAGCAGCACATCTCCTGTGCTGACTTCTCCATCCCACAGGAGAGGGAGATTGCATCCTGCTCTGACACCAAAACTCTGTACCAGCAGTGCCACCACTGCGTCATCTCTGCTGCCACCATCCCCACCTGCACCGCTGACCTCCCACCCCCTCTGCCCCAACACGTGTGGGGCTGCAGCAGGGCACCTCTCCCCACGCCTGGCAGCCAGACCTCCAGGAGCTCAGGGGTGGGAAAAACCAGCTGCCATTCCTGTGATGGGGATGGGCAACCTCAGGCAGATATGCTGCTAAATCCCATCTGCATGGAGGGGAAGTCTGGAAAGTATTGTTAAAAAATACATATTACATTTGTACACACAAACAAAAACACCCAAATTAAAACTCAATCTCAATACAAGATAATGAAGCTTTCCAAATAAAAGGTGCATGTTTGTCACCATGAAAGCATTACTGATGCTGAGAAGGACTTCTGTGACAAAAAAAAAAATCTGTATGAAATCAAGCAACTTTACAAAATATATACATATGCAATTATATATTATTACTTTTTCTAAAGTAAAAGCAGTAGTACACAATTTTTCTTCCTTCAGTTTGTTGGCAACAATCATTCAGAGTTTGTAGCTTCTGTAGCTACTTCTGTTAAATGTATCACACACAAGGAAATCATTATGCAGAACTTCCACATAAACAATAAGTATTAATTTGACTGTGGAAACCAAGACAACCTCCCTCATCCTAATTCACACAACCATATTCCAAAGAATCCTAGGTGTTCCTAGATCTGTTCTTTAGTGTAATCAATGTCTGGCATTCTATACAGTCTCATGGTTACAAGCAGCAAAAAGCAGGAAGGGCTTTAATTAATTATCCTATATTAAAATGTACTTTGAACATTATCTGTGAAAGAAGGGGCCACTAAGAAGACATTGTGTATCAGACCAAATCCTGGACTATAATGGAGCCCTCTTAGTGGCATCACTGCTTACAAACTGCTACCATCCTACCCTAGATTCACTTATCTGGAGAAAACACTGCCCCCAGCCAGGCCTCAGCACCTCTTGGGTGCAGGATGAAGCCAACACTTCTGATCTGCCAGCATAACCATCCACAACTGATCTAGCTGGGACACACATTAGAATCTGGCTACAGATTGGTGTCACAGAAACCCCTCCACACCAGTGCCTCCCCTTGAGTCCAAGACAAGTGTTGTACAAAGTGTCGTACAAAGAGTAGACTTGACTCCAGCCCAGAGGACCACTGAAAGTTCAGCCAGCTTCGCTCAGCAATCTCCTGGGCCCTAGGAGACTGGTCTCTGAAATCAGTGGAAGATCTTCTGACTGGAAAATACAAGTTTTTTGTTCTCAGTTACCTAAAATAAAACTACAAAGGTTAAAGAAACATTGTAAATTCCTAGTATAACCATTTGTGACATTGGCATATACTGTGGAGTCCAAAATGCTGGAGAAATGTATTTTTTATGAGCTATTTGTTCTCAGCACACAAACTGTAACTGTTTTTTAGTATGTGCAATTCTAGAGGCATTAAGCATAAACACAGTCAGTATTATAAATTCTTGACTCTTTACTGAGATAAAAAGAGGGATATAAAATTATCCAGAAAAGTCAAACAGTGAATGTTCCAAAGCTATATAAAAAAAGCAAATGAATTAATCCTTAAACATTAAATCACCAGCATTCCCTCACATTACATTTCTCTAGAGAAATTACCTCCACCAACTTCTTCCCTTTTCAAAAAAGATGTACACCACAAGATTCTATGGAGTGGAAATAGAGCAGAAAGAGAACTGCAGGGTTTCCTTAGATCTGTAAGGGATTTTGAAATACTATTTAACTGAGGTAATCAGAGAGCTACAGGTGTTCACTTTAAGATATGTTTTGCAATCTCTTCTTCAAACTCATAATCCATTTTCACAAGTTACAGTCTTTACAGACAAACACATTAGGTCCTGATTCAAACAGAACTGAAATTAATTTCTCACTGGAGACTATCCTCAAGTGAAATCAAACAATGGACTGAATTAGCTTAAAAAAAAAAAGAAAAAAAACCCACCAGAAAATAAAGGATTAAAATTTTTAAACATTAACATTAATATCCTAAACATTACTCTAAGTGTGAAATTGTATTTCTAAACTAAATTCATGCACCAATGTAATGCAGTGGCTCAGTTCAAAACCTAACAAAAGAAAATTAATGAATGCCTATGGAGAAGAAATTAAACATTTTCATTTCTGGCCAAAAAAAAAAAAATTGCTCAGGTAAAAAATAAAGATAATTTCATATAATTCAATTACACTGCAGATTTTGTCTTTCAGAGCCTGAAGCATAGTCCTGGAGCCACTCAGTTGCTATAAATTCCTTAAGTACCCATTCACAGCAATTGGGAGGAAAAACTGGGGATTCAGCTTTTTGTTTTTTCCTAATTTGACAAGTACTGGAGATAAAATTGTTACTTTCTAATTTGTTTGGGGGTATTTCCTTTTTTTCTTTTCTTCTTTTCTAAAAGTTCAGAAAATAATAAGAACAGTTTGAGCAAAAGTTTAAGACTGACAATTAAAAAAGAGAAATTTGATGTCCCTGAATTCCCAGAAGATAAGCTAGTTCTGGCAATCACCTCTGGTAACCTGCTCCTCTACTAAGGCACAGACACACATACAAGCACACGTGTACACCTTCTCAGCAGAAAGAAATAAACTGATTAAAAATACATCTATGTCTAACTTGGTTTAAGTCACTCACTGCCTGTAGATACAACACTGAATTGGCAAGTGTCGTATCTGGCATCTAAAACTTTACTCTAATGAATAAAATTTCAGTATATGGACTGTTACAGGACCATCCCAGAGATGCAGAAGACAGGGCTAAACTCAACTCTTGTAGCTGACACCCTGGAAGCTGGGGGTCAGGCACAGCCATTTCCAGATACCCTTTAACTTCAATTAGTACCAGCTAGGGAAGAAGAAGCATGGGCACCTCACAGGTTGGAATGAGGGGATTGCAAACCAGGGATGCCGTGTCTAGAGAGGTGCTTTACCTTTCATCCAGCCTCAGCCCAGGTTGCAGAGAGCTGAAGTGGTAGCTCAACTTTCCTACCTGTCAGCACTGAGGGCGGTGAGGGTGAAGACAGAGACACCAACGGAGGTCAGCTGGATGACAGGGATGAGCTTGCAGCCCACTTCTCCAAAGAGCCACTCTTCAGAGAAATACCGGGAGGCATCCACAGGCACACAGGTCACCAGCAGGAGCAGATCACCAGCAGCGAGGCTGGAGATGAAGATGTTGGGCACACTTCTCATGGCGCTGTTGGAAATGAAGATCTTCATGAGGGTGATGTTGCCCAGCAAGCCGACAGTGATGATGAGCAGGTAAAGTGAAGGGATCACACAGCGGATGACGAACACGGCCGTGCCTCTCCCCGGGGACAGCAGGGCTGTGTCGGGTGCCAGGCGGACACTCCCATTCTCCCCGAGGGGCACTGCTGTGAGCTCGGGCGGGGGCTCTGGCTCCATCCCACAGCTTCGCGTGGACTGAAGGTCTCCAGTGTAAAGTGCAGAGGGAGCCACAGGAAAGCTTCACCTCTCTGCAAGTCAATCAACTCCCCTCCCTTCTCTACCGCCTTTCTTCCTACCCCTTCTTTGCCGAGTTTTCTCCCTTAAGAAATGCAGAGGAACGTCTGCCGCAGCAGTGGCCGGGGAGGGAAATAAAAACTCCCGTGCGCTGCCCCTCGGCTCTTCGGACAAGCCTCTCCCGGTGAGCAGGAGATCCTGGGGGCAGAGAACGCCGTCGGGACAGCCGCTCCCTGCCCGCGTCCCGGGAGCGCCGCTGCCGCCGCGGAGAAGGCGCGGTCGGGCCGCCGGCGCTGTCCAGCGGCGCCGGTGCTGCCCGGGCCGCGCCGCCGGGGGCGGGGGCAGGCACAGAGCGAGCCCGCTCCTCACTCGGCAGCACCGGCTTATACCTGGTACCGAGAGGGGCCGCCCCGCCCCGCCCCGCCTCCTGCGAGCGCCTCGCCCCCGCCCCAGCCCCGCGCCGCCGAGGTGGATCCTGCGGGGAAGGGAGAGGCGGATCCCGGAGCCGCCGCCGTCCCGAGGGGTCCCAGCTCCTGAGCGCGATGGGCACGACGTGGTGAGAGGGAGGGGAGAGGGAAGGCGCTCTCCCCGCCGCTGCCCACGGCAAAGCAGCCCCGGCCAGGCGCTGCCCGGCAAACCGGAGAGCTGTCCGACACGTCGGACAGAAGGCAGGATCGCCTCCGGAAACTCGTCTTTCAGCATCTTACCAAGGTGAAACCACAGTGCTTTCAAACGCAGGGTGGCAGGGAGCGAGGGGCATGAGAATAAAGAGATTTTATTCCTGACATCCATCCCATGTGGGTTGTGCATAGATTACTTACTCAAAGACATCATCTGTGTTTTAAGTTTTAAGGTTTGATTTGTGAAGCTGCATTTCACAGTGATCTCTACTATGGAAAGGGGGGCAGGTGATGTGTTCTATCCATTACTTACTCTGCAAGTGGTATAACACAGTGGAGAATGAATTTTTGTTTGCCTCTTTGAAGAGGAGAATTTGTCTCTAACGCTTCTTGATTTTCAGTGAGGTAATGTCTTTTACTTCCGAGTGTCTGCACATGTATAGGCTTTCCAAACAGCTCCATCTGTTTCCAGCAGAAGCCATGAATGTAGGTAGTCATGTACATATGCTGGAAGACAGGCAGACCTGTTGGACTGAAGTTTCCAAGATGAAATGTAAAAGTAGAATAACAGCATTGTCCAATAACATGCTCTGCAGACTGATTCCTTTATTTCTTTTTCTCAAAAGAGAAGATTCATGAGAACTAGCTTGTTCATATCACTACAGCAGTTTTCTTGAAGCTCTATGAGTTTATGACTGTTAGGTCTGTGGAGAATCTGACCACTGAAATATCAGAAGCAAACCATGTCACATGTGCATGAACTGTCCATGGCATGCTGTCTAGAGTAGGAATTAAATCAGTGATTTCTTCTTAAAGAAACTTTTACTAAGGTTATCCAGAAAAGTATTAATGTTTCTTTAAAGCTACACTTCTCTGTATCTATTAATTGATTGTTGTGACTCTTCTCACATCCCTGAATATACAAATGTGTTGAAGTTGTGTAAATTACTGATTCATATAACACTGAGTAATTTTTTTGAGCCCAACCAGTGCCAGGCCTCAGAAAGGATCAAGCTAGATACTTCACCTTTATCACTAAGCAGCTCATCAGAATGACAGAGCTCCTCTGGAGGTGATTCTTGTTACTGATCAAGTTCCTTCCACACAGTTTTAAATTCAGCTATGCTCCCTCTGAGGCAGCCTTACTGATGGTTTACATATTTATATAAATTGCTGTGACCCTCTATTTTTATGAGCATATGTGAAATGTTCTAAGATCAACAATAGTCATGTTTCTGTTAACACTCCAAATCCCGCTTTTTGATTCCCATTGGCTGGATCCAATGTAAGTCTTTGATTCTGTGAGTTTAACACTGGGAGTATGGTCCTTTTGCTAACTTGTTTGAAAATGGGTTTATATATCAACAGACAATATTATTCCCATTGGAAGAATAGTTTAAATTCAACTTGTCTTTAATATTGATTTTCTTGGGACAAGAGGAAGCTGAGTCTTTTTGCATGAATACCAACAAAAGAACCCTTTAAATTCTATTGATATGAACTTATTGCAGTTTGCATGGAGAAAAGTGAGACCCCTTGCTTTATGTTTCACAACACTACCACTTTTTTTGCTGCCTTCCAGGAGAATTTCTTCTATCTCAGTGAATTTTATCTGTCCTTTAGTTCACAGGATGGAATTCCTCAGGTTGAAGAATTAGAAACATTTTCAGTGGAAATTTATATTCCTGATTTTATCAGTACTTGATTTTATCTACTTCATGTTTTTTAGGACTCTAACAGCAAGGAACTAAGCTTTGAAGAAAGTGAGTGGCTCCAGCTCAGGGAAAACAGAAAGTCAGACAATGCTTCTCCTGCAGTATGAATATAATTCAACCAGCTATCATATTCAACCAATATTAATATAATTTCCTGCAGAGGTAAAAAGGCATGTGTGGGGAAGATCCATATGACATAAACCAGTCTGAATTCAGATCTCCACATACAAACTGTTCATCATTCTCTTTTCTAAAAAGAGTCCACCCATGCCTAGATGTTATTTCAGATTACAGCCTAGAGACAATTTCATTGTGCAGCTTTGACACAGTACTTGGCTCAAGAGTGAGGGAGAGAGTGCCACTGGTGAATCTCTCCAGTGGGAAAGAAACTGCACAGGCACAATCAGCCACCACAGATGGAGTGCAACACCATAGGGGAGAAACTACAACTACTTGGAAATGTGAGAAGGAAAACTTCTTCATCAATAATCCCCAAATGTAGGGATTTGTAATCAGTTCATGTAGGAATGAGGAACTCCACATATCTCACAAACGCCCTCTACTGAGAAGTGTGTCTGACAGGAAAAAACACTCTTCTCACTTGTTTACGCAGCTCAAAGCACTCGACAATTCAAGGGCTAATTCCAGATTTGCGCATCACAGCATGTGTAGTCCCATGAAAAGCCAAGCATATCTGCCACCAAAACTACATGCAGTAAGTAGCCTTTAAATAAGTATGTGTATTAATAATAAGTATGTGTACTTGCACATTAAATGAAAACCGGATTCAAATGGAGCCCTGGAAGTGATCATGTTTGAAGGCCTGATCATCAGTCAAATTTTTAAAAAAAACAAAGCAACGACCAAGGAACAAATACCACTTGAATTTAAACACTGAGCATTAGGAACTAAACCTTCAATAAATTTTATATTGTCACACATTACATCAGTAGATACAGCTGGAAAGTGGGCATGCATTGTAGCAGAGAGTGACTTCTTCCAGGCAGTCAAAAGTACAATAACCTAAAGTAATTCACTGTTTTTTTCTTGTTATTTCAATAGAAGCTTTCTTATTTTGATGGAGGGAACTCTGCAAACCAAAATGGAAATTCAGGTGCTTCCAGCACTAGACAAAGCTGGAAAGCTAGCAGCTTTCTCCAATATTCGTGCAAGTTCTCTTTTGGGAAACAAAAACTTATCTTATTGATATCAATTCAATTTTTTTGTACCATTTTCATGGTGCTGATTTTATTTATGGCACGAGGGTAACAGGTGCCATTACCTTTAACCACATTAATAAAGGAATGAATTGGGTGCTTAACATTAAACATGCAGGTCATCCCTCTAAGCACAACTGTAGCT
Source organism: Passer domesticus (assembly GCF_036417665.1). NCBI lineage: Eukaryota > Metazoa > Chordata > Aves > Passeriformes > Passeridae > Passer > Passer domesticus. Next base: position 62,595,847 of record NC_087476.1, on the reverse strand, counting down.
TTATGCATGCATTTGCATTCCATTTGTTTTACTGTATTCATTCAGTAGGACTTCAACTCATTAAAAGGTTAAAGAGCACACCACTGAGCTGCAAACTGGAGTCAAGATCCAGGCTTCAGGCTCACTTAGAAACAAATGTGATATCAACATCTTCCATCCCATTTGTCCATGATAGACAACTAACAGACAACTGCTCCTACAGATTCAAAACAAATAATGATTTTCTGTCAAGGAAGTCTCAAGAAATGGCTTGAGTTCCCTCTGCACTCAAAAGGACTGCACAATGCCAGCTTACTCTACTTCCATCTCAAGTTATCTTCCTAATGCGATGTTAAGAAGCACATTATTGAACACACATGACAAAAGAAAAACATTGCTATTAGTTCCTCCTAGTGCGAAGATAATGGGATTCCTGTGCTTGAGCTCACATGACATTGGAGCCATTTCAAAGAAAGTGACAATTTTATTGTGGGCCCATTCATCACACTCAGTGGGGTTTTACTGCAGACACCCATGGGGTTTGTATTGGGTTTATCTGACAGCCTCTCCAGAATTAATTTGTTTTTTTATTTCAGTGCAGCTGTATTCCTTATGTGTTCCTAGAAAAAAATCAGAGCATTGCCAGCTAAGTCTTCTTTTAGTATCTTTATCACATGACAGAGATTCAAGTTTCTATATTGTTACTGAGGTTGATTGTGGATTGTCTTGTATCCACATCCAGTCAGGTAAGTAATTATGTGATTCTCACCGAAAAATAAAAAGATACAAAGCAGCATTTGTAGAGAGCAGACTTTTACCTAAAATGTGTTCTGAAACATTGTTTCTATTTATAGTGGAATCAAATTCTGATCAAACTTTATGGGTTCATGTTCATCAATTAATGTGCAAATAATCACTACTCTACCAAGCATGAAAAAAAGCTTTGAAAGATCTATCTCCATTTAGAAACTAGAAGTTGTTGAGTTTTTCTATTGTGTTTTTAAACATTTCTATTTAAAGAGATCCTAATAAATACAAATACAACTACTTTTTGAGGTACATTCAACAGCAGATTTTCAATAGGCAATTCACATTTTAAAATAATTAAATTATTGAAATATTACTGATATTAAACATGCTGAACTAATTTAGTCATTTCATAGTATTGTGGGAGCACTAGAATTGCATTTGGATGATAATTAAGTTCCATATGTGTTGAAAAACAATTCACTGTGACCAAAATCTGCGTTTTGGTGAAGGTCAGTCACCATGCTGAGAACCACAGTGCTTTATTGCAGATCACACACCACTAAGAGACATTACTGCTTTTAGTTCATTTGACATACACAAACCTCAGCATTGTCTCTACGCAGCAGAGCAGCAGATTGCACTAAAAACGTTTGGAAACCCAGTCTGAGTTCTATCGATACAGCGCCTTTTACAGTACTCCAGGACACAGACATTTAATTAACTGCCTGAACTAGGAGCTGAAGTAAAATAACATGCACTTATTGGAGCACTTTTCACCTTTTTTGTAATATACTTTAGTAGATGCAGGGCAGGTTCCCTTCCCAAAGGGCGTTCTGATATCTTACAGCAGTTAATTCAACCATGTCATTAACAAAGTCATTGAGACATTTAGAGACACAAAAGCTAAATCCATACATAAAATAAACACCGATTCCCATCAGTTCCCTTCTTCTGCCAATGTTTCCATGCCTATGAGCATACATGACAGAGGGAACAATGCTTTTTGATACATCAGCTTGAAGTCATGCTGCATCCAAGGGAGGCTCTCTTTTGAGTTTAGAGGCAAAAGAGTAACTGCCCCTCTCTGGATTTGGTGACTTGATTTCACTTTCCTGTTCACGCCAAATAATACTGCATACCACTCAGTCAATGACAAATTAGCATTTCCCCTTTACTGGTTTCCTATCTCCATCCTTCCACCCTCCATCTTCCCAAAGAACTCCCACAGGGTTCAGACTACTGAGTTGAAGTACTTCCTTGCGGCAGTTTACCAGCAGGAGTGTCTGGCTCATGCACGGGCTCGCATGCACAACTCTTCTGGACCTGCTTCAACTTCACATACTGAGTACGCTGGCAAATTATTAGTAGCAATTATTGCCATTAAGTTATTTGTAGCAATTTTGAAGCGCATTATATTATTTGTTTTCATTCAATTTCTGTTTCTTTGAATTCAGAATCGTGGGTCTACAGCTTCCAAGTCCCGCAGCATCCTTTTTTACTGGACTTAGTTACAAAGTTGATAAACTCTAGCTCTTCCGGCTGGCGGTCCGGGGCCGGGCGGGGTGATGGTCGGTGCAGCGGTACCGCGGGGCGGCGGTGGCAGGCCGGCGGGGCAGGGGCAGGGGCCGGGGCCGGTGTTAGCGGGGCGGCAGCGCTGCTGACGGTGCTGCCCGGGGATTATCGGCGGGCGCCGGCCGGCCCCGCTTTTGCCGCGCCCGCTGCCGGCCCGAGCGCGGGGCCCGCGGGGGACAAAGGGCGGAGCGAGCCGGGGCCGGGGCCGGGGTCGGGGCTGGGGCCAGGCCCACACAGGGCACCTTCCCCAGCCATGTCCCCCAACTACATCCGGAGCTTCTCGGAGGGATGTGTGAGTACGCGGGGCGCGCCCCGGCCCCACCCGGGGGCCGCCCGGGCACGGCGGGGCAGGCGGCCGGAGCGGGGCGACAATTGCCCCTCTGGGGAAGCTGAACTTTGATTTGCGGGAATAAGTGTGGTTCTAAGCATGGTTAGGTTTGATGGTGGCACGGCGGGTCGTGCTTTGCCGTCACCTGACATCATGTGAATGAATCAGTAGAACAGCAAAACGAATAGACTTTGGGTCGAAGCGCTCAGCTCCGTCTGGCGCCTTCTGCAGCAGCAGAATACAGATAAAGGCAGTGAAACAAATGAACTGGCAAGTGCTAGACAAATTAACGTTTATATAAAGTCAGTAGGAACAATAAAGTGTTGTAAGAACATTATTTTGTTAGAGAGCTACTGCACCCTTCATAGGCAAACTGGCTCTTTAAAACAAGTAGAATAAAATAAATATTCTGGATAATGAAAAAAAGCAAGTAGACCTCCAACAATAACACTGTTCATTTTTGTTTTTTATGTTGAATGAACCCTTTGACTTGCAGCTCAGGCCGCCAACAGTAATTGGACAATTCCACACTCTTTTTTTTGGCTCAATTCGAATGTTTTTCCTTGGTGTTTTGGGCTTTGCTGTTTATGGAAATGAGGCCTTGCATTTCAGCTGCGACCCAGACAAGAGAGAGGTTAATCTTTTCTGTTACAACCAGTTCAGACCTATAACTCCTCAGGTAATTATCTTTTCCTGTTATTTTTTTCATGGTAAAGATCCAATGTAAAGCAAGTAAACTGCAAAAATTAAAGCATGATTGTTCCATATAAGTACTAACTGATTAGGCTAATTATCACTAGCTTTTTTCATTAATATTTTCTTTTTAATATCCCTTTAGCTATGGCTAAATATGGAGCTATGTTTTCTGTCCTTCAAAATAATACTCATGTTTCAGAACCAAACTAAACTTTTCAAATCAAAACATAACTGCTTTTTACCTTTATTGTCATCTAAGCTTTTATACATTTGATAAATATTTAAAAACAGACTTGCAAAATGTTCCAATGTGCATGTGCTTTAGCTGTTCCAAAGCAGTTGTAAATGATCTGACAGGTACATTTCTGCTATATTTTAGGTATTCTGGGCATTACAGCTGGTGATTGTACTGGTACCTGGAGCCTTTTTTCACCTTTATGCTGCTTGTAAGAGCATCAAACAGGAAGATATTCTCCAAAAGTCATCCTACACCGGTTTTTATATCTTCTCTGTTTTCTTAAGGATTGTCCTTGAAGTTGTGGCTTTTTGGCTTCAGATTCAGCTCTTTGGTTTCAAAGTGAACGCAGTCTACATGTGTGATGTGGGAGCACTTGATAAAAAGTTTAACATTACTCGGTGCATGGTGCCAGAACACTTTGAAAAGACAATCTTTCTTATTGCAATGTACACGTTTACTGTGATTACAGTGATCTTGTGTGTTGCTGAAATTTTTGAGATCTCATGTAGAAGGCTAGGTTTCTTAAAACCTCAGTGATGTCAACTTGCACTCATTTACTGCTCTGTCCACCTGCAGCTTTGTAATAATGGTTTCAAACCACAGCAGGAAAACATCTCCTGCCTGCTATGCAGTGCTGCAGAAAAGAACCACACTCATGGTTACTGAGGCAGAATAGTCACTTGACATAAACTCCTCATCTAAAAACTTGCACACTATGAGAGTAATCTTTGTTTCCATGTCAAGGTCAAAGGCACTAAGATCTCCAAGAGCAATATACTTTCATGACCTGCCACCTATGATAGTTCTGCCTCCAGAGGAGTGTCTGTGTGTGAGGAGATGGTTATTTATAAACACATTTCTATTCACAGCTTTTCTGAACACATGCCATCTGAGCTAATAAGGCCATTGCGCTTCTAGGAAAAATTATTGCAAATTTTTTACATGTTCTTATGGCTTGAGAACTGAACAGTAATAGTGGATACTCTCTGGGTACCAGAAAGCATTCAAGCATCTTCCCAAGAAGTGCCACTGAGATGCAATCTGCAACTCAGCCCCCAAGGGCAGAGACTCCTGGTTAGGCTGTGGTGACAACATATCCATGGATACCAGTTTAGCCTGCACAGGCTCAGCTACTGTCACCTGCTGGCTCAGAATCTCCTTTTAAAAGTGGAAGGTATTCTTTGTGTTGATTGCAATGCCTAATTATGTTTTGGCTTACCATGTAGAAGATTTTTAGCAATTTAGTATGATCACATTTTGAACGAGGAAAAGGGCTTTTAACAATTTAACATAAGCGGCTTCAAAGTGTCAAAATAAAATCTTGAAGAAAAGCCTTTCCTAGGCCCAATTATGATTTGATTTCAATGTATTTTGCTTGTGTGTGACTGCCAAATTGGGCCCACAGAATTTTCTGCTGTTTGTGTCACACCTAACTTTTTCTTGCTCTGACTAAAGCTGTTAGAATAACACTGAAAAAAGAACTCTGCATATTAAAATTATTCTACGCAGTAAGTATATTGGGTTAGGTTAGGTCTTAAACTTTTTATAGGCATCAGATGTTTTTGTGTGCAACAGCTTCTTCTTAAGGTCTAATAAACATACTAAATATAGAAGTGATTTCCTTGTGCTGAAGTGAGATAAAGAAAAGAAAACAGATTTCAGAATCAGAAAGAAAGGAGGAGGTATTTTCCTGTATAAAATATTTACAAATAGCTATAATAACAATCAACCATTTTCCATCTGTTTTTCAAACATAAAAAACTGAGATCCTGATAACAGAATCTGGGTAATTCCAGAAATATTTAGAAAATTCTGGAAAAATTCTCACCAACTGTTTTACCACCAAGTGTTAGTTAAGTAGCCCAAAACACAGTTGAATTATCACAGTCTTGTAATTCTCACCCACAAAAGTAAACCTGCCAAATAAATGGAATAGCAAGTTTTAGGTATCTTGGATTTGATTAAATCTGTGGCCTTTAAAACAAAGTGGGCTACAACTAGATGTGTGGTTTTTTGATATGCTGATCAAGAACAAAACTATGTATTTCAATACATTTGCTATATTAAAACATTAATATTATTTTTTCCCTATGGAAATAAGTTATATGTTTTCTTAAATGTCCAGTCAAAGCTATCAGATTTATGCAATATTAAACTAGTTATGTGATATTTGCAAGCATTGCAAGTGAAATAAAAATCACTGTGCTAACTTGGTGTTTGCATAATAAGCCATGTTCTTTGGTTGATACATGTCTAATTTTTCACTGTATATGTCAATGTCCATCTGGAATTATTCTTTCCAATTGAAACTTGTAATCTCAGGTAAAAAATATTTAGAAAAACATACAGTATATAGAACTACTAAGAAAAAGAATTTATTTTCATGTGCTAGGTACAGTTGTTACCAATGGTACACTCGGAATCCCACTTCATCAGTTATTTGTGTAATAATAAAATAACTTAATCACAAACTTGTCAGTATTTTCCCTGGTGCTCAATATGTCATTGCTTGTCATTCTCCTGTAAATTTCCAAACACTTCAGAAGGGTCAGAAGAGTGCCAAAACCCCCAAGCCCTCAAGAGTTGTTTATGTTCTTGTTACCATCAAGAGCCTTGAAGAACAAGTACTGGTATGGGACTGTCTGAGGATCCCTAGAGAGAGCTGGATTACTCACCACCATGGCCCTTCTCTTTGTGGTCACAGTTTTGGAACATATTAAAATTTTCCCTTCTTCCAAATCAGATACACCGTTTTTTTTGTTTTTTGTGGTTTTTTTTTTCCCCCTGCATTTCCTGTGGAATGAAAATTGTCAAATTCCTCAGTTTTTCATTTAAAAAAAAAAAAAGTGCATTATTACCTTTTAGTGCAAATGTTTTTCTGTGCCTCATTCTGCCATTCATTTCTGGAACACATTGATGGAGATATTATGTCCATGTAAAGAAATCATTTCCCCATGGATGTCAACACTTCTCATTCCTATATTTGCCATTTGTTTTCCTGGCACTCATTGTATTCTCAAGTGTCTATAAACTTTTCTTTTGCTTAGTCTTCCAAACTCCCACTACTTTCATCCTCATTTACATTGTTTTCTGTCAGCTTCCTTCCACCCTTACTCCCTCTGAGACTGATATGCCTTCATGCAGTTCTCAGTGTTGAGCTGATTTTTGCTCAAAGGCTTAGCAAGTATTTGAGATGCTCATGAAGGCTTTTTGTTGTTGTTGTTTTTGCCATTAAGAAAGGAATTTATAATACAGTTGGGGATTCTTTGATTCAATTCTATTTCTTTACACAGTGAACATGAAGTCCTGTCTCCCAGAACACTGAGGAAGCATTTTTGTTGCTTACATCAGGTTCACACTGTAAGTGCTTTGACTTTTTTATTGTTTTCCACCATACTCTAGCCACCTAATTTTCACAGATAGCACTCAAAGCAATCCCCAGCTCATGTGTTTGTAGTCAGTTTTGTCTCTAGTCAAACATCATGACTATTTCAGTTCTCACTTAACAGAGAGCTGTAACTGTGACGTGATTGCATTTACATCAAAGGTATAGCTGCTCTGGGCCAGCCAGCTTCTAGTACAGCCCCACAGCATCCCAGTCCTGTAACCATTCCTCGTTCTCTTCCTTTCATGGATTCCTCTCTTCTGTTCAGACATCATTTCCCTTCTGCTCCCTTTCTGGCACACTCCCATGCCAGCAATGAGACAACGCAAGCTCTCCTACCCTGTGCGTCCCTGCAGCATGCACCCTTCTTTATGCCCTGGAGCACTGACATCGTCTTCCTTTGCAAACAGACGCTTTGAGCTCAAGAAGAGGTTTGGCAAAAGGGCTACCTAAAATAAATGTAAAAATAATTTTAACTATACCATCAGAAAGAGGTAATAGAAACTAAATTTATATTGCAATAACTTGTGAGATCCATTTGAAACCATTTTGCTTCAACAGTTCACTTTTCTTGTGCTGTTCTTATCCCCTCTTCACAAAACCAGAAATCCCTGGAGGTTCCTCTGAGAAAAAGTTATCTGGGAAGTGGTAATCCTAGGAGACAGGAGATGCATGTTCCAGGGCTGACAGACTTTCTGATATCCACCAGGAAGCAGCCCAGTCCTATTAGCCAGGCTATGGTAATATTACAAAATGTGGAGTATGTTAAATTTTCTTATGAAAGGATTTTTTTTGGATGTTTAATCTTCAAATACTTTCAAACTTAATCTACAACAAGGAAGATTTAATCTGTGAAAACAGAGAGCAGCTAACAAGCAAGCTCTAACTGATGTCCAAAAACAAACCACTTGGTAGTAGAATTGCCTTGTTTACCAGATTTGCATTCTTTGCCAGGTTTAGAGCTTGACATTTTTCATCTATCTCAGACTCTGGGGGAGGTTAACAAAGCTTGGGAAGAAGGATGCCCACTGGTAGTTGACACAGGGAATGCAGAGGTTACAGGCCACAGGGCCATTTGGCAGAACTCACAAAATAAGGAAGAAAACTAGTATGTTCCTTACAATAAGGCCACTCAGCTACTGCGCTGCAATCAGCTCCGACTGGGTAAAAGGCAGTTCTGGCAGGGGGAAATCCTGACCACCAGCTCATGGACCAGTGACCCAAGAAACCCAGCGACTCAAACGAGAAATACTAAATACGCTCACTAATTAGCAGAAGAAGCAAGAGAATCAACTAACAGAATACAAAAAACTAACTAATAAGAGAACTACTGTTCTCTTATTAAAAACAAAACAGCCTTCATTTGCTAAAATGTATAAATAGTAAAGTGCCGATAGTTGGGGTGCTTGATTTATGGAATACCCCCAAAACACCTAGGCTGGCACAACTCTGAAATTAATAATCAATACCTCTATTGAATGTGTATTTATTGGCTGGTGGCATACCAGGTAACTAATCAGATTTTTGCAGACAACAGTTTTTGGGGATGAAGGGCAGAGGCCCAGAAGTGGAGGCACAGTTCAGCCCCCAAGGGCCTCATGGACCTTGGCGCAGCCCCAGGAGAAGCTCCAGTCTGAGAAGGGATTTTACTTGCAGGTGCACCTGCACAGGCCAGGCCTGCCCAGCTCTCCGGGCTGGCCTGCCAAAGGAAGGGAGGCAGCAGGGACCGGGAGGGCGGCACTGCCCAGCCCTGGGCGGCCGGGGCCAGGCTGCAGCGGTGGGAGCAGCCCCGACCGCCCCAAGTCTCCAGCCCTTCCTCGCGGCTGCTGTGGGACGCGTTTCCAGCACAAAGGGGCCACGCAGGTGGCGTTTGACACTGTACGTCCCCACAGACGGACAGACGGATGGATGCACGGACGGACGGACAGGCGCCTCCCGGCCAGCAGAGGGCGCTCCCCGCGCCCCGCCGCCCGCCCACGGCGCCCGAGCCGGAAGCGGAAGCGGCGCGCGCCAGCCCCGGGAGCGAGACCCGCGCGCCGCCGCCGCCTCCGCCGCCCGCGCCATGGCGGCCCCGGCGCTGCCGCCGCTGCCGCCGCAGCTCAAGAGCATCCAGCACCATCTGCGGACCGCGCAGGAGCTGGACAAGCGCGAGCCCGTGGTGGCGTACTACTGTGAGTGAGGCGGCGGCCGCGGCGCCGTCCCGCCGGGCCCGGCCGGGCCGCCGCTGCAGCGGGCGGAGCGCTGCTCCGTGGGGTGCGCGGGGGCGCGGGAAGCCCCTCCTCGGGGCGGTGCGGGGTGGTCGCGGCGGCCCCAGCCCCACCTTGCGGAGTGCCGCCTCTCGGCGGTCGGAGTGCTGGCACCGTGTAAAGCGGTCCTGACGGGACGGTCCTGATCAGAACGGCAAAAAGTAACATCCATGAAGTGATTCAGAGTTTTTGTCCTGTGCAACCCTGAAAGTGTATTTTGAGTTTTAAAATCTTTAGTGCTGACAGAAGCTGTCATTTTCTCCTCTGTGGGGCTTTGTCACTTTCCCGGAGTTCCCGGAGGGAGTGGTTTGCTCTTTTTCTGCTTCTTTGGCTGAATTGAGCACAGTAAAACCCTACTGTAAAGCTTGCAAATTAATATGTAAATTTTTCAAGCTGATGTGGCTTCTAAGCTAATGGTTGTCAGCATGGACTATGAGCCTTTTTTAAAGACTTTGAATAGTGAATTAAGAAATACAAGATTGCTGTTAGTCTTAAATTCCTGTTACAGTTAAGGGACACTGGTAAAAGGCCTAAGATAAGCAGATTGCCAGAAATGTATGTTTATGTTGTTGACAACCCACCCTTAAAGGGAAGGTCATCACAGCATTGGTATTTTTGTTGAGATATTCGGTCATTTGAGGGGTTTACTTGGCTTGTCTTCAAGAATAATGAAATAAAAAACAGATGTAGACCTAACTGGTAGTTTTTTTTCATTAGGTGATCTTAATTTGGAAGAATTAAATAGTGAAATTCAGGTTTCAGATAGCTCTGAAAAAGCTATCTGAAGAGTGACAGAAGAATAATTTTATTTTTTCTGTGTTACACAGGAATGGTGTGCTAAACTGCAACCAGGAAGGTGAGATAGTCACATATTAGAGCACTGGATGTTCTCATTAGTACTAGCTCTTTATTTACTGGAAAAACACAGGACAAGTGACACTGTGTGGCAGGAAGCACCAGCTAGGTCAGGTTGCACTTAGGGGTTTTTTGTTTGTTTTTCTTTCTTTGGATTTTTCTGTCAGATGTAGCACACTGTCTGGCTATACAAAAAAAAAGACATGCATTGGTGTAGGTGAAAAAATACAAGTCTGTTTCAAACCAGAAATGTTTTTAGTGTACAATCTCTACTTTTCTTTGTCTTTTGCAAACTTATGTCTTCATGTAGAGGAAAAAACCTATGTTGGATAATTACCATTTTCTGTAAAGTCGTTTGCCTTGTCTGTCCTAAGCAGTCTGAAAGTTTTTGTTTTTTCATCTGAGGACTTCAACAAATCTGTTTCATTACTGAATATAGCAAAGACTGTATTCTAGACGTATCTGTTTCATTACAGTATTATATAAAGTAAAAAGCACTGACACTTCTTTTTTAAGTTAGATCTTGCTCAGATCCTTTATTTTTTTAAATGCACAAAGGAGAAGAATGTGTTTTCACCAGTGTTCCACTGATGACACACACTTCCTCCCATGGTGGGTGCGTTTGGATTGAAGAAAATGCAGTACTCGTGCCCCATAGTTGTTTGTTTTTTCTTCATTTAGTTCTGGCATTGAAGCAAAAGTAAGGTTTATGAAACATTAATTTTTAACATCACGGGTTTGGCATAATTACATGGAATCCCAAAGTATTAATTATTAATATTGCTACTGTCAAAAAAATGTACTGTATATTTACTTCTAGCATGCTATGAATAGTAAAAGCTTTACTAAAAGGATAGATTTTTAGAAGTGTAGAACAGGGGTTACAAAAAGATTTCAGGATTCCTTTCAGATAATGTTTTGAAAGCAATGTGGATTTATGTAGGGTTAAAGCAATGCATCTCATTAGATGCTTCAGTGAAAAAAGTGACCATCTCTTTGTGGAGCCTTTGAAATGGGTTTCAGCAGAGCTCTATTCATTTCATATAATTTTATATTGTGGAAGGAATACAGTGAGGAAAGCTCTGTGTGTGCTAGATTGTGTGTGGTTCTCTGTGCTGGCACATCCCCACCAGCCTCATCTGCAGGCACATGCCTGGCACCCTGCATGTCCCAGGGGCAGGAGCTGCTGTGCCTGGCACCCTGCATGTCCCAGGGGCAGGAGCTGCTGTGCCTGGCACCCTGCATGTCCCAGCACCAGGAGCTGCTGTGCCTGGCACCCTGCATGTCCCAGCACCAGGAGCTGCTGTGCCTGGCACCCTGCATGTCCCAGCACCAGGAGCTGCTGTGCCTGGCACCCTGCATGTCCCAGGGGCAGGAGCTGCTGTGCCTGGCACCCTGCATGTCCCAGGGGCAGGAGCTGCTGTGCCTGGCACCCTGCATGTCCCAGCACCAGGAGCTGCTGTGTCTGGCACCCTGCATGTCCCAGCACCAGGAGCTGCTGTGTCTGGCACCCTGCATGTCCCAGCACCAGGAGCTGCTGTGCCTGGCACCCTGCATGTCCCAGCACCAGGAGCTGCTGTGCCTGGCACCCTGCATGTCCCAGGGGCAGGAGCTGCTGTGCCTGGCACCCTGCATGTCCCAGGGGCAGGAGCTGCTGTGCCTGGCACCCTGCATGTCCCAGCACCAGGAGCTGCTGTGCCTGGCACCCTGCATGTCCCAGCACCAGGAGCTGCTGTGCCTGGCACCCTGCATGTCCCAGCACCAGGAGCTGCTGTGCCTGGCACCCTGCATGTCCCAGGGGCAGGAGCTGCTGTGCCTGGCACCCTGCATGTCCCAGGGGCAGGAGCTGCTGTGCCTGGCACCCTGCATGTCCCAGCACCAGGAGCTGCTGTGTCTGGCACCCTGCATGTCCCAGCACCAGGAGCTGCTGTGTCTGGCACCCTGCATGTCCCAGCACCAGGAGCTGCTGTGCCTGGCACCCTGCATGTCCCAGCACCAGGAGCTGCTGTGCCTGGCACCCTGCATGTCCCAGGGGCAGGAGCTGCTGTGCCTGGCACCCTGCATGTCCCAGGAGCAGGAGCTGCTGTGCCTGGCACCCTGCATGTCCCAGGGGCAGGAGCTGCTGTGCCTGGCACCCTGCACGTCCCAGGGGCAGGAGCTGCTGTGCCTGGCACCCTGCATGTCCCAGCACCAGGAGCTGCTGTGTCTGGCACCCTGCATGTCCCAGGGGCAGGGGCTGCCATGCCTGGCACTCTGCATGTCCCAGCACCAGGAGCTGCTGTGCCTGGCACCCTGCATGTTCCAGGGGCAGGAGCTGCTGTGTCTGGCACCCTGCATGTCTCAGCACCAGGGGCTGGTGAGGCACAGCAGAGTGCACCCTGTGTTGTTGAAAGGCCGTGTTCCATCCCAAAGCTGCTTATGCAGCCACTCTGTGTAGGGCATCACAGGTTAGCTGGTGGATGGAACTATCAGTCTCAACAGTGATGTGTTTATAGCTTTGGAATGTTGCCATGAGTGGGTCATACCCAGAAAAAAACTACAGTCACAATATCATTAATGTTGCCATGGCACAGCAATTTGCAGTACGGGCATATGTATGCTAGGTTTTGATTTATATTAATTTTAGTTAAATTGCACTTTTATATATGTAATAATAAGAGCTGTGACACAATTTAATTTGAGGATTGGTAGCAAGTGAACTCTGGCAAGATGTTTTTGCAACATAAAATACTGCTTTCTCTAGCTTAGCAATAAAATTTTCAGAGAACTACTTACTGCTCTTGTTAATGTTTTTGTGTCTCATCGTAGGTTCTGTAGGTGCACTCTTAAAGCTGGAAATTGATGTGACAACTACATAATCTATTTGTCTTTTTTTTTTTTCTCTTGTGTTGTAGTGCATTTTGAGCATTAAGCTAGCATAAATCAGTTATGCCACCTAAAAAAAATGGTGTATTCCTTCTATGGCTTCTCATTCCCAACCCTGGACTGCTTTAGAAGCAAATGTTGATGGAATTGTGTGAGGAAAGACAATAATAAGCTATTTTTCAGCCAGGCCAATTCACTGCGGCTTAAACAGCTGTGTTCCCACACAGACAAAGAAAAGGAACAAGACACAGTGGCTGGGGGCAAAGGCAGGACTCCTGCTTTTTTGGTATTGCTGGCACATGTTGATTTACAGAAACTGTAATTTAATTAACATTAATCTGGTTTACACAATATAAATAGCTACAGCGGGGATTATTTGTCTTTTTCAACTGCCACATAATTTTCCACATGAAAAGTAAAATGTTGAACATTGATGTTCTTGTACACTCTAACACAACACTTCTTGTTGTGGTACTTCCACATTGCAAAAATTTAAAAACGGGTTTGTTGCTGGTAATACTGTGTAATCCTTACAAAACCTTCATTCTTAACCTCTTTTTTAGGTATTCAGATTCAAAGCAGAATATGATCAGTACCTTTATATGTTGTGTGTATACTGTTACCTTTTTAGCCCTATCTGTTGTTAGTATATGGATGTAATTGATTGAAGTAATTAAAATATCTTTTCCTGACAATGTGCACCATAAATTCACATGGTTGTAACATTTCTTTTACCCAGAACACAGGCTGTCGAGAAATAAAGAAGCCAGGTTTAATTTTTGTGAATTTTTTTGTAGGACATGATCTCACAAAATAATTCTTCTTTTTAAGAGATTAGACAATTGTTAATGTAAGTGTTCATTTACATTAATGTTAATGTAAGCATTCTGCTAATCTGACACCTTATTTCAAAATTGTTTTCTCCCCATGTGATACTTTTTTTCATTTTTGTATTATTTGTTAATCATTGTCATTAAGTATGTAGCTCTTTCAGGTTCAGTAGAGGTTAGTTTGTTCAGCAGTTATAATGGAATACCTGAAAAGTATGTTTCGTTGGTTGCGTAGCAAAGGGCAAATATGTAATTGGTAGTCAATAAAATAACTTGTTATGTTAAAAACTTACTTGAATCTAACTACTTTGAGATGTTATTTTGCAGACACAAGGAGGCAGGCTCTGATAAAAAAAATCTCTGGCCTGTAATAACTGGAGAAATCATGTCTCCAACTGTGGCATAAGCAGTTGGACTGATGAGTTAGTTTTATTTTTTTTTTAACTGCAAGATTTGAGAGGTAACTGTATCTTCCAAACCCTTCAAGTTTAGAGTTAAATGCAAGATTTTCGTTAATGACTGTTGTTTCAGCCTTCCAGTTGCATTGTTAATCTCTTTGCAAAGATGTGTGGTAGTCTGTACTTACTGAACATTGATGTTCTAATTCAAATGTCTTGTGAGAATGCCAGTGAGTTGCCAGAAAAGGACTGATGTTTCATGAACAGTGTTTGGATAGTCAGTGAATTCCTGTGAGAAATTATGTTTCTAGTAAATTTCAAAAAGCAAAGTGTGGTGACTTTTGCTTTACAGTCTACTAAACATAAGAAACAATAATGTAAGATCAGTAGATATGATCTGTATAGAAGAGGCATGTGAAAAAATCTTCAATTTTTAATTTTTGAGATGGAAAAGCATCAGAGAAATGCTTCCATACTCTTGTATTAACATTTGTGGTTTCGTGAGATCAAGCGAGAGAGAAAAACGAGAGACAACTTTTATTCCACAAGTAGTTGACAACCTCTTGAACCAAAAGGCATTCAGCTTTTAAATGTGACTGACTTGTCACTTTAAAGTGTAGTCAGACACCTGTGAAACAAGCTTCTCTCTGCATTAAAATTATAAGAGTTTTTTAGTATTATTATTACAAAAAAAGGACTGTGAAGTTCATGGCCAGACTAACAATTCGGGAAATAGAGTTACTGTGCAACTTTACAACTGAAATACCATTATTTTTTACCAGTTCTTAGCCTTTACCAATCCAATTAGTCCTTCTTAATAGGAATGACTAATAATGGTCAAATATTTTAATTGAGCTTTTAAGTTACTCAATTTTTAATTATATCTTGGTGCATTCTGAATTATTAATTTAGAAGATGCATGTAATTAAGAAGCATTAATGAAATTAAAAGTAACTGGTATTGCTGTATTTGGAGAGATTCAGCACATACTTAGTGACCTCATTTATACTGGGACATTGTGGAGTTGAAATGCCTAAAAAAATTGCTTGTAGGATTCCACATCTAATATGATCAAATACCTGAGCTTTCCAGTTTAAATATTCAACTTTTGTGTTAGCTTTATATTGTCCATTTGTAAAAGTACATTTTCATATTCTCATATTGCTGGTGGCAGAAAACTATTTTGTGGGCTACGAATACAACAAATGTTTAAAGGTTTTTATTAGAGCTTGCATATGAAGAATATATTTAATCTGTTCTTTACTCAGGGTAAGTTAATATGTTTAAATCAGATATTTAAGTAAATACCAATTTCATAGTGTACTGTGAGACTTGTTTTGATTCTGCTACGAGTATAAGCTAAACTTTTTTTCAATTTATACTTTCGCTTTCTATTTTTTTTCTGTTTTCAGTCTGTTTGCTCTGATTATTTCAAAGATTTGTAATTGGGGAAGACTGTGCTTTTAAAACTGCTTTGTCTGTGGAGACAGAAAAACTAAAAAAGTGGTGGGAATAACAAAGGTGATTATATAAACTCCACAATCCTTAAAGCAGACTGTGGGTAGTGGCAAAAGTAAGACAATATTAACTGTTGTGTAGTATTTTGGACACTTGCTTTGATTACATGGGTAATATTTTAAAATAATCTGTTCTGACAGAGATGGGAAGGAGAACATACAAAACAAGTGTACGTCAGAGACTGAAACCTTTTCTGAGTTATGTGTATCTGTATACAATCCTAAATTTCAGTTGTATAGTGTAAATATACTGAGGTGCATTTTTTCCACCATACAATTCACCATCTTTTGCTACATTCTTACTCAACTTAAACCTCTGGAAGTAGAATTAACAACTGAGGTATGCTTTTCCTGCCTGAGGTATGCTGCTGCCTTTGAAGGAGGGATGCATCAACATCAACATTTTGATTTGGAGAATCACAAAACTGTTGAGGTTGGAGGGCTTTGTACATCGCTTTGTGCAATGCCCTGCTCAGAGCACCATCACTAGGGCAGGTAGGTCAGGACTGTCTGCAGGCAGTTTTTGAACATCCCCAGGGACGGCGACTCCACGACTCCTGGGAGCAACCTGTTCCAGTGTGTGATTACCCAGACAGTAGAAGATGTTTCTTATGTTTAAATGGGATTTCTTGTATTTCATTTTGAGCCCATTGCCTCTGGTCCTGTCACTGGACACCACTGAGAAGGGTCTGGCTTTTTCTTCACTCCCCACTGCCACCCTCCTCTCGTCATGGATTTAGACACAGTGATAAGACCCTCTTTGCTTTTCAAGAGTTAAAGAGTCTGAGCTCTGCCTCTCCTGATGTGACATGTCCCTAGCCTTTCATCAGCCTTGTGGCCCTTCCCAGGGCTGCAGGTGTGGCACATCAGTGCTGAGTAGAACAGAAAGATCACTTGCCTCAACCTGCTGGTGACATTCTTCTCCTAATTCAGCTGTGGATGCTGGTAGCCAATAAGGTCAGGAGTACACTTTGGAAGCTTATCTCCTGGTCAACTAAGGCGCTTTGGCTCACCTCGCAGAGTAGTTTAAAGACATGAAATAGGCTTCTTCCAGTTTAAACTAAACAAGAAGGGTGTTTCAGATTTGTGCTCTAATCACTAAAAGCTGTTTTATCCTCATGACTTGACCACAGCTAATCCAGAATAGCTGCCTTCTCCTCTTTTCACATTCTGAAGATCTCAAATGCTATAAATCTGTTTAATGTAGTGTTTATGTTTTAATTGGAAATATTTTGTTTTCTTTATTTAACTGTAGAGACCAGATTTTAAAGATACAAGTAGTTTAAATATTGTAGAAAAGCCTAGAAGCTTATGAATTGTAGATATACTGTTACTCAGATTTTACAAGACCAAAATAAGTCCTTAAACCAGACTGACGTGGGGTAGTGTAGAATACCATCATTTCCTGAGATTCATATTAGGTATTGCTTTGTTATTTGTTTTGTCATCTAACCTTAATAGTTACCAGTCGTGTTTGTCATTGGAAATTTTGTTATACCTTTTTAGCTTGTCTATTATTTACTATTGTTAAAGTGAATTGTAATGGGACTTACTCAAACTTTCAGGTGTTTTAAGAGGCATTTGAGATAATTTTGACTTAATAAAATTTGTTTAGCATGTAATGTACTATGCTGTTACCTACTCACTTTATTCAGTAAGATTTAGAATACTATAAAAGAATCTGGGAGGCAAGAGGGTCATGATGCTATCTTGAGTTTCTTAATTATATTTTTGGTAGTCTTCATTTCCCCCACTTTTGCATTATTTTTTTTTTTCTTACAGGTTTCCCTAAGTTAATTTTACTTGAAAATAAGTATTTGAAAGTAATTTGGTTTCTCTGGAATGTTTTAGTTTTTCAGTTGATGGTGCCAGCCCAGTGTCTTGTTTTTTGCAAGTTTCCTTCTGCATCTTGTAATGAAGAGACAGTGTAAGACCTTCCAAGTTTGTTTGTCAGTATGTTAAATCTATTTGTAAAAGTCCTTGAATTCAGACAGCTTGGACTTAGCCATGTAGAAATATATTTATGACCTGCATGCAGAAATTACATTATTGAAATATGACACACTAATGTTTATGAGAGCAAGAGCATTTTTATATGAAAATGTTTCCAGTAGTTTTGGATTTGAGTAGAATCCAATTTAATGTCTTTGTGCCCTTTGCTTCCCACATTTGTATTCCAGCTGTTGGCTTCCTGTACCAAGCGTTTTACAAACGTTTTTCTGTCAGTGGTTTGACAAAGGGATGTAGAATATGAATGAGTAATAAATTACAGCCTGGTAAAGCTTTCATCCCTTAATCAGAATCAGAATATCACTAAAATTTATTGCAATGGTATTTGTTACTATTTTATGTCAGTTTGTTACTATCAAATGTCAAAAATATTTCTGTTGCTAATAATTTATTTTCTATGCTAGAGAATTAAATACACACAGGAAAAAAGAAGTATATTTTTTTGATCCTGTTAGACCAGGAAAGAGAAAGATGGGTAATAGGACAGAATTTAGAAGATAGAGAATAAACCTATTGTGCATGCTTGCTGGCTGGAACTTTTGTTCTCCAGTATTTTTTACTTGGCACAAATTTAGTTTAAAATGGGAGTGAGGGGAGTTTCAGTTGTTATCCAAACATAAATCTGGAGTAACTTACTGTGTATGAGGAATGAATGTCTGGCACATACTAGAGACAAAATACTTGCTCTGAAATTGTGCTGTGTATTAGCAAAGGAAAAATAACATGGTATTACGTGACATAAATAAAGGCAGAGAAGTTTCTGTAAAGCTCACTGTATAATTCCAGCCAGCACACCCACACTTAGTATTTACTGAACAAAGATTAAGGGCAGCAAATCAAGATGTATATTTTGTAGTTGTCTTGGCAAAACATTTTTGTGAGAATGATAACTTGCCAAGTCTTTATGAATTTGAAGATAAATGTCCTGTCTACAAACTCTGAGCAAACTCTCTTAGTTAATAATTGGCAAAACAGTTGTGTCTTTGTGTGTAAAATTACAAGTGACTTTAGCTCTACTTCTGATGTTATTTAATATTTAAACATTAGCTCTCTATAGCCTCCTTTACCTCCTTAGTACTTCAATTTCTGCACATACAGTACTACTTTGTTGGCCACAAAAAAGTCTTTTTTGCTACTTGGTTTGAACAGTTGTATATATTATTAAACTGAGTGCATAAAACAAAAAGGAGGAATAACTTCATTCATCTGTTTGTTCCCAGATATTCCAGATCTTAATCATAAATAGTGAAGAGAGATAAGAAATACAGGTCACTTAATTCTGAGATTGTCGACATTCTTCATATACATTTAGGCTTTAAAACTTGAAAATATTTGCAGCTGCATTGTATGGGTTTAATTTTCTTTTATATCAACATTTTCAGAAGCTTGGCTATTCACAGAGGATTTTCTTTTATTAGAAGTTCCTAAACAAATGCCTCCTGTAAGTCAAGTTCTTCAGTTTTAACAGTGTGTCACTGGTCATTAGGGACATGCACTTCAAACATTTTGTTCAATGTATAGAGAAGTTCTCCAAAGAGAAAACCAAAATGATTTTGATGTAAAATGGCCTTTCAAGTGTGATATGCTATAAGGTAAAACAATGCATTTGAAATATATAACACTATGAGGATTTCTTTTGTGGTGTCTATACTGTTCAGGAGATTACTTTCCACTTATTAGAAATTGAACCACTTCCATTGAAGCAAAAGTTTTGTGACTTAGCAAGCATACTAATAATAATGTTCATTGCTTTTGCAGTATTGCAGAAATCAGAACAGCTGTATTTAATGGAATGTAAATAATTTATTTTCTTTTGGATGTGGGGAAAGGGGGCAACTGAACTCATGTCACTGTTGACTTTCTTAGTGGAGATCCTGGATTGATAAACTTTTGACCTCTTGCTTTTGAGTTATTTGCTACTGAGATTACATGTCATCATAAACATGGAGGACAATTCTTTGACCATTAATTGCTAGTTTAAAATTTGGCTAATGATATTAACAAAGGAAAGGTATGTTTTGCTCTTACTGCTGAAAATTTAGTAACAAGGTGCATTTGCCTGTTTGCTGCAAGTTAGGCAGGAAAAGGACATTAATAGATTTACTTCACTAGGTGAAAACCTATTTTTCAGTTACAACCATGTGTCTTTACAATAAGTAATACTTGTGTGATCAAGCACACACAAAAGATATGGAAGAGAACTAACTGGCAAAGGTAGTAGCATCAAAACCAACACAGTCTTACAGATAGCCTTCTTGTAGAATATTTGGGACATGTCAAAATTAGAGCAGAGAGGATAACAGAAGACACAAATGTGGAAGAACTTGCATTTGGAAATATTTTTTTTTTTTCCTTAGGAATATGATATAGTAATACTCAAAAATGGAAAAAGGTTTTTCCTGTGTCAGCAGTATGGCAAAGGACTGCTTACTGCTTTCAGATTCACTCCCATATTGCTCTTCATACAGATAATTTCAAAAGCAAAATTTTAAAACCTTGAAAGGTTATTATGTTTATTTCAGTATTGTCTTTCAAGATAAATACCAATTTATTTCCTCCTCTCCCTATTTTGTTTCTTTTCCTAGAAATCTCTAGTTCTTTCAGTTTTTCAACTATTTCACCTTCTGTTTGGTAAGTTTAATGGTAGAGGTTTTCAATCCCAAAGCCCTACTTTTGACTAGAGCAGCACTGAGTAAAGCAGTAAGTGTACCTGAACATACTTAACAACATTCTATGTGTCACTGATGAGATTCAACCTGGTAGAGTGTACTTTTCTTCTGTTCCTTCAGTTGATCAGCTGAAACTGATGTTTGTGGACATTTTGACTGGTAGTGTCTGCTTTGCATTTCCGGACCTGAAGGTTTCCTCATCTTTCATTGCAATCAGGTTTTCTCAGTGTTTTATCAATAGTATCTGAGCCAAGACTACCTTTTGGCTCTGAATGCTACTTGGTAGTGATGCTCTGTCAGTAGTTGTTTTCACAGACTTCATGCTTTTCCTTGACAAAAAAGGGATAGCTTTTGCCTTTATCTGAGCAATGGCTTCATCAGAGGCCTGTCTCTGGACAGGTTAGCCCTTCTTTCAAACACATAAATGTATGTGAAGAAGTGAGCATGCAAAAATTCCAGACTTCAAAAGCTTTTAAAGATCACAGTAGACTCTTGTTAGGGTAACTTAAGTGTGCTTTGACCCTTTGCTAGTTAATAAGATCTTTCAGGAAATCTTAACAATTTCTGTAGGTGTTGATACAAACTGGGACTTGGTGGCTGCATGTGGTAACTGTCTACTGTGGTCAGTTGTGTGGCACAGAAATGTAATTGCTGTGATGGGTGGAACACATTTAATCTTAGGTGACATTAATACTCTGTCTCTAGGATGTCTTTGTTCCTGATATCTTAGAGCTGCTGCTGTGAAAGCACCTTCACTCTTTCTTCACAGTCTGTGCTTAGGATAATAGTACTTTGATTTTTAACAACCTAGGAATCTTGAGTACCTTTGTCCTAGGATCTTTTGTTAGGAGGAAGGTATTGGTGTGGAAGGTTGCTTGGTGTCACCCACAGTGTAACCTTATATATGGACAAGAAAAACATTTTTCTTGTTTCTGTAACTGTTGTTCTCTGACATGTGATTTCTGTGTTCAAGAGTTGTTCAGCATTTGTTCATTGGAGTGCCTAAAGGAGTCCTAAAGTCTTTCTCAGCTGCTGAAATCCTAAGACAGGAAAGGGCTGGTTTTTCAGGGCTTTTTACAAAGTCTACAGATATTTCAGTAAATACATCCCTTGGGATATTAGTGAAGAAAAGATTAATCTGGCTTTCACAGTATAAATGCATGTATTTGCAGTGAGAGTGAAAAAACCACATACAAGTAACACAAGAGTAACAGTTACAATGTAAAAGATCTTTTAAGTTTTAAATTGATCAAGGCTAAAGACATTTGCAAGATCCACTTATATGGAAACGGAGTTCTTTTTATGTAAATGAGTTATGGATGAGATCTGAAGGTGCATACTTCAGCAAGTAAGGTAAATTTTTATCCTGTAATGAACGAATATATTTCAAATTTGTCACCCTAATACATATCAGTCTAAAATGAATTTATTTGCCTGAAAATATCTGATCTTGGCATCCATCAAAAAGAACTGATCTAGATGGTTCATAGGTTTAGCAACCTTATGTTAATTCTTAAGTTTTATATTGTTAAATTATACCATGAAATGGGTTCAGGGGAGCTTACAATCAAGTATGTACTTAAAAGTCAATTTAATTGAAGACTGCAAATTAGCTCCTTGTCATGCGATGATGGTATTTTAATTGATGATTGCTTTTAATATTAATTTTAGTGTCTTAGATACAATTCTGTCTCTCTCTGTGTTTGACTGTCTTTGAAATCTAATTTCAAACTTATATGTGCTAGTTTTGTAATGTTTAACATTAACATGTCAGTATCCTGAAGATAAATTAGTTGGGCTTAAGAGTACCTGTCAGTAATTAACTTAATAGAAATGTTGTCACTTGATGAAACCTGCATGGAAATTCTTCCATCATGGTCAGGTATTTTAGTTGCTCTTAAGTTTTTACTAATTCCTTTAGTTTTGTTCAGGACTTTCACTTGGTTGTTCTTTACTGAAAACTTGAATATGAAGATGCTAGATCCTTCTGTACATTGTAATAGTAAAAATAGAGAGGCACTGGAGAGCACAAGTATTTATTTTTCAGGGGGGCTGTCTTTAAATGGTTAGGCAGCCCAACAGCTTTAACATTCAAAAATAAGTGAGCTTTGCAGTCCCAAATGAGGAATGTGTGCTTAGTCTGGTTTGAACACTCAGTTGTATATAAAATAGGAAGTACTACTCTAAAAATCCAGAAGAATTAGTTAAATTATGGCAGTCACCTGCAGAATCCAAGTAAGTTTTGTAGAAAGAGATCAAATTTTATTAGACAAATTGCTAATAGATGGAAAAGGCAGACTAGCTTGTGAATATAAAATGTTTTCTTCTGCAGCAAGCATCAGGATAAATGCAATGTGATAGCAATTGTGTTATGTTCATGTTTACTGAGGTAATTTGAAGGGAAAAGATTCTCTCTAGTGTATGAAGAGGTGCTTGGGAGGAACGAGATGCTAAAGCTGTGAGGCAAGTTAGCATTGCTTGCAGAACTCTGTGTCCTGAAAGGACATGGGGTATTCCATAATAACTACCTCATGACAATATTTGGTGGAGTTGCAGCTTTTGATTCTTAAACTCTGCATTTGAAAGTGTTTTGTAGGACTCCCTTGAGAGTCAGAAGTGAGAGTTAGAGGAATACTTTTTTTTTGTGGGAAATGTTCTGCATTTGATTACTGAATGTTTCTGGCTGTTTTCCCTTCTCAATGTGTGTTAATCCTAGCAAATAATGCTTGCTTGTGTTTGCCCATAGTTTCATGAAGCCTATAAAGTTCTGCCATATGCAAATCTAAAACTCACTGTTTTTTGGTAGTAAAAAGATAATTTTTAATCAGAAGATATTAATCATGTTCAAGATCTTACTAAAAACTGGCAACTCTACTTAGAGAGGAAGTTTGATAAAGGCGGTCTTGCCTGATGTGAAGATCAGGTTTGTCTTGAGTGTTTTGATGCTATGTGTGCATATACATGTAGATAGTAAGTGCTTAGTACCACTTGTTCAAGGCTTTTAAGGATAACTGGCTCCTGCTATATGAAGTTCCATGTATATCCGTACACTCTCTCAAATCACTTGGAAGGTCCTGTTTGGGTGAGTTGCAAGTGAGGATGGTGGTAATTTATAAAAGCACTTGATATTGCATAACAGGGGTACAAACATCATTTAAAATAAGTAAGGATAGTCATTGGGAAAAATAAAACATAAATCTCCCCCAAACTATCTCCTAGTATCTCTGCAAGGCCAAACCTTACAGTTTGCTGTCATTGCTCACTAGTACTGGAGTCAGTATATGGTTAAATAATGAGTTTGTCTTCCAGGTGTGTTGGGGAGCATTGTATTGTTTGCTTAAGGGTCTGCCTTAGGTAATGACTTTCAGTGTTTTTTGTGTGTTTTGTATCATTTCAAGGTCGTTTGTATGCAATGCAGACAGGGATGAAGATTGACAGTAAAACACCGGAATGCCGTAAATTTTTATCCAAACTTATGGATCAGTTGGAAGCTGTAAGTAGAATTTATTGCTTTCCTCAAAAATGGTAATAATATTAATATTTTTTTTAAAAAAATCTGGAAATACTGTCTCTTCTCTGCAGCTATTCTGCATGCAAGCATACTGCATGAACTTCAGTTGTATCTAATAAATTGCAAAGGGTTGGAAGGAGATAAAGGTCTTTGTGTGTATGCATGCACAAACATAATTGAAATTTTGCCATAAGATTTTGTGTAGTCATTATAATTTACAGTGCTTTATTTATACATATTCTCATGACAAATCATAATTCATTAGGAAGTTAATGCAGGTGTTCTAGAAGACTTTTAAAAATTTATTTACCTTTGATTCCTTGAAGTCTGTACAGTTATTTTCACTGCTATAGGACTTAATAGCCTAGTCCTGGGATGCTTTTGTCTCTAAGCTAAACTATTGTATCCAGGGAGTTTTTAAAAATACTCTTTAAAATATAAAGATATTTCTGGTTGTATCCTGTGTTAGAGATTGGAGATTTTATTTTATAAATTCTTGTAAGCACAGTCTAATTTGTGTGGGTAAGGTTTGTCTATTTGTGTGGGTAAGTATGCCACACTCTTCTGAATAGACCTGATACTAATTAAATCCTTAAATAGAAGAGAGTTAAACAAAGAAAAGTAAAGTTGTGGTACAGATGGTGAGTTTAAGTTCCAAGAGTTGTTTATGTTCATACCCAGTAGTTTTCAGTGTTCCCAGAGGAAGAAGTTTGTTGATTCTAAGATCTTAGTGCTCATTTGGAAGCAGAAGGTAGCGTTGCAAAATGAAGAAGCAGTTCATTTTTTGTTCAGTATCAGTGATTGCATCCAAAGTCTAGCAGTGCCTGAAGAGTTTGTAGTATAGAAGTAGTATAACAGCCTTCAGTTGTGAAAGATGGATCACTCGCCCACAGAAGTATTCAAGGCCAGGTTGGATAGGTCCTGAGCAACCTCTTCTAGTGAATGGCACCCCTGCTCACAGCAGGGGAGTTGGAATTAGATGACCCTTAAGGTCCTTTCCAATCCAAACCATTCTGTGATTCTTCAGAAAAAAAATGAAACATCAACCATTTGTCTTTTTTTTTTTAATAACTCGTGCTTCTTGCTTTTTTATTACTGATTTTTTGCAATGGAAAATTTAGTGTACAGTGATTTCTTGGTGTGTTATTTCATGGGAGAGAGAGGTAGCAGGAGAGGTGAGATTAAAACTCAAAAGGATTTTTCTCTTAGTTTCCTAAGAAATGTTGGGATTTGCTGGGTTACTTGTGGTACTGCAGCAGTTAATCTGCAGTGTTCAGTTACCCCTTCTGTTTCAAAACTGAAAAGACTAAAAAAATAGCAAAAATCTATAGTTTTACCTTTTGGTTACTGGTAGGATTGTCTGTGTGACAACTCAAGCACAGGTATTGAGTATTCTTCGGTGTATCCGGGTGAGTAAAGGATGGAGACAGCACTCCTAGTCAAGTCTAATAGAGCAGTTTTGGGGCTAGGAAGGTGGGGTTTATGGAAAAGTTGGACCCCTGCTGTAATTTAGGAGCTGCTGTTTTGAGTCTGCCCTTAACCACCAGGGGGCGCAGAGGGGTGCGGTTTAATTTTTTTTAAGATTAAGCCTAAATGCCTTGAGTTTTAGGTTGAAATTTTGTATCAATGTTTAAAACGCCAGTACTGCTGTATTGAATCACAGATTGTGTGAAGAATAATTTCAACAGTAAACAGCTTGGTTAAATTTGGTACTTTTGGAAGCATATGTAACAGTGCCAGTTGTGTGTATGAAATAATTGAGCATCAGATCAAGTATAGTAATCAGTTCTTTTCTGAATGTGAGGTATACAGATAACTGTTTGTATACACATGTATTTCCTTAAGCTTTCTTCCTGAGTTAGCGTCAGTGTTTAAGTGTTTCATTTGAACACACGAACTTTGGTACTTTCACAAGAAAAATTACACTTTGTAAAACAAACACTTTTTGAATTTGTACATAGAGTAGTTTGACTAAAGCCTTTAAATTTAAAATTCTATTTGGAAAGCTTGTATTTAACTACTGAAATGAAGTAACTTTTCTGGCAACATTCTATGTCTTAGAAAGTTGGCAGCAATCTAAAAAATATGGAAATGCTGCCTGCATGATTAAAATTTTCTTCGCACGCACAGTGAAAAATAACTGCCATTCAGAGATTGTTTTTAAATCTTTTGGCAAAATAAAGGCTGCAGGTTAGTATCATGCAGTGTTCCTGTTTTTGTTCTCTGAGGATAACCTGAGATTTCCTTATGTGCAAACAGTGAGCCTATTCAGAAGCTGTAAATCCACCTGTTGTAACTGTTAGAGGGTTGTTTGCTTTACTGATTTTTATTAGGAAACCTGAGGATTCTGGTACTCTAACATCTTTGAAAAGAGTTCTTTGAATTGAAATACTCTGCTTACACTGAAAATTCCAGTAAATCCATAGGTCACTAGACCGGTCAAGGTAGGGCTCAGATACTTTGAAAGATGTAATGAACTGCAGTGAAATAACCTTACAAGAGGAGAGATACATGATGACTTACCTACAGCACCTTTATAAAGCATGCATTACTTTACCAGTTGAACTATGTTGAATCTTGACACAGGCTTCAGAGTGCCTGATCTTTCAGATGCTAAGGGGAAAAATATCTGTTGCTGTTTCTTCACAGCATTGTAGTTGTGTTTATTTTTAACTTTGGTGAGAAGATGTTGGGCTGTTGGTGGTTTTTCTAAGTATTTTGTGACTAAAGATTCAGAGGTACTTATTTGTAATATTTCTCTCTCCAAAAGAATATGCATTCTCTTTCACATGCTGCTTTTAGCATTTGTTATGTTAGAAGCTGCAGATTTGTAAAACAAAGTGTAAGTTGTTTCTTTTTAAATTGTAATTGACTTTGTTTAAATCAGCAGGTTCTTTTTGGGTTTGCAGAATTGTTAAGGTCTAATAAAGTAATTAATGTATTTTTCCAACATTTTTCAGATGAAAAAGCAATTTGGTGATAATGAAGCAATTACTCAGGAAATTGTTGGCTCTGCTCATGTGGAGAATTATGCCTTGAAAATGTTTTTGTATGCAGACAATGAAGACAGAGCTGGGCAATTTCATAAGTAGGTGAAAATCTTTTTTTTTCTTATCTGAAGATACTGGTCAGGGAATGTGAATATCCAAACTCTTTAATTTGAATGGAAGCAAGAATTGGACTTTAATACATTCTTTTCTCTTCTGGAAAACTCAATTTGTTACTACTTATAGGTCTGTAACATCACACATTAACTGGTATCCTCCTCCTTACGTTCCTTAGGGAGTTGCTTACCTACTGGCAAGCCTTCTAAAACCACAGGCTAATACTTTGCTTCATTTTATCAAGCATGTTATAGTTTCTATTGACCAGTGATAGTAAAATAGTTGTGATGATCCATTATGTGTTTTGGTTTACAGCAATTACTGTGGCATGTTCATGTATTTTCTAAGCTAATACAGGATTTCTGATGTCCTACAAATTCCAAGCTAGAAACTAAGTGCAGAATGCGTAACCAGTTTTAAAAAATGCTAAACGTTTTCTGCATAGTAGTTAGGAGACTAATCAATATTGCTAGATTTAAATGTTGTGAAGCAGCTTCTGTAACATCAGATTAAAAAAAAAAGCAATGTTGGCCTTGGAATAAGTCAGTATGGTCTAAGATTACACCACCTAAAATGTGATTCTGAGAGACTGACATTGCCAAGTTAGCAAAATGCTTTCTTTTTTGCAGAAATATGATAAAGTCCTTTTATACTGCAAGTCTCCTGATAGATGTTCTAACAGTATTTGGGGAGCTCTCTGAAGAGGTAAGTGTCAGGTATATGAGTGTACTATCCAATTGCTTTTCCAAGCACAGACATTGCTTTTATATGTGGTGAATATGAATTTCAAAGAAACAGTGTAGCCAAATACTTGTTAGAAAGCCATAAAGAATCATGCTAAGTGTTTCAAATAAATAGTAGATGAAATACTAAACATCTGTTAGAAGATGGTTCCTGACAAGTATGAGTTAGAAACTCGAAGTTTGATTTTTACTGTGGGACACATAGCATTATATTGAGCAAGTGGGAATGCTTATAGGGGGAAAAAAAGATGCAAGGTTCCTAGCTTTGTCCACCTTCACTTTTTTCCAAGTCCTGCTTGAAATTCATAGGCTTGGCATCCTGTATGTAAATCCCCAGTCTGGTAACTGTACCTAAAGTGCAGTCATACTTGCTCAGTTTAAAATGCAGTTGTTGTGGCTACTTTCACTTGTAAATATTGGAAAGAAGGTAAAGCATGGTCTTGATAGTGGTGTACTTCTGGAATACTATAGGTTGTAAGTGTAGATACTAATGACAGGTCTTCCCCAAGAGAAATGCTTGGTGAAGAGTTCTTGCAAGATTATCCATCTTCCATAGACTGAGACTCTACCAATCCAAAATTTTCATCTTATTGAGAGGCACAAGTAAGTTTGCTTTTTTGATGTGCTCTCTTAAAATTGTCTGCTCTGTGCCTTGACATCCTTTACTACATCCAGCGATAACATTTCTTAGAGCCAGAGAGTGAATGTATATTTGCACATTGAATTGGACTGAAAAAAAAAATCTTAGTCTGTAGGAATCCAGTGCACAGGACAGTGCACTGATCAATTAGTTGAGTCCTCAGAGTACCTGAAACAATCCTGCTTTGAAGATGGAAGAAATTGTTATAAATGTCAGTGCAGAATGCTAGCAGTTGTGCATTTTCTGTTGTTGATGCTGAAAGGACAGAAGTGCTTTGTAATTGGAAACAAGCAGAATTCTCTCATTTTGTTTAATTGGTGAATACCGATGGTAAAAGAGAGTGTACAAGAAATACAGAAAATATTTGCTCCTCTGTATAGCATCATTACATTTCAACAGTTTATTTATCTTTATTCTCTTGTAAGGGGATGATGGGAGAAGTATGACTTGACTGTCTTAGACTTTTGGAGAAGTTTTTTTCAGCCTAAGTTAAATTCAGCTTGACAGCTATATTCAGACCACCTGCCTATTTTTTCAATGGATAGCTGAAATTGCCTTCATACATGGACTGTCAACTATTAAAAGGCTTCTAAAGCAAGAGCAGAAGGCATAGAAAGCAGATATTTGACACGTAGAATCAGAAAATGGATGTTGAGCATAATATGTATGTTTTTAAATGGCGGGTGATTGATTATGGGGAGTATGAATGGATTGTTTCGCAGATGAAGAGTGGTTATTCTGTATCTCCATATTAGAACTAGGCAAAAGGATTTTCTGGAAGATGTGTTTTACAAGACACAGCTTAGATCAGAGCAGTAGGAAGCTCTGTGATAGCAGCGTTCTTTTCATTTACCTCAGTAGTACCATTCATTCAATAAGGCAGCCTTCTGAAAAGGGACAGCAGTGCATGTTGAAAACAAACCAAAACCAACAGCATTTCACTTCTCACTTCTGGACTGATAAGCTTTGCAGTCGGGATGCAGGGCAGACATTAAACACTTGGTTGCCTTCTCCTCTCTCCAGCCATCATCTTGGTGCCAGGGTTGGGGGTACTGGCCTGTCCTTTAATACACTCTCCCCAGGGCATCACCAGATGGCCAAGGGCCTCCTCAGCTGTGTCCCGAGGTGGGTGCTCTGGGGCTGGTTTTATCCAGCATGGGGCAGCCCTGGCCTGTCCTCACAGACACCACTCCTGCCATGCTGAGTTGCCAGCACCCGGGATGGACTCCTGCTACAACTGCATCTTCACACTTTGTCAATAAATAATTGCCATGTTAGAATAGAGGGGAGATGTACAGGCACTTAAATATTGCATAATAATCTTTCCGGAAAGCAGCATGCTCTGGATATGTGTTTTCTGCATTTTGTGGCTTCTAGAGTGTTTGTTAAAAATGAAGGAATTTAATCTGTAACACTGACTGACCAGAAATTATTATTAAAACAAAGTTTTAACAGAAAGCCATGTTTTCCAATTGCACTTTTCCTTTTTGAGTGCATTTTAATGAATATGTCATCAGAATAGGCTTGTTTTTTGGAGAAATCTTGTTTTCAAAAGTGAAGACCAGATCTTTATCTTGGAATGTGTGAGCATCCTGGGTGATGCAATGTATTAAATAGGAGCAAGGGAGCTTGCTGGAGATACCTTTTGTATTGTGTCTCTTTACTCTGTTCTAGATGACAGTGCAATAGGCTTTGCAAAGTGCAGTATTGAATTTCAGTTTATTAATTTCTTAGAAACTTTGGATTTAATTTCCAAATTATGTTTTAATTTTTTAAAATAAAAAATTAAATTTTAAAATTTTGGCATTGGTGTGAAGCATGCTGTCCCAACCTGCATTGTTCATTCAGGCAAATTATTCCACTCATCCTTCCACATTTCTAATGTTTATATTCAGCCTTGATCCTTGATTTATATTACCTCATAACTGTCAGAACTGGTTGTTTCCCATACAACTGTTGGCAAAGCAGTTGATTTGCATAATCAGTTTAATATTTCTTGCATCAATTGACAGCTCTTCCTGGATTAAACACTATTGTAACTGCTCAGGAGATACAAAGTGGCCAATCTTCCTTTCATGTTTTGACATGTTAAAAGTTGTACTTAGGAACAGTAAAGTATATTTTAAAAAACAAAACAGAAAATCTTAATGTCATAGAATATTACAAACAAATCACATTAATCTGCAGTCACATCAGCCTTTCTGTATTCATGCATATAAATAAAATTTTAAATTTTAAAATAATATAATTAGAAGAAATCCATATTTCTGATAAGCAGCAGTAGCATTTGAAGTTTCAAGTATTTAAATCTAAAGTAAATAATCATCAAAATTTATGGAGATAGGAAGCTTTCTTCATTATTTCATGTCAGTAATTATTACAGTGCTATGTCTTTCATACTAGATGTTCTTGGTATAATTTATTTCCTGTTCCTGATATGCTGCACTAATTGAAGATCTCCACATTTTCCTTTCATGCTGAGATCTTATTAGAGCTGTTATTTTAATTATTTTTTGTAATTCACCTATTAATTTTACATGTTTATCTTTAAAAGGGTGTCAAATGACAGCAGAGAAAGATTTTTGTATTTCTGTTTTGAATGCATTAATTTGCAAAAGTGAGTGGTTAAAATGGCTGGCCTTTTCCCTCCCCCAGAATGCCCAGCACAGGAAGTATGCCAGGTGGAAGGCAGCATACATTCATAACTGCTTAAAGAATGGAGAGACTCCTCAGCCTGGCCCCATTGGAATGGAAGGAGAGAGTTTTGGTACGTGTTTCCTTTTTCTTTTTAAGAGAGCAGAAGGCTGTGCCAAGGTGAAGTGGTGGTATGCACAGTTCTTCACGGAGCACCCCTCAGGAAGCACAGCTTCCCAGCTTAATGTTCCTTTCACAATGAGCTGCCTTCTTCTTTTCAGCTTCTCCTGCTGTTATTTTTATTGGGCCTTACTGTGTGATTGACTTATTTAATAAAATATTCTTTTCCTTGTAGCGGAGATTATTATTTTGAATACAGGTACTCTCTAAGAAGGCATTGTCACCTTTGGGCCAGAACCATACATTTCTTTAACACTAACCACAGTCCTTCTTTTAAATCTGTTCTGTAAAGTTATGATCCCTTTGCCAGTTTATCCTCTCTCAGAAGTTAAGTAGGAGTTAAAAATGGACTGATGGCAAGTGAATTCAACTTCAAAGCAAAGATCTGCTTGTGAGACAACTCCTTGCTCCCTGCGTAATAATGTCAGTTTCAAAACAGGTTTATGGTCTACTCATACTGAGCTGGATTTTCTGCCTCTTTCTCACTCATCCTCCTTTTCGTTGTGTTTTCAGTTGCTTCCTCTGGCTACCTGAGCTCCCTGTACAGGATTCCTTGAGGTTCCCACTTTATCTAAGAGTTAAGGAGATGATTTCCAAGGACATCCACTTAACCAAACTGAATGTGTGTCAGAACAAGTTGTTTTGCTTTAGATAGTGATCAGTTTCATTGGTTTTGGTAGTGACCAGTTTCTTTGCTTTTCTCCTCAATGCAGATTGAATACAAATTTCAAAGGTTGATCTCTTATGAGATGGGATGTCATTGGAATGGATATTTTCACTATGCAGATTAAAACAGATTAATTCTGCGCAGTGACAACCTCTGTGTATCATTCGTCACATACCTAGTGGAACAACTAAGATCATCAAATAGTTTGTAATTTTCTTCTGAGCTGGCACATGAGACTTTGTGGCTTGTTAATTAAGTTGATGCTAATTTATCTGTTTAGATTTAGTAGTACAAATTTCTCCAAATAAAAAGAGTCGATAAACAAATCTGCAGTGCAAAAGGGAAAGATCTGCCTTGTACAGTATGTATCTAACCTGTAGAGCTACGTTATGGGGGTGGCTACATAAAGTTGTGTGAATGTATGTATAAATATAGATGACCAGTGTATTTATACTTGTGCACACATATGAAATATACACATAAAAGTAATTATTTGTTTGTTTGCTTTCATTTGTGTTTGTGGTCTATTCCTGAGTCTTGAGTGGATTTTGACATCTGAACTTGTAATTTACTTCTAATAAGTTACAAGTAGGCTTGTAATACTCTGCTCAGTACTTTTGTTTTAAATATGTCAAAACATTAGAAAACTAGTTTCTCTTCTGATTCTCAATCTTTTCATCGTGCAATCTCACATTTTGATGCATCTCCATATTGTAATTTTTATGTCCTGGACAGTGTTGTTACATCAGAAAAAAAAAAGATATTATCATGATGATTTTTTTTTAAGGAGAATGTGTACAGAACATTTCAGTTTATTATTGTCTTTATAGTGTCTAAGAGCCTGAGTGCCAAATATAATTTATTTGCAATTTCCTGGATAAAATACTATTTATATATTAGTGCTCCAGAAACACTGCAACATAAGTAAATTCAAATATTTGTGAACAAATTACAAGTATAATAATTTTATATCCAAGCAACTTGTTTGTTCTTGTTATTATGTTTTCCTAACCTAAAGGCACCCTATGGACTTAAACACTGGAATGGGTATCTTACCCACTGAAATGTGCTCCAGTGTAGGCACAGCTGTATTTGAAGTGAAGCATTAACAAACTAATTTCTTCTTCAACATACAGTCTTTTCCAAGGCAGTTTCCTTAGCTGTCCATGCAGCTGTAGCCAGAGATACTTATGATGCAACTCAGCTGCAAACATCACTTCATCTTTGTCAAATTACAGCATATTGATTTAATGGAGAATGCAACATGTGAGAGAAAAGTCTCTTGTTATATTGAATGTAATAAATAGTTCAGTTAAATATTTTCAGCTTTAAATTAGTGCTCTTTTAGTGGTCTGGCTCATAGTGTGGTAAAGCTGACCTGAGTATATGAAGCAAACTATGAATTTTAAACAAGTGCAAAAATAGAATTTCTA
Source organism: Passer domesticus (assembly GCF_036417665.1). Classification (NCBI taxonomy): domain Eukaryota; kingdom Metazoa; phylum Chordata; class Aves; order Passeriformes; family Passeridae; genus Passer; species Passer domesticus. Next base: position 62,562,597 of record NC_087476.1, on the reverse strand, counting down.
AGTAAACATTACAAAGCTTTTGCTAAAAATCCATGTGTGCAACTTGTAGAAGCTAATTATTTCTCAATAAAGCAACAAATAGGCTCTTTCTGCATTTTTATTAATGCAGAAGTAACTGACTTGCTCAAGGCTAAGAAAGAAACTTGAGGAAGGAAAGCAGAATTCAGGCTTTCCCCAAATCCTTGGTGTTTGTTGCAGTTCATTACGGGTTGTAATGGGAAGTGGTGAAGACTTTTGCTTTCATTACTAGGTTATGTCTACATGCATCTTAAAAGGGACACAAATGCTGAGTGAATCAAAATTTTAACGTCCTTTTTCACAGGGAGCCTGCAAGATCTGTAACTTGACAATATGTTGTTTGTTTATTTTGTTGAATTGTATTTCATGTGGAGAGATTATTTCTCACACTCCTAACTTTCTAAGAAATCAAAGGAAAAATACACGTTGATGTTTATTTTTTATGGTTAGCTCCATGGTGTAGGTGTCCATAATGTCTCACATAATCAAGATAAAAATTTTATGCAAATTAATTTTTATGAGAAGAATCAGTACAAAAGAGTTTCAGTTCCTCTTTGTGCATCATAAGAAGAAAAGCAGTATTGTTTGGATGTATGACTGGACCTTCCCCATTCCTTTCTGCTTGCTCATTTTCTTCCTCCCCTAACATGTGGAAAAAGTCTGTTTAAACAGAGTGAAACTAGGTCTCTGTAGCTTGACAAATTACCATTTTTTTCCAAAGTGTTTTTTTTTTTTTTTTGTGATTCTTGAAAACCATACTGTAACTCTTGGAGATGTTTTTACAGTACATAGGCATGCTTTATGCAGTTCTGCTGTTGGATTTATGGATGCTTTTGTCAGGATGCCACCATGGAAACCCTAAAATGACATGCTTAATTTATTAATGCAGTTGGAATACATATCCTAGAATACACATAAAGGTCACTTAGCATTAGCCCTAGGTCATCCAATAAGGTTTTACACTAATGGAAAAGAAAATGGTAATAGAAAAAAGTTCCTAAATAGCTATACTCTAGCCATAGTAAATACATTAAATTTAATCACCTTCATTGCAATGTAATATGTAGGCTACATTTCTACTTCAGAATTTCAGAAAACCTTAATAGTTCCAACTAGTAGAAAGAACAATGTGGGAAAAGTTGATGGATTTTTGAGTTCTTTTCTCAATGTTGTGGAAAAAAATACATGTTTGGTTTGTTTTTTTAAAAGCAATGTTCAAATAGAACGTTACATTGTGACTCTTTTAGCAACATCTCAAGCAAAAGAGAAACAACTCAGCAGAATGAGACAAAGAAAAAAATTTACATTGATTGTAATTCTCTGAGCTCATGAAAAATAGGAGTCCAGAGAACTGGAAGAGTCTATACTCCTTAAAAAAATTCTGCTAATTATATACTTATTGCACTGAGCTTCTGAAATTAAGTCATGATTGGTGCTTGCTTACACTAGAAAAGGAAATGTCATTAAGCCTTGAGAATCCTCTGTTTATATAAAAGTATCTTTGGATGGTTGGTTGTGGGGCTGCGGTGATGATTTCACAAAATCTTGCCTTCAGTAAATAAATAATTTTAAAAAACACAAACAGGTGGTCTGGGTATACTGTAGCTCTGCAGAAAATTTAAAGAGCTCATGAATTCATTATGCTGGGATTCAAGCACAAAAGCTGAGGAGGTTCCAAAACAAAAATCTCAACTGTGGCTGAAATGAAATGTAAAACAATTGTGTCATTGTTTCACAGCCTAGTTTCAGCATTTTTAAGCAAATTGTAAGGAACTTTAAATTCCAGGTTATTACTGCTGCAGGAGAAAATAATTTTCTAATTTTGTAGCATTCTTTCTCATTCCCTGGAAAAGATTTTTTTTTTCAGTTATGTTTTGGACATTCTAACCATAGAATTTAAAACTTCTGTTGACTTAAATGTTCTTTTATAGCAGACTGAAATACTTCTATCTGGCACTACTGTTAAAAACTATTCACAAATACTGAGAGTGTATATCTTAAAATGTTTGTAATACTTTAGTCTTTGATAAAGAATATTTTAAATATTTGCTTTGCTGAAAGAATAGTTACAATGCTTTTATGATATTTGGGCACTTTAAAGACTGAGGAGAGTTAACTTAAACAAAACTGCTTTTATGTTTAATACACTTTTAACATTGGCCAGTTGCACAATGAGTAAATCAAACAGTTGAGCTTAATCTTTTGATACCTATACCTGATTAAAAAGTAGGTTGCCCATTTGTGAATTTGCCTTTTGCAGGCACTGATGGTTAGCACTTCTAACCTTTTTTTGTTGTTGTTGTTAATGTTGCCAGACTTTAATCCTTTGAGTTCTTCTGTAGCCAGTGTTGGCCAAAGCATTGCACAGTTACAGGAGTGAGTAGAGACCCTGAACTGTGCCATGAGGAAATTGGGAGCTGAAACTGGGAATGGCTTGGTGAGAAAATGGGAGCCGTGCAAGAGGGACACAAGTATGTGGCAAAGGGTTGCAGTTATGGGATATGTAATCCTAGTGCAGACAAGGAAATCAGAATGTGCCTTGAGAACTAGATTAGGGCAACAAGGGGCAGAATGAAGGAATAGATGCATTAACAGTTTAAATATGGGCATGAATTTACAGGTAATTTCTCATAGCTGAGATACTAAGCACAGTGGAAGCACTGTTCCTCTTACTGCTTCATCCTCAACATTGCTTAGTAACTTTTACAAAAGCTTTCCCAAAATCCTAGCTTCAAGCAGACACCCAGCTTGGAAACTCCAACTTTATGGCTACAATTTGCCCAAGCTGTAAATGATCGGTAACAGTGTTACAAGTAATATTTGGCAGCCTCAGCTTCAGACAGGGTGATGAGTGCTGTGTGCAGCTATTTAATTCATTTTATGTAAAGTAAGCCTCTGTTTTTGTTCATAATTTTTTCTGAAACTCTTTTATAACTTTTTTTTTCAGTTGACACCAAAACCAGTGAAAAACACAGCATTCAAACAATGGTTTCTTATTACTGCATTATTATTTAAAAGATAGCATATGCAATGTTTACTCTTGAATCTCACCTTCTTTTTGCCAGTTCTCAGACATTTAATTTTATTTCCACAAATGTTACCCACACAATATTGCAGTATGAGTTACTAACAAAAAATACAGCAAAAGAAAGATCTGGCACCTTACGATGTTTTTTGTCTTCCAGAAACCTGTCAGGTGTTTATTTGCAGAAATATGTGTCAGAAATTGTGCCATAAAGCCAGAGTATGTTTATTAAAAGTTCACTAAAAATACTCTAATAAAAATACTTGATTTTAGTCTGCTGTATAGCCTTTTTATTAGTAAATTTTATTGTAAATGAGAAGGTATTTAGGCATTTTTCCTAAAGGTAGCATGTGAATTCTTTCTGGGAGGTAGAAGGACTTACATGGGAAACAATTCTGATATTTATAATAGTAATATTTTTAATAGTAGACTATTTAATTATTAAACAGCTGAAGTGTTTGCATAACTCATAGTCTTGTGTAGTTGAAGATCAATGTTGATTTCTTAAAAAAATACCTCTTTTGCTAGCTCTACACACATGCAAATTTTGTCCTCCTATATCTTTTTTTGTTCCCTTTCAAGCACTGGCTGTTAAATAAGCAGTTCCCAAAACTGCTTGTTCCATCTGACCTTATTGACACAAGTTTTAGCCTTTAAAGCTGTATTAAATAAAGTAGATCAGAACCTTATGAACATGACTAGATTGAAAAATATGTATGTTCTTTGTACATGATGAGGGATATATTGAATCTCATTATTCTTACAGATCATTATGTGTTCTAACTGTTCTAGATGCAATTATGACTTGGCTAACCTGCATTTAGTTTCTTGTTTGGTATTACTTTCACAAAGTTCCTCTTGGTTCTTATTTATTTTTGGTTTGATTTGGGGTAAAAGAATTGGCACTGTCTAGCCTTTCATGAAGAGTTTGTAAGGCAAATACAGTTTTCCATATTCTGGTTCATGTGTGTGTTAAAATGTAGATTACTGTCTGTTTGTAGTAACTTGTTCAACTACTATGGATGCAGAACACAAAAGTGAAACAAATTGTTCTAATGAGAGAGATAGCTTATATTCAGACAAGTAAGGAAATGATTCTTCAAGTTGAACAGATCTTTGAAAGTATGTAAATGTCTAGATCTTTGTTGTATGATATGTTGCTTTTTACCTTTTCAAATCAACCCTGTGTGGTTTGGGTTGATGTTTTATGTCACACATTGTGGTTGCAATTTTTTTAGCAATAAAAATTTGAAAGGACATGTTAAAGAAAGCCAAATTTTTCAAGTGTTTATACATAGTAGTTGCAGTAATTCCTGTTTTGTGTCATTTTAGCAGATGCTGAAAGGGAAGAAGCAGGGTCATCTTCTGTCCATAGTGGCACAGCTCCATCATCATCATCATCTACATATGAAGCTAACAACACACCAACTAGTAATTACACTGGCATACATATACCACCAGGTGCCCATGCACCAGCCAACACTCCAGCTGAAGTACCTCATAACACAGGTATGTCCAAATCATACCTGAGAAATCCATGCCTTTAATGGGAGGTGAAGTTTTGCCCAAATTCTAGTTCATCACAGAGAGTAAAGTAGCACAGTATTGTGTGGCAAAAGCATCTTCATGAGCTAAAACCATAAAAATGCCACTGGAAATATTTTTTAATGTTTTCTTAAAATATGTAAATCATAGTTTGGAGCACTTTTACAGAATATATATATGGACTAAGAAAGTGACTGTTCCTGCAGACTGAATTTGTTTGTCTTCTCTTGTATCAGTAAAATGGTGTTGCATTGCAACGTCTGTACTGTAAAGCACAATTTGACTCTCTCAGTTTATAGATGGAATTGTATTACTTCATTTTATATGTAGCTTTCCCTGTGCAGACAGGCTGCTGTTCTTGATGTGGAAGCTTATCAAAAGAGTGTTGAAATCCTTACAAACCCCATAGCAATCATGCCAGATGTACCATTCATACTGGTTTGGTTTGACTAGTGCCTCTTTTCCCTTGCAAGTGCTTTAGTGTGACTGACTTCTGACATTATTACTAATGGGAATTTTGTCCCTACAGCTAAACGTACTGGCTCCTACATTCTTCTTATTATTACGTGTAATTTTGGGACCAAAACCAAGTTCTTAGCAATTCCAAGTTCCTTCCCAGATGCTGTATTTATTAAAAAAAAAAAAAGTATTAAGTGATTGGTGAATAAAACTTTTTTACCTTATGGGACCTTTTTATAACAATCATAAAGCAGAATTATAAATTAATTATTTATTAATTAATAAAACTAAACACTTAAAATCTCTTTATTTCAATCCTAGTGATCATTTATTGTTCAGATACATTTTTATATTATTAAATGTATAAGATTTTTTTGTCACACAATCTCTCCTTTTCTTTTGCTTTCTCATTTAAAAAATGCTTCACCCTATGAAGAGTTCAGGATGCTCTTTTTTTCAGCTTTATCAAAGGGAAATCCTTCTGATAGTTGGGGGTTTTTTCGGGTCTGGGAGGATCTGACAATTATGGAGTACGTACCTTGTTGGAATGTATGAATTCTGTGCATTTCATAGTTTTAACCCCACCTATTGTTCAAGGAGTGATGTAATTTAGAAAAGTGATTTTACTCTCTTCCTCGACAGCAAATGTTATGCTAGTCTAGTATGTTCTGGACATACTGCAAAAATACAGTTTTCGATCAAAACAAATGAGTGTACCTAAAATGAAAGTGCAAGTACAGGAACACTTCACAGTATAAAGTGCTGCTTCTTCTAGCACTGTTATTTCCCTTTTAAACTTAGCTAGCTTTTTTATTCTCATTAATTGTTTCCAAAGGAATTAGGAAGGAGATAATTGGCAAGTGTGAGGTCACTGGCGCTGGGCTTTAAAAGTATAATAATATAGATTGCCTCTGGTATTAGAATGCAGAATTTAAGTTTCAAATATAAAAGTTTACTCTCACTTTTCTTTAGCAGGTTTTCCTCAATACGTCAGGGTAACCAGTGTCTCTTGAATGAGTATTTTCTTATTTTTTTAATGCCTGAAATTAAATTTCTGTGAAGTCCTGTACTGGTAAAATGGATGACAGTCTGTACATTCTTCTGTTTCATTTTATAAAACATTCATATTTGGAGTGAAAGCATTTAAATTATTTGTTACACAGTTTCAGAATTTGTGTGCTATCGACTGCTTAACTTGAAAATCCTAAGGTCTGTCTGTTCTGGTTTTTTGCTTACTTTTTAAGTCAACAAGTAAAAATAATCCAAGTCCTTTTTTTACATTGATTTGCAGGAGTAACAAGTAACACCATTCAGCCTGCTCCTCAGAATATTCCTCTGGTTGATCCTTCCCTTTACAGTGCCCAGTCTGCAGGTAAGCTTGGGGCATTTGTATTGTTGTACATGGAAATACTTTGTTCTCTGTGTCTCCCCTGCACTGAAGGAAGAAGTTTGATAAATATTGTCACTATTATCTGAAAGTTACTCCAGAATTTTAAAAAGAGTGGACAATATCTAAGTATTGTGTTGCTAAGATTTTAGTAGTTTCTGAAAGCTGTTACAATATAGTGTTGTCTGTCCAACTACTTTGAACTAATGAGCTAGCATTGCATAAGGCTTTTTATTATTTATATTGTTGCTTCTCAGGTGAGGTTCTGATATACTTTGCAAAGCCTATATTCCTGATAGCCTTGCCAAATTGTATTTTTTGTAATTAATACACATTCCCTTTACTTAAAATTTATTCTACAGGATCAGCATGTAAGTTAATTAATAATTTCATAAAATAATTCATAAAACATTCAAGTTGTGGTTTTGTGCAGAAAAATACTGCATGCTTCCTGATTGGAAGTAGTACCTGTGCTAAATTAAACAATTTGTAAAGTACTGCTAACGATGTTATTTTGATGTGCCATTTAATCAAGGCTTTTATCTTCTAAGATGTCCTCTGTCTTTGATGTTGAAATCACTGATAGCCTATATCACATGTATTTTATGTCTGCTTGTGTATTCCATGCTTGGAAGTGTACATGCAAGGGCTGACCCTGTGGAAACCATGGCCTGTGGAGGAGTGGTAACTGACAATAAAGCTGGAATCATCCTAGATTTTCACTTGAGCACTCATGTACATATGGTACATGAGTACATATGGACAGAGAGTTTACTGTTTGCTAAGAATTTTTCTGTTCATGGAATAGAGAAAAGAGTGTAAAAAAACTCGATAAATTACATCTGTTTGTAATAATGAGATTTTTTTTGGCAATATGACATGGATGTTGAATGAAGAGGGAGTCTAGGAAGTCTAGGGTTTATCCTCATCAGGATATACTCTCATTAGTATACAATATTATATGTAATTGCTATGTTAAGTTCTAGTATTAACCACAGTAAAACATTGCCTGTTATGACTACAAAGTTTAGATAGGTATGTTCTTGTATTTTATAACTTAGAGATATTTAGTTACTTTATTATGTTGTTGAAGACTCCGTGTTAAAATAGCTGTTCTGAAAATGCATTTGTGCTTCAATCAAGTGCTATAGTAGGAATTCAATGTTCAACTTGTTTTTAATCTGCTGGCATAAAGAATGCTTAAGGATATTTTCATTGTAATCTATTAGAAAGCCATTTTTATAGAAAAAATAAAAAATAGAAAAAATTGCCATTGATGAAGACATACTAACCTTTAGTATTTTCCTGAAGAGCAAAAGGTACTATAGATGCTGGAGTTTTTCTGGCATGTTACTGTAATCACAGGATAGTCTGAGCTGGAAGGGACCCAGAAGGATTGAGTCCAACTCTGAAGTGAATGGCCTACACAAGGATCAAACCCACAACCTTAGCATTATTAGCACCATGCCCTGGCCAGCTGAGCTGGCACTGATGTCTCATGTGGCAGTAACTCATTTTATTGAAAACAACACCTCAGACCTGTAGCTGTTACATTTAAATTTGGTGATAGCTTTTGAGTTTTGGGGACTGCTTGGGGGTTTTGGTAGCTCCTCAACTGAAATGGCTCAAAGCTTTATTTAAGCCTTGCCATAGTGACTGCTATTTGGAAGGCAAATTTTGTGATGTTTGGAAGCAAAGCTTTCATGTTTAACTATCTTATCATGATCTTTTAGACAGTCATTGTATCAGGTTTATTGGTAACCACTTTAAAATTTTAGTCATCATTGTTTCTTGGTTTGAATGTTTGTTTCTGGTTGTCAAAAATATCATAATTTTGATGGAAACTTAAATTTTTTCATTAAGTTTAAGACATTCCGTTATTCATATCTGAATAGTATGATTGCTTTGCTCTCTTCTACCACCTACCTGAGATAACCTGGTTTAATAAGTACATAAATAAGAAGGAATATTAAGTGTGTTTATGAGAATTTGTAATAAGTAATATTGTGTAATTAAAAGATTAAGACCCTTGCTAAGCACCATGATAAATCTCTTAACTTGATCTAACCTGTGTATTTGCATGCCTGCATTCCTCCTCTGCACATCTCTGTTGTGTCACTACAAGTTTGGGTCTTGTAACAGCTCAAAGGGTCACATTCTTATGAGGGAGTGCTACAAAAGTGCAGGCAAAGAAATGATAAAGGTCATACAGGTTCTTGGTTAGAAAGCTTAGAAGACACACTGTCAGTTATGCAGGAGTCTCAGGGGGCACAGGGGATGTGTCAGCAGAGGTACACTCGTAGTTTTCTTTGCATGTGTGGAGTTAAGAAGTTAGAGAAGTGGAGAGCAATGTTTGTCCTTGCCTGTCATTGTCTTGTTGTGCATTTTTCCCATGCTGCTGAGGAGTCCTTTCTATGCCAACAGTGGCCTTGTTCTCTAACCCATAAGTAGATGGAGAAATGCCTGTACGTGTCAATGGATGTACAAAACTGTGGGGCTCATGAGCTCTCCCCAGTTCCTGAGCTGCATTATACATATCTGGGCTAGATCCTTGCTGCATATTGAGGTGCGTACCATTCCTGTGGAACTGAGGTTTCCTTTGCACAGGAAGGAGGGATCAGTGCTGCCCTCCATCCAACAATCCACAGAGCTAGCACAGTGCAAGGTACATTTGTTCCATGACTTAGACATGGTGTCTGTGTCCATGCTAACAAATCATACAGGCTTGCAAATATTTGGCACGGAGAACAGCTGGCACAGAACCTCTCGCATCCATATTATTAAACTTTTAAACCTAAACAGGGTAGCTTGTTAAGACTGCTCATGTTGAATGGTCTGTAGCTTGCTCTGACCACAAGTCATGCCCAGGAATTGTTTAGGAAAGTGCTAGTTTGCACAGACCAAAACCGTACTGGAATCTGTTCCAGCAGTTTGACACTGCAGACAGTCAAGTTTGAGTGCTGAGACGCCTTCCTTGGCAGTATTGAATGTGGTAGCATAGCCATAGCCAAACAGGATATTCCACATATTCCTGCAAGACTCTTTCTTGTAGTAAGATCAAATGTATATTTTAGAGATAAATTATATCTTTTCTTTGCTTCCCGTAACATGGGAGAAGCCATTTGATTAAAGCTCTTATGGGAGTAAAACTTTTGGTGGAGAGGAGTAGAATATTTTATCAAAGGAAGATTAAGTTAAAGGAATAGTGTTCTTTGATTTTTAGTTAGCATAAGTCTTTCAATAGTTGTCCTGTCCTGTGGGAAGAGGTTTCAGAGTTTAATACTGACTTTTGAAAGTCTCAAAGCTTTTTTATTTTGTCATGGGTTAATGTGTCTGACAACAGAATGTAGAATTATGCAGCAACTTCGTGTATGTGTGTCCACTTCTCTGGTGTAGTTGTCTTAAAAAAATTTATTACCCCTAGATTTTGCTAACACTAAAGGCATTCATAGTTGTGCTGCACAGATTTTATAAGATCATCTTATGCTGCCATATGGTTCCTTGCACAGGTGGCATAGTATAAAGAAGGCATTTGTCCATTGTAGTTGTGTGTATAATGTTTGATATTCTACACACAGAGTAGAAATAATAATTTGACACTGAATGTGTTTTCATGATCCTAAAAAGAAATCCTTGAGTACTTATATTTCAAATATTTCAAGTGATTTAATGGGAAAAAATAGTATCTTGTTTTGAAAACCATTTGTTACCTTTTCCATCACTGTTTTTGTGCACCAATTTGTATGATTGAACTGTTCTTAAATCATCTTCCTTATATTTGGGCATTCTAAAAAGAAAAAACATCAGAAGGGTAGAAAAGGATTCCAAGGAGAGGCAGATGTATTTATGTAAAATGCACATTACTTTCATTCTAAAACTGTTTTTTTCCCAAAATTATTTCAGCAGCTCTAGTCAAATCAGTTTCACTTTGTGTTTCTCTTAAACTAAGAGAATCATGCTTGTTGTTACAGATTTCTTATTCCTGTCATGTTTCAGTAATATAGCTAAAGTCCTAATAATTTCAGATTAACATAGGAAGCAGGTTTGTTTCAGAATAAATACAGTATACCTTTTGTATCTCACTGTTGTTGGGCTTTTTTAGAGCCAAAAAATCACTGGATACTTGAGGTTGGAAAGGACTTCAGGAGGTGGTCCAGCCCTTCTGCTCAAGGAAGGGTCATGTAAAACCAGTCACTCAGGATCATGTCCTTTTGGTCTCCCCCAGCCCGTGCACTCTCCCTGTGGTTTAATTTCCTGCACTGAAGAAGTTTGAGAAGAAGTGTCACTCCTTGTTCTAAAAATAGGTTTTGAATCTCAAGAGACAGACCCCACAACCTCTCCGGGCAACCTGTCCCAGATCTTGGTCACCCTCAGAGTAAAAACTGTTTCCTGGTGTTCAGACAGGACCCTCCTGTGTTTCAGCCTCTGGTCTTGTCACTGGGCGTCACTAAAAAAGCCTGTCTCTGTCCTTTCAATACTCTCCCTTCAGGTGTTCATGTACTTGATATCAGATCCCCCTGAGCTCTCTCTTCTCTAGGCTGAACAGTCCCAGCTTTCTTGGCCGCTTCTCCTGCTCCATTCCCTTAGTCATCTCTGTGGCCCTTTGCTGGACTGCCTCCAGGATGTTGGTCTGTCTCTCTTGTGCTGAGGAACCCAGAACTGGACAGAGCACTCAGGATGTGGCTGAAAGGGGCAGGATCACTCCCACCCACCTGCTGGCAGTGCTCTTCCTAATGCAGGATAGGATGCCATTGTCACTCTGCTCCACGAGAGCAAATTGTTGGCTCATGGGCAGATCGGTGTCCAGCAGGACCCCAGGGCATTTCCTCCAAAACTGCTTAACCTTGGGATATGTAAATTGAAGTAGATTACTAACTTTTGTGGTTATACCTTTGATGTTAAGTACAGTCATTGCAGTTAAGTTTTACATTATTTGTAAAACTTCAGAACACAGAGCTGGTTTGTTTCTATTTTGCTTTTCCATTGTGAGGTGTCGACTTCAATAGGAGCTCAGGCTACTGAGCACATCAAAAGATCAACCTTCTTACTCTATAAACTTTAGATTATAAATTTAAAACTAATAATTTTTTCCCCCTTATGTTATGTCATAATAGCATCTGATATAGATTTCATAATAAATAAGGCTTTATGCCAGCAAAACATTAATAGAGCTCATACTGTAAAAATAAGATTAGACGGGTGAATTTAGGCTTGCTGCCAATAAATTATTTGAATACTGGACTGATGCCTTGGCCAGTTTTTAAAGAATGGTTTTGTAGTTTCTTTTGGCATCATAGCGTAAAGCTACTTTGAAGGAAACTTGGTCTTTTTAATTTCTTAAAGGTGATCAGAAATGTGGTCGCAGATTCACCCAGCTGCTTTTTAGTCTGTGACTTTCCTGAGGTTACAAAATACCCGAGGTGTGTACCTGTGTTTATGCACTCCCTCGCGTGTATTTACTCACATGTGTATGTATTTTAAGAGATTAAATGTGGCTTCACTTACTAAGCATGAAATTTAATATACATTACAATCATAATGAGCCCACCAATTTTTTATGTCCCTCAGTGGTTATATTTATTTCTCGAAATGAAAATAAGTAGAGTTCTAGAGTATATTTTAAAAATCGATAAAATTAAATCTTCAGAGTGCTTACCTTTCTGATTTTATTTGGGTAGGATTGTTTTAAAAACCAGCAGACCAGTCTAATTTTTAATATTCCAAGGTTTTCTTTTTATTTGTTCAAAAGCTGTTCTTTTAAATAGTAAGACTGTTCTTAAATAATAGACATTTTTTGATAAGAGTAGAGATTCTTTAGTAAACATTCTCACAGTATTGCTAACAACAGTTCTATTTTAAAAGAAAAAATTCAGCTAATGGAAATTGTGCCATGAAAAATGGCTTTAAGTATGTTCATGTAGTTGCTTAAGAGTAAAATGTACTTAGAGAGCTAAATCTTTGTTTAACTAAATTTTATGTAAAATGTATTGTGCATTTAAAAGCACATTTGCTCTTAATCTGTGAAATCGGTTCAGTGCTTATACTATACTGTGTGGGAAGTTATTAAATATATGCATAATCTTTAATGGCTTATATGATTATTTATCAATGCCCATAAAAATCTATCATTTACAAGTTCTTTTGAAAGAACCTGATTAAAGATGTTCTAATTTTTATCTAATTGGATATATAAATTTCTTCATTATTGGAGTAGCATGGGATTAGTCTTAAAACTCACAGTGAATTTGTGGGTGGAAGGAGGTACATAGTACTGCTTTATTTTACACCCACATCAGTGATACTATTCACATATAAAATCTTCTGCCATTTAGGGCTTAAGTCCCTACTGTGTCTTCTCCAAGACTGAATGCATGTGTTTGAGCACTACAGAATTCCTAAAGTTTTGACTTACTTCAAGAAGACTCTGATTAATAAGTAATGCAGTCTGGTATATAGTATATTATGGGAATATTTTTTGCTACTGTTCTCCAATGTTACAAAAATGGGCACATTTCATGACATCAGTCTTGTTTTCAGTCATCTTACATAAAACTGGAAACAAAAATTATCTGGAAAAACAGAAATGTAAAAGGTGTGAAAACAAGCCAGTGAGAAATGCTTCTACATTCTGAAAAGCTATTCCAGTTGAGAAGGAACAGTTTCTAACTATGTATTATTTGTGAAGAAAGCAGAGTAATTATGCTGTAAACACAAAAAGCACTGTCCTTGTTTCTTGCAGGTTGTAACATGATTACAGCTAACTTAATGTCATGTAAAAACTCTCCTTTGCGGTCTTAGTTCAAGAGCAGATCTTTCTCAAGGGTATTGGCTTACTTTTGAAAGGCACTGGGTCATGCAAATACCAGTGTTTAGAAAGGTCCTCACATTTTTCAGTGGCAAAGAAGTTAAGTTTTATATGAATGGAAAGAAAAGAGAACAGAGCAGAAGAAATACTGTCATTTGGTCTTTATAATAGTACCACAAATGTTTGCCTGGTTTCCATAATATTACCACAAACATCAGTAAAACATAAAAATCATAAGAAAGGAAGCTTAAGTCAGATTTCCTTTGTAGTAACTTTGTAATACTTATGTTTTTGCAGGAGAAGTCCGCTTGACTCCAGAGGACTTTGCCAGAGCTCAAAAATATTGCAAATATGCTGGCAGTGCGTTGCAGTATGAAGATGTGAGCACTGCTGTGCAAAATCTACAGAAGGCCCTCAAGTTACTCATTACAGGCAGAGAATGAAGCTTTAATCCAACAGATTCATGTCTTTCGCCTAAAGAACTAACAGTTTATTACTGTACCTGTTAGGGGAGTTACACAGAAATTCTCAATCCCATCACTCATGACTATGAAACCACTGTTTCAGTGTCAGATTAGCAATTAATGGTACAGTAGGAATCTCTGTTTTCATTTAACAGACAGTGGAGCTTGAAAAATGAGTGCAATGGCTTGATGTATGCAAAATATTAAAGAAAGTACTGTGAACACCACTCAAGAGTTAGAATTCATTTTGCAATATTTGGATTATCAGAATTGGAAAATGCTTACTGTAAAAAACTTGAGAATTAGGATGTTTTGTTAAAATTCTTACTCCTGTTTTATTATTGTAAACAATGATTTAATAAGTATAATAGCTGTAAAATGGTAACTAAGATTAGTGCTTTCCTCCTGAAATGAGAGGTTGAATGTGCGAAGGCTGACAGGTCCACACTGGGAAGGACTTTTCTACACATAAATTATTTCAGTATTTGTATTATCTGAGACATAAGTCTAAATTGAGGGAGTCTTGAGGACATTTGTATTTAATTTGAATATGTTCTGGAAGAAAACATCTCTTGATACTTCAGAGGGAGTAATTTTGATGTGTTCCAATTTAATTCCTCACAGGTGTATGGACTACTACATGTATTCTTGATTATTGGTTCTTGCTCCTTCTGTGTGAACAGTTAAAATTTTATGTATCTGTATGGGTTAATTAAGAGAAAATACTAATATTTATCAACAATGATCCCAAAACTGGAAGCAGAGATTCAAATTAACTTGAACTTTCAGGGAGACTTACTGAAAGAACAAAACTGTTGCATCTTTTTAAGAGGCTGGAAAAAAGCTTGTTCTTCAGCCATTAAAACATTATAGGTTTGTCTCTGGTATTAGTGTCATAGAGCTTTGTATTTCCAACTAATATTTTTTCCTATCTGCTTTGTTGTGAAGACTTTTGGATTTGGGATTTAATTAAAATATCTTGGAAACTGAATTTTGAGTCTTTAGGAGGTCTACCATTGTAATTATAGAGCTCTTGATTGTTAAAAATCCTCCCATGCTGTTTAAAAGAAAGAGTACACAGTCTTGTAACTGGTGTGACATAATAATTGAGTACACCGTAAAGCATGTCTGATATATGTAATAATTTTAATGACATCTTGTCTGATCTCTCTGTCTTTCCAAGCTGCTGGATCAAATCCTTCTTATTTATAGCTGCACTGCTTTGGAGTAACTAAAATGAGTCTTATATTCAAAGCAAAAAGATCAGCAAAAGAAAATGAAACATAAGCATGCATTAAAGTTTAGCTGGTTGTATCCCTTAAAGTGTGTAGTGTCTTTGACAGCAGATTTCACATGGGTAATACAAAACTTAAAAGCGTGTGCTTAAGCACTTTAGTTGACTGAGACTTAATAGATAAAATGTGCTATTTTTTGTGTTGCTTTCTGATATGATATAGCATGCTAACCTGGACAGTGACTTGGGTTAGATTTTAATCATTTGGGGAAATTTAGAATAAAACCATCTGAAACTTTTTTGATAGTAATGCTGTACAGGCCTGAGCAGTAAGTCTGTACAGTGCTTCATGCAAGATAGATCTCTCACTTCAGTATCAAACTGAATTGCTGCAAAGTCTTCTGCATATATAGTTTTTGGTTTACACTGTAGCATTGCTATAAAGTATATATAGCATATAGTCAGAAGTTTTTCATTTCAGGATCATACTACTATTTTTTAGAACTAGCTTCAGTCTCCAGAAGTTGTAGGAAGAAATTCAGTTTTCCTATTTCTATTTGTAAAATAATAAAAAGAACTTCCGGGCTTTTGTATTATATGCAGAAATAAGTAAGCTATGATATAATGTTGTATTGATTTGAGGCTTTTGAATTAAAGCTGTTGGGGTTTTTTGTAATTGAATGATCTGAAATGGAATACATAACTACACTTGAAAATTAAAATTTAAGTACTTCTTAAAGTGTATAAAATATTTACTGTTGGCCATGATTGTATTGTACCTCTTGGTTCCTCTAGGAAACCAGGGAATCATCAGTAAAAAAGTGATAAGCAATGCAAAATCCATAAGCAATTTGTTTGAATGATCATTTAACATCTGTTAATTTTCTTCTGCCTAGAAAGAAATGAAAGTAAGTGTTTCTGAGGGGAATGGAGATGAAAACGGTAATACAAAAGTGTAAGAATTTCTTAGAGAAGCTAGCAAGACATTAGTTCTGAAAATAAATTAGTGTTAGAAGATTTAATGTATAAAATTTCATGTAAAATGGAACATATCCTAATACCAACCTTCAGACCACAATACCTGACATAACCTATTGAATTTCTTTTGCATAAAATGATTTTGCTGTAATCATTTATTTCTTAAGTGAGAAGTTTTGTAACAGCTCATAAAATCATATTTTAAACCCCATCTTTAAGCTGCTGATTTTTGGTGTACCAGACTGAATATTTATCATCTAAACTGATGCCTAAAGTAAACTATAGCAAAGCATTTCCATTCCATTAAGTATAGCCTCTGGGACAGCTTTAAATACAGCAGATAGCCCAAAAGTACAAACCACTGTTGCAGAACAGTTCAAACAGTGTACATATTTGAAAATGTCAGGAGAATGTAGGTACCTAGGCCATAACTATTCCAAATTGGAATTGGACAGGCACTGAAATTTATGGCCCCATTGTTAAATATTGTGTGAGTTTTTAAGTGTTGACTGATTCATTTTACAGGCGTTCTGAGTGATAAAGTATCAACACATAGCTTCTCTCAACTGCTTCCCCACACAAGTACAGTATTAAATAGAGGGCTGATTTTGTTCCATGCTGGAATTAACAGCTCTCCTTTTCAGTCTGACTGCCACCTACATACTTGTTGGCCATTCTCCTTTGGATTGTGAGTTCTCAATCTTCCAAGTCTTACTTAAGAAAGCAGAAGGAGGCCTCTGTCAGATTTTTATCAGGTATTCCATGTTCAGTTTTGCTACTTATGTAAGCTACAATTTTAGTCAGTCTGTTCAGTGTTTGTTACTTAAAAGGCTTTATGTTTTTGCAGTTCTTTTTATTTTCATTTCTCTCCAGGGAAAGTTCCATATTACACTTCAGGATTCCTACAGAAGTCTTTAAAAAGTACATTGTGGCAGAGGTCATGCTTTATGAAACTGAGAAGATTTTTTCAAATTAGCTGGATTGACTAATACTGGAGGCAGTGTTCTCAAAATTTTAAAGTAATTTCAGATGGAGTATTTAACAGTGTCCTTTGTAAGTGACGTTTCAGAAGTACAGGCTTAATTAGGTATGATCACATTCCAGAATGTGACTGTAATATTAGAGTCTGTATGGTACTGACCTGTGAGAAACTAACAGCAGAGAAGCTTCCTGCCTGAAGCAGAACTGCAGGGGGGAGGTGGTTTGTGTGCAGACATATCAGTGCACGTGTAATATAATGCATGTAAATT
The DNA here is from genome assembly GCF_036417665.1 of Passer domesticus. Classification (NCBI taxonomy): domain Eukaryota; kingdom Metazoa; phylum Chordata; class Aves; order Passeriformes; family Passeridae; genus Passer; species Passer domesticus. Next base: position 62,545,432 of record NC_087476.1, on the reverse strand, counting down.
AAATGGTGAGCTATAGGAATGCCTTTCAAAAAACAATTATTAACTTGATTACAAGTATTGGGAAAAATGTCAGATACAAATATTTAGATACTGCTGACAAATGTTTTTAATGTGAGGTTTTAGATGTACTAGCATAGGGCCAAAAGTTAGCATTTAATTCTGTGGTATTCCAAATGAATGATCTTTGGTTTTCTTCTTTATGTCAACTGTAAAATAGGAGCCCAATACAAAAAGAATGAGAACACAAATTCAGAGGAAGTTAAATTTACAAAAGATCAAATGTCGTTTCTGTTGTTGTAAAGTCTTTGTGCTAATGTTTTGATTGAGATTGGAAAGTGCCCATGCTTATATAAAGTGTAATTCTTGCGTACTTTTACAATATCCTTTGTCGTGCGGTTTATGGAATTAGAGCCTGAGCCAGGATATCTGGGTTAGGAAAACCTAGACTTTTATGCCAAGTTTCTAAACCACCAAAGCATCCTGGTACTGACAGCAACCGTTTTTCACAATCACCTCAGTATCTATTTTTGAACATTGGAATTTTAACCAAGTTAGTTGGGAAAAGGAGCAGTACTTTTTTCTTACTGCATCATCACCTTTCAGTGCACAGCTGTAGTAACAAGAGAACTGGACAAAACATGAATTTCCATTAGATATTTCACTATCAATCAAGAAAAGAATATTAGTGCTGCCAGCAGAGCTCTCCTTGGCTTACAAGAGTATTGGAACAGTCTCATTATAGACACTGTTGTAATGCCCTAAATGATCTCAGAATAGGAAACTTATTTATAAGAGCATTGAAAACAAACTTGAAAGAGGGAAGACATGTGCCAGGGGAGAAAAATAAATTGCATTCTTCACAGAATGAGAGTGGGCACAGAAGTGATTGCAGAAGAAAACAGAAGAAATACTTAAAATCCCACATGGAATGAGAGCAGGGCAGTGACTGGAATGAGGTTATCTAATTTCTTTAGAACCTTGAAAGTGATGAGAAAAAATGCTGGGTTTTAAGGCAGAAGATTACAGCAGGATAGGAGAGGTGGAAAGGAATACTAGAATGGCAGGGGAAAAAAGCATAACTTTTTTTTAATGCAGACTGGAACAAATAGGAGTTACAGCACAGGAGAAAGTTAACCTAGTTGACAAAATGACAACAGAATCTTAAGTTTAGCTATAAAAGGGAAGCAAAAAAAAATATACAAGTTGATGGCATTCTGAAAATGGAGAGTAGGTCCTCTCATCCTAAGAATCTATGCTTATTAAATATGTCATATTTATTAAGTAATTAAAATTGACTTGATGGGCCCTTTTGGAGAACTTGGGAGGTTGCATAAATTACTGCTTAGTATCTGCAGAGAACTACAGAGGTCTGTTTGCCTTAGAATGCTATCTAGTGATTTTGTGCTTTCCTTCCTGTTTTGATTTGCCTCCCCATTTTCAGTGCCTGTGTTCAATCTGTGGTGTTCCCGTAGCTGGGAGGAGGTTTTTGTAGTTTAATACAATGCTAAATCTGATTGTTCTAGTTTAATACAGTGCTAAGTCTGAGTGATAGCCCACATGTTTAGGCATTCTTGAGTAATTTGCAAAGATTATCTGGTCTGGGTTTTAGCTGGTATGTGCTATAAAGAAAGAGGTAGTCATTGCTCTTCCCTTCTTTGAAGACCTTCAGAGTCTCCTTGGCAGCATTATCTACAACATCTAAAGACGGATATATGGAAATTAACTCTACTCAGAGCTATTTCACAGAGCTATTTCACAAGTCAGAGCCCAACACACTAATCTGTAGAAGTTTGGAGACCTCCAGCTGAGTAGTTGATGCAATTGTAAACTTTCCTTAGTCTCAATTAGCCCATCTGTAAAATGGGATTATTTAGATTTAACACTTATTAATATAGTCAGGAGTTTTGTAATTCTGGCAAGTAATGAGAGGACAAGGGCTGATCATTATAATAATAAATAATAAATATAATAATAAATAGAATTTCCAGGTGAGGCAGAGAAGGTGGTTTTTTGGCTGTTTGATGGTTGGTGGGTTTTTTTGTTTGTTTGTTTTGTTTTGGGTTTTTTGCTGTATCTCAACCCACTAGTTGTTTTCCATCTTGTTTTCTGTCCCCTGTCCCACTGGAAAGGGGAGTGATAGAGTGGGTTGGTGGGCACCTGATGTCCCACCAAGGTCAACCCACTACACAAAGACATGGAAAAAAACTTGATAGGATAATTTAGGGAATAATGGGCAGAAATTAGAATATTTTAGATATGGAAATGGTAAATGACAGGCAGGAATATATAAAGTAGTAGCATCTAATAAAAATCTTAAAAATGTTGAATTTATCAGAGGTCCAAAATAACCTCCATTCTACAAAACTGAAATAAGATTAAATGCAGTAATAAGAACCTTTAATGGAATTAAATTTATTTAAAAAAAAAAAAAAGCTGTGATCAATTTTAGACCTGCTATTTTTAACCACAGGACTAAGCAAGAGAATACTTCAGATGGTGAACAAAAGCCTTGGAAGTTCATATATGGGTATGGTAGCATAAAGTATATTTCCTCCTTGCCCTTTCATTCTTCCCATCATTGCGAATGGTTTGAGACACAGAGTTTTTAGAAAATGAATGCAATTAATTTAATTTACTTAAAATGAAATAATGCTTGATATAAGGCTCTAAAAATACTGGAATGGAAATAGATTAACATGAGAATTGAAAAACGGATTAAAGCTGGTGGAAAAAGAGATTGCAGTAAGTTCTAAATTATTTTCACAATAGAAATGGAGAGAGATCAGCCTAGGGACACATCCTCTTTCACGTATCAGTGACTTAGGTTGAGGTCACCATCTAAGTCAGATGTAATTTGTGGGTGAGATAAAGTTAGGAAGTGTTGCAAGACCTGCAGAGAACTGGGGAAGATCCTGTGATTTTAACTGAAGATTTGGGTGATACTGAAAACACAAAACAAGTTAATTCACTTGGATTCTAACAAGACGGTGGTTTTTTAATAAAAATTAGGATAGTGGAAGCAGAAACAATCTTGTTCATAATGTGCATTTAATATGCATTGGATGACTTTGTATCAGTACGAAAAGTACATTGTCACTTACTGGTTTGATTCTGATCATTGTTGATGAAAGTTATTTACCAGTATGAGATGCAAAGAAGGGCTACTGAGATGATGCAAATTTTATTTATTGAAAAAATATTAACCATGGGTACAGAATCGCTTTCTTAATGATGAAACATTTATTTTAAGACATCTTGATAAATTTGTGGCTTGGATTGCAAGACTGAAATTATTCTAGGGTTAAAATTTTGATTTGTCAAGGGCTTTTGGGAAGGTTTTTCTGGCTTTTGCTAAACCCTGAGTAATGATCCATCTTCCAGAATACCTGGAGATGTTAGTTTTGAAAAGGTGTTGCAGAACTTGAGACATCGTGATTACCTGATTTCTCCCAGTGTTTTCCAGTGAGAAAATGTTTTCCACATTATTTTATCTGTATCAGGCCTAATGTTTGCTACAATCCATTGTAAGCATTTTTGTGAATAATAGTGAGCGTGGGGTAGAATGAAGAGATATTTATAGATTGTATTAATTCAATACCTAATGTGGGTTTCCTTGTGACTGTAAAAGAATATCCACAGTTAGCATACTTCTCAATGCAAACACCTTTTCAATATGCAGTATGAAAAGCTTTTAAAGCTTTTCAAAGATTGATGTGTATAGCTTATTGTTAAAAAATGGCACTGCTCAAGACAGAGTCCATATTTCTTGGTGTGAATTCAGCTTTGAAGGAATGAGCCCATACTGAAATCTCTGTAAGCTGCTGTAAAAAATGGCAATATTTCTTTTGTGCTGAAGTTAATCAAGTGTATCTGTACAGTCTTGGGAAAAATACTTCATTCAGTGTCAATACTAAATCTGTGTTTGTAAAACAGGCATGCAGGTACTCATAACTGCTGCACTTCAGCTCAACAGCTTTTGGTAACAGAAACCACACACATCTGGCTTTCATCCTGCACTTACTTGCCTGAGTAACTCCATCCATTTGAATGGTCTTCGTGAGGCAGTAAGAGTGCTCATGTACATAAGTGTTTGCTGTGTTCAGAAAGCTTTGCTTGCTGTTGAGTAAAATACAAGAACAATAGCAATGGCATTAATGGATCCAGGTGTGGTATGCTGATAGCTCTCCAGAGTGGAGGTTCTAATCTCATAATCTTTATACTGACATTTTTTTCAGCCATTTTTCTGAAACTCTCTATTAAGCCTTAGATTTAAAGTAGTTTCTTGAAAATTTGGCATCAAATGACAGAAGTACTTTGCAAGGATAGTATGCTTTACCATTCTGGATCTTGGTAGGTTCCTTCATCATCACTCCAAAGCAAAGGTCCTGCTGACCAGATCTCACTGGTGGCTAGGTTCAAAATACTCAGAAAACCAGGAACTTTGACAAAAAGTACCAAAGGCTTGTTTTGTTCATGTGACTAAGCACAGTAGCCACCATGTCTGCTGCTGAACTGAGTGGCTTTGTTTATAGTAGGACTCGTCAACCACTTGGTAACATTTGAAGACTCACTAAGTAATTTCTTCTGGGATTTGGCACAAAGCAATTGTGGTGCAAATCCTTGGGCTTCCCAGGAGATTACCAGAGTACATGCATTATAATGTCTACTCTGCATCCTGATTCCTGAAGAAAATTTATCATGCCGTGAGGAATCTTTAGCATCTGTACAGTGAAGTGGTCATTTTGATAAGTATAGCTTCTTGACACTTTTTGCCATTAGGGGACTTCCCTCCACTCTAAAAAATACTAAATCTGATGTTTTTGTTGCGTGCAATTCAAATTGTTTATTTTCTGTGTGTTGTGACTTCAATGTAATGTCATTTTGGATGCCACCTATCTCCAGTGTTTGACACCTGGTAACCTCAGATATGTTTGAAAATAAGAAACATTTTCTTTGTCTGTTAGAACTCCCATGAGACTCCCATTCCCTTGTTAGACTTGCTAAGTAGAGGCTCATCATATGTCATTAATGAAACAACCACAGCAGATATTATTCATGAAGATGCAATGTAAATTACAAACTTAAAATACATGCACAATATAAAATTATAGAAAATTTAGGGGGACTACTCATACTCATCCTTTTTTCCAGCTATGCTTGGCAGTGCCCAGTAAAAGGACTTTATATGGAAAGCACATCTCACACAAGAATTTCCACACAGAAGTGGATGGAAGAAAGGAAAAATTAGCCCACATTCTAAAATAAAACAAATCTTGAAAATGTAACATCTTTATTGCTATAAGTGTTTGGGGAGACGTGTACTTATTTCAATACTGTGAGCTTCTGGTTTTAGTCTGTGTGGGAATATGTGCTTCATTCTTGTAAGTGTAAAAGAGATTAGAGTTTTTAATGTCATTAATATTTCTGTCTGGCAAGGTCCAGCTGAAACCTAAACTTTATGTATTTGATATTTTATGTATATGTCTCACAGTAGTAGAATATAAGAGGGGTTGGAAGTGGGAGGGGAAACTATACCAACACAATTCACTCATTCTTCAAATCATTTTCATAGTGGTTTACATCATTCATTCAACTGCCCAGCATGAGAGATTTGCACATACCTTTTTTATTCCGTTTTTACTAAGTTAATGTGCTCAAATAATTACTGTTGTACTTAAAATTGTATTTTAAGATAGAGGCAAAGTAAAAAATTTAGGAAGTGTTGGTGCAAATATGTTATTTGCTTCATGAACATTCAAACATAGTACATCCATTTCTACCTGCTATTTCTTTAAATGCTACACTTGCCACCAAATGCAGGTTTATAAGCTGTGTTATGGCATGCACAAAAAAGCCAATGATCACACTGGAATTTGTTGCAAGCATTCAGCTGTTAAGGGCAAATAAGTATTTCTTCAGAGATTCCCTTCCTCGGCACCACAGATTTTGATTAGTGTCATCAAAATAATCAGGGAGAGAAGAAAATTATTTGGTCCAATTCTACATGAAAAGAAAACTAATAAAGTTCAGTGTATGAACATTGGTCTCTGTCTTAATGTCTGATTGTATCTTATGTTATTTAGTATCTACATGTCAAATTTTCTGCATATGGGAGGAGAAAGCTAGAGCCATAGGGATCTTTTGATTTAAATGATGAAATTAGCACTTCCATGGGGACAAAATCAGGACATTCAGTAAGTATGTAGACTTCTCTGCAGAGAAAATTATGCAATATGAGTGTTTATGTGGAATAAAAATTATTCTTCCTATTCTTTTTACCACTGACTGCTTTCAATTACTGTTCCATGCAGCCAGAGTATTTGTTGCCATGTGTCATGAAGAAGTCATAAACAATTTGAAAGCAACCAAATCCCACCCCTACAATGTGGCAACAAGAATGGCAGGTACATTAGACTTGTCAGTAGGGGATTTTTAATAATATTGTGTCGTAGCAATTGTGTGAGTTGGCTGGTGAATAACTTGCTTTATTCTGTTGAGGTGGAGCACACTCATAGAAATGTGTGCTGGTTTATGAGTTGCTGCAAGCATGATTTCCTTGAAGCCCTGGAATGGTGGGTTCATGGAGAAGAGATGTGATTGCGGAGCATGTAAAAGAGAAGAGAGGAAAAGGATGGGGGAGGCTATAATTTGGGAATGCTGGAGAACTTCTATCTGAATTTGCTTAAGTGGAAGATGATAAAAACATACTCTTAAAAATCAGTTCAGAGTTTCAAGACAATTTGTTGTGAAGACTTTAGATATAAAACTGTGCTTCCAAATCTTTTAAGACAGGTTCAAAGCCTAGAAAGGCCAAATGTCATCAATGATTGTCATGATTTTGTCCATTTCCTTTACAATATCAGGGTCTGGTATCTGTGGAGCATGTGGTATAAAAATAACTATCTATATATTAAAAAGGTTTTTCTCTGTCATGTTTGCACCTGTACCCATATTTGCCATTTCTGAGATTTGCTTGGGAATGGAAGTTGTAATTGATAGGGGCTGACATAACCCTGTTTGGGCACTTATGGAGTGCAGTGTTCTACTTGTGCCATGACATTGGCAGAATTTCCTTTTTTAATTTTCATCAGATACAGGTTTCCACAACTGCTCACTTTTTGTTTCATGTTGGCATTCTTGCTCAGAGCAGCCTAGGTCTTGCTGGAATGATTAAAAGTCAGCAGACTAACCAAAGGTGATTTTTTTCTCTACTGTGTTTTTCTTTAGCATCTTATACAAAACAGGCAGTTCATAAACTGCAAGCAGAAAATTGCATCACTGCATATGATTTTTTTTTTTAATATAGCCTTATTCTACATTGGCCAATACTATTTTTTCAGTTGTTCCTTCCACTGTAATTTTGAGAATATTATTTCTTAACAGGAGATGTCATTGTTTATTTTCCCTAATTACAGTTTGGGATGTGAAACTTCACTAGATTTGCCAAAATGACACTCCAGTGAACCAAGACTAGTTTAGGGGGAAAGGGCAAGAATTGGTATTTTGCAGTGCAGATCCCATTTTGATTGGGTTTTGCTTTCTTTTAGAAGATTCTTGGACAGCAAAACCTGAGGACACAAACCCCATTAACCGAGGAGGGAGTTGAAAGCAGGCCATTTTGTCAAGCAGCATCCCTGAGCTTTGCACAGCTCTGGCTGTTATTACCCTACCTAACTGCAGCCTGCTTTTTAGAGGACTTAACTATTCAATGGGTGTGCTGCTTTTATGTTTTGGGATTTTTGGTTTGCTTTGTTTGTATCTTTAGTTTGGACTAATTTCTTTCAAACTGGAGTGCTATTTTGAAAACAAAATAAGATTTGAGTGTGTATTAATTTAATCTTGGAAATTGTTCTGATGGATATACAATAGCAGCACTTCTGGCCACAGTGTGATGTATTGCGAAAGAAACAGGATGTAAGCATGCCAGAGTTTTACAAAGCTCCCCTTTTTAAAAAATGGGAGTGTACAAATGTGTTGAAGTGTATCCAGTGTCAAACTACAAAGGAATGGCCATCCCTTTGCAGACTAATTAGACTTCCTACTCTTGCCGATTTGGAGTCAACAGTTATTCTGTACTGCTTCCTTGGCAAAACTAGGAGGCATGCAGAGAAGAGGATCAGACACAGCTTTGACTTTCCTGCCTTCATAAAGGATCTGAACTTCTAAAGGGAGAGCTGTGCATTTTTATGTGATTACAAATGATCACTAACATGGAACTAGCACCAAAGGGGAGAAAAGAAAAATATCTACCCTTTACTTTTTTTCTATAATGGATCTATATTATAATATTTAAAGTTTTTATTTTATTTTACTGGCAAATTCATTCATGTACTGACCCTTCATCTATTAAGCATATTTTCTGTAGCACAAGCTTAATGAAACTGATAAATTTCAAGAAAAGTTTCTGTTGAGGGGAACCAAATTCATAAAAGGTTCAACAATCAAGTGCTTCTTGCTTCACCTCATAAAATTTATTAATCATAAAATTCATTAATAGTGAAGTTCTAGTGTATTTTACTGTATTGCCATAGGAACATGGCATTGGTGTACAAAAGATTGTGTTAATCTGTAATATAGTAATGCAGTAATTTAGATGCAATTTATGCCAGTGGTGAAGAAAGGAAAGAAACTGGGAACAATATATTCCGTCCAAGTTATTTGAGGGCAGGATATCAGGGTAAATTCTACTTTTCCATAACCTGTCATGATGGGTACTAAACCTTACAGAAACGTATCTAAAAACTCTTAATTTCTCAGGGACTATACAGGACACACACAGCTTGTTTCACATGGCATTTGAGTTATCCAAATGTTAGGAAGAGAATCACAGAATCATTAACGCAGCACTGCCAAGTCCATCACTAAACCATGTCCTTACCATTCAAGCGACAACCATAGCATGAAATTTGTATCCAGTTAAAAGGTTGCTTTATAAAACTTTCTTTTAAATAAACCTGGCACAAATGCATTAGAGACCAAGTGATTAATGTCTGGAATTAAATGAATATGGTTATTTCTCAAAGCCTAAACCAACTCTTCATTAGTGTGTGTTCTTCTAATTTCATAGTGTGGCTCTGCTCATGTTTTGAGTTTTAGGTGTGCTTTGGGCCTGGCTGAACACAATGACTCAAAATAAGGCTGTGTGCTACCATACACAGTGGTAATTATTGCAATGTAAAATAATGTAAACAAGTAAATTAGGAATAGGAACATTTTGGTGTATCTGGACATATAACACCGAAACATAATTGAGAATGACAACAGGTAGTTTAACAGTTACTTTAAAGCACACCATATAAGTGGGAGTTTTAATTGTCCTGTAGTTTCTCTCTTCCACGACTAGAGAATTTAATGACTATTTTCATTGGAGAGAATTAGCTTTAGTGATGTGTCAGACTATTTAGTGACTATGGTCAGACTATTAAACCTACTACATGTGTAAGAAAAGGATAAACTGTAAGGCCATAGTGTGATGGAACACAGTATGGGGCTGTGTGGAATTTTCACCAAGAATTGGTGAGAACTGGAGTTATAAGTGTGTAGAATTTAGGGAAAGAAATGTATTTGTAAGCTCTGGCATCTTTATAGTTACTGATCAAACATTGTCATTCCAAAGGTAGCCTCCAGGTTTGATATTAACATTCCTTATCTCAGTGATAGTTTTGGTGGCACTGATAGCTTTCTGTAGATAAATTCCTTGCATAGTGGTATTCTCTGATATCCCAGAACTGTTCATGTTGTCATCTTACACCATAATCTTGCACAAGCATGTGGACAATAAAAATCAATTAAGTAAATGAGAATCTGATCTTTACAGTATTTTTCTACAGATGAGTTGAAGTAGATTAATGGCTCTGTTTGTACACATATTTTCCCTGTTTAGTATCAAATATAATAGGACTATCATTTATGAAAAATTATTAAGTGAGTACTTGTCATGTGAATTTACATCCTGTTTCCTTGCCACTTATCACAAAGCTGGAGGCGATACGCCGTTTCTGGTGTTCTGTTCCCAGAGGAGACAGAGGTGCTATAGCTGCGGCAAATGTAAACCTGGCAGACACTGGAGACAAGGAGGGGGAAGGAAGTACGTTAAGTGCTTGAAGGTGGGTAGTGTAAATATCATTTTCCCACTCCCCATGCTGTTGAAATCCCAAATATTTAGACCAACTGATAAAGCCAGAAGAGAGCTCTTTGTTTCCATGCGCAAAGCAAGGGCGTACTTTGAAGGCTGTTTAGCTTCAAGTGAGGGGCATTATTGCAGCAAAAGTCTAAGTTACTTGAATACTTCTAACACAAAACTGTGGCAGCTTGGGTTTCAGCACGGCTGGCTATCCCTCCTGGCCTGGGGTTATGAGTGTTAGTAGAGCAGCAGCAGACTATGCTGGGGTGTCTCACTGCCAGCAGTACTGTAAGGGGTTGCAGCAAGTTGTTTATGGTGCTTCCTGGACCAGGGTTTGTGGAAATACTGGTATCTACGTGTTACTGGTTAAGTAGTCAGATTATGCTTAAATCATCAAATTAGATGGGTTTCTCTGAACAGTGAAGTAACAGTGTCCTCAATTACTCCTTAAGCATTTTGGTGATGCGCTTTACTGAAGAAAAGCTTATTTTAGGAATATTATTTCTGTTACACTAAATCTGCATTTTCTACTAGCAAAGAAACTTTAGTCACTGATTATGCCCTGTTTTTTGCCCTCAGATCAAAATGGCGTTTTGACTGCTATACAATAATTGTTCAATTTTGAAACTAATGTGCACTGAAGCACCTTTGGAGCCATACCAAATCCAATTTAGCTGCCCAAATGTTTCCTGTTTTCCAAAGAGTGTGCGCAAAAACATTTTTAACAAATCATATGCAGAGAAGTATTCTGTATCAGATATTCTTCTGTAGTAGATCTCTCTAGCAGAAATGTAACAAGTGAGGGTTTTTATATTAAGGTATTTTAAAAGTAAAATTTTCCTGTGAATTTCCTGCACTTCAGATAAGGTTCTTTTAAAACAACTGTGTCTTGGAGGAATAAGAGAATTTATGCTTTTGTGTTTCAATACTGATGTGGAAGTTGTGCTAAACCAAAAATTATAATAAATGTAATTTTCTTATCATGTACATACTCTATGGCAAAATGCAAACACAATTTTCAAACACAATGAGGTCAAAATTCCACAATTTGCTCACTTGGCTTCACTTTGCTCACAGAAGCCAAGCGAGCAAATGTAACAAATTTCGCACGATGTATTCCCATCTCAAGCTGCACTATATTTTCTTCACTGCCTTCTAGTTTGCATCTCTATATAGAGGTAGAAGCATATATCTGTCACAGAAAGGTGAAATTTCTGAAAGTACATTTCTAATCTTCAGTTCCAGGTAATATGCATGCCATCAGCAGTGAAGTTTGAATGTGCAAATTTTGCTGAAGCTGTATCCAGTGTGAAAGTGGTGCCTGAATACCTGTTAGGCACAGAACATAATTAATTCTAGTGCAAAAGAGTTTTATTTTCTTTTTTTTAAGTGAGAAAAGGTGAATTTTAATTAATATTACTTTGAATAATAATTTGACTGTTACCTGGAGAAATGGGGAAGATAGAAGATTTTACCAAAATAAAAACCCCAACAGACCAAACCAAACAAACAAATCAGTCTGCCCATATTTCTGCTAGGTGTTACACTTCTCAGCAGTACTTGTTAAGACATGCTTTACTTTTCAGTATAACCTGATTCTCTTAGTTGCGCTGTTAGCCTTTATTTGCTGTCCTTTGAACTAAAGTTGAGTTTAAACTGGCTTTGTCTAGAGTGCAGCCATCTCTTTATAACCAGGACATTAGTGCTATAGTTATTAATTCCAGAGAAGATAAATAACATTTCCAAGGAAACGGTAAAAAGCAGTAAACACAAATACTTTCATTAACAGTGGTGCTCTGACACGAAAGATTTGTAAACAATAACTGGAAATAGTAAATTAGGCAAGAAAAATAAGTCCTTCCTTGAAACTGCCTCTATGCTGCTCCTTAAGCCTCTTCCTATTGCAGGACTGCCTGTTTGTATTCATTTAATTAAATCTCGGTGCTGAGGGCTCTAACAATCATAGCCTTGTTAACGACAGACAATGGCACAGCCTTCTTGTCAAGTGTCCTTGCTTTACATACAGTTTTATATTGGGAGGAACAGTGTATCTTTGTCCTGGCTCTGGATTTTATTGACTAATTGCTACATCAAATCCAGTAATTCAGTAGCTGATGTGTGTAGTTGAGATAGCATTTGATAATAGCATTCAGTGACACCTTAGTCTTGTTTCCATATGATTACTGGTTTTGGCAAAACTGTGTAAGCAGTTACATCAATAACCTTTTAGGAGCATCAATAGGCTTTTTTACTAGCATCTGGAGGGAGCCTTCCCTCCAGGTGGATGCACATTATTTCGGCGTTAGCAGGTATGTGCCAGGGTATGATTCACCTGTTGTCTCAATTGATAACATGCAACAATCTTTTTTTTCTTTTTTTTTATTCCTCCTTTTGAGTATTCTTTATTTCTGGAATTATCCTTATATTTAATTCCCCTCTTTTTTTTTTTCTTTTTTTTTTCTTCAAATCTTAATGAATAATACTGTGTAGGATTTTAAATTTGCAGCTGCCAAATAAATGAACTGGTATAGATTGATAGTTGAATCTAGCCAAAATAAATGTCTTTCACAATGAAACTAAGAACTAAATGAAAAGCAAGATGTGCACATGGATCATATGTGTCCAGTGGAGTGCAATGAAATCAGCAACAAATATTTCTCTGTCCTCCATAAATTATATTTCTGATGGAAGCCAAGCAGTACATGCATCTATGAAACAGACTGCACCAGGCATTCCTAATAGAAAAATTCTCATGTGCAACAGGGAAAGGAACACAAATACCAGAAGGATTGACTTGGAGCAATAAGGAGAAAGAAAGTCAAGGAAGGCTCCAAACATGGACAGAAAATGCTAGCTACTTACTTGCAAAAGTTGTATTTGACAAATATATTTTAATCTTTTGTGAAGTGAAATACTGTCACCTTTAAGAGCTTGATGCTTGACTAATGAAGTGCACTTTATAAATTGTTCCACCTGACTGTAATGTCGGTAAATAAAAAAATGGCTCATCACATAGGGCTATTTTAGGGGAGAATTAAAAACTTAAATTCTAATTCTGAACAGTGATGTATTGGCAAATTTTTTTTTTTAATTTTATGAACAGAGGGGTAGTTGAGGACTTCAACTCACCAGAAGTCTGCTGGAAATACAATGCAGCAGAGAGGAAATAGTCTGGAAATATCTATCAAAAACAATTGGGTTTATTCTGGCATATTCTCACCCTGTCAGTCGTATTTACATTTATTGCAGAGAAAACTATTTGTGTTGTGGGTTTATAGTCCTCAAAAAGGCCTCAAGGACAAACCTTCCTATCTCATCCTTGCTGTATTTCACACATTTTATTAGATGTATGTCTGCTCAGTGGGAAAATGTGGTCTCTAAGTGTTTGCATGTTGGTTCCACCATCCTTCAGCCAGAAACCTGATTATTAACAGGCTCCCATTTTGCATGATGAAAACCTGAGATACTTCTCTGCTATATTATTAATTTATTTCCAATTAGAGGGAGAGTTCTTGCTGATATGGCTGGTAAAAGACAAGATAGAAATGCTCATCCATACCACACTCAGATGCATTCTGTCGCTCATACTGAGGGGAGGGTTGTGTTGTAAACTTTGGGTCCTGCTAACAAATACATCCAGACAGAAGGCAGAATCTTGGCACACAACAGAGAAAACAAAAACACAATTTCTTACACTGACAGGGTAAAGTCAAGTACATTTTCTGTTCCCATGTGCTAATTTGTCATCTGACAAAATAAAAAAATTTGGAAGGAAGCCCAAAAGTCTTAGAAGTTCTTCTGCAAGTCACCTAGACTGGAGCAACAGTCAAGAAGATTAATCTCGAGAGAAAGACAATACCAATAGTTTAGCCCACAAGGAAGGGTAATACAGACTTTCATTGAAACAAAATGTCTAATTTCTTAAACCACAGAGTGGAAGATTGTATGCACATGCCTGCCTTCCCTTTCCCCTGGAAAGACCTTTCCCCTGGAAAGACCCTGGAGAGTAAAGACAGTGTCCCATTAGCGCTTTCAGATATTGAAAATAAATAAAAAAAAACACCTGAATCCTGAATTTTTGATCATACAGCTGTATATATAAAAGAAAGATGCTCTCATTTCCCAAGAGTGCTTTGTGCCATGAGTTTTCTTGAGGGGGCTGTGGCTGGAAGGCAGAGAAGAGATCATCTTAACTTCTTGTCTTGTCCAGGCTGTCTCAGGCCTGAAAACCTGGAGGAAGAAATTGCTCAAAGCAAGAAACCTTAGCAAGGGCAAAAAATTTTCAAATGCTTTATTCTTTTTCTAATTTATCTGCAAGATCCAACAACCTGTCTTCAGAGTCATGAGGTTGTAGATTGTGTTTGTGAATGCCACTATGGGTAGAAGGTCTTACTGGGATGCTCAATACACTCATTCCCAGATCCACCATGAAAGTTTGGGATGTCTTGAGATCCCATCATGGAATCCAACAGCTATATCCTATGCAGCTTTCAGTAAATGTGGCAGGACTGCTGCATGCAGTCAGAAACCAACATGTTTCAAAGGTATTTGGTAGGGAGAAAGATTAAGCAATATGCATTCCAACTGAAGGAGAAAGTGAGATTCAGTATCAGAAAAAGAGGTAAGATGAATAGTTAAGCCCAGTTGCAGCCCCTGCCTCATGTCATTGCAGCAGCAGACTCTAGTCAGGAAGGTGGATATAATTCCATGAAGGATAGGATGAAATCCCACTTGGCATCAAGGTGAGCTGGTGCTGTGCTAACTTGAAAACAAGTGGGTTTGATTGTGACAGAACAGCTCAGAAAACCATTCAAATTTGTAAGAGCAATGAGGAGAAAGAAGCCAGAAGAGCCCAGTCTGAACGATGCATAACTTCTTTTAGGGAATAGTGTTCTTGAAGGCTGAGACTTCATCCACTGTTCATTCACTGGTGCGGAGAGGGGAATGGAGATTGAAAGAGGAAGAGAGAGCATTTGTACCTTGAATTTTGAAACTGTGTAATAGCAAATTGAGACCAAAGGATGACTGCCAAAGCCATTGTGGAGATGGATATGTTATTGTCTCTGTAGACATACTGTTATAATTTCCAAAAATGAAATCCAGATTCCTTCTTCTCCTCAAATTTTCTTTGTTTAAATGCCAGTATCATTCTTAAGGGTCTGTTTCCATCCTTTGCTTGCTGTGATTGAATTAAGTTGTGGTCTATTCTCTTTTTTGGTAATTCTTTAAAGGAAAGAGTTGAAGTGGATGACAAACTTACAAATATTATAAATGGCCATGATAACCATTAAAAGAAGGTTTTCCTTCAGTCATTTGGTGGCCATTTGAGGGAAGTCTAGTCACTTTATTTCTGTGCAGACAACATAAACTGCCCTTGGCTACTGAAAGGATCTTCTGAAGGAATATTGGCAAACCATAGACTATCAAGCACTTTAGAATAGTTTCTCCTGGAGTAAAAGGAACTATGTGAGTCTAAGAACAATAAACTCTGTGACTAAGAACAATATCATAATAAGGGTGTACACACAGAACTTGTGAATCACTGGTTTACAGTCATTCTGATTAGATTAACCCTAAAATAATTGTTTACAGCAGGAAATTGCATTTTCCTATCTTAAAGCTCATAACAGGGTATTTCAAGAATTATATGTCAAATTCTTTGTACTGAATTTAATTCTCTTCACATTTTACCATCTTATATTAAAGTGCCATACTGGATAAAAATGCTTCTCATTATTTTGAAAAATGGCCAATAAACATCATAATGCCAGTTGCATAGTGGGAATTTGGGTTTAAATGCTTTTATATATATGTACATATCAATGTAACCGGCTTTTCATGAAAATAAGCCTCAGTTTGCATGTGTGAAATTCAACATGTTTGTCAGTGGCATGCACACACTTAACAAAATCAGCAGTAATTTAGCCACTGCTGGAATTTCTATTTAGTAGATTTAGTTAAGGCCACAATTGTACCTGAAAAATGATACATGCCACAATTATACCATTTTTGAAAAATGCTAGGGTTTATTTCAAAATAGAGAGAAGCATTCTTGCATATGAAAAGTAGAAGGGTAAGATGGAAGAAAATGTTTACAGTGGCTTATAAATAAAGCAAGAGGACACCAAAGCTGTTGCAGACAAAACAGTGCCAAATTGAAAGCCGCTCTGAGAGGGACTTTGTTGGTGGACGAGAAGTTCAATGTGACCTGGCAATGTGCACCCCGAGCCCAGAAAACCAATTGTGTCCTGGGCTGCATCCAAAGCAGTGTGGCCATCAGGGTGAGGGAGGGGATTCTGATTCTGTCCCTCTGTTCTGCTCTGGTGAGACCCCACCTGCAGTGCTGCATCCAGCTCTGGGGCCCTCAACATGAGGACATGGACCTGTTGACACAAGTCCAAGGAGGATAATGAAGATAGTCAAGAAGCTGGAGCACCTCTGCTATGAAGACACACTGAGAGAGTTGAGATTGTTGATTGCCTGGAGAAGGCTCTAGGGAGACCTTACAGCAACTTTCAAATACCTAAACGGAGCTACAAGACAGCTGGAGAGAGTTTTAAAAGAGCATGGGACAAGGGGTGATGGCTTTAAACTGAAAACAGGCAGATTTAGGTTAGATATTTGAAAGAAAGTTTTTACTATAATAATGGTGAGGCACCTGACCAGGTTGCCCAAAGAAGCTGTGAATGTCCCATCCCTGTAAGTGTTCAAGGTCAAGCTGGATGGGGTTTTGAGCAACTTGATCTAGTGAAAGGTGTTCCTGCCCATGGCAACGGGGCTGGAACTACACACTCTTTAAGGTCTCTTCTGACCCAAACCATTCAATGATTCAATTAATTATTTTTTTTAATTGCTTGTTAACATAAGCATCTAATGATTGATTTAACAATTTATTTTCCTTCCCCTTTCCTGTGTTTACCTTCAGTCAAATACCATTTCTATACTCTTCCTGCTTTCAACTTTCCTTATATTCACCACCCGATACTGTCCCAGACTCCACAACAGGTACTGCATGAAGTTGGCATTGGTGAATAATGGTTACTTTCTGACATTCCTTGTTTACTCTTTTTCCTCTACTCCACTTGCTGTCCTCTGCCCCAGTGTGAGTCCCTCTGGGGTGTCCCTGCTCTGACATAGGTTTTCCATAGCTAAAATCCTTCAAAGCCATAACTCCTTCATTGTTGGAGCACCTCCTCCTGAGACTGTATCTCCAGCCATGTCCCAGGCAACATCCCCTTCTATTTCTTCCTCTGTTCCTTCTTCGCCTAGCAGCTGCTGCTCTTAAATGTCTGAGTATGGGTGCTGAGTGCTCCCTTGCATTGGTGTGAAAGAGCTTATCCCACAGGTTTCAGAGCCAGAATGAAGGGTTGCCAATGCAGGTTTAACAAACCAGATTAATGCATCTCTCTCTAAGAACAGCTCACAGATTGGTTAAGTTCTGCCAGCTACCTTTCTTTCTGCCAGCTTGCTTCCTGCATTTAACAGATCTACCTGTGGAGTCTGAGGAGGCAGGCTGGGACAGAAAGTGTGTGAAGGAAAAGAGATGCTGGGGTCTGGGGAAAAAAAACAAAAAACAAACAGTATGGGAAATCATTTGCTCCAACAAAGAGGAAAGCAGAATGGGAGAAAAAGAGGATTTAATGTTTCATTGCCCCAGGCACCGCAGGGAAGAGTGCTGTTAATTGGAATATGAAGGAGGCTGCAGGACTGGGGTCTCCGCAGCGCAGTGAGGGTCATGGGAGGAAGAGGTTTTGTCAAGAGGGGTGTTGGAGATAAGACTATACTTCAGGTATCAGAATTTTTCCAGACCATTTCTTTCATTGTTGGGTATCAACACTGTGGGAAGCGAGTCCTGCATCCATCAAACAGAAGACAGTTTTGAAATTTTAGTGCTTCACAGCTGTGAGAAGAATGATTAAAAGACTACATTTTCCACGGATCAGGCAGCTTGAAATACAAAGAGAGATACATAGATAAAGCATTAACTGAGGGAACATAGATTATTGGTTAGACAGTATTACTCTCACTTGGATTCCATATCTTAACAGTTGTCTTGGTGATTTTATTGATTGGGCAAGACTAGTTTTTATTACATCTGTAATTTAAATGAGTAATTCTATCATAAGCTAGAACTAAAATAATAAACTAGAATGCATTTATATCTTTACAACACAAGTAGAATCTTAGCTCCTTTATTAAGGTAATATTTTACTTGAGCAACACACATTAACAAGATGATTGTTTTTCCTCATTGTTATCAGAAACAGCACTACTTTTATAGTGTGCATCTATGAGTTCTCTGTTTCTTTCAGTCCCTATGCAGACAAAGGATTAAGCAATTATTATTATTAGTTATTACTCAATACACACATACATATACATTTGTGTGAGTAGTTAGTACAAAGGATCTTCTTTTCAGAGAAAATGTGGTTTATGACCAAAATATATTCACATATATCCTATACACACACGTATAATACTCATACAGTCTTGCTGTTTCTTATGCAAAAGAAGTAGAAAAGGCTTGGTGAGTTGCCAAGGAGCTATTACCTCAAGAGAAAATAAACCCAAAAGCTCAGGCATTCAAATCTACTATGCATTTAAAGTAAAAACCTAATCCATGCTAAAAGAACCCCAAATCAGAGAACTTTCAGTGTCATCCAAGGCTCATTTCATCAAGCACAACACAAAAACTTGCATCCAACTTACCTGCAACAACTTTTGCATTATTAACTAAAATTGAACTGAATTTGGCCCCATGCTTTAATAATCTAATTGTAGAGACTTTTTTTAGGCACCCCATGGTAAGGCAGCCCTACTGTATTACCAAATTATTTTCCTGCTGAGTCTGGGCTTGGGATGTGGCGAATGGGTTACAGTCAAGGGATTTTCTAATTGTGCTTCCTATCTGCTTATAAGTTATTCCCACCAAATTAAAAAAAAAGTTAGTGGGAAGCTTAACTGTATTTTCTGAAGAAGAAAGCCTCAAGGGCCACATTTTTTTCAGAAGCTTAGACAGTAATGTGTAAATTGCATGTATTTGCTGACACTGGGAAAGATGAATGTGCTTTCTGGCTCAGAAAAGGACAAATGCCTTCCTCTGCACCAAAAATTCACAGTCTGTAAGAACTTGCTTCCCTGTACCAATTTTTGTTGAAACCTGGTTTTCTGGCAAAAATTATCTGTTTGTTATTTCTTTAAAACACCAGTATGCCGCATTAATATAATAAATTTAAATTTAATACAGTGCCCATATTTGCTGGTTTTTACTGCAAATTGGCTTGAGCAGAAAATGGTTGAAGACAAAAATTCATTGATGGTCTAAAGAATATAATATTTAAAGAATTTAGAAATATAATATTTAAATATTAATCTAAATATTAATTTAGAATATAATATTTAAAGAATAAAGAAATATATAAAGAATATACAATATTTAAGAGCTTAGAGTGCCTAATATGATGGTTTCAATACATAGTCAGCCTATAGAATCATAGATCAAGTCCAGCTGTTAAACCAGCACTGCCATGCCCATCACTAGACCATGTCCCTACATTCCACATCTCCATGTTTTTGAAAATAAGTCAGTGTGTTTAATTCTGGCCTAGTATAGAAATTGCTTTCAATGTGCCGGCCCCCTCTCTGTAGCAATTTTTAAATCTAATATAATTCAGAAAACATTAACACTTAGATTATTCAAAAATATGAAAACCAGTGGAAAATTAAGAGAAACATTAGTCAGTATAAATTGGATTTTTTTTTCTGTGTCCCCACACAAAATCAGCTTTTAGAAGGGGTTCTTACTATAATCTCATTAAAATGGAGCATTCAGTAAAGGGATATTTCTTGGCCCTTAATATTCCCAAGCTGAATAAAAGGGAGGGGTAACATTGCATATTGTATTGAAGAGGATGTCCCAGTACTTATCATCAGAATATTTCCAAACAAGTACAGACTAGATGCTGATGGGGAATGGAATTCTCCAGTGTACACTCTGGCATTTAACCCAAACCTTATTTATAAGAATTGTCTATGGGTTCTAACACCACTGAACTGAAGTTCATACCTTCCTATATTTTGATTGTTGTCACTGTTAGTAAAGATTGTTTAAAGCAAAACATTTCTCACAAGTGTTCTCACATTCTGTTGAACATTTGAGAGCGAAAGAAAAAGTCAGTCTTTTCTCCTGTTTCTTTCCTCCTGACCTTTTTTTGGATGGGGGATAATTAGAGCTAAAAAACAAAGGATAGAAAGTCTCCTCTCTTCCAGGAACAAAGCATTCTGAAATTCCCCATCTCTTTCTGTGTTTATCTGGCAGAGCCCCAGATTCTGTCACCAGTATTTTCCCTGTGCAGATCCTTATTCACAGCTTAATCCAAAGCCTGTTGAAGTCAGTGGGAACCTTTCCCTTAACCTCAGGGGGAATCATTCTGCTTGTGTAGGCAGAGCAGTTTCAAATTATTTCCATTGCTGATTGCAATATAAGTACTGTTTGAAATCAGTAACCTGTCCTGAGATCCAATGTTACAGCTAAGCTGATGACATCTTAAGACTCTATTATGATCTTTTAGTTGTGCTTTCAGAAGCTTAAGTAGTAACAGCTGCCAGAAAAAAAAAATCCCCAACAGATAAATTACTTTACTGAGAGTAAAGAAATTAAGAACAATGTTACAGCTTCAAGAGTCTGTCATCAATAACCATCACTGGAGACATCATAATGACTCTTCTTGTCTTTTGAAATGTCTATGTCAATAATACAGAGTTATCTAGTTATTATAACTCAGGAAAAAAATCCCAACCTTAGTTTTTGTCTGGAGATTGTTTTTAACGATAAAAGAAGTTCTTCTGATACAAGATAAAGGGGGAAAATATGGAGAACAACTTAAATAGACACTCTTCTTACTGACTTCATATGAATTTGGGGTGTTCAGACCTTTCTGAATCTGAGCTAGCTATCTATGGAAGCTCTACAAAAAGCCCCATTTAAGGTCTCACTGACTATCGAGCTAAGTGGTGTTGGGAGCCACTCCAGGCAGACTACTGCAAATTCAGCTCCATTTTCCTCGTGAGCTTAATGGATGTCTGCATTCAAGTTCATAAAAAAAAGAAAGGAATGAGAAATGAAGGAAGGATGTAATGTTTGTAAATTCATGGCTTTTAATGATTTGGATCATTCATCTTTATAATAGTAACTATACTGGACATTATCTCTACACACACATTCTGACATAACAGTGGTCTGAAAAGTGCATTTACAGTTACACAGTTAAAATATTTCCAAAAATACTTGCTTGCAGTGTATGAACTTCAAGACCAAGTTTTTGCATATCTTTTTCACACACGTCTTATTTTGATCTCATCATTTTAATTTTCGTAAACTTAATGCTTATTTCACATTTTCAAGTTTTTCTGGTTTTCCAGTTTAATTTATTGTTAATTAATCATTCTCCTTCTGTACCTCCTTCAATCAACTTCCATTCCCTTCTCACTGCAATCTCCCTTGCCTTTTTTCACCCTGTAGCTGTATTTCCACTTATTTTCTCTCCATTATGTGGCCTGCCTGTGCTTCTTCTGTACCTATTTGGTTTATCCATCCAGTCTTCTTCCACCAATTCATTTTCAGTGCTTCTGCCATTTTCCCTGCACCTTATCTCTGAAATTCCTACCTCCTGAGATTTTCTGTGTCTTCTTAGTCACCCTTAGATGTTTGTCTTGTGCCACCTCATACACTCACCCTTTTTCCTCAGTAGTGGTTAGGGGTTTGCACTCCCTTGTTTACATGTGCTTTAATTGCTAAGATGCTGTGGGAAATTCCAGTGCAGGGTGGAGCCAGTTGCCTGTTATTGAGCAAGGAGAAGGTGGAGTGCTGCATGCTTAGGGGGTGGAAGGATGATTAGGAAGCCCCTGTGTAGTCTGTGGACATAGTGCCACTTCCTTTTTCATCCTCTGAAAAGTCATTGAGAAAGGGCAGAGAGGGGTCAGGGAGGAAGCATATTTCACAAGAAGAGAGGAAGGGCAGCATCCAGAGGAACACCCACTCTCAATACCTAAATGTAGTCTTTTATGGTAGGATCATGTAGTGATACACAGAATAACTCTTTGAATGCATTAATATTTCTAGCGCACTACTTTAAATCCTAAATCCTAAGGCAGTTATTTGAAAGTGCCTTCCCAGGTCACTGGGCTAAGATGTCTTGTCCCTAAGGTGAGTGGTATATGCTTCCCATAGGAAAGGGGTTGGCCCTTACTGCAGTCCCATTCACCTCTCCACTGAGACTTTAAATAGAGATCCCAAGGCAGATGTCTGGAGCTATGATGTGATGATGGTAAAACCAAGTCATTGAGAGCTGGACTCCAACAACTTAGGGCATAAAAGAACCTGTATATGAAATCATTGCTTTAGGGACATATTTGAGCTGCTGAGTCATTAACTCAAACTGGTTTGCCAAATACCTCTCGTTTAATAAATTACTGTCTATACTAGTGTTGTGGAATTAATAAGCAGCACTAACATCCAACTGCCTGAATTTCCTTTTCAATTTGAAAAAATAAATAAGTACATTCAGGATACATTAGACAAAGGTTAGCTGCAGGAAGACATTTCAACATCATAATGAAAATGGTGAACTTCAAAAGAATTACTGTATGTTTTTTAATTAATCTTTGTGACTTATCCAAAAAAGATTATTAAACTAAGTTCAGATAATTTCATACAAGGCATTTCTTTTGAATTTGTTCTTTAACCTTCTGCATTCTCATGATTGCCTGTTTCTAATGAAAATAATTTAAAATAGCAAAATAAGAAAGTTAAATGGGAATGATGTTCAAACCCCTTTATCTTTGTGAATCTTGAATATTTATACTTGTACCTATATTTAAATTATTTATAGTTATTTGTCTCTGTCAAACTGTTCCTTGTAATAGATTTCAGGGATTAAGAGTGTATATAATAATCCGTAATTAATATTATAAAGAGAGATTTTGCTTATTTCTTTTTACCTTAGAAGTACAGTAACCCTAATAAGTGCTATAATCTAGGTTTTGGAGCATGAAAGAAATAGCAGCTCTCATGACTAGCTAGACCTTACATCTGAAATACTAAGCAAGCCACAGGAACACTGAAGTGTCCCCAGTTCCTGTGCTGTGGTGAGGGCTGTCCCAGGCCTTTCTAACCTCAGTGCTGGGGAGGGGGCTGTGGTGTGGGGAGGGTTACACTGCCAGGGTGCTGTGGGAAGGGTTATATCTGCCCTTAAACTCCTCCTGGCAGTCAGGGCTACAGCCAGCAGGATTATTTTGTGTGTCCACATGATCCCTAATACTGCCATATATCCCAAATATTTAGGGAAGTAAGCATTCCTCAGGTTCCAGGAAAAGAGTACAGGAGACACCTCTACTGAGGCTAGGACTGGCTTCTATTTCCCAAACAGCTTAAAAATAATAATAAAAAAAAGTTAGAGGCAACGGGTTTTCTTTTTTATTTTTTCTTTTTTTTTTTTTTTCACATAGCGGCTTTGACTGACTGTTCTAGAATACAGTTTGTTCTTTCTCTGATGTTTGGAAAGTTTCAGTACAATTCAGGGAAATGACTGAATATACCTAGGTAATACGAGCTTGAAGTTTGTGTTTTCAGGGTTTTTTTTCCCCTCAAACTTATATTAATCTTACTATTTTTCCAAACACATGCAAAATACAGATTTTTGATAATTTAAAAGCTATGTCATATTTTTTCATTTAAGTAGCTCTTAATATAGGGTGAAGCTTAATAACATTTATTTTGGAATGTCTAATTGAAGATCAAGTATTTGTAGAGGAAAGATGCAGGGAGAAGGGGCAGGGAAGTGGGGGAAGCAGGGTGGAAAAGAAAAAAGGGGGAAGAGGGCTCAAAAAAAATTATAGTTGTAAGAAAAAAGCACCAACATTTCACACAGGGTTAAGTGGAAAATATGTTCTTTTCTCTTTGCATATTTTCCTATGACTTGTCAAGCCCTAATTTTGAGTTAGGGAAGCAGGCATTCTTTATTTCTTTCCCCTTCCCTACAAAATTTTCCAGGACTTATTTATTCGTCATGAAGAAATTGGAATATGAGAAACATATTCCTCATGAACCTCAACTCTTTTTCTCATGCACTCTCTCTCAAATGAAGGAAAAAAGTATTGATATAACCATCCAACACATGCCCCATAGAAATAACACTATAATATTACATTAATTCCATTCCTGAGACTAGATTGTATGATGTTTTACTGTGTCTTACTATACAGTAAAAACAGAAGAAAATGCATAAAATTTCACAGAGGACTTAAAATATTTTAAAAATAAAATTAAGTGTGACTTGGTCTATGATAAATAAAAACAACAGCCTACAAACATAGTCTTAATTACCCCTCACTAAATGGAAAATTCAGAGGACTGAACACTGATATTGCAGTACAAATAGATGAAGTCTTGTTTCTATGATGAGACTTACAGCAGTGTTTAAAAAGAAATAAATCAAAACCATGTATCTAGCTCAACTTTCACAATGAATTGAACATGTTCAGATGCTGGACTAAGTCTTCCATGACAATTCTGAATTAAAGCTGTCCATAAATATTTGGTGTCTGTTTTTCCACTGGTGATTTCCTTTCCCTGTTTTGCAGCTGGTCTGTGGAACCACTGATAGCTCTCATCCCCCACAATCACACAATCACAAAAACATACTCCTGTTCCAGTAGCACTCTCTAGTCTCCAGTAGCACTTCTTAATGAGCTTGTGCCTTTGCTTTTCAGGGCTTTTTCATTGACTTTTACCTTTGTTTTCAATTATATTCTGCTTGTGAACGGAAAAGAGAAGACACAAAGAAGAAATAGCCAGGAGGTCAGCAGAGATGTGGATTCCTACATCATCATATGGAAAAATTAATGTTTGGGTGAGACAAATAAACATTAACTTAGTGACTTTGAGCTCATCTCAGTGGTATTCCTTTGAGTAAATAAATTATAACCTGTTTCAGATTAGCTGCTTTCCCTCACAGCTTTTTCTTCTGTAGCTGCAGAATGTTGTATTTGTGTCAGGTCAATTTGGAATAAGATATGGTGGCTTAACTGGAGATTCTGGAGGTGGGTGATCCACTTTCAAGTGGAGCCCAGTGAGCTGGACATGGTTAAGTAACCATATAACAATATATATATAACAATATACAACTTTTCAGTTCTCACCACACCCTCCTGCAGGTTCCAGCTGTGTTCACTGATAGGAGTCCATACATGCACCTACAAGAATACAAGAATCACAATTAGTTTTGGAATTTGAGATGCCTCTTCATTGCATGCAATACCTTGAACCAGTGACAAAAGGGGACCAACACATGGGAAAGGAGCTGAAGGCAGAGAAAAAACATTTAAGGAAAATATGAAGAACTTGTTCCTACTGCTGCCATAGTGTTTTAGATTGAAAAAAAAAATCATTACTGATGCACATCCACTCCCTGTTAATTTTTACTATGAGGAAGACTGAGCTCTACAGGAATATATTTTTAACAATTCCGAAATGTTATACATATAGCACAAAAATCACAAGGGAAAATATTACCCTAAGACTTTTAGGCTGGACACTTATTATGGGGGTACTTTTCTGTAATTTTGCCCTTAATCTCTCTGCCTGTCAGCTTCCTTTTTGGAACATTACAGTAAATTCATGTATTCACTCAAGGGTACTGTGTAATCAACCATTCAGATATAATGGTGAGGGTAATTCAAAATGTGCATTGAAAAGTTCAGGGTTTGGACTGCTTTTCTCAGATCATTCTTTTAATGGAAAACACTTTTTAATTTCAATTAACTGTACTCATACTGACTGGGGCCTGCAAGTCCAAAGCATTGATTTAATCACTTCTCCAAATTCACACCGGAGTCTGTCCTACTTAGTCCAGCTTTTAAAGAACCCTAATCATTTAGTTTGAGGAGCTGAAGTCTGTCAGACAAAGTGTTACCTGTATCACTCCATCATGTTCTTCAGGCTCAAGAAACTGTCTCATTTCCTCATCTTGTGGAATAGATAGTACATGCTTCTGTTATTTATTATCGTGCATATGCACTATGGAAATGGAATTTAAGTTCTGAAGACAGGTTAAATTTTCACATATTTATGAAAAAATATTGGGTAGTTTTGTTTGGTTGGGTTTTCTGTATAATTCATTGAAAACTGGAATTGCAAGGACTTTTTATCATATTTAAAAAAAAATTACTTCACAGTAATATTTGAAAACGTTGGTGTGAAATTCTTGTGGTTTCAGCCTGAACACAGTGAAAAGTTTCAAAAGAGCTGTGGATAGCTAATTAATCACAAACAGTACTAGCTCATGTTTCTTTTCATTTTCTTAAAATTTAGAAAGCTTTTATGTTTTCTGCTTTCATCCTACAACTCATCTTTGAACCTTTCTTTTACTTTAATGTTGTGTTTAGCATCTAATTTCCATTCTGCATGGAAGTATATTTTTTTTATGACATGGGAAATAATGAATTGCTTATGATTTACATGCAATTGTTTCAATTTCTATGTGATCCTATGATTTTTTCTACTTGTGCTATTATTATAAAGAGTGATGAATGAATTTCATGCAGTTCCCTCTGGCTTCAGTTCTGATAAGCATCCAAATATTTCGATACTTGCTCAAAACTTATCCAAAGTTTCCTAAGCTCTTGAGTCTGCAAAACTGAACACTTAGAGAAGAGCTTTCCTCATGAGGTTTCCAGTTGTTCCACTAGTGGAACCTGATGGAAATACCATGAGGTCAGCTTTTCTTCCAGTTGTTCCATATATTTAACATCTGGACAGAAAACGGAAGTGAGAAATCCTGCCCAGAAGTTGTATAAAAGGAAAAGTTGGGTTCTTAAAATAAGTGAAGAATGGCTGTTTTTTTAACTCCTCCAAACTGGCCAAGGCATTACTGAAAAAAAGATCAAAAATCTAGAATTAGAGATTAATCAAGTCAGCTGGTACCATAAAAATATAGCCTGCTCAGCTGAAAACTGTTGCTCCTTAGAATTTTGCTATCCGTGAAGTAACATATGTGGAGAAAAATTTTAACTTGGTGCCATTTTACAATCTTTCAGTGACAAGTATTTATTCCAGTCAAGTATTTGTTCATTCATGAGTAGGTTGTACACAGATCTTGGTGGGAAAATGGTCTTGTACAAAATTATCAGTGTTTTTCTTCCCAGTACCAACACTCTGGAAGAGACCCTAGCTATCAGTGTTACCTTTTCTAAATAGCTCTAATTTCAGAGTTGATCTGGTGAGGAGATGGGACAGTTTAGGTGGTGATGAACTCAGCGCTGAAATTACTTGTAGCCACAGAGGCATATTTTTAGACAAAAGAATTGATAGATAAATTATTTTATAAAATTATTTTTGTTGGTTGGCATCTATTAAGTTCAAAGTGCACTTGGCAGAGATTAATTATCTCTTGCTGAAGCCCTTCTTTTCACTACTGAGCCTCCACCCCTGTGCTTTGTATCACACCATGAATGACAGATTCCCTTTGCATATCCTCTGATTTTATAAGCTCTATTCTTCCACATTTATCTTCCTGTTTGAACACCAGCTCAGATTCAGGCTGCAGATTCCTCTTTACTGATAACATCATCCTACAGAGTTCTTTATAGTAAGAGTGCATCACTATGCGAAGTGAGCACCACTCCCAAGTTCCTTCATCTGAAGCTACAAAAATGTTATGAGGTTTCTCTTCCCCTTTATAGAAATGAAAGTTCAGGAAGCAGGCACCTCCAGCATCCTCCCACCCACACAGATCAGAAATGTGTGGAAAAACACCAGTGGCAGCATGCCCCAGCAGGCTAAGGTTCAGGACCCCTGGAGTGCTTGATCAAAAATAAGGAGTTGAAATGGGCTCAGAAAACAAGACAGTGATCAAAGACATGAAACGTTTTGTGAAAACCATCCAAATTAATTTGCTGCCTGATCTGTCTCTTGCTTTGTTTGAGGTCACAGACTTTACAGAATTTTATGGAGTGCAGTGTGTGCAGGCACTGTATATGCCATGCTCTCACCACTTCATCAAAGACATCTCATCTGGCACAAAGCACAGCATTTTAGCTGGTGGTAACCTCCCTGACAGGAAATATTTCATGGCCTAAGTTTTATGCACATGAAAGCACAAAGAGAAAGTACCAAATGAGATAAACATATGAGTGTATGTTGGCCCCTGAAATCCTGCGCATGCACTGTAGAAATACATTAGAGTTACAATTCACTTTATGCTTGTTTTCAGGAGACAAATAATTAAATTCAAGAACATAAAGGTCAGTGCAATCATTTGCAGGCAGTTTCATTACTTAAAAACATTAGTTGATACAGTCCTCTCAATTTCCTTGCCTCCCAGGTTCTTGGAAATCATTCTGGCTTGGTACTTGGTTAAGCATAGAAACTGTGTGCTATTTCCCCCTATCTACTGGGTTAGCAGCTTCTAAAACATGCACACTCACCCAGCATCCAGCAATCCCTGCCCCTTAGATGAAACCACTGCATTAAGGCCCACGGTGAAAACTGACTTGACACCTTTTCTGCATCTTACTAATGGGAATGAGCCCTGTCTGGATGGCACTTTGAAGAGAAAACATCTCTCCAGAAAAAAAAAAAAAAAACAAAAACAAAAACAAAAAAAAAGGAAACACAAACAAAAAAAACTAAATAAAGAAAAGAACACTCCTAATCCTGTTTGTGCTGCATTTACACATGGAACAGAAAGGTAAGCCCTTTACTTAAGGGAAAACAAAGAAACATGAGCTGCTTGGAGACCTTCTGAAAGTAGAAAAGCCAGGAGGTTTGGTCACATTGTCCTCCAGACTGTGAAAAATGGATACAGCTGTGGCCCAGGAAGGGGCAAACAAGGCTGATTGGTGCTGGAAAATCCAGGAGCTATTTAAGTCATCTTTAAGGGACAAAGGATTCTCAGAAAGGAAAAGCTGCAAGAGAGATTACTTTATGTAATTTATGAGATCAGTTTATGTAAAAGCATCATGAAACAGGGCTATACGTCAGAAGTCTGAAGTAATTCTTGGATTGATGTGAATTCTTGAATCCTTTAATTGATGTGAACTGTTGTTACCAACAATTCACATCAATTCTGCTACTCCACCTTTTAGACCGAAGCCCAAACCTCTATTGTCAAAACCAGCATTTGGGAACTCACTTTTGAACTTTCAGAATCAGCTGTGTAACATATGAGAATGACCAGAGAGAAAGCCAGGAGGAGTTGTAGAATGCACAGCCAATTTTTTTTCCATTGAAATTTTTGAGAATGCATATGATCTTGAATTTTCTTCATGAGCTTATAGCACTTTTAATGTACTAATATTTTCAGCTTCCTTTTTATTGTTTCAGGTTGTTTTCTCTTTTACACTATTACAGGCAAAAAAGTTTCAGTATTTGCACTTCTCTAGAAAATAAACACAGATTTTCCTAAATACAATTGATATAATATAGAAGAGACTTTCAAAACAAAAGTTCATTGAGAAATCACGTGTCTCAAATATTGAAATGATGTATCCAGATATAAAATATTATTTCTTACTATTATTTCATGAAGCATTCTTTAAAATTCTTATAAGATATTTAAATGAGTCAATGCAAAGTTGCACAAAATATGAGGAAATCACGCTAGCCGTAAGTTTACAGAAACACATGAACAAAGCCATAAAAAAATCAGGGTCTATCAACTCATGAAAAATATTTCACTAATCATCTCAGAATATTCATTAAACACTCTGCAATATTTGAAGAATATGCTACCCCTGTACCTAAGAATATTCAGACCCCACTTGCTTGAGGTGTAATAAAAATAAATGTAAAGCAACATTGTGACTGCAGATGTGGTAAGAAAAGAATAAAAAGAGCTGCTTGACTTTCTGTGGGTGCTGCTCACTAGATATCAATATAAAGAACCCTTCTGGTTATAGCACTGCTTCCCAGACTTCTGTAATTTTTTCCCTTTTAATCACATTGTGCAAAAGACAGCCTGCAATGTTAACCTGAGTTGGGTGTTGTAATGTAGCCTGTGGTTTCTCATGCTGACACAGATCTTAAAATCACTGTGATCTACACAGAAACTCTCACTCTTACTAAGCAGCAGCCAGAAATGCAGCCCTCTCCAACTACCCACACCATGCCAAGTTATTTCACTATTGATTAAAAGCAGATGTGGCACAGTGAGCTGCTGCCAGATAATGATCAGCATTTTCTCATTAGTGATTGGGTTCCCTTTGCTGCTGTGCAGCTCTGAGACTGTCTTCAGAAAGGTGCTACTTCACTGTCCAGAAAATCTGCACTGCACATTATCCCCACTGGACATCACAGGCATTTCTCACTGGGCAGTGTTCAATTTGGGATCCAGAAGCAGCAGCGCTTCTGCTGCAGAGGGGTAAGCAGACTGATGTTTGCAAAAGTGTATGACAGCAAAGTCAGAACAGGAGAATTAACCAAGAAATAGCTGAACAAAACATGACAGGGGGAAAATCCCATTATTTCCTTTTTTTTTTCTTCTTTTTCATTTTTTAGCTTGACTGTCAGGTTCTGGAATTGCAGTCACCTCTAATGCCTGCCAAGTAGGAAAGGAAGATGTAAGTTTCCAACGCCAGCAGATGAACACTACACATGTATCACTAATCTGGGCATGAATGGCAGATTGATCTCTTCCAGATGCTCTTGATTTACTGCGTACATCTCATACCAGGTGGGTTCAATGTACCCAGGAGATGGTGAGCTCATGTACAATGAGTCCAGTGCATTCTAGAAGCACAGACTTCGCTGTGCATGTAAGGTAAATGCAATAAATTCAATAATCTGCAGGTGTACAATGAGCGGTAAGAACTTGTAGGTTGACGTTGTCCAAGCCTGCACCATTGCCCATGTGGATTTGGCTAACCCAGTCACAGCAGTTCTCATGCCCATGTTCTGTGCCAGGAATTTACAGTGAAAATAAGCCTATAGATTTGTTTTAAGGACAGAGAATAAAAATTGACCAGAATAAGTGAATATTATTGTTCAGTATAAAGTTCATGAAAAATTTATTGATGTTTTCTTTCCTTTTTCTTTTTAAATGGGGACTGTTTGCTTTTAACTGCCATTGCATGCTGATAACTTCTTTGAATAATTTACTGTACCAGCTCTTTTATTTCCCATCCTTCCTAATCCTGCCTGCTCAGATCCATGGAGTGCTGCGAAAATTTTGGATTTCTCTGATGACCTTTGGTTTTTCCCTTTCTATTATTTCAGTGCTTTCCTACCTACCTGTAGTGCAGTCCCATGTCCTACAGATTTTAATTGAGCAAAGCAACTCAGGATCATTAGCAAATGGTGCAAACCACCATCCCCAAGAATGCTACCCCCAGCATTAAGGTGTGGGCCGGGAGTAAGGTGTGGGCCAGCATTCTGTGGGCGCAGCACACCACCTTGCACGCTTTAAAGTGGGTCAGAGCCGCGCCACCTCCACCCACCCATCTCGTGTCCCTAGTGTGTTCGGTGCTTCAAAGGAAACTGACACACTAAGTGCCTCGGAGTCTGTGCCAGCAGCTCTGGGACACAGTGGGACAGGGATTTTTTCGTATGGAGAGCAGGTGGGCTTATGTGTGCTTCCCTCTGCAGTTCACAGTGTGATGGGTGTGCAGGATGTGCTTGTCCCCAGAGCCCTGCTGCCACCGGGACGCTGCCAGGCGCTCACGCTCAGGGCGCTGTGACCGGCAAGGGCAGTGTCCGCAGTACGGAATCTTCTCAGAGGTGGCCCATGGAAAACATTTTTTAATTTGAATTAACGTTCTCATACTGACTGGAGCCCTTTCCGGGTGGCTTTAGACCTGCTGCTGTCATCTCCTGAGGGGTGCCTGGGGGCTGCACACGCCTGGCCTAGCCCCTAACCAGAGAGCCGGGTCACTGCACGCCCGTGTCAGCCCGCCCGGGGAGCGCCTTTCCCGGCCGGGGCTGGGCATCCCTCTCCCCAGAGCGGTCTCGTGGAGCAGCTCCCCGGAGGGGCGCTTGGGGCCCCGGCGGCGGCGGCTCGGCGGGCCCCGTCCTGCCCCGGCAGCGCGGTGGGCCGGGCCAGCCGCGGGCCGCGCCGGGGCCGCCACCTGACTGCGGGGCGCGGGGAGCGGGCGGGGCGGCCCCGGCCCTCGGCGGGGGCGGCTTCCCTCCGCACCGAAGTTTCCCCGACTTGTGCAAAGAGAGAGGCAGGTCCCGCCGCGGCGCGGGGTGGGAGAAGCATCGCGGCGGAGGAGGAGCGGATCGGCGCGGGCGTGGAAGAGAGGTGGGCAAGGAGCGATGACCTTTGCGAGGAGCCGGCGAGGGAGCGGGCCAGAGGCAGAGCGAGCGGCGGCGCGGGGGGATGCTTGCTGAGACCCGGAGGAGAGCCGCCCCGTAATGTCACCATGTAAGTCCCTTCTCCGGGCTCCGGGGCGAGGGCTGCGGCTGCCGCCCGGGGCGCTGGGGGAGCGCGGATAGCCCCGCGGGCTGCAGCGGGGCGCGGAGCCCCGGGCGGGTCGGCAGGGCTTCCCACCACCCGAGGTAGGTGGTGAGTAATGCCAGCGCTGAGCCGTGCAGGTAGGTAGGGCTGAAGGAATGGGGAAACGGGGAAGTTTCATGCCGGGAGCTCGGAGGGCTGGGCTGGCTGGGCTCTGCCCCGTCCGGGCTCCGTGTCCGCCGGCGGCTGCCCTGCCGACTCCCGGGCGGCCGCTGCCTTTCCAGGGCGCCCTAACCCCGTCCTTAGGACCGCTCCGGTGCATTTCCCCGTGCTTGCGGACAAGTAGCGAAACACTTGGCCCCGCTGGCCGCCTGCCCTGAGCGGCGGTGCCCCCGCATCCCCCGGCCGCAGCCTCTCGGGCCGGGGCCGCGGCCGCTCACGTCGAGGAGCCCTGGCACCGCAGGCAGCCTTCCAGGTGAGGTGCCAGCGCAAGCAGGGAAAAGGGGAAGGGAGGGCAGGGCAGGCTTCACAAAGCATTCGCATCCCCGCCGCGACTCTGGGCAGCGCGGGCAGCGGGGCGAGGGGCGCACCTCGGGGGCGAGGGGCGGGCGGGGGCGCCGGGGGCTGAGTGCCCCAGCCCCGGGCCGGACAGTGCCCTGGCCTCCGGACGCCTTCCCCGGGATAGTGCTCCTTCAGTGGCTGTCCCTCGCCGAAGGTAAGGCGAGGTGCTGAGGTCTGGGGTTCGGCGTTCCGCCGGTGCGTTCACAGCCGGGAGCGAGAACCTGGGGATGCACCCGAGGGAATCGGTGCAAGTGAAAAGGGCGGGGGGTTCTCACACCGCGCCGTCAGGTTATGGCAGAAATCAGGAGTTCCTGAAAATTTAGTGTTGTTTGTTCCTAAAGATTTAGTGTGCTGCCGGGTTGGAAACAGCCGGCAGATTTGTTGCCTGCAACTGGGAAAAGTTCCTTTTGAAAGGAAAGCCAAAGGACTTAGATGGATCTGATAGGGCTGATACTGTTTAAATTAAAAGACAGCGTCTTATTTTTTTTTCATCTCTTTTGATGAGCATGAGGGTGTTTTCAAAGCTAGCTGTAAGAATAATTAGGAACAAGTAGTGCTTAACAAAATGAAAGTTTTAAGGGGTATTGTGTAATTAATCTTTCAAGACATTAATGTACTACAGTTTAAAGTGATGGTTTCAAAGTTAAAATCAACTTCTCTATTAATCTTGGGGAACTAAACTGAGTTGCAATCATCTTTCACTTGCAGTTCCACTTGAGAGTGATTAAGCTTAAAATATTTTTGTTTACAATCTGTGTGAGAAAAAAAATTGTGAAATTGATGTTATCTTTCTTTTAATTTAAAGTGTCAGCAACATTTTTCCTTAATAGCTTTAGACATGTCAAAGACCAAAAAAAGTCACATCAGCATGTCTGAGGCAGAATTCACATCCTACTCCAGGGAATTTTAACAAAGTTTTGAACACAGAAGATGGTGTATTTGAATTTGTATTGCATGTTTTGGGATGGTACAGTCTACAAATTAAATACTCCAGCATTTTTCACATTTTGTGTATGTTGTCCTGCAGAGCTGTATATTCCCTAAAAGGCAATGCTATTTTGTCTGCTAGCTGGCTGCTGGCATGTAGAATAAAAGATTTAGTAGCTGGATGTAGCAAAACTCCCAGTAATTCCATCTTGAACTGTGTCAAGTTACTATCCATTTATGGTTTAGATAATTTACATGTCTATTTTGCTCTTCTGAAATGAATTGTGAATAAGCTCATTGTCTCCTTATGTTATAGGAAATGAAAGTAGCTGTGGACTAGACTGGACTGAATTGGTAGCTAGAGTGGCCATGTCACACAGTCTCTACACTGGGAAATGCACATCTATAGAAAAATTAGTACTTCTGACTTCAGAAAAATCAGACTCCAGAGAAGGCCAAAACCCTCAAAATACCCCAAAAAGTTAAGAGGGGTTGCTGTTTTCAGACTATATTAATCTGTAGTAGATGTACTCCTGCCATAGGTGTCCTAATAATTCCCAGATATGTTGGGTGAAATGTTTTGGTTCTGTGACAATCTAGAGTGATTTCTTCAGAGCTGCTAGTGTGTTACCAGCTGGGAACAGAACAGGGATTTTTCATTTAAACTGATAAAAAAGAGAGAAGAAAACTCACTATGAACACTGTTCAGCAATTTTTATGTAACCAAAGACAAAGACTGAAATAATCCATGTCTCTTCTGAGATCTTTGTTACAGGTCCGTCTCTTTGTTACAAGGTCCATCCCTTTGCTTACCTAAACTCCTGGTGTGTTTTACTACATTGCTGATCTGAGGTCCATTCCGTGTTAATGAAAATTAAATGACAGAATGCATCTTTTTAATACTATTTAAAATAATAACACAAGACCAAAGAGGTCTCTTGGGCCATCAAATCAGTGCTGTCAGGGGACCATATCATTCCTTGATAAGCTATAAACAAGCTCAGAACTTGCTGATTTTTCTATTGAATATTATTGAATTACTGTTTGCTGATTTTTCTGTTGAATTATTCATATGCTGTTTGTATTCACTTCTAAATGTTGGTTAACACTAGTAACCAAGAAAAAGAACCTTAAAATAAATATGGTCGTTACTAAGAGGTGAATAATATCTGCAACTAAGTTGTGGTTTTTTGAAAGCCTGGGAAGTATTTATCAGTTACTACAACAGCTTATCAAAATTTTCTGAAATGTCAAATTATAAAAATATCAGGGATGGATTTTGTTGTGGAAGAAGCCTTTTTGTTGGCAGTGTGTTATCTGACTTCCATCCCCGACAACTTCTTGTGTGAACAGGAGTGTTACGCATCACAGTGTAAGGCTGTGAAAAGCCAGCTTTCTGAATTTTGACTTTTTGGCTCTGCAAGATCCTAGGAACATATAAATAACTTATTTCCTCACTAATTTATAGCACTCAGCTAGTGGTCATACTTTGTAAAACAGTTCTTCAGCAATCCTCTCCAAGAGAAACAGATCTGACTCATGGTGCCCACATTAGTGGAGTGTTTTGGTAGCGTGCGCTTCTGTGTTCATTCTTGTCAGAGTTTGATAAACCTTTTCCTTGTCAACTGAGACAATGTGGTATAAAGAGAATTGTTTTGTCCTTCAATGATGAAGAAGTGGAGAAGACAGTTTGCTATTTTTATATATATTTGTTTTGTTTATTTATTTTGGTGAGAATTGTGTATTTTTTAATAGCAATTATGTAATTATCTAGCTTTTCACTCTGAGGAAAAGTCTTTGTAGCTACTCCTTTCTGTCTTATTATTTGCACTAATTTGTGCTCTGCTCTGTTGTTGCTTATCCATGTTCTTGAAATCATTCTTGACTAGCACTTTTTACATGGGTGAGGGTGAGGAAACAGCCTATATATAAACTATCACTCTGGAGTACCACGGAGTACTGGCTTGTAAGCATTACCGCAATGCAAGTAAACAGTAACAAATAGAAATTGACCAAATTAAATACCTCTTTCAGGCTAACATAGAATTTCATGTTCTTTCAAAAAGGCACTAGAGGAAATGTGACTGGATACATTCACACCAGACCTAAGCAGCAGAAGCTTGTCATGTTATTTTTTCCCTGAGTATCTCAAATGTGGTGTTTTGGATTCTCTAGTTATTAAATGAGCAAAACCTTTGTCTGAGCTCACAGAGATATCAAAAGTGATGATACAGACAATTTATCAGTTTGATGGAAATCAACATAGATTTATTCTGAATTAATAAATAATTGTTTGTTTCTTAGTCTGATAACTGTTGAATGTGCTTGCTCAAAATAAACCAGCAACAAAAACCAGTAATGCAACTGCTTCTACAAGTTTGCATTGGTAGATTAAACAGCAGGATGTCATGTGCGTCGTTAGTACCTGCAAACTTGTCTGTAGGAACAGGAATATTCTTTTATATCCCTGGTGTGTCATGCTGTTAGCCCCAACATTTCCATTTCCCCACTCTGTGAGTATAGATGTAGGCTGTATGTGTTTGCATGTGTCACTGTTTTCATGTTTTCAAAGGACTTCTGTTCAAATTCAATTTTCTAAATTAATATTAAAGTTTTGTGGATTTATGAATTATATACATTGGAAAGTAACAGTTCTAAAACCTCAGCTTTCTGTTGTCTGAGATTTTAATAGGGATTTTTGGATCACTAAGTGGAAGGACAATAATTCTATTGTTTGCTAATCCAGTTATTTTGTATGTCTGGCTTCATCAAAGAGATTCTTGTATTTCGGAGCCCCATGTTTTCTGAGCTTGTCTTCAGCACTTGTTAAGTTTGACTTTACAGTATCTCAGAAAAAATAAATCTGCTTCAGATTCCTAATTTGATACAACTACCCACAAAGGACTGAACTTCTTTTGTAATCAGATACCTGTGCTGTGTAACACTGCACTCAGGGGAAGCCTAACTGATTGCAGCAGTCTGCTGAAGTGTCACTTACCTGGGCCCATTGGCATCTAGCCCACAAGATTGCTTTGATGAATTACTACTTTTAAAGCTGAAATATTACTTGTTCCTTTACAGTGGTTTATCTCGCTGCATTGGTTTCCACTTTGGGAATAAACAGAAGCTTACACTGGAACAGGTTTTATATTTGTCCCCAGCTTTTGGTGTATTTACAGCAATATCTGTGGAAAAGAAGGAAGAGTTTTGTCCTTATCTACCTCAGTATAGGTAGATAATATCTTACTGAACAAAAGCCAGTTATCATCACCAAATAGGAGAGGAAGGAGTTGGTCAAAATAATGCATGTTGTATTTCGTTACTTGTTACTTCCTTTTGCTTGCTGCTAACTTGTTGAATAAAATGAGATGTGAATGTAGTGGAACACCATTCATTTTGGATGCATGATTAAAGGTCTAAAGAAGTTAAAGAAGTTTATTAAGAGCTTTGCTTCCTTTTCTGCCCACAATGGAGGAAGCATTTTGGTTTAGCCGTTAAATATCCTCTAGTCTGCAAGGGAAAGAAAAATTTAATTTCCAGCTGTAACTGGTAGAGACTTTTCTATAACTGCATTTATTTTATGAAATAATCAGGATGTCCCTGACTCCTCTGGCAGCACAGGTGAGCTCCTAGATTTTGGCAAGGAAAGTTTCAGGATTTTCATAAAAGTTGTCAGCAGAAGATATCATAGCTGTCAAAATATTAGAACTGAAAAATGGAAAGCTTTGTTAATGGCAGAGGCAGATTATCATCTACCATCATTATTTAGTGAATAACAATGATGTATTTATTATGTATAATTAAATAGAATAAATGCGTTTATATGTGTAAAATTTCCTATTTCAAAAAAACCCTACAACTTAACTCTTTCAGAGTGCTTCTTGTTTCTCTTACTAAAATGCAACCCACATCTATCTGCTTAGAAGCCCAATGCTGACCAGTCTTCCATTTTAGTGTCTGCTAAGAACCAGGCAACATAATTTCTGACCCTTTTTAGCAGACTTTTGTCTCCATTTAAGCAGTACTAGGGCCATCCATAATTTTTGCTACATTATTTACTGTTTTGCAAGTTACTAGTTTGACTGACAACAGTCTTCCTCATTTTCTTGTCTTGTAAAACTCCCTGAATTGGTTGATTTTCTTTCTTCCCACAGGATGTCTCATGGAAGTGAAATGTGGTGCTATCACTGGAAATGGAAGCTGCATCACTGTCTCTGCTTGTTTACCACATATATTATATGCATGCAGCAAGCAGGTAAGTCAGCAATTTATCTTCTTGCATAAATAAATGATCTAGGAGACAAAGTTTTAATGACCAAGGACTATGCTTATGTATGGCTGAATTCTGTACAATATAACACTTTGATGAAATTGTTGCATTATGATCGCTATTTGTGATTTTATGGCTTGGTTCCTGTGTTCTGCTACTGCTGAATTTTATTTTTGCCATTTTTTACAGTTGTGCTGTTATTAATTGTTAATATTTTTTCCCTTTGAATTTCTTCTTTGAATTCTTTAATTTTGTTCTTTCTTTGTGTTTGCCTTGTTAATGCCTACCTCTTTTGAATTTCTTCTAGTTATTGAAATTCTGTGGGTAATCGTGTAGTTCTTCCATTTTTCACGGTACTGTTTGTGCCTGCAGGTTGTGTATTTAATAACCCTTCTCTGTAGTTCGAAGTGGTGAAATATCTGGAGTGTGCTTCTTATTTTTAAAAGCTTTTATGACTCAAATAATAGAAATATTGCTCAGCAATATGTAAGATATGCACGTTATATGTAAGATAACTCTACCCTGTAAAGAATCACGAGTTTAAATTTGACATCATCTTGATCTGTGTTGACACTTCAACACAGCATAATGTAACATTCTGACTGCTTTCTTTAAACATATGAATGAGAGATTTCATTTAGTAATGTCTTGTCCTAACCACTGAAGTGCAAAGTATTTTAGGAGATCCAGCTGCTTTGCTGGAAAAAAGATGTCTGGAGTTTATTCTGGAGCATATGAAAATTGGAGCAACTTGTGGTGCCCAGCTAATTCTGTATCAGATGGGTAGTTTTGCTTTGACAAGCTTGCCATTGGAAAAAGGATTGTTTATATATAGAAAGGGCTTCTAACTTCTTTGGTAATGTTTTTCCTTTTTAAAAAAAGTGCTTTTTTTAATTTTTAAACCTGCACTTTTTTTTAGAGACAAAACAATGTTGTCACTGTGCAGTAGCACTTTCCATATTCATGTCACTTTAATAGGTGTTTTCCATTTCCATTAAACTGTAGCCAGAAATGCATTTAGGATCTGCTGTCACCTGTGGCTTCATTGACTGATGGATTTTGTGTCCTCGTGTTCCTGGCCCATACTTGATCTTGGGCCATGCAGCTGCCACTCTTAGCACAAAGTAAATCAGCAAAACCTCCTGTAATTTACATCTGCTGTGTGCTGTTACCTGGTGGCTAGAACACTAAGATGCCAAAGTTATTATCCTTTGCTAATTTCTCTTCATAACAGATAATTGATAACTGAAAGTGCAGGTGGCACAGCAACCTAAGCCCTGTGAGCCAGAAGGTCCCAGTCAGTGTGCTGTGAGGACAGAGAAAGCCAACCACAAATTCAGCCGTGCATTCAGCTAATTGCACCGTGGCTAGCTGTGCTGGTGCTGAACAAGGTCAAAAGCCCTGTGCCAAACTCCAGGACACACTTCCATAAAATCATATATGCCCGTGGCTAACTTCTTCAGCAATAAAATTATTGGTGTCAGTGGATGGTAAAAGCAACCAAAGTGTTCCAATCTCAAGTGCATCCCTGTGGGGCCTTTTCCTTTCTTGCCTCCACAGGAATAGATTTGAAATCTACAAAACTTTCAATAAATGGAAAAATATTTCCCTGTTGGCCTGACTCATAAGTAGATAAATAAAGTACACTGGAAATGCCCAGGTTCAATAGAAAGAGTTTGCTATTCAGTAGTGAAAGAGATGATAGGTCATCTGCTGTTAATACTCAACTGAAATCAAAATGAGACTTTTACCTTTACAGGAACCTGTCATTTGGCAGTACTTGCCTGTAGACCCTCAGGGTTCATATTTCTTTTTATGTTGATGTAAAAGCATAGGTTATGCTGCAAAATGGAGTCTTTTCATCTGACTTTTCTAATAGAGTAAGACAGACAAAGCAGGAAACACTGCTGCTCCTGCATTTTTTATTTCATGTTCTTAAAAGGTATTGGTCACTTTGGCTGTGGATTCATATGGTATTCATAATCTCTCTGGCAGCTTAAGCTTGACTGAATTTGCAGTAGAAATCTCATAAAAACCTGACATTCATCCAGATTCTCTAGTGAGCTGTAAGCTTAGAAAGCTATTGCTGCTTATTAAGCTTTGCCCAGAGGAGGTTGCATACTAGCAAGGGATTAAGATCATCAGGTCTAGGTTTTATGGATTATTTAAGGGGCTATTCATATGGATAAAGATATCAGTAACACTGTGACATGGTAAAATGCAAAAGTAATAATTTTATAGTTTAGTTTGAAGAAAACTACAGTACTGGACCTGCTTTCAGAAACAAAGTTTAGGAGAGGGATTACACAGCAGAAAACTTAGAACAAAAGTGAGATGGTCTGTGGAAAGAATATTCAGCCACAGATTGGTAAGGTACGGAAAAGCAGGTCCACAAGTGGATTGCATTTCAAAAGCATAGGTCTGATACCTCAAAGGAATCAATGGATGGGTTGTGACACTTGAAACATAAAGAAATATTAACAGGAAGAAATGATAAAAATATAGCATGTACTTTAGTTAAGAACTCATCAGCCATAAAGTTTAGGCACACTGGCTTCAAGTTATGTGTTGTGGGTCAGGGGGAAGTTACTGCACAGCTCAGTTAGTAACTTCTCAGGGTTCCATTCCTGTCTGAGGTAGATGTCCCTGATAGTCTTAAGTGGGTCATTTAGCTGTGCCTCAGTTTCCCTGTGATGAGTGTATGTCTCGCCTCCCTTGTAAACAGCTTGCCTGTCTTCCAGTGAAAGGGCTGCATGTCAGAATGAGGGCGTTTTAAACAGAATTAGTTAAATCCGCTTTTATAGGAGACTCAGATATTCCTAACTTTTTGTTTGTTTGTACATTTCATTCATTTCAGAGAGCCCAGGAGAGAACAAATGGAATGAACAGAGTTCTAGAAAATGTGACTAATGAAGGCAGACAGAAAGAACTAAGATTTTTTGGTCAGTAATAGACAAAAGAGGGAATGCTGAGAAAGAACTGAGAAAATTTATGGAGGTAGGTGCAGTGAGAAAGGATAGACTGATCTTTTCAAGTTGAAAGGGCAAAAATAAGTGGGCTTAAATTACAAGAAGATAAATGAGGGGAGGACATCTCATCAAAAGGTTTAGACAGCAGTGAAATAGATATCAAGAAAGACTGGGAAATCCCAGTCCCTGGAAATGTATAGTAATATCTACCAGAAATGGCTTAAATCTACAGTACTCTTTCCCTGGGTCTGAGAAATACATTATATAATTTCCAGACTTCCCTAATATCTATAGTTCCTTCTTAATCATCGTCCTGTAGAATCTGTTTTGGCTAAAAGTCTGGGAAATGAGAAGACCCATTGGAAATTGCACGTCTTGGAGTACAACAGTGCTTTTCCTGTGTCTAAAAATTTGTTTTGCTGTTTGTCCTGTCACAGTGGCTTCAATTTATTTGACATAAAGAAGCTGCAGTTCAGTATGGAAAGGAAAAATCAGTTGTGTCAGGTGTGTGTAACATCACAAAAACATTCAGTTTAGTCCCCCCCCTTGCTTTTTTGGTTTTCTGCTGTTATAATAAAATGTCTATTGTTTCAATATTGTGCTGTCTTTTGGAGTTGTCTGCACTCTCTATAGTAACTCAGGAGCAGAACTGGAGTTTTCTCAGTGACCTTAAATGCAGATTTCAGTTTGCATGATTATTTTCCAGTCCAGTTATAGAGTGTCTTGTCAGCATTGGACTTTCAGAATTTTGAACACTTGAACATTTGAGGAGATGGCAGCATCCTCATAAGAGTTTTCACCTTCTTATGTCTTTAGTAGACTTATAATTACATAAGAGTCAATAAATATTTCAAGTTTTGACTGCTGTAGAACCATATTTTGTTTCATTCAGAATGTGAAAAATATTTATTTTAATAAAGCCATGAGGACATCTATAATTCTTACTACACTATTTCTGCATTATGCCCCATGCTGATGTTACCAGAAAATTACTGTGGCTGTAGCTAATGCCAGAATGAACCTTTGTCCTTTGGTCATCCATCAGTAAAGTGCACTGGTGTCACATTTCCACGTCCTCAGAGGAGTTTAATCAATTCTCAGGAGCTCACCAAAGTGTAAATTTAAATTCTGTTACAGCCCCCGGAATCTTAATTTTAGTGGTGATTCAAAGCAAAATTTCTGTATTTAATTCATTGAGGAAAAAAATTATGAAGGCAGGTCCTTCACCCACATGTCTGATGATGATCCATGGTATGAGATCATCTTTCTCTGTTATGCTCCTTAATTGTGTCTGTGTAGATAAAGGAGGGATTAAAGTCCTCCCTTGTTTATGGGAGGATTTCAGGGTGAATCTGTGGGTTCAGAAGCCTAATAAGAGATGGGAAGTCAGTATGGTGGGAAGTACTGCTCATGCCACCAGCACTAGCAGCAAGAGTTAGTGACACAGTGAAAATGGATTGGGCTTTATCTGGCACAGCCAAGTCAGGAAGTGTGGTTTTTTCACCACAGATCTCAAGCTGCCTACCCCAGACAGGGGCCAAAGATCCTATCAGTGGGCAAATGATGAAGTGGTTGTCAGCACACTCCCTTATCTTCCTCCTTCTTACCATGTGCAGAGCAAGAATCCAAGTGCCAAGGCATCAGCCCAGACGGTCGGCACAATCCTCACGTACAGCAGGGGGTGGTTTTACAAAGTTGTTACTGGTGCTTTGTCAAACTCCTCTCATGGCATCCCAGGGCTGGGAGCGCGTGTGCATTTATTGCTGAGCAGGGTAAATGTGACTGATAGTTCTGTCCCTGACTCAGGCATGGAAATTCTTATTTCTGAAAGTTATGGAAAACATCAGGAAATTTAAAAAGTTTGGAAAAAATATTCAGTCTGGCAGTCTTTCCTTACAGAGGCATACATAAATCATGAGTAATTGAGAGATTAGTCAGAAAGAATCTATGTATTTAATGAATTGCTCTAAGGTTTTTTTTATTATTTCCTCTTTCTCTGTCAGTTTTTTTTTTAAAATATATTTTAATTTAGCTTAAACAAAACATATAATAAGCTATCTCTTTTATGTTCTGTTTAATATCTAAATTTTTTCTGGCTTGAGGCATGTGTTTAGAATTTCTGTTCATACAAATCTTGCAGAGAAAAAGTTGGTAGTTGTCTTTCTTGTATTTCCCCTAGTTGACAGTTTGTTAATATAAAAGTAAATTACTGTTGAAATGAATTTCACAGGAACCTGCCCTTCATTACTTCTGTTTACTTTTTTTAGCTGTAATCTTTTGGTGGTGTTGATAATTCTTTTCCCTTCCTTAAATGTTTCAACCTCTTTGCATTAACCATGACAGTACTGCCTTAAAAGCACAGTGATTTTCCCCCTCCTCTGATATGCCCTCACAGCCAAACTGATATGGAATGTGCTCAGGCATTTCTAAGTGGAAATTGCCCTCATTGTACAGGGTCTCTGCTTGGAACAAAGGCTAAATAATGTACCTCTCTATAAACAGTATGCCTTCAAAGCAAGAAAAACCTGTCATAGAAGGTCTAACATTTACGACCTGCATTATTTTAGAATCTATTTATAATTTATTTTTGCCTCCTTTTCTCTCTTCACTGTTAGAAATAATAAAAAAAATAACCCAGAGAATCTTAAATATTTGTCAATACTATTTATCACAACACATAATAAAAGTACCTACCTTAGCAGTATATCCAAAAATAGGCTCAAGATGACTTGTGGCCATCTGGACTGTGCTTTACAAGAGGCTGCCCTGATAGAGGTTATTATGTGATTAAAAAAAAATTATGTTATTTGTCACTTGCTCTCAATAAAGTGAATGAAAATTTTAGAAGATGTGTTTCTGTCTTATTGAAAAACTGAGTCTTTGAGAATACCACAGTTTTTCTCCTGTGGATTACTATTGTGAGGAGCATTGTATCATGAAGTGAAGGTGTTAACTAGAAATAGAAGTTTTCCTTTAACTTTATGTTAAAGTTTATAACATACAGTTCCTAGCAATTGTGTAATGTGCATTTCAATAGGTATCACAATTAATGCT
The DNA here is from genome assembly GCF_036417665.1 of Passer domesticus. NCBI lineage: Eukaryota > Metazoa > Chordata > Aves > Passeriformes > Passeridae > Passer > Passer domesticus. The sequence goes on along the minus strand of NC_087476.1, from coordinate 62,501,080 downwards.
GTGTAATTAAATTGGTTTATTTAATATCCTGATGGACTTTTTAGAAGTGAGTAATTACCACTGTAAAGTCAGCATTTGTCAATTAATCAGAAGGGCTGATCTTGCAGATTTTAGATGCTTATTTTAACGTCCATGATTATTTTTGCTAGAACATAATATTTGTTTACTTACTGGGATTGCTTAAGCTTTTTGCACAAGCTTTTTGCTTTTTGTAACATGCAATGCTTGCTAGATCAAGGCCTCAGTTATCACTTTCTGATAAAGAAATGTTAACATTTACATTTTCACACAACCACAACACAGAGATGTCTGAGATAGATATACAATACTGAAATGAGGAAAAAATATATGATGTTTATTTTTCAATAACCTGAAAAAAAGTGAGGAAATTGTGACTGTGTGTGAAAAACATCTCGTTACATTATTCACATGTACTTTTTCTGAATTTCTTTCTCTCATCATGGAAGAGAAAAAATATCTCTGCTGTGGGAGGAAAATAAAGTATTTTAGCTACAGACTATGAACATTTTCTACAGAGTTAACAAAAATATTAAATAATGATAAGTTACATCGGAGAAGGACAGCCCTTGCTGTGATATGTTGAACCAAAACTACTTTTCCTGCCCTAGATATGATAATACAATTTATTTTAATAAAGCCATGAGGACAGCTATAATTATATAAGCATGCATATCAAGGGAAGGGAGGGTTTCCAGAAACCCCTCTTGTTTTGTCTGGGTTCAGTGCTTGTTGGACTGCTCAGTTCCTGTAAATGACAGACTAAGCTCTAACTCTTGCTGCAGTGCAGGAAAATTAAGTGTACAATTCAGAGTTAGAAGTCTGCCTATGTAGTCTGGCCTCCAGATATCTTTCACACAAGTCAATTTCAATTGCCGTCTCTGAAAAGATCAAGCCACTTTCCACTCTAAACCCACCTCCACTCCTATATTTTTGGTACCACTGTGAACTTGTGCTCTTCTTTTATGATTTTTCATGTTGTAGGTTTTGTGGAGTTTTTTGGTTTATTTTTTTTCCCTATTGTCTGGGGCTACAGCTGCTTGAACAGTATGTTGACTGTTTTCAATTTGTTAGTTGGAAACAATTTTGCTAATTGTTCTCAAGATTTCAGCTCCCAAAGAAATTTACTAATTCCCATTCTGTGAATTTCATTTTCAGTAATTTCTGAACATATTTTCAGTTATTTACTGGTTTGTCCAAATTCCAGTGTAGCAAATAGTCAAATTTGACAATAGAGGCCACTACGGTGGTAACTCAGATTGCATAATGCTCTAAAACCACTGTTGTATTAATTAAGATGTAAAGACAGTTAATATTGTATGGAAGTGTCAGCATGACATATTTTAAGAGAAATTAATGTGTGAAAAGTTCTTGTAGACTGATAAATTGTGTATTGGAAAATAAATTACTCAAAGAGTGACAAAATTCCTATTTTTGAAACCATTTTTCTTTTGGATATCCCCAAAGCAGTCCAAGTGTCTCCCAGTACAGTTTTTTTCCAGAGATAAATATCTGCAAGACCTGGCAGGGTAGATCCATGAAAAGATTGTCACACAGTTAATGTAATTTTTGAAAGGCTACAATGCAATCAGATTTATTTTTTTTTTTAGTTCCAGCTTTTTTCACTCATGAATATGCTTCTGAACGGGTGTCAGACAGAAAGTTGCAACTCCAGCTCCCTGTCTTGAACAGAGTTTGTTTTGTTCAGATGCATGCTCTGGCTTCTCAGAGCTCTTTTAATTAAGAACTGTGCAGTGACAAATCCATACTATGAAACTCAAGGCATTTTTTAATCAGAACTTGCTTTTTAGGTGGAGAGAAAGACCTCATGGTTGAAGTTATCACAGAGGCATTTGTACAAGTGACCCAGTCCTCTGTGACTTTTTTTTTTAGTGTGGTTACTTGTGGCAACTGGTTTTTCTCATTGTCTTGTATTTACAGGAAAAGTCTATAAATGGGTTTAAATTTTGAATATTTTTTCTTCTTCTGATTCTGTCTAAATATCTTCCATATCCAAAGTACGATAGCCACATATTATACTGCACTTTGCAGAAACTGAAAGTGTACAGAGAATCCTGAAATCACTTGTCTGATGAGTTGTTAAAAGTACAGAAAGGAGCAGTCGTGTGTCTTTTGCAATGAAATCTAAAATAACGGAGAGATTTTATTCTGGGTATGGGTGTCCACCCATCCAATATTTTGAATAACAAATCACCCAAGTGGTATTAACTTATCTTGGGCTTTAGCTTTGGTTTAAAGAACCATAATATTTCATGTATGTAGGTAATATGCACACAAAAATCAAAGGGCAAAATGCTGGTGTTGAAAAACTACATAGTTTATACAATGAGTTAGAAGTTGTGGAGTTTTTAAAAAAAATTGTTTGACTGATAAAGGGACTTAAAGGAAGTGTTACAATACCCATGATGGGCCCCCTCCCTCACGTGGGTAAGCCGGGTACATCAGATGTGCACTAGCTGCTCTGGTTACAGCTTATTATATAACTGGTTTATAAAGTGTATTTTTTTTTCTTTGACCAGTCAGGTTTTGTCAGTATACCATTTCCGTGATGCCTAGTATTTTGATCATATTTTGAATTGGTTGTGCTTCTGCTAAAATCTTGCCATTGGAACTGGCAAAGGCATTGTATATCAGAAATGCCACCAGTCAGGCCTTCCCTCTGTGTGTCTCATAGCAATATGAGGAATTGTTAAGTGATTATTTCACTACTATACAAATGAATTGCATTTAACCCTTCTTCATTCCTGGAAAGGTCTCTGGGGAACTCAAAAAGTCAGAAGTAGCATTGGTAGAATAATAAATTTTTCCTTCCAGTGTCACATGGCAATCAAAAGATACTACTGAGGATTAAAAAGGCAAACATCTTTTTATGTATACACTCCCTCTCTAATAAAATACACACATATTTTTTCATATGGGTAATAACAAACAATAAGTTTCTAAATCTCTGGCCAAGATCTAGTAACTTAGAAGTCACCTACAAATAATATCTGGTATAGTTGTCTTTAGTTTTGGGTGGGTTTCTTTCCTTATTTATTGGCAATGTTGATGTATGTGATGCAAGTATTCTGTTTTACACAACTCCTGTGCTTACTGACTCCTTTGGCTATTACCTTCAACAAAAGTATTTGAAGTTGTTCTTTTTTTAGAGCTTAACAAAATTGAATTACTGACCATTTAATCATAGAATCAATAGCTGAACTCAAAATATTAGGAAGAAAATGCTTGGCTGCATAAATCTTTTCTGAATAGCACATCATAGCAATGGAATGTAGCAGATGCCAGAAATGTAGCTGAGAAGAGTCCAGTTTTTAAAGCTATTGTTTTGAAAACATTTATCTTGCCTTATCGTCCTAATAATTGTTCTGGTGTAATAAATATTCTGAGTCTGAAGGAGAAAATTACAACATTAATTTAAAAATTTTGCCATGTTCTCTTAAAAGCATTAATTTTCTTAAGTATTCTTTTCGAGAAAATGAAGGAAAATACCTTACTATAATATGATTGAGAAAATAATGAAATAATTTCATAGAAGGTATGTGCTGTGCTTTTTTATGCTTAGGAATGGGGAAATTAAGACAAATCTGCTTTAATCTTCAAATAGTTTTTGCACAACTTCTGGACTAAAATATAAGGAAATTCTTAAGTGACTGTTCAGCTGTGTATGTTCTGGTGGTTCCATCATGTATTTTGTAACATTCATTTTACTGGGTCCCCCCACAGTCAGTGCAGGTTTTACTATCCTTGAATAAGAGCAGAGTTACATCACTGTGGAGCTCTTTGGAAAATCCCTCCCCAAATGTCCAAACAGAAACTATTTGGAAGTTAGTGTCTTGGACAAGCAGTGCTCCTATGTCAGAGGAAGCCAAATTGCTTTAAAAAGCAATGGCTTTAAAAAATTTAATTTGCATGGTGCTGCATCACTGTTCAGTGTTCAAAAAGGAAAAAGGCTTAAAGAATGAAAGAAGAGTTGCTGTGTACACTTGGCAATGATTATGTGTTGTAACTTGTGGGTTTTGTCTGCAGATTGCTGTGATCTCACCCAGTGAAATGGAAGAGGTTTTTGTATTCTGTTTTTTGTCTGTGTAATCCCCATGTCATGTGAATCCTTTCTTGGTACTTAAGAATTTACTTGATCTCCAGAAAGAAATTCAGATACACGAACTCTTCTGGAAGGACTGATACAGAAAGCCGTTTTCTTCCAGCACTGTTCCTGGGGGGTTTTTTTGGGACATGGTACCGTTTGTGGGAGTCAGAGCACCTCAGATTCCCTGAGATTCAGTGTTAAATTAATATTCTGAGCACTGTCTAAATCTGAGCCAAGGAGAAGCCAGCATTTTTGCTCTATCACTCTCTCTTTTTTTTCCGGCATCAGTTTGGGGGTTGTTCAGTAATTGTCAGTGTCGGTTAAAATATCATGAGGATCCAGTCATCCACTCTGGTTTTAATCCTAATGCACAGAGGAAAGTTTTGTTTCTCCTTTTGAAGTGAATTGCTTTTGATTATAGTGGCATGATTTTTTGAGCTTTCCTCTTATTTTACATTAGTGCACGTGTTTCTAGTGAGAAGACAGCTCAGCCTGGACAGAGTTCTAATCTTTAGGGTGAGGTCTACAATGCTTCTTATCTTAATCAGCTGCTGTGTTCATTCACTTGAAATATGTGAAAATCCAAAGAAACATCTTCTATTAGCAGGGATCAAGCCAAACTTAAAAAGAAAAAAAAAAGGAAAATCATGTCTTTTAGCAATTTGTGTTATTTCGTATTAGATTTCCATTAGTTTCCCTTTGCAGAATTTAGTATGAAAAATTATACAAGGACAGCAGAATGGAAAAATAATATTATATGCTGTAATAACAAAAGGGTCTTAAACTAGAATCTGGTCATCAAAATGTGACCACTGTGAGTCACAAACATAAATTACTTAATAGCAGTTGATGAAACTTTTTTTTCCTTGCCAGGAAGCTCTTCTGTGGTATTTGCAATTTGTTCTTTATACTTTGTCATAATTTAATTCTCTTCATGTTTGTGGTTCAATTTTTCATACTGGCCCTTACAACAGTCCCCATTTATTCATCTTATATCATTCCTCATAGTAATTATGATGTCGGTGTGTAAACTGAGACGTGCGTCTACAAATACTGATGATAACAAATATGACAGTCAAATGCTGTGCAAGTAGACTTTGTATGGCTGAGGTGCTATATACATTCAGGCAGCAGTTACTTAGGAAGCAGGGAGATATTCTGCACTATTATCTACCACTGCTGGGCTACACTTGGCAATTTGTCAACAGTTTTGGAAACCACCAAAGACCAATATGCCCAGTCTAAACATTTATCTAGGAAATACGTTCCCTTATGGGCCTTTGTTGGGGTTATGCTATGTATTACACATATGAAGCCTTCAGTAAGATTAACAATTTGCCTGTTATGTTTTTAAAGCTATAATGCAATTCAAAGAGGATTGCTCACCTAAAGTCATAAGATAAATATTAAATAATAATAATGGTGGTATTTTATTATTTTTCTCCATGTAACATAAGCTTTCTTAATTAAACAAGTACTAGTTATCATTATCACTGCTGGAGATGTACAGTTTGCAGGTAGCATCAGCCCTGTGCTTGTGTACTGCCGTAAATAAAGGTACTTGTTTTTTGATGTTACTTTAAAATATGCAATTACTATAAATTATAAAAATGTTTGATAAAATGATCCTAGAACATTATATGTTTATGATACAACTTGAACTTTAACAGAAGCACATGTTGAACTAACATTTTGTATAAGTTTAAGGACAAATGTCCATACGGAAACCCAATATTGTGTTTATTTGGATTGTGCAGGTGGATCTCCTGTGTGTGCTGACAGATTTGTAAATCCAGCCACAGAGCACAAAGACTTTGTCCACACTTTAAGTAAATTATGTTATTGAGTATAGGCTGCTTTGGTCATGGAAAAATATATCTTATGAGACTTGAATGAATAGTGGCTTTCATTGTGAGCACCTCTTTATCAGCAGCAATAAGAGAGGTTTGAGTAAATATCCAGGCTCCCAATTATAGGTGGGTAATGCCATATCCTTGTAATCTATCTTTTCTAATTATGACACAGTATGTTTATTTCTGAAATGCCACATGCTATTAAATGGCTCTTACTTGTCTGTTACTGCTTTAAAGTAACACAACCTTTTAATCATATCAATTCTGACAAAGAGTAAGACGTTCATGTATTTTTATTTTGCAGTAATTTCCTGTCTTATGTGGAGGTGAGGAAAAGCTTGGGATTCAGCTAGTGAAATATAGAATTATAATCTAGAATCAGCAGCTGCTAGTTTAGTTGTAATGTCAGAAACCTGTGTGGTAGACCAGCAGGGAAGGTTTCCTTTGATTGTTACACAAATGTAGTTTTCAAATTTAACTTACTGCAAATAACAGAATAAAACTTTAGTAAGAAAATAGATAAAAGAAAGTACTAAGTCTAGAAAGCTGTCAACCCAGTAATTAGGAAATAACAGACTTAAAGAATTCAGCTTGCCTATGGATTTTTCCATTTTCACATCCACAGTGATCATGCAGGGTGTATTACAAAGCCACCTGCTTTTTGTGTCTGGCCATCAGTTTTGTACAAGGTAGACATGCCAGGAGGCTGCAAATGAACATGGTGTTTAAGATCTTTGCCTAAAGTGTAGCCAGAGGTAAAATGTGTACACTGAATTAGAAACTGGATTACAAAGAGATCTCTTGGTAAGGGTGGCTGAAGGCTGTGCTGGAAAACTGAATTCTGTCTCTATTTTATGTTATGGATGGCTCAGCAAATGAATTTCATGCCTGTCTTTAATGTGTCTCAGTTTCTGTCACTAATTTAAACCTATAGAATGATTTGTGTCGCTGATTGAAGCTGAGGTGAATAGGAACTGTCTTTGACTATATTAACATCTATATAGTGCTGCAAATCACCAGTTAGATCTTGCATGTCTGAGACACCTAACATCAGAAGATTTTTCTGAACTTGATATTCTTCAGATATACTTCTGTAAAATGAGTTTAAGAATACTTCTTCCATCACAGCCGTATTGTAATTTTTTTAAATAAAATAACTGCTGGAGAAAGGTTCAAATGTTATACTAATGAACACCACAGAAGAGCTCATGAGGAAGTCAGTGATAATGCCTCAGGAGAGAACTGGAATCACTTCAAGGTTGAGGGTAACACATCGAAGAACAGAAGTAAAGCAGGATACTGCAAAGTTGCTTATTTCATGGGGTTTGTCCTTCCTGTGCACTGAATGAGATCCTGCAAAAACAGTAGTATGTGATTATGTAATTGAAGATTTTTTTTCAATTATCTATGCTCAAGGGCCAGAGGAAGGTTAACTCTGGCATTTCCTAACTTCAGTCGTCCTTGATTGTGCAACCCTAATGGTGTCTGTTTTTGGGAGGGGTTTATATTGTTGAGATGACTGTGTATTTGTAGATAAAACTATAATTACTCTTAGAGATGTTTAGTTAGAATTCTAATGTATCCCATCTGAAGAGCAGAAAGTCTGCTTAACAAAATGTAAATTTTCTTTATTTTTCTTGTTTCATACATTCCCACTTAATCAAGATGTTCTCCACTATATTTTTATGACATTTTAAGGAAGCTGAAGATGACAGTGATTGGAGTAATCAAACTATTTCCCTATGAAGCAATTTGCTTCAGACTAGAAATTCCTTGTTAATTTAATTATTTATTGCAGCCTTTGAACGATCCAGCAGTTAAAACAACTGCAACCTGGTTTGGTATAACCTATGTAACACCAAAACACAGTATTTCATAATAAAAAGGAAAAAAAAAATTATTGTTGTATTTCCAGCATGCTCCTCTCACTTGAAAGATTTTTTTTTCATTTTTGTATTCTCTGTATAACTTCAGGGGAATTTCTGGTTACTTGAAAAACATAATTTCTTCCTCTTCATCTTCTCTGGTATTTTCTCCAGGGTGATGCATGGGTGCAGTTTGGTTTGGGGGAGGGGAGGGTTGAGCTTGCTTGTTTGCTTTTTGTGTTTGTTTGTTTTTAAGGCAATGTAATTGTAGTTTATTGGTGATTGGTTTGTGTTGTCCTGTTGGAAATAGGAAACAAAACATTTGGCATTAGGAATAGAGGATTCAATGTTACTCTTAGTAAAAGAGTGACAAGAGAATATCTATGAAGGGAAAAGATGTTAAGGCTTTTACTTCTGCAGTGTCAGTTTCTGAAGGAGCTCCTGGGGAGTGTTTTAGTCTGGATGAGCAGGTTCAGTGTGGACTGAGGTTTGAGGGGAGGTACCCTTTTTCTAGGAAATGGGGTTCTCTGAAGTGCATACAATCTTTCTATGTGTCTGTGGTAATGGCAGGGTGCCCAGAGCTTTGTGGAGAGATTCCTACTTCTTCAGCAATAAATAAAGTAAATAAAGAAATACAGTTAATAAAGGGTAGGATATCTTTGATGTTAAGATAGTCTGTTAGATGAAAGACTGGAACTGGCATGCAGTGCCAAGCACCCCCTGCTTCCTTAGTGCCTTTGGTGCCAACATCCTCAAAAAGAACAAGGATAGTAATCCTCAAGACAGCAGATTGAAAAAGGATTTCCTTTAGAGCTGAGGTTGTTTTTCTTACTCTCCAGACATGTAGCTAGTGGTAAGACAAACGAGTCTTCTAGAAATTATGAAATGTCTAGTAACTGTCGGTTTTCAGATTACAGATTGTATGAATTTTATTTTTTTTTCCTATAACTATGGACAAAGTCTTGATACTCATCTGCCCTTGGAAGAGATGTAGGTCTGTTACTTTAAGATGGGGTCAAACCAGCCCAGTGTTCATATCTGGGCATCTGGAATAGAAGAGTTAAAGCAAAGCCTGTGTACTTGATACTTTTCCTCAAAACTCCAAGTCTTCAACTCCTTCCGTTTTGGGAATGCAAATCTAACTGAGGCTGGCATGGCTTGCTTATTTGGTCTGCAATGGATTTCTGCCAACTAGGTGCCCACTCCCTTTGAACTTTCACATCCACAGTTGTCCTCAGGCAGGGAATGCCAAGTGTCCATTTCCTGCTGTATGGAGGACCACCTTATTCTCCTTACTTTGAAACTGGCTTCTATAACAAAGGGTCACTAAGTGATGACAGTGAGCAAGTACTCCTTATCTCTCTTTTCCCTGTCACCTACAGACCTTTGGTAGACCTTTGTCTGTTCTCCATTACATTGTCTCTTTTCCAATTTGAGAGTACCTGGCTACTCCCTCTTTTGCCCTGGCCGTCTCCACCCAGGACCCACACCCATGCATCCTCTTCCTGTGGCTCAACAGCTTCATTAAACCCAGGCTGGGACATCCACATGTGCCCTGGGCTGTCACCTGGCTGGGAGCAGTGGGTGCTCAGTTGCCCATGATGGAGGAAGATCTGGAAGGGAAGCCAGGCTGACCCCAGCATGGACAGGGCCCTCACTGACTGGATACAGTCTCACCATGTCTGGGCTCCATGTCAAGAAGCAGGTCCGGAGTGCATCCAGAGAGTCTTGTTAGGAGCAGTCAGAGACAAAGGCCAGAGACAGATACACCTACAGCACGTCCAGCAAGTACTGAAAGCAAATTAAGGGCTTTTAGTGCACTCAGGACACCGTCATGCTTATCTTTGTTGAATTTTATTTGTCATTTTTTTTGCCCAGTCACTCTGTCTTATAGGAGACTAATTTTCCTCATCTTTACAGTTTGCCTTCAAGGTATCTACTGTCTGGAGCAGCTTTCCATCATCAGCAAACTTTGTCTGTACTCTTGTACGTACTTTCTGGATACACTAATTAGTGTGGATTCCAGAAAGACCCCTGTGGGACTCTGCTGGTGATTTTTTTGTGTTTTTACACCTTCACATTTGCTCCAATACGTCTTAACCAGTTACTTATCCACGCCAAAACTTTGCTTTTTATACAATGACTTCTTAGTGGCCTTTAAAGCTTATGGTGAAAGTCTTTGCCAGAAATTTTCTGGATATCCAAGGGAAATATGTCAACTGGGTCATATTAGCCCACATAGCACAACTGAAGCCTGCAGAGAACTCCAAGAAGTTCATAAGACAAAATGTCACTTTACAGAAGTCATGTTGACTCCCCAAATAGATTTTGTTTATCCAGGTGTCCACTAATTCTAGCATTTCTTGTACCACAGATCCTTTGTGGTAGCCAAGGCACTGGTCTGGTCAGAGGGAAAAATTGTAGTAAACTAGTTTTACTTGACTGCCTGTTACCAGCAAACTGTACAGGTGTTGACATTATTAGTGAATCTTCAGAATGTATGACTTGCAATTACACTCCTGTTGCAATGCTCTAGACTCAGACTGCTCTGGTAAAAATAGGCCCGAAAATAATAGCATGTGTTTGATCATGTTGACAAGCAGTGGAAAGGACTGAGTGGTACTTCAGGTCCTCTATTAAAATGTAATGAAAGCTTCGAGCAGCTCACTGGAGTGGTAATTCCTCACAACTGTGAATATTAGCAGAACAACCTTCCCAGTTGCAAGGAATAGCTAGACCACCCTCTCACACTCGGTTGAAAGTGTCAAATTACTGTTTTTCCCTCCGACTGTGAAGGGGAGAAGAATGAAATCACTGCAGAAGGAATGGATTCATTTCTTCTTTCTTCTGAAATTCAGAAGAGACATAAAGGAACTGTAATGCAGAAGGAACCGAGGCAGTCTGCGATCCACTATGTGTGTTACGAGCTCTTTCTCACAAATGAGGGAACAAACCTGTTATTCTGCACAGCGCAGATCTGGTAGCCATGGGACTAATGGTCCTTCCGCTCCCTAAAAGGACAGAGCACTTTAGCATATCCTTGTATCAACTCAGATGTGGTCACATGGATTATTTCTTATTGGTGGGCACGTCAGCGATCAGCTGGTTCAGACATCAGAGGTTTATAGACCCTTCTATTTGAAAGACCATGCAGATGTCAGCTCTCAGCAGAAGATAACATTGTTGTGCTAGTTTTGGTTTTTTAGTAATCCAAATGCCAAGAAACTTCTGATGCTATTACTTTCTGTAAAGTACTTGCTGTCTCAGAACAGGGCAGCTTGTTGCTTGTAAATAAAAGCAGCAAGGTTTTCATGTGCAGGGAAAAACAAAATTGGCTTAAAAGAGATTTAACAATGAGACAAAATAAAGTATTTGTATACTATTGTCATCATTTTTAATGAAATAATAACATTTCACATTTCATCTGTGCTAAGAGTCACAGATTACAACCAGAATAGTATGATTTCCCATTATAGCTGCAGCTTTGGCTTTTGAAATGAAACTGGACCTTTGCTTACTGTTGGGAATACAGTCCTTGGAGAAGGACTAGCTTCAGGCAAAGCAGAGAGTTGCTTTGACTAGAATTCTGCTGTAGGTAGAAGACCTGCTGCAGTCCGGCTACATAAGGTGTAGGGATACCTTTCTGCCATTAGGAAAGGGATGTGAACGTATGGTTCACACTTTTATCACCTTGTAGTGATAAAAGCAGTACATGCTGCCAGGTTGGCTTTCCAGACCTCTCGTGATAACTCTGCATCATGCCTGTATTGCTCAGCCCACTCTGTCCCTTATACTTTGCTGAAATGCCTTCCTCACAACCCTTTTTCTACCGACAGGCAAAGTAAGACCATTCTTACCCTATTGGTAAGGTTTGAATGTAATCATGGTGGTATTTATTTTTGTTGATTTATCCCACTTGAAAGGTTTTGTATGATTCAGTCTTTTGGACTGAATTATTTATATTCTTGCCTCTGTTATTATTTTGCATTTGTTTCATCATTTGCCTCAGAGGTAGCACTTGCGTAGAGTCAGGAAGCTTGAAAGAAAAGGTACAATTCTCTGTCTAGTTATAAATGAACTCACTTCTGGCAAATGTTTGCAAGTCATAGCTGGTGAAAAATCTAGGAGTTGCCTGATTACTTACAAACAACCCTTATGCCATTTTCATAACTAAAAACTCCTTAAAATTGCTGCTGGCACTATATTGTAGTTATGTTTAGAGTTCAGGCTGGAGCAGACTTACGAGATGATCTGAAAAGAGTTGTAAGACTGCCACCATTACTACTCCGTAGTGTGGCATAGTATCTTCAGCGGTGGAAGAGTTTCAGAGGCACTTAGATCAGGCTGACATCACCTTTCTGTTTATATGGCTTTGCAGACATGCAAGTAGTACCGGAGTGGTTCTGTCGGAAGGAACGCATTCCAGCCGACCATTAAGCACTGCTCTGCAGCTTTCATAACTGGTCCAGACTGAAGAAAATGTGCAAGCAGTTACCATCAGAGTGATTATAAGAACTTTTCCTTCATGTAGTTGTTACAGCCTGATCATAATGACTCAATTACCACATGCTACAAAATGTTGTAATTGTTGTTAGTCCTGCATACTGTCAGAGCCTGTTTTGGCTGTTCTGGCTGAATAGTTTTGAGTCTGACTACAGGAGGTGATCCGAACTGCCTGGATGGAGAAAAGCCAGCAGTCATGAGAGTCACAGGAGAGCCGTCTAGCACACCCAAAAGCTTTTCATCCTACAAATGGATCTACAGCACTCTGTCTCACCGCAGAATGTGCTGCATAATAACACTTAAAAAAACTACAAAGAGAAAAGATATGAGAGTTACTGGAAAGCTATTTGGATGAGGAATTGAGTTACTGTTATTAAATAAGGTTGATTTTTCTCCCCAAAAATATTGTTTTTGTTGAAACTTGAAGGCATATTAATTTTAAAGAAAAGCAACAGGATAAAAATTCTGGCTTAAGTGCTTTAATGATAGAGAAAAAAATTGCTCTGAAAATCAAACCAAATTTTTAAAGAATTGTTTTGAATTTTCTTCAGTATTTAAAAAAAGGTTTTCTAAAAGTTTTAAAGGAAATAACAATCAAATGTTTTGACACTTTTCAGCAATTACTTTGCAGAATATTTTTTGAAGGAGATTTTTTCCTTTTTTTTCTGAAAAAACCTTCCCATCTAATTACTATACTACTTATTTTCAGAAGACTGATTCCACCTATGATTTTTTAATCTTTTCAGTTAATCTTTGCTGCACCAAATTAATGTCTGGATCAGCTGACCAGGTATAAGGTTTCTATTAAGCTTAACACTTGCAGGTATTTTTTAAAAATATTTCTCAGCTTTTCCATGCACACTGTGGGAGAGCTGTACTGAAGCTGTCTTGAACCATACTGAAGAGTTCCCTGTTGTTTTGCATGCACTGCTCAGCAACTTTTGCTGAAAAACTTGCAATGATTGATGCTAGTGCCAACCACACAGCTACTAAAATAGATTTAATAGATTTCATAAGAACTAGGAGATCTGGAATAGCCTGTCTCTTAAGGAAGTAGGTACAATACATTTTTAACTCTCAACCAGCAGCAGTTTTGCAGATCTCGGCACTAGGGTCAACTGGAGTAATGAAAATAAGAAGGAATACTTTCCCTAAGGAGCTCTTTATATTGACTGTAGTTTAATTGACCTAATAGCTGAGAGTCCTTAATAGAAAAGCCCTGAAGAGAGCAATCAGTAAGTTTTATTGACTGAACTCCTGACCAAAGTCAGATGACCTGCCTGAAAATTCTGCCATTCTTGCCATGGGAGTCTACCATAGTTCTGGGCTTGGTCACTGGCTTTTGTGGAAGAAATAATGTTATAACAGGACAATAGCAAGGTGGAATTAGATGAAGATGACTGCAAAGTAAAATGACTGGTTATGCACATACATAGTGTGAAAGGAATTTTTCAGTTTTTCTTATCCGTAGCAATTAGACACTATGGTCAGTTTGAAATGGAAGACTTCCTTTATTTCCTGTTTATACAGGCTTTATCCTTTTTGCTCAGTGCTTCTTGCTCGTGGTTTTCAACTCTTTCTTCTTGTTCCTCTGTGCTCTGACAGCCTGTCCAGCTTAGTTCTCCTACAGCCATGGTGTTGGACTAATTTCTGCAGAGCTGTTGTGAAATCACTCATGACTCATTCCTCTCTTGCTTCCATAAGTAAAATATGCCCTCTAAAAAAATCTCATGGCATGGCAAGGAACACTTACCAACTTGTTAAGTATGCTGAGCTGTGTTTAAGCAGGTCTATAAAGCGGGTTCCAGCCTACACAGTGCAGCATTAATATGCCTCTTCCTAACACCTATCAGGACATAGTATGTCATATTCAGAAGGAGGCACTATTAGGAGACAGGGAGAGTCAGATACAGCCCTCACTTTTTTCCCCACTAGGGAAGAAAGCCTGCTTTGGTCTGCTTTTTTTTAGATCCATTCTTCTGTGAGTACCTTGATACAATGACTTAGCAAGTAAAGAGGTGTTTTGCTGTCCCTTACCTTCTTTTCAGTGTTTGTAGTTTTCCTTTTGGGACTCCGTGTTAGAGCCAAAACTCACTAAACAACAGTTATATGTTTTTAGACCGTCTTCCTTTTCTGACACTATCTCTATAAAGGTTTGCCTAAAAGAGGCCTTGTACTAATGTTTTTCTTTCCCTCTATAAAAATACAGTGATCTGTTTCATTATCTTACAGTTTTTATTACTTCCTGCATTTAAATCTATGTTAGAGGGACACAGGGCACTGATGTTGGAACAATTTTTCAGTTTATTTCTTGTTTCTGCAGATTTTTTCTTCATTGTGTATGCCTGGTAGGGACCACATTGAATAATGATTCAAAACTAGCACTGCAGTTTATTAATATAAAGGACTAGAACAGCTTTCTCCACTCTGTTGGGTGCTGTTTTCTGGTCAGATATTATATCATTCATAGGAAGTATGCTTTCCATATAAAAACTTGCTAAATCCATGCTTTAGGTGTTTACCTTAAGCAACTTTAATATTTCTGTTGAACTTCATGTGTCGGGATCCTAAGGCAGGTAATTTGTTTCTATGACAGAAACTGTGTAGTACCAGCACTCATGTCACTTCATGAGGTTTGGTTATTGTCAATTATTGTTTTTCATGTTTGAGTCCAAAAGCTGGGGTCCAAATCCTGCTGTGAGAGCATTTCTATTGAGTTTTGAATGAAGCCTAAAACTATATGGTCTGGCCAAGGATGATGAAAGGAGAAAAGCTTTTAGTAAGCACTAAATGTTGAACTAAAGTCAAGAGAATTAGATGTATTTGATGTGTTATTTGTTTAATATGTTTAAACAAACCTGCTTCTTCAAAACTTTGAAGTTTACTACCCCTAATTCCTATTTTTAAGTGTTCCTCTGCACTTCTGATAAAATATCTAAAATATCTGGGTGAACAACAGTGAATGGTGCCCATGGTAACTTTCTACTTGACAGTCTGAGAGGATGCAGATGTGGGAGATAGCCACTGTTCCCACCAGTCTCCTCAGACCACTTTTGAACACTGCACTGATATGCTTCAATAGCCCCAGAGGTAAATCTTCAATGCAGGGAAGTGGTCACTGAGATAAACACTAAAAGAGCCCAGACAGAAGTCAGGGATGGATTCATTTATGAACTCAAGTTTACTGTTTGCAGTTTAATAGTTTACACAGCAAGTGTGTACAAATTAGGCAAAAAAAAAAAAAAAAAAAAAGAGAACCCCAAGAACACTGCTTTATTCTATTCTAACAGGAGGTGAGTTTAAAAACCTTGCAGCTCTACTTGTTGCATTTTGAAGACTCATACTGGTAACATGGCATGTACCATAGCAATGGGCATATGCTTTATATTTTGCTGCATTTTTATTAATTGTCACATGTGGCAAATTGCTTTTCATCAATCACTTTTTTCTGTAGCACTGAGATATTTCTCTCAGAACCTCCAAACCGTGCAGTTAATGCTTCATAATCATAAACCTGTGGTCATGGGTAAAAACATACTTACTTTTAACTATTTGCTTCTTACTTTTGTTATTGACTGTAATTGCCAAGCAAATTTACATTTGGGAATTAAAATCCCCTCCCTCTTTAAGAGAAGTAGATTATACTTTCCATGCTGTTATGTTTCCATCTTTGGGCTTGCACCATTGTTTGTTCAAATGATAGCTCAAAAATGACAATATTGCAAATGTTGAAACTTTCAGTGTCTGCAGAATCAGAGTAATTGTGCTTAAAAACTATAGCAAAAGGTAAGTAATGTGAAAGCAGTGGAAATTCGAAGATGTCTTGGGACTTCAGAGTCGGATTTTTGATATCAGAATTTGATTAATGTCTCTTCCATATTTACTGCTTTTATTAGGTCCAGTTCAGTTTTGATCTCTGCCAGGCTTCATCACTGGAAGACCCAGGGCTTATTATCCTGAAGGAGTAAATCTTTGTGGGTTTGAGAATTTCAGCAGTAGAAAACTTGAAGTCAAAGTGGGCTTCAGTTCTCAGAGGTGTCCAGATAATCTGTCTAGATACTTAAATTACTTTCATATTTTTATTAGTTTATATTTTGGGTGCAGAGTCGGAGAAAATTGATAAATGGACTCCAACTCTAAATAAGATGGTATCTTTTTCATTGTAGCTTTGAAATAGGCTTTCCTTGAAAAGAGTTAAAATGTAATGGTGTTAGAAATGGTGTTAAGAAGGAGAGTGCTACAGGCACTGGTGTATGCTGAGGTAGGTTTTGCTGGAAAGATTAGCTGAAAAGTTGCACAGTGAGGATGTTAAGTTTTGAGATGATGACACATGGTGGCTTGCTTGAACTTCAGAGCTTTGTTGAATACAAAACAACAGCAGAGTTTAATATTTTGGGAAAATATTTTAAAAAATAACCTCACACAGAAGGAATATGTAAGCAACCCAGTACTTGGCTTTCTTTAATTGAATAGTTAAGGCAATTAATGCAGTACAATGTGTTAAAGGTCAAGTGAAGGGACAATACTTGGTTGTAAATGTGAGTGTATAGTCATTTTTAAGAGAGAACAGTTTGTTCACTTAGTTTTATAGAAGGATGATGCCATTAAATTTTCTCATACTCACTTCCTGTCTCATTTTAAGGAACACTGTGCACCTGTCATTATACTTCCTAATCTTTTAAAACCTCCTTAAACAGTGTCTCCAGAGCTAACAAAATACCTTTTTCCTGTCTGCTTTATATGTAAATAACAGATTCATGAAAGAGGTTTCCTTTCCTTGATTGGCTTGGTTTGGTTTCAGAAATTGCAGAGCAAGTCAATTGTAAAACTGCAGTTTCCATTAAATGGCAAGTACTTTAGATGTTGTTTTCAAATAGTGCTGATGACTGCAGAACCATCACAGAAAACAAATTCCTTCACATGAAGCAAGTTTTCTTAAGACTAAGAAAGCACTCTTGGTCTTCTATTAAGCTGAATAACTTGCTGATTTTGATTTGGGGAAACAAGAAGTTTCCCCAAACAAACAAGAAGTCTATTTTCAGAATTCCTCTTTCAGTTAAGAATTGATTTCTCATGGTATTTGAGATTGAAGCTGTCTAGTATTGTGTAACTAAGTGCTGTACATGTTTTTAACACAGAGACCAGTTTAACATTTTTGTAGACATGTTTCAAAAACATCACACCAATATCTGTGAACCTGTTCTTTAACATTTAGAGTAGACAAATACTAAAAACAAGACAAAGCATTTTAGAACCTAACAGAGAGGTTTTAAAGCCAAACTTAGTCAGGCTTATTGTAGTTTTTCTTGATTAAGGAGAGAATATTTTCAGGTTTTATGTGGTAAATAGTCATAGTTGAAAAAAAAAAGGACACAGTTAATAATTTACTTCTGGTCTGATCCCTGTAAATTTGGGGGTTTCTTTCAATAAAGAAGCAAGATGCAAAAAGGGAAGTGGGGTACATAGTATCCATACTCAAGGAGTTAAATGTATACAGTTCAATCAGAATCAAATTCCTAATTTTGAAGTCCATTCATCCATGGAATATTTTTCTTTAGGGAACTTGTAGAAAAAGGCTTTAGTGTTGGAAAAAGCACTGGAATGTGTGGGGAGAATTTTTGATTGATTGCAGTGGGAGTTCAGTGTCTAGAGCAGTTGCAGTACTGGATGGAGGTTAGAAAAATAAATCGCATAGCCCAGACTGATGAAAAATATAAGATTTAGGTATAGTCACACAAAGATCAGTCATTGTAAGCTTAATGAAAGCAGTAAGGAGACACTTGGCTGTTCAGCTCAAGATTTTGCAGCCTATGTTCACAAAGTTTTCTTTTCAGCTGTTATGTGAGAAATACACCACGATACCAAACTAATAATACATCCTTCACATCAGTGAAGGAATTACTGTTCTGACTTAGGTATGCCAATCCCTTCCATCTTTACATCTGATAAAAACAATATGATAAGAAAGCAGTTTTACATGCTGTATAACTGAAATTATTCAAAACTACAATGAATGGCTTGTTTGAGAATATAGAGCAAAAAACAGCATTAGAGATATCAAAGTACCATTAAATGTCAAAAATGCACACACTTCCCTACCACAATAGATACTAGTCTGTCACATCGTACACAGCATTTTTCTGTTCTCATCAATGACAAATACTGAGAAGTAATTTCTGATCTCACTTTTACTTGTGTAGCTGGACAACTTCCACAAAGTCCCTAAATGAAGTAGAAAAGTTGAAATCATGGCTTAGCAAAGAGGCTCTATCCTTTTCCAGTCACCTCACCCCTTCATTGAGAGTGTACAAGAAAATACGTGATATCCTTATTCAGGACATCTTTTTAGTTTGGTCTGGGCAAAACTCATTGAATAATGTATGTTAACACTGAATATGTTATTGTCTGTGGAAGATGAAAGAATGGCTGATTTTCTATGATGGGGTAGAACAGAATATTTCTGTGTGTAATAGGAAAAACTCTTTATAAATTTGTAATGTTAAAAAATCCCAAAGTTTTTGACTCAGATTGCTACATCTTGTAGATCACATGAGACAAATATATTACCAACAGTATCTATTTTTAGTAACTTAATAAAAGGACCCAGAAAACACTAAAGCACTGAAATATACGTAGCACAAAAAATACTGAAATAGTTACTTTGAAAACTCATAGAGAGGACAAGTAATTAAATGCTTAAAATGTTTCAGAGGCTCTGTATGAAATCAGTTTTGAGTTGGTGTTTCCCAGTATGTCTTGAATGCCTTGGTATTTTATTATAATAATGAATTCCAGTGTAAAGTAATTTTTCATAGTTTCTGAAATTTCTTAAACAACAGCAAAATGTAGTTTCAACATCTACTGCAAGGGGTCCATGTAATCAATACCAGATTTTCTGGAATAGCTAAAACTTTTTTTTACAAAATCCAGACACAAGTTTGACCTGAAAACAAAAAAAGCTTGAAGAATATAATTGACAAACCATACAATAACCCCACTACCTTGTGTTTTCTAGAGGTCTTCATAGGACTTAAAAATGCTGCGTATTCAGAATACTGATAGTAGCAGCCAGAAAAGGCATTCCAACATTGAAGCCTTGGAAGGAAAACTTTGCAATTGAACTATCCTCATACAAACAACAAAAGATTTTGAATGCACATGGATCAAATGGAAACTGCTTTGAATATTGGGTGTGTGTAGGATTTGCTGGATAAAGCGCCTGGTGAAAATGCAGTATTTTGTACTTTCACTGCACAGAACATTCTGTTATCCAAGAATTTAATCCTAACAACTTCTTTAGTCTGTTTCCAATGTATGTGTAAAATAAATGTGTGCATCTGTATGACTGGAGCTTACCAAGATCACCTGTGTGTAGTCGTAACTTCATTTTAACCCATGTATGTGCAGTTTGGTGGGAACCCAAGCTCCTACAAACCACTCTTCCTCATGAAAAGATTGTCAGCTGTTTTTCCACTCATTTTTTAACTACTTCCCAGAGAAGTGTGACATATGTTTGCACAAGTGATACCTCAGGATGTATTTAGCCATACAGCTCTTCAGTTTGTGCAGCCTGCTATTAAATCGAACTGCACTCATCGATTTACTACAGCTGAGGATGTGATCCTCATTGCAGCAATGCAGCATCAGAACAGCTAGGAGCCAGCAGCCGGATCTTTGTCTGGCTGGAGCAGACAAAAGTAAAACATTCTTGATCATTCCTCCTGTAAATCCTAGCATGATTCATGATGGAGAGTGATATGTAGATCCCAGATTGAAAAACATTAGGCTACATGCAGCAACCTCACACAAAACCTCTCACCTGTTCCCACCCCATCCCTTCCCTGACTTAATTTTCTTTTTACTTACATGTATGCTAGCTTATGTGCTTAATGCACTCACCTGTAAACTTACTAGTTAATGGCTTTTTAACCAGCATATCTAAACTGAACTGTCAATACCTTTCTTTGTCCCAAACTTCTGCTACTTTGTGGAAAAAAAGTCCAACTCAAGCCAAAACTAGCAAGTCAATTCTGTTATTTTTATAAGATTATCACAGGAATGCCAATGAAAATATTCTTAAGTTACAATGGGTGTAACACAGGATTTTCACATTACCCCCTCCCTCTGGGGGAAATCCATAACTTTGTCTACACTGTGAACTCCACTCATATGGGTCAGGGCTGATTTACCCAGTCAGTGTGTTTGTTTCCACTTCCATTTTCATTGGCACAAACCCAAACAACTAAGGGGAAACAGGCAGTGCAGGGCCCCCATCCTGGCTCTGAACATATTTTCTTCTATTGTAGCTGGTTCCCTCAATTTCCCAGATCAATCAAAACCTGCTGGAGTCACTGCTGTGATAAAGTCAGTTGCTGTCAGGGAGTAGGATATCTGTGCTAGAGTGATCAAGAGGGGTCAGAGTTTTATACTGGCAATGATAACCCTACAGAAATAAATACGTACTAAATTCCAGCATAAAATGGGGCCTGGGGGCAACACAGAATATCTAGAAACACACTGAATCTCTGATGGTCTCTGTATTGTGCTGGCATCCCACTCAAGAGCTTCAGCTCTTACCTTTCCAAGACAATGATAAAGTTTTAGAGATCCAGAACATAGCAGATACTGATAATGTCAGTACTTGGATGACTCCTTTGAGGACTGGACAGGATGCTAATCTTGAGAAGTCAAGATGTCAGTTCCCTGAAATGTCCTGTCCAAAGTGTTAACAGCCTGCATATGAATGGTGCACCTTAAACCTGTGTAAAGTGCCTAATGAAAAGATTAGCAATCAAGCTGTTGCTTATATATTCATTTATGAAAAAATAAATAACGTAATCTCTCTTGGCATAGGACCATGTTACACAGTTGTGTCAAGGGGAAGTTCAAATCAGCTTCTGCTGATTTCTGGTTTTAGTGAAAAACCTGGATCTAGTAGTAGCTGGTTACTGCCTATGTTCATGGTAAATGCTTCCCGAGTCAGTAATTTACTATGTCTGCTTTTCTAATCTTAACCTGATTTGAAAATTAAGCTTTGCTCTTCCTGATTTTTTGTTACATTATTACTGCTACTGACCTCAAGTGTATCCTGAAAGATAATTTTGATTATCGTGTTAGAAACAGGATGTAATACCACCTGTTGCTCCCAGATTTCTGTGTAGTGTTGGAACATCAAAACTAATGAGAACTGCTCAATTGGCTCCTATGAAAGATACACAAGATAGAGCCTTGTGCTCAGCCTCACGTGGCTTTGTCTGCTCTCCCACAGTGCCATGGCCACATTCAGTCCAGTAAATGGGATATGCCCAGGGCTGCTCTCTGCCTTACAGGCAATCCCATGCTGTGTTTCAAGTGCACACAGTTCCAAAAACTGGGGTAGCTGCATCCAGGTTGCATGCTGGGAATGGCCTCTGACCTGTGCTGGCTGCTCAGCCATATCCATACCCAGGAAGGGTTTGGAGAAGACCTGTCTGGGCTGGCCTTGAGCTGCAGCCATAAGGGCAGGAGACTGGGATTGTGTCCACGACCAAGGTGGAGCTATTAATACTGTTCCTGGACAGTTGGTTAAAATTAGTTTTAAAAATAAGACATGAGGTTTACAATTTCTTACAGTTATGTCTCATCAATTATTTTATATCTGGAGGGATTCAGAGATCCTATTAGATACTTGGGAAGATGTCTGTGCACTTTCTGAGTTTTATGTTCCCTCCTTTGATAGTTTTCAGGTCAGAGTTCCGCAGGCTGGCGTTGTTATGTAAGAGAAAATATTGTCTTTTATCAGTTTTCGATTTGCCACATGTAATTTCATTAATTAAGTGCTTTGTTCTTGTCTTACAAAAGAGAGAAAATAATCAGTTCTAATTCCATGTGATGACAAATATAATTTGTTAATAAACTGATAAGCGATATGGGCTAGAGCAACAGGAAGCAGAAATAATAAGTGAATTCATAGACAACAATTACACTTTCATATAAGTCTCTATATTAGCCTGTAAGGAGATTTTTTTTTTTTCCCTTACACTTACTATTCCTAGGTGTGCCAATCAGTTCATCCATTCAAAGCATATGTTGCAGGACATAATGCATCAGCAAACGATGATGCAAGGCAAGCTGATAGGACTGGCCAGGGCATAGTACACTCTTTGTCTCCTGGCTTCAGTGGCCAAAACCAAATTGTTGAATTATTTTGTGAGAGCACAATCTTGTCTTTCATTGAATTATAAAAGACTCTGCCAGGGTTATGTGCTATTTCCAGTCAGGAATATGGAGGCTTTAAATTCTTGCTGGGTACAAGGAGTACTGTGAAGATGAGGCAATGGGAATGATGCAGAATGAGAGTCTGGACTGAGTTTTTAATAGTGCTTAAAATAGTGATTCCTCAGAAATCAACCAAAAGAGTCACATTTGCAAATGAGGAATAACACAGATACAAAAGATCCTTGCTAACTACAGCTTTATTGTACTTGTGCTCTGCGAAATACATCTGATTATGTGTTGCAGAAGAATAATGTAAAGTTTCACTCATATAAATTTATATAAATATATAAAAATATATATATTTACAAAATTATATAAATAAAATTTCGTAAAATGTTATTTTATAAAATATGATGGTTCTATTACTGATGAGTCTATGCAGGTGATTTCATAGAAAAAACTTGTAATATTTATCCTGTTGGCAATTCTCTGTATTCTACAGATATTAATAATACTAAAAAATATTTAGGAATGTTTTAGAAAATTATTTAAATTTTATTGAGTTCCATTTTTTGATGACCCACACTACACTGCCTGGGATTTTTATGAGCTGCAGTTTGACTGTTCAGTGTTTGGAGAAATTAAAAAAACTCAAGGGTGAATTGAAATATATTTCTCCACACCCAACCTGTCCAGAATCAAAGCCTGCTACTGATGCCTTTGCAGTGCTGAAAGTTAGTGTAACACCCTACTAACAAAGGGTGGTGGGATGGGTTGGAGCCCTATGCAAGGGAATAATGCTTATATTTTTATGTGGGGAGTCCAGGGAATAAAAGGACATTTTTAAGGCATTCATGGCTGACTTAGAATTAAACCTTACTTCTCCTGGCTTTAGGCATAAAGTAATTTGGTAAGGAAATTCAAAGTCTGGAAGGAACTATTTCATTGCAGTTTGGTGTAAAAAATCAACCTCGTTCTCCCACTAAATTCAATCCTCATTACTTAATTACATGGAAACCACATTTCCATAAGCATCCTCTGTGTTTGAGAGTGAATCTGTCTCCCT
Source organism: Passer domesticus (assembly GCF_036417665.1). NCBI lineage: Eukaryota > Metazoa > Chordata > Aves > Passeriformes > Passeridae > Passer > Passer domesticus. The sequence continues at coordinate 62,477,470 of NC_087476.1, read as the reverse complement.
GAGTGGGTGTTTGCCAATGTTGGTCCAGTGGTTACTCCTTTGATTGAAAGGAAAAGAAAATGGTCAGAGCTAGAGAGGATGGCACAGCCTTCCTCGCTGCCCGGGTCTGTGCTGTGCCTGCCATGTGGTTTTCAGACAGCAGCACTTGTGGAGTCATGCTCTCCCATTCAGCCTTGTGGGGGCTGCAAGGCTGAAGACAGGACTGCAAAGCTTCAAATACAGAACTCAAAGACGCCATTGTGCAGAAAATGACTTTAAACAGTTGTTGAATTTTAAGTCCGTGCTTAAATTCAAAGCATATCTGTGAGGTTATAGGATTTGCTCAACACTTTTGGAAATTTAGAGCTGTTGTAGAAATGTTTTAGAAGCTTTAGAAATGTTGTAGAAATTCTAAATTAGATATTGTTTCATATGATGATTACAAATCCGGGGGTATCTGCATTTATACACAATCACAGTAATATTTCCAAGCAGTAGACCTCAGCCTGGTAACATTGTGAAGGGACAAACTTTTGTACACATCAGAATGAGTCTTACTTCCTTTCTGTTTATTGCAGAGAGAATCCTTTCTTTTATTTTTAAATCTGAATGTTTAAATAGAATTAGGATTGTCTGTTTATTTTGACACTTACAGTAGCTGCAAACATTAAATTAGGTGTGGTGCATAGTAATTTTTATCAGCATAGTGTAGCAGAATAAAGATCTTTTTGAGAGATCATACAGCTTCTACAATTTGGAAGGTAAATAAAGAAGCAAAAATAAACCTGCCCCATCTCCTCACTTGAACTTTCCCAGACTGAGCTCAATCAAAGTGTGGGTTGCCCAGAGAGCAGAATACATGGTTTGGTCTGCAGAGGCTCCAGCAGAGTGCTAAGCTTCCTGTTTTGCATAAACATTTTGAAAAGGTTTTATCTCATTACTAGCTTAAATGTGAGTAAGCAGAGCAGAGTATTACTTTGTGTTCAGAGAGAAAGATGGGACATTTCTTAATTAATATGCTCCCATTTTGCATATGGACATTTTTCTAGATCTACAGATTGCCTTTATGTTCAAAATTATTTTTGAGGTGAAGATAAGCTACTGTCCAAGCCTAGACCATAGGATAGCTGTTTTTGGTTTGGTGTTTGTGTCTTGCTGGAATAACACGAGTTTGTTTGTTCTGTAGCCATTCCAGCCCACCCACATCTTGGTGGTTTGGCCCTTCCTTCTGCTTGTCTGCAGGTGTGCCCATTGCTGACCTCATTCACCCATCTATTTGCAGTCATAAATACATCTAACCTAATGTTTGGCCATATTTGTGTTGTGATATCCTTGAAATAGAAAAAACCCTGAACAATTAATTGCTTCTTACAAAGCAAAACTTTTTTCCACCCAATGTTCATCGAACTAGGTGGTTTTTTTTTATGCTGTGACACGAAATTATTGTAAATTTTCTCTTTTATTTGGGCATCACCGCACACTTGCAAGTGCCTCTGCTGTGTCACCTGCCTGTGCTTTCTCAGTTCAAATGACCATCTTTATTAGTACTGCATTTTAAAATATATGTAAAGTGCTTAAAAGTTCTCAGATGTCAACATGAAAGCAAATTATAATTAATTCAGTACTGCTTTTTTATGTCTAAAGTGCTAGGCACTCTAGCTAAGATTTTTTGTGGTTTAGAACTGGCCTAATTCTGTCAGGCAGGGGAGATTTTGTTGTTCACTTAAATATGACTAGAGTTAACATAAAATATTTGGGTTTTCTTTCTGAAAATTCAATTCCAGAGCTACATAGATTTATTTCAGGATATTTTCATATAAAAATAATTATCATCCATTGAGAGAAGTAGATTTAATTTTTATGCCAGAATGAAATCCAGAAGCATTCTGTTTTATGAAGGAATATTTTAATGTATTTTTAAAAAATACTAGTAGTGTTAATACAACCCACCCAGTTGTCATTGGTATCCTGTGCTACTGCCTAAGCATGTGGAGTCATTCACACTAGTGTCAGGTGGGAAACTGTGTGCTTCAGCTGTGAAAAGAAAGTTCCCGTGCAAAGCATAACTTAGAGTGAAACAAAAACCTGGATAATGCATAAACTGCAAGTACGGGCTTTTTTCCCCACAGTGACCTTGTTTTCATTTGATGTAACCTTCACAAAATTTGAGTCTTTGGGGCTGAAATAGACAGTGTTCCAAACTGGATTGCTTTTGCCCTCTTGTAAAAATTCTTGGCTGAACAAAATTTGTCGTCCAGCACTTCACCATGGTTGGATAAGTGCAGAAATGAAAGCAGGTGAAGAGGTAGAGGTCAAAAGTCATGCCTATGAAAGAAATGTTGAGTATACTAGGACAAAATACAGGTTTTAGGTGTAAACAATGACAATGGATAGAAGTAGAGAAGTGTGAAAAATTAGAGGAAAATATGAATATTAGCACAGATTTTGGAGGCAACTGCTGGAATGTGTTAGTCATTCAAGAAAAAAATTTAAAAAGAGAAGTACGTACATATGGGATAAGATTATATCAACACTGTTTCCTTCCCAAATCTACAGTTAGGCATTGTAGCTCTGTGTCTGGCTGTGGCTTTACCTTCCCATAAATGACTCATGAAAGTCACTTTTGAAACTGTGTATATCAGCATTTACAGTTGTTTTGATGAGTTCATATGGTGGAATTCAGTGCTGGGACTCTAAAGAGGCAAAATCAGTGGACAGAACAAGCTGGACAATTAATTTTGTTTCATAGGATATGAGGTTTGCATGTACACATGACTGTTTGTGTGGTGCAATCATTAATGAGTCAGATATGTTTTCCTTAGCCCTGTAGTTTTAGGGCACTCTTCAGATGATTGAACATGGTGTAGGAAAGACTAGGATAGGGTATTTTCTGCCTCACACAAGTTAAAAGATATATATGTAAAATAGCCAGGAAACTCCTAGAAAAGAGGGAATGGTTTCATAGTTAGGAAAACTGGCAACTGTCAAAGTGGGATTCTATTCCTGCTTTTACTGATAAGTTCTTATTACAAGTGGTCAAATTGCTGTGACCAAAATTTTTCATTGGGCACTAAATACTCATTTTTGGATTTTCTACAGTGGGCCAGATTGTCATAGTGCTCTCCCAGCTACAGTTTAAAGTCATTGGTAGTGTGGTTTGCACATATAAAACCCTGTACAAATATGAAGTAGTTAAGGAAAATCAGTAGTTTAATTTCATTTGTGAGGAAGCAAAAATCTGTGGAAAGTTTTTACATTTTTGCCCATTATCTCCATGCCATGATAGGAAAAAGCCATTTCCCCTATTCACTTCTGAAGTCAATTAATGCTTCTGAATCACTTAGATAACTTTGGTGAAAGCTCTAACTAGCTCTAGAGGAATTTGTAAATTTCCCTTTTGAGTTTAGTGTTGAAGTATCACACTAAGTTCTTCAATATTCTTTACTATGGGAGCTATGAGTATGATGCAGAAAAAAAATTGGTTATGAAAACCATACTCCAGTGTATTCTCCCAATGGAAACAAATGAATTGCCCAGTGAAGCTTTCAATTTAGAAAATGTTGAAAATAAGTCCTTGATTTCACTATTTGAAAGGGGTGTTCATTTTGATTTGGGAAAGAATGGAGGGGGAGAAAGAGAAAGGCCTTTATTGTATAAAATATATTTAGATGGTGAATTTCCTTTGGTCTGTGGTGGTGAAAATTACTTGACAGGCAGATTGTGGATATGTGGGGCTCCTAACCAGGAATATCATAGCTAAATTTGTTCCCATTAAAATCAATAAAATATCTTGGATTGCTTCTAGAAATGTTTGTGGTGTGTATTGCAACAAGTATTCATTCTCCACAGTTCAGAACTGCTCTGGGCCAATGGGATTGCAAAATATCTGTCAGCTTTGGCTGACAGCCTAACGTTGCCACAGCAATTTTTCTCTTTAATGAGTAAAATAGGTGATGTTTATAGAAAAATAACTGTCTCATGAGAAGCTGTGCAAAACGTTCCATTTAAAACCATTCTGTTTATATATAGTTTTGTTGTTTGTTTTCTTTTCTTTTTACTTACTACTGTGGACATTTACATGAAAACAGGATATTTCTCCTTCAAATTGCAGTCATGGGCAGAATAGCTACTATACCAAAATGGAGCCAACCCACTTAAAACAAAAACCCAACCATTTTACTTACCAAATCTGTTTCTTCTGTGCATGCAAAGTTTCGAGCACTTATTTTCCTACCTAAATTTAGGGGCTGGGTTTTTTTGCATTAGTTCTGTAAAATCAACAAAACAACATGGATGTAATAAAGTGAGAATGCATTTCTGCAAATATTAAATTATTAAAAAATCATAAATAACATTTATGTTTTAATATTTACAGTGACATGAGGGGTAAGAATATTTTTTGTTATATGTACTGGATTTTCTTCTTAGGCAGCCCAGAAACAATCATAAATACTCAAGAGAGAGAGATAAATAGAAAAGCTGAGTCCTGTTTTTGGTTGCTGATGATCAATAGAATTAATAAGCACAAAGAACATCAGAGTTCTCTCTGATGGACAAATTTAACTTTTCCAGTCTCAGGTTGAGTGTAATATTATACCAGTTAGGGAAGTGTAATATTCTACCAATTAGGGACATACACTTTTACTGACAAGTAGCATATTTTCTCTGGTTTGGCAATGTCTTATAATGCCCTTAAGATTACTCTAGATGTCCTGGGATGAACCAGTGTACATTAACACAAGTGTACATTAACACAAGTGTACATTAACCAGTGTACATTAACACCCATGTTCCTGTATGTATTTACATCACTTAACACCTGGCTTCAAGTCCTTCTTCTCAACTGCCCAGAGAGCTCTGTGTCATTTGTTTCTCTGGCAGCAATGAGGAGAGTGAGTGAGGTGTGCTGCCAAAGCCCCAGCCCCTGTAAGTCCTCATCCTGGCAATCAGGATCCTGGATCACAGAGGCTTCCAGCTGGAGACAGCTCCAGCCAGAGCTGTCTTACAGGGGCTCTGCCCTCAAGGGGCTCACTCGCCCTGGGCTGGGAGACTGCCTGCAGTGGCTTGTGGCACAGAGCATGCTTTTCCTGCTCCTCCTCCTCTCAGTCTAAGGGGCTTCTCTGAAAGCTTATACCTGTCTGCCAAATCCACTGGATGAAGTTGTCATCTGTTTGTACAACTGCAGGATTTATAGTCACTAATAAGTAAATATTCCCTCTCGGGTTAATAAATGAAACACCAGGATTGCAGTGCCGGTAAGCATAGTCCTCTGACTGTAAAGATTTACAGGGAAATTAAAAATGGGCAGGCTTTTGTTTGTACTACACAGATCAAGTTTTTGAATTGCAGGAGCACCACTGGCTCCCAAAGCTACCTGCAAATCTTTCAGACAATATTTTTTTCTCTCTTGAACAAAGAACTGTCCCACTGAGCTTTCCTAGTGTAACCAGCCTGCATTTGGCCCAAACAGTCTCTTTACTTCATTGGGGCCATATGAATTCATGCTTTGCAAATAAAAATGATAAAAACTATGTAAAATATACCTCTAAATTCTAACTGCAGATGTAAACTGCATTTTTGGCATGCAACTTCACAGAGTCAGGGTGTCCATTTGTTCAAGCACCATTTAAATGTGACTAAAAAATATAAGGACCCTGTCTGGAAAGAAACATCAAGGGCTCTTTGGAGGAATTAGTTGCATTTATTCCTATTTTATAACTGTTCTGTATGTAGTTTACACTCAGCAACTTTTTAGGTTGTTTTTAGTTTGGGGTAACTAATAATGCTTGGTTTTTCATCCTTGTAGCATTTGACACAGGATTTGTGGCTTGGTGAAATGTTTGCAAAGTAATTCAGCATAAATGGGCCAGTTAGTTTCTTTGGTTATCTCTCGGTGATATTCAGTTCCCACCTATTTTGTTCAATGCTGCTTTGGCAAACTGTTACAGATTTCAGCAGCAGGCAGTTCACGGTAATTGTATCATATAATACACTAAGTAAATATATGACAAATGAGCAAATGTTAACCAAACAAGAAATGCAACCCTGGGCACTAACTGGGCTTGAAATTCTCATGGGTAAACACAGCAGGTGAGCAAAGGAGTATGACAAATAGGGTAAGAATTTCTTAAAGCCTGACTGCCACAAATATGTCAATGGAGCTGAGTCAGCATGGGAAGGACACAGTAATTTACTGTTGATTCAAAAGCCAGTAGCTCACTGCTCCCCTTCTGGGTGATGTGGAATGCATCAGCTGGAAATGCAGATGACTAACCTTCAGCAGCTGCTGCTTCTGCTGCTCTTCAGCCCAACTCTTGTGCTGCTCCTTTCCAGGGACACTTCTCTGGAAACAACAGCATGCCATAGAGCTGTTGGGATAACCTACAGCCAGACCAGCAACCAAAAAATGTGAATTATATCAGGCATTTTTTTAGAAGTTGCAGTTTTACAATTTGCCTTTCTGAATTGAAAAATATTGCTTTCATTCTGCCTTTATCAGGCCAATATACATAATAAATATATATGTGTGTCATGTGCACAAATTATTGTTTATCAATATAATTTGTATTTTTTTGCTATAGGATTTCTTACATAAAATATGCTTTTCTTACGCTATTCCTCCAACATTTTCCCCACCAGAAACAAGGCCTTTTTCTGCCTTTCTTCCTCCCATCTCTGTTTTTCTGTATAGACATACATTTAGTTCTTGTGTTGATGGTTACTTTACTCCTAAGTTGCATCTCTGCCTGACTTCTGGCTTTTCTCTGTTTTCATTGTCAGCTCATGGATGCTATGACTGTAGGACTGTGCTAACTGACCCCTCTGGAGTTTTCACTTCGCCATGCTTCCCCAGTGACTATCCCAACAGCCAAGCGTGCAAGTGGATCATCCGAGCACCTCATGGATTTATCATACAGCTAACATTTATTGATTTCGACATTGAAGAAGCTCCGGGCTGCATTTATGATTCACTGACATTAGACAATGGAGAAAGCCCAATGAACCTTTGTGGCATCACTGCCAAAGGATTATCCTATAATTCTATCGGAAATGAAATGATTGTGTCATTTAAAAGTGACTTCAGTATCCAAAAGAAAGGTTTTAATGCCAGCTATGTAAGAAGTAAGTAAGTCCAAAGCATTTCATCCCATTATAGATGTTATACGGAAATGTCCTATAAGGATTAGAATGGCACTTCCCAAAGAAATCAAGTCCTCCATAAGAAGAGAATTAATGGGTGAGGCTGCACTTTACAGGGTTATCTTGTATCTTTTATTAGCTAATTTATTTTTCTTTGGATCAAAATTATTTTATTCCAGGACATGACAAGAAGTGTATTAGAAAAACTTTTCACATGCAAAGATTTTAGGCCTGACAGTTCTCTCCCTGCCCATTTATGCTGGAGGATTTGGAAGCAGGATAGATGTCTTCCAGGTCAGCACACCTGCAGAGGTACATAGAAACCTAAAGGAGAGCATGAGAGGCAACTTAGTTGAGCCAGAAAGATCAGCTTGGATCTCTGGCCCGGTGTAACTTCCAGCAGTGGGGAGAAGTTTGTGTGGAAAGCAGAACTTCTCAGAGTTCATCCAGCCTCTGGAACAAACTCCCAGGGATGAGCTGACGTTGCAAAATGGCTACCTGTCATCCCAGTTCCTTGACCTTTCTTTCCCTTCCCTAAATATGTAACAATGGTTTTAAAGGTTTTTAAAAGACACTCATGCTTTTTTCCCTAGAAGATAAGCGTACATATAATGTCTGATGGAGCATTAATTATAATTAATTAGAGAGTATATTAAATAGTAAAGGACAGTGAGGTAACAAAGGGCATTTGGACAGTCACTACCAGGCCCCGTGTGTGGCTCACTGTTCATTCCACTTCAGGGTTATGGTTACCAGTTGCATGCTCTTAGTAGACTTTCTTTTTGTAGTAGTTGCAGACCTTAAACTGAACACTAGTATTGCACTTAGCCTTCACATTATTGTAGCAGAGTTATGTTCTGCAGGTTGGCTGGTTGTAAAAACGCAGAGCAGGGAAGTTTGGCAGTTCTCTTTTCAGTCACAAGCACATCTTCCTCATGGTTATTTTAAAATATTTGTTACACATTTCATATATTTTAAAATAATTAAGATAGTAAATCCCAGGAGTCATAAGAAAAAAGTAGGCATGATTATGTCATCAAAATCTCTGTGCAGTCCTGAAAAGAAAAAAGGTAACATCCCAGAGAAGCTAAAAATACTTCTCTCTACTGAGAGTCCTTTCATGCTGACAAATAATGTAGTAATAATTGTAGGAGCACCTGTTTTCTTATGAAAGTCGAAGCAAATTTTCTGAAAGGCTTCTCTGTTTGAAATGAACAAAACTCTTGCTGTATTGTAAGAAGTTGTAAAATCAAGTGGATCATAAAAAATCATATGCAATCAGATTATGCAAAATATTTAATATTTTAGTGTTTAAGTATCATTGTAAAAGATGAGTTACAAGTGGAATTAAAAGATGCAATATTGACCTCAGCTGTGTTTAATAAGGAGAGGAAAGGTGGGCAGAGAACCCTTTGTGTATGTATATCTAGAGTAATGTATTGTAATGGAAGCAAGAATATTATCTCGAAATTGAGTAGTACCTTATGCTCATGGATAGCACCATCAAAATTAAATAGTCTTGGAAGATAGCCTTTTATATGTTGAAAAAGAAGGCTATTCTCCAGTGCGAGTAAAAGTATTGAAGACCTTCACCAGTGACTTATATTTAGTATTTCACAAATGTATTATTTCAGAAGCTCTGTGCTAAGGCTTGCTATTAAGCACCTAGGTTGAGACTGGCTTCATCTGGTTTCATTACTTTAAATGTGTAACTTTCACCTGACATCTTGATTTTGACTGTGGATGCTGGGAGAGCTGTCTGAATTCTTCTAGGGTGAATTATAACTATATTCTACTTATTGCTCACAGTTGTGCAATTGTGTTACTTTCAGAACATAGTTACACACAAAGATCATAGTGAAACTTAACCTGGAAATGGATACGCAAAAGGATCTGGGAAAAGGGATCGTAATGTACTGCTTTCCTTTCAAGTTGTAAATGCATGTGAAAAATAGCACATCAATGTACACACACTGAAATGACAATGCATCCACATGGCAGGTGCCTGTACTATGCTCTGCTATGCTTGCAAAGAGTTTCCAAAGCCATCCAAAAGATTGCACACCCCTTCACTTCACATCATGTGAAAAATTGCACACCCCCTCACTTCTCATGAAGTTTCAAAGCTTGTAGTTCAAGCTGACACCATCTTTAACTACTAAAAATGTGACACCACAGCAAAAGCATTAATTTCTTTTAGAACTGGGGGAATGCTGGTTTTTTTTTTCATTTCTAAGAAATTATATATAATAATAAAATTAATTTGTTTGTTCCACTTTGAATTTCAGAAAGTAATGCAAAATTGGAAAGTAAAAGGTCACTCAAAGACACACAATTTGCTATCTAGAAATGAAGTTTAAAAAGATACAAACATCCTAATATGCAGTATGTTCACAAGACAAAATACGTACATACATTTGAGGAGCCATGTATTTGGCTCCTCAAAATACATGAGGAGCCAAAAGACAGACATAAGAGAGTGAGTTGTGGGACGAAGTTAGTTGGGGAATAGAACAGCTTTTGTGTGACTGCTCAGTTTTATTTAAGTTTCAGACTGGGTTTTGCAGAGTCCTGTTGTCCACATCAAGTTGGCCACCCACACAAATGTTTGTTTCCTGCCTCCCACCTCCTGCAACACACCAGTAGCAGATGGACAGGCCATATCCTCAGCTGCAGTAAACCAATCTAGCTTTGCCAGTTTTAGGGGAATTGTGTCAATTTACACCAGCTGAAGAGCTGTCATGGTAAATAATTTCCTAGTAACTCTTAACTGTAAGTAATAACTCCACCAATAAGTAGAAGTCAGCCACCAAAAGGGGAGGAAGGAGAGCCAACAGACCTGTGTTAATACCAAAATGCTTGAGGCAATTTAGCATACAGTTAGGCAGGACTGCAGTAGCCCGGATTAAAAGCAGAGCTCACTGAGGTAGTAACAAAACAGCCCCAAATATACTTTGTATGTGGACACTTGCAGACCTCATTAAGGTTTGATGCATTTCTTCCATCCTCAGAGACAGGGAAGATGAAAGCCAGGGAGCTAGAAACAGCAAAAGGCACCCCTTAAGCACTAAACTGTACTGAAAAGCTCATCAGCTGGCAGGAGACCAGTGTTCCCTGCAAGGGATTATAAAATACAGCCTAAGGACTCCTGGCTTGCTTATGCATGAAGGGGTTTATGAGATGTGAGACAGTGAAATGCAGGTAAGGTAGATGTTTGTACGTTGTTCGTAAGACAATGTGTCAAAAACCCCCATGCCCATTGTAATCCAGTTATCACAGAACAGTCTGAGTTGGAAGGGACCCAGAAGAATCAAATCCAGCTATGGTGTGAATGACCCATACAGGGATCAAACCCACAACCCTGGCATCATTCACACCATCCTCTAACCAGCTGAGATAATCTCAGAATCTTCCTAAGAGAAAAAATTTGGCATCATTCTGAAAGTATTTTGAAACACCTGAATTCCAAGAATATATGTATATTCTTCCTCAGAGAATAACCAGTTTCTCTGATACTAACATTTAAATTCATCAGTGTGATGACTGACTGTGCAACAGCAACTAGGAAAGAGATCTGCACTTAATATTGATGACAGGATTCAGTTTTCTCCATGTGGACAGAATACTTGTCAGTTTTGTCTTTTCAGTATATGGGGCAGCTGCCAGTGATTAAATCTCTACGATGAATACAGCAAAACTGAGTAGACTTCTTCAGTACAGGAGCAAAGTCCTTCCCATTTATTTCTCTTTCTGTACTGTTTAAATGTGACCAGGTGGTCCATAACTTTTCTGACCACCCGGTCTGGATAGTGCTCATATGAATAAGCTTTCTTCTTTTTCAAGTCTTCAATCCTTACGCTTCTTCTGGAACACTTTCCATGTTACGTAAAGGAGCTTACAGTATAATTAACCCGCTAAAAAAATGCCCCTGTTTTCAATGGAGAGTTGAACGCATTTTCTATCTATAAAATTGTTACAGCATGCTTTTTCCCTTGGGAAGAAAAATAAATCTATGAAGTAAATCCAGTAACTATAAAAGCCCAGTATTTTTCTCCCCTCCTATTATGCAGTTGCTGGGTTGGCAGATAATGTGCAATGCTTTATGTTATTTTACTACGTAATATATTGGTCAAATTATATTCTTGTGTATATCCAAATATGGTAGTTTGGAGCTCAGAGTCTTTGTAAGCAGCTGGCAAAGGGAATTTGCAGTACCACAGACAACACAGAATCCTTATACACCATGTATCTGTGTCTTTTCCTGGGTATGGCATGACAGTCACCCTTCCCTCATGTCTCTCACTCTCGTGTTTGAAAGGGTTTTATTTCAATCTGAGAAGAGAATAGGTGTAGTAATTAGTATAAGTGTTGTGACATCACTGATAAATCCCAGCAGAGACTGGGAATTAACTGCTGTGGCAGTTATTCATGTTCTGCAAGAAACAGTTTCACATCCAGTGTATAAACTGTGAAAATATGTAAGAGGTAGCAGACATTTGCAGGAGATACGGGTCTGAGGTAGAACTGAGGAGCCAGAAGTAAAACTGAAGGCTGTTGCAGTCTGTACCAGACACCTTTGCATGTCTGGTAGCCGAAAACTTTTCTGTGGAGAAATTTGCTGTAAGAATTGTCCTGTCATAAATGTGACAGTAAAACTGAGCATATTGACATTCTCGTTTGAAAAATAATGTTCTTTGAAATACAGTGAACAGAATTTTAATTCATGTACTCATGGAGAAAAAGTAGGTGTCATGTGATACTTTCACATTTAGTGGTTGTCATTTTGCCCATGCAAATGAGTATACTTAACAACAATTAAAGTAATTCTGCCTAAATGTCCTTATATAAATTGCTGTAAGGGTATTTATATAAAATATAAATATATAAATAATATAAAAAATATATAAATTGCTGTAAGACTAGAAATTTCTAGATACTTGTGCAAAGTCCAAAACTGCTGATCCAACTGTTAGTAAATAGGGAACAGCTTGGATAGAAATATTCATGAGCACACAATTGCATTCAGTATTCGACCAGAAAGCTGCTGGGGACAAAATAAGAAGATGCCTAATGCTGTGCAGAAATACCCATTAGCTGAATTCAGCAACAAAAGGCTTCAGTTTGCCAAGGAATGTAATGGGGCCTTTCTTCTATTGGGATATTTAAAAGAAGAAGGCCCAAACTTCACTGGTGTAATGCAGTCATGCAGACAAGTAATTAAAATAATATATCTTAAAAGCACATCATACTGTGTTTTTCAAATAACTGGCTTATTCCATTGCTTAATGCATCCTTACTAAATGAATGAGAAGTAATTTTTATTAAGTGAGCTGAAGCAGAGTTGGAGGTCAGTAGCTAATATGTCCTAATATTGCTCTTAACACAACTTAGGGGGTTAGCTCGGTGTCACACAGCATTTTCCGTGCCATTGAAAGGGTCGCTGCATATTTTCAACTGAGTTCACTCCCAAGTCAAATTCCCCTTGGTGTGTGCTGCTGGTATATTACAGTGACAAAACAGCCTGATGAATGTTTGATTTAATGAATGTTTAACCCCTGCTGCCAGTTGCCTCTATTCCTGTGTGGTGAATTTTTTTTTTTTTGATAGCTTACATATCTGCTCTTGGTTCTAGTTGCCGTGTCTCTGAGGAATCAGAAAGTCATCATTCCCCAGGTTCCTGACATCGATGCTGTGTCTGTGGCAGAGACCGTCTTGGTGCCAGAGCTTAGACAGTTTACACTGTGCTTTGAGGCAACCAAGGGCAACAGCGACGACAACGACGACTGGAAGGTTTTCTCCTACACTGATGCATTGTTGAGAGAGCTCTTCAGCTTTGGGAAGACCACAAAAGGCCATTTTCTGTCCATCTTAGGCACACAGTGCATCCTTAAGAAAGCATTGCCCCGAAATGCAGAGTTTTTCACAGGAACCTTTCAACAGCTCTGTGTTGTATGGGACAGCTTCTCGGGCACTATACGTGTGTATGCCAAAAGCACCTATCATGTGGTGGACTGTCCAGAGATCTCTGGCAAAGTTATCCCTGGAAATGGGAGGCTGGTGCTGGGCTCTAACAGCAATGAAGTGAGCTCTCTAAATGGGGACATTTACAACTTCCGCCTCTGGAATTTCACCATGAATGCGCAAACACTGGCCAACCTCAGCTGCGATGTGAAAGGAAACATTGTAGACTGGGAAAATGAATTCTGGAGTATTCCAACTTCAGCACTGAAAGCAGAAAACAATTTGAGTTGTGGTGAGTATGCCTTGCCAAAACTTTTTTGCTTATTGCCCCCTCCACAATTCTGTATTGTGCTGAACATACCACATATCAAGATGGAAAAAAAGTGAATTCCCATGAAAGAAAAATAGCAAGGTCTTACCTTTATTATATTTTAGCTCAACTCTTACTATAAACAGAGGCTTTGAAAGGGTATGGAGTTGATTCTTTAAAGGAAAAGGACAAGTCCTCTAAGTTTATTGAGTTGCTGTTTGAAATCATCTGCAAATCAAAGATTTCCTAAACTCTCCATATTGGCTCATAAAAAAGGGAAATAATGACAAGTACCTATTAGCCTCAAATAAAATTATGGGGTCTCTGGAGAAAAAAAATGTATGTTAGCTAATTAATTACTAAACGTTTTTATACCTGCCCTTTGGCCCTTTCATTAGGCCAGAGGAGCCCATGCTAGCCTCATGTTGTATATGCAGAGCCAGCAAAAGCAGTGACAAAAGCAGTGCATAGGATGTAGGAAACTAGAATAAAATATTAAATTAGAAGAGGTGGACAGAAAGGAAGAGTTTGAGATAAAAATCATAAGATTTTTTCTTCATGGTGATGTATTATCAGTCTTTTTTTAAACTTACTGAAGGTAGTTTTTTTTCCTGTAGATTACTGCAGAAGATAAATTTCAATACATTTACCAACCTATTCTCATTTTATAGCTCAGATACTTGATTCACATAAATGTCCTGGAGTATTTTTGTATTTTTGACAGAGCATCTGTCAGCATTCTGAGAATCCTTAGTTTAGAAGAGAAGCTGCCATCACTAAGGCATGCTAGTTTCTGTATCTAATAGTTCTTGAGGGATTAAGATGGCTAAAAAAGCTGCTTTGCTTGCTTTATTTTACTCACATCAAAGTGTGGGATACTCATTCACAGCTGGAACTACTGAGAAAGATCTCAATATGCCCCTGCTAAAGAAAATTAAGCAATACCTGTATGAAACCACAAGCAACAGGTTTCAGAAAAGGCTGATCTGACCACGAGTGACAAACAAAAACATTTTTTCTGAACAAAAGTTGTTTCTATTTCATTGGTAGAAACTGATCTGATAGAGAGTAACTTCCCAGAAAATCATACTCTTCTTACTCTGTTACACCATGATGTTTACCAGACAACCTATCTCTGTAAAAGCTGCAATCTCATTTAATTTTGACTGGAGTAGGAGTCTTGTTATTCTCTCTGCTAAAGACTGTACAATCCTAAGACACAAATACTATATCATAGCTGTGATAATATAGATAGAATTTTTTCATTCCACAACTTTATTGCCTGGGATGTGAGTTATCAGTAGTTTTCCTGGAGCAGAACATTGTTTTAGAAAAATGTATTAGTGTTCCTGCTTTAGGCCCAGTATCTATTCAAGTAATTTAAAATGTATCTACATACAAACATTGTTGTTGCCTCTAAATAAGCGTATGAGGAAACTGACTCACTAGCCAGTCTTTTTCTTTCCTTGACATGAAATCACCCTCTGTGATACAGGCTTTCCTGAGCCATAGTACTCCTAAAAGAAAATTCTGGGTGCAGTGCCATTTCAAAGATCATTACTAATCCCAGAGATGAAATTGTTAGAATTATCTTCCCTTCCTCCTCTCAAGTAAAAGCCTTCTTTGTAAAATCAGCCTTCAGCAGGAGAGTTGATGAGTCAGGCTATCAACCATGAATAAACCACTGACATTGGGAAGCTGACTCTGATTAGGCTTCATTTAACAGCAGTGAAAGGATTTATGCAGAAAAGAGTTTTTCACACAGTTCCAATAATGCTTCACCAGGAAGTGGCCTGTAACTTAAAAAAAAGCAAACAAAGCATTTAGTAGTGATCTCAGCATAGCTTTGCCTGAACAGTACTTACATTTTCAAGGGGTATTATTTTTATAGTTTCTCAAACAAAGCTTTTACAAGAAGATTTATGGGGCATAAAACACCAGCAAATTGTTTCAGATAATCTTTTCATAGTTTTACCTTTTATTAGTTTATTCCTTAGACTAATATTTTCACAGCTGTGCAGTTGTGGTGGGGTGTTTGCATAAGACTTGACAGAATTCTGTTTTTATTGCCATACCTTTGTGCAGATTGCATGTAAAGGTATGCATGCACAGCCTAGGTAATGATAGAAGTATGGCTATTGCCCACCAGTTCAGTGCAGGCAAACTGAGGAGCATTTAATCAACTTCTGGTTTGGATTCTGAAGCCTGCACTGGTTACAGCTATAGCAGGATATGATCTACTCATTTTAAGGGTAACATGGCCACATATCTGTCCATGCCTGCAATTGTTTTGTTTTTTTTTTTCATGTGCATTTCATGACTTCTTCATTCCCAAAGGCCAAAGGAATTCTTAATTTCACTCTCAGATTTAACTCAGTGTGGGATGTGTCTGCCTTAGGCAGCTGGCCAATATTTCAGGCTAAGATAATTGCCCTCAGTGCTGTTTTTGAATAGTGGAATCAAAAAGGCTATTCCACAGGTCAGTGCATCTCATGCTGGAAAAGATATCTCAGTGAAGTCAAAGTTCTTTTGCTGTAGGAGTGTCTGTTCCTCTCCACTGACTATAAGGTCTAGCATTACGAGCAGATATGGATGTCTGAGTTTTAGACATTTGAAGTGAGATGTATCACACAATGTGTCTGTAATGCAGGTTCATGGGGTCACAAGTCCTGTCAGCAAATCTGCTCCAGAATGGGCTCCTGTCTTCATGTGCCCACAGCTCCTGCCAGGAGTCTTCTCCAGTGCCAGTTTTCGATGGGTTCACAGCCTCCTTCAGGCATCCCTCTGCTCTGGCATGGGGTCCTCCACAGGCTGCAGGTGGATCTCTGCTCCACCATGGACCTCCACGGGCTGCAGAGGCACAGCTGCTTCCCCATGGTCTGCAGCCTGTGCTGCAGGGGAATCTGAGCTCAGGCATCTGGAACACCTCCTGCCCCTCCTTCCTCACTGGCCTTGGTGTCTGTGGGATTTTGCTTTCACACATTCTCACTCTAGGCTGCAATTGCTGCTGTGCAGTAACTTTTCCCCCTTTTAAAATCCATTATCCCAGAGACATTGCTGCTTACAGGCTGAGCCCTGGCCAACGCATCCATCTTGGAGCTGGCTGGCAGTAGCTCCATTGGACGCAGGGAAAGCTGCTGTGAGAGGCTTCTCAGAGAACTGCCCCTGTAATCCTCTTGCTGCCAAACACTTGCCATGCAAGTGTCTCAATGCAAGAGTCTTCTGAATTAAATGTCAGACTATATATTGACTCAATGCAATAGTTGTCTGACTTAAATGTTTTGTAAATTTGGATTTGATTTTGATTTTTTTTTTGTTTCTCCAAATAAAATCACAGTCTTGTTTAAAATACTCAGTAAAGAAAATATGAACACCAACAGTCTTTCCAAACAACTCCCAGGCCATCTTTCCATGTTACACAACAGGTGTGAAACAGAGTAGGTTTTGATATTGACTGTTTAATATTAACAAATTTGTTTTGGGAGAAAAAAACCCACCTCATGCAGGGGGTAGTACACTTACCTAGAACATCCTTCCTGGAGTTCATAAGAATTGTACCAAGAAAGTGAATTTGCCTTTATCTCTTAATCCATTAAAAAAAATCGGTGAAATGTAATATTTGTTGAGAATAATTTAATATATGTTGTTTTAATTACACCCTATATTTGTTGGCAACACATGTAGTGGTATCTGTATCATGATAAAATTTCTGTATCAAAGCTCCATGCTTCATTTGTTCTTGCATCACAGGAAATATTTTCTTAGCTGTCTTTACAAGCCGATGGGTGGTGGCTATTTAATTTTATGGTCGGATAGTGTGTTTCATGAGAGAACCTCATTGAGTCAATATGATTCTTAAGTGGTAAAGCAAAAGCCAAAAGGGCAAAACTCCTAGAGGGTTCACATTTTGCCAGAGCTCTAACATCCCATTGTGTTCAAAACAGTGTGCAAAGGCAGCCGTATCTGCAGCTGAACCTCTGGGATACGTGAAGTGTAATTAATGCAGTTGCACCATTTCTTTTTCTGTAGCCATTCTTAGGTGCCTTGGTTTTGTTTCCAGATCATCAAAGTGTAATGCTTGTTGTTACGAATAATTCTGTAGAGGTACAGACTTATAACATTATCTGTTTATAAGTCATGCATACCAGCATATTAATCACACCCTCGCCCTGGGCAGAAGAGCAAGTTTAATCATCTTTTATCTGGTTGGTGTCTGTCCCAGGCAGATTACTCACAAGTGTGTGCTGGGTAGCCTGTGCTGCAGCAGCAGAGTGTGGTCACTCCTCCAAGGCACACATTGTTATGAAAATCACATAAATCCCGTGGCTATACTGACCCCTTTGCTTAAGCCCATTTCACAGAGCACACACAAGCTGAATTCCTTTAATGTGATGTTATTCAGTGAAAGCTAAGAATACTGCGGGAGGATACGTGAGTGACTCTAACTTGCAAGTCAGCAGGGTTTTCAAGGATCCCTGAGCTGCAACAGAAACTGAAAACTTGTAAGTCTTATAGGCAAATGTCAGTTTTGCCACTGAGAGAAATTAGGAAGAGGAATGTGTCACTGCACAATATAGTGTGTTTTAGGCCCAGTAACTAACCCCTTCTAAATTATTTGATTTCTCCTTTTAAAGGCTCATATCTAATTCCCTCTTCTTCAATTGAACCAACCAGTTGTGCAAACCTAGGAAGCCTTTGCCAAGGTAAGAAATCCAGATCCTTTTCACAGTTTCATCTTCGGAAAATGTTTATTTGCCTCAGGGTTTTATTCCATTTCTTTTTTATTATCGTTTATAAAAGGGTGAGCGGCAATAAAAAATAGCAAGGAAAGGAATTCTTTAGTCTCATCAAGTATGTGGGTGTCCTGTTCGTACAATATGTGGAAAAAATGTGATCACTCCCTTGATAATACATTTTCCAAATAGTCTCAATTATATCAAAGCTGAATTAACTGACTGCTTTAATTTCTTTCTCCACCTCTTTTCCTCCTGCACATTTTCACAGTAAAATATTAACCAGTATAAGTAGTAGGTAAATCTGTAAACAAACAAAAAAAATAGAACAGATGTAAATAAAGGAACTAGCTTTTATTCAGGGTTTTTTTTTTCAATAAGATATTTTGAGGCTAGATACTTTGAGATTAGCAGGTATAAAATACTTATCATCAAACTACAAAATTCAGCAGCTTTTAGAGAAAGAAACACGTACTATGGCACTTAATGATGGATTAATAATGTACAAATCACCACATATAAAAATTCATTAAGTGTTTTTAAAGGTCAGCTCAGCTGAATGCAAGGAATAGGTGAACCCTACAGATGTCCATGTCACAGGAGAATCAATGGGCATGCAATGGTTAATTTGTACTGTTCTCCTCAGATGCTGAAGTTCTATAAAAAGTGCTTGACCTGAGCAACATTAACCCATTTCCATGATGCTTTCATGAACCCCAGCCTTACAATGTGTTGGCATGCTGTGTTAAACTTTAATTACAGCAGCAATTGCATCAAAAATGTCTAGCTTTATAACCTCTTTCCAGCTGAATGGTGGAAGAAAGAGACGGGAGAAAATAAAATATAAGAGGAAAACAAGAAGTCTCAGAACTCTTTCAAAACCAATATTTTTAAGTTAAAAATATTAAATCAGATTTAGCTTAAAAATAAATGGGAAAATGCACTCTACTTGGAAAGCCAGTAAGAGATCTATGTCAGTTTTCAGTGTACGTTTCCCAGATTTTCCTGAGTTAAATTTGGTTCAGGTTCTTGGAGCATATTGTACTGGTCTCCACGGGGAAAGTGGAATGCAATTAATGTCCATAATCAGATTTTAAACAGTAATTTTCAGGCATCATAGTCACAAAGCAGAGTACGATCTAAATACTGCAACTCAAATAATTTGGGTAAATGAGGCATCCACAATTATTCTATATTAGTCTTGTTATATGTAAAGGGTATCACTGTATAAATATCTTTGTCCATTCTTTTGGAAGATCTCAGAGTGTTTGCCTCCATTAAAATGGCATGGTATGGAAGGGAGAAAATATCTCTCATGACATCAGGGAATATGGCTACAGAAATGGACACATTCTCAGCTGAACGAGCCTGCTTTTCTAAAAACCTCATCCTTTGTCCCAGCTTAATTAACTTGTCTGGTAGATATTGCCTCTGATAATAGATGCTGCCTTTCAAACTTGCCTTCGTAACTTCTTAGACCATCAATAAAGACATCAATAAAGACAATGAGTATTTTCATGAAGGTAATACTCTTTTGTTCTCTAAAAGTATTTGGTAAAGTGTCCCTTGTGTTCAGTTTGTCACTTTGGAATAAAATTCCAGATCAGATTTATCCCACTCAGCACCATCATAATTATTGTCATAATAATGAAAATCATGAAAATATGTCTGTCTGTTTCTGTCAATACCACAGACTTTGTCTAAACTGAGAGGCCAGTTTGCATTCCTTTGTTTGTTGGGTGTTGTGCAATAACACCAGTAAAATGGTTTGTGGATGCCAGGTTATGTCAGCTATGTCTGATGAAAGAACTGATTTCTCCATTATAGTTAGTAAATATTTTTGTTTATTAGATGCCTCCTTTAGCAGCATTGGCTGTTAGACACAATCTGTAAGAAGCCTTGTAAATTATTCCTCAGACAATATAGCTCTAAAGCTTCATGGAAGAGCTTTTTTATATTTCAAGGTGTCACTTCATATGCTCACTTTCCCAGTTAGAATCTGTTTTTTCTCATGTCCAGCTTTTCCTTCTCTTTCCCTAATTTTCTTGAAAACTTGAACATGAACCTGCTCCCTAATCTGTGACAAGTTTGTGACTTTTGGACTCAAAAGGCTAGATAAATCAACCCAGCAAAACATTAAAAAATATGATTTCTTGTCCAAAATACAACTGCTTAAACTTCCTAGGTTGATTCTTCCAAAATCATCCAAAGCCATGTAACTCAGGGAGATTTTACCATACCAACCTTCAGATTTTAAATAAGGGTTTTCAGGAAAAAAATCTATTAGTGAATGGATTTACATTGACTGGGAGTTACTGAACAAAGCTAAATTATTTTCCAAACCATTATTTGAAAATTTAGTGACATGATCTTTGAATTCTTCTAGCACATATACCCTCCCAGTCCCTCATGGAGGAAATTTGCAATTTTGGCTCTTTCTCCTAATTTTGAAAAGTGTTCAGTTGATTTTGTGGCATGACTCCTGTTGGTGTCAGTGGGAACAGTACAGAGGAGTTTCTACATAAAGCTTTCAAAATAGGTATTTTACTTCACCTGTTCCAAGCCTGATTGCAATTCTCTTCATTGTTTTGAGTTCAGTGGATTTAATTGAATCCTTACATGAGTGTTTCCGTTTCTCATTTGTTTGTCATATTCAGTCTTTGAGAAGGGGCAAAGATTCTTTTCATAAGCAGCATTCTAAGTGCATGCATCTTAGAACTTCCCCATTTTCTGTTCTTCACACAACCAGGGCTCTCATGAGAGGATTTTGAGTTTATGAAAGGGGTGCAGGACTGATCCTGCAAAATTTGCACTGGCAAAATTTCCACTGAAGTGAGTGCAAGTGAGGATTGCAGGACTGGGGCCTCAGTTCATATCTATTCATCACTTTGTACAGAAAAAAAATAATGTGTTTTTTTAACATTTATAGCATTGTGTGTAGATGGTTTCATTTTACATTGTCATGCATTGTTCCCATTTTGTCTTACCTTATTAACATTCATATTTCATCAAGTTCACCTCTTTCTCATCTTTATTACCAGCTACTGTAAATGCTACTACTCCTACACCACCCACTGTCACCACTAACATGCCCGATACTAATAGAAACGATAAGCCAAACAATGGTAAGACATCCTGTGTTACATTTTTCCTTGTACTGTGTCTAAAGCAAATTTGTTGTATTTTAAGGTGTGTTTTTCCTACCATCATAATGTCAAGGGTCACGTCTCAGTTCTGTTCTCATTTACACTGAATAAATCAGGATTAAATCTCTGGACCATGAAAGAATGGTGTAAATGAGAACAGAACCAAACTCAGTGTTTAAGTGTTTATTTGTTTTGTTTACCTGGCTCTTCTGTGAAAGGGACTAACTTTGTGTCTCCATTGCATTTAATGATGCAAAGAACAAGGGAAGGGAGAGGGGTGTTTGGAAAGGGTCCAAAAAGAACTGTGCTGTTGCAGGGTTTCAAGGCTGCAGGTTGTCAGACATTGTGTAGCTCCTGCTTGTGCAGCCAGGGTGGTAGTAGGCTTGGATTGTCTGTTCCTCGCCGTTCCTCAGGCGCAGGAGCCAAGTGGAACCATTCCTATGGAGCAAAGCCACTTCCACTGAGTCAACAGAAATCTTTCCACTGACTTAAAGAAGAGCTGGATCGGACTTTACTAGGGAAAATGTTGACAGTATCAGATATCGTTTACTTTTCATTTAGGAAGATTAAGGGAAAAAATAAGGTAGTAAATGAACCTATTATTAGCACAGGAATTAAGCCAGGATTTCTTTTGAGGCTTTCTCAAATTCTGTGATATCACTGTCTCCTAAAGACTGAGCATCATTTTGTGAAGTGCTGCTAAAATATTTATTAGTTTGCTAAAGTTGGTTGTTAAACACAGAGGTAGATTTTGCCAACTTTCATCACAGGCTTAAATGTATATTTTTTTTTAAGATTTATTTTTTCAGTGTACTCCACAGAAACAAATTAGAATCTGGGCGGGGTTGGTAGTTTGGTTTTATGATGGGTGTTTTTTTTTGGTTGGGTGGTTTTTTTTTCCCCCAATCCATCAGTTGTTACTGTAGGATTTACAACTCTTGGAGTATTTTTTCTCTTGGCAGATATTTATTGTACACTGGCAATCAGGCGGTACAGTGCATAATGTGAAAGAATTTATCTGAATCCAGACTGTTTGGTTTTAATAAGCTGTAGAAGTAAGAAGAAAATATTGAACATGTCTTCCAAGTAGTGTTTGCTTCTTTTTGGTGGAGCCACTTACAAATGTTCACCATGAGCAGTTAACTCTGTTTTTTTTAATGACAGGATGAACTAAATCTTATTAATATTAGTATGAATAAAAAATAGACAAATAAGTCCTTTCTCTAGCTTTGAAAGTCCCAAGAAACAGTAGAAAGACTATGAAAATAAGCCAAGTTCATTTATGGTAGAAGCAAATTAAACTTTCACGCAGCTAACAGGCATCATTTTCCACTCTTGGTAAGTTGATTTTTAGACCAAGAACAGAGAGTTAAGTTACATATATTTTCTTTAATCCATTAACTATGTGGCTTGATACACACAGACCTGCAGGAATTCAGACTTCCTGCTACAGTTATCTTCAGAATGAAGAGAAATTCACCTGAATTTTCCCATTCACGACCACAGAGGCAGCAAGAATCTAAGATAGAAGGGATCAAAACAATAGGAATTATCTCAACCCCAATTATTTGGCCAGTGAAGCAAAGGCCCCTGCATTTCAGTAAAAATTCAGCAGATGATAATCCAGAGGGGAAAAACCCATACAGCTTGTTCCTTCCAACTTTGTCCACACCAGCTTCTTCTGAGGAGACCAGCAACAAAACCTTGTCTGCTTATACAGAAAACATCAACCTAGATTATACTGTAATGAATCCGTTGCCAAATGAAAATATTGTTAATTATTCTAGAAGTCCATTCCATAGTACTTCTGCTGCAGCAGATGCAGTCACAGAGCCTCCTGTGAATGCAGCAGTTCCTCTTCTTCACAGCAGAAATCCCAGTGCAGAGCTAGCAAGGACTTTGGCAAGTAGGCTCCATCTTTCTGACTCTGAGCCATCGTTCCACTCTCCTGTTAGCAGCAGCAGCAGCACTGCTTATGAACACAAAAAAGAAACTCTGTGGATTTCATCCTCCAACAGCGACACAAACAATTTCACGCATACAAGCAATGTCTTGGAGCCTGTGAGCTGGCAGAAAGAGCCTGTATTTCATCATCGTATCACCTCTGATATTCAAGAAGACAGACATCATTTCCTTTCTAGCTTGTCTGTACCACCTACAGATGAGAAGCCACCATTCCAAAAAAGTAGGTTAGATTTGCTAGACTCGACACCTGAAAATTTTTATCTGGAAATGATAGAAGGCAATGCTGACAGGAAAACATTTTCTACACTATCAGCAAAGAGTGAATTTCAGTTTAGAAAATCTGTGTACATTAAGGACCATCACTCAGGGGGCATTACCAATTTAACCTCTGTGGAGACTCTACGTGCAAAACCAACAAGTTTTTTTCAGAACATGAAAAAATCATACGCAAAATTTATGCATGACAGCCAGCTGACAAATTCAGTCCAAGGACACAGTGGAGAACTATTAACATTTTCATCATTTCTGGGAGAACCAGGCATGACAAGCTCAGCATTTAAGCATGTTGTAACAACCCTGCCTGTTTATCAACAGCTGTTGACTGACACATATTTGAAAAGTGACAGCATATTCATATCTAGTAGTAATTACTGGTCTCATTATTTACAGCATTCATTATACTTTCAAAATCCAAGTGAGACCCTCAGAAATGGAGCACTGGAGAACAATTTGGATGCATTTCATGGTAGTAATGAAAATGAGAAGTCAGTTTTTTCCATATTAGAGCCAGAGAACATGAATCCAGTTGCTGACTCCCGGGACTCAGATTACTTGGATTTTCCAACAAAATATGTAGATATATCTCCCTCTTTAAGAGCAAATTTCTGGACTGTTTCCCATCATTTGAAAGAAGCATCTCAAGTGTTTTCTGGGGAGCCATCAGGAAATTTCTGGCTCTCATTTAATAAACTGCTTTCTTCCCCAACAGAGAGATTGCTGTCCATTAGTTTATATGCTAAGTCTGACAGTATCTCTGAACAAACATCTGCTGTTAGATTTTTAGGTCACAGAGCTGAAGAAATTAATTTTTCTAGTCATGTATCAACTTTGGAAACACAAATCTTTAGTTCATTTATTCCAGGCATTTCAAAGAGAGTTTCAGAAAGTAATGGCCAGTCAATATCACAATTGCAGTCAACAATGAGCTTTGCAAACCTAACTGTGACTTCCAACAGTGAATTTTATTTTGATTTTCCTTTTCCTTCCCTGGAAGCACCTTCCATTCAATCCTCTGTATGGGCACGGATAAGCCCTTTTGATCAGGTATTTGAAAACTCTGCAGATAGTTTGCACATGCAAATTCAAACTGACATAGTAAGTGAACAAACTGACATGACTTTCCTAAACAATAGGCATCAGCCTGTTTCTGTCTTTCCAACACATTCAGGAACTCCTTTCTTGATCAGTACATCTGGGACTCGGGTTACTTGGAGAGTTAAGAGTTTGATAAGCAGTACAAGAACACACAAAACACAGCAGTCTCAAAGTCTTCTGGAGAACGATGCTATAACAAATACCACTGATAAACCAAGAAGTAAAGTTCAAAAAGATGCAGGTATTTTTTTAAAAAGCATCAGTTCAATGAGTTCTGACTTTTTTCCAGTGTCTTTGGAATTAAGGCAATTTCTTCATTCAGAGTCCAAATTTAGTGTAACTCCTAGCACCTATTCCACACCTCCACTCCCACAAAGTTTTCAGAATCATCTTGATACAATTTCTCCAAGCTTGCTCCCTCAGTGGGATGTAAAAGAGTTAAACTTGCCAACAACAAAAACACCAAGAAATTATCTAACTGTTTTAGGACAAAACTCCATTGAAAATCAAGTGGACAGTCCAAGATACTCTCTCTGGGCAGTAGAACAAGAAATCATTGACAATGATAAAGGCATAAGGGATTTTTCTGTTCTGACATCTACAAACATGCCTAGGCTTTCTGAATGGAATTCAGAAGGGGAAGTGTATGGACCCTTTAGCAGGAACAGAGAAGCAATATCTATCATTACCGCTAATGCCTTGGATTTTGAAAATGCTGATTATGGACATTTTGCAAATCTCTCTTCTGTTCTGGAGTCATCAATAACTGCAGTAATGAATGATGTGGTATCTTTGCCATCTTCATATAGCAGAGGATTTGATCAGCACAAAGAGACCATCTTGACAGGCACTCTGACAACAGCTGCAGCAGCCATCCATCACTCTCTCGTGCAGATCCAAGCATCACTTTCTTCTGTGACATACCATGAGTCATCAGTTTCAGCCCATGTTTATTCCTTGGCCAGTTTACCGTCGGGGACAAGCCAAAACAGCACCTCTCACCCACCACTGAAACAACTTATTAGCTCTGCTGCAGTCCTTTTGCCTTGTTTGTGTGACTTCTTCACTGGGCTGGGCTGCCTGTGTCAACCTGAGTTCCACTACAGTATGTCAAGCTGCTAAGTTAGACGTAGAAAAAACCCAAGATCCTCTTATCTGTTAGATATTCATTTGTAGACTAAATGTAGAAGTAGCTGTCTTTTGTCCTTTAGATGTAGGACCATTTAGCATATGTTTTGGAATAATAATATAAATACAGTAGAAGGGAATTTGTAGCATCTTAGTGATAGTAAATGTCATCAATGTGTGATTTCTCATATTTGTGTACTTCTCTAAGACAGCTCTCATGAGACTGCGAGGATAATATACTGGTTTCCATGTATTTTATATGATTTAATGACAATTTATTGTCTGGGCGTACATGAATGTTTTTTACTGACATGTTTTTGAGGATTTCACTTTCAAAAATAGAAGATTTTTCAAAACTAAGTGTTTGAATAATTTTCCTAACAGAATTTTTAAAAACACTTACATTTGATTGATAGTTATATTTTTGTAGTTGGTGGTAGGTGTAGGGAGCATTGTTTTCCAGGCTACTTTTTCCTTTTTTTTCAAATTTTCTTTGGCTACTTTTCACCAATTTTATACTCCTTTTTTTTTCTCTCATTCAGCATTTTGAGATGGGATTTCAACTGTTTAATTTGAAGAGGGATAAATAAGTTTTAGTTTTTACTATCTACTTTACAGTCTCCTGAGAGTATTTTAAAATGCAGATTATTTCTTGTTCTTTTTTTTTTTGCCTCATTAAAACATGCTTTGGGTCACCGTCTGGTGGAGATCTTGAAGCTATTGCCTAGCTTGTATGATTTTTAAAATACTTTGTATTCCTATATTAAGGTGATTTTGTCTCTATACATAATTATCTGAATAAGATTATAATTAGATATATGATTACATATGTGTTTTTGAGTATACAGTGCACACTTTCTGTATGTGTGTATCTGTATGGCCTGTATAAAAGGTACATTATAGATTTAAAATTGAATATGTGTTTATACAGAGATATATACATGCAAAGGACATCTAGGTCTTGCAAGTGTTTTCAATTTGCCCAAAGTCAAAATTTCTACTTCCAAATACTTAATTTTTAATCCTTTTTTCTTAAACTATCACAGTAATAACAAACTAAAGCACATTTTCAGATTAAACTATGCACCAAATTTGTGTGCCTCCTCAGGAGAGTTAAAAAGGACAGTAAATCAAAACAAAGTTCATTCTGCTCATACCAAAAATGTAATCATAGCTTACCAAATAAGGTGGCTAGTAAACCATCTTTAATGGTTCATTGTAAAGGATTTTTTTTACCAATCTTAATATCCATATAATTAATTCCATATTGTAAAGAAAGAACAATACTCCAACCATTTTATGAAGAGTACCTAATGCATGCACTCTTAAATTGGAAAATACTGACTTCAGACTTCTTTTTCCAGGTGCCTTTACTTCAAACTCTTGTACAGGAATTATCTATGAAATTGTAAAATTATGACATTTGCTCCACTTAGAATAAAAGGTCTTTTAGAGTCCAAAAGACAGAGCAGTTCCTTTCCAATCTGAGACAGAAAGGGATTTCTGTATAATTATTGTCACGTCCTGCCCTGTCCTATGCAGTGTCTCTGTAAGATTTACATAAGATTATATAAATGCATGTATCTCTGATCAAGACCCACAGCCTTGGGAACAGCCCAAAACCCCCCAAGCAATGCCACAAATGCTCATAAATGCAAGTGAATTGATCCAGAAGTTCTTAAACCTCCCCCACATCCTGGGAACTTTCACCAAGCTAGAGCTTACAGAATGTTTAGTAGCTTAATGAAAAAAAAATAGGCCTGTGGAAAGTACAGATTTTTAACACAGAGCATAACTATGAAATGAATTGATGTTATTTATTAGATGTGAAATCTTGTAATGCTGCCTACCCACTCATGAGCTTAAAGAGAATTTATATTTGCCCAGTGCCATTTCAAAACACTTTTCTGAATATAAAATTGCACCAAGCCAAGTG
Source organism: Passer domesticus (assembly GCF_036417665.1). Lineage (NCBI taxonomy): Eukaryota > Metazoa > Chordata > Aves > Passeriformes > Passeridae > Passer > Passer domesticus. The sequence continues at coordinate 62,449,798 of NC_087476.1, read as the reverse complement.
TTACACATTTTGTGACTGAAAGATGGTTTGTTCAGCTGCCAGTTTTGTAAAGCTAATATGGGTTCTTCTACTGTCTGGCCATTGCCAGGCCTCAGAGCAAGCCTGTACTTTGGAAACAAGAGCTCTATATCCCTTCTCACACCTAATTCTGTCCTCAGTTACCTTGCTACTTTTAATTGATGAGCTTTATTTGCTCTCACAATATTTAAACTCTAATCTGCAGTGGCTCAATTCTGGAACATATGACAATATTATAACAATATGCCTAGGAGGAGAACTTATCTGTGTTTTCATACTTTATTAATTTTAATAATTTTTAAAATTCCTGACAGTGTCATGATCTTGATTTTACACACCACATTAGAGGCATAGGCAAAATACTATTTAGATGTATGTTGTCTGTGAGTTTCCATGTCACATTTCAAGTGCCTCTGAAAATACAGAGGGGGAGGGAATTCTTGTCAAAACCAACAGGACTAGTGAGAACGGGTCCAAACCTGCAGGGCTTATTCATTTCAGAGTTGAAATGCCAGCAAGAGTGCGAGGTGACCTTGTATTTGGGGTTCAGCACAATTTTTATATGAATCATGAAGATAAAATCTCATTATTAAAAAGCTAAATTTTCTCAGTTTCTAACATTATAATGCTGTTTTCAATGGACAGGTGGGCTATTCTACAGGATATCTATAGTTGTCTCTAGTTCCAACCCCAACTCAGTGTCGAAAGTACATGATGTCGTTGCAGAATGGGTAAGTTAAGTTTTCTTTCCTGTGTGATTATATATATGAATCTGTCCCATCACTGTTATCAGCTGGGAAAAAAAAAAAAATATTAAAAAAAAAAAACCACCAACACAAAAAAAACAAAACACCTCTTCACATGTGTTTTCCAAATATCTTTCTTTTATTTATTTGTGCAGTAATAAATTCAGGTCTAGCTGGGGCTCTTCAGCACTATGGATAAAATTTGAAATGTCTGCACTATTCTAGCTAGCTTCCTAAGAGATGTAGATAGTAAGTGAGATTTTGAAAAGTATGGAGAAATCAGAATTATCCACAAAAGGAGGTACATGTCTGGGTTCAAACATCACTATACAGGACAAAAATTTTCTCCTCAAGTGCTAATGTGGTTTTGAAGCTACATTATGGCAGAAATCATAGAAACACCTGGCAGTGTTTATTTGTGTGAAGCAATAAACTTTTCCAATTTATCCTTATATTCTTTACTTCAAAAGGTTTCTGCCATAGGTCAGCTGCTGAGGTTTCTAGTAGTCCCTGGTTTTTCAACCCATTTTAGCAGACATAAGCTTGTCTCTGGGTGAGGGATTTTTGAAGTTCTTGCCTCTAGAAGTGTTCTTGTCTGAATAAAAATGTTCTCTGTCCTTTTTGACAGTTCATATAGTCCCACTCACACAATTTGTAAAACCTTTATACCAACTACTTATGTGAATATATGATATGATGAAATATAACAACTATTCTGCCTTTTTTTTTCCATTTAAAAAACCTGGAGATTTTAGCTATCAAAATCTAAGGAATCCATAAACCAGAATATATGTATAGTAATCTACAAAACAGAATTTCAGTCATGCACACCTGCCACGGCTGTTCCCTTAGCAGCAGTACCCAGGCAAAGTACATAGGTGCCTTAGCCAAAGAAACTAGAAAGGTGTAAGGGTATACAAAGGTATCTCTTGGAGGAAAACTGAGCAGCTGTTGAACACTCAGAATAAAGAGCACAAAGTTCTGAAAAGAAGATCATCCTAAGTTTGAAGACTTTCTGGTGAAAATTTAGCCAATAGCTTTTTCAGTAAAACTATTCCGTTCAAAGTGTATCTGAGGATTTAAGATGTGGAAAAGAGGGAGAGAAGGAAAAGGTCAGGATCCTGTGCACTCACCTATTCACTCTGTCATGACCTTATAGAGATTTCTTTCTGTCCGCAAAAAAGCCACACCTCTCACTACCAGTACAACAATCACCTCACTGAAAAGTGAGTGTTCTCTTTGCTTTGCAAAACTGAAGGGGATTTCTCAAGGGGCAGAAGGGTGAAATTCTAACACAGCTTTAAGCAACAGAGCCCCATTAACATCTCGCCATTCATGTGATCAATGTCTTCCTGTTTTTCAGCTGAACCGTACTTTCCAGAACTGGAATTACACTGTGTATGTTGTCAATATCAGGTAAATTAAGGAGGAAGATATTTATGCTGTATTCCTTTGGAGAATTAATACACCCTAATTAGTGTGTGTTTCTTTCATAGCATCCACCCTGCCTCCATAAAAGAGGGAACAAGACAAAAAAGAAGTATTAAAAGGTAATATTTTGAAAGACATTTTCTCAATAGAGGCAACATCTGTTATTGCAAGTGGCTTTACAACAGGCTTTACTGTCTGTTCTTGGATTTGTTGCCTGTTATTTGGCTGCTGGCAATCTCAGTGTTCTCTGAATGTTCTTAGAAACCTAATCCTGTTTATCATGTTTGTTTTGCGCTTTAAACCCAAACAGATAATTTGTTCAGAACTCAGGTTTCATCTGTCACAAAACTGAATAGATACAGGATATTTAAGTTGTACAACACACCCAGCTTTCTTTAGCAGCAAGCTTTGGTACACTGGTATCTGTGCACTGTGTCTGCATTTGTTCTTTTGAACCAGACACTCTTGAGTTAATAGACATCTTACTAGATGGAAAACACTGAAAAATCATGCTAGAATTGAAAGCTAAACGAGTGTGAGTTAAACTATTTACCATATGCTCTCATTTCCTGACTACTGCTGGGCTTGGAGGCGCTGGAGTTGGAACGACCTCAAAGGCAGCCAGGGAAAGTTAGACGGGTCAACCCCCTGAAAATCTGGCCTCCATGGGCTTCTTTGAAAGCAGCAAGCTGATTTCTGAGGGATGTCTGGAGAGGGAGGGAATCAGGACCAAATTAAGGAGAGGAAACCAAAACATAATTAGTCTTCTGAGGATGGGGCAATAAGTGGGTATGGGATGTATCTGTTTGCAGTGTAGAAAAAAGTCCTGTTAAGAATTTTAACTACTGACTCTTAAGAACTGCCATGATAATGGGAGTAAACTCGGGCCTTTTAATATCAGAGCCCAATATTCCCAATTTACCATCAGGAAGTAGTTAGTGGTGCTTCTAGTTTTCAAGAGTTTGCCTAGACATGAAAAGATCTGTAGAAAGGTACTATCTCCTTCCCACACAGCCGCAGCAGAAAGACAGCTTTTATTGGCAAAACCTTTTAACTGGTACACTGTAAGCCCAGTCTCTGAATGGACTATTTTGCTGCTTGACCTACATTTACAGTAGGGTGTAGTGATGTGGGTAGGATTTTTTTTCACACTTCCAAATGATATGGTTACGCCAGCAAGGCCTTTCAAGTGGAGACCACACCTTGGGTCTTGCCAACAATCCAAGACTGCTGAGGAATGTAAAGCTTTCCCCATCCTTATTCCTGTATCTTTTTATGAGTCCAGCAGCTGAGCTGTACACCTGATTTCTTCTTGTCTCACCTTCCCACCATCCCGACTTCTGTTTTCTTTTCTTCTCACTAGTCTACTCAAAAAAAAAGGCTGAAGAGGTAGAAACTATTTTAGCCATTTCCCTTCCCTTCCCTTCCCTTCCCTTCCCTTCCCTTCCCTTCCCTTCCCTTCCCTTCCCTTCCCTTCCCTTCCCTTCCCTTCCCTTCCCTTCCCTTCCCTTCCCTTCCCTTCCCTTCCCTTCCCTTCCCTTCCCTTCCCTTCCCTTCCCTTCCCTTCCCTTCCCTTCCCTTCCCTTCCCTTCCCTTCCCTTCCCTTCCCTTCCCTTCCCTTTCCCTCCCTTTTTGACATACAGTGAATATGCCACTAAATTACTTCTCATAATGTACTACTCTTATGGGGAGGTAACCCCATCTCTATTTCTTTTGCTCATTATATGTAATTTCAGAGGCAATGGAATTACATATTCATAATATGCCATTTTTCAAGGAAAGCCTCATCTAATGAGAAACTCTAGTGCACTTTGTGTCAAGGTCAAATGGCATTTTTTCATCATTCTGAATAATTTAGTGTAAATGCTGGCCATGTCACACCAAATTTTAAAGTTCTCCAAATAATCAGGAGTGTCATGCTGTGAATGTTCTCTTAAGAAAACAAAAGAAAACAAAACAAAACAAAAAAAAAAGAAACCAAAAAAACAACAAAACAAAACAAAAAGACAAGTCAGGATCCTGCTCAACCAAGAAATCCAGATGGGATAAAGCAAGGACAATTAAAAATTAGTCAGCTACATGATACATGATTAAGAAAAATTATGCTTTTTACACACTGTGTACGTACATACACATATATAGAAATATTTATACACATAATTTTCTGCCTTTTTCATATAGCTTACATGTCTTGAGTACATTTTCATGCACCATTTACCTCTTACAGAAGAAACATTTGAAAAAAATTGCTTGAAGCATCTTTAGGTCTTCTATGTATATATCTATGATTGTACATCCTTCCTTTCTGAAACCAAAAAAAGGATCAACTTCCCAGTAGTCTTCAGTGTTCCTGGGTTTAGTCACCAGTTCACCAGTTCCTTACTTCTTTGAGGCTCACACATCTGTTTCTGAATTTTGTGAGGAAGAAATCTGTTGGGTTTTTGAAGATCCATAAAGTAAACCTTTTTTCCTACTGCTTTCAGATAATTGTCAAGATTCTTTGGATTTTTCCTGGATAGAATTCTTAGGAGATCTTACAAGATGCTAGAGTAACACTTGAGAGTATAGAAGATCAGCAGTTTAGAGGGTAGAAATTCTAAATACCTGATGGAAGTACTGGTAATTCCTGACTGCCTCGGTGATTCACTGTAATGTTATGGCTGAATTATTGAATATAACTTGCTCACGGTGTGATTTCATGCAGTTACTATTAATTTAATATTCCTATAAATTATTTCTGTGGAAAGTTGCCCAAATATTTCCTTATTTCTTCGTTTTGGACAGTCGAGGATAAGTGTGTTGCAGTCTTAGACATTCTACTCTTTCCCTTAGTTTTTAAGTACTTCTTGTTCTATTTACCTTTATGTTCATCTAAACAAAAATTCACTCCACAGTTAAAATTTAAGATCTAACACAGAAGTATTATGGCCTTAACTTTATCTTTTACAGAAGTGAACATATTAGTCTTTACTCTTAACTCACTAAGCCTTATTTCTCTTTTCTGAATTTTCTACAAGATCATAGCCTTCTTTCTTCCAAGACAGTATAATAATTCTTAAAATTGTTCTTTGAGAAGGTTTTTCCTCTCTTTACATGAATTCATATTCTTGTAATTCAGATCACATACTTTTTGCATTCCTTTTGGATTAGTATTTTATACAGCAGTGTAAAAAAACCCCAAAACCAACAAAACAGCATCCCCAAGCCTGTTCTATGCATTTTGCTTTGCTCCACCCTTATTTACCACACTGCCTCCTCATCAAGGAACTTGAGCTGTCACTCTCCCCACCTAGTCTTCTTGCATGGGAAAGAGGAAGAATCATTAGAGAGAATGATTCCGAGAAGAAATAGTAGCTGGAAGTGGGAGGTAGGAAGCTGGCTTTTTTTTGTCACATTAAAAATAGGTGTTTTCCAAAAAAATACTTTAAACTACTGCATTCTGGAGAAGAGCAAAACAAAACAAAATTATTGAAGTGGATTGTTGCTTTTTCATTGCTGTGTTGTATGAGCTGCAGAAATCCAAAGTACACCGTGTTTGCTAGGCGTTTATGTACCCAGTGATGAGGGACAGAGTGCCAAGTCCAAAAGTGCATATTACTATCAGCACCTCTAATACTGTGACATCTCTGGATGACAGCAGTATGTATCAAGCTAATGCTTTGGTAGATTATTAACTACTTTAATAGACAGAGTCTTATAAAAGCTATATTTGACTTTATGTCAGTGTTCAATTTTTCCCCTGGTTGTACTGTTTCTGCCTCTTAATGGAAGGGCAGCTGTTCAAAATAGACAGGAGTTCAGCATGAGCTATGGATGCAGCTATTTCTTTGTCCCCATTATTTTTGCACAAACCTTTGAAAATGAAACCAATTTGTGGATTGTATCCAAGTGAACAAATTTTGTAGATAAGCTGTAAATGTGTTTGTTTCTTTCATTAATTCTTTTCCTTTTATCACTCTGCATCTTTGTCAAAACTTCCTGTGACTGCTGCTGCTGCTTTTCTCAGAAAAGTACTGATCCTAGGTTTTGTCAGATGACTGCATAGGGCTGCCTCACAGTAGGGGAATTGGTCTTTAATAAAGAGTTCAGCTCCCTTGCTTCTCCTTTCTTCTCTTGTTTTGCAAGCAATTTTGAGAAATCAGACCCTAATTAATTTAAGATTTTTTCTCCATTTAACGTACAGTAAGTTTATGCTTGTTCCAACTTCCACTGCTTGATTGTCATAATTTTGGACTATTTTCAGTGTTGGGTTGCTCCTTCTATGGGAAACTATATCAATGTTAGTACTGTTAAACATCTCATCCAAATTAAAAACCACAGTGGTAGCCATCTGTGTAAAAACTATTAAATCTAAATAGAAATCCCTTGTCTTGGAAATGAAAATACAGAGGAAAGCAGTAAATCAGAGCTACCCATGCCTAGTCCTGCTCTTTTGAAGTCTGTGGGAGTTTTACCACCCATGTTAGTGAGGCATATTCAGGCTCCTGCATGCTGTGTTCTTGGGTGTTGTTTTGCTTAATGGAAAGTGTAATGCACTTGGATAAAATGTTAATTAGATTGTGTAATAGTTTTAGACAAGAGTTATCAGCACTAGAACAGCATAATTTTGGTTTTCTAGTCCTAAGTATTGGGCTTTTTACATTCTTTGTAGATTACTTCAAATTATTTTTTATGAAATAACTTTGCTATTCTTGTTATAAATTAACATATCTGTGATGTCTGTTCATATTTCAAAAGTTTTCTGGGTTTCTACCGGTGAGATTGTATGAAGGGTTTGGACCTGGCCCACCTCTACTCCACACAACTTTAACTTCACTGTAACTGAAGGTAGTAAGGGGCAGCCTTTACTCGGGCTGAGAAATATTTTAAAATGCTGCATAACATGTACATTATATGTAATATTTCTGTTTGAAAAACCAACCAAAAAACAACCAAGTGAAAATCCTCAGGTTTCTCCATAGTGCCCTGCTGGCATCTTGTGTCCATGACCTGTGAAGAAAGCCTTCATCACAGATTCTAGAATTTGGGATTTACTCTTGAGTGACTGAAGGATGATCCTTTCTTAGTCTCCTGTTGAAGGTTCCTGCCCTTTTCCAGCTTCCAATGACTTCTTTTGTCTTTCCGCTGACTTTTACTAGATTTAGTGAAGATCTGACATTGTTAGATGCCATTTTTAGAAAAGCAGTGTATAGGGAATGGGGGTTTTCTTCATTGTTCCAGAACATAGTGCAAGTGTAACCAAAAACTCATTTCAGCAAAGACCAGCTGTTCCCTGTGAGGGATTCCAGTCCTTTCTGGTTTGACTCTGCAACATTCTCTAGTAATGAATAGACTTCATACCAAATTAGCACATAAGTGCTTTCTGTTGAAAAGCCGTAGCTGATTGTATTCCCACACCAGATCTGCAATGAGGAGCAAGACCCAGAGACACAAGCCAAGGCATGAGGCGTGACCAGGGTGCTTGCAAAATTGTTCTGCTACAATGGTCATTAACTTAAAAGGAAGGCTTAGGATGCTTTTATTTTTAGTAGTCCGAAAAGTAGCTGCAATTTTTAGCTTTGTGTCATGAAGTCTCAGATTTTTTATTCTAACTATAACATCACCTTTTCCAGGGAAAGGAAACTCTTCATCCTTGACATTTCTTTGAATGTGTCTGTTATGTCAAGTCTTTTTTTTTTTTAATATTTTGCTCTCAGTTTTGAACACTTTAATGTATTGCAGTCAAAATCACCTCAAGTAAAAGATTATTCACAACTCAGATGCTTCTGTGAAATGCTTTTAGTTTTCCTCTGCTTTCAAACTTATTTCTGTCTTACTCTGTGAGTTTTCTAACATTTGGTCTGCTCTTCGTATTGCATCTTCACTGAGTGACTTATGGAACAGTCAGCTCTCTTTTGTCTGTCCAGTTAATGCGAAGTAGTTAAAACTTCACAAGTGACTCTGGGACTTTTCCTACCTGTGTGGCCAGTCTTCAGTTATAGCTATCCATCACCACTTATCTTCAGAGACAACATAAACGTGAGATTAGTAAAGAATTTAATGCTGACATTTGAAAACTATTTAAAATATGCCAGGGTAGTCAGCACTGAAATTCCCAGGACTTTTAGTGAAAATTTAGATTCCGCAAGTATTTAGGTTCTTTAAAAATAGTTCTTTATATTCTTTAAATCAAGTTATATTAACTCTGAAGGAAATGAATAGTGATGAGTGAAACAGTCTGACAACAACAGTAATTCAGTATTAGTTCAGCCTGTCTAGTACAGCAGAAAGGAGAAATGTGCATTGCTAATTATCAGCTGCATCTCTCCAGGTGCAAGGCAGCGTGTGCTGCAGGGTTCCCGTGGTTTGTTAATCCTTCCTCCGGGCTCCTCGCAGGGCGCAGCAGCGCGACCACAGCCCATGTGTAGGCACACTGTCCTGGAATAGCTCTGAGTCACGCTGCCGGAGAAGAAAGCTGGCTTTGTGGTCCGGGCCATGGCAGCACAGGCTCCACCACCGCCTCCTGAGCCTCTGATGAGGATGCAGCTTTGTAAATTCCTCGCTCTGAGCCAGCTTAGCTAAACAGACCAGGACAAAGTGGGATAGGCACTGGTCTTCCCAAGCTTTCCTGCTTGCTCCAGCTGTCACCATTTCAGTCAAAGAAAAGAGAAACATACTAATCCCTGTTGTGTTTACCTATACCACTGTCCATTTTTTTTTAATTATATTGATGGCAGTAATGCTGGCAGTACAAGTTACTATGGATTATGTGGACTTTGTAATTGATTACTGCTGTGAGAATCTATCTGTCTTATATGTCACACAATAAAAGATTTGAAGTTGGGTGTAGCAAATCCAGTGACACCAGTAGAGCATGGCAGTGTTTCCATTTATTTGAGTGCAGGCCTACTGTTTCCCAAATTGAGAATTTGCTCTTCACCATTATAATGTTTTCTTTCTGGGATCTCAGTGTGACAAAAGTGGAAGGAAGCACTGAACTTCATATTGCGTCAGCTGTCAAGTTAAAAGGTATTTATTTAGTCTGGGAAGCTAGCATGAGTCATTCTGAAAAGTTTGTGGAAATTGTTTTCATCATATTATGGAGTAGGCTTTTATTATACAGTATACATGACTTGTGCTTTAAGAGTTTCTCAGAAAACAACAGATTGGTTTAAGGGATTCTTTTTGCCAGTGCTTCATAATCAATACTTCTCTCTGTAATTTTTCCGTATAACTGCAACCAGTTCTACCTCATCTATCACTATTCCTTTTATTTTGTTGACATTGTCCTTCCTCACAGGTATGGATACTAAATATCATTTTGGTTAGTTGGGAATCCTGAAACAGGCAGCTAAGCAGTAGCAGTGACTGTTCAGAATGTCTGTTCTGCAGCCAGAGTGCTGAGGTAGGGAGTGGCATCAGTATATTAAGTTTTCCTCTTCTGAAGTAAAGGGAATAGATGAATGAAGCCAGAATCTTTTAGGAAAGATGGTTAAATGCCAGGAGACTCTGGGGCTGAAGTACTGGAGGGCTGAAGGAATTGGCAATCCCGTAGGCAATTTCCATACTTCTTCTAAAAATAAATGCCGTAATAAATTTGTGCTTGTAACATATCTGAGGTATACAGAAAAAGCCTGCTAATGCATATCCACCCTAGTGAGGCTATTTGCCATATACATGTTAAACACCCCACAGAGACCAAAGGAATGTTAGGAAGAACTCAGTATCTCTGGGAGCAGGGAAGGAGAGACCTGGCCTGAGATAGCTGGAATTTCTCTGCTAAAATACGTCCACTGGGAAAGGAGAAAGCCAAGCCTGCAGGTGGTCACATTTTTATCTTTTTTCTCCAGCAACATGTTACCAGTAAAACAGTGAATATGTCAAGAAAATTAAACACATCTGGAAAGTGCAGTTCTGAGCTGTCATCATGGGGATGTCTTTCTGAAAGATTTTCTTAGTTGAAGTCCTGGTCTGTCTAGGAAGGAGTACCTGAAAACCCTACTGGCCCTCTTCAATACCCCTACAGATTTTTTTCTACTATTCTTCCTGTAGCCCACAAGCCCCTTTACCTCACTGTTGCTTTTTTGCATGGGGGGTCACAGGTGAAAGCACCCCTGATGGGTGTGTGCCCTGCTCCCTCTATGTGTGCTGGCAGTGCCACTGCTCCCCAGGCTGCCAGGAACAGCTCACACACTCCAAAGGTCTGTCTTTATTCAGGCTGATGGGTATCCAAGGGCAAGGCTAAGATGAAGACAGCTCAAAGCATGTTTGCTTTTTTCTTTTTTCCACATTTTGGCTTCCCCGGACATCCAATGTTCCATGCTTTAGCAGCTTACCTCCTACTAACCATAGCCAAGTAATGCTCTTGGGTACCAACATATTCCCATTTCCAGCATTTCCTTTTGTCCCAGGAGGAAATTTCTGTGCCTTTCACTCTGGGCTTATTTCCTGTGTCCTGCTAGAATCGGTTTGCTGTTCATGATTTCCCTTCCAGAAAAGCTATGTTTTTGGACAAGGGTGGGGACTGTTTTATTTTGTTCACAGGAAAGAGGCTTGGGCACTTTGAAATACTTCTGATGTCCAAGAAAGTAGCAGTGGGCTGCAATACAGAACAGCTATTAGTGCTCAACCTTAGATTAGTCATCTGAGGAACTCGACTTTCCTAATTATGACTAAAAGCTTCAGAAATATGTAAGGGTGTTTTTCACTCCATAAAAAAAAAAAAAAGAGATTTAAATGTTAGGTATATGTTCTTTGTTAATCTCCTAGTCTTTCTCTGTAGTCAGTGTAGAGGTGGATCCTCTGGAGGATGACTCGTCCCACCCTGACAAGTTTTGTGAGGTGGGATGAATCAGCTCTTAAGTTCCTAAACCATCAGCAACCAGATGTTTAAAGTTAATTAGGGCCCATTTAGAACTCACAACTTTATGGTTTCATCTTCTGAACTCTTCTGAAAATATTTTTTAGCTCTTTTGATGAGATGCTTTTTAAAGGTAACTAGAAGATGAAATTTCCCAGCCATATTTTCTTGTCATGGCCCTATATATACAAAAATATTCATTTACAGATAATGAGCAGCACAGTTTTGGTGACACTGTTCCATACTCAGAAAACCAGAGTTTCTCAGATATTTTTATTTCCACCCATTTGGCCTCTGCTCTCCTGACTGAAAGACTTGGATAATTTTCTTTGCAGTTTTAGTGCTTTGGCTCTCCTGGTTTATAATTCTACCAACAACATCAATTTAGAAGAGGAAGACATCCGACAGAAGCTCATAAGTAATAATCGAACCATGGAAGAGGGATATCAACTTCATACTGTGGATGTTGATCCAGTGGGTAAGTAGTGTTGAGCTTTGTTACACAACCTTTTTTTTTTTCGCTTGTTCATAAACAAGTGTCTTCTGTGTTAAAATAATCACACATTTCCAAACAGTATGATGGCTTCAGATTTTAAGTTGTCCCTATAAACCGAGTCGTTCCAAAGAGCCATGCTCAAAATACCTTTTAATACAAACAAAGTTGTCCAAATTGCTTTAGTCAGTGTTTTGCTGTCTGGTTGAAAGACACTTGGAGGGTACCTGACAGCTCCTCTGGTAGTTTGAGGTTAAAAAGTATGCTTCATAGCAGAGCTAAAATGAGACACACTGGACCTCATTTTAGCAGAGCTAAAATGAGACACAAGGCCCCTTATCCCCACTTCTCAGTGGTGTTTGTGTTTCTGACAACAGTTGCCCTTAATCAATCTTCTTTTAGCTCTCATCTCTTCCAATTCAGCTTCTACCAAAGATTGCCCTTCCTTTGGAAGGGAGGAGGTGGAGGCTGATGGATGCAGCGTGGACATTCAAGTCCTACCTTTGAGCAGCAGCAGCATGGATGATCCCCTGTTGTACACCCCTCTATTGCCACTCTATTGCAAACAACGAAGCATTTCATTTTAAGACAATTTTGTGCTGTAGGCTGGTTGATGAGCTGAGGACAACATATGGAAGATGATTAGGTGAAGAAATTTATTGTTAACACTGATATACTCATTTTTACAGAAAAATGTTTAGCTGAAGAAAACCCTCCAAACTATTTTTGGCCAGATACCAGGCCTACTGTGACCAACTTCACATTTTGCCACGGGAGCTCAGTTCAGACTGCATCAAGAACCTGGTAGGTGTTCAAATATCTGAGAAGCTGAGTTGCTTCTGATGCAACTTTCTGGTTACATATAGTCATTATTTAGTTATATATAATGGTTGCCATTGACTGGTATTGTGTTTCAGAAAGACTTTTTCTATACCATGAGAGATTAGGTTGGTGCAGTAATAGTTTCTATTTCATTGATAAGAAAAAACTCATCTACCACTTCTGTAGTGCATATTGCATCCCACAATTAATACATGTTCAACATGACTATAAAAATAAAATCTTCTTACAGAATGAAACTGTTTTATTCAAGTCATAGAATCATAGAATGTGTTTGGCTTGGAAGGGAGCCTAAAGATCATCTAGTTCCAAACCCCCTGTGATGGGCAAGGACACTTCCCCTTAGACCAAGTTGGTCAGAGCCCCATCCATCGTGTCCTGGAACACTTCCAAGGATGTGGCTTCCACAACCTCTCTGGTCAACCTCTGAACCTCTGCCAGTGCCTCATTACTCTCAAAGTAAAAAAAATTCTTTCTAATATCTAACTGAAACCTAATCTCTTACAGTTCAAAACCATTTGCCATTGTCCCATCACTACATGCTCTTGTGAAAAGTCCCTGTCCAGACCTCTTGCAGCCCCCTTTAGGTGCTGGAAACTCCCTAGAGCTTTCTCTTCTCTAGGATGAACAACCCCAACTCTCTCAGCTTCTTTACAGGAGAGGTGCTCCAGCCCTCTGATAATTTTTGTGGACCTTCTTTAGACTTGCTCCAACAAGTCCACATTTTTCTTATCTTGCAGACCCCAGAGCTGGATGCCGCTGGATACAACCAGGATGTGGTTGACTTTCTGGGCTGCATTTTCCACCAGCATCCCTGAGTCCTTCTCTTTAGGGCTGCTTTCAATCTTTTCTCCTCCCAAGCCTCTATTTGTGCTTGAGATTGTCCTGACCCGCATGCAGGACCTTGCACTTTGCTGTGATCTTTATTTTACTGTACCCAGAGCTTCACATTTGCTACCACTCCACCACTTCTATCTGACTTATGTAAGAATTAGAATAAAATTCTATGAAGATGAGATGTGTATTTGGTTTAATCCAAAACACCTTGTCTCATTAGGGGAAAAGTAAAAGAAATTGTGAAACAAATATTTTGCCAGTAATTATTTAGTCATAATTGGAGGTGGGGATAATCTTATGCTTAAAGATTTGAACTTTTTAAGGTTTAAGAAATTTTCCCTAATGTAAGGGGTTTTTTGCAAACATCTACAAAAGACTTTGACTCTGTATGTCCATTTCCCATTTGTAAAATGGGAATATTATTACTTCTGTTTATATATTACCAAAACATTATGGCTTTGATCTCCTTTGAGTGCCTTAAACATGGTTGTGATGATGCAATATTAATTAATTTCTTCAGTATTTAGGATGATTGCTATTAAGTGCAATATATTAGTCCTATCCACCCACATTGCATCTGGAACATGTTCTGAGAAGACCAGATCTCTTACTTTTTCCAAATAGTATGGTAACATGGATATGAATCAGCTTTGAGTTTCGGTGCCAAACAGGAAAGCAACCCGCATTATACTTAAATAACTCACTTCCTCAGCCTCCTAATCTTGTACAAGAACTGATTCTGACTGACCAACTTTTGTTGTAGAGTGAGTAGTGCAGAAATCAAATTGTTTTTATGTCACAGCCTCAGAATCATTAAAAATTAAGGTTTCTGGCCTTTGCTGTCCAAGTATTGCTTATTTGTAGTCTACAAATGACTGTGTACACCACTTCTCATTTAAAAAAAATATAAAATTCTGTGTTCTGCCCTGTGCTGTGCCTTCCTTGCCTCTGCCTCCACTAGCTTTTGCCAATATGGAGCACTGGTGGGATTTGTTTGGAGGGAAGAGGAAGTTCTTCTAAAAGTCTCTTCTAGTAATCTGCATTCCACAGTAGGTGATTACATGTGCTGTTACAATAAATGTATCAGCTGAGGAATAATGTTATTTTATCATGTGCTGAGTAAAAGGATAAATTTTTCCTGTTTACCATTCTTCCTTTTTCCATGCTGTGACAGCACGATTGTCTTTAAAGAAAACTGAGGCAAAAGTGTGTTTAATTTTGGAGCATTTTTACAGGATGACAAATATGATTAAGAGATTGGAGCATCTCTCTTATGAGGAAAGGCTGAGGGAGCTGGGCCTGTTCAGCCTGGAGAAGAGATGACTGAGGGGACCTCATCAATGTCTATGAGTATCTGCAGGGAGGGTGCCAAGAGGTCCAGGCTCTGTTCAGAGGTGCCAGGCAGTAGGACAAGGGGCAGTGAGCAGAAACTGATGCACAGGAAGTTCCACCTGAATGTGAGGAAGATCTTATTTACTGTGTGGGTTACCAAGCACCAGAATAGATTGCCCAGAGAGGGTGTGGACTCTCCCTCACTGGAGTTACTCAGGAACTCTCTGGACAATGCTGTGCCATGTGCTCTGGGATGACTCTGCTTGAGCTGGGCGGTTGGACCAGATGCCCACTGTGGTCCCTTCCAACCTGACACATCCTGTGATTCTGTATTTTGCTATGGCAAGGCTTTAAAAATAACAAAAAAGGAATCTTTATTTCTGCCCCTAACTTTGGACCTGGATCCAACCGTTCCTAACCCTAGTTTTCATTGGTGGAATAAATTTATACCTTCACATGGCTCCTGTGCATGTTCTCATGAGAGGCAGTATGTCTTGCTATTGGCTAGATCAAAGCCATTTATGTCAAGGAGAAATTATAGAAACAGCATATGACTAGGCCATAATAGTGGCATAATGTTTTTTGTCAATATTTGGGTCTTCCCTGAAATACAAGGACAGAATTGCTGCTGAAAAACTGGGGTTCCTCTCAGCACTATCATTTAATCAATCATCTATTTTCTCTGTCAAGTATATATATTGTGTTTCAATAGGGGCCATGTTGCTACAAATATTGGGAGTTGAGAAAAGTGTACCCGTGTGAAACCTACATAAGAATTATGAAATAATTATGTAATTTTGTTGTGATATTTCATGTGAATTTTCTCATTTTCCCTCTTTAGCTATTTGGGTCTGCAGAATTATACGTCATACTGGGGTCAACCTGATCTTAGAAATTGCACAGGTGGGTATATTAGTGTTGGTCTTTGGAAAAATACATTTTCTCTTTATGCTAAGTTGTTTAAAAATCTTTCTAAAAAAAGCAGTGCAAAGTAAATAATTAAACTCTGGATAAGTGCACCCAAGTTCAATTCAGCTCACCCTTTTAGAGCTCTGGAAACCAATTACCAAATTAAATCAAACTCTTCAGGCTATTTAATCAAGAGTAAAAGAAGGTGGTATCTTACCTCTATTTGATATTCAAGTTAAGACAAAATATTTTTAAATATTTTGAATGCCTCCAGGGGAAAGGCTCCTGCTCTCTTCACTGGAATTACAATCAGATATTTTCAGATTTAGTCTCTGTTTCTAAAATACCCTTTTATGTAATTTTGGCCATGAAAGAGTAATAAAATAACAGGACAACAATGTTATGGTCCCTTTTTTAGTGCCAAAGCTAGTGAAGAGAACAGTCGTATATATAATATGCAGAGCCCTTGTTCTGAATTGCTGTCTTGGAGAAGCCTCTTTTGGTGTCCTAGGGAGCCTGGCTATCTAACTCAGTCAACTGAGTACTTGCAGTCAGATTATATGAAAAACATCATGTCATGTAAAATGAACACACCACAGTAAATATATCAGAAAAATGCATTATAAGAAACAACCCACAGCCAGCTACAAGCTAAAGAAAGCTGATCTTTCAAAATCTTATTTACAAATTCCATTAAATCTCAAATATTTTGATATTGTTAAAGTTTAGTGTTTATATTAGTTTTCTGTCCAGGTGGCATTGAAATTACAGTTTAACATGTTTTGCCATTGGACATGCTATCAAACTTCCCTTATCAGGAAGATTCTTGTCATGAAATTTGCTTGTGTGTTGTGTTTGCCAGGCCTCTGACAGGTAGGAGTACCATCCTACTGAAGCATTTGCAAGAGGGTCAGGCTTTCTTCAGAAAGCTTAAAAGAGTGAGCACTTTTTCAGTAATAGAGACATTGGATGCATTTGTTTCGCATCAAGAGTGAAAATTTTCCCAGTGAAAAAGAAAGGATAGCATGAGGAGGAAAAAGAAGAGATACTATTCATTGTATTCTTCTCTTTTTCTTTCAATCACCCCTTTCTATAATAGTTCTGATTTACAACTCAAATCAAAACAAAGAAAAGAAAGACACAGCCAATGAGGATAGTATACAATCAGCAGGTCCTATATACTTTTTTAAAAAATTATCAGTTTGACAAAATGATGAAATCCTATGTTCATTACATATACCATAGGATATTCATACATATACCCTAGTTTTCAACAGTGATGATAAAAATTTGTACTTCTTTACTATTTCAGGACTGTAATGCATTCTTTTCTCTTTTTGCTTGATTCTGTTTGCTCACAGAAAATGCAGCAGATATTGCCAATCAGCTTCTGAATCTCACTGGTGAGGGGCAGCAGCTGACCTCAGACAAAGTAAATGATGTTGTGCAGAAGCTCAAAAAAATTGTGAACGATGAAGAAATCGATGAATCTCTGGGTTCTACTGTGGTGACAATTTTTTCCAATATTCTAGCCAGTTCAGACAGTGTATTGGCAGCCTCATCTTCAGAGTAAGTATTTCTGCATTTGAGAAAAGCTTTTGAGAGCAACCTGCAAGACTGTAAGGATTCATTCTTCCATGTATAGACAAACCAGAAAATCAAAGTTTTCTGACTTCCATCAAAAACAATTTTCCAAAACAGATACACAAATATTTCTTCTTTTAGTGTGCATGGCAAAGTATTTGGATGGAAATAAAACCTTCTGATACATGACACAGCATAGATATAAGTATTGTTGGAAAATTATTTCAGGACCAATGATAAATAGTCACACAGTTTCTGTCAGTCAAAAGCTTTTGTTTTCAAGAGACAAGCATAAATTTACAGTCCAACAGTCTCCTTGTGAATGCACAGGTGGGTGATACAAACACAGTAACACATCTTGTTATGTGAGGAGCATGCAGAGCATAGGTGGGGTTTTTTTCTGTATTCAAATATCAGAGAAATTTCTTTTTCTGTTTTTAGAGCTCTAAAAACTATTGATGCCTTGGCTTTAAAGATCCATTTTGCTGGACCATCCATGAGTATTTCAACACGAAATCTTGCACTTGGAGTGTCTTCTATAAATTCAACTTCATTCAAAGGTGGTACTTTCAGCGTCAGTCCACAGAATAATGCATCTGATTTCCAGGTACAAAACAAGCAGCTGTATTTGAACATGAAATGTGCCTGTTGTTCCAAGTGTGTTTATTGTGGTTCCTATAAATCCACTTACAACTCCCACTTCTCCCCCTACTTTCTATTTCCTTTTTCCTACAATCATCCAAACAGATAACAGATTAATGTAGTATTTCCTTGAGTGACAGGAAACACAGATAAACTCACATTCCATGCAGATAAAAAGTAATTTTACTTATAAATCCACAACACACTTGACCTTTTTTTTTTAGTTTTGTGGGGTTTTTTTACTAGTGAAAAAGGAAAATAACCTTTAACAATCTGCGGTACTGACGATTGTACAATATCTAACAACTCTTTTGATGTCTTGCAGCTTTAAAGTAAGATACCTAGATATAGGTATCTACATATAGATTTCTGCAGATACAATAGTTCTTCAGCCTTCCAGTGCAGTTAAAATATTTCATGCTAAAAGAAAGCTAAGGCCAATCCAGTTGCCCATGTATATGTTGGTTGTCTTGTACCATTTAGAATATCTGAGGCAGTTCAAGTCATTCATGTAGAGCTTGACCAGCCTAGACATTAAAAATAAAATGAACAGAGATCACACGAAATTTAGGAAGGTCTCCAGTGCTACAGTATCTAGACAGAATACTATTGTTAAGATATTTATCATCACCTCAAAAAAAATTTTTCTTTGCTTTTTTCCTATAAATAGAAAAAACCAGACATCTTGAAATTTGAAATACTGCTTGAGAAGCACATGAGCACCTACAGGATTTTCCAAAGGTTCTTTTGAAATTAGTAGTGATGAGGTGCCAAAAATTTATAAATTTCACTGCATGCCTGTCTGCATCTTAAGGCACCTAGTATAGGTATTGTATGGAAACAAATTAATTCCTGCTGCAATCTGGCAACACAACAATCCTAACAAATGTCTGATCATTTTATAAGATACTATGTACTGTAAAAATCGAAACAAGAATGAAGACAGAAAAATGTCTACTTCCTAGAAAAAGTAGTAGTAATATAGTAGACTTTAGGACTTGTGCATATATATAGACTTTGGATCAAAACACAAATGCTTGTTTAAATAGATAAAAATTGATTTAATGTACTTGAGTTTTTACATATTTATATTCCTAGATATTTTAGCTAAAATTCCTTTGAATCAATTTTATCAGAAATTTTTGGTGATTGTAAATCTACTTTTGTTTAGCTCTTGTATTAATGAAGCTCAATAGCTGTTTGTGAAGCTGAATAGTTCTTTGTTATCAAAGGAATGTTTCTACTGCAGATTTCATCCTTTATTTATGGAAAGAGGAAAGGAAAATTCTGAAGCCAGGTTTTAGATGATCATACATAGAACAGGAATTACCATCTGTGGCTTGAGGACATCCAGGAATTTTCTCGTCCAGGAATCATTTATTACAGCACTGTCTAAATAATCATAAAATCCAAACTCCATCAAATTATTTATACTGTTCCTATTGGAACATGAGCTTCTTCTCAGACTTTCACATTTCCAACAGCTGATTGAGAATTCTTAGCATCCTTCCTACCAGAAAAGTTGCAGCAGCTGTGGGCACCGTTTATATTTTCCATGCCTGTCAGAAAGATACTTTCTATCCCTGCTGAAGGGAGATTCCCTTGTGAAAGCCCACGTTTTTCACCAGTGATGTGATGATCTATCCTAGGCTCATCAGGGAACATTAAACTCTTCAAGCTGTATGTCAGAATGTTTCCAGATTTTTTTTTTTCTTGTATTTTTTCTTAAAGTAGATACCAAGCAAATTTATCCATGGCAATTTGGAAAGATTCTATTTCAGTCCCCTGTGTCTTTATGTTTCTTGCCAAACCTTTGACTAAGTTAGGTTTTGGTGATTCATATTATTAAATTGTTCCTGTAATATATCCATGCTTCTTTGGAGAAGCCTCTTCTACTCTATGTGCAGACAGTGCCTAATGGGATATCTTTATCACATACACACTTTCTGTTTACTGTGGCAGAGCCAACCTCTGAAAACCTGGTTTTGAACTACATTTATCCCTGTCAGGAGATGTTTGTGAGCTGCTTCTTACTGATTTCCAAGTGTGAATAATCTGTCAATAGCCTTTGAATTTTAACTTTCTATTAGCTAATGGTGCTCTTAGAATGACACAATTGTCCATGAGAGGCATAAGTACATGGCCAGGATGCCCCTGGAGAAGTCAGTAGTGGGAGTTCCCATATCTCACAGTAAAGTTCTGAAGGGCTTTTACTATAGAGCCACTGTCAGCTGGCTTGCTCCCCATCCTTCCATGGATATGGTGGCACACCTTGAGTGGGCCATGGTGGGAAAGTGATCAGTCACAGAATTGCTAATAAAATGCAGGGTTGCATCCTCTTTTATTTCCAACTCACTTGTTATACTCCTGGGCCACAGAGGGCTTTTAGATTTCTGATACATTGCCAATAAAGATTAAATTTATATGATGTCAGAAAGTGTATTTTTTGTGTTACATAGCACAATAAATATGGAAAACTGACACTAATAATTTTTAAATCTCCTTTCCAGGGAAACTATAAAAGCTCATAAGAGAATTATTTCAGATGTGCAGATCAAGCCAACTAATACAATTTAACACAGAAAAATTCAGAGCATATCTTGTAGTTCTCAACATTGTTTGCTGTGAGGAAAAGTATTTTGAATGCTACTGAAAATGGTTATGACTGTCATAATTACCATCTCATTGTTTCCAAATCATTGTTATACCAGTGGAGGAGTTTGTTTCTTTGTTGGTTTTTCTAATATCTTTTTGTAGCAGAAGGCTGATCTCATGCTGGAAAAGTGGGAAACCTCACCAGCCTTTAAAACATTTATTTATTGCATCAACTCTTATATAGACACAAATCATTTTAGTGTTGATTGGTTCTAGTCCCATATCTGGATATTTCTGTTTAAGAGTGTGAACCCAGTTGTGGACAACAGATGGTTTCTTTATTGTTTGAACATGTTCTCCTGTTGTTTTTATTTAACAGATAGATTTTGACAAGGATCAGACAAGTGCCATCGCTTCTGTTGTTCTGCCACCAAGTTTACTGAAGAATTTAAGTCAAGATGAGTTTGAAGTTATATCCAGGGCTCAGTTTACTTTCTTCAATAAAAATGGTCTTTTTCAGGTAAGCATTAATGTGCTTGAAGTCACTTCAGATAGGGTGAATCAAAGCCAGCTGCTAAAATAGTTTCCTGTCGTGTAATCCTTTCACAGTATTTCATGAGTTACAGAAATTAAATACGACAGCAAATGTAAGCACTAAAGACAGTCTTATGTTCAGAGCAGCAAAATAGCTGAAGTGCCCAAGTTGAGTTGAAGTCAATGGTTCAACTGCAAATTCCTCTCACATGTGAAATAAACCTTTTCTCAGGGTAATCTATGGAAAACTGTATCCCAAGTGCTTAAAATAAGAGGAAAGCAGCAAAAGCCTTTTATAAAGCCTTTAACTTTGTTAAAATGCATCAATATAGGCCCTTGATTTTCAGTAGAGCCAGGTTCTTTTTTAATCAGGAGGGAATTTGGCGTAAAACACTGCCAAGTATTTTCCTTTCCTTTTAAGAGCTGGTTAGCAGTCATATCCAGCTGAATGCTCTATGTTCAGTTGGAAACCCCAGGCTGATGGTTAGCAGCCAGAGAACTTTTGTTCATATATATACACTATTCTTTTCAAACCTGTGTTCTCATAAACATACCATATTTTAATAGGAACAAGGATAACAATGCTTGTACCTGAAACCTAAACATGCTCAGGTAGATTTGATGTTTTATTTTCTGGGTCTTATCAAATGGTAATTTTAAATAGTGCCTGCATGGTAGGTGCCAAAAATATTAGGAGGAGTTTGCAGCTTGGAAAAAGAAAACTGAAACCGCACTTGTTTGGCAGGGGGTGGGAGGGGAAGAGAAAAGAGTTAATTAAGAAGGAAACATTGTTTCATGTTGAACTGTAGAATGTGTCTCAGAAGACTTGAGTTTGTTTCCCCATCAGTATTTTAAGTGACCTTTGGCTCTTGTGCATCCGCAGAACTCCGTAGTATTGTATTGTCACTATATTATCGTTTTTATTGGCAGCGTATCCAGATTCTTCAGATAATCTAGGCAAGAAAATACCCATGACCCACAGTTGCCTTCTGAAATACACCCCAAAGTATTTTTATTTTAAATTGTATTTGTTTTAAGCTTGCTTTTGAGAAAAACAGGATGAATATCTTTAATAAAAAAAAAAACCCAGAAGAATACAGATGAAGGCTGGTCATAATGGCATAAAATCATATGAAGTCAGAATGTGTCCCTTAATGGTGCCAGAATGCATTTCTAAGTGGCACTTAATAAGCCATTGAAAAACAAAAACCATTAAAATTGCACCTTAATTTGCAACTAAAATGCCTTTCATTTTTGTGTGTTTTTTTAAACTCTTCATGGGTGATGTGTTTAACACAATGAATTAAAAATGTGCAATCCTCACATTTTTAAGAAGTCTAAAAATAAAGGAAGTTAAAGAAAAATGGGATTAAAATAAGGCCCACAAATAAACTCCACATGCCATCTCAAACCAAATAACTTTATCCATTAATATGAGCATTTTATATTTATCACATTTCATATTTCTACCATGTGCAATTAAAAATATCTGAATGCTATTAGTTATCTTCCTTAAAAGTATTCAACGTAACAGTGAAACATGTTTTGATGCATTGGAGGTAGTGGGTTATTGTATTGCAACTGAGAGAATTCCAGTAAGTTTTGACTTGTAATTCATTAAAGATTGTTCCATTACTTAGAGGACTATATAAAAGCTGTTCAGGGTGGGATTCACTTCACCAAACACAGGTGTGTTCAGTGTAAACATCTATGCCTGAATTGTTGATCTTCAGCTGAACATAGCCTTATGGATAAATAAGTAGTAATCTGTATTTTACTTTAAAGCACACATAAGAATATATTAAATTGCCTTCACTAAAGAGACCAACTGTGTCTCGTTTTTCTTATCTGCTACAGACAAAATCCACTGAAACCTGTGGAAATATGGGCAAGGATTTTCATAGACTTTGTCAGATGTTCAAATTTAGGTGGCAGGCAAGAGACTTTTTCTTGTCTGAATACTCAAGAACTGCCTAGAAATTTGCATTTTCTTTCCTCTTCAATTTTTAAGGTTTTAGGAAATTTTGCCACAAAGCTCCAGTATAATCTGAAATACTGTGTCTGAGAAGTCTTGGATATGGTTCTTAGGAAATAAAATATTCTTCTCAGGATAATATCCACCTAATAACAGAAGCTATTGTGTCTCTCATGAGTAATGGGATCTCACAAGCCCAGCGCTGACATCTTGTTATGTTAACAAAACTCCTAAATGGAAGGAATCAAGGGTTCTGGAGTTTGGCAGACCAACTCTTGGGAGGGAAAGTGAGTGGGAATAGAAGACTTTATTTTACTAAGATCTGCCACAGGCAGTGACCAAGCTTCCCAACCAGGCATCTAAATATGCAGGTTCCAATAGAAGCCTATCAAAAGAAAATAGCTTTGCTAATGCACTTCCATTTCAATAAATAATTTGTTTCCAAGGAAACCACCTCTTCTGGAAAATTGTCAGCTGCAGGTTAAAAATCCTACTGGTCAGTGATAATGTCAGAATTCTATTTAAATTCCTATCAAATAAGACCTTACAGAAAATGCTATCCCCTTCAGTATGTAACATTGCTTTTAATTTGTTTACTACTTCATAATCATTTATTTTAAGATTGAGGGTGAGTTAACAACTATATCCAGAAAATGGTTTATTCTGTAAAAACTTTGCATTGACTAAAGGACAGTGTCAACAATAAGATAAGTGAGCTCATTCATGCTTGTTTAGGGAAATGAGCTAATCATATCATGGGTTGTTATCTGCCACATTGTTTGAGTTATAATTTTGTTTGCCTTCTAACCTCTCTCTATAATTGTGCCTATACATGTTTATGGCTACAAGAAAAGTAGGAAAGCTTCCATGAGGCTAAACCATAATTTGATTTTATAAACATAATGTTCTTATGTTGTGTGATCAAGAGTACAGAAATGCTGACAACTTACTTATTCTGGCACGCTGCAAAAATGAAACTGTGTACTCTGGCTTTCATGTTATGTGCCATGTAAGCACTTATTATAGTTCTCTTAATCTCTTGAAGGATGCAGAAAATCCTGCCAATTTGACCAGCTTCGTGGTAGCATGCAGTATTGGAAACTTAACCATTCAGGATCTTCAGGATTATGTGAAGATTACAATCAAGCATACCAAAATTCAGGTAAAACAAGACTGATTGTTCATAGGAAGAGGAATGCAGATTATATATGGTAAAGGCTAAAATTATATGGATTTATGTATGGATGGATTTTGAGTAAGATCAAACTCAAATCAAAATTAAGAAGTCTAGAACAAAAGTGTGCAAGTACAAAGTAGAAACAAATAATCTCTCTCATTCTCATACATTCGCACTCCATTCATGACCTAACATTTATCTGCAAGACCATTGATTCTGCCCCTCAGAAGTAATTTCTGTGCCAATAACTGTAGGCGAAACCTTTGTTAATGACCATATTCAAAATCAGGGACATGATTTATTACACCGTAACTTCATAATTACTTAAATGATTTGATCAAACATTATTTGCTTTGTTAATAGTTCCCAGAATTATTTTGTTGTTATGTGGTTTTCATCACAGGAATGGACAGAAACATATTAATAAAAGATGACTGGAGTAAATTTAGGAAAATACAGATCAAATGCAACCTTTTGGCACATACTGTTCCAGTTAGAAAATATATGAGCTTGACTCTGTTCTCAGTCTCTAATCCAAAAGAGGCAATAGCACGTGAAACATTAAAGAAAATGTTAACATGTAATACCTAAGTAAATTGTTTATGTAATGAGAACCTAGTTTGTAATTTTCACAGCTCAATTGACTTTGTCTTGCATTGCATTACAATGAATATTTTAAGGTGAGGCAAAACAACCTACACATGGGTTCAGCAGGCATTTGTACATTTTCAAGCTTTATGTAGAGGATTCATGGAGAAGACCTAAGGAAGTAAACAGATAAAAGTACTTAGATTCTATAAAGACATCATATTCATGGATAACTTCAGTAACACAAGAATACTTCATTATTCTGAGGATGTGCAAAAGGAACCGTTGAACAGTACATAGAAGCAGTGCTCTAGATTTTGCAATTTGGACAAATCCGTTTTTCTGGCAGAGAAAACCTCTAATTTGACACTAGGCAAATTTTCAACAATCAAATGACATGGATTCTTCAGCTCTTTAAATGAAAACATATGCAACATCTGTTGTAAATGATGAGAATTATGTCTGAAGAGATATACAAAGTCTGCTTTTACATCTGTTCTTAGGAAGATCCTAAACCTACCTGTGTCTTCTGGGATATGAGCAAAAATGGTAAGTTTGAAAATACTGTTACATCTTTCATGAGGGGGATAAATATGTCTGAGTTTTAAAATTGGTCACAGTATTGGCTATTTTGCCCCCAAATTGATCCTTTCAGGATTCAATAATGTCCACTCAATGAAGTGTATAATTTATTCTGGGTAGCATAGTTACTTGTAGCAGCAAATTTCAAATACTCCTTTTTCAAGTTTGTTTTTAATGTAAATGTTTTTAACCTTTTAAATTTTTCAATTAAGTTTTTCCAATTTTTTCTTGTAGCTGCAGTTTTTCTCTGCTCTGTCTGTATAAGCAAATTAAATTATAATGCTATTCAGACACATGAATGGTGCTTAGTCATACTTTTAAATGTTCATTTTTTTAAGAACTGAGTTATATAGGCATAAGATTGTGACTCTTATGGATTATAAAATTTTTGGTCACATACAGAGACTCACATTAATAAAGAAACATTTTAGATCATTCTTCTTCAAAGAATGGTCACTACTGCCAAACCTGTGTGTGATGTTTTACTCAGGCTCTTAATCCTTTGCACGGAGTTGTTCTCTGGGATGAATTTCCAGATGTCTCTGATTTAGAGATCACTGCTGAGATGTTTCTCTTCCTTACAATGAAACAGATAGAGCTGTAGGATTTTAGATGTAGAGGTTCAGTACACACAGTCTTGCAAGAAATAAAATTTCACATCCAAATTTGCATTTCAAAGTAGGAAATATAGACAGAGCAACTGAGGAGAATTTGGGAAGGTTAAAATGAGCAAAAAAGTCATAGAAACTAGTTAGAAAGCTGAACTTAGGGATTACATTAAAGGAGAAACACACAGGAAGGGAGAAATTATTCCCAGTGGCTGCTTGAGTGGAGAAGAGTTTTAAGTGGCTTTGGAACATCTTCACAGTATTCTTCACAGTATTTTGAGAGAATGTCTTGAATTTGAGTCTTTAATTGTCTTGAAGTTACAGAGGAAATTATGCTGGATTTTGTCAAGAGCCGTGAGAAAAATTACTTTAAGAGTCAGAGAATAAGAATGATTTCACAAAACTAGCTCATATTTTAACAGGGAAAAATGAACAAAGAAACAAATTTTACTTTTTAACATTTAATTTTTAAAACTAAAATCTTTCTACCTGTTTTTCAGAATGGCCTTTTCAAGTGGGGTGGGTTGGGAGTAGTTCACTTCATGGTTTTTTTGTAAGGCCACCAGAGATCATTGGGATTACCCACTCTGACCTGCATTACATGCTGCAGAGAGGAAGGGCGGGACCCTCTGCTCCTGGGCCATAAAAGCTTTCATGTGCCTGAGGATAGATGAGTGGGAGGCAGGCAGGTGTAGACATCACATTAGTGGGGGGAAAAGTAGTTCTAAAACCATCTTATTATTGGGTAAAACTAAGGTGTGTCTTAATATATGATCCTTGTCTTACTCACTAACCAAAAAGCTCCCTGCCTTTATTACACATCTCCATCTGCTGCTTCTGCTCACTAGTCCATTTCTGGGCACTCATCTGGGGTGATTCTTTGCAGAAACTAGGAAAACTGATACTTGCTTCTCTCCCAGTTGTTTTTAATGTTGGCTCATTCAATTTGAGAAAGCGCTTCTGCATTTGCACAAGATGAAGTGAGAAATCTGCTAAGAGAGATGTTGACATGTGTTTGTTGGACACCACTTTCTCATGTTTCATTTCCACAGGTGGCAGTGGTGGCTGGAACCCTGCAGGCTGCCAGGTGGATGCAGAGTCCAATGAAAATGAAACTGTGTGCTTATGCAACCACCTCACACATTTTGGGGTCCTAATGGTAGGCAAACTCACTGCTCACCAAGTTAGCTTTCCTAAAAACAGCAACACAGCATTTGTCTGGTGTTAAGACAACTCTCATTTTTGTTACTTGTGTTCTTTCTTTTGCATATAATTTATAACAATAATGCATGATTTCCCCCTTACTATCATAAAGTTATCTTGTCGTAACAAAGTAGCTTGTGATAAGTATTCAGAAACGAGATAATGAATAAAGTTAGCAATGGAAGAATATTATTATTGTTGTTATTATTATCATTATTACATTTTTAAAAGTGGCTAAGTATTATTTTTTAAATAATTAAAACATACCCATGAGATTTTTCTATGTTTTAAAAATACTGTGCAACAAAAGACCTGAGATTGAGACTTCTGAGTGATACCAAAATACAAGTAACATATTATAACATCCAACTTAATATAACCAAGGCCCAGTACTAACATTTCCACTAGAGAGACAGGAAAAAAAAGGTATCTTAATGAGTCCTAAGTTTCAGGGTGTCTCTGACATATCCCTTAACAGTAAAATCTGACGAAAGTGACCTGCAGCTGACGAAGGAGGTGTGGAACATGAGAGATGTGAATAAGAAAGTCTATTTGAAATTTCCAAATTGAGAAAGTGAGAAGTTCCTTGCAGAGGAAAGAGGGGGAAAAAAACCCCCCAAAAAAAAAAACACCAAAAAAACCCCCAAAAAACAAAAACAAAAACAAAACCAACCAAACAAACAAACAAAAAAAAACAACCCCAAAACCAACCAACCATGAGAAATAGTTAGAAATGCTGTTTTCAGAACAAAAAGAAAAGAGACTCATTGTAGGGAAAAACAGGGAAAGAAAAACATCCTCCAGACAGCAGAAATAGTAATGAGGATGAAAAGTCAAGGGAGCACAATAATTCTCTTTCATCCTTAGATAGAAAGGATGACTTGTCCTTTGCAAATCCAGTTCTCAAACTTGACATGATTTATCTAATGTCCTAAACCATGAAGTGGCACCTTTTGCACAATGTGTAAACCCATATTGGCAGTTTTCTTACTTGGCTTTACTCAGTTTTGGGGATGCCCTATGTTACTGGCCTTCTCTCAGAAAAGGAGCACTGGTACAGAACACACAGCCCATACTCTGTCAGAGCCTTGAGCAAAGTCTCTCACTTGGCAGAGCAGTGTCTGTCCAGGAGATGAAAGAGGGAACCATATGGGGCACTTGAGCCCCAGCAGCATAACCTCCAGCCTTCAGCTGCCTCCAGCAATTTGCACTTGTGTTTTCCAGAGGAAAAAAATCCCAACATGAAAAAATGGAATAGTGCTATCTTTTCTGAACTTTTGGTGGTTGTTTGTGCTCAGTCATGGGCTGATACTTTTTTTTCCAGCTGAAATTAACATTCTTTGGCCTGTAAAGCATAGCTGCAGAAAACATGTTGGCTCCTGGTCACAGCAGGAATAATTCCTAAGTGGAAGTACTTGGGGTTTGAGTAACTTGTGGCAGTGTCAAATAGGACTTAAACCATACAAGGGAGCCACATATGCTGACTTTTTCAGCTTAGGCCTTCCAGACCCTTCTTAATAGAACTGCTCTCGTCACATCATGCTGAGATGTAGATATGGAAAAGCCACAAACTTTGTGTCTTCTTGCAAGCTAAATTATGGTCTTGTTCCACTTTTCATAACTAAAGGGATTAAGAAAAGGCTTTCTTTAGCATATATTCAATGAGCCCCTTCTCTTCCCTGAATGCTTCAGTGGCAGTAGGAAATAAGGCAGAAGGTCTTTGTCTTTGGGCTGCATTCCAATAGATTTTTACATAGTTTTGACCATTCTAGTTGCTTTTTCATTTTAATAATTTCTTCTGACTTTAATTTAGATACTAAGTTATTTCCAAAGAACAATCTCCTTCTGTATAAATAAACTGTCATATAAGGCTGGTATGGACAGTAAGAAAAACCTGCTCCTGACTTTTCCTACAAAACATGCAAAGTTTATAGCATTTAATGTTTCTTTTTGCAAGCTAGTTTTGCTAGGGACAACAGTGACAATTGACAGTAGAATTGACATAATCATCTCTTAGTGTTTGCTCACATTTTCTCCACAGTGATATAAATCCGAACATTCTCATATTTTCTTGTCCTTAAAAAAAAGGAAATAATACTGACATTCATTCTCAGATGGTACCATGTGACAGTTAGTTAGGAAAAAAAAAAAAAAAAGAAAAGCCTTAGAATGTTCCTGTTTCATTTCCAAATTTTTTTTTTCTGTTGCTTTTATCACTATTTTCTGAACAATTATATTTAAAAGTCTAGGTTTTGTATCAAAACAGACCCTAAATCCAAAATGCAATATCTTGCCCTTGGTTTCACCTGTAGATGATTAGTTACATTGACTCCTATGGACTTTAAATAGGAAAAAGGCCAGAAATTCCCTACAATGCTGCACATTTCAGTATGAATACTTTTAAGCTACATTTTTCTAAATCTTACATCTTCTGAAAAAGAGTTGTATACAAGTAACAGAATTAAAAAGTTTGGACACTGGAGGTATTTCAATTCCTAGTACTGAATTATAAGGCTCAGAATCAGGCTCTATCTGCTGTTCCCAGCAGTTGTAATACTTAGAGCACAAAGTTTTGAAGAGCTGTGGGAAGGAAGTGAGAGGTGTAACAACTGTAGACCGAGTACACGCAGTAAAAATGAACCCCAGTGTCAAGGTTACAGTGGTATTGCCAGAGTGCTTTTCATTTTGACTTGACTGATTACCAAGGAAGAGTGCTGTGCTCATAGCAAAAGTGCTGCCTACGAGCCATGCCTCTTCCTTCTCTCTCACAGGACCTTCAGAGAACCGTGACGCAAATCGACCCGCAGAACACCAAGGTCCTGACCTTTATCACTTACATAGGCTGTGGAATATCTGCTATATTTTCAGCTGCAACTCTCCTGACATACATTGCGTTTGAGTAAGTACTAATTCTGTGAAGAACATCACAAAGAAGTACCTGTATGTGCAGAAGAAAATAAGTTAGCTACGTGGTTAGTGTGGTTTGTTTGCTTAGGAGGGGAAGTCCATGGTTGAAAAAAAAATCAAACCTGCAAAATCAGGGTCACAGTGTTGTAAAGTGGAAACTTTTTCAAGGGGACATAAGTTCAGAGTCTTTCTTCCAGTTTCTAATGTGTTGTGCTGCTCAGACCAGGGAATAAGGGGAATGTGTATCAAAATTTTCCTTCTGGCAAGACAGAATGCTCTAGATTTTGAACAGATAGATATTATTTTAAAATTGCCAAACAGGCTTTTTATTTTAAAAAACCAAAACTTGCCTATGTGAGCATAACAAGTTCCAAATTTAAAAAGAGAAATTTCCAACTAGAGCAATTATATTCTATAGCCCTTAAGACAGAAGTGGGAAGAGATAAAATGAAAATAAATTTGAAGTGTTACAACAATTTCAACAGAAGTCCTGCTGGAATATGAAAGTGAGTCAAGAGAAAGCAAAAATTTCGAAGCGGTACAGTTCTGTGAACAGTGAAAAGAGAAAATGAAGCCATGTCAACACAAAGAAAGCATTCTGCCAGTAACAGGACAGGACACAGAAGCTGCTAAAGAAGTATAATTTTCTGGGGACAGGAGGGGGAAGGGGGGCTGAAGAAGGGACTTTTCAAGTTTTATATATCTTCAGTAATTACATTCCTATTACATTACCTATGGTATAGTGTTCTGGCTCAAGTTGGTAGAAATTGTTTGCTGCCCCTCATAACCCACATTTCAGTGGGGATCAGTTTAAAAAGAATTACATGTTTTTCAGTCTTCCCAAGATCCTATTTAAAAACAAACAGACAACCACGTCCACTGGACAATATATTCCAAAAACTAAGCTAACATATAAGGCCACATATGAATAGATCACAGAGGACCTTCTGGTCAGCTATACTTTTTTTGTTTTCATTTAAAGTAATACTATTTGTTTATATTTAATTTAAAGTTTTGGGGTTTTTTTTTAATTAAAAAAAAAATCAGTTGTTAAAACACTGCAGCAGTTAATTAACTCATCATGGACCCAAAGAACTGGTAGCTTACCCCCACCACACACAGCTGAAACCTTCAACAATTCCACACAGAAATACACACCACTATGTCTTACTGCACAAACCCAGTTGGATGGGGTTCATTGTGCTTTTATTGACTTTGTGAAGGGGTAAACCCAGCTGCAGTAGGTGGTTTGTGTCAGAGCAGCAAGTTAATCATGTGCACCTGTTTTTGTTTCATTAGGAAGCTACGAAGAGATTATCCATCCAAAATCCTGATGAATCTGAGCACAGCCCTGCTCTTTCTTAACCTGATTTTTTTGCTTGATGGCTGGATTGCATCCTTTGACATTGATGGCCTCTGCATAGCTGTGGCTGCACTTTTGCACTTTTTTCTTCTGGCCACCTTTACATGGATGGGACTGGAAGCTGTTCACATGTACATTGCTCTAGTGAAGGTGTTCAACACGTATATACGGCGATACATACTGAAGTTTTGCATCATTGGTTGGGGTGAGTGCAGTAGATGCAATATTTACATAGGATGTATGCTGCTGTATAAAATGCTTTCTGTAAATGCTGCTATATAAAAGCTCTCTATCAGAAATACAGAGTAGAATTTATATCAGTGTGTGGTTTCCTTCCCCAGCCTGCAGCAGTGCCGGCACACAGCCAGCCCTTCTGTCACCGAGTTCCCCCATGTGCTTCTGTGTAAATACACTCTCACTGGCACTCTCCACCCAGGGCAGCTCCCAGCCCCAGAATGAGCAGAGAGACCAGATAAACTGGTCTTGTTTTCCAAAGAGGCCACTGTGGGAGAGGGGAAATGTGAGTGTCGTGTCAGAGATGGAGAACTGTGTCACACAATGAATGCAGAAACTTTGGCAGTTACTGCAAAGCCTATGGAGGTTTTGCATTAACTTTCAAAAACTTTAATTCCAGCTTAAATTTTCTTGCCAACAAGCACAAAGCTTATTGTGAAATCAGAAACGACCAAAATTTTCTGAGATTCAGCACAGTGTTTAAACCACCAAGAGATCCTGGCTGCCCTAAGCAATGTACACAGCAGGACAGATATGGAAAAAGTAATACTGAAAAATAACTGCAAGGCTCAGGCAGCAAGACTTTTATTCTTCATTTTTGTCTGTATCAGGAATCTGTGGTTTCTCCCTGAATGCACATATTGTGTTTGAAATCATACAACACAATGCAAAGCCATTAACCTTACGGCTAGAGCACTGACCTCAGTACAGCTAATTGATGTCTTTCCATTGGCAACTAGCATCCTCTTTGGCAACCTCAGCAGAGGACAAGAACTGAGTGGTCGGAAAAGCAAATTAACCTCTTCCCCTTAGAATCTGTTCTGTTATAGCGAGGATAAGACATGTAAATAAGGCATATCAGGAAACATGCATTTCTTTTGTGCGAGCTGTACCTTTCTGCAGAGTTCTCTTCTGCATAGTTGTCTATTTTCCCAAATTCTTCCTCTGCTTTTTTATTATGAAATACATAGTTTGCTTTACAGAAGCAAGGGGACCACATATAACATGTATAGCACTGTAGAAGATATATAATATGGTGTAGCTAATACAATGTGCTTGAGAGAAGCAGTGGAGAAATTAAAGGTTTAAGTTCATGTTCCCCAGTTACACAACTTTATGAGTTCACATTAGCATAAAAAAGTCCCTCAAAAACTTCTTAATACCATTCTTCCACTACATCTAATTTTTCAAATAATTTGTTAATCTTTTCACTATATAATGAGAGCCTGTGTGCAGCTGCAAATTTAAGTTTAGGTAATTAAGGGATATTGTTTTACTTCAGTTTATTATTTTACTTTAATTTCCTTATCACATACTAAACTTCTTCCACCTTACAGAATATTACAAGGCTTATTCATTAATGCCTGTTAATTGCTTTGATAGTTCTATATATTTGTACTGTTTGAAAAATTTCCTTCTACCTTCTCAGTGCAGTTTTCTCAGGATGCTGTGCACTAAAGTAATAGGGATGGAGACATCAGTAATTCAGCTTGGCAGGGTGAATTTGAAAGTTTAGGTGATTTGAGAACTCACAAGTTTTCTTGT
Source organism: Passer domesticus (assembly GCF_036417665.1). Classification (NCBI taxonomy): domain Eukaryota; kingdom Metazoa; phylum Chordata; class Aves; order Passeriformes; family Passeridae; genus Passer; species Passer domesticus. Next base: position 62,416,816 of record NC_087476.1, on the reverse strand, counting down.
GTTACAGGTTTGCCAGCTCTGGTGATAGCAATTGTTTTCGCAAGTACTAATACAAATGCAAGTCATGTTTATGGCAAACAATTATATGGCAGAGATGCAAATGGGCAAGGAGGAGATGACCTGTGAGTATTTCTTTTGATCTCTTGAAATTTAGCATTCATAGTTGCTTTGGAAAAGTTGATGGTGCACTAAACAAGCAAAAAGGGGCAAAACTCTGAATGATTAGAATCTGTAACGTGAAGAAGGCTGTTAGAAAAATTGGAGGGAAATCTGCATTACCCAATGCCAGAAACAAACATGCCTCTGACAAAAGTTTTTTCATTAAAATAAAATAAAAATACTTGTTTTGGTTTGTCTTAAATGAAAAGTATATTTTCTAGGTAAGAGCAAAGAAAGAATTTGTATAAAAATAGTTTCCTTTGTAAATCAAGCAGCCTTTTGCCAGTGTAGTTCAATAGTCCTCTATGTTCTTCTCTTGATGTCCAGATAATAACTCCAAATGCCAAAATTTTTATGTGAGTGCTCTTTTCCTTGCCTGGCAAACCTCATTATGATAAATAAAACTTTAATTTTTAAAATTTTATTTTAGTATCATGCTGAGCATTCAGGCCATTTACTGCAAGAGGAATTAGTTAGAGCTCTCATATGGCTGACTGTCAAATGGCTACCTCAAAAGTCCTGCTTCTTTCCCACTCATGCTCAAGTTCAAGTTCTTCCTTAGTTCCAGTGGCAGAAATTTGAGATTTTGACAGTGAAGATCCAAGTTTGGCCATTCTGTTTCGAAAGCACTCAATGCTTCACACAGATGACAGCAGTGAATTTTTATGTACTGAGTCTGAACTTTTTTCATTATGGGATTGCAGTTCCCACCACTTCCCACTTTTTTAACTAGTTTTAACTAAAATGTGATACATCCCTCAGATTTCTCATATTTTAGTACTGTAGGCCATATCACTTAAGATGCCTCTGGGCTTCATCCTGTTTCCAAACAGAAAATGGACAAATGTTTCATTTTATGCTATATTTCTGCATCAGTGGTATCAGAAATTGGCTCACTTTCCTTTAGTTGTATGATTAATGGAAGGATAGTTTCCATTAACCAAAAATGATCCTTTATTTTATTTTATTTTATTTTATTTTTTTACAGCTGCTGGATCAAGAACGAAGTTGTCTTTTACGTGACATGTGCCGGCTACTTTGGAATCATGTTTCTAATGAATGTCGCCATGTTTATTGTGGTGATGGTGCAAATCTGCGGGAGGAATGGGAAAAGAACCAACCGGAGCCTGAAGGAAGAGATCCTGAGGAACCTCCGCAGCGTGGTCAGCCTGACCTTCCTCCTGGGCATGACATGGGGCTTTGCCTTTTTTGCCTGGGGTCCCTTAACTCTTGCTTTCCTGTACCTATTCTCAATTTTCAATTCATTGCAAGGTAAGCTGAGTTTTTGTTCTGTGAACGAATAATATTTGATCTGTTTCTGTTCTGGGGCATACTATGTCCAGTGATTGGACCAGGGAACTCATATCCAGGCTCTCCAGGTTTTCCTTTGATATTCAAGCATCATTAGTTTCCCCTCATGTGGAATAATAATACCAACTACAGGTGGTTTGAATATATTATGTAAATTAATTATAGTTTCAATGTTTTTTTCCATAAAATGAGCTAGCTATATTATAAATAGAGCTCTCACTAGCTAAAAATCTGCAGTGTTCTCTGTTGAGATACATGCTGAATGACCTTCAGCATTTCCTTTCACTGATTATAACAAATATAGGAAGCCTTTTTCCTTACTTTTTTCCTGTAGGGAATCTGTAAAACTCATAAATATTTTATTAAGGCATGAGACACTCATAAAATGAAATTCAGTCCTGTCTCAGTGTGGAGAGATAGCAGAGACATATAGGATATTCTTTGCTTAAGAAAAATATAGTGACTGTTACAGTCAGCTTATTTTTCTTTCTGTTACTCAAGTTTTCAATATTTTACTTTTCCAGCATAGATTGTCTTTCTGAAAAATGTTGTAAATTGTAATCACATGGTTATAAATTACAGAATGATAGAGCTGATATTTTTAAAAATTCAAAAGACTTAAAACTTGCATATGTTTCAATTGCCATAAAATTCTCTACCAGTGCTTGCCCTATCCACCTATAAAGAACAACTAAATATGTAATGAAGAGAAAACCCCAAGGTCATTGGAAGTGCATGTGTTATGCCACACACATATTGACATAAAATTAAATCTGCTGAGGGGGATAAAAAAAACCAAACTTGAAAAACCCCAAAAAACAAACTCAAGAATGTCATTGAAGGAACATGTGTTATTCAACACAAATATTGAGATAAAAATGAAATTTTCTTAGGGTCAGCAAAATATCTTCTCTTTATGGAAAAAATACTTAATATCACCCTGTGCAGATTTCATCTGATACAGTTGAGATGTATTTACTGCGCTGAAAGATTTATTGAGCTTTCATGGAAAGAGAATCATGTTGTGGGTTTTTGTTTGGGTCAGTTTCAACCTAAAATGCTAAGCAAAATGACAAAAAAACTTGGATGTGGTGTTCTTACTAGAGACTGTTTTTTCCAAAGGACACATTCTGATACTCCCCTAGCAGCATAATGAAGTATTTACTGCACTGTGTCTGTGTTAGAAATTCAGACAAGCCTAGAGAGATCAGAAGTATGGGAAGAACATGAAAAAAGACTTAAATTCTGAAAACCTTGCCAAGGGTCAAATTGAACAAGTTCTCTGTAACCAGAATTTCCAGTGCAATCAATTAAGCTTGTATGTGCAGAGTACAAGGTTGACCATCACTGCCTAAATGGGGTAATGGCACTATTTAATGGAAGATGAATATTTGGAAGGCAGTTAAGTCAGAAGATGAAACTGAAAAAGACAAGAAGTAAATGTAAAAAGAAGAGTGATGAGATTTTCATGGATTGTGGTAGCAATGATAATGCACTCTACGCTCAGACACATCAGATCAAGCAATAGGAGATAAAAATCTTCTATCTGAAGGTACTTACTGCTGTTTCAGAAAGAGCTACACAAAGCTCCTTTAAAGAACAAAGGAAGAGGATGTTTAAAATCCTATATAAATGGTGCAGTGTTCATGTAGCAGTAAGGGGATGGAATGGGGAAAATTTGTATCAGAAAGCATTCCCTAGCAGCAAAAAGCATTTCAATATGGAAGTCTTTCATCAGTATTAGCAGCTTAATTATGGAAATGTTGGTAAATACATCTGTTCTCTCTCATGTTTTTGAGAACTGCATGAGTATTTCAAGCCATACCAGCAGCCTCCAGCAGCAGTTTTCTGTGCACTGGCAATGAAAAAGCAAATTGCAGCAACTGTTAGTGTTACTGTACTTTGCTGTTTCATCTACAAAGGAAATTCTTGACGCTTTCTCCTTGACGCTCAGAGTAAAAAAATATGGGAACATTTCTTTTTTGGCTGCTCATTTTATATATATGCCTGGGCAAGCCAAATACTTTCAAGTCAGAGCCAAGTTAGAACCAAGCCTAGGATCTGATTTGTCTCTGGGAACCAAAACCAAAGCTGTACTACTAAAAGCACATTGTAAACTTAATGAATAATGAAATACAGAGAAAAAAATTTCTGGAAACCAAGCCCAGACAGGGCAAAGGCAAAGTACTTAATGCAGTACATTTGTTTTGCATTACTATGGAATATGTGTTTTCTTTTTAAATATTCAGAATATTCACTGCAATTTAATTAAGCATCAATTTACTAAGTTTGTAAGCTGTGTAAAAGCCCTAAGAACTTCAGGCCACAAACAACTTCATATCTCCAGCCCTGTAAGAGCTGATAGTGGTTGCATTTGACTTGCTTTGTGCTTTATACAAATCACATAGAAAAATATTTTACCAAATGCAAATGCAGTAACCATAATCCAAGAGAGGTTACATTTGAGATGCGTTAGGGTCGTGCCTATTTTAAAATGTGCTTTTTCTTTTTTCCTCCATCAGCTCTTGAAAAAAATTTGTAAGATTGTGTCTCATAACCCAACCCTTACCTGAAGTTAACTGATTCCATAGGTCTCAACCTGGGCTGATAAGCAAATACAAGTCCAGTTCAATGACATGCATTAGTGCAAAATTAGGCCAGCAGTTTGGAGGAGAGAAGATAATTTGATTCTCCAAAACATTATAATCCAAGATTTACCCTGCCATTGTGTTCTGACAGCTGAAACATAGTAGACATTAGTATACAGAGCTATTCATGATGATCATAAAGGAATGGTTTTAGAGGAAGCCACTTGACCATGTTTGCCCACATTATGTAGCATTTATTCACATCCAAGATAAAATAATGAGGGATCTTGCAATAGCATTTTGCTGTCAGGTGCTCAGCCTCAGGTTGGCTCTCTCACAGACAGTACAAGTAAAACAAGAAATTGGCTAAGCCACAGAAAAACAAAAGATTCCACAGCCAGTGCCAGCCTGAGAAGATTCAGGAGCATTTCCAACTACTATATTTAGCTCCAAAGTACATCTGTAGGTGATGAAAACATATCATACACCTTGCTAAGACCTACCTTTCACATGGTAGGATGCTTATCTCCTGTCTTGAAAAAAAACTTTTAACATTCCATGAGAAAAATCAACTCCACAAAAACATTTCTAAACACATTTATTACAATTGAGTATGAAAATCTGTTAGTTTTCTTTGGGAGTAAGTACCTGAACTCCTAATTAGAACTTGTGAGCATATTCTTACTATTTTCATAATCATTCAAGTACGTGCATGTGATGCACATAAATCCAAGTGTGCTTTTTCAGCATTTGGCCAGCACTCAACCCACTACATTAGGACACCCCTAAGTGCCATTTAAAAGATGTCTGGTTTTAAAAGAATACAGCCCACAGTTCTGTACATACAGAACCATATCCAGGAGATAAAGTATCTTCTTGCTAATATAATAATGTTGGTATTTATTTTGCAGTCTCTTTCTTGCAGTCCTGTTGGGTGTAGAATAGTCATTTGCTTCAAAGAAAAGACCTTTCAATCATTTTTCTCTAAGCAAAAAAAAAAAAAAGAAAAGAAAAATATTAACACTGAGCTAAATCAACAATGCCAATAAAAGTCATCATAATCTCTGTATTCTGATATCCCAGACACATGGCAACTAGAGGATGGGAAAACTTTAGTTAATTTCCATACCTCTTAAATGATGCATGGGTAACAATAACAAAATATGAAGATGATTTTTTTTTATTTCTACTTCATGGTCTTCTTATTACAAATTTCAGTTAATCTGTTGGTAAATACATGCTTCATTTGGTGTTTCTTTGCTTTTGTCTCAGGTTTGTTTATATTTGTATTCCATTGTGCTATGAAAGAAAATGTGCAGAAACAGTGGAGGAGACATCTCTGTTGTGGCAGATTCCGACTGGCAGACAATTCAGGTAAAGGCAGTTCACAACTCCCCTCCCTAGGTGCTGCAGTTGTCTATAGAAGTACAGGTAAACAGCTTATTAGGTTATTTTACTATAATACCAGGTAAGCTAGAGATGTGGGTGATGGTTTTAGAAGGCACATCAAACCCTAAAAATAAAATCTAAAAAAATTATAATCCAGAGATTCAAACTTTGTCATTCCAAACCCAGTATTTCTCATTTTCACCTATATTAAAGTATGTTGACTTTGAATTGTGTAGTCTGTTAAGCTGATGTAGGAGCAAATCTAAAAATTGCATAGAAATATTATTGCTTCTTTTGCTTTTATCTTTGACTTTTCAAACTGTCCTGTCCTTTGCCATTGAATTCTGAGATGATTAGAGACTCAGAAATGTAGAAAAATCCTTTAACACAAGCCGATTAGGTTCTAGAACTGAAGTTCACCTTCATCTGCAACAACCAGAGTGAAAGGAGAGACACTGGTTTGGACATGTGGAAAGTGCAATGCTTGGGCCACTATATTTAGAGTTTCCTGAACCTTTGGCCATCTTGAAGGGCATGAGACTGCTTTGCTCAAGCAACTGGCTCTTCCTTTGCTGTCTGATGTGGTGATTTGGACCGTATAATTCTTTCTCATATGATTCTTGTTCAATGACCAGTGTTCAAATCTACAGCTGGTGTAAGGTGGCATAAGCGCATTGCTTTCCACAGTAAACTTTCATTTTGTAGTAAGAAAACTTCATTCATTATTTCAAAGAGTTAATACAAACTAGGAAAATCATATTCATTCTGATCAGACATCCAAATTGTTTCATATGTTCATATGTTCATGTAATTTATCCTGTAACTCCTGAACTTAAAAACAAAGATGGATCAAATTATTTCCTTTTTTTTTTGTTATGCTGCTGTTGGGCAGCTTGTGGGTATGAATATGGTAGAAATAAAAACAGGAAGGATTTGAATATTTCAGTGGTATAGTTAATGTGATGTCATTATGTCTGGCATAAACCAGTGTATCTCCATGGGCTGGTTTTAATCTCCATGAACCTGACACTGTTTTCAGGCAGAACAGTGAAATATAAATCAAATGTGAACTTCCATACCTAAACACTCTAGCAATAATTTACTACAAAGTATTTGTCTTGATTTAAATCAAGACTAAAGTGGCCCATGTGTCTTTGGCTTGGACTTCTCTTCCATTTTGTGAATTTCATTGAAGTGCAGTGAATAACAGCAAGATGACTTAATTGTGGAACTTCCTGCACTTACCTCAAATTGTATGGTACAAAAGTAGTTAGATACTTTTATTCTACTGGTATTGGGACACTTGTGGTGAGTTTTTAAGTGTTATTTTTCTTCAGTCAGTTTATCGGTATTAGCTATTTAATTGAATTTTAGAAGTTGTTCCAGCATAGGAGCCTATTTTGTTAATGGTTTGGACTAAATTCTTTAAATGTGAGCTACTGAAAAAACTTTATTATGTAAATTGTGCGCAATATGCTAAACAACAAGCTATTTGTTAGTAGGTGGTATCTTCCACAGCAGCAGCAGCAGCAGCAGATCAAACCCTCAGATGATAAGATCATTGTAATGATCCTAACACCTTCGGATTTTGCTCTTCAGGTCAGGAAAGTTTGGTATCCCTATACTGCTAGAGAGCTTCTCTGCTCTTTTGCATTCTGGAAAGCCAGGTCATACTTGCAGTTCTGCTGTCCAGACAAACTATTGTTGGAATGTTAGAGCCACCAATTTCAACTGTTTTAGTAGAGTAAATTAAGTTGGAATAATTTTATCATTCTTAAGAACCAAAGAGGATACCTAATAGGAAAAGGATGGGGTATTTCTTATAAGCAATACAAGGAAATGCATCAGATATTTGAAATAATCATAATTGTATAAATTAGGCATTTATTATGATAGTTATTTATGTAAAACTTCTCAATCATTTTTAGATTGGAGCAAAACAGCAACCAATATTATAAAGAAGAGTTCCGATAATCTTGGGAAATCCTTATCCTCTAGTTCCATCGGCTCCAATTCAACCTACCTAACATCCAAATCAAAATCTACGACGAATACGTATTGCAAACGAAACAGCCATACAGGTGAGTTCTTGCATTGCAACCCAGTGCATCTGTGAGCACATAGGTTTGTGTTAAAGGCACAGCAAGCATTTCTACCCCAAGGTTAAAGAGACAAAATGTCATCAATTCATATAGTGTAGTATTTTTAAAATTTATGTTACTGTTAATAAGAACCATTACCCAACGTGCAATACATCCAATATATATATATATATATCTGATCTCCGTATGTTCCCATACTAAGTGAAATAGGCTTGATGAAAGCAAATTTTGCTTATTATCCTATTGTAAACACAGGGTAGCCAAAGCACAGAGAGATGACGTTCTTCACCCAAGGTAACGTGAAAGCTGGCAGTACAGCTGGAAATAGGAATCAAGTCTTCAGAGTCCAAGTCCACAGCTGATTGTCTTGGTTAAACTCCTTTCATCTAACTGTAAAACATTTATGGGTAAAACGACAAATGGAGCCTACTCGGAAATGGATACTGTATTCCCAGAGTATGCATTGTCTTGCCCATCTACAAGTAGCCATATCTACTGCTTATTTATTTAGATATCAATGGTATATGTAATAAAAGCCATCATCTGTATTCCACTCATACCATGAAAATGTGCTAATTAAGACTTTAAGGGAGCAAAGAAAGAGAGCAGCTGGAATGATTCGCAAGTTTGGTTGTGTCTGAGATAATATTTCAGAAATTCACTTACATATTTCAGATTTTTTTTGTTACTCTGTTTTGTGAGTGCATGTTTTTGTCCTGTGTAAAGTCACATAGCATTATTATACAATACTCTTTTATAAATATAGTGGAAATAAAATCTGCGCACATATTTAACTCAAAGGTGTGTTTACTTGTTTTAAAATATTTATCAGAAAAAATGTTTAGATATAAAGTAGATGATTTCACTAGAAGGAAAGTTATGTTTTTTCTTAAGTATTAATTATTTTCATTAAGCCCTCAATGTCTCATTTATGACAGAACACTCACCTTTCTTGATGCATGGCATAGTTTCCAGGAAATACCTTCCATTATTTTAATTGATGATCATTACCTACTTCAGTTAGGCACAAATACTCCTTTTTTAAAATTAACTACACTGTTTTTCTCACTGACCAAGATTCAGTGCATCCATTAGCATGAGGGATTGTGCATCAGGGATTTCAAGGGTTTAAAACTGTATTGTTTGTTGAGAACATACAGGAAGTACATCTGCTTTGAATACAGTAAAAATGAGAAGTATCTTAGAAATTCCTGCTGGCACCTGAGCTTGCCCTCAGGACTGCTATTCACAGCTGCACTGGGGGCACACGGCTGGTGCCTGCCTCCCTGGGCTGCCTGTCCCTGCTGCCAGGTCAGGTTCGGTGTGCAGGTGCACCCAGCAGCCCTGTTCTTCATCTCTTCCCTGCAGGAACACTTTTGCCAGCAGTCTCCCACAAACACCATCTTTAATATCAGGCTATCAATTAAGAAGATTTAGTGCCAGAGTTCTTGCAAGGTGTTCTTGAAGTAAAACAAAGAAACTATTCCAGATAAGAAAGTTAAAAGAAACTTGCTCATATGTATTCTTCAAAAATTATTATCTTAATCCCAGGCATAAATTATTCCTAAAAAGGATTGCAGTTCTTAATGCAAGCAAAGTTTTTAATATGAAGGTTTTTTGGACATTAAGAGAACACAACAGTTTTCTTTTTATTTTTTAGAATTTTAATACGTTTCACTTTGTTCTCCAAAATACACATCTTATTGTGATACTCCACAAGAATTTTTGATAACACTAGGTTTTTCAATGCTGACATATCTTCTCATGTGTAAAAATAATAAAAGCAATACAAAATAATATTCAGATTCTGATTGTAAATACAGCTGAACTTCTCAGTTTGCCAACTTAGCTAAACTGCAGGCAGAGCCATAGCTACATGTCTTGGCAAGTCTTGCTGATATGGTAATAATGTGCTCCCTGGAATTGACACAAGCATTCATGTGTTTGTGGTGTAGATAATGTCTTCTAAGGCCCTTTCCTCATCACTGGTGGAGCATTACAGGTAAAGTGAGAATTGCTTTTGTTGAATGCATGGTTGGAACAGGGTGGAGGGATGCTTCTTGCATGATGTCCTCATTGATGCAGAGGATTTTGCTAATCAGAAACGCTACTTATTTCTATTACATCTTGCACCACTGATGCTGAATCAAAGGACAAGCATGCTTCAAACTCTGGGTGTCTGCACTCTGCATGGGGCATGCAGCATTTAGAGGATACCATTTTAGAAAACAGACATTAATGTTCTGGCATTAATGCCTGTGCACAGTAGTCTGGGGAAAGGAGATTATCCTGAAATGCCCATACATGAAGCATACATTAAAAAGCAAAAAAAATCTGACTGAGTTCCAGAAGATTGCTTAGTATTTATCAAAGTTATTACAGAAAATTTAATATATTTGTATTTGGTCTATGGCCATTACTAGATTACTCTTCTAAACACTGAGATTTTTATATCCATTAGCACCCAAAATTACTCTGAATGATGAATTATATATGCCTGAAAACCACCCTATGAACTGCTGCTTGAATGCACCAACACAAATATTGGATGGACCCTCATGGGTGAAAAAAAGAGGTCACTACGGCATCTTGTGCCCCAGATGTCTACAAACCCAAACCAAACTACTTGTAGAAAGTACTTAAATATCGTCTGTAACACTTCAGTGAATTAGAAGTTAAGATGATCTCTGCAGAGAATTTGGGCATACAGCTCACACTTCCGGGATACATAATTTTGACTCTGTACTTAGATGTGAAGCTCTTGGTTAGTAAATGCATACATTTGAAAGGCTCTCAGTACTCTGAAATTTGCCATTGGACATGCAGTTACTCACTGCAATTCATGAACATTCTTGCGTGCTTTGAAAAATCATCCTGATAAGCCTCAACATGCCTGTTTCTGTTCTAATGGGTGAAACTGTTTTGATTTCTCTGTCTGCAATCCATTTCTCCTTCGCAACTCTGTGCTTTTTTATGGCTTGGTATCATGACTTTTCCAGGGATGGGTTACTTTTCTTTTTATTTCAAGTTGGTTTATTTCTAAGAAAAGCTTTTTATGAAATCATGGTTCAAGTAGTGTGCTTAATTCTTAAGTGATCCTTTAACAAGGAATTTTAGGAGATTACTTCACCGAGGTCTTGTAAACAGCCATCAAAAATATCACTTGTATAAAACATTGCTTTCCAGGGTGCTCCACCTTACTTCTAGCTAACAGTGGTACAGACCTTGCCCAGGTTCAGGGAATTTATTCAGTGGAAGAGATAAGAAAGAAAGCTGGGTTAGGACAGCATACTTGAGAAAGTGAGAGACAAGCTCTCTCCTTCTCATTTCTCGCTACTTTAGCTCTACCTACTGACCGTTCTCTGAACAGCACTAATGCGAGCCGCTGAAGCAGACTTTCCCAGTCTGGCTGGGAATTGTCTTGGTTCTTTACCTTCAGCTTCAGCTTCACCCTTGACCTCTAGCTCATGGACTCTGAAGGGAGGCCCAGTTGTTGCATGCTTTCCTCCTTACAGTTTTCAGCCTGTACATTATGGAAAAAGCAAGGTGAGGCTAGGCAAGCACATAGTTTTGGCTCTGGTAATCTCCTTTAGGATGAAAGACATCCTCTGCTACATTCAGCACAGATTATTTTATTTCTGTGCATAGCTCAAAACATCCACTGTTGAAATAATTAAATCTGTTCACAGTCATTCTACAGTACTTTATGTGGAGATGCTGTTTATGGAGATCCAGTGCTATCAGTGTAAGATTCAGAGCATCAGCAGTAAATTAATATATTAAAAGGTCACAGGAGTCAGTAACAGTTTAGGCAAAATAATAGAGGGATAGTTTCAAGAGATACCTGAAAGATGTGCCCACAAAACCAGACATCTCAAAAGAATTTAGAAGAAGCAATCTGAAGCCAAAAAGTTATTTGCTGATTCTTAGGGCAGTAATTTAATTCAGCAGTAGTGGCAATTGAAGGCATATCAATGTGGGAGTGACACATCTTTTAAACTGTGAATTTGCTTAAGAGGCCCTAACTAATACTTGCTGCTTTTTCCTTCTCTTAGAGAATGTTTTTCTTGACAAGCCATCTTCAAAATTTGCCCAAGAGGATGGAGAACAGACATCAATCATCCCTGTCCACCAGGTTATTGACAAAGTCAAAGGATACTGCAATCCTCACTCCGACAGCTTCTATAAAAATATCATCATGTCCGACACATTCAGTCGCAGCACAAAGTTCTAGCTGGGTTTCTGATTTGCTGGTTTTTTTAATCAAAGGAATACAAAATGTCTGCCTGGATTTGAGAATATTGAATGTCATAGAATGTGACTTGTTCTGTTATCTTTTCCCAGTTTATAGGGTTTCCTGCAAACAGCTTCCACTTAAGGACTGATTTTTTTAAGTTTTTACTGTTGTTGAAAATGACAGGTTTTTACCATGGTATTAAGCTTTTTTTAAATGTGTGCCAGCCAGCATGATGCCTGGACAGCTAATTATAATCTTATAAGACTGAAGAGCCACAAGCCTAACTTTAAAAAATATAATCCAAACAGAAGCAAGTCTTGACTCCTGGAGAAAATAGCAGACATGTCATGCAGTACAGGCGAGCTTTTATTGAACAGTTTGCTGATGGTCTTTTTGTTTTGAAAAATATGGATTTTCCCTATGGCACTTGTTAGAGTCTTGCTTCTTGAATGTCTAGTGCTTTTTATTCATAAGTGAACAAAACCCTACCACCACTTAAAGGGTTATTTTAAACCATTTTTGCCTAAATATACCTGATCATACAAACCTTACTCACCAAAACAGCATATGCTGTAAATGCAGGCAAATTTGTATCCATATATAGAAAAACAGTTTACACAGAGTTGTATTTCAGCATTTATTGATTGGTATGTATGAAATGCAGTGTCTTCCACCTCAAGTCTATGTTTAATGTTCTTTTTTCACAAAACAAAATAACAAAAAGGCATTCAACTATATATAGATATATTTATATATACCTAGAACTCTCTCTACACGTATTTTTATAATAATACACACAGTAAGTATGACAACATATACCAGAGACAATCTAAAAACTACGGACGGTGCTAAAATTGAAGTTTAAATATTTAAATGCAAGATGAATTCTTTGTAAACCCATGAGTTAGTCAGTCTCTGTACTTCACATATACTGTATGTCTAGACACCTCCATCAGATGGCATTGCAACATTAGGATAACTGGAACATGTTTACCAAAAATAAATAAACAACATCTTTCTGGGCACGTAACATTATCAGTATCCCTTTGTTGCCCTGTTGGATGACATGATTGAGGTTGTTGGATGCACAGAGTTTAAATGTTCAGGCGATATTAAGGAATTTCACAGTGTTATACTGTGTCCATAATGACATTGAGGGGTGTGGGGGTGGGTGTGTGCAGAGAACAGACAAGAGCATAAAATGCTTATTTGTTTTAATCTGTATAAATGTGTGACATATTAGCAAGTGACCTTGAGTGCCAAAAGGGCATCTCTCCTCATGAACTGTGTTTCACCCCATGACAAGCTTTATAAAAATTGTAGCTGCACGTGTTTCTGAAGGCATGTGCTGAAACATAAAAGGTTTTTTCAAGTATCGCATTCTGAGGAAAATGTATCCTAATGGAGGTTTTAATTTTTAGAATTATCCCTTTTTTAACCAAAATATTTTTAGCCACATATTTAATTATTTGAATTCAGAGAGCATAAAGTTGTACTGAAATTTTTCAGCTGCCAGGCAGGTGGACGCTCAGTGATTAGGGATGTGGGTTTGTGCTTTCTCTGCTCTTTGCACGTGCTTTTGTGTGCAGAGATCATTTAATGCTGTGACCGCACAAACGGCACATTTCCCCTGGCTGCAAACACCTGGTGGGAGGAGGATGTCCCAATGAGGTTCCACCCAGGAACACTGCTGGCACTACACAGACCTGAGCAAAACCTCAGTCTCATAACTGCAAACACATTTGTGGTGTATGAATGGAAGTCAGCCCCATTCACTCAAACTGTAATTAATAACAGGGAAGAGTGTTGTCAGATATCTTTAATATTTGAAATTATTTACGGAGAGATTATGTACAAGCATTTACTGAACTTATATTTTATCTTCCCACTTGCTTAACTACTGTAGGTAATAGTGTTCACATAGCAGCTTACTGTGAGATTTCTACCTGATTAAGATGTTCAAAAATGAAGAGGAGAAGCAAACATTCATGAAAAAAATGAGGAATCAATAAAACATAACAGATGAAAAATATATAAATAAAAAACCCCTCAGTATCCTGAATAAATCTGAGCTATAACCTATCAGTTTAATGTACATCTACCTGTATTTTTGCTGAATTAAGATTTTTTTCTTTTTTTACTACCATGTAGTAATCTTAAACTGTCTGTGTCACTTAGCTGCTCTTGAATGCTCTCAATTCTACAATGTAAAGCTTTCTGTTTTGTAGTTGACATGCTGTAACCTCCTTGTACATATTTATTTATTTGTGAGGTTAAATATGTCAAATATACGTAGCACTATAATGACTGTTCTTGTTACTTTAATGCTAAGTTTCTGCTTCATCATAGAAGAAGAGGGAAAGAATAATTTCTTATATGTTTTTTCTAAATACCTTGTGAAACAGTTTACTGTAGCTCTATCTTTTGCAACTTTGAGGAAACTTGTCAGTGTAATTTGTGATACTAGTCAGTGAAATATAGTGTAACAGGTTTGAAGATGGACTAAAATGGAAAGAAATCTTTTCAAGTAAACATTTTTTATGTTAGTGTTCCAAATAATTAAAGTCTTTTAATAGTGAATGGTTGACTTTTATTTTTCCTTTTAATGTTTAATGGCAAAAATTACACAGTGGAATTCTGGAAAATAATCTTGTGTTTTTTTTAAATACTTGAGACAGGCACACGCCTAGCCAAAATGTTGGAAATAAATGTGCAAGACTAACTCCACCTCATCAGGGGAACACATTTTGCAGAATATGCCTTTCCCTTTTGTAATTTACTCAATGCCACATTCAGTGAATGACCTGGAAGTTATGCAATCTCATTTATTTATGGTGGCAGTCATGGCATAGAAATTAAAGGAAATAAAAGGAAATTAAAGGAAATATGCTGGGCTGATATTTTAAAGTAATACAAACAAATAATTTAAAACTCAGGAGTTATTCCTTTCTGTATGTTTCCCTCCAGCTGGATGTAGTCCCTCATTATCAATAATTTAATTCAACTTATGGTACTTTGATCACTGCTGAAAATTTTGATTCAGCCAATCACTTGATTAATACACACTAATGTATAAACACTAAATGTCACTCACTAATGGCCTACCTTTACTAGCTTACCTCTAAAGAAGAGGGAAATATGCTGAAATGAAGAGGGGAAATATAAAAGAGCTGAAATGTGTCAGATCTGCTCCCCTGCATTTAAGTCTCATCACAGAAAACAAGGATTTATGAGTGATATCTTTTAGAAAGCATTAAAAAAACTCATGGGAAAAGTGACATTTAATGATGAGGCTGCTGAGTGCACCTGTGTACAGTGTCTGGTGTGCCTGTGGACAGTGAACACTGCCCTTGGGCTTTATGCCTCAGAGAGTGTGGGAGGACCCTCTGAGGGAAGGAGCCCAGTTTTTTTTTCCCAAGTAGAATCTTGGCAGATGCCAAACTTGTAAGGAGTGATTTGCAGTGTTTGGGGGTGGATTTATTTTTCTCCTCATTTCATCACTCTTTAAATACCAAGAACAATTTTATTTTAATCCTCTACTGTTAACAGCTTCCTACTGTAACCCATTGAGTTACATAAAATGCCACTTCATTTTATTGCTTTTGAAAGGCTGAGCTATAATCAGACACATCTATGTAACTTCAGGGACAGCTACCGAGTTACAGGGCAGCAATGTGTCATTCATGGAGTCATTATAAGAAGTTTTTATGCATTTGCTGTATGATGCAAAGATGTCAACCCACATATGGGTCAACAAATTAGGCAAAGGGCTTGGAAGTTAATGCCAGGGAAGTCAATCATGCAAACCAGTCTGTGGAACAGACCTTTCATGCCCAGCATTCCAGCTGCTGCTGTGCCAAGGAGGCTTTCCCCTTCACCCTCCACTTAGCCAGTCTTTGGTTACTCGGCCCATTTATTTGTCACATCTCCTGGAACCGTGGTGACACTTCCATCCTCAGGAAAATCATTTACTGTAGTGCTAGAGAAAAAGAAACTAAAACTAAAAGAAGGGAAAAGGTAGTTGCCAAGGCCTGCTTTGCATCTTGCACTTTTCAGATGATTTCTTGCCCCTTGCCCGGGTTGTGTCACCCTGACCAACCATGGAGACAAGGCCATTGGAGTAGGTAGGACACACCACCACGGCTATTTATGCATTTGTCAATGTAAGCTAATGTTCTTGACTCCCCAGCTTTAAGTTCAAACTCTGTCATGGTTCTTCAAGGCAACAATTCCATCATTTCCATGCTTGAAGACTAACCTAGAATAATATTTCTGTAGTTCAGGAAGAAGCTAATTCCTCTCATGATGAGAAGTCAGACTGAGAAGCACCATACCAGGAATGGCTAAATAAATCTCATGGAAACCTTTTCTGGAAGGATAACCCTTCCTCAGAAGCATCTGCTTGCTCAAAACCAATGCTGCTGTTGTTCTCACTCAAGAACAGTTTTGGTACTCGTGAGGAGTGCACATTGTGGTGCTGTCCATATGGATTGCTTAACCACAACCATCTGTGCTTAACCACAGCACTTTGAGTGACACAGTTTTCTCAAGGTGTGTTGAGTGATCTACCTCACAAAATAAATGCCAGTTTGATTCTTTAGCTTGTAACAGATAGTCTGAACTGGACATTTTTTATCCCAACTGTTCTAGTAGGAGTTCTTAAAAACCATACATTTAGATAGAAAAGGGTTCTCAAAAATCTGAACGGTATTCCATACATGAAGTGTAGGAGAAAGAGCAAATGCCACTAACTCTGGTCTGATGTTTTCCTCCACTGCCAGGTTTTTCCCAGTCTGGGAGCCCTCCAAAGTGTGGGGGAAAGACAGCCATGGTAGGGGAGTGGATCCTGCTCTGTCTAGTGGTCAGAGGACTCCCACTGTCCCTGTCCTGCTGCATTTCATGGGTCTCCAGCACCAAGTGCAGTAAATGCAATAATATAATGCATTTGCAAGATTCTGCTCTGGTTTTATTTTCCTGTTGTCTGGCTCCTGCTTTTCCAGCAGAGGGCAGTGGCATATTTCTAGTTATAAATCTGCTAAAATCCAGTGGAAAATGCAGAAAGATTCCTCCATATGTGCACCCGCACAGAAATAAGTAGGAGAGTTCATACCAGGTTTGTCTATTATTTAGCAATCAGTTACATCACCAGATAAAGCAAACACTCTGCACCCAGGGAAGTGAGGGGAGAGAGCTGTCTGCCTGCATTTGGGCATATTTAGTGGAAAGAGCAATACAGAGTCTCTCTGTATTCTCTCTCACTGGTTGTTACATTTTCTCCTTTTTTGCTTTGAGGGGATGCAATGGAATTAGCAACTGCTACACTTCTGTCAGCTGAGCAAACAGAACCAGCTCACCATTTCAGGCTTGTACACTGGCTTATTCCTATATTGGGCAAACAATTTGATCTGCTGGAATGTCCGCCTGTGACTCAGAAATTCGCTGTATGCATAATTGTCCAGGGAGGAAAAAACCCCAGTAGCTCTCTGTTGACAATGGCACGCAGATCCATACCTCCCTACCACTTTTTCCATCAAGGGTATAGGAACAGATCTGCTGTCAGCTGGATCCTCTGTTCACATACTCCTTCCCCATGGCACATATTACCCAGTCAGCTCAAGAAAGGTGCAGAACTGCTGGGCTACAGACCCAGCTGTGCAGCTGCCCCATGGCATTCTGTCATAGGCAGGATTGACCAGAAAGCTGCTCCACTGGAAAATGGCACCCTGTCAAAATTAAAATGTCTCATCTGCAATTCCTGGACTCTCACTGGCATGTCCCTCTGAATGCACACTGTACCAGCACCAAGCTACGGAGAGAGAAGTTGCCTGGGGGAGATAGATAGAGCAGGGAAGGACATGGCTGGCTCTAGCCTCACTTACTTTTTTTGGACCTTGGCTGCTGTGGCTGTGGGAAGAAGGAGCAATGGGAAGGGAGTCTCACGAAGGGTCAGGACTTGGTGTACGCAGCAGAAGAAGATTAGTGTGACAGATGTCCTTACACCATCATTTCTCCAAAGACTCGTGGTGTTGGTGTAGCACAGCACAGCTGTGTTCCTGGTGCATCATCTTCTGGTGTCCTTACATGAGCACAGCTCTAAACAAGGCAGGAGCCAGCATGAGCTCCCCAGAATTTCTCTGTCCTCCCTACATGCTCACTTCCCAGGAATGCAGACATGTCAGTATACCTCTCAGTCTAGCTGCAAACATCTCATTGCTCAGATACAATCATTTTCTAGATTTAACCAAGGTACAGGGTAATCTGGGGATTATGCTGCACTGCCTGGGTCACAGAACCACAATCCACTGTTTAGGACAGCGAGGATACTCCAAAAAAGGAGGACAAGAATAGAAAAATAGCATTTGTAAAGCTTTACGGGGGCTGAGATACTGTGGTTTTTCATGCAGAGTGCAACTAAAAGAGCTCTCAGAGAAGTTCTGTGCTTGCACAGGCCCAGGCTGAGCTCTGCGGGAAGGACAGATCAAGGGGATGGACTTCCAGCAGCCTTGCTGGACTTCCACCCATGAGTATCTTCTTCATCCTTTCTTTGGTGTACCTAGAGATGGTGGTAACTGTGGAGCAAGATTTGAAGCAGTGCAGCTAATACTTCTCACGTTAGCAGGCTTAAAATTGCTTCAGGCAGACTGGGGCTTAAAATTGCTATCCAAAGCAGCCCCTACCCTTTGCTATGGTTAGGTGGCAGCTTTTACCAGAGGTGA
This sequence comes from Passer domesticus, assembly GCF_036417665.1. NCBI lineage: Eukaryota > Metazoa > Chordata > Aves > Passeriformes > Passeridae > Passer > Passer domesticus. The sequence continues at coordinate 62,398,314 of NC_087476.1, read as the reverse complement.
GAAACTTAATTTTTTTTTTAGCTAGATTAGATCCTCCAGATCTGTGCACCAGTTTCAGATGGAGGTATGGCGATGTGACTCTGTCATGGTACTCCTGATGTGGCTGGGCAGAACTGACAGAAAAGCCAAATGCACATTTCATTGCAGAAAAGATCAACTAGAAAAAGATCAGCACAGGCAGAAGCAGCCTGTCCCTGCAACTGTGACTGTTGGATACTGCTGCTGGGTTACAGCCAGCTGATTTTAACACATCCTGCTCTTTTATTTTCATTGATTTTTCAGTGTCTTTCAAAGTTGGGTCTTTTTCACTTTGTCTCTTGCTTTCCCTGAACTGAAGCATGCTATAGTTCAAGGCAAATAGGCAATCCCCCAATCATATTTTATCCTACCACATGTAATATATGAAGTTTCCTACATTCATGCAAGGAGACCCTCTCTCTGCAATCAGACTGGACATCTCTTGGAGACTAATCCAAAGACAGTCTATGAATTGCCTCCTGAACAAGGCACAGGTGCAGGATATGTGCTAGTGAAGCACCGGAAGACTTTCAGGAGCAGACCCCCTGTCACTGGAGATGTCTAAGAACAGGCTGAACCTGGGCTTCCTATACCCACGCATGTGGATGCCACCATCAACACTGACAGCAGTATCAGGTGACACAGAGACAACCTCCTGCCCTGTGATGGTCCTCTTTAGTTACATGGAGCTATTTTTAATAACACAGCACACCATTTGAGGAGGAAGGTGCTCCCACAATAAACTCATCACTACCCTCTCTCCTGTCTTATTCACCCCCCTCCATTTTTCAGCCACAAACCCTTTGCCCATATCAACATCCACCAAATAGCTTCACCCCTCTGATCAAGGACTCCACAGCCATCACACTCCCATACTGCCAATAACCATTCCAGTTGCCAGACTATGCCCACTGCAGCAACAGCCCCTGTCCCTTTGCTTGCAGAAACACCCTCTGTAGGGTAAAGCAGAGATGGCCACACAGCAACATCTCCCAGCTCCCGAGCAGCCTGGCACTGGCACATGTGCTGGAGGAGCAGCTGCAGGCACTATTGCCACATTACCCCTGAGCCCTGGTCCCTTTTAGAGGTGGGTTGACACACCTCTGGGTTAAGTTTTTGGATATATGTATCTCAGGGTTGATTCTGGCAGAGATTTTAAACAGGGAGGAATAATAGACACCCCCCTGAGAACCTTTCTGGCTCCATTTTCCTTCATATTAATGTCCAGTACAGGCTTCTGTGGGCTGTTTTCACTAGAAACTAGGGCTTCTCTCTGACACTTTTATGTACCAGGTTAAATCTGTGCCAGGGCTTTAGGTATTTGTTTTACTTTTTAACCTTTGCAACGAATTCATGCAGTTGCCTCTGTGAGCATGGCAGCTGTCACCTTTTTTGACTCTGCCAGGAAAATCAAGAGACCTTTTCTTCCCAGTTAAAAGAAATAATTCTATTACTGAAGATGCTGCAAAAGACACTTCAGTGTTTTCCTTTGGTCAGGTTGATAAAAGAAGGTGAGAAAGAAGCTTCAGGGATCATATTCACATGAAGAAGTTTGACTTAAACTACTGAGTTGACTCAAAAGTTGACTTTGCCAGGGATGGCAAGAATTAACTTCTCAAACGCTTGAGCATACAGTCGCAGAGTCTGCTGCAGTGCTTCCTGTTTAAACAGCCATTTCAGCAGGTAGTCAGCAGGCAATGGGATGGGAAAGATATAAGGAACAACACAAACTACACATACAGCACATACACACATCCCAGACAGGTCTGAAAAATGGGCTGTGTATCTGTTCTCTGCTTTTTTTTTTTTTTTTTTTCTGAAGCACTGTGTACACAATCCATCACAAAAGCAAAACACTAGCTTGAATTGTCCCAAAGTCAAGCCACAGAAACTAAGAGATAGTTTTCCAGGATATTTGCAAATAAATGTATCAACCCAGCTCCACACACTGAGATATTTAATTAAATTACTTTATTTTTTTTTATTTTTCATACCACAGGAAAATAAATCTCCCTTTGGCAGAGAGTCCTTCCTCCTTAGATCTCAATCTCTGCCTAACAGGATTTTTATGCACACAAACCTTGAATTGTCTTGGCGCACACAAATCACGACAAATTTGGCTGCCTGATGATAGGAGCTGCAGTAGCTTATTCCCATAAACCAGACATTTCAATGTGTGTAGAGCAACCCTGCGACTGTGATTGGCATGTGGATACTTCAACCAGCTTGTTTTTTCCCATGGCTGGCACAATGCCAAGAGAAGCATTTTAATATTAAGGTGGTTGTGGAAAAGCAGCAGACGCAGCAGCTGAGAAACAAAAAAAATATTGCTTTATGAAGTGTTTTGGCTCATTTACCTGCAGTAATTAATTACTGATGACTAAGTGCCTGAGTTCAGGAAACAAAGGTTGTTTGTCTTGTACAGTTTCATTTGTCTGGTTTGGGATGGATAGTATCCACTAAACCAACACCCACACGTACGGTAGGAAACTCACAGAAATAGTTTTCCTCATATCAGCTAAATCAGGACCAGTATGCTTTAACTCTTCTGCCCTACACTTAAGATTTATTTGTTAAACCACACCGTGTAAGAGGATGAGGAACATCAGCTTCACTCAGGTTGATCAGAGCCCTCTTACCTTCCCCAGGTACTGATACAGCCAGAGCCCAGTATTATGCACAGCCTCACTGTACGGTTTTGGGGTTTCTACCATGGGTGGGGCATTAGTGCTGTGGTTCCCCAGAACTTGCCCATCTATTGCAACAAAAATGCACAAATAATTACTATTGATTATCCACTTTAACATTTTATCAGGATCCATTCAGCTGCACAGTGATAATTTTTAAGTTGGAGTAGTTCCATGGCAGGTGTTTTCACTGCAGAGGTAGCAGAAGCTTAAAGCCATGGGTGGATGCTTCACAAGGTGTATTCTCCTTGGCTGGCCTCTCATATCCACAAAGTTGGATCTTTTCTCAAGCACTCAGATTGCCCTCTCCATAAATCTTGGGGCTCAGATTCACAATGAAGTTATTGTCATTTAGGAAATTCACCCTATCCTCCTGAGTCATTAAGGCTGCCAAGGTGAACATTCTTCATCCACCTCTTTTTCTCAGAAATGTTTCACCTTTCAGTTGTGACAAGTTAAGAATTCAGCTCCCTGCTGCCAGACCTCACTCAGCTGATGTTCACTGAATTGCTGCAGCAGAGTATTGTGCGCAGGACCTGAATGCACTGATTTATCAAGTGTGACATGCTACTGATGCCTTTTTCTTGTGCCTGTGAATTTGAGTGTACTTGTGGTATAAAAAACAAAAAAGTATTGCTTGTCTTTGTGATAATTTTGCTCATAAGAATAAATTATTTCAGGGTAGATGAATGAGGAAATAGTATTTGCTATTTGTACCCTTTATAGCTGAAAGATCTCTGAATTTAAATTAAATTATCATTTTTAAAAGGCAGAACATCAACTTTCAAGACCATTGGATAACACATATGTATTGTTTAAAAATACCTGAACTTTTTTGTGGGAGGACAAAAAAAAAAAAGAAATCCTTTATCATAGTGGATTTATCATACTTTTATCTGCAGAAGGAATGCTGCATCCAACTTTATGGCAGTGGAGTTTTAGATTAAATTCCTCAGTAAAGAAAAGGGAATTGCATCTGATCAGTTACAGCATGAGAGAGAATGAACAGCACATCTTGCACTCCTCTTGTCTGAGATATGGAAACATCTGCAAGTATGCTTACTGAAAGCTAAATCAACGATCTCCACTTGTCCTGATTAATGCATCAATTTCAAGAAACTGTCAGATACCTTAAACCAATATCAAATTTATAGCAAAGACTCAGGAATGAGCCAAAACTGAAAAAATCAAGGCAAAGAGCAGCCGTAAGTTGCATCATTTATCTCTTGAAAATTTGAAACTCTGATGTAAAAGCCGTCCCAAAGGCTGTCCCGGGACAGCAGGTCCTGTGACAGGCGGCAGGTGCCTCCTGTGACACTACAGCAGTCAGACTGGGTCACTCCTCAGACTTACAATGAGATGTCCAGGCCTGAGCATGGACCTGCTGGGACAATCTGTATTGGTGAGGACAATCTGTATTGGCCTGGCCTCTGAGGAAGGGACCTGTCAGTGCACTCCTCTGAGCCACCTTTCTCCTGTAAAACGGGAAGTGAGGGAGAAGGGAGCTACTTCATGTGTAGCCTGATTTGTGTAAATCCTTACTGGAGATTTGGGAGAGCTGCTGCACTCTGGGACCAAATGGAGCCTGACAAGGGACAGGTGCCACGGCATTACCAAGGCAATAGAGCACTGATAAATCCAGAGTCCCATGAGCCCAGCTCAACCTGCTCAGTGGGAGCCTTCCCAGAGCAGCACAGGATTTCCCCCGCCAGGAAACTGCATTACAGAGCGGGACACCATCTCTCCTTTCCCTCTCATTCCTGGCCCTTTTCATCTTGCCGTTGCTATGCCGCTGAAACAAAATGTTCCTCCTGACAGCGGCGCTAAGCAAAGCTGAGTTTCTGCAAGATCATTATTCCAACTCTCATCTTGTCCTCAAACTTCTCGTGGATCTCCCGGCGAGCGCCGGCACTCCGAGCACACGGGCGCTTGGAGGCAGACGGAAAGCAGAAAGGAGACGCTGCTCTCCGAGCGCCCCGCCGGCACCCTCAGATCCTCCTGCTCTTTATCCCAGCCCCAGGCTCCCTCCGTGACCCTCAGCACGTCCCTCGCTCCCCGTGCTGCTCGGGCAGCAGCTCGGAGCCGGCTCGGGAGCAGGGCTCTATTCTTAGCCGGCACCACGGCAGCTGCGGCCGTGGGCACGAAGCCGCCCGTGGGCAGGCAGGCGGCCTGGCGCGGCCATCGCGTCCCGCCGAGCAGCCCCGGGCCTGCGGGGAGCTGGCTGCTCAGGCGTGAGCAAATGATTAAAAATAAGCCACCTCAGGCCCGGGGGACTGAAACAGTTAGAGAAAAATCCTGTCTGGAAGTGTAGAGGGATAGTCAGCGATAAGCAGCCAGGGAGTAAGTGGTGATAAGCCATGTGGGAAGCCTTTGCCACCAGAAGCCGTGCTGCTGGTTGCAGCTGTAGCTCTGCCTGTGCTCGTTTTCCTTCTGTAGCCACAGAAGTGTCAGAAATGAAAAAGTGGAAGTTCTATCTTTCTTTCCTTTCTTCCCTCCCTGTGAAAAGGGCTGCCACATGCTTGGCTCAATAAACCCAGTTCAACTTCTGTATGCAGCAGCTCATGAAAACACATTAGAGCGAAAGAGAGGCAAAAGCCACTAAGATTCACCCATGACTCTAAAGAGATCCCAATCCGTGACCAAAGCTTTTCCTAGGAAATCTGTCACATGCCAAATGTGAAATTTCTGTCTGGTATAATTGGCTTCAAATCCAGGTAAAGACTCAAATAAATTGGTGCATAAGCTGTAGAGCAAACAAGACGTTAAAAAGAAGCAAGGGAAAATGCTGGAAAGGTCTCAAAAATTTTTACTGGAATATGTTAACAAATTATATATTTTTTTATTCTTCAGCATCTCTTTTCAATGTCAAACAAAAACTGTATATACAAAAACCCACAGACACTGACAGATGTTTTCCTTTTATGTATTTATGCTTCTGAAAAGAAAAACACTATGGGAAATAGTGATCAAAACAATATTTCATTTTTTGTCAGAAATTACTATTTGTTCCACATTGATTTCAAGTCTGTGCTTTCCTGAGTTCAGAGAAGCCCTTCTGTGCCTGAGCAGTGCCACTGGACAGCAAGTAGTGCTGAGGATAACACATTTTTCCTGTTCTGGAAATTTTTCCTGCTTAATAGAGGGAAAATCCATTTAAATGTGTATTTCCACCAGCGGATCTAATAATTTAAGGCACTAGCAGAAGTTTTTTCTGAACTCACTCAGTGCAGAGATCCAACAACTGAGGACATTGCAGGCTGGAGTGTATGGCTGAATCCAAAATAATAATTTTACTGTCCTTTGAGTGGACAAGTAAGGCTGCAGTAGTGAATCTCAGAGCTACCTCTGCCTCCTGCCATGCCCTCAGGCAGCTTCCTGAGCAATCTTATCTATTTTATAGTGTTTCATATGGCTCTTTGCTTGTATGAATTTTGTCTCACCTAGTATCTGCAGAGTTACTGAGTTTACGTGTTGTACATGCAAAACTTGATTCCTAGCACATCTGCAAAACCACTGCCTGCATCTGATTTCCACATAGCACCAGGGCTGCAGGGAAGGCACCTAGCTCCTGTAGCAGGGTGACCTACAAGTCACTCTTCAAACTTGTCACCCCAAAACACCTTTTGACTTGTAGGCCATTCCTTGGCGCACTGCTGCTTGGTGTTGAGGGGGTGAGTCAACCCTCTAGCTGCTTCCTCCTGTTGAGTATCTTAGGCTCAGAAAAATTGGAACATCCTCAAGAAAAAGCAGGGGAAAAAGAAATCCATACGGAGGAACTGAATAATAAATAGCTGCAGCAGAAATGCCTGATTAGTTGCAACTGCAAGGTCCCCCAGTTCCTGAGCACCTGGCTGTGATTTGAAGGGGCCTATAACTACCTCAGAGTCGGGTTTAGCCTTTTCTTTTTTTCTTTTTCTTTTTCTTTTTCTTTTTCTTTTTCTTTTTCTTTTTCTTTTTCTTTTTCTTTTTCTTTTTCTTTTTCTTTTTCTCTAAGAATAATAGGCAAATAAGTTTTAGATGTCTTTGTGAAGTTATTGCTCATCTGTAACAATTTTTGCCACTTCACTGACTGTTCTTCTATATTTGCATGGTGTCTGGGGCTTTTTAGCATACCAGGTAGAGTGCTCTGTGCAGAAGACAGGCTTCTCATGACAGTGTGATACACAGAGGTGCAGAGCAAAGCTGCTGTGCTCCCCACTTTGCATCCAAGCTCTGTTCACCCATTTTCAGGTTCACATTCTTTGAGCAGGATCAGCAAATAATTGCTTCTACTTCTTAATAGTGGTAATCAACACTATCCTCATTCTAAATTCAAAACACAGCTACTGCAACAGCTACTGAGAAGAAATTAACTCTACCCAAGCTGAAACCAGGACAGGAGCCCAGAAAAAACATCCATAGGAAACAGCCATTTGGTACAGTCTGACTCAGCAGCAAAAGCAGTAACTCACTGAACATTGGCAGAATACCACTTAAGACAAGCCATAAAAGTAAGAAAAGGTTTAGTTGACTGTACGTGCTTCTTCTTGCCCTGTATCTGGCTGGTGAATGGAGAATTCAGTCTCTAGTATGGCCAAACTAGCACGTTCTACAATGTTAAATTGCTTGGATAAACATCCTCCTGAAAAAAATTAAAAGTTTGCAATAAATATCAATGTGGTTATGCATTTCAGTTATTTTCTTTCTGGTCATTAGGTCAAAAGAGATTTCAGATATTTTGGTGTGAAATTCTGAGAAATATGTTTGCAAACTCTAGGGTCAAAAAATTCCTAGGAACTTGTACAAGATCCAACCAATCAATTTCTCCAGATAAGCAGAGCATAATTAACTTACTACATGCATTAGATCTGATTCTGTCAAACTTGCCTAATCTTTAAGCTAAAGATTGCTTACCTTAAGTAATGTTTACTGCTTTTTGACACTGTTTGAGAGGCACATCAAAAAAATGAGGGGAAATTACCATTATACAAAACTCCAATCAAATTCTCAAAATAGTCTGATCAAAAATAGGAATAATTTTCTCTAAGTACCACAAGATTAAATAATAATGCCACTAGGTTGTCTTCTAATTGCATTCTGCTTCTTTGAACAATTAGATGCACTTACATTTTCAAGCACTTCTCTGCAAACATGAGGATTAGAATGCTTTAGTTTTTAAATGCAATTAAGACAAGCAAACAAACAATCTCAGCTTCAGTTGGCATAAATCAACATAGTCATACTGGTGGATTTAGTTTGTGCTGAACTGTTTCAGCTAATAATCAAAGGTTCTTCCCATACATCTTTTTGCCACTTTATTTATCTCACGTGCTGCTTCTTTCCCAGTCCTGTAATGAATTCTAAAGATTGAAGGTATGAATTGTTGCAAAGAAACACATTTTCCCTCGGAGAGCCTGAACCCTTTGCCTTGAACGATAACTGATGCAGCTGCAGGCTAAAATGTCTGTCCCTGCAAGAGGTCTTCTCCTAGTGTCTATAACTACTTGTAGCAAATATGCTCAAAACCTTAAGCCCTTAAACAGTTAATTTAGGGTCTCACTGTGGTCTTGCAACACACCAAACTGATTGCAGTGCAACAGCAGTGCCATAAGACCTCAGATTAGGTCAAAATTAGCCCCACAGACTCCAGTGAACTGATATGCACCTACGTGGGGCTACCAACGTGAGGCTACCAGCTGTAGGAGTGCAAACACACCCATTTCTACCTCTCTGCTAATTCTGCCTTGGTTCTGGTTGTCTCTCTCTACTTGCTACTTCTCTTTTATGGGTCACTTGGGAGGTCAAGGTGTGGGGGTCAGTGCTGGATCCCAGCCTGGGAAAGCTGTGGTTCCTTTTATGTTTACCTGTTTGGACCCAACGGTTCTCAACAGATTTTGAGGACCCTGTGCTCTTTTCTTTCTGGAGTCCAGACCTGATTCTTCTTTTCTCAGAAAACAAACCAGCTCAGACCCACAACTGGAAGAACTGAAGATAATTTGTGGCCTTGACATTCTGCTTTTCCCCCACTTTTCTTGTTTTCATTTCTCTATCACATTTGTTGGGGCAGGAGCAAGTCTAAGTGATATAAACAGGCTCCTCACAAGGTTTGATTTCTTAACTTGATAGTCCTGTAACATGACTTTACTGCTCACAGCATTTTATAGCCACAAATAATGTAACTGTCTCCTGCTGCCTGGTTGCCAGAATAGTGCTAAGAAACAAAGTGCTAAGTGAAAGGCCCACTTTGCATTAGCCATAATCCCTCTTAAACTTAGTGCTTCAATTTGTAATTTCCTGCCCTAAACTACTGGTGTTTCTTTTTGTTTAACTTCTGTGTTGAAAATACCTCATTTCAGATAATTTAACACAGTAATGCTTCTACATAAGTTTAAAAATTCCAATTTTAATATAATTTTAGAGTCCAATACTGCTTTATGGGCTGGCTCACTGCAAATTTTCTTTTCTTCTTCTTTTATTCTTTTATAAAAAGCAAATTCCAGTTGTGAGTTCATGAGCTGTAATAGAAAGAACATGCATATCTGGGCTCAATAGACTACAAGTAAAATTTACAGTTTATTAAGTGGAATTCTTTCCATAGATTTTTTTTCTTCTAGTCCACCAGACAGAAACAATTTTCTGGTTTATTCTCCATCCCTTTCCAGAGGTTCTGTTTCAGCAATAGACCAGGTTCCCCTCACTGCCACCCAAGGATTGCAAAATGCTGGCAACATTTCAGCTCCTGGTAATGCTTTTCAAACATGTGCAGCACATTCCAGTATAGAACTGATGTTATTTAGGGGAAGAGTATGGAGGAGAAATAAAAATCTCCTCTAAAAGGAAAAGAAACAGGAGAGAAGGTGACCGTCACTTCATAGTGCTGCCAGCCAGAGGAAAGAGTATCTCTCCTACTGTGGCTTTTCATGTGCAGAGTGTGGTCCAAGGGAGAAGCTAGAAATTCTGTCTCTGAGGGTAGATACGACTCTTTGATGTCACCTTTCCACCAAACCCTGTGCATGGGCTACAACACAGGGAAGGGGGAAGCTAGGATTTTTCTAGAAGACAGCCCTGAGTGAGGACTGAGGTGCTCCCCCACCCCTTCTCCTTTCACCATCAGTGCTGGTGCATAAAGGCCACAACCAGATGAGGTTTGGTGTAAGACAGAATGACAGCATCTGACTGGAAGGCCCTGAAAGGGCACTGATGGTTATGTGTTTCATTCTTGCCCTCCAGAGAACCTCGATCTTTCTCAAATAGTGCAGAAAGGAACTTCCTAAAGTAGCAAGGGAATATACTAAATACATCTGCAATACAGCATCTGTAGAGAAACACATAAGAGTACTGTGAGGGGAAAAACAAAAAGACTAAGAGAAAAGGTTAAAGCTTCATATTTGCATAAATAAAATATAATCATTTATGCTAGATTTAGCCATGCCAGTATTAAAATTCATTTCTTGTCCAAAACATATTTTCCCTGTGTTTCACCAGTTCAGAGGTGAAGTCTCAAGAGACTTAAACCATGATTCTTTTGTCTTATATAAAACAGAAGCATTAAGGTATTTATATATGCTTTTATTCCAATCTTATTACCTTTGCAACATATCTGAGTTTCCTCTGCTTTTTTGATTGCATGGTGAGAAAGATACAATTTATATGTACTGGCCTGTATTTACGTGTATTTTCAGTATTGCTGTAGCCATGGTTCAGACATTTTAAGATTAAATTCACCAGTGCAGAGGGATTAAGAAAGCAGAAAACATTTAAAGTGGCTTCATGAATTCTGCATCTCTTCCCAATTTTTCCATTAAAATTTCTAATCACAACAAAATGCCAGACTAACTATTCATCCATCTCTTGTCTGGGCAATGGAAGATATGTACAGGTATTTTGGGAAAAAGAATATAAAACAAGCCATATCAGAAGGGAGTGTCCCTCTTTCCCATACCCTCTGTGCAGTACTCTACATTATATTTAATCTATAATTTCATTCCTCTGTTGCCCCATACTGTGATATCACACTCCAGTTTCTTACTGTCATCTTTCCCCTGAGCATCCCAAATCACCTTCAGGCTTCACCACCTCTGTTGTGCTCACAAATCTTGTATGGGTATATTTAACAGTACAGCCTGCAGTAATGTGTCTGTCATGGGGCTGCATTAGTAACCTCATTCCATTGCTAAAAGTTTTCATTCTCTATCTTTTAGCAGTTATTTCCCCCAAAGGGGCTTCTTTCCTAGTTGGAGGGAGTTTTAAGAGTTTTTAGGGGTTTTAACTTGGCTAATGATCTTGCTGAAACCTTGTAGAAAGTCCATGTATACTACATGGATCCACATATATTGCTTATTAAGGACTCTACAGCTCTGTGAGGCATAACTGCCTTGATAATATGCATACTGCCTGTTCCTTTTTGTAATGTATTATCAAAATAATGTATTTATTATCAAATATCTGTTTCAAGCTTTTTTACTGATTTTCCACAATGAAAAATTAGACCCACTTGTCTACACAGTCCAAGACCACTCTTCAGTGACTGTAGTTATCTTTGTCAGCTTTTCTTTCTTTGGTATTGTGGAAGATTTAAACTCCACAATGTTCCCATGTGCAATAGTTTAGTAATGTTATGTTTGAGATTCTTCAGAATTCGTGGCACCAAGCGTATCTAGTCCTGGTGATCTGTAAAGTCTGTCCTTCTTCACTCAAAATCCTGAAATGGAAATGCCTCCAAGAAATTCTGTTATGATTTGCATAGTAGCCTGAGCTGAAAAATATGTGGGGTTTTCTTCTTTGACAGTCTTTCTTATTGTTTATGTCTAAGGCATTCTCCAGCCAATGAAAGGAAAAGGCATCATGTCTTTTTCTGGGATCCTCCCTTCCTTCAGGCTGTGCCTCGATGCACAGACAGCATCACTCAGCCAGCAGCTGGCTGCAATGGATGCATAGCAGCTGTTCATCTCTGGGCTCCTCACCATGTCTGGCCAGCCTTCTCTCCATGGCTGTTACCTCATGGAGAGAAGGAGAAAAATCAGGAGAAAAATTGTTTAATGACCTTATTTAGTCTACTCTAATTGCTTTTTGTTTGTGGCTACAAAGTACACCAGGCAGAGCCAGCCATTTAGCATCACACCCCTAAAAATCTACATATAATCTATACATGCTGCCACTCCAGCCTCAGCATTATCTGTAATGTCAATTAAGTCTGTGCCTATCAAGATCTGTGCTGCCCCATAGGTGTCCCACAGCTGATTGGGTACTGAAGGAGTCTTGCAACAGCCTATCCAAAAAATAACATGATCTAGGCATGTTTTAAGGAATATTTAAGGTAAGAGATATTGAAAAATGTAGCCATTTGAGGAGCAGGAGAAAAAAAAAAAACAAACTTCATTTTTAAATGACAAAGGGAAAGGGAGTATTCTGCTAGAGCTGAACTATGCATTCTGATGCAATAAATTTCCATTTCTTAGCAATTAAGCCTGGATTTTCACTTTCCATGATTATGATTCCTAAAAAGCAAGAGGAAGTAATAGCCTCATAGATATGAATTTAAGTGAGACTAGATGAGTCACTAGAAATATCATGAGAGAGCCCTCCTGGAGTGAAAAGTCTGAATTATGAATGGATTAACAGGATCTTTCTAGCTCCAGCTTCCATGCTTTAACTAAGATTTTGCATAGTTTGTTAAGAGTGCTAATTCACTACTTTCTCCCACATGCACACTCTTCTTTAGAAAATCTAATATTGGCTGTGTCGGGAGAATGGATGGAGGTTTTCCTTTGTCCTCATTCAGGTTCATCCCCTCCCTCTTCCTCAGAGGTGTGTGTAGAGCACTCTGTAGCTTGACTATAAATGACAAAAATGCATAATTTTGAACACAGGGGAGCCCGTTCCAGACTTTCCTTAGCTCTTTTCGGTATTTTCCTCAACTTCCTTGTCATCCCCAGTCCACGACAAATTTGATTTATTTTTTACTGCCCTGAAAACCCCCTTACTTGGGGACAAGAAATAATTCACAGCTGGTATGTTCCTTAGTGATTTTGCCAATCAAAACATAGAGCTTGCCTTTTACTGGCAACATGGTTATCATGATTCAAACCACTTGGCTCTCCTGTTAGCTCTCTGGCATGTAAAGAAAAATTCACACCAGTGAAGAAGAGAACCATCAAGTCATTAAATATATTTATTTGAATATTTAAGTCTTTGGCTGCAGAGAAGTGCCTAGGGAGTGCTCCATATTTAACAAGGGGTTTTACTGAAACCACGCCCACAGACAGGACTTTTGCAGTTTGCTGACACCTTTGCTGAACACCCTTCTGTAAAAGAAAGGGGAACTCTGCCTTTCAAGAGACACTAAAAGATAAAACCAATCCTTTCTAAGGTGGGACTGCAAGGTGTTACTGGCAGAACAGGTAAGCCAATGATACCACATGTGGTTATGAGGAAATTGTTGTCCTGTTAGTCAAAGAGACTCTGGATAACAAGCTAGAAGTCAAACACAATGTTCCAGGGCTTGACTGGAAGTAGCGTGTGACCTATCATGTCGCACACATCAAGCACTTGCAGACTTAGACAATCCATCCTCTTTGGGATCTTCAGGCTTGAGCTGAACCTTGCCTGTTCTCAAAGAAACTGTGTTTGGAGCACAGACTCAGCAGCTGCAAGATCACTTGCCCAGAGTTATAGTACAAACTAGCTCTACTTGTCACAGGTGCTCCTGGTAGCATGGTGCCTCCTCATTCCTCCTCCATCCTGTAACTGCCATGAGCCAAGGCAGCATCCCTTATGTGCCCTCTGAGGATGTTTTCCTGTCATGAAATAGAAGAAACCTTACAGATAGGTCTATAAGTGAGATAGAAATGAGAAAGTCAAAAATCAACATCATTCACTAGACATGCAGAGCAAAGAAAACATTTTTTTTATTCTTTTTCTTCTTCCCAATGAAATCTAATGTACTATAAGAGTTATTGCAACATTAAAGAGAACATAGATAAAATCGAAACCCAGATAGGAAATACAGTAGAGGAATAATTTTTGATCTTTTCAAAAGATTTCACTTTGAATGAGGTTTTAAATACAAAAGGGTAGGCAAAACCTCAATAATTTTACAGGTGTAATTTTTTAGCAAATCAAATGGAAAAAAACTCCTAAAAATAATATCTTCCTAACAGATGATTGATTAAACAGTCAAATACATGGGGAAAAGGAGGTAGATTACTAAGTATTGAGAAAGTCCTCTGAGAAAGACTTCACAGAATTGTCTAGATGAGAAGGGACAGTACTGGGATGCATAAAATCCTTTATTTTTTCCTTCTGTACACATGTAAATTCGAAGGGAAAATGGATTTCTTCTATGACAGTGTTATAAATTCATCTGTACAAATATGAACTGACATGAGTGACAGCTGTCAAGGCTCAAATCCATTTTTCTAATGAACCTTACTAATCACAAGGAAACAAGTGTAACAGGAGAGACCTATCCTCTAAAACAATCCATTACAATTGGTTAAAGTGCTCAGTTGTTCTTAGAAAATTAATCCTGTTTTTCCAAGAAAATACACAAGATGTTGGGCACTGACACCACTGAGTCGTGGTGACCACCAGTCTCCAAGCTGACATTGCCCACAGGAATTGTCAGTTTTGTGCTAGACTAACTGGTCAAAAAAACCCAAACACACTATGTTCAAGGACTCATTACCCACACACTTTTTCATATTTATAAGGCCATCTCTATACTAATGCAAATAATGCCTTTTGAAAACTAAGTTAAAAGTAAAATATCGCTTACTCAACAGAAGAAATATTTTCTTTTAATTTGCTTTATCCTCAGCCAAGGTCTAGCCTTTAACAGGCCAGGAAATAAGTAAGTTTATGTAAGTTAAATAAGCTTTCAGAGTCCACCTATTTTCTTCATCATTAAAAGGAAAAACATATTAAATTTGGAAATATTCCCCCATGCCCTAAAATATCTCATCAATCACAGACTTGTGTTTGTGTTGACATCTTTTTCTTTTCCCTCCAAAGAAACGAAATTGGCTAAGCAGAGCATCTGCCTAGAGCCAATCTTTTCCCTGAAGGAATCTGGTGTTTATTTGAGTGAAATGAAACTACCAGTTTCCAGCAAATATTTTTGAGAGAGGAATAGGAATAGAGGCATTAAAAGTAATTGCTTCATCAATTTAAACACTTGCATAAGTAGAACTTATTTTTCTCCAAAATGGCAATAATAATAATAACTTTAGGCCCTTTGATAGTAAATCATTCTTTTTGATGCCCCACAGTTCAATCTAGGGCTATAGATATATTTGCAACATGTTCAACATACATGATGAAAAATTCCATCCCAGAAAAGAATTTTCAAATACTGAGGGACCCAACTTGAAGAAAATGAGAAAAATAGACAAGAAGGAGACATATTTGTGCCATTTTTGTTACCCATTGCACATAAAAGGGAAGTAAACTCCATTGGAGAAGGGAAGGGAAGGCTTAGGATAGACAATATAACTGCATTTAGCTGATTTGAAGTACCAAACCCTGCTTTGTGACTTAGAATCCTATATGTTACTGTATTCTTCTACAGCGTGTTTTTAGAGTCAATAAAAAAATATAAAGTAAAACATTTAGATACAAACAAATCAGGGATACCTCCATTTTTGTGCAGGAAAATGCTAAACAGTCCATTAAAAATCTTTTTCAGTTGCCTCTGAGAAAAGATAAGATGTATTTGCAGGTAGCACTGAGCACAAGTGAGACACAGAGGGAAAAAGCAGAGGCTCAGCCTGTCAAGTTCCACTTCCTTAGCTTTTGCCAATTACTACCACAGCCTCTAAATATCTGCCCCTGGGCAATCCAGTGCTCCCAAATCCTTGGTCATATTGAGCTTCCCAGCACCCAACCCATCCCCAGGTCTCCTAGGGCCCACAAAAGGCTAATTCTGGCCATGGGTATCCTGCAAGCAAATTCATTTTGGCAGTTAAGCACATGGGAGATGTGGGGCTGTGCTTCAAGGTTCTCTTGGCTTGGACAAAGTGAAAACAATTTTTCTTCATCTGACTTCAGCTTCCACGTGAGCTATCCTCCTGTTGGCCCGGACTGGGAAGTTTGAGGGTTCCATATCTGATCCTTCACCCTCCCCATGCAACCTATCAAAGTGGTTCATGTGTCACTGCCTCTCTCCTTTTTTCTTTTTCTCAAATCTGTTCCCTTGTTTCATTTGCCTTCTGTCAGTCTGGCTACTGTCATGGGTTGCAGCTCCGCTCATGACCACTGGTTTAGTTTCAGCACAGGGAGCTGAGGATTGACAGGGAATGAGGAGGGACAGAGATGTTCTCTGCTGCTGCTGTCAGCAGTCTGGTCTGTGCTTTCTTCTCACTCTGCCTTACAGTTGCCACGTCTATTCCCCTAGGCCTTCTCCTGGAAATCCACTCCAATAGAATGACTGTCAGGGAGCTGAGATAATACTCAGGCTTTCACTTATTGGGTTGAGGGTCCCATGAACATCTTTCACACTCTGTGATGGCCATAGAGTCCCTGTGAAGGCTTTACCTCATGCTTGATGTTGGAATCAAGGTCTCAGTGCAGTTAGATGCAAGAAAAACCTTCTCAAAGGGCTGGGAGGGAAGGCTGTGTGACAGGACTGTAATGAAAGCATGAAAAGATGTGATGTAATGATTTTGAAGTCTCTAATGCATCAGAATGCAAAGCATATGTTGAAGAAGTTTTGAATTTTAAAAAAGTCAAGTGTAGTCAGTACTTAAAAAGAAAAGTTTATTTGTCTTTTCTAGACAAATAAATGTTTTTCTTACTGCCATCAGTGAAGAACATGCTAATGAAAACAAACTTCCCATGGACCTTTGATGTCATCTGAAAGCAAGATGAGAAATTGCTGTTCCTATTTAGACTTTGGTTTTCGTGATGCCAGACGTCACTAGCAATGATGTCATACCACCACGTCCATGGTCTATATTTATCCAACATTCATATCCTGGCTGGTTGTACAATTTGATTAATTCCTTCTGCATCCCCCACAAAAATGTAAGCACCACTTGAGAACACAATGACGATTTCTTGCACATTGTTTGTACTTTTATAAATGAAATGCAATTCCCCACCTCACTTCTCAAATTGTCCACCAAGGCATTGGATAGTGAATTCATACACTATTTTAAATTAATACAATATTTACAGTATTCCAGAATGTCTTATCTAATGCTTATTTTTCAATTAATTACTTACAATACATATTTAATCACAAGCAGTGATGATCACCATTGCAATGGACAGCAGCAAATTAACCACATGTAATGCCTTATAATGAGGAAAAAATTTGGTAAGCAATGTACTACTGAAGTTAAAAGTCAGCTTTCAAAATGACATTTTTAAGCAATTGATATAACTTCATGCTCATTGCAGCAGCATGAAAGCTGAGAAAATGTGATAAAATATACTTTGATAAAAAATCACTTTATTTCGCCACAGCTGTATTTTTATTCTTACCTACCATTTTTAATGGCTCTGGAAAATATTTCCCTTCTATTTATTTGCATCCTCAACCATAAACCAGAATTGCTGATGATATCAGGACAGACTTTGGAACAAAGCTCATTAGATATTGTTAGCCTAACTCTGGAGTCCCTAAATGCCTAAGGTTTCTTTTAAAATTAATGTGAGGTTGCTCTGTAAGAGAACTTAGCATTATTATTGTATGCACTATGATTCATTGTTCCAGACATCATTAAGCATGGTGCACTAACATATGGCAAAAAACTTGCATGAGGAGCAAGTTCCTGGAAAGCCACAAAAATACTTATTGCTAGCAATGCATAGCTAGGCAACTCTAATAATCATTATAATGATAGGTACTTGTTAGAAATTTTGGGTTATAACTTTTATTGCTAGGTTTAGCACAAAGAGAGTCATCTCTTTCCTTCTTAAAGGAATTACAAAAGAAAACATTACAAAAACAAAAGTAAGAAATAAATGCTATGATTTTAGCTAAAGAGAGAAACAATCCTTCACCGCACCATAGCACAATATGGATAGATGAGACAGACCCTGCACAGTGCTGTTAGGGTTTGGAAATATGGAAGTATGAAGGGCAGGGATATCTCTTGACCTGGAGTGCTCACAGCTTGCAGCTTGCCTTCTCCAGCAAAGCAGAAACAAAATTTTTGGTGAGCTTCCATAGATAAGACGCAGACATTTACACAAACATCCCATGCAATCCCTTACATAGGATAAGCTTTAAAATCAGACAGTCATGATGTGCCAAAGTTTAAACTGTTTGGATGCTATTTAGGCCTGGAGAATCTGGACCACTTTAGCCAGCCATAAGTTATATGATGAGCAGTGCATAGTAAGAAACCAAAAGTATTTATGAAAATAACAACTTGAAGTTTGTTTTATTTGATGATGCTTTTATAAAATGGCAGGTTTTCATATTTTTAATAAATATAAGTATTTCAGGTAAAGAAATTACAGCACCTACTTATTCAATAAATAATCGCTCTAAAATGAAAACATCTCTAATCTAGAGTGGACTTGTGAGTTCCAGGCATTAAACATTGAAAAATTATTCTAAACCAAAGGAATTTGTACCCCCAGTCATAAACTAAATTTCCATGTATGATTGCACAGCTCTGGAATTCCTGAGTGCCAGACTTAGAGGTACACAGAAACATTAGTTTCTGAGTCACAGTCTTAGATGACTGTGAGGTATCACAGTGTCACAAAATGTCATATCATAATTAGACTTGGTTTATCTCAATGTATTCATTTCCATGTAAATGTCAAAAAAATCAATAGTCACAGGAATCCATGCTAGTTTTGATAAGAAAATCTTCTATTTTAGAATATTGGCTTTTTAAATTATTAGTTGTCATATGTACCACCACTAAACAGAGAAATCTTCCAGCGACTTGTGTATTAAATTTTATCTGGCAAACAGTGTTGTTTTGTCTGCATCATCCCTCATATTCTACTGATTAATTAACATTAATTGGATAGTAAAAGCAAGGAGCGGGGGTGTTTCTAGAAATTATAATTGCCATGGAAGATGGCTGATTCAATAGGTCTAATATGCAGTAAAAAATCTCACAAATCTTCACCAAAGAAATCCTTTAAAGTAATCTTCAAACAAGCATTATTTAAAGATAAAATCCTTAAAATCACATAATCCTTAAACTAAAGTCAAGGAAGATGATTAACTTTCTTGATCATTTCAGCTTCTGCTTAGTCCAATATTACCATAGGTGCTGCTTTATAGTATAGGCCATGATAGATTCCCAACTCTGTTGGAAAGTAAAAAAGGTTTCTTCTGATATGTCCTACTGACATAAAGGGTCCAAAGTGCAGGAGAGTAATTTAGCATTCAATATTTTTCCAAGTAAAAGTTTTTGGAAACTGATCCAGAATTGGTGAAGGCATTTGATGGTCTTCCACTGACTGCATAGGAGATTGGATCAGCTTTTAAGAGTGTCATAGAGGTCCTCAGAGCTAAAATTTCTTTCAACTGAAAAATAACAGACTGAGGATTTAAAAGCCTACAATAATTTGGTTCTGCTGGGTTTTTTAAAATATTAAAATAGGAAAATGCTACTAATAAATATTTGCTTTTGCATCATATTTTCACATCATATTAGCTTCCTATCATTCTTTTCACTTGAAAATTTCAAACTGCTAGAAATATATTAATCAATATTTAAAGAGTAAACAATACAGAATCTCACTGTCTGAACTGGAGTGAAATATCTGATTGCAAAAATTGAGAGAAAGAGTTGTAAGTAATTTTCTTCTTCAAGAGCAGATGTCTATCACATTTTGAACATTGACATTACAATTCTGGACAGGTTCAGGGTTATGGTTACATAAGTATGTTAAAAAAAAGGAAAATGCCCACTCTGCTAAAAAGACTGTAGACAGATTGAAAAATTGGATGTAAAGTTGCCAAATAATAAAATCTTGGACCTTTTCTAGTTTGCAAGCTCACACATAACGTAAATTGATTTTTTTCTGTTTGGAATAATTTTAGTTATTATCAGTTTCAATGGTCACTTTACTACACGGATCAATTTACCAGTACCAAAAGCCACTTGTGTGTTTGTGCACAGAACATTTATTTGACCTGGCTTCCGAAGATCTCCTTCTAGGAAGACACTAATGAAAGTCATTATATTATACAAGTACCCCCCAGCTGGAACTGATGGGAAAACAAAGAGAATTTCCAGGGCCTGTGGCACTAGGATAACCAGCAGTACCAGGGCCCTTAGGTGCTCTGCCATGGAGATAGATGCTTGCAGGCTCACAGAGTTTCCCACTAGCTGCAAAGTCCACATTTGAAAAAAAACAACCCTCTCCTTTTGGCTAGCTACTTAAAATAATGATGAGCCACAAGAGAAAGTTTTCTAGAGAAAATTTCTCCCTAGAGAAATTTTTAGCTGAATGAGTGAAAAGGACCAGGCCTAAAGACCCAGAAAAAACAAACTTGATCCATCCCCTGAAACTTAAAAAAGATGACATTACATCTTTACCTGTCCATGTATATCACAATCTGCCATGTGATTCCTGATCTGTGGTTTGAGGAAAATTGATTTGATAAATAACAAAGTGTGTGATTCAGTGGTTTTGGGGTGGTCTTGGTTTGTTTGGGGTTTTTTGAAGTGATTACTGTTGAAGTGATTGTTGTCAAGACATCAATGCCTATTTGAAGGAAGTGTTTTGAAAATTCTTTAGTAAATTTAAGACTTCCAAGATAATGGATCCACATGTCGCTCTTTTCTTCCCAGAAATTAAGAGACTGATGAGGAGTGATATGGAAATTATTGATTAGCCAGCAATAGCAGAATCAAATGACACAGTCATAGAAGCCATATGGGACATATAAATGTGATAAAATAATATTTAACAACCATGTACCACTGCAAAAATTTCCCTTCAAACAACTTTCTGAGTGAGCTGGCTCACTGGAAGGGAACGCAAAAAACTGAGCACAGGTTTCCAAAAAACACTTGCCACTGCCAATGGAAAGCCTGGATGGTGGGAACTTCCCCTGGCTGAACCTCTCTGGGTCTACTCTACCGAAGAGTATCTCTGGATACCAGAGCTTCCTGTCTAACTTCACTGTGTAACATCCCACTCACTGCAAAGCGCCTCTTCTGATTTCCCTGGAGTTACTGCCGATTTTAAAAAGTGTAAATGCTAGGAGAAGCCATCTGAGCCTCCTGGCATGGTGCTTCAGAGAGATAATTTTGTGGTTTAAGATGTTTGCTCCAGAAGGGGAATGTGTATGAAAAATTGTTTAGCATTTTAATCTTCTGAGCAATTTCCATGAGATTATTGATTGCTGTGTCTCAGTGAGCATTGTAAAAAAACGAACAAACAAACAAAAAAACAACACCAGAAGGAAGTGGAAATTACCCTGAAAAAACATAATGCAGACTCAGAGATTATTAGAAAATACAGCTGGGTTATAATATCTGTCAAAACCAAGTGAAATCTAAGTAACAGGTGATTCTTTGGTCTTCAGCAGCTATAAATGTGGAGTGTTGAGTCAGAGAAAAGAAAAAAAAATGTATTTTCTGCTGCCTCATCTGTAATAAGTTAGACTGGCAGGCTAAATCATTAAATAATTCAACATGATGAGAATTTATGCAATGGGCAGTTGATGTGGGTCTTGAACAGTCACTGCACCAAGTCACATGTTTTGAGCTGGAACAAAACAAACTGTTCTCCAGCAATTTTTCGTGTTCACCTACCACAATTTTCTGTTCTCTTTTCTCTACTCCAGGCAAGCTTCCCAGTAAATTCCTTGCATAAATGTAGATACTAGTGGTAGAATTCTGTCTATCAAATGCAACCAAAGTTATAACCTTCACTTCAAGGTAATTGTGATTTTCTCCTGGAAGTGATGTTTGGATTACTGCTGAAGTTTGCAATTTTTTTTTTTTGTTGATTTGAGATGGCTGCTCCTTCTTTTTTTATGCCCAGGGGAAATATTACCATTTTAAAATTCTTTCATTTTTACTGAAAGTGCATCCTGCATTATTGCTTGCTAAAGTAGATTTTACTGTCTTTGCATAGCCAGTTGAAAAAGAGCACTAGCAAACAGAGCTGCATAAAGCCAAGCTACCAATGCAGAATTTTGACCTGGCCCACGGTAATATACACAGCAGGTCACTGTGCAGATGCTCTGATTTACAGTGCTGAAATGAATGGGGCAAGAAAATGCCACATGTTCACAAGGCAATTATTTGTGCCCAACTGATTCCAGCTGACTGCAAAGTGCCTCTGTCAAGCTCTCTGTCAAGGCTGAGCACTGGTGCTGAAAAATAAAGGACAATATGTGAATAACAAGAGGTTTGGTTAAGAAGAATAAACACAGAAATAAGAGATGAAAACTCCTAATTCCCATTTGGACTTGGATTTCTGTATAATTTTTGGGAGATTTCTTCATTCCAGGCCTTGACTTTTCTATTTGCAATGCAGAGGAAACAATTTTCACATATTCTATTCCCCTGCTTGTCCCAAGGAATGCTTGATGCTTGTATCACACTTGGGAGGCATACTTGTTTTCTTCGTCCTTTTCTTTTTCTAATAAATCTTGTGCTCAGCCACACTGTGCAGTCTAGAATTTTTGAGCACCTTTTTGCTGTAACACAAAATACATAGAGAAGACATGAGGCAGACCCCAGAATCTGGCCCAAAGTTGGTCATAACATCAGCTCTCAAGAACCGACTGCGCTACGTGGGAGGCAGCCTGAAGGGGACAGATCACATTGCACTGTAAAGCTGGACAAAGTGAACGGGCCACTTCTCCCAGGGTGC
The DNA here is from genome assembly GCF_036417665.1 of Passer domesticus. Taxonomy (NCBI): domain Eukaryota; kingdom Metazoa; phylum Chordata; class Aves; order Passeriformes; family Passeridae; genus Passer; species Passer domesticus. Next base: position 62,375,821 of record NC_087476.1, on the reverse strand, counting down.
CCCAATTTCTGTGGCTAGGAGAATGCCATGGGAACTGCACGAGGAGATTGGGGCCTCTGCCTTGAACAAGCCTTATAAAGACGTGATGGTCACAACACACATCTTACAAACCTTACAAATCTTACAAATCTTACAAATCTTACAAATCTTACAAATCTTACCTGGCTGCATGTCTGACTGTGTGCATGTATGGCAAGAGAGAGATCCATCAGTCTTTCTGAGGCAATGATTTTCCTAAGCACATATAGCAGAAATCTGCCAGGAAATGTACAGTCTGACATTAAGATTGTGTCTTCATGAGCTTTGCACACACTTTAGCAGAGGGAGAACAATCTTACATACTTATGAGGATTCCATTGCAGAGCACATCAATGGGAAAATCCTATATGAGCTTCTGACAACCTTCTAAAACAACCATAACATGTCACATATTAGAGACTTGAATTGAAGCTGCATGGTTCATCTTAGTTCTACCATTTCCTAAATTTTGAATGCTTGGCATGGCAGTCTTACTGTTTCTAATGAAGTTTTCTCATTTGAAATAAATTATTTGCTTAGATAATGTTATCTAGATGATTCATAGCAGCAGAGCCATAACCGTACTAGCACTCAACATGTTGCCACAAGTGCTGGTAACAGGCAACCCTCACTGCCTTAGACACTGAAAGGTCAGAACAGAAGGAAGAGCATTGTAATGGCCTTGCTGGCTGAAGCCAGATTTTATACTTTGCAGCTTCATTAGCTGGAATGACATCACAGGATACAGACAAGCAAAGCCTGAATTGATCCTACTTGACTGAATTCTAAATGAATAGAAAATGACTGCATGGTTTTGCTAAGGAGCAGCAATAATGGCAGGATGAAGTTTGATTTCTATGAAGATTTATATCTTTCTAGCTCTTCTTTTCAGTTTATGTGTTTCAGCTGTGGTCACGGGACTTGAAAAATGAAGACCTTTTTGCAAGATGTTTTTTCAAGCAAACCATAACAATATATTGATTTTTCAGTGTGTAATTTCAGATTTCTTTCATTTCACTTAAAGAATCTTGCCTTATCCCCAGCACAGAAAGCTCATGATATTTTGGAAGCTTATTTAATTGCACTGATAATTGCCAGTTATCAGAACATCCTCATCCATCCCCCTCCTAAAAGAGATTGGAGCAGAAAAAAAATTGGGTCTATATGTTGTAGAAATGTATCTAGAGATTATTAATCCTTTAATGAGCTGATATTCAGTACAAAAGGTTGATAATCTGGTCTTGTGGACTTTTCTAATTTTGAGGAATTAATCTCATCTCACAGATTTCACGCTTCCCCCGAAATATTCATAAGAAGGATACACTTATAAAAAATGTCTCCAGTAAACAAAAAAAAACAAACAAACAAACAAAAGTTTATTTTAAGGATGTAGAGAAAATATGATATCTCAGTCTTTTCTATTTCCTGCCTTTGTGTGATAAGAATCAGTAGGCAGATTCTTATCACACAAAGTGAAAACAGTGTCCTGAAACCAGTTTTATTAAACACACTTACTTGGATGTCCACTTGCAGAGAGTCATCTAAATACTCAGGTCTGGCCACAGAAGTGCAAAATAACCCCCTCTTTTGACAATACTCACTGTCAGATAAAAGTCCACCTTTTTGTCTCAAAGCAAAGAATATTTTTTTTGGAATTCAGGAAGCAGTACTTCTCAACCACCTGACATGGCAGAGGATGGTTTGGTAAGAATAAGGCATTAAGGAACCCTTCCACTGCCAAGGTGAAAGTGCTTTCATGTGCTGGGATTTGGAATTATACATTTTCTTGGCTGGTCTCTCTTAAAATGGGTTTTGATGCGACAGGGTGAAAAGAAGGAATAAAATGTCATTTTGTCATGTCCTGTGGGTGTGTTATGAGTACTGTAGGTTTTGTTAATAGAAAGTCAATATTATCTCCTGTATTAAACTTTCCTCCTTTTTCTTTTGGAAGTTTGTCCATCTCAAGAGCATTACTCAATTAGCCAGACAAGTCTAAGTAGATCAAATAAGAATATGAGTCCACAAATCTGACTCTGACTTACAAAGTTTCTGTCCAAGAATATGGAAGAGGACGAGTAACATACTAGTAGGGGTTCACACAAGGATGAAGGAATAGGCTTTTTTTGTAGAGTAATTTTTATTAAAAAACAGATTACATGTTTCAGACTGATTATATTATTTATTTTGGCCCTCTTTTTCAGCACTCTTCTGGTATTTTAATTCAATTACGTGCATTACCAGAGCCTGTTTCTGTGGCATTTGGCTGTCTGTTTGTCAATATGCATTTGCAGCAAAGAAGTCTTGAAAGGTTTGGGGGCTGGATTTGCTTCAAGCAACCATCCAAACAGCTGAAAGATTATCCAATTTTCCTGCACATTTCATTTCTTGAAAAAGAGAAAAAGACATTAGAAATTTAACAAAGACAACCCTTTGCTGAGATTTTTACCACTTCTGATTCTACTCTCAAATGAAAAACTGGAGGAAGAAACATTCATGTCAAACACATCAGAAATATATAAAAGTTTGTTTCTTTACTTTTTCTGTAATTAATTCAAATGAGTGAACTCATTTTCAGTATTGAAGACATGAGCAGATGAAATAGAAAAAAAAACAACTGTAAGAATGAGGCTGGGCTTTTTGCTGTTTTTCCCCCACTGACAGCAAAGAAGCTCTGCCTCAAAGACAGCTCTGCTAAACCATTTCCTGATAGAGAAGTCTCTGGCCACCCCTTCCCCTCCTTCTCCCTCCATGAGTGATTCTTCTGTGTTCCCTATCCCTACTCAGAGTCTCCTCTCTGCTTTCTGAATATATATATATTGCTTTCTAAATATACCTCAAAACCCCCAGTACCAGATATCTCCTTTTACTCCATTGCATAGATACCAGATGGGCCTTTGGACGTCATAATGCTGACATCCAGGTATCCTGCTGATCTCCTTTCTTTCTGTCCAGCCTCTCTATAACCTATCATCTACAGGCATTTATTCTTTAAAAAATCTTTGTGTGATATCCTTTTTTTTATGTCTGTGACTGGGATGAAAAAAATCTTTGGATGTTTATCTATAAGAAGCATTTTTCCTGAGCTGCTCTGTAATGCCCCACAGGGTATTAACCATGTATCCCTTCAGTGAGTTCCTGCAAAGCCCATGGAAACAAAGAATGGGGTGAACAAAGAGTCTGCACCTCACCTTCTGTCACTCTGTACTCTGCATCTTCTTATGAAATCATGTGCCCTTTCCTCTGCTCTTGTCTCTGAACACAAAGATGCAGTACAACTCAGCACGAGGCAAGAATCCTTATGGAGTACTAAAAATATCTTACAGACCCATATTACAGTATGGGTCTGTAAGATACATGAAGTAGTTTTTTAATTATTTCATTTCTGAATCTATGGTGATGTCAAAACTAAGAGTCAGTCTTTTGGGAATTTTCATCTAAAACATCTTTTTTCCTTTTGAAGATAGTGTTTCCTTGACAGTGACCAGGATTCCTGCCAGAATAAACGTGGACTTTCTTTTTCATTGAACCATCTGTGTGTGATTCAGGGAAATGGATGCTATAATCCAAAGAGATAATACTTCAGCTATTGTGCTTTTGGTATTTTACTATTCTTTCAAAAGGAGCTATCTGGGACTTAGGAGCCTATGGCCTAATTGCAAATTCCGGGCAGCAAATAATGCAGAAATTTCTTGCTGATTTTTGGAAGAATTTTTTAAGTTACAAGTCCTTCAAATCTACAGGACATAAGAAATATTAAGTATAATCAAATATCACCTTCAAAGGCAGATGGCTCAAGGTGCTTCCAGTTCTACCCAAATCAAAAATTTCTGATGATTCTGGTACAATAATAAGATTCACAGAACTCAGTTCAGTAAAAGACTGTCTGTATAATGTGTAACAACAGCAAAGTCAATATGGTAATAATCAGTATTGAGTGAGTCAATGATTACTGCATCTTTCCTGTTCAAGGGAGAACAAAACATGTCCATATATATATATATATATATATATATATATGTATATGTATGTGTATATATATGTGTGTGTGTGTATGTATATGTATATGTATATGTATATACACACTGCAAATTCAAAACCTCTGCCATGTAATAGAACTTACCACATTATCTGGTAGACATACAGCCAGGGCCTGTCTCACTGAGCAAAATGCAGTAAATACAGACCAAAATTATTACTAAGGGAATGCATCTGGAAAATAAAACCAGCAGGAGTGCAAGAGGGAGAACTAAGGAAACTGTTTATTGAAACATAACCTGATCCATATAGTTTAAAAATTGGTTTGCACTTCCCATGCTTTATAGTGCTTATTGATTCACTGATTCAGGTCAGAAAATATATCGTTAGCTAAAATTTTTCTTCTTCAGTTTGTATCACATTAAAGATCATGTATGTATTTCTTCTAGCTACCATTTTTATCTGATTAGAGATTTTTTCTGTGTCACATTAATTTCTGAACAAAGCTCCCATTCAAATTAAAAACAAAGCACTTGCATTAATTGGCTTAACTTAGACTTTATGTCACCTCTGAGCTTATAAGGTATTTAAAAAAAAATTAGCAGTCTTTCTTAGGATTTGTCAGAGATGATTTATACATTTTGCACTTTCACACATCTGCTTTTAAAATTTTCCAGGCAAATACTGATTATGAAGGTCTCTGTGTGTCCTGGTTTCAGCTGGGATAGATTTAATTCCTTCTTATAGTAGATGGTACAGTGCTGTGTTTTGGATTTAGAATGAGAATGATGTTGATAACACACTGAAGTTTTGGTTTTGTCTAAGTTGTGTTTATCCTAAGTCAAGGAATATTTTTTTTATGTCTCATGCTCATGACAGTGAGGAGGTACAACAAATCAAAAAAGTGGGAGAGGCCATAGCCATGGACAGGTGACCAAAACTGGCCCAAGGGATATTGCACATCACAGAATGTCATACCCATTACATAAACTGGGGGAGTTACCTGGAAGAGGGTATGATCTGGGTTTTGGAATGGGACATGGCATCGGTCAGTGGATGGTGAGCAATTGTATGCTTTTTCCTTTCCAATACTTTTTTTTTTTTACTTTGTTTTCAATTATTAAACTTTTCCCATCTCAACATAAAAGTTTTACTTTAGATTCTACACCTCCTCCAGGGGAGAGAGCGAGGAGAGGGAAGCATTGAGGCTGTGTGGCTCTTATTTGACAGCTGGGCTTAAGCCATGACTGTGTGTCTGATATTTCAGTACTTCTTCATGTAAGATGAGCAAATGAAATTAGCTCCTATTTATTATGTGCTATAAACAAGTATGAATATAAACATACACATATATATGCTAAACTTGCTCAGTTTTAGTTATTAACAATCTGTAAGTCCAGAGAAAGACTTGCCAATATATACTTAATGGGTTATGGACTTCAGGAACAATGAATAATGCAATTGAATTAGGTTAATTTAGGTTAATTTTCTGGGATTTTTTTCTCATACTAGAAATGACATCCCATGTTACAGTGATCATCTGACCATTGCATACCCAGGTTGTAAGAGGTTGTCCAGCTGCTGGACAGAGATATCTTCCCGAAAGTAATTATTTAAAAAACTTTAAAACTTATTTTAAATACTATTATAATAGAAGACAAATGTATCAACTGCCTTGTTAAGCCATCTAACAGTTTCATTATCTCCACTGACAGGACACACATCTTATTTCAAGACCAAATATATTTTTGGATGATGATATTTTTATGTCACTAACAGTTTATGGTGACAGTGGACCCAAGGGAAACTCATCCATCTCCCAAACTCAGAGCTGTTTTCTGTGAATTAAGTTCCAAAACTTCTTTTTCAGTTTCCATGTAAAGAAGTATAATGTCACCCATGGCTTCAGCTTCCTGATTAAATTAAGACAAGAACAGGATGGTGACATGCAAACACAGATTCAGAGTCTGAAACTCAGTCACCCTCTTCAGTGTTTCATTTATCTGCCTGTAATATAGAGAAAGGATTTTACAATTGGTAACAATCTGTAAGGTGAGATCCACTGCAGAGCATTAGTTGTTCAGTACCACAGTATAAGCAGTAATTTAAATTCAGAAAATAAAAGGAGAAAAGCAGTAGAATAGTTATGTTTACTGAGGGTGCATTGTTCTGGCACAGAGATTTGTATAATCATGCAAACCAAGATACTGGACACAAACCAAACATGTTGGGCAGCTCTGCAGTAAGGCAGACCCATATCATCCCCTAGCTAATGCAGCTATGACAGATTGGGTACCTGGATACACAGTGCTAGATGCTCCCAGGTACATATAGCTCAGAACTCATTTGAATAGCCATAGTTTGTTTATAGCTTAATAAATCTAGTGGAGAGAACAATTTTTTTTCATTTACCCAAGAAGCTATGTCTACTGAAATAAATCACTTTGTCCTGTTAAAACATTTCACCGTGAATATGCACAAAGGGGAGTAGCATCTATTCCAAAGGACTCAGCAGTCAGCCGAAGTGACGTCTCTCTGGCTGGTGACACATTCCTCCTTGCAGGTTTAGGAAATTTAACACAGTGCGTAGAATGTTGTTTGATGGTTATGTAATGCTCACAGCTCCTAAGGGAAAAACTAGAATATCACACAGAAGGAAAAGTTTTTCTACACATAAAATAAGCCTATATTCACATTCTGTCAATATAAACAAGTCTGTTTCTTATTCTGTTGTAGGAAAGAAAGATTATGCCCACAAGAAGCCTCTTCTCTGTCATTTCTAGCCCCTTCTTTCCAGCCAGTCAGCAAACCGTTACCATATGCAGTGACCTGGACTAATCATTTATTTATCACAATTGTTCATATATTAAGCAGTCAGAATGTTTAAATGGCAATATTGCTTCTTTTCACAACATGTTTACCATCTGAATTAAATGGATTGTAAAAGGAAAGAATAAGGGAAAAAAAATAGGTAAACTTACATAATTTCCCAATAGAGCTCTGATTCTGAAAAGCATTTAAGCATCTAAGTCCCAGTGAACTGTCTTCCACTATCTACATACACAGACCAAAGCTTTGGTGCCAGAATCCACACATACCTTTTTGTTTCCTCACAACATCTTGCTTTTTAATGTTTTAGTCAATGGCAAGAGAGTAGAGGAATTCCAAAGAACAGTTAGGCTGAATCAAAGAGGGATGTTGGTTAAAACAAGATCAGCAGCTCCTGCTGGAGAAAAGCAAGTTAAGAATGAATAGATTGAAACATTCTGCCCCCAAAAAAATGCTTTCCATATACAATCAAATGTTTTCCTTAAGCTCCAGTTTGTTTCCCATTTCTCACTTCAGCATGGGCATTGGATCACTGACTGCTGTCAGGAGGAATAGCTAGAGCTCAGTTTGCTGTTGCAGCTTTGGCTACAAGCATATGGTCAACATGAAATGGGGCAGGACTGCTCAGAAATGGTGGCTGACCTGCAAAATAAGTCACCAAGGTTCAGCTGGCCTCTGATAGCTAGGAATCAGAGAAGTCACCCTGGAAAGGACGACAGCCCCTGTCTCCCTTTTCCTAGTTATGTTAGATATTTTCCATATATCCAGGCACTACAGTGATGCTAGATTTCTTAGCATCTCACTGAATGAATCATAGAATCATCAGGGTTGGAAGGGAACTTTAAGATCTAGTCCAAACGTCCACCCAGCACTGCCATTGTAGCCCCTAAACCACCAAACCATGTCACCCTGTGCCAGATGCAGACACCTCTCACACACGACCAGGGATGCTGTCTCTACCACCTCCCTGACCAACCTATTCCAGTACGTGACCACCTCAACAGTCGAAAAACTTTCTCTAATATCTAATCTGAATCTCCCCTGCCTCAGGTTAAGGCCATTTCCTCCAGTTCTCTCACTGCAGGCACAGCAGGAGAGACCAATCCTGATCTGTTGTCTCTTAGGGAGTGATGAGTGATGCTTAATCTAGGGATTAAACAAACCCACCTCCCTCAGACATGTGTTCTAGTCCCTTCACAGGGACCCACAGCCAGTCCAGCCCAGCCCAAAGACCACTGACCAGGACATTAGGCCAGCTGGTGGGATTCCAGACCATTGGGATCATCCAGGGCTCAAACTGCACAGATTCGAGCCGCGACAAATACACTGAATTTACAAGGAGAGGTTCTCCAAGTCCAAATAATGAGTTTTTAGGCAGAAATAAAGACTGAGATTTTCAGTGATCAAACCAAGTGGATAAATAAGAGAATCATAGAAAGTGGGTCACTTAGTTCATCCTGTTGACAGCCCCGGACATTTGGGACAAGACTGTTGATGTCAATCTCACAGTACTTTGGAATTAACACAGTACAGAGCAGGCAGATAAGCAGGGAACTAGACTTGGAAGAGTTAAACCTCAGGAACAGCCAGGCACTCAGAAGATTTACTGTAGGTGGAATTTCATTACACAGAGAAGCTCATGGCTAGAATAAGCTGCCAAAGGAAACAATAGAAGCTACTACCTTACTTTAAAGACTTAAGAAAATATTTAAAAGAAATAAATATTTGGTAGTTCATCTGCCATCTCAAAGGATACCTAGCTTCCTTTCATCCCTGCAGTGTTCTCTGTTCCAGCTGCAGTATATTTTCCTCATTGCACAACTAATTTTCCTCTTTTTTTTCATCTTTTTAAGGCTTAAAACCAGCATCTGCTACATTTTAAGCTAGTTCTGCTCACCCAAGCTGCTGTCATCCCTATCTCAGCAGAATGGACATAAAAGCAGCTTTATTCTGCCTTTTGGCCTCTCTTCATTTTGAGGATGAAAAAAATGGCTTTATCATTCCTCAGGTTATATCCCAGCCAGCTGTGAGCTTCTCTACTGACTGCCTGGATGCTATGGAATATAGGGCACCCCAGCATCTGCTCCAGGCTGGAGAACACTCTAACACTTAGCCATTTCTTTCTACTTGCAATTTTGACATGTAACACTGGAGTCTGGCTTGTTTGTTCTGCTGGCAGGCAGTACATAAGGCACTTCAGGGGACCTTGAAGGAAGACTCTCTAGATCTCTAAACTCAGCTGCAACAGCAAAACAAGAGATTTTTTAAAAAGTTCTGAATTTGTAAGTTATGATTAACTCTGAGTGGGGAAGGAGAATTAGATATGTATTAGTTTCACCATGTGAGGAACATATTTTTGCCATTACCTCAGTAATGAAGCTTCAAGGACAAGGAAAAGGAACTTGGAAGCCCTATTTTTCCCATTTAAATCCAGCTGCAGCGGGGGTCGGTGCCTCCCATGTCAGCTTGTTATGATGATGAGTTACTAAGACATTTTTCTGCTTGTCAGCTTTCTGACAACTCTTGAATGTGGTAAAGGTGGGCTAAGAGATGATTAGTCACCACCTGCCTCTAACAAACAAGTTCTCTTGAGTAATTGATGTGAAATGTTTAACTATGAATAAACTCATTTAAAGCACCAGCTCCTTCAAAGAGCATCTGATGGCCATCAGGACCTCTTCCTTTTCCCAGGAGATGTCTTGAGCACTGCCCCACAAGGCAGCTCCACAGCTCCAGACCTGAGTTCCTCTGGGTGCTAGTGGGGAGAAAGCTGGGGAAGAGGTACATACAGCAGTTTAGACTTCATGCATGAAAATAATTTTGCATTTTGCTCCATGTCTCACTAGGCATATTTAGACAACACTAGAATATCAGGTGTAAGGTCCTGCACACCATTCCTTGACCCCCAGCTGCTTCCCCTGCAAGGGCAGTGTTTGCACCCTGACAGTGATGTGACAGCCACAGCTGGGGCACTGCCTGTGGCTCTCATTTGCTCCTTGAATGGTGCAAGGAGCTTCAAGTGCCCTTTCTGCGTGTTTTTGTGCCAGATATGTTTCACATAGACACACTCTGTGCAGGAACAACAAACACAATATTGTTCTATAACTTACTGATTCCATTTTACTCACCCTCACTTGTATAATTTTAATTGAGTTTCCAGCCTTGTGCTTTGAATCCACTTTCTCTCATCTCCTTTATTTACACTCTCCAGCCCCACTGTATGCATCACATATATTCTTCCCAAACCCTAACATTAAACCACAGAGCACCTGCTCATCTACCTTCTCTTTCACTCTCACACAAAAACATAATAAAAAAGAAATCTTATGTTGGAAGAAGTCAATGCATGGCTTTAGACTTCACACTGTTCTGGCAGAAAATGGTTTCCTAATTTGTTACAGTACTTGTCTAACAGTAGCACACAGTCCAAAAGCCAACCCACACAAAACACCACAGTGTGAGCTGTTGGTACCTGAACAAATCCTTTTGCTTTTTGTGCCTTGGGCTGTATTCAAAACAAGTTTGGCATAATCCTTTTCTCATTTAACTTGGAGTGTCTCACTGCTTTTCTCTGCTGGACTTCTAAAACACTTCATAAATACTCTGGACACCAAGGGAAAGTTGGCAACATTCATTCAAAAGGCCTGCTTGAAAACAAAGTCGAGACAACAACTGATACCTATGTAAGACAATGAGGAAAAAGCTTGAAGAAAAAGCTTGATGATAAGCAGAGGAATAAATGGACCTAGGTGAGGATCCTGAACAGAAAATTTTCTTTGAGGTGTTTACAGTTCCCAAGGATGGCATGATTTCATTTGGATAAAAAGGCTAGGTGATTTTAAAAGGACAAGTGAGTACAAAACATGATCATTGCATCAATGCCAATTCCTTTTGAAGCATGAAGTCCCACAGCTGCTGTTCTAAGTTTTCACACCTGCTCCAGGCTGGGAGAGTGTTCTCAGATCATAAAGGCAAGTGAAACAGCTAAAGAAGACAAGTTACATCCTTTGGCAAAGACTACAGGTGCAGGGTGGGTGGAAGCGGGGGCAAGGAGCAGAAAGTGCCATACAAATTTCACTATCAAGCCTCGGAAGATGCCTGTGTCTCTGCCAGACCAGTCCCTGGAACACTTCCCAATGAAACAGTTTGCCATCCATTTTTTGAGGAGCACAATCCTTTGACTCCCACCAAAGTATATGCTAAAACTTGATTATATAATTTTGCGTTTGTATAAACTGTCATCATTCCATATAAAAAAAAATATTTTTGGTATTTTCTGTGTTCAGTTCTGCTACGGAGTGAGGTTCCTGGACTTTGCTGTCAGTGTTTTAATTCTGCAGGATGATATATTTGTGAATAATCCATGTTGCATGTGTTTTATAATGTGTTGGGGCAGTTATTTATTTAAAAGTCTTTGATTTCAGCTTTTCTCACAGATGAGCAGATGCAGATGCCATTGAACTGTAAGAGAACATGAAAATCAAATGATCCTGACACCTACTCCTCTGTAATCCACCCCCATCATCAAATACAGGACAGTCAACTACGTGTTGAATCTGCTCTCCAATTATTCCATTCTTGTTCTAATAGGTAGAGTAGCCTAAGTAGCTTTTTCCTGGGACTGGATTTCATATTTTCAAATTTTAAAAAATCCATTCTGTTCATAGGAAGTGGATGAAAGAGATGAAGAAATCTTCTTTGCATTGATTAGAGAAGAAAACTTCATTGCATTAATCAGATCCCTTTAATGTGTTGTTTATGTGAAAGATTCACAGATATACTAGATAACATCCAGGGTCCTAGTAAGGGTCTACAGAAACATCTCTAAAAAGATTCATTAAACAAAAAAAATAGTAATTTTCAGTGCCGGTGAGGGGGAATTATTTTTTGCTTCTGAAAGCATGAATAGCTTGCAGAGTGAATGAAAAGGGCAAAGACAGGAAAGAAGTAGCAAATCAAGAAAATCTCAGCTACACTGAATCCACATATGTTGTGCAGTTTATGGACAGGAGGTGATTGCTGCAGAACTTAAAATTATATTCACTTACCAATGATGCTTTGAACTGCAAAGCCCTCACCTTAGTCCTGGTGTCAGTGAACTCTTTATGACAGAAGGCAAAGAATTTGTTCAGCACAAATATAAACCATCACATTTTCCTTTTCTACCAATACTTCTAAAGAAAATAAGACAACCCAACAATCTGGATAATGTCTTCACTCTCTTCTGTCACCAAAAGTGAAAGCTTTGTGGAAGACATAGCAAGTCTCCAGGAAGACTTGAAAAAGAAATAACATTAAGAATTTGGGAAGAGAAATGCCATCAGTCCAAATTTCTTCCCCTTCCTCCTTCTTCCCCACACTTTATCTACTGAACATGATGTAATATGGTATGGAATATTGGTCAGTTGGGGTCAGATGTCCCAGCTGTGTCTGCTTTCAACTTCCCATGCACTTCCAGCCTCCTCACCAGTGTGGCAGTACTAAAAAAAGAAAAGGCCTTGGCACTGTTTAAACCCTGCTCAGCAGTAACGAAAACAACTCTATATTGTCAACCGTGCATTCAGCACAAATCCAAAACACAGCCCTGTACCTGCCACTGGGAAGAAAATTAACCCTAACCCAGCCAAAATCACCACAATACTCCATATATAAATTGAACTGCCTGAAGAATAAGAAAAGAGTTGGTTTTATTGAAGGTGAACAAAGGAAAATCTCTTGCTCTAAGTTAATTTCACTGTATAGATCTGAAATAATTTTTGGATGATTAAAGTAGTCTTGGTGTTTCTTATCTAAATTGATACATCTCATCTGATTAGCTAAAACCAATACTTTCTCAAACAGAGCTAAAATCTATTATTATTGCTGTTGCTAATTCCAACTGCTTGTTTTAAAAGCATGTAAGGTATTTTCTCTCTTTCTTTGCAGTTAGAATATCTAAGGAGATTTCTTGTTTGTCTTATGTGAGCATAACTCAAAGGCACAGACTTCAGCAATGTTCACATCAGGTCATCTAAAAGGACAGATCAGGATACAAGAACTGTGATGTAAACTAAAAGCTGAAGTTCAATGGATATAACTGCATCTACAGTCTTACATGCAGACTTGTGTTGCCATACTAAAAAAGATATACAAATACCAATAAATATACTAGAATTCAAATGTCTCTTTTGTCTTCAGTGCGCCAAAGTGCTGCATGCAGTACACAGAGGTAATAAATCCCTGGTCCTTGATGCTGAATATTTTACTAGCATATTCTTGTGATTTAGGAATAGTACTCCCCAGTTTAGTGTTCCCACAGAGGTACTCCAAACCATGTGCCACTCACTCACAGCCCCCTCTGCCCTCCCTGTCCCCCTGAAGTAGGAGGGAAAGGGGGACTGGACTCACAAAAGCTAAGGATCACAGGTTGAAATAAGAACAATTACTGGAAAGAGCAATAGGATTTTAAAAATCCCAAACAGTAACAGCAAAAATACTGATAAAAGAGTGTAAAAGAAACAAATTATTCACACATGAGTTTTCATCCCTGGCAATACCTGACCACTCCCTTCACCATCCTATGTGTCCAGGAAGGGACCCCTTCTCCCAGGAAGAGACTTCCTTTCCCCCATCCTCCAAAACTATTGTGAAGGGGGATAGAATGACCTCCAAGTGCTAGCCATGACCCCTCCTGGCTAGTGCAAAAGTTAACCATGTCCTGGTTGGGACCAAGAAACACAACTACATTAAAAGTGTGCAATTCACCTCAGTACTTCAGAAAACTGCCAGAAAAGTGCCTAAAGTTGGCAAACATGTAAACAAGTTCATTTTGTTTCTTTTTGCAGAAAATCACTGTGAAGATGATTCAAAGTGATGTTCTCCTCCACAAGGCCAGCTTGGACAATGAAGTGATCCAAATTACATGTGGTGCAATTTCTAAAGTGGCCACATTCCAAAAGAAGTTGCTTTTGGTCTTTTCTGCTAGTTTGTCGGTATGTTCAGGATGGTGAGGGAAAGATTTCTTTTGCTAGGAGTAAGCAGATCTGATATACAAGCTGATGATTCTCTGCTAAGACATTTCCATGATGGTTCTCTCACTGAAGAAAAAGAAAGATGAATGATTTTTCATTAAAAATCAAGAGTCCAATCCAAGCCAGGCAAGTGGCGATGGACCAAGTGACAAGTTCTTGGTGGATTTAAAATAAGTAATGTACATTATTGTGGACACAGCCTATGCAATTGTAGCATGAGAGGCATTGTCAGATCAAAAGCCACTTTAATGACCCACAAGAGACAGTCTTTTAGAGGTGAGTTGCTGGCTGGAGGGAACTGGGGAAAGAGGATTAGCAGGGACCTCTGTTCTTCCTTCTTCCTTGCTATAACTGTTTTGTGGATCAATGGAAAACTTGTTTCCAGTTTTGTCAGTTTGTAATTTTTCAACCTAAGTAAACAGGTCATTTAAAGAAATGTCATTGCATTGCAGGAGCCTGGGATTCATTCTGCTCTGCTAGCTCTCTCCAATGCCAAGATTAACACCTGTGCTAGGAAAAGTAACATAACCACTAACGCTGCCTCTTGGCATTCTGACCAGACCAAAACAGCCTTTCACTTGGTATAGCCAAGTGCTCTTTCTTTCCCCTCATCTCCTTCCCCGCAGGAAGGAGAGATTTTTGAAGATTCATAGATAGATAAGGACCTTCAGCTAAGTGCAAACTGGTGCAGCTTCTCTGACTTTACATAAGAGGCTGATGCCAGAAGCAAAGAATGGTTTTATGTATGGAAGCAGGACAATATAAATGTAATACTTACACTGTGTTCCACTGAAACTGGCATGAGCAGCCACTGCTGAGTGACTGCTGTTTATGTGTCCCACTTCCAGCTGGTTTTATGAGCATATGTTATACCTACAGGAGATATGAAGGAATCTGTCTTCATCGATGGGAGAAATGCTGAAAAAAAAAGACTTTTTAGACATGAAATCAGAACTGTGCCAATGCTGAAGTATGAATTAGTATGAATTTTACTGGCACATTTGAAGACCAACGAGGCACCACTAGCAGTGAAACTAGAGCCCAGGGTGATGTAGCAGAGCAGGGATATGCCAGCTCTAGCCTGTCAGGAGGCTAGGTCCCTCCATGGAAGTGTCCTCCACATCACTTCACTGAAGGCAGAAAGGAGACACAGAAGCATGCAGGAGACCCTGAAAGTGCAGGGTCTGCCAGGGTGGAGACCATTCTCACCCTGCAGCTTGCTGTGGGAGTGTGCTGCCCCCAGAGCCCGTGCAAGCAGCAGAGCTCAGGCAGTGGCTCCAAGCAACATCCCCGCAGCGCTGCAGAGGAGCCTGGAACAAAAAAGCAGTTTCACAGTCTCTGGGGTTGTGAGCAGCCAGCAAAGAGGAAGGTATTCTGCCTCTTTCCAAGGTCAGAGCTTGTCTGCAGAAAAATAGTGAGACCAACACTCGCAAATCATAATGATCGTCTTTCTTTCTCAAGAATTTTGTTACCCTTGCTAGTAACAAGATCATTTAAGGTTTCAAAATGTTTTGTGGAGAAACAAAACCTAAGATTTTCAATGTTATTTGTCATCTGGCAACCAGTTACTCCTTACAATGAGCATTTGATTTATATTGTGACATCATGAAACACTCAATGGAAAACAATTGAATTGCTCAGGATAGTTAATTTTAGATACAAGGATTTCAGCACACCTTGATAAACCCACATCAACAGTTTCTATATTTCTTTGGTTCTTACTCCCATAAATCAGCTTCACAGGGACACAGAGATAAAGCTTGAAGCAAAAAACTGTATTTATGTTGCATTCAAACAGTGGAAGACCACCACTGTGAAGCTTTACTAGAATAAGGGCTAAATCCTGCTATCTGATATCCAGCAGAATTTAGGAAGGAGCTTAACTGAACTTTCTGACCCTATGAGCAGCTTTAACATTTTTGAGCAGGCATATAAAGCACATTTTCACCTCTTCTTATTCTCCCTGCCCCCACCAGTGCAAATGCTTTCAAATCTTTCCTCACACAGAGCTAATTCAAGATTTTGGGGAGAGCTAGTGAAATGATTCATTGGACAAAAAATCCAAACATGAATGCCTTAGTTTAGGACAGATTTATAAATGTAGCCAGGCAACAGCATCCAAATTCCCAAATCAGTGCAGGAAGAGTGCAAGACAAGGAAAAGAGGCAGTTTCTTCTTTCTGACCTTGTTTTTCACTTAGAGAAAAAAAAATCAGTGCTTCTAAAAGACACAGAACTCCCACTCTCTAGTCAAACAATTAACATTAGAACAGATCTGACATATGTAGAGAAAACTTGCCAGATTTATCTCCTGTACCTTCCTAGTAACTGCTTCCAGTTATGTGGCATGGTTGCTGTATCTGGGAAATTAAGTCAAAAGTAACTCTCAATTCAACAAAAATCTTCTCTATTTAAAACGGCTTGTTATGTAATCCTCTCGCAGGAAGATTCACATGTCATTTAGTATCAACTCAGATAACTGAAAACCCCGATCCAGGACTTGAAATCCTATAGTCAGGCTCTTTCAGTCTGAAATACATTCCCATATTCAGCATATTTTCCTTCTTCATAGGAACAACTCCAATATTTCTGTCTACATCTACAATTAACTGAAATAAAGTTCAACATGGAAAACTCATCTAGAGGGGAAGTATGTCTTTAAAATATTTAACTTAGGTCATTGCCAAATTTATATTCTCTAATAGAATTACATAGTCACTAGGGATGAGACTTTTAAGCTACTTTTGGGTATTTACAGATCAAAAGATCTTTTGGAAAATATCATTTGGCATTCAAATGCCTCTGAAACTGAATTTTGGAATCTACTTTTCTGTGAGCATGGAGGTGATGCTTTTGCAGGAGGTGGACTAAGCAGTGTCCAAGATCTTGATTTTCTAGTGCATATGACTGACTTTTTCCAATGAAATCCATCTGAGCCAGAGATTTGCAGTGGCAAAAACCAGCTATCAGCCTCTGATACATCAGCATTAGACTGTAGCTCAGAAGAGCTTAACTCTGAAAGACTATACATCTGTTAAACATATTGGCATTTCTGAAAAGCTGGCTGAGATTGCATTCCTTGAATTAGTTTCTAGGGACTTGTCTTGAGGCTCATTTAACCCAATCTGGGCAGTGCTCGGAATATAGCTGATCTTAAGAAGGTATGCTCAGATATTCAGGAAGATGTGGGCCAAAGGAAAATAACTTAACCTGCATTTCTCAGTAATTGCTAGGAGGGAAAATAAAATACATTGGAACTCCGTAGTGTTCATGTACTTCCCTTTTGATTCTTTTTCACCTACAACTTGCATGCAAAAGTGTCAGCTGACATTCTCTAGTGCTTCACAAGATGAATCACCTGCTGACTGACTTGGAAAATTTCTCTAACAATTATATGTAAATGATCTCTGTCAGGTTTCTTGTGCTGGGATTCGAATGGTCTTATTAAAAACAGGTGGAGGGAAAACTTCCTGCTGGCAGGACTGGTGCTGGTGCAAGTGTATATAAGGTACTGGCTGGTGATGCATCTTTGCAGATTCCTTGTAGATCTACTTATGGTGATGGTAGAACTCTATTCAATGCATTTTTAAACACAAACTTGTGGTTTCTTTTCCTCAAGGGAGAAAATACAAGTTCCCCAGGAGGTGGACACACGACTTGTTCAGTTTAACATCTCACATCTTGCTGCTCAGCTGATAGCCCTCTGGCCCAGCAATGCCCCTTTGCACTCCCTTCCACATTCTGATGAAAAACTAGTTTTACTCAATCTTGAAAAGCTATCAGTATTGAAACATTACTCCATTCCAAGTATTTTTCTGGTGCTTAGTTAAAACGCATAACTGGGTAGAAACATTCCGGATGAAAAACATGGGAAACTCATTAGGTTATGACCATCAACCCATTCAGTTTTCCAGGTATAAAACACTCTGTTGTTCATTTCTCCAGACCAGAACTTGAGTTGAAAGCCCTTGAACAAGCAACTTGGAGAAAACAGGTGAAATTGTGGTCCTGCAACCTAAGCCGGTCTTCCCTGTCAGTGTAGCCAGAAAATTACCTATTATCTCAGCTTCCATAAAGACATCAGTCAACAAGTCCTTCTTTTTGCTCTTATTGGAGATTTTTATCCTGATTTTCAGTACTGTGCCTTTAAAATTCAGGGCAGAAAATTATAGAGTGAACTAAGGGGAATTTACACTACAATAAAGACTCTGCTTCCCAATGTCACCACTCTCAAACCTGACCTAGAAAGAATTAGATACCACCTAATCACAAATCTCCAGTCTGTTGAGAAAGCCAAGAACGCCAGAAGGATGTGTCAAAGAAACTGCCCAGACACCACAGAGGGACTTACCTAGGTTCAGTCAGTAGGAAGCACCAGGCAAGCCTGCTGGAGGAATTTAGAATATCTGAATCTGGCCTAAGCTAGAAGTTGCCTACTTGGCTTTCAAAGGGAGTAAACAAGAGACACCTAGACTCTGATTCACAGATCAGCTTGTTGATTTGAATTTTGTGACAGAAACAGGCCCTCAGTCTTTGAGAGCTGGGACTAGTGAAAGCTCTGTTACCCACACAGTCACTCTCAACTCCAGTCTGCCACATTTGCTCTGGAGCTGATGATGGGTCTGTCCCCACTGGGACTACTGCTGGTGCACTGCACATGCTTTTCAGAGGCAACAAAAATGCAGATAGGTTGAGGAGGTGTTAAAGAGACTTTTTAACACAAATGTATAAATCAAAAATGGAAGAATCATAGCTGTTTCAAACTAAGTATCTCAAAACGTTGGAGAAGGCCACCTGCTGAGCACCTCCTGTACACAAAAGGGTAATTTTGGTTGAATCCTTCACACAGAACTAACATCTGAACTCCTGCTGGTGTGCTGGTTGACTCTGTTGCCATGACCATAGCTCCTTTGCAGAACCAGACTCCTGCCTTGCAGTTAATGCTTCTGCCAGGTTGAAGGGAGAGCACTCTGTGCAGTCCCACCTCTGCTACCCAGTGACTGCCCTGCCATGCATGGAGATTGGATTAGCAACTGGGGAGCTGAGCTAATAAACTGTAGCTAATGCTCCCCTGTGAGCCCACTAATTTGAGTTAAAAATGACACTTTGCTCGCATTAAGGGCCTTGTGTGCAGAAGGGATTTGCAATGATATCAATGCACAGGTTATAACAGCAAGAAACTCTCTGATAGGTATTATGACCTTTGAAGCTCTGACATAAAAATTCTACTAATAAATTATATAAGCCTGTAAAATTATCTGAAGTAAAAGAGATGATGTGGTACATTTCTGTGTGTCGCACAGAATCAAGGAGAACAAAGGAGAAAAGGTCTTCATTCTCTTGTTAGACCTCACCAAATAAGATGTCTGGTTGGGAAAGAAAGGGGACTTTATAACCTCTGTCAGTGAAGCAGCAGCCCACCTGTACCAGGCTTTCTGTTCCAAACACTGCAGAGCCATGGTGACAGCCACCACCTCCTTCTTACATGCCTCAGACATGAGAAGCCTGAAGATGAGATCCACAGGATTACCCTTCTGGTCTTTTCCTGCCCTGGAAACTCCATACTTAAACACAAGCACAAAGAGGCTTTTTCAAAAGCCTGTTTCAACGTCTAAGCATCTTTGTGTGCAGAAAAGCCAATTTTTAATACTGTTCTCTTTAACTGGGGCCAGAAATACTTTTGTCTTCCAGGACCAGAAGTGGATGCCAGAAGACACTAAAAGTTGCACTTCTGGGGTACATTCACAATTCAAATTCTGCATTAAATTAAACCAGCAGACATGGTCCTGTAGGACTGCTCAAGTCTACACAGCACAATAATACACACAATATATAGAGCCCTGAATTGATGCCAACTGAGTCCACAACAGAAGCAAGCAGGGCACCTGTGGAGAGCAGACCCAGCTCCCCTCTGGCAGCACAGTGCTGCGCTTGCACAGCAGCTTCTAGACCCAACCTGGCAACAACTCGCCACTTTGAGCCAGCATCAGGATGCAAAGGTGCAAAATGTGCAGGATGAAGCCCACTGTTTAGGCTACTTTTGGATCACTTATACCTGAAATGTTCCTAAATGTTTCTGAACAGATTGATACTCTATCTTGCTACGCCTGGAATTGATGCTGCATCTGTTTGCGATTAGAAGATATTGTGCAAAACTACAGTTTTTATAGAATTAGACCATGTAGGGAAGGTGTTTATGATCTTGAGAGAGGCCTATGCTGTTTCTAGGTTGTGATTAAAGGACAGAACTGTTAAACAACAGGAAAAAAGTCCAGCTATCTTGGTATGTCTATCCTTCTTTTGCTGAATTTCTCTTATTCTTTCTTGCTTTTCATCGTATTCCTCGCCTCATATTTTGTTCATAAATAAGCCAAGGAAACTACTAAGATTATTTATGCTTCTTGCTTCAATTTCCTTTCTTGGCAATTTATTTCAAATTTCAATTCAATTTTTTTAAATTTCTCGCATTTTTGAGTCAATTTATAAGATTTGGGTGTTGCCACAGTAGTGGAAGTCTCACCTGAAAAGGGAAAGCAGGATTTGACAGAACCCCAAATTAGTATTGTCAGTTTGACCTGCCTCACTTTTGTTCTCCAAGATATGAAACTTTTTGCAATAGCTATCTTCTATTATGGGCCTGTGGCTTTTCCTAAAGCCACATAGCCACATGACTGGTCAGACAGAAAAATACCAATTTGTTAATGAGAGATGCTGAGTGGAGACCAGGCTCACATTTTTTATTGCAGAGTCTTGGGATATCATTCGTGCTTCCTAGAGTAAAGTGTAACACTGCTAACACTTTCTCATTAAACTATTTATTGTCCAATCAATGTTATTTAGAGGCAGATTCCTCCAAAGGGAGCATAAGGTTAGGATTTGAAGGTCTTTTAACTTTCCATTCCTCCAGGTCTAATTTCTTAAAGTTGGCTCTTGGGCTCTCAATACTGCTCATCCAAGTACATGCAGTGATGTTTTTATTTCCAGAATTGACATTCTGCCAAACACAGAATGTTTTGTGAATCAGAAAGATTTCCTAGAGGCTATCAGAGAAGAATGCAGAATAGCTGAAAGTGTAATTTATAAGGTCCTCACCTTAGCAGGAGATGTCCCAGCTGTTGTTTTTCCATATGTCAGATGAATGCCTGATTCATCTTTTTGCTGTTTTCTCTCTCCTGATTCTTCTCTTAGCGATTTGTTATTCCCAAAAATACTCTGAAATTACAATTTTTATTCCACCACATGTGGACCAAAATCAAATTTCAAAACCTCAGAAGTACTCACCAAAAAAAAAAAGCTGTTTTCTTGCTGTGGTAATCAGCAGTCTTAACTACAAATAGTCTTAGCACAATAACCCAGTAGGAAAGAAGGGGAAAGCTCACATGCAGTGTAAACAATCTGATGCTTGCAAAACAGTCCCAAATGTATTTTCAAATATATTCCTTCGTCATTGCTCAGGATGCTGCCTAATGAGTTGACAGTAAGCCAGTGCCAGTCTCACACAGCAAAAGTTTAGTGCTTCCTTTTTTGTACATTCGAGTATTCCCTATTGTTTTGAAACTGTTAGTAATGCTGCTGCTTTGCCTTTGCCATCAAACAAGCCCTTCTCCAGCAGTGACTCATTCCAGTTCTGGCACTGCGTAGGATAAAGGAGAAGTGTTAATAGGAAACGCTTGGTGACATAGATAGGAGGGGAAGGGGAGGAAATATGCAAAGCAGAGTTCTGGCTCTGTCATGTTTTCTCTAATTTGCAGAGTTTTCCACTCTTTTTGGAAGTTGGATGCTGGGGGTCACTACACTGCATTCCCTGGATTTGCAGAATGCTGAAATCCCAAGGAGCATAACTTAGTGAACACCACATTATTCCATGCTGTTCCTATTAAAAAGAGCATTTATTTCAGTGCTCTGTGCTACTTTTGTTCTTCACAGTGCATGTTGGGTTACTTCACTCTCTCCTGAAGCTTCACAGAAGGGAACACTATGGCTGCTAAGTAACACTGCTCTTCCAGGGATCTATTGGTTACTAGACTGTGATGGCTTCACCTGATTGGGATGGGCAAGAACAACATTGGTCTTCAAATGAAACATGACTGTTGCACCCACAGCATCTACACTTCACTTAAATCCTCTCACACAGGAAGCAAGAGACAACCCCCACTGCATTCATCTGTGCCAGTGTTTCACTCCAAAAATGCTGTTTCTTTAGAGCTTCATAGAGCAACTGGCATCTGTTCCCTGCAACTTCAGAGCCTTCAGCAAGATAAAGGGGTGTGACTAGGAACACAAACTGACTTCCTGAGTTTACTTTCTTTTCTTCTCATATATTGTTCATGCAGTTTTAAAACTTAGCCCATCATCTTCTGATCCCATTTCAATTTCATGCAGGACTGACACTTCTGTGTTAAAGGGATACCTCTAACCTGCACCTTGAAGGGGTTCCCAAAATGCCAGCAGGACAGAATTCTTCGGGGAACATGGACATGGTTCTCCTTGATGTAGTGCTGACATTTTAATGGAGCTCTGTAGGAAATGGAGTACAATAACCCTGACATTGCCAATCTAAAATTGATGCAAGAGGAGAGTCAGGTTCTGTATTTTTTTATTAGCTCTTAAAAGTAAAACAGTAAAAGTAGTTTTGAAAACAGACAGAGAGGTGAAGAGTCAATCTCCTCCTGAGAGGAAACTAAGTTCAGTTTATTTGCAATGTATTTCTTGACTGTATGTCACCTTGAACTCCTATGAAAAGCATGCATTTCTGTGCCATTTTAGTTTTTCTCATTTCTGCTTTACAGTCTCTTGGGACACCCACTAAAAGCATGCCAAAGGGGTGTTGGAAGGGTGGGGGCTTAAATATTTTAAATCTATTAAATAAAATAACACTTTTGAAATACCCAAAAACATATGAAAATGTGTTTCCCCTCATGTGGGAATTCAGCTGTTCCCAGGAACAGCTTGGGTGTCAGGAGACCAGAGTAGCATATGAGGAATGTATTAAACAAATGATGGAAGAAGGATTGAATAGCTCGGGGAGCTGGAAAAATAATACATAACTTTTCATCTTGAGGCTACTCTGGACTGACAGAGCAAATGAAAATCATTAGACTCTGAAGACGGTTTGGTGGTCCATGTGGAATCACTTGGTGGTTTCTCTGGAGTTACTAATAGACAGCTTTCTACATCACAGAAACTTCCATGCATTTATCACCCTTTTCAGCAGTCCTAGTGGAAGCCAAGAATAAGGGTTTAAGAGAGAAAAGCGTTTAAGCATATGCTTAAAATTAAGCACCTGCTCAAGTACTTTTCTGGATGAGAACCTTAAAAACTGCACAGCTAATACATGTGGTAAAAATATGAAGAACAGAAAGGAAAAGGGACTGTTCATATAGTACCTGTCCTGGAAAAGGTTTTTTCATTAAATAGCTTTTAGCAACATCACCTTGTATTTTTAAAAAAAAAGAAAAAAAGAAAAAGTCTCTAAAAGGCTATATTACAAAGGCCATCCATAATGGGCAATCAGAAAGGAGCAAGTGTATCAGTATCCTGTGCTCTCTCACCAGAGGCTGAGAATTTTAAGTCCTCCTATGGTCTTGCATTTCAATGTGGAATTAATTAACAGAAGCCAACACATTTTCCATTTCTCTATACTAGGCAGTGTTAGAAATACTGCAGCAAATTCTAGGTTAGTCAGTAGAAGCACCCAGCAAAGTACAATACCAAAAAATCTCGCTGGAGTCCAGCCAATCCACACAGTTGTGTTAGTACAGTGTAGGCACATCTGTGTGGCTTCCAGTTTTGAAGGCAGTTCAAGGATCTCAGATTAGTGTGGAATTGCACGGGACCAACAACCTTCCTTTGCTGCCAGTGCAGACAGTGAAGTGTAGGGGGTGACAGTGAAGGCCGTCACTGCAAGTGACAGAAGCAGAGTCTCATTGTACAGAGATACCTTTTTTCATTTATCACATAAATGTAAGGGAGGCTGAATGCATCCTCAGCAGGCTGATCATACTTGCTCCAGTGCAGAACCTACACTAACAACAAGCTGAAAAAAAAACCTAACCGTAAATCAAAATGAAATTTTGTCCTTATCTTGCCCAAAGACTGCACTTAATTCACTCCTTAAATAAAACTGAAGAAAAATAATTACTTGGCTCGTGATTATTTTTGACTGCACTGAAGCTTCATCAGGAATATTTGAAAAATGTAAAAACTGTTTTGTAGTAAAATGGTTTTCATTTTGAAATTAGATGCAAACTTTGTCATAGCAATGTTAATTGTGGCAGAGTATTCCTCTGCCTGAGCTCTTTCTTGCTATAAATTAACTGGAAACTGAGGAGCTATATTTGCTTCCATAGGACCAAGTTGATGCACTACATTACGCTGCTAAATACACTTGTGATAAGACAACTTTAGATCACGTTTCCTTTCATTACCTGACAAAAGGATTTAAAAATCACAGGGACTACCACATTTTATCATCGTGAAATGCATGGAAATATTGAAGTATATATTGATCGACTGTTTTCATCTGTGCCAGCCCCTAGAAATTTCAATAAGAAAAAAAATCTGCTACAATTTTTAAATTATTTAAGAATAGTAAAAATTGATAAGATAAAGCAAGAGAACACATTTAAGTTTATTTAATAATGTGCTATTTCTATTTTATATCTTTCTAAAATTAATCTACTCAAATATTTGCTGAGATGTATAGACTAATGGATTAATTACATGGCAAATTAAGGAATTTATGACAAATATTTGGACATAAAATGTGATTTTTAGTTTAAAATACATCATGACAAAGCAGAAAAAAACCTACAAATTTGTTTGCATCTATCATGGCTCACCTTCCTGACTTCACTTTTCACCCTCCCTAGTAAAGTTATTCTACACCATTTCAGCCAAATTCTCAAAGAAGTTCCATAAAAGAAGCTGAAAGCATGCTCTTGAATCTTGGCTCAAAGAATAGGGCTGAAAGGTATTTGCACACAGTGGTGGGGGATGCACACATTCCTTTTGGGTCCCATTCCAGCTCTGGAGGCTGGAGCACACTTGGGTAGGTGCAGAGTTTTCTGTCTCTGTTCCGTCCCAGTACAACGCGCTTCATCTTTTTCCTCCTGCTCTGTTTCCTGACCCCTTTCCTGACCAGTGCCATGATCCATTTGCCAGGTTTCTGGATCCTTGTCCTCTTCCCAAATCTGAGACAAGCCCAACCCCAGAATAAGACTTTCTCTCTGGTCCCCATCTAATCTCAGCCTCTCCACACCCTCTCTTCCTGGCTTCCCCTCCCAGTTTCTTTGCCAAGTCCACATGACCCCACCCCTCCGTCCCCAATGACATTCCTCAGTCCTTAGGTCAGCTTCCCACTTCCCCTGACTCCAGCTACTCATTTCATTACTCTGTGTCCTTATCTGCTCCCTTCCTCTCAACTTAAATCACACGGCTCCCTCCTATCCCGCTGCCCGGACTGGCCGCAGCAGGGGAATACAGGGGCAAAGGGCCAGTGCTCAGGGTGACTCGGTGCAGCCTCCTTGGCAGGGAGCCGTGGGAAGCTGCCTTCCAGAGGAAAGCCCAGTTTCTCTGCTCAGCTGCAGGCCAGGCCTTTCAGCCACGACGTGAACAGCCACAGGCACTGAGGCTCCCATCTGCTTCCTGCAGCTGCGGTTTTCAAAGCACTTCCTTGGATTGTGGAAGTCTGTAATGATCAGGTGTACAGAACATTTCTTTCCCCAAACCTGTAACTCCATTGGATTGCGTGCGGGTTTTACTTGGCATTGGGAATGAGCACATTGTGACAGGTTACCCACCACAGACATGAGTCATGTCATCATGCAGGAGATGCTGCTGCTAACCCATGGCTATTCCAGGCTGGCTGGTTATACTTCCTGCTTGAAAAATATTTCCTGAGTCTAAGGGAACTCTATCAAACTGTCTCCTGCCACATGGTTTCATAGTGTTCACATAGGTACACAGCCCCAGTCCTCGTCATTCTGCAGTTTGTCAAAGAGATTCCACAAACACAGCAACAGAGGCTTTATAGATTCAATTATAAAGCCTGAAACAAACCAAATAAAGCATAGCCATTGCAGAACATTGTGGAGGGGCAAGCTGAAAATGGGAAGCTGCAAAGTTAAGGTAGCATGAGAAAAAGTGTCAGAAATCTAAAAAACACCTTAGAATTATCAACCCTCAGTTCTCTTGCTTCACTGAAATTACTCCCCGTTTACTCATGGCAGGAACAATGGAGCACACAACTTTGCTATTGGCTTGGCAAGAGACCCATGAATTTGCAGCACTGCCCTCTGTGCTACAGGCCCTCTATGCCTGAGACAAATGCACCTTCCATCTCCAAGGGTTAATAGATTCCACTCACCATGCTGATAAAACATTCATTTCTACTGGCATTTCATTCAGTATAGGGAGGTATATATCCCAACTCTTGTCTTCTCCATTCTCCCTCTATTTAATATTAATCTTTGCTGACCTGAACCTGCAGTCCTTCCTCAAAGTAGACTACAGTTCTCTGGAGGAAGATGTTGAAAACAATAGGGAAAGGATTTTTATTTACAGGCAGATGTTTAGACCATTTTAGCTGACAATCATACCAGTTTGCCTACCCTTTCTTTCCTTGCTCCAGGTTTTGCCTAAGGGAACAAAGAGCAGGGCAAGCCTCAGGTGCAGCAGTTATGAAATATCTTCCACCAATCCAGCATTTGCCTCAAGGACAGCAGTCCTGGTATGGTTTAGCAGCTTCTGCAGGGAGCTAATGAGGATGCTGAGAACTCGGTCTCCAAGCCCCCTCCCCCTTCCCCAACTCCCTGAGCACAGCCCTTGTAAACCCCAGAGCTTCAGCAGCACAAAGACACACTCTGAGAAAGAGAGAAATGTAGCCCTGGCTTCAGACAAGTACAGGATGGTAATTACAGGCCACTCAGGAAAGAGTTAAGTACCAAATACAAGAGTGCCCCCATT
Organism: Passer domesticus; assembly: GCF_036417665.1. Taxonomy (NCBI): domain Eukaryota; kingdom Metazoa; phylum Chordata; class Aves; order Passeriformes; family Passeridae; genus Passer; species Passer domesticus. The sequence goes on along the minus strand of NC_087476.1, from coordinate 62,349,024 downwards.
TTCAGCCTGGACAGAGTGATTTTATTACACTCTTCTGTGAAAGTTGGCAGGCTGCATGCCAAGCACTTTTTTATTTGATTTTTATCTTTGTTTTACTTTCTCACACGCAGAAACTGTCCTCAAAACCTCTTACTTTTAAGCTAAGTGCCAAAAAATGCTCAAGTGCCAGCCAATGACTCATCTTTTAAAAGCCTGGCTTATGGAAGGTGGTTTTCATTTCAGGAACTTAGGATTGCTTCCTGGATACTAAACATTGTGGGATCAATAATTAGACTAGAAAAATGTTGAAAAAGAAGGATTTTAAATATTTAAACATCACTCATCTTTGGGGGTTCTGTTAACTAGAAATATGTGGGAGTTCCAAGCAAAGGAAAAAACAGGAAGGCCAAGAGATTGGCTGATTACTCAAAATGTCCAACATCCACTTCTTTTTTTTTAACCCTGAAACATATTTCAAATCATTTTAATCTTTTTTTTAATAATGGAACCAGACACATACATCACATTGCCTTGGAAAGAGTAGAAACACTATCCTTTTTTTTTTATGTTGGCGCAAATGGAAAGCATATGATGACATTCCATCTCTTCCTCCCCTGTGCTGTGTTTCACCCATATCTCAACACACAACAGACATGCAGCCCTTATCAGTGCTGTGCTTACATGTCATCATTTTGCCATCATGCAAGCCGAACTTCTGAAGTGCTCTTTTGCTTCTAGGGATTTCCGTGTTTACACACCACATAAAACCTTACTTGCTCCACAGTAAAGGCGTGTGGGAACACGGAAGCCTGTACACAGGTGAGGGAATCTAGCAGAAGTCAGGGTGGAAGAAGGGCACAGATCTCCTCTTAAGCCTGGATCGTTTCTGTCTGGAGGCAAGTGTTTATCAACTCCAGCAATATAGCAACTGGATGAGTCAAACCTATTTTTCTAGAGGGAATACAAAATAAAAACTAGAAAGCTGAGGAAAAAAAAACCTATATATTTATTAGGTCCAAAACTAAATATTAACTACTTCCTCCTATGGTTGATGCTGGCTCCAGCACAGTTATTCAAGGTAACTGTCTTTTTTTAAATCCTGCTGAGATCATTCATTCTTTATATATCAAGGCTAGCAACTATGACTCTCAAAACTTGCTTATAAACACACTTCACATCTTACACGTAGGACAGTCTGCCAGCACGCAGGTGCCCTTGTCCATGGGTGTTGGGTGAAATACATACATACATATATATATATATAGCTATCTGGTTATTCTTGGATTGGTAACATCCTGGACTGACACTGCAATCTGTTAAGGAGTAGTTTTGAACAAGTCTAATGAGATGGTATAGATTTTCTGGGAGCATCAAAGGCTATCAAAATTTTCTCCCACCTAATCTGCTCTTCTGTGTCAAAGACAAACCAGCGCTGAATGTTTCAAAGTAAGGTCAAGAGTCCTTGGTTTAGCCTTTAGTCTTTTAGTTACACCAGTAACTGGCACTAGAGAAAACTATTCCTAACCACTCAGCTGAAGCATATCTATGTTTAGAAATTAGCTCACCACAACTTTGGACCCTCTTTTATCCATTGGCATGTTTTGGAGCAACAATTAATGGAAACAAAATGTTTTTTCTCCTTACACAAACCAGCCAAAACCCAGAAATTTCTCTATCCTGTTGAAAACAAACAAACATAACAAAACAAATCAAAAAACAAAACCAAACATCCAACTTTACCTAATATCCACTTACCCAGTGTACAGTTTTAGTCACAGAAATGAAGACTCAAACCACCTTACTAAGAGTCAGAACGAAAATATCCTATGCTTTTTCTTCCTAGTGTGTCGAGAGCTGCAAGTTGGGTAACCTTACTCTCTTTCACTTAACACATGTGAAAACACAAGATACACCATTCTCTCTAAAACCTTTGAGTGTGCCACAACACAAACCAGCCAAGCAACCAGCATCACTCAGTGACATGGCGCACTGGGAGCAGGTTTTCACCCGCATTGCTGGGATGGTTTATACGGTGGCAGATTTCTGATCCTCACTTAATTTCCTGCTAATCACCCTTGCTTGCGGAGCCCAGCCTGGCTGGATGCACAGGTCCAGGAGCTGCTGCCAAGAGCAGGGAGCTGCTCTGCTTCCTACACTAGGTGGCATGGAAGGACCAAGATTCGCCACCCCCAGCACTGCCCGATCAAGAATGGCGCTGTTACCTGTCTTGCAATCTCTTTTCCTTGGGCTCTGCAGAAATATCTATTTGTTTATTTAATCACCTGGCAGAATTGTGTCTGGGTAAATGCTGAAGTTCTTCTTGGAGGGGTTCGCTTGTGACTTTTCCATTCCAACAGAGGGGGAGCTCTTCAATGTCCTTGGTGACCTTTCCCTCTCAACTTACCCTTATTGGCTTTTGGCGTTTTTATAGACCCTAACTCTGTACCTTACTCAGTTAAGTCTCGGGTTTCCCATTAGTTGTCCTCATTTCCCCATTACTCTAGATGGATAAAAAACAGCACTTTGAAATTTTGCAATTCACAGGGTGGGAACCTGGCACCCAATGTCTGAAAACACATTTTTAGTGCTGCAGAATGTCTTTTGATGCGTGAAATAATCAGGATTCTTGAAGAGGTCAGTTTGATTCTTACCTTGCTCAACTACTGAGCTGATTACTGCAAATTATTGACCCTATAAAGCAACCAAGCTGGATCCATCAGTGCTGCCACTGGGAAGGGCAGCATTGCTCCACACTGATTGCACTAACAGCACAGCATGTGCAGCTACAGTCCTGCTGCAGCCCTCCTAATCCTTACTCCTATCCCACCACGGATACAGGTGTGCAATGAAGAATGTCCCAGTCAGTTCAGGATACCTGCATGGCCCTAAATCATGTGGATGAGAACACTTAATGAGCATAGTCATTAACCTGTATTGTTGCCTCTCCATTGTCACTACAAAGTACCTCATTTGTACCTGGCAGTTTCCAATATCACCTGGATGCAACGCCATTCCCATTACCTCACTGTTCTCCCAGCGTGTTTCTTCAGAGCTTTCCAACAAATAAACCCTGCCCATGCACCCATCTCCCCACGCCCCAGCCCATACATGTAATTTGCCTTCCATTGCCTGGGGCAACAACAGGGGGTAGATTATCTCTTGAGGTGTTTTCCATCTGTGTTTTCTATGATTCCCTGAGGACAGGCTTATCTCTAAAGTAACATCTTGCAGGATTCCAGGGTAACACCGGTGAACATGTTAAGGCCAGAAACGGGGAGGGAGATGCCTGGTATTAATGGCAGAGACATGGCTTTTCAAAGTGGGAGATTTTCCCATTATGTGAATGAGGCTGAGTAACTCGGTGTTTTTTCAGCTTGGGATTCAGAATTTAGGTCTCAAGACTATTTGCTGTATTTTTTAAATCTGATTCTGCAGTCCCAGCTATTTAACTCTGTCTTGCCCTGCTTTCTGCTCTCATGTCCCTACTGAGGTGATTTTTCTACCCTCTTCCTCGAGGATGTACTGAGCTGGCACCTTCCCCCTTCCTCTCTGCCTGTCCTGACCTTCCCTGGCCTCTGCCAGGATACCAGAGAGGCATTGCCAGGAGAACCAGAGAGGCCACCTGTATTAGGAGGGGGAAAAGAAAATACAAAAAAGATATCCAAAAGAAAACAAAAAACAAACAAACAAACAAAAAAACCAAACCAAAACAAAACAACAAAAAGAAAAAAAAAACCCAAACTTGGAAGCTGGTTGAAACCAAGAAAGGTTAGAGTCAGACACAAAGCTCAAAAGTATGTTTAAATCTAGTTTTGGTTCAAGGACATGTCCAACAAATACACCCTCTGGCCACTGCAAGCATCTGTATTTCATCTCTTGTTATACAGTGTTAACTACCACTGATATATTTCAGTTTCCATGGCATCTACAAAGTATACTTCCTGGAGGATAAGAGTTCCTATGAAGAGCTATAGACTACAGCACTGTCAATACTTGGCACAGAGCAGCTCACTGTGCAGCACAGAAGGAAGAAGGCAATACCACCACACAGCTCCTTCCTGGCTGCATACCTCCCTGTGTTTCAAAATAACACATAAAACCTCCAAGTAGCTTCAAGGAAGACCCATGAACAAACTAAATGAAACCATGCCTTTTGGGTGACTGTACAGTAACATGTACTGTCCTCAGTTTCACCAGTGCAGGTGTAAACAAGAGATAAAAATTACACACAGGCACACATGACAGTGTGAAACACTATAAAGTTTTAATTGCCACTTATTTTGGTTAAGCCTTTCATAGCTCTCTACTGGTGAGTCTTGAGCAATGTGGTCATTCCATTCTCAGGCTCATAAAAATTTACTGCACGCCTTCACGTGTTCTCCCTATATAGCTCCACTTTGTTTCACTGGCAAAATAAGGCCAGCTGGAGCTGCAGCTCTGATTAGCTGAATGCTTGGGATGCAGAATGCAGTCCCCAGAATACATCATATTCATGGTAATATTCTGACTGTAAAAAAGACTTGACTTTTTAAGCTTCTCCAGAGATGCAGATAAATGCAATGTGTCAGAAATAGAGACCACCTACACATCAGATCACACTTACAAGGATAATGTATGCAGGCATATAAAATTGCCAAGGAAGGCGAAGCCACACAGAAAGGGGTACTTCCCCAGGCTACTGACTGGTTTATTCCACATTTCACTGACTTTATTAGGCAGCTGAGTGACCTTTGGTATCATCAGAACCACCTGAAGGGATGAAATTGCACTGGTTTTGGACAGCCAGCACCAGGGACGTCATGATTTTAAAATATGCCAGAAGACAAAGTCACAAGTAAACAGCATCGCACATTCTTACCTGCTTATTTCCAAATGATAATCAAAACCAGTGAATATAAGTTTGCTAGTAGGGACACTGAAACAGCTCCATTAATTGTTAAGATTCTAGTTATTATTACTGCCAAAGCACTTTCACAGGGAGGGATTTGAAACATTTTTCTAAAGGGAAAGAAAAGAAGGAAGAAATGTGGCTCTGTGACTCAGAGGTGCAATTGAAATAAAAATCTAAACATTGTCACAAGTGGCACCACTGAAGCCCAAAGCAAAACACTACATCTTGGAAATTTCCAGAGGATCTTGGAAAAATTCTGTGCTTTTAAACAAAGAGAAAAAAATGAAAAGAATGTCAAAAAAAGAACTTGAGAAAAATATTGAGTGGTTAAAGCTAAATCATTACTATTTCTACAGCCCAGAGAGCAGAAAAAAATTATTGATACACAGCTTGGTATTGCACGCTTGCAATTCTTTCATACTGCTCTTATTCTACACAGCTAAGAGCAGAATAAAGGAAGAGTGTGGGGCTTCATTGTTCCTGGCAATTTCTCACTTTCCTCAATAAACCTGACCAAGATTCTTGTTTGGGTTTCTAGAGTTCATCTGAAGACCTCTCAAACAAAGGTAGCTACCTTTGCTTAATGGTCCTGTTTTGTAAGCTCTAGGAAGAAAGAGCCTTGGGAATGGAAAAGGAGTAGTTGCACCCCAGCTCCGCCTCAGCCACATCTGTCCACAAGCATGGATTGTTCTGTTCAGATGCAAACCTTGGACAATACAAGATGTCAAGTTTCAGCCCTGCACACTCTGCAGTGTGGCTGCACATCCCAGGTGAGTGTCCCAGTCCCCTGGACATTATTCTCACTCTTGATCTCAGAACCTGGAGGTGCTCCCAAGGTGCTACCTGGGGCACAGGACTTCCTAATGGCTTGGACACTGTGCTGGGGAGCACTCAAAGCTCTGGTGCATCCTTTAGAGGCAGATGAACCTTGCAGATGAATGTCCTGCAAATCCCTATGCAGTTGCTGAATCTCCTTAGGTATTCCATTTAAAGTCATTCTACTTGGAATAAAGCACTTGACAGGAGCTGAAGCAGAAAACAAATGCGAAAATGATTCACGCTTCTGGGAAGTGGCTGTCTGGCTTCTAGAGCATGTGGCAGTGAATGTAAAATGCTGCACACAGAGTGGCTGTCTCATCAGGAGAGACCAAGGAGCAATGCTTCAAGCCTTGCACATGCACAATCAGCTTGCAGGCTGCTAGTGAAAAGACTGTCCTATTGCTCTCAGATTTCTTCAGAGATGAAACTGGACTAGTTCTCCTAAAGCTTGATGATGGAGGCCACTGGGTAATATATCCTCCCATAGCAGCTTTTGTGAATCTAGCATTTCTTTTTTTGGTCTGCAAGGACCTCAATCAAAATCTTCTGAACACTTTAGATGTTCTGAGATTTTGCTTCACCAAGAAATGAAGTTTTTACATTTTTAAGAGGTTTTTTTTTGTCTTAGAATGAGGGTGTGATTTGGCATCTGAGCCAAAAAAATCAGTGAAATGCACAGCTCTTCTGGTGGCAGATTGTTCCCTGTAGGAGGTCTCTGGTTGTTCTTCACATCTCATGGGTGTTACAGAAGTAGTTCTCATGGAACTATAAAAAAGGAGAAAGGAAGGTTGTTTGGCATATTCAGAATAGCGTGTTCATGTAATCAGAAGAAAATATTGCACAGAGTTCTGTGAATGGTACACAGATACTATGGGCAATTGGAGCTTTATACATTTATGTAACTTGTAATTAATTAATTCAATTATTCAAAGAAAATTACTTCACACCCCCACAAAATACCCTGTATCTTACTAAGGAGACAGATATGCCTGGTTTTACACTCAAGTAATGTCACTTCCAGCAGAAGCTCATTTATTAGAATACCAGAATACTGCTGTATGATGCCTATCGTAACACCCACCTCCCACACACACAGGGCAGCATGTGCCTTGTAACAAAGGAGGCATTCATAGCTATTATCTTGAAAGGTAGTAGGGGCGATGAATGCATTAAAGGAACCGGAGAAATGTTCACTTCACCAAAGAAAAGCTTAGGGGTGTTTGCACTGGAAGTTGTGGTGCCTCCACATTTGCTATCCCAGGACTAACTTTCCCTCCCATTGCCAAGAACTTCATTGAGCTTTGAACTTCTTCCGATTTGCAGCTACCAAGAACTCAGAACCTAAACACTTCATTCTGTGCTTTCAAAAGGTCCAAAACTAAATTTGGATCTCAGCTCTTTGGCTACAGTGTTGTAGCTAAATTTCTTTGAAGCTTCAGCTGGACTGGTTGGGGCATCTGCTGCTGGTTTGAGCTCTGTTGCAGGCAGGAGCAGCAGAGGACTCCTGAGAGCCCCTTTGGTTTGGTTAGACAGGTTTGCTGACAGGATTCACTGCTCCTCTGCAGCACGGTGCTAGCTGCACTGCATTTTTGGTTTATTATCACTACAGCAGCCCTGAGTCTATTAATATGTATTTTGTGCAAAAAAGAGTCTGGCACTTTCAAAAAGGGAAAGGTGGTAATGAAGAGAATCTTAAGCTTCTAAACACACTCCAAACTATTACAAAAATGACATTAAGAGCTGCAAATTCTTGAGACAGAATTAAATTTAAAAAATGAAAAAGCAAAACTCAACCTGAGTGTTGTCAGGTCACTCTAGGCAAAGTGAAATCTCCAATCTTACCCTCCTCTATTGCTGTTGTTGAATACTTTAAAAAGATTTTCAGTGAAGAAGGCTGACAAATGATGCTTTGGTTTAGGGGTCAGCCCTCCACAGTGGCCACCTGAAGCTGGCAACAACCTGTTTGTCCAGCTGGTAGTTGAGGGTGCTCAACAGGTTTAGCTGCAAAGTGGACAGCTCTGCTTTCTTAGCTCTGAGAGTGCTATTCAGAGCAACCAGCCCTGCCTCTGGTGTTGAAACTCACCAAGTCCCCTGGGACCCAGCCTGGGCACAAGTGGCTTCTAAGCCGGACCAGCCAGACTGGGGGTTTTTCCATTAGTCACAGGACAGAGATCAGCAGTCATGGGGTTTGTGTAGGTTACACCTTCACCTTTCCTTCGGTGGGTTTAACTCCTGAAGCACAGCCGACGCTTGCTTCATCTCAACGCCTTGTCCCAGCCAGCGCTTGCAGGAAGCAGGAAAACTTAACGCATGCTATATAAAGCAGCAGAAAGACACACATTGTGTAACAGATGTCTGTTGAAAGGAGATAAAGAGACAGCCTGATTTCTTTCCTTTTTTTTTTTTTTTTCTGTTTGCCTGTGTCCTCATTCCCCTCCGCCTGCCCGCCTTGCTGTCTGGGGGAGGTTTCAGATTGCATTAGCGTTACCTCCCTTGCCTTGGCCGCCCGTCGCAGAGGCTTCGCTGCCAAGCCACAGCCGCTGGCCGCCTGGCAGCTGGTGCAGGGCCAGCCCCCGACAGGCAGGACAGGGACAGACCCTTCAGTGACAGACCCGGAGCCTGAGGGGTGCCAAAGCGTCTGGAGGCAGAACTGATGGGCAGCGGAGCAGCCACACAGCATCGCAGCTCTTCCCATCTCTAGCTGCCACTTCCAGTTGCCATAGGTAGGGTAGCTTTAGTAGCTCCCAAAGCCTACTGTTTTAACACTGATTACCCCCGGTTAGACCTCAGCTCTCAGCAGGGAAAAGGTATCCTTCTATTTTTTTCCCCTCAGGGAACTTCACAGTACTGCGCAATGCCTCTGGTATCTAACCTCATTAAAGGAGCTCATCTAATTCCACCATACTGAGGAAACTCTCACCTCCCTCAAAGGCAATGACTCAAGATACTAATCAGTGCAACGAGGATGTCTGAGGGTTTTTCTATCTACTGCTTCAGTCTGGGCTATATTTTTCCTTCCCCCTTTGCTGTAGCCACAAACACTGTGCTCGCCTTGCCGAGTAAGGCATCCAGTCTCTTCTTGCATACAATGCCTGGGGTATATTTAAATTTAAGCCAAGTGCCAAATAATTAAAAGAGGCCCTGAGCACACCCAGAAGAGACTATTTTCTGCTTTTCCATACTCTTCCCTCTTTACTGCTCTCTGTTATTGCTTTCTCTGGTTCCTGTCGTCATTTTCCTTTGCAGCTTTTTGGGGTCTCAGCAGAGGAAGATGCCTCTCCTGAAGAACCTTAAAAGAGATACATTTGGCCTTGAAACATAGTCACAGCTGCCGACCATCACATCTTTTCCCCTGGCTGTTAAAGGGATGAGATAGGATCACCCTCAGGATTCAGGATATGCCTTAATAAGGTCTGACCTAACAATATGACACTGGCTAAAGTCACTCTATTGGCATCTCTGGAGATAAAGTTAGGAAGCTCTGACCTTGAAATTATGAGTCATGAAAGGACTGACAGCAACCACACACAGAATATGGAGATTTTCTGAAAAACTGAGGACACTCCCACTTACTTTCCCTGATGATACCTGTCCCCGTCCTTCAGGCTGGCACAGCAAACCCTCCTCAGGACCAGTGAAAGGCCTGGAGAGTCAGTCCTATGAGAAGTGGCTGAGGGAGCTGGGGGTGTTTAGCCTGGGTGAAAGGAAGCTCAGGGGAGACCTTATCACTCTCTACAGCCACCTGAAAGGAAGCTGTAGCCAGGTGGGGATCGGTCACTTCTCCCAGGTGACCAGAGACAGGACAGGATGTAATGGCCTCAAGATGCTCTAGGGGAGGTTCAGGTTGGACATCAGGAAGATCCTCCACTGAAAGAGTGGTGAGGTATTGGAATGGGCTGCCCAGGAAGGTCATGGAGACACCATCCCTGGAGGTGTTCAAGAAGCAATTGGACATGGCACTGAGTGCTATGGTTTAGTTGACATGGTGGTGTTTGGTCAAAGGTAGGACTTGATGATCTTGAAGGTCTTTTCCATCCTTAATGACTCTGTGATTCTATGAGTTATTGCTAACAACACTGAACCACCTCCAAAAGGTTATTATTAAAAGTCATTCATTACATTAATTTGCAACCCTCATTTAACGTCAGCAGACCTTTATCTTTCAGCCTAGGGGGTTATGCTAGCTCCTGCAAGCCAAAGCCCAATCACAACAAGTGTTTCAGGTTGTAATTACAGGGTGATTTCCAATGGTAGCAACTGCCTATTTTGCCTCCATACATTTTCAAGTCCAAAGGTTACTTCACTATTTCAATTCCTGTATGTCTGCACAGGGGGAAAAAAATCTAATAAACAGATAAATTAATGGAAATAAAATAATAAATTTTGAATAATAAATAAACTGGATGGCCTGTGTGTGTACTCAATGCAGAGGAAGAAATGGGGGCTGAGATGGGCCCAGAGTGCTCTTGACAGGCAAGGAGATCTCTTGAGCAGAGGGATGCTCTCCCTTTCGTTAGGAGGGGAAAGGAGCAGCACTTCATTTCTTATTTCTTTGGGGCTGATAAGTTGAAATCAGTTCATATTCCTCCCACATTTCTCCTCCTCCACAGTGTGTTAAAATTTCTTGACTCAAAAAATTATGCCTGCTACTCCCCCGGCTCCATCCAGCATTCTTCAGAGGAAGGGGAAGACAGCTCAGTGAGCCACTTAGGCAGAGGCTTAAAGCTAAATAAGCAGCTAAGTGCTTGGCTGGGTCAGGAACCTCTTTGTTTGGATAAACATGCTTTTGCTGGAGGTGTTCTAAGAGATTTAGGATTATGTCCTCACCAAGTTCCTTCACAATTCCTGAGCACAGACAGAATCTCTGAAAATGAAATTTGGTTCTTTTTTTATTACTATTTCTAAAAACAAATCGAGTTGAAATTATGTCTCAAGCAACAAGCACAGGAACTGAGATATATTTATATTCTTATTTACACAACAGTTAATGAGAGCAACATAATGAAATGCTAGGTTAATGGAAGAGGACACCATTATGAATATAAGCACTGCTGAAACATTTTTTAATGTATGTTTTCTGATCAGTATGAACAGTTACATTTAACTCAAGCCAAATTTCAGGAATGCAATAATTTCCATTGAAAATAACATCGTGTTTCACTTTTTTTTTTCATTATTATGTCATATTTTGATAAACACACTGTCAAAGGACTACCAGAAATAAAATTTTTTTACCTAGAGAAGGAGTGTTGACCCTAAGCCACAACAGAGACAATGAATTATTATGTCAGAGAATAATTATTTTCCTTGGTTGTAAATTATCTTTTTTTCTAAAACCTGTCCCATATGGTCCTGTACTTATATCAACTACAAGATAAATAATTTTTTTAACCCAAGCTCTAAGAAAAAAAATTAAATAGCCTAGAAAGTGGAAATAATTGCAAGAAAATTTGCTTAACTGTAGGCATAAGGAATGTGGTCTGATGTAGGAAACACATCTGACAAGATGGTCCCAGCCTATTTAAAGGTTGTGGAATGCATCTCTCCCTTAGAGAAACTGTTGACAAGCGGCCAAAACTCTGAATTGCAAATCCTCCAGCCATGAATAAATCAAAGGAAATTCCAAGAAATAACTTAAAGCAGCTTAAGTGACATATTTTGCTATAGTAACTGCAAATTGTCTATGAAGATATATGGGATCTGCCACAAGTCAAAGGTATTTAAGCCACCCTCAGTGAGTATTATGGCTCTGCTGGTAAAAACATGTTGTATTGAAACCAAGCATGTCTGCATGGATCTTTTAAGGTTCCCGCTGGAGACCGAATTTTGCTGGAAACTCAAGGAGCTAATTAGAGTGAAATGGCCAGTAGGCTGCACTGTTGGCCTGGCAACACCGGGTAATTGTATCTCAGGGGTATTTTTGTGGCTGGGGAAAATCTTTTCCTCCTAGGGTAGAGACCTTGGGAGTGCATTCAAGGAAATGCATTCCTTGGAGTAGCACACTTATTAAACAGGCTTTAGCAAGCCAGCCTAACCCGAGCACCCTGTAGGGGCTCTGCTTTGCCCTGAGCAGTCCGTGCCTGGAGCCACGCAGGGAGCTCGGGCTAGGATGACTGGCTGGCAAAAGCCAAGTGTTTCCTGAGCATTGACTGTTTCCTTCACAATAAAGGTGCAAAGATCTGTTTCACTGAATGGGGAGGGAGCAATCCGGAAAGCCTTGTAACTTATGAGAAGAAGTGGGATGTACCTAGTCCCAAAACCACAGTGGTTCACCCTGAAGTCAGATAAGTCTCAATGAACTCTTCCCCCATCTGGTGAGATGCTGCAGTGGGTAGGCTGCCAATTCCTTGTAAACTCATGGAATAACTGTAGGTTCAAAACCATCTCTGCAAATGCCTTTATCAGATCTGGTCAAAAATTTTATTACCCTCTGAGTGTCTTGTCTCCTTCGTGGAAAAACTTCCAACCACTTTTTAAGTAATTGGCTGCTGACAGCAAGTATTGATTGCCTGCTTCTGCCTCAAGCAAAGGTTTACACAGATCAAAACCAAAACAAAACAAAGCAAAACCATGATCCATTGATGATCCCATGAGATACGGCTGCATAAGGGCCACTCTTGTCTTACATGGATCCTTTTCCGTAACACAAACATCACCTCTGCTGTGCAAATGCTCTTTACCCTGCCTGCATTTTACACAGTTCTTTATGTAAAGGCAAATCATTAAGTGACTGCATCGAGGTCGTGGTCACTGGGGACATTTTAACCGGAATGCTGAGGGAAGCTGAGGGACAGGGTGAAGTTAGGCCACTTCCTATTTCAAAGGGAGACATTTTTATCTCTTTGAACTTTGTGGCTGTCTTATAAATGGTGATCCATCAAATCTACTGACTCACTTTTTCTTTTGGGTTTATCATAATTTTCTTTTATAAAACACATAAAATGTTTGTGTGGATCCAAGATATTGCAGAAACAAGTAGGAATCCATAACCAGTGAGACCCTCTGATATTTCAAATTTAAAATTCATCCTAGCCTAGACTTCAAAATCAGATTCAGTTGACAACTGTTTCTTTTCTTTTTCCACTCTTTGCTAGAATACTATTTCAATATATCATATCTTCTGTTTTCTAAGGCAAAGCCATTTTACCACAGCAGACCATTTGCCTACAAACTATTTGCTTAATGTTTTCACATAGAAGTCCTCTTTTCTGGCATTTGGGACATGAATCAACAGCAAAGGAATCTGCTGTCCCTGTTATTTAGGCATTATTTTTCTAACTTCAAAACTTCACTTTACCAGATCTGAACAGCTGCACAACTCCATGTGACATTCTGCACCTAAGACTAACTTTTCTGCGTCTTTTATCTTCCAGTATTGCTCTGTATGACACTTGTCACTGTAGTTATGTTATAGGTAAGCCAGTACTCATATTCCTGTGCAATTCCCAGGTGTTACTATTGCATTTCAGTCCTCAAACTCTCATTCTCAGAGTATCTCACATCTTCCTTCATTGCCCATTGTATTGGGGTACAAGTCCCTCAAGTAGCCTTCACTAAACTTTTGGGATGTTCTGTTGCAAACATCCTCAACCTTATGGAAGTCCTTTTATGATCTTTCTTTTCCTCATTACACCCAATCGATCCACTTGCTTCAAGTTTCTGAAGTATTGCCAATTTCCATTTACTGAGCAGATCTAGATTCAAAAATAAAGTCTTCACGATATGACATCCTAATTTTTGGTCCTTCTTTCCCTCATGTTTATTTGATTGAAAGTTGCTCTTGCCAAGTTTGCAATGATGAGCTGCTGTCTGAGCAGGGGCTTTTTCCACTGCAGGGATCCACTGGTGCATTGCACACATGCATGGCAACTCCACTCATCCCATTCCTACTGCCTTTGCTCTGAAAGGCAAAATCTAGCTCCACACCTAATAGCTGTCCAGAGTCTGTTTATCCTTCAAATCCACGCTAAAATGGATCACATTCCACCCAGCACTGTTTCATGAGAAGTGAGACCCACAGGAAAACTATGTTTTCCTGGGGTCCAGACAGACCTCACAGAGTTTCACTTTCCCAGAGTTTTAGAGGAGGAACAAACATTCTGGTTTATGTATTAACTCAGAATGAACACAGATATGGTGTGTAACCAAACATGCAAAAACTAGCAGATACCTACACATAGATTTCCTGAGCTTTTGTTTACCTTTTATTTTAAGCTTCAATTAAATTCCAAGGATAAACATCTTCACTAAACAGCTTTTGTCTCTAGCCTCTTGTCCCATCCACTCTCTTGAATGTCCTTGGTAATTCATGTGCACTTAACAGTGCTGGCATTTCCCTGTCTTAAAGATGTCCTCCTGCAGGCTGTTCCTCAGCTGTAGGAGCTGATCAAGCCTTAACATGATTCAAAGAGGGCAAATTCTCCCTCCTTTCTCAGAGTGGTTTCTGATTCAGTTGTTTGATGACAACAGTCCCTTGCCAGGTGACAGCATTGCCAAACTGATTTATGAACCAGTCTGACTGGCCATTGCTCAGCGTGTGTGCATTGCAGGGCATCACTAATGACCAGTGCCAGCCCTGTGCCAGCGCCTCCTAGGAACGCTAGCCACTCTGAGTCAGAGGGTGAAAGGTAGAAGCGACACAAGGATCAGCCTTCTGATGCAGCAGAGTTTTCCATATCACAAAAATTTACAAAATCCATAACCTGTAAGTTTTTCTTAGACAAACCCCCCAAATCATCACAACAGCCACAAGACACCAGCTGCCTCCAGCATAACAAAATATTACAGTACTTAATCTCTTGTCTGTCCTGACTAATATACCTCACTTGGTTCATTAGAGTGCACTGGATATTAATGTGCCACAAGTACAATGAAGAGAAGAATCCAGCAAAATAAATATTCTGTACCGTGGAAGCAACCTATCCTCCCATGATGTCAAGAATTCCATGGGAGAGCAAAGACTTACACCTGTTACCCATGACATGGATACTTTAGGATATTCTTTTAAATTAATTAATCTTCTCACTCAGAATACAGAAAACTAAAGGCTGAATTTTCTAGTTTGCTCCTGTTGCACAGATCTCATTTTATCTTTGAAATTTTAATTCTTCCACTAGTGAGTAAGAGTCTTAAATTAAACATTCTAAACAAAGACTTGGATGTTTTCTTGCTTTTATGCAGTTGAGTTCCTTCAGGAACAGTCAATATACCCAAAGATTCCAAAAAGCAATTCATTACAAGTTAGAAGTTGCTTTCATATGTTCTACCTGGCCTCATTCTCAGCAGCAGCCAGGTGCTCACATACAGCTTTTTATTAAAATACCTCTTTTAAAGTTTGACTATTTGAACTTGGTCTCCACATAGACCTGCTGTAATTTCATTGTTCCTGGGAGGGACAGATATCTGAATGCAAACATCACAAATTGATCATGTAATAGGAAGTGTAACCTGCTGTAAGAAAAGATACTTCCAGCCTTTTTAGGGCTGTTTGCTGTTTCCTTTACTATTGTCTCTCCCTCTTTAGGTTATTAATTTGCACTTTAAGAAAACAAGGGACCTACCCCTGACTCTTGGGAAACTGTGAACTTTGTCCTTTTCTCAAGCCTTCCTCTGGCCTAGGAGTTTGTTGCCTGGGGCTTTGTCCCCCAGGCCACTTGGAACAGCTTCCAGATTTCTGTGCTGATGGGAACAAGCAGGCCAAAGCTGCTTGGTAGGACCAAGACATTCCTTCCATGTTGTTGTCAGCTGTCAGTAAGCTGTTGCTAGACTGGTGATGAGGGGCAACCGTGAAAAATTGTACCGCCAAGACAACAGGAAACTATTTAAACTATTTAAAAAGCTTAAGCTTGATGTGGCACTGTGAGTGTGCAGCACTGAGGGTTATGATAGCAACTCGTCATCACGAGTGCATAGGCAGTGAGGTGGAACAAATAGATTTCTAAATACAACTGTCTACGGTTTATTGTAGCCACATATAGTCTAAGGACATATATATTTGGTCTGCAAAAGTGCAATCTGGTTTTGATTGCTCTTAATACATTTTGTACTCACCTGGAAACCTCAGAAAGTCAAAGCAAAACTCAGCTTCAGGCATTTCTTTTTCCATCCAGCTGCTCATGAAAATCATGCAAAATTAAAAGCCAAATCCTCTGTAGAATTAAATCAGGGTATCTCTGTTATTGGATCTACACCAGCAGAGATGAGGCACTCTAGGGAGCTGCTTGTATACTAGGGACAGGCTCAGTCTCCCAAGGGGCCAGGACACATTCTCCATGAGGATATTTGGACTCCAGTGCATGCTAAAGGGTTATCTAACCCTCAAGCATGGAAAAACTGCTGGGTTTCCTGTGCTTAAGAAATAGGGTTACCCATTACACTGCCACAAGTGTTGTGCTTGGAAGGATGCTCTGTCTGAAACAAAATCTTGGCCAAAGAGGCAGACAAAATCTGTGACTAAAAGAGCTTAAAAGTTAAGGCACAGACCATGTGATGATTTTAAACATATTTAATCAATGGGGCCTCTCTGGGTGTGTTAAGCACATACTTCTCTCTTGGTAGGACCAACCCCCTTGAAATTTCTCTCTGTGGGAGTTTGCTATAGAGACAGACTTTTTTCCATTCTCTTGGTCTTTTCTTCTTATGGAGCATTTGCACACAAAACCTCCCACAGTTCTTCCTGAGGTAGGAAGCCTTTGGAGGGTATGATGGAGAGCTCAGTTTTTCCTTCACAATGAGCAAGACTAATACAATTAAAGCACAGAAAGTTAAGCCTTTCCCCCCAAGAGCTGGAAGCTCCTTTGCTGGCACTCCCAGCTCTTCTTAGCAAGCACCAAGAATTAGTCATGAACATGAACTCCGAAACCTCCAGCCCAACTGGGGTGCATTTAATGCTACATAGCACAGCTCTTGTTCACGTTTAATAAACACCCGTTCACTTAAGTAATCCCATTGATGTCATCAGCATGAGAAGAGTTGCAAAATCTATCTGCTTTTAAGTAGTATTGTGTGTCATGAGGTTGGTTTTAGCATGGGTATAAATTTTTGTCCATTCAGCTTACACAGCCTGTTTCATTGTGTCCCCAGCCAAGGTGACAGGTTCTTGTTCTTCCCAGAGGCCAATGCAGTCTTCTGAAATTCCCTGTACCTTCCCAGATGATTTCTTTGAATAGAAAGCAGCAGCCTTACAAGTAATTTTCTCCTCAGCTTCACTCCTTGATATCACTTTAAAAATTATTGACACCCAATTCTTCTCTGTCATGATCCCAGACATCATCTGAAACAAGGTGCAAAAGAAGGAAATAATATTTCCAACTCAGAAATGCAATCTGAATTCCTAAAGTGCAAAGGGTAGTGCATATGTTGAAATGCAAACCCTGGGAGGTAATGTTTGCCTGTAGTTTGACTTTTTACTAAGATAAGAGGGAGCAAGCACACACCTGAGTTATGAGTTGAGCCAGTTCCCCCTCTTCAACTCAGTCATCCTGCTCATATGTCAGATTATGCTGTAGCTGGGCAGTAGCTTGAGCTGCAGTGAGAGAAACTGGAGCTGGCATGACTGTGACTGGACATTTTGGGCAGGCTATAGCCACTGACACCGAACACATTTCCACTCAGAGAAGCAGGTGACTCACCCACCTTGCAGATCAAATAAGGTGAGATGCTGTGGTATCAGATAGCCACTTAGTCAATACAATAGCCTTTTCTCTAAGGACAAAGAATGCCTGCCAAGAAAAGGGCAGTGGTTCAAGCTGTGGTTTAAGTGCTGATTTTCCAGGTGGGGGACATGAACAAGGCTCTGAGCAGCTGTTGTAAATCCTGCTGGAAGAAGACACAGCACAAAGCAGGTGGCTTGCAAGTTCTTCAAGGGCCTTGTTCACTACTACACAGGACTACACCTCTGAAGAGATACATCAGGGCTCACCACAGGACATCCCTGTGTTGCCCCGTTGTTGTAGGAGCTGTGCAAACAGGCCCACGCTGGAGGAGCATTGGCACTGGGATGCAGGAAGAGCCGAGGCTGGGAGAACACATGCAGCAGGACAACAAGTTCCACTGAGGTGTTCACTGTTTAGTTATCATCTGGTGTCCACCACTGAGTGAAGGAGATTGATTTACAGCCACCTCACCACCTGGTGTTTGCACCTGCACTGCCTGCACCTTGTGAATTGTGTCACTGTTCAAGGGTGTGTGGCCATTTTCTTCTACAGGACTTGAGCATGACCAAGACATTACTTCCTTTTAAACTAGGGCTAGTTAGGCTTTGCCCAGCTGAGAGACACAGAGAATCTGTTTTACCTGTAGTATGAGAGGATTTTATGTGGGAAGGAAGGGGATCTTGATGAGTTAAATTTGGACAAAGTTCTTTACATACTTAATGAGAAAAGGGTAGTAAAGGGCCGGGGAAATTAGGAGAAAAACAACAGGAATACGTGCAATGTGACTGGCAAAAAGAAAATGGTATTTAGGGCTCAAGAGTCAAACTCTTAGAACCCTATGGGCCCCTGTGCTAGAGGCACACCTTCAAGCTGGGTACTCAACACAGCAATGGGTGTACAGGCAGGTAGCTCTTTTTGTGGTTTAGAAAGCCCTTGACAGCAGTCCTACAGCAGCAGCCACCAGGCAAAGCTGGGAAGCCTACTAATGGTGCCAAAATGCACCCAGGCTGCTCACCCCCCATCACTCTGGTTGTCCCCATGTTTACCTGCTGCCTCACTGCTGGCAGTCGAAGCTCTTGGCAGAAGACAGCCCCTGATGGCTCCCCTCCCCTGCTGGTTGTCATTTTCTTGGCACTTGGGCTGGCTGTGTGTGTACAGGCATATGCACACACGCCCTCCCCGCAGATATGCACAGGGTGTGGTTACAAAGCATCCGTAGGGTTCCTTCCTAGGCAAGGACATACTTCTATTAGCCTGTATTTACACAGGATTTGGAGAACAAACTAAAGGCCAACCCTGCATATGTTAAGAAACACCCTGAAACCAGGGAAGAAACAAACAGTACTGGGAACTGTGTTTTAATTACTCACAAGAAAACAGCTTGGGTAAGGTATGAAGTAGCTGCATGAGCAGACTGAGTGGACTGTGCCACTGAAGGCAGCAATCCATAGTGAAAAAAAAAATTGCTCACCAATATGCATGTGAACATTTTTCACAATGAGGTGGAAACATCAGAAATAACAATAGTAGCATCTGTCTGAGGACAGTTCCTACCTTCTTATAACTTTGGGTTGTTTTTTTTTTTGCATCTGGTTCCATTTATGACTCATACTTCCCAAACAAGCCATATGTTGCTGCAGAAGGCCTTTAAATTTGCTTGATTCGTATTGAGCTGTATTCCTGGCTGTCAGCCAAGTAAATGTAACAAAACCACTTTTTCCATCAAAAAAATAAAAATGAAATCCTATTTGCACTGAGATTTAATTAGCAGCCAGTAAGTCATTTTGGTGTTGAAAGCATGCACACTCATGTTTTGTTATAGCCTGATTTGCACCTTCAAACTCCATGGTAGCATTTTATTTGTTATAATGCAAAAAGGTTTCCTCTTCCCCTAGCTCAGCCTTCATTCCAACTGCAGATGCTATAGCATTTGAATGGTGGCAATTTTTTGGAAAATGTGGCACCCTCTGAGCTCTTCTCTTCAGATGTCACATTGTGCATCATCTATTTAGAACACTGGGACAGGAATTGGATCCACAAGGCAAGATTTTGGTAGCAGGAGGGGCAACAAGGCTGCCTTCTGAAGGAAGCTGCTGGAAGCTTCCCCTGTGTCCAATGGAGCCAATGCCAGTGGGCTCCAAGACAGAGTGCTGCTGGTCAAGGCTGAACCCATCAGCAACAGTGGTACTGCCTCTGGGATAATGGATTTAAGAAAGGGGAAAAACCCTGCCCAGCTGAAGCTGGAGAAGGGCAGAGGTAGAATACGTGAGAGAAACAGCTCTGCAGACACCAAGGCCAGTGAGGAAGGAGGGGCAGGAGGTGCTCCAGGTGCCTGAACACAAATTCCCCTGCAGCACAGGCTGCAGACCATGGGGAAGCAGCTGTGCCTCTGCAGCCCATGGAGGTCCATGGTGGAGCAGAGATCCACCTGCAGCCCATGGAGGATCCCATGCCGGAGCAGAGGAATGCCTGAAGGTGGCTGTGATCCTTTGGGAGGCACGCTGTGGAGCAGGCTCCTGGGAGGACCTGTGGACCCATGGAGAGAGGAGCCCGTGCTGGAGCAGGTTTACTGCCCAGACCTGTGATCCCACAGAGCATGAGCACTGAAGAAGCTTATTCCTGGGGGACTGCACCCTGTGCACCCACACTGGAGCTGAGGAAGAGTGTGAGGAGTGCTCCCCATGAGGAGCAAGGAGCAGCAGAGGTAGTGTGTGATGAACTGACCACAGCCCTCATTTCCCATCCCCCTGTACCACTGGGGGAGATTAAATGGGGAGTAGATGGGGAGTAAATCAAGCCTGGCAAAAAAGGAGGGGTGGGGAGAGGTGTTTTCAGGATCCAATTTTATTTCTCAGTACCTTACTCTGATTTTATTGATAATAAAAACTATTTCCCCAAGTTGAGTCTGTTTTGCCCATAGCTGGTGAGTGATCTCTCCCTGTCCTTATCTCAACCCACAACCTTCCATCATAACTTCTCTCCCCTGCCCAGCTAAGGAGGGGAGTGACAAAGTGGCATTGGTGGGCACCTGGTGTCCAGCCAGGGTCAACCCACCTCAGACTCTGATAATTTTAGCACCCCAAGCACCAAGCTGAAAGCAGTAATTTCTGCTGAAATAGACGGTCTATCACAAAACTTGTGTGCAAAATCAGGAGCTGGCATCCCTTTAAACATGCAGAATACATATGACTAAATTGTCGTCACGGCTGAAGTTTCTGGAGCAAACAGACTTAAGTTAGAGAAGGAAAGATACTCTATCCTGTCTATTTAAAACAGTCAGGGAATTTCTTATTCACTGCTCTTTTTAATTTGATGAAATTCTCAGGTAGTATGCATTATGACAACATATTTTTGGTTCCTGTCTCATATTCCCCCAGGGAGGAACAATGTTTGACACCATCAGCATTATTTTGAATACGTTAAATTTGAAAAAACAGAAACCAAACCATCAGAGGGTTTAGCTTGTCCCCTTTCCTGGAAAATAAAGACTGCAGGAGCCAGGAAACTTTGCAAGCTCCAGGATACAGAATTTCCATGTGCTTTTCGGGAGCTCCTGGGACACTGACCAGCCAGAGCAGCCTCAAGCAGAGCACTGGCCTCAAAGGCCAGCATCTCTGGAGCCACCACCACTCAGCTGAGGCCCCCAGCCAGCAGTGCCCCACCAGTGGCTTTCATAGCAGTGGCCAAGGCAGCCCACAGCTGTGCAGTAGCAGCCAGAGAGCAAACCAAGCCAAAGTTTAGTCTGCCCAACACAGCATTAACTCTCTCTTGGATTTCTGCATGGAAATGCAGCAGGTTAGTGCAAGGCAATGCTCTAGACAGTGGCTGATCCTTTGCTCCCGTGGTCTGGCAGGAATCCAGCTCTGCAGAGAGCCAGCAAAAACGTTTCACAGGATCCTGCAGAGCAGGGGCAACACCACAGGGGGGTTATCCCCCTCAGCTTCTTCCTGATGCCTGTGTTAATTGATGGACCAGGCAGCAGGACTCAACTTATAATATCACCCAGTTCCCTTCACCCCCCACCCTGACAGATCAGCTGGATCTGAATCTTTTGCTCACAACAGGGCCAGAGGAAATGCAGATGGAAAAAACTATTAGACTATTTAGCTCATCCTCTGCCAGAGGACGACTGCTCCCTGCAGTACTCCATCTCTTTGACTTTCTGATTTTTACCTTTTTTCCCCAGAGTTAAAAGACCCTCTCTCTTCTGTATGTCTAAGGAAAGTTTCTGAAATATTAAAAATTGGTCCAAGATGTCGCATTGTGCCAGTCCCCTGTGTTAAAATGTCATCAAGAAATATGAAATGGAGGGGAAAAATTTTGTCACAAAACTGGTCTGCTTTATCATTTACATTTTTCTTGGCAGTAAAAAGGTACAGGGTATTTCAGCCATGAATATTGGTTCATTGTTTCATTAATTAATTTGTTTTTTCCTCTTTTTTTTCTGGCTAAATAAAGATGTTGTGGTGGAAAGAAAAATTGTGGAAAATAACAAATGGAGGTGAAGTGCCAGGCATCATTAAGTTAGTCATTAAGTTTTTAAGGGCCAGATTTTCACATGTGGCCAGAAACCAGCCGTTTGTGCTGATAACAAATGCTCAGCACTTCTGAAAACTCTGACCACTTCATCTAAGTGCCTCAGTCAAAGTCCAGCTCTTCAGAAAGCCTGGCTTTTCTAAGAGTTGCTCCTTCAAAGTAACCCCTTAGGGATTGTAAGTGTATATCTGTTTAGGAAGAAGAAGCACACAGGTTCTTCCCAAGCCTTCCTTTGCCTTGCAGACTACTGCTAATGGGCTAACGTGCTCAGAGGATTCAGGGTGTTTATATCAGAAACATTCAGGGATCACCTCCTCCCAGCAGCCCAGAGCTGCCCCCCAAAGCCCTGGCAGAGCACAGCTGAACCAGGCAAAGACCTTTGCCTCTCTAGGAACAGATGGGAACGAAAGAGGTTGAAACGGCAAAATGCCAAGTACTCTGACATTCCTCTGCAACTTTAGCAGCAAGATTTCTCATCACCTCATGGAAACAAGCCTTCAGAGACTACACCTCCTGCTGTTAAAATGAATGTGGAAACTCCATTAGTTTCTATAGCAGGGTGTCAGCCTCTTCTTATATTCTGGCAGGAGATGGGGAAAAAGAAATGCTTTTCTTCAGTACAGAGCTGGATCTGCCTCCACTGGCTTTCTCCAGCTCACTGGGTGCTCATGGGGCTGTGTGCTGCCATGCATATTCATCCCGGCTGTTTCGCTTTGCAGCACTCCTGTCAGTTCAGAGATGTCACTCATCAGGAAGGTATCCGAAAAGGCAGTTTATAAAGCAATATTGTTTGGCTTTTTTTTTATTAAGCCTCCTGCTGACCAAGCTCCCCTCGACATGTCAGCTTCAGAATGAATATTCATACAATGCAGAAAAGCAAGGAAACTCACTAGAGCAGAAAATTTTTCTGGTTTTCAGAAAGCTGTTGTTTTCTTCTACCACTGCTCCCACCAGCCTGCAGTCCAGCCTGAAAGCAGATCTTGTAGGCTATTTGCATGCTTGAACAGACCTTGGAGGTGTTAGGCTCCCAGAGTCCCTTGGCTGCCCTACAGCAGAGGTGCACTGGTGCCTGATGTGCCATGGGTGAGAGCCTCGCCTGTAGGACATGATTTTGCAACATATGCAAT
Organism: Passer domesticus; assembly: GCF_036417665.1. NCBI lineage: Eukaryota > Metazoa > Chordata > Aves > Passeriformes > Passeridae > Passer > Passer domesticus. The sequence goes on along the minus strand of NC_087476.1, from coordinate 62,326,018 downwards.
GCACAGTGCAGTAGAAGACCATCAATATTTCTTAAAGCTCAGGGAAAATGGCACCAAGACACCTTGTGCAGACACTTGCCAACATGGAGAGACAACAGTCCTGAATGACAGTTCGTCCTTTATGGGGATTCTTGTGGTTCATGGTCTTTGCTCCCAAGAATGAGTTTCATTCAGTTCTGCCTCCACTTAAGATTATCTTGTATGAAAAGAGATATTTCCTTAAATTCTATCATATGCCTACTAAAGCCCTACACATATGTACAGGCCACCTCTATACCCACAAATTAAAGAAACTCTTAGAAAGAGTTTCTGTCACCAAGCACAATCACTTGGAAAAGACTTATGTACACACAACAAATCAGCTTATTATATCTCATGTAGGCACCATCACAGGGGCAAAAGCCAAACATTTTGCAATGAAAGCTGTCTCCCACATTTCTGGTGCTCTCAGTGGTTCCAAAGCCAGTTAAAAGCAGGCATATTAAAGATAGTTGCAAACACACACGACAGATGTAGCATATGTAAAGACCCCAAGAATAATTGCAGAACAGGTCAAGCTATCCAGTATTTTCATCTTAAATTGACCTTACAGCAAGCATATGTTCAGGGTCTGTGTTTAGTGCTTGTAATCTGTGTTTGAGAAAAGGGCACAGGAACATTGTCACTGTAATAAACTCAATTAGTATACAGACTGCTGATTTTTTCATGCAGGCATCTTAACTGAAAAAAACCCCCACCAAAATAGTGATTAGACTAAAATATATGATGTGCTGTGCAGGTTTTGCATTGAATATCCTGGATTTACTTTAAGGATATTCTTTAGAGAATATCGATTGAGATTTTCAGGGGTGGCTGAATGACTTAAAAAGATAACTTCCATTGACTTGTTCCACTGGACAATGAAATAAATCAATAAGGCTTGTTCTCCCTGAGCTATTTAGGGCAAAAACTAATAAAGGATTCAGACACCGTAACACCTAACGTTTGGGATTTGTTCCTTTTTCTGAAGCCCAGAATTTTAAGTTTTGGCCCACCTCCATTGGACATAGGAGAGTCAGCCACCTCAGACAGGAGCTGGATGCTAAGTAGAAAGCATGTTTGGAAAATGTGCTCTCCAAGCTGTCTAGAAGACTTCAGGCAGGGAGCTGCTTGAACTCAGTCCTTGTCGTTCTAAGTCTCTCTACCACTCTACTCACCAGCTTTCCAGGCAGCTCTCTTCTGACTGAGCAGGGCACATCCAACAGCTCTTCCTCTTGGGGAGAGTAGCCTACAGTAATGATGATCTAGTGAATCCTGAATATTTTGTTTCACAGTAAGAGAACTTCAGCAGAAAACAAAAAACTTCTTGTGGGGCATTTTAGGGCACTCTCCTAGGAGACTGGAGGTGCTGATCTAGCCAGTTTCAGCGCAGATTTGGGGTGGTTTGGGCCTTTTTTAGATACCCATAAATAGGGACCAAATCATTAAACTAATCTGTAAGAGGCGGTGACAGCACTTGCCAAAAGTATAATTCAAGAGGGAAGCATATTTCATCATATGTCAGGTATTTTCAAAGACCCACTCAGTAGGGCAGGTCCCTTGGAGGATCTCAGTAAGAAATACATACCTTCTGGTGTCCAGGTCAACGTGGGAGGGGAAGAGGTGTGAAGCAGTTCCAAGAAGAGGAGTTCACCTCATGTCCAAAAGCAGGAAACAACTTCAAACAAGGCAGGGCACCTTGTAAATTGAGATGCCTCTAGGGTTAAATGGGAGTTAAGTGCAGATTCCTTGAATTTAACTTTTTGTACTTAAGTCCCTTGATTCCATTTGGGTCTGCTATAGTTAATGATGCCCTTTATTGGTGCTAATTATTATCCACTGCTGGCAGCGTGTCCTGCAGTGAAGTCCACATAGAAGTATTTAACATGCGATGGAGTTACTACCCTGAGTCAGAATCTAAAGCTTTGTGAGAGGATTGTGCAGGCAGTTATATGAGACCGATACACCCTCTGTCTTGCTGACGCGAGTAAGTCCTGAAGTAACTCTAGTGACAGTATTCCGTGAGAAGAAAATGAAGAGAGCTTGCCAGAGCATCTGTATTTCCCTTGCGCTTTACAGAAAAGACATATGGATCTTCACAGAAAATTATAACCTCCTTGAACAATATAATAGGTAATTATATTCCTGACGTAGAATTTTTTTAGCACATTGCATGTAAGGATCCTTGTTCGGTTCTGCAGTTTCTTCTAGGGTGCCCTGTTAAATCTCTTCTTTTCCCCCATTTTAAAAACACGGAATGTTTACATCAGAGAGCTCAGGGTTACACTTTTTGGTCCGAAGAGCCCTCCCTGCATCCACTGCACCGAGTATTGTGGAGGAACCCCCTCCCCATCACCCTCAGAGGGGCTGCCTCACACAGGCAACTCCAGTCCTGCCCGGAGAGCGACATTCCCGGCAGGGAGCCGTGCAGCTGCATTCTCCCAGCACGGAGGCTGAAGCTGTAGGCTCATCACAGCAGGGCACAAGCAGCCCCACAGCATCATCTCCACAGGCAGCCTGGAGGGGCTGCACTGGGAAGTGCAGGCAGAGCGCTCACGGAATTATTTGCCCCCCCAGTCCCCGTTGCTGTGCTTGCACAGTTGATTGTGAAAATTGCTCATGCCTGGGAAAATTTTGTCAGACATGTTTGCCATTTCTCCTCCACACCCTTTACAAAGCATGAAAAGTCATCATTGATGCCTATGCCTTGTATGAGGATATGTTTTTTTCTCAAAGCACTGTATACACATTATCTCATTAAGAAAATACAATTAAGATTGTAAGTACCTGAAACCTCTTCAGCATTGCTCCATTGTAACCCAAAAATATCACATGTAATTTCAGTGATACTTGCTCATGGATTATAAAAAACAAAATGCCCCAGGGCTGAGAAGGTGGATGGCAAATTGCAGCTGCAAATTAATTAAAATAATCAAACAAGTCAGAGGTAACTCCCACAGTAAGAGGGTTGCTTACAAAGGCAATGTTAATAAAGCATTTACCATCAGGGGTTGCTTGGTTCCCTTTTAATAAAATATCTATGATTACCTGGTTAGCTGATCATTGTGCAGAGCATTTTGTTCTCAATGCAGCCATGAAGCCCAGGAGGAGAGAGGCTTTTATCAGATGGAGCTTGTTTATTTAAAATGTATAATTGAGTTCTCCTTTTTTTATGGAAGCATGATCCAACAGGCTGCTCATCTCCAACTACATATACTGTTTCTCCTCTCTCCAGTCTGAGATGAGCCAGTTTTCTGACACATGCTTTTCTTGGCAAGGTTGCCGCAATGATCTGGAATAAAGGCAGAACATTGCAATGGGTACGAGAAGCTAAGCTTTAATGTTTAGAAGTGGTCACTGTCCATTATGGTATTACACTAATCATATGCCATCATGCTAGAACTATGACAACATGCCACCTGTGGCTCTGCCCCCACACAGTAGTAGCGGAGAAATAAACTGGCTCAGTTTGATAATAGGTGAGAAAGCCAATAGATGGTCCACATTTTTCACTACCACTCACATTTTTAAGGGTTCTTCTTGTGCAGAATGCTGGAACACCAATAAACTTGGAAAATTCAAAGAACACATGAAAACTAGACACCTCATGCATGTAACTGTATATTTATTTCTTTTTAAAGAACACTCCTTAGATGTATTTTCAATATACAAACTTGTTTTCACAGATTTATAATCCACTAAATAGCACAAAATATAATCCAGGTCGTTGGTTTCTTTCATCTGTGCGTATGCATGCGTGTGTTTGAGTGTGTGTGTGTGTGCGTGCGTGCAGGCACGCATGCTGCTGGTGGTAGTGGTAACCCACCACACGTGTTCAAACACAAGCCCGGGCTCCTCCTCCCTTCCCTCTGGAGCAAACCTTGCCCAGGTGGAGACCCTACACTGGAAGACTGTGACTTTCTTGCCCATGAAACCCATTTCAGAAGAGGCCAGGGTGGCAGTGCTCTCTGCCTTGCCGGCAGGGCCACACACTTCCATCCACAGGACAGGACGGAACAGGACAGAACGGGAGCCTCCCCCGAAGCTGGCACAGGTATTGCAGTAGGGAGTGGCCAGCTGTGGAGTTCAAGTGCAAGGAAACACCTTTTTCTCCTCTCCAAAGCCCTCTCTGACACTCCAGGGCACTTCTTCATGACACCTACGCCCCTCGGTCAGCCCTCAGGAGCAGGGGACTGCAGGGCGCCGTGTGTCCAGCCAGCAGGCCAGCTCCTCGCCCAGCCCCAGGCAGCCGTAGGGGCCTTGCCACCCTGCTGCTGGAGGCCAGGCAGTGGGCCAGGACTCTGCTGGTCTCTGCCCTCTGGCAGCCAGCAGTGCCCCGGACCGCTCCTGGAAGCACCAGCGCAGCAAACCCTGCTGGGCCCGGTGAGCTACACAGATGGCACCAGTGATGCACGTATTTACATGGGGTGGAATGTTTTCCCATAGCTTTTTAAGGAGTATATAGATCAACATGTTCACATAAGACCAAATACTTTTAATATATTTATAACTGTTTTATAAAGCTTTGAAAAAACTCACAATAGCACATTGTTTTACTTTAATGCTTTACGGTACTATCAGTTTAAAATCACAATCAGCACTTAAGTTATAGTCAATCCGGCAAACAAGAGACAAAAAAAATTACAAGAGTTAAGAACTGACTGATACATCTTTTATCTTTTTTTTTTTAACTAATGCATAAGTGCAGAATAATATAAGATACTCTAGTTTAAATATCTTGTTTTACAATATACATTTTGTTCTAATTACGCAACAGTAAATCCCATGCTTCACATAGAAAAGCAATCCACAACATTAAGAAAAAAATTTACAATTTATGAAACAAAGTAAATAAATATTAGTATTACAGAATCAGAGCTGTACATAAAAGCTGTTCAGTTTTAATCATATAAAAATATGTTTTAGTGCAACCTCACATATATTGATGCTGTTCTGTTTTACATCATTTAGATCCAAGTGTCCAAAAAAGGAAAGAAATTACATTTATTACAAAGCAGATACACAAATTCTAAAATATGTACAAATTACTGCTAAAAAAATGCTTATAAGAATATAAGCAAAGTAAAGAAAAGGCACAAACATTCTGTACAATTTAAAAGTACCAGACCCAATAAGAATTTCAAATTTAGTTTTGGTCAGGCTCATGATGACTTGTTACTTTATCTAATTCTTTTGATATAACAAAAGTATATATAATAGCAAACTACTGTAACTTAGAACAGGCATGCTGTAAATTTGAATACTTTTTCTATCTCTAGAAAAAAAAAAAAAGTGGGGTAAATGTATGGGTGAAAGTCTCCATGCATCTCAGATCAATGCGGCTTGCTCTTCTCAGATGACGGATCTTTCCTTTCCTGTGTGCTTGATGGGGGGTCGCTCCTGCTGTGAAAGCCCAGCTGCTGGACATCCACAAAGCTCTTGCTGTAAAAGGTGGGATGGGCTGGCGCAGTCTGTGATGTACCAAAACTGTCCTGTTCACCACCGTGCAAGTCAGGATGGGTGGCTGAGGCACAGGGCTGGCCCGGCTCAGATCCACTAAAGTGTTTAATGCTAAAATGTGCACTTTCTAAGGGTTTCTGGTGAGGCTCAGAAGGCCTCTGCAGCTGCTCCGCCCCGTGCAGAACGGCTTCTTCTGTGGCGATTCGCAGAGAGGCTATGGCTTTTGTACAAGTCTGTATGTTCTCCTCCTGCTCCCTCTCGGTAGCCACGACACTGTCCTCGGATGTGCTCTGAGCCAGCAACAGCAGCGGCGAGGAGGGGGCGCTGGGGGGAGCAGCGGGGTGCAAGCTGTGCGGAGAGGTACGTTTCTCATGGTGCTTAGAAATGCTGTACGGCTCTTTTGTGAGGGCTTCCGCAGGTCCTCTTTGCTTCTCCTCAGAGACCTCCCTCTGCAGGGCCAGAGTGGACGGAGAATGTAAACCTGAAAGGGCCACGGGGACTGAATGGACCATCTGGATACCCCCAATAGGCATCATGGGGATAGGTGCTCGGATCTGCTGCTGGGAGTGTAGTGGAAGGTGACTGAAGACGTAGTCGTTCGGACCTTCAGGGAACAGGCTAGACCTGCGGTGCTCCATGCCTCCTTTTTCTCCATATATGTTGAAGTAAGGTGCCTGAGACAACCCCCTCCTCTGTAAACAGAAGAAAAACAAAAGAGATGTCAGCACTGCTACGATCAGAATTCTTGTCTGGCTGCCAAACCACCTATCTGCTTTCCTGTCTAACACAGCCTCCCATTCACGAAGCACCTTTCATCCAGATGGATCCCAAAGCATTTGGAAAACTCCACTAATTGCATATCCAAACAACAGAGGAGGTTTTGCTTAGCTCAGCCCTACAGGGCTCATGCCTCTGAGGTGAAAGGCAGTGGCTAGTTAAGAGAGTTCAGCAACACAATGCAGCAATTTAGGTCAGGAAGTGGAGGGTATTATATTCAACTGAAACTTTGAACAGAATTTGGGGTAGATAGATTTTCATTCCTCAGGAAAAAATTTAGCCAGGAGATCCATCTTACCCTCTCTTTTGGAAAAGTATGCTGGTATTTAAACTTTATTGCAGAAAAGTACACATCTGAACATCCCCTGCTCAGCACACTGCTTGGCGTAACAGGGAATATCTGACAGCATGTATGTGTTTACTGCCTTCTGAAAAATCTGCTCTTGAGCCCTACAGAAGGCACTTGCTCCCTGGGAGCTTTACCCAATCCTTGGTGAAAGCAGATGGGTATTTCCATGCAAGTTCAAGTGTCTCTGTGTGATGAAGACACAAATGTTTTTAGTCACTGAGACAATGGAGCACCCCTCTGGCTTATCTGCAGTGTAAACAATAAATAATAACAAAAGCACAGGCATCAGCTGTGAGCAAAAGTGATGATTCTGTCCCAGGGAGACTCACCCACTCATAATGGGATTGAGAAGAATGGGGGATTTTGTGACGGCTAATAAAAGCCAATCTCGCAATATTGACATTTTCACTGCCTTCCCATTGCTTCCTGCCTTGAAAGAATAAATAGCTCCATCTCCACTCAGTATTAAATATGCCCTGGACTTTTGGGTTCCTTTTTATTTTCATTCCTAAGTTTTAAAGTTTGTTTGCTATCTGATGATTAAGTATCATTTATTGCTGACCAGAGGAGTAATGATGACAGAAGTGCAGGATGACATTTCCATAATTATATGTGGGATTTGGCCACACATCTCTCAGGGACTCTCATATGAAATTAAATGAATGAAAATGCTCATCTCTGCTCTGCAAATTGACCAAACATGGATCAATTGCCCCAGAGCTGTAATGCTACCACAGCCTTGGTGTGGCAGCCTGAGGACTGTGCTGCTAAATGCCAATGCACTGAAGTGGCAGCACTTCACTGCTGGGAAATCCTAGCTCTCAAGGCATTAAGCAACCTCTTGATCCCATCCTAGGGAGCTGGTTTAGGGGGCAATTAAATATTCAGTTTCTGTGCTACCCAACGGCTCAATCTCACTGTGCTCAGATGCTTTGTCCTGTTTAATATAAATCAATGTTGAGACAGGAAAGGGTGACCCATAATCATCAGAGTCAAACTTCAGAGATATTATTCAGAGACTAATCTATGTTGGGAATTTTCCTATTCAGAAAGTGAGACGCTTGAGTCTCATAAAAGAGAAACTGCCATAAGAAAGCACAGTGACAGCACATTATATTGCTGAATGGGGAAAACTATACAAAATACACTGCAACTGCCAAGCCACAAGACAGTTCACCTACCCTGTCAGTCCTTCCTATCACTAACTTCACCTCTGCACAGCTGCTTGCCCTCTATTTTTTTCCATCTTTGGTCTGTCAGTTTCTCAGTCATATTGTCCTTTTGGACATTTCCTACACCATGACATTTATTGCTATTACATCTGATGTGAACTTGGGCTAAGGGAAATTGAGCAAAAAAATGAGTAAAACTCATCAAAGAATAAACCTAGTCACACACAAATCTCTAATTGAGAAAGACATTGGCTTCATGTTTTACCCTGCCAGAGTTTCATAAGGGAAGAGAGCAATAGTCTGTCCTTGCTGAATAGAGGTGGCTAACATGACAGAAACTGCTGTGTGCTTCAAGATCTACACCATCATCCAATATATGTTTCATATGCCTGATTTTTAACACAGACAGTGACAGTGTGTGCATGTCACTAGATACTTTTCAAGCCTGGCTGGGCACATACTGGATTATTTTTTTCTAGCCCTGGCAGGTGAGTTTGGAAACAGTTAACATAAATTACTGTTACATAAGATACAATTACTAGTTAACCGTTCCTACCTCTAACCCTGTTTTTATTGCCTTTACCAATATTTAGCATTTTCATTCCTTCAAGCAGACACACACATTCACAGAGAAAGCCTGTGTCTTTTCAACAAGCATCCAGAAAATCTAAAGACTTTCTGCAGTTGACAGGGTAAGTATTTGACTACACAGCACAGAGCAGGAAGCCATGGCATCTTTTTGCAGTGCAGTCAGAATGGGTTGCTCTTAGTCCTGTGAACTGAGCTCTTCTCTTTGTCAGGTGATGGGAATCCAGTTCATTTCCTATTAATTCTCATTTGTTACAGTTTAGCATATTTCCCTTCAGCTCCAGGTAACATACAATTTCCCAAGCAACAGAATTCTGTAGCAGCTCTTGACTAAAATGCTCTGACCTGGTCACAAAGCTAGACTGCCACATTACACCCCTGAGCAAAGCCATATCCAGCTTCACAAGTCCCCCAGAATGCCTCAGGGATGAGATGGGGTTTACCCTGTATCTGGTACATCACCCAAATCAGGCTGTGCAAGATTAAGAGGAAGATCACATTTCAAAGCCAAGCACCCTTCACAGACATCCTCTGGGCAGCCTCAGACCACAGCTTGCAAAAACATGTTGGGTGGAAAACAGTCTCTTTGATTAGTATGTCATAATGTACTTGAGGTTTTTTAAAGTTAAAAATCAGAAAACACTGAACTCTATAGTGAAAATCAGTAACAGAGCACATTACCAATGTGCTCCTGAAAGACATGATGCCCAATAAAGTGACTGTAACTCCGTGTGGCCCTCACTTTCAGGATCAGCTCAATTTGCAACCCAGCACAGAATTCACCACAGTAACCCAGATGCATCAGTGAACCTGTTTACAGTTTACCTGGAATTCAGAAGTTTCTGGCTCTCTGTACAAGAATGCACTTCACTCAAGATGATAAAGTAGTGAGTATTTGGGAAGTGATTTAATATCCATGTTCAGGATGATCAAAGGACCTTAAATCCTATCAATTTTCAAGTGGTCATAGAGGTGCCTAATTCCCTTCAGCGCTTCTGAATATATCAAGACAGGCTTCAGACTTCAAAATGAATGAGATGAGCAACAAGACGGCAACAGAAGCAAAATCCACTACTGCCTAGAAGCTACAATAGTTGTGAGAGACAAGTGTGTACCACTCACAGCAAGGTACCATCTCAATCTCATTGTGTCTATCCTGGGACTGGAAGAAGAGGCAAAGGTTCTGGTCTGCACTAGGAAGTAGCAGGGTGTACTAAGGGTTGGGACAAGCAGGAGTGGAGTGAAAACTGTTTGTGCTGGATCCCATATTCACAATGCAAGTGTTGTGGGTTTGGAAGGGAAGGTTGCTTCAGATTAGCCCTATGTGGCCTCTTTGCAGTCACTTGGATGGCCATTCACAGTTCAAGGACACCTGCTGCCCTCCTGCTGCACATATTCAGTTTAATTCCATCTGACAACAATCCAGGTCCCTTACTCCAAGACTGATCTGAAACTGTGAGTCAAAGCACAAAATATGTGACAACAGAGAAATATGCCTGATCCAAACTAAAATGCTAAAAGAGATTCACTCAGAGTGAACAAATTAAGCCTTCCTATTACTTCTCTTTCATTCAGGACTGGGAGAAGATGACTGGGAAGAAGAATTTGAGCCCTTTGAAAATGGCATCAGCCTCCTCAATAAGGAAATAAACTTCTGCCATTGACAGAACAGAAGATCCCAAATTTATTTATTTATTATGTATTTAGAGAGCAGAAGATATCTGGCATTAATTTTAAAGACATCAATTTAACTAGTCAAAGCCAAGTGTGACCCAGCGTACACTGGAGACTTAGGCTACTTTAGAGAGAGTATTCTGTTGCAAGAGTGTATCCTGCTATTGGTTGCCAAATGTAAAAAAAGTGTGTATTTTCCTGTATTTTTATACAATCTAAAAAAATATTTACTTTCACCATGCTCTTTTCCACTTCCTAAACAAATAATTTTAATTGCTTTCTATGTGGTGCTTTCACTGCCTGACCACTTTACAAGCCTTTTGTATGAGACCACCAAAGTGCATGGACATTCAAGAGAAAGCAAGATGAAGAGCAACTAGACCAGCACTGGTCAAGGAGACTAGAGCAAATACATCAGTTTCAGCTGAGAAGAAAGAAAACTGGCCTCTTCTGAGAACTGCAGGCACTAGAAGCACAAAACTGCCCTTACTCCTGCAAGGACTGGGAACTCAGTGCAGCTCTTAAAGTACTTTAAGGATTGTAAGCCATCATGAGCATCACCAATGCAGCTGCTAATGATGTTCTGGTTTGCTGGATTTCACTACACTATAAAGTGAAAAACAACCTTTATTCCTTTTTCTTCTCTGACAGCTTTCATTTATAGCAGGCTTAGGTGCTATTTGTCTTCCCACATGCTGAGTATAATAACTTGTGTTTCACTTAAGCTTGTCTAATGTTTGGCTAAAGTACATTTTCCAGAAAGGCATCAAGAGACAAGGAATGCATCTTTCCTCCCTTGCAGTCATTTGTTGCAATGGGCAATCATCCTCACCTGTCATTTTTTTTCATTTAAGTTTGCCTGGGCTCCACTTCCAGTGCTGCCTCCTCTATTCAGGTTGTAGTGACTCTACTGAGGTCTGGCCCTCTCTCTCAAACACTCAACATGCCATCAAGTTACTGAGGCTTTCTGTAAGACAACTGGTTTTTTACATTGTGTTTTTCACTACCACATGCCTGACTCTACCCCAAAAACAAGGTAAGCATTAGAAGTCCACCTGGCACGGTGGACTTTTCAAAAGAAGGAGTAAGAAGTGCTAAGAGAGTCCTTACAATGTGCTAATGCCTTGCTGGAAGGTGTGCATAATGCGTAAGAAAGATATTACAGCAAGAACTGTCAGATGGCCAAGGATTACTGTTAAAATACGGTTTTGCTAGCATCATTACACATCTAAAATCTTTACTACAGGATGCCAGGGTGTATCATGTGGAACATGAGGAACTGGGGCACCCTGCACAATGCCAGATGTAGAATCCCATATGATCCCATCCATTTGGTAGTAAGACATCATGACTACTTATACTGGTGACTCTTCACCCACTTGTGCTTCCTCAGTCGAACTGCTGGTGGGATTTGTATCCTCTCTCAGCTGTGCAGTGATCATTTCTGTGAGAGTTCAGCAGGGTTTCAGCATGCCCTTTCTCAAGAACCATTTAATCAATCAGTCACCCTCTCCAATGCTCTCCTAAACAACTTTCTAGGTCATGGGGCAATGTCTAAGATGTGGGAGAAGCACCTGTGTTGCTCTCTCCTATAAATATATCCCCTCAAGTTGCAGCTTTCCCTTATACCCCTGAAATTCTGGGAAATCACTTTTGGATCTGCCAGGCTGGCAGCATCTCAGCTCTTTTTGTCCATCCCTGCTCCAACCATCTTTGTCCAGGTGCACCCTTCACTCCTTTCCTGGAAGCACATAACACATCAGCCTGACTTTACAGAGAAAATCACACCAGAGCTGAGAAATGCTGGCTGTATGAGCTCAGGGTTCAATTCTTCTCCTCCACAGAGGAACACTGCAAAGACTACATGGAGAGCCAAAAGATTGGGAATGGGGAAGCAGGTAGAAGAGGCCATCCAAGAGAAGAGCAGGGAGCAAGGAGCTCTGAGGTAACCTGAGACTGTCACAGCTTGCCCAGGTTGAACCCACACACAGGCACACAGTGAGAGGGCAGCCACAACAGCATCATGGTGAGGAAAGCACAGTAAATGAATAAGTAAATTCACACCTAGCAAGGCCATTCCTTAACTCTGAAGATGTAATATATTTGTGGTGGGAGTGCTTTGTGAATGTTAGGGCAGGTCAAAGTGCCAGTCTGGCAGTTTCTGAGAGCTGATTTACTAAAAGGGAAGAGCACAGACAGCAGCTGCACAAATTTTGCATATTTCCACCCAAACGGTTGCGGCACTTTCTGTGGGGCATACAGCTGCCTGCTCCTCTTACACAATAATATACTTTAAATTCCAGCCACAGATCATGATTTCAGTGTGCACTTTGCTTTTCTAAGAGGTTCCATTATCTCAGCATTTTTATTCCATTAAACAGTGATGGGCACCATACCACAAGAACAGGGCTTTAAGCCTTGACTTTGGCTGGATCTCACCTAAGAGTCCAGAAAGTACGAGATTTTTTACAGTGCAGAAGGAAGCCTCACTAAACATGTAAGCTTTCTGGACAATTTAAAAATTTTTAAATTATATCTCTATATATGTATATATATATACACACACATACATACATATATATATATATATATATATATATATATATATGTAATGAATATGGAGGCAGAAAATGCAAACCAACCTAATTCCATTGAAGTTCATGGAGCTACTCAGGGTTCTACCAAGTGAACACTTGCCCCTTAGGCTGACTCTAGTACATCTAAATGAATCAGCATCCTTGTTCTCTGTCTATTCCAAATTTCTTGCATTTGTTTCTGGACTTCCCACCAAGACTCAAAGTTTATGCTTTCTTCTACAAAGCTGCAAAGATTTTTGAAATGCTCAAATTCAGTAAGAGCACAAGAGGAATGAAAATATTCTCTCATACTTACTGAATGTCCCACTGGAATAGATTCAGACTGTAAATATTGACCCATGGACAATGCTGGATTATGGTACAAGCCCCTCCGGGGAGATGCCGCTCTAACGGAGGCCATATATCTCCTCTCTCGCCTGGGAGACAAATCTCTTCGAACAGACACATCTTTCCCTGGTGACATTGGTCTCCTCGGCGATAGGTGACGTCTTGGTGACACGTCCCGTCTTGGTGATAACTCTCTCCTCAGCACAGCCTCCTTGCGCGGGGAAAGGTGTCTCATGGGTGAAATATCGCGTCGGGGTGACAGATGTCTTCTGGGTGACAAATCCCCTTTTGGCATTAAATACCTCTTTGGTGAGTTATCTCTGTAGGGTGAAGAATCGTAGCCAGGTGACGATTGTTGGCTGGAAGGTGAGAGGTCCCTCGGAGAAGAACTGGGATCTAACGAAAGCGTGTAATCTTCATCCATGCTGCTGGGTATGTCCAATCTGTCTTTATCTGGCTCTGAATCCGTACTCTTACTCTGGAAAAACCTCTGGTATTCTGTCATTTGTGTGTCGTCACAGGAGTCACTTGGTGTTATAAGCTGAGTAACCTGAATGCTAGGTAAGGTGACCAAGTAACTGATGAGGGAAGAGTGTCCCACTGAAAGGGAGCCCTCTGGGGAAGCCCCCTGAGATGCCCCAGCCGAGTTCACTGACAGGGAGGAGAATCGAGGGGGCTGTGGGCTGGTGCTTCTTGATCTGGTTTTTGGTGTCGAGTCTCCCTGAGTATCATCAAAATCATCCTCATCTTCATCATCATCATCGTTGTCATCGCCATCCTCGCCATCCGATTCCTCGGCATCAGAAAACTGGTGCTCTGCTGACAGCCCTGCCAGGTTGCTGCTCTTCTCTGCTTCCTGCTGCATGTCCTCCATATTTTCTGAAACAACCACAGCAAGTCCAAATGATTAGCACATATCTCACCTCTCACGCCACAACCATTCCCCGCCCAGCACACTCAATGCCATCGTTGGATGCTCTTCATCTGGGATGGCTGCATAAAGCCATTCCTCATTGACTAAAACCATCTTTTTTTTCAAAATAATACCTAAAATTCTATACTTGACATATAAAAGCAAATTCATCCTGTACCACCTTGTAATTTCACTATTGGAACCTCATATGAGACAGATCACAGCAGGCCATATTTTTATTTCTAGTAGCTTCACGTAAAAAAGTATAACCCAGACAACTAAATAGGATTTTTCTTTTTTTACTTCCTGTTTATTAAAACATTAACTCTCAATTAAAAAATGCCCCAAATACCCGTAATATATTTTTCCATGCCCATCACTGTGCTAAAGTGCAGTGAGTCATTTGCAGACTCCATACTTTCCGTACTTTTGTTGGAATGAGGCCATTCCAACTAAATTAAATAATTTTGACATATTTTGACATACCTGCTTCTTCAGTTTCAGCATCATCTACAGATGTCATTGATACTCCAAGCTCCAAGCATTTTTTCATGTGTGCTTTAGACTTCATATGTTTTGTCAGATTTCCTATGGATCAGAGATTAATGTAATTAACGGACAACAACAAAGATGATTATTAAAGTAAGGTTTTGGTGTATCTTAACTCCATTTATGATAATAGGGTTTAGCTTTAGAAAACAGCACAACAGACAGGGCTGACTCATAAATACCACTGGCCTCAATGCCTATGTTAATGAGAGTAGGTTTTCATATCTTTAGAAAATAAAATATTCAAATAAACTAAAGGCCTGAGAGGTACATAGGCATCTCTCCAATTTTCCACATGATATTTAGGCACCCCTACAAAACTCACTTTTGGATGTTATCTGTTCCTGGCCTCACTGTTTATGACACATACAGACTGCCTAGACATCAAAGTAAGTTCACAGCACAGCAGCCATTCAGGGCTCATGCTCTTATTTACACAGTGGCACTTTCTAGGTAAGGGCTCTCCCATTTACTTTGCACATGGTTTCCAAATGCTCCATGTATTTGAAGCATTTGGAAGCAAAAGTTCCTCACAAAAAAAAAAAAAACAGAAGACAGTTATAGGAGACTTCTCTATGCAAGTTTACCATCTAGATGCAGTGTCTAAACTGAGAGGAGCTGTGCTTACAGCATCCACCTGGGATGTGGGAAATTCAGGTTCAGCTCCCAGATTTAGAGTACGGATCTAAACCAGACACAGCGGAGATTTGAAAGCAAATCTCCCATTCCCCTGAGGGAGCAATCTAACACTAGACTATTGACTTTCTGGAGTGCTTGTCTTGGTCTGTTTTTTCATAGATTAAAAAAATGGGTTGAGATTGGCCCCAAGAGACATTTCATGACAAAGAATTTTGAGCACAAAGCAAAAGCTGGAGAATATCGCTCTAATCCATTTGCCACTTCAGCCTCCTTTTAAACACCCAAAAGGGAAAGCATGGCACAAACAAACTCAACCCACTACCAAGACATGGTGCTTCTTAGCTCCAGGAAAACCTTCTGGAAATGCATTTATGCTGCTTCTAGTACCCCAACAAGCATCTCCAGAGAGTGTTGTGGCACATGCCATCTTGGGTCAGGAACACTGCACTCTTCTGCTGGGTAGTGCAGGTGTGCTTAGAAACTCACAATACTCTTCTCTGACTTTCAGCTCCAGCTAGTTTAAATAATTCCCTTCTCACTAGGAGTTTCTTGAGCCTGTGCACTGCGTGAAAAAATCTAACTTGGCCATTGATGCTTCTGGGTGGCTAAATGCTCAGAAAAACTGAAAACCTAAGTACCTTTGAAAGTACTCTCAGCAAAGTAGCAACAGTATTATGAGGCTGACAACTGCTTATAATCAGTAATGCACCAGTTAAACACTCGTACTTCAAAGGCTAATCTAGTCTCTTGCTACTCGTGACCTTCCTGTGCAATAGCAAACCACCTTCTCCATGTTTCTTCTTCTTTGTCAGAAATGCCAGCCAGAGCAAGCAATTTCTCTTTTTTTTTTTTTTTACCATGACACCTCTTCTTCTTCCTGGAATTTCCTCTCTGAACACAGCTATAAAACCACAATACTGTCATGTACTTCAAGTCCCCACTCAAGACCCATTCCTCCAGCAATGTCCAATGTAAGCAATGATATCAGAGCAGCTCACCAGATGTTCTACTGGGACTACAAACAAGCAGCTCCTTGTCTTTGTCTCTACATGCCCATGAATGTTCCCATCTTAAATTAGGCTGATGGGTGTACTACCATCCATCAGCTGTTCCCATCTTTGGCACAGGAAGAACTGCTGGAGTCATGGAAACTATTACAATTCTCAATCCTCAAAACAGCCATGAAGCTGCACAGGGATCTTGGGAGAATTTTCCTTCAGCTTCCTTTCTCCCCCTTTGAGTTGTTTCACTGCACTGAGACTAGAATCCATTCTTTTGTCTGCCAAAGGGAAGCTAAGAAACTAAGAATGTAAGGCTCATTTAGGCTGAGCTACAAAGAAATGATACCAAGGAAAGGATTTTTTTTTCAAGGAGATGGTTGCATCACGAATCTGAATTCCAAAGAACACCATTATCTGTGGCCACGGGGTGACAAATGGAAGCTTTTTTCTGTGCTGATAAATACATGTGAACAGAAGCTATCAGATCTCTATTCATAATTAATGCCACAGTGGATGGACTGGCCCATCTAGGAGACATATATTATTTATAAACTTGAAACTGACCCACTGTAAAGCCTGTAAAGGCATGTATTCCTCAGCAGCTGATGCTCTGCTTCTACATTATGTCATAAGAAGTATGGTCTCCTGGTAGCATTTAAGTGTTGCTGCAATTAAAATTTGCACCATGTAACAATGTTGGCAGAGTCTTATTTTTCAGGGTGGTTCTTATGCTACTACATTTTCTCTGCAGACAGAAGGACCTGCCAAGAGCCTCTAGATCTTAATGAAACTATCCAAGGAGTCTCAGAGTCTTACAAAATCCCTGGATCAATTAAACAGAAGAGAACAAACTATCTTATACAGTCCTGTATAAACACAACAATTTTATTCTGAAGAAAATACTCTGTTTGATTGCAATGGGTGATTGGATTCCAGAGGGAAAAATAGCTCCAGAAGTGGCAAGAATTCAGCAAAAAAGGTCAAGTACCTTTAGTTTTGAAGGCAAAATTGCACAGCTTGCATACATAAGGCCGGACATCAGTGTGAGTGCGGATATGTTTTTTGAGCATGCTTGGCTTTTTACAGCGAATACCACATTCTTCACAAATGTACTTTCCTCGGCCACGACCTCTGACATAGACATAATCCTCATTTGATTTATACCTGTGGGAAGAGAGTAAGTATTTAAGTCATACAGACTTTAGGTCTGATACATGTACAAACATCACTTCTATGCATCTGATCCTCATAATCAATGTAAACTCAGAGAGAAGTCCAAAGGAACTACTGAATTTTCAGTATGGAACTCATAAAGTATTTGGCTTTCAGAGAATGTACTGGTCCCAATGTATTTAAACAATATGAGACCAACAGGCTGCAGTATGAGAACAGTATAAGCACCTTGTCAGGAAACCAATGAACAACCATTCCTATAGACACAACACCAAATATAAGCCTGCAGGTTGGATTTCAGCTCACTGTAGTCTTATACAGCACAGATATTTACCACCACTGAAAACAGAGTTGTTTTGCAGCACGGTTCATTTGACTATTTTAGTGTATTTATCCCTGGGGATCAGATAAATCACATCCTGGAAATGCCCGTTTCTTCCCATTAAGCATAAAGGGAACATGGATGACAAGCAAGGATATATTCTTTCACATTACACATGCCTGACATTCCTGAAGATAAACTGCTCCCCAAAGAGACAGGGAGTTGATTTCACCCAGGTATGTGATGCCTTAGAAATAAAATGGTATATGTCAAACACAGATACTTTGAAGAAAGCTACTACTGAAATTTTTCTTATCACAGCGTAGAGCCGACACACAGACATAAGCTTTCTAATTTTTTTTCTTTTTGGTGATCACATAGTCTGCAGTTAGAAAATAAATAAGATATGAAAATCTATGCAAAGCTGTACATTGCCTTTATTATCATGCTAAATTGTTAATACTGAAATCTAAAGGAGTCTAGGGAATCTACTTAGGCTGTTCTGAGGTTTGAAGGCTGCATTCCTTTGGGGAAGAATTCCATCCTCATTTATTCAAAGTAAAATCCAGGAAGTGCAAGAACTGAGAAATAATATTTCTTCTGCCCTCTGTCCTCCATTGCCCTCATCCTATGCAGCACAAACTACTTTCAGTCATTCTGTGGATGCACAACCCAAAAATATCGTTGGTACTGACATTCAGTACTTTAAATAAAAAAGGGACTGTGTGAAAGATTCTGTTAATGTGATGATAACTCTACAAGAAAAAAGTGGCAATTTTTGGGTTACAGAGGTGGAACATTTTTCAAGTGTGCTGTTCTTAGATGAACACTTTCCCATATGTTTAGCTATATCGTGGGTAAATTCTGAAGTTAGTATTTTAGAAAAACATAAAACAGTGTCCTGTTCTCAAGTCCATCTTCTTATCTTTTAAACACATTAGCTCCTCTTTCAAATGCGGATGCCTAAATTCAGGCTTTTTTCATCTCATTTCCAACAAAGTTGTACCTCTCCCATATCCTTCATTGTCCCTGGCAGCATGGACAAAACTGGAATAATCTAATGTAATATAATATTTAGTCATCTCTCTAGCAGGTTTTCTGTACAACATTTTTGGGATCTTGGCTGCCCCATTTCCCAGGTTCTCCTTCATATGCACATGCCAATGACTGCTAGTCATCTCTCTATCCACTGCTTCATCAACTTCCTCCAAGCTTTCTCCCACAGACAGAAAAAAAAAGAGCCCATTATTATGTGAAATATTGCTATTTTATCTTCTCTTCATCTCTCCATACAGTCTGATTTTGCTGGGATGGAGTCTACCATCTGATTGATACTGGTAAGATAAATGCTGTGCTATTACATGTGCTTTTCTGTTGCGCCATCTCTGCTCTTCTTCTGCTTGACCTCATTCCACTGGCTTCTGTCACCTGTCAGATCCCACTGGACACAAAGACAATGATAAAACATGTGTCTCTTCATCATTCATATAGATGGTTTTTGGCCACAACTGACCTTGACTCTTTAAGTATGCTTCATCATAACAATGACTGCAAGAGAAATGACACACACAAACTTGACATTTAAAGAAGGGCTGGTGCAAAAACTAAAAGACCAGAAGCCAGAGTCATGGTGATTACCTTTTAGACCTCAGGAATATTTGATCTTACTGCAAACTTGTGCCTCTCTCAAAGCTTTGAGTAATTTCCCCCTTCCTACTATGTAACGTCCATGTAGGGACTTTGGCCACTGCTGCTCTGAGTTTGACTAGGATGGGACTCTTGAGTTAAAAAGTATTAACAAGTCTCAGAGTCCTGCAATTTCTATTCAAAATGTTATTTTATTTGGGTTCTTCAATTACAGTCTATTACTGATATATATGAAAGTACAAACATAAGCAAACTGTGAATTCTTGCTGTCAGCTGAAAATATCATTAAGCTAGGTGTCAGATGAGCAGGCATGCTTGTCCTGTCCCTTCTTTCTTTGCACACCATTAGTAACTAATTGTACCACAGCAAGGACTGAACTTGAAATTACTGCTTTCCTTTGGGAAATACTGCTTCATGTCCCATCAGTCACATCTGCAGTCAGATGATGGAAAGCATATTTTATGATTCTGATAATTTCACTTGAATCAAGCCACCTGCCAGTGGTAACAATGCAGTGTTTAGTTTCTTCCTTCCAAACTCCCTCTGCTATGATGCTTACAAAATGCTCTTGATGGGCTTTCTGCAGTGAGGTGGTGATGTGTTGTGACATCTGGTGGTACTGGCTGGCATTTGGACTCGATCTTAGAGGTCTCTTACAACTGTAACAATCAATGATTCCATGATCTATTTTTTGCCTCAATTCTGATTCTTCTCCTTCAGCTTCTTACTCATCCCCAGCCCCAGCTATCTGCTTTTTGCCCAGCTGCCACATGAATGTTCCACCCCACTGGCACAAAGCAGCTGCAAAGCTCCACTTGCCTGCCAGGTGGACAGGCTTTCACACAAATCAAAAGTGGACAACCACAGATCTTTCTCAGCTAATTACCTTCTTCACACCTATGAAACAAAACCAATCACAAAGCCTAAGGAAACCCATTCCCCATGAAAACCAAAAACCAAAATGCAAATATCCTGCTGAAATAGATTGACCATCCATGCTTGTCTGTCCAGGGGAGAAAATGTGACATGAAGACAACAGACTATATTTGCTATATAGTTTATTGCACTATGTGCTGAGAGGAGATGAAGGTGTGCTTGAAGAGAGAAGAAAAAAATAGCTCAACAAACAGCCAAGAAGAAGCAAGCATAGAAACCCACCCACGTCAAAAACTAGCTTTAAGAAGTTATAGACAATAGTTAGCTTAAGTGCGATAGACAATAACTTGAAGAGAAGGAAAAATTCAATAACCAGGACAGAAAGCAGTGCAAGAGATGGCAATAATATTTAGGGTATATTACAGCAATTTAAAAAATTGCCAAATGAATGTCTAAAATGGAAAGAACGAATCTATTCTACCACAAATAATTCTTGTGAAATGTACCATGAAGTTATGATGTGTGAGTAAAGAGTGGACCTACTGACACTGCGTCACCTCATTTGCTGCAGTTTTGCAGTTTATATGTTTCTATTGAGGAAGTCCCAGTCTATTGCACAGACTATTTGTTCTTCCCACTCCAGAAATTCATGTGCACATCAAGGTTTCCCATGCTTTGTTTTACTCAAAGGGTATCTAAACATAGCCAAGTATTTCTAGGAGACATTTTCAAGTGAAGTGTGAATTACATGATTTTACTCAAATAGTTTCATAAACCTTATTGGTGTACAGGAAAACTAACGGTAGTGCAAGTAACACACAAAATTTATTGATGTCAGTATTAGATAATAGAAGTCTTTTATAGAGTGATCTGCTGCAGCTCACACTCATCTGAATACTCCTCTAAGTTGATTTCCTTAACACACTTTTACCTTTCTGACCTCTCACCGTGTAGCTTACATCAAGGCAGACTATCCTCAGCTGGGTCATCCAAATTCAGAAATGGTACCTAGTGGGAAGCGATTTTATACTTCAAGGTACGAGTGAGTTGAAGTACCAGCTCTTTAAATTTCTTGTAAACTTAGGCTTAACCACTGAATTTGGGTCACTCTTGTAAAGCCAGTCTACTGGCTTAGGTACTAGCACAAGGTACAGCTACAGAGAACAGTCAAGATGAGGGCCAGCACACCTATAAAAACCTCCAAAATAACCTTTTCAGTCTTTCAGGCAAGATGTAGGCTACAGTCCTTCACTATTGCACACTACAGAGAAATGGGATGAAGATTATTCAATCATAGACAAAAACACAACATCAATGAAGGAGAATTGAGATTTTAAAGGGTACAAACTGACAGGAGAAGGAAATGGATGTATGAATTTCTCACATATCCCTCCTGACATATTTAGTTACCCCAATAAAATAGTGCTGTGGGACCAAACCAGTGCTTTCCAGTCTTACCAAACTCAGTGCTGCTGAGTTTGGTAAGACTGGAAACCACATCTTATTTAGCCACCTGACTATGCACAACTAAAAACCAGCAAACTAATTGCATTGTGTCAGAATTCTGTAAAAGAAGCCAACAATATCTTCCATATTAGGGAATACTGCAGAGACAAACAAGTGTCTATTTCATTTCTTTTCTTAACAAGTTTCTTAAGCCTCAAAACAATCTTAATTGGCTTTCCTGTCTTTGTTATTTGTTTCTGTTATCACTTAAATGATAGATTGCCAGAGTAAAATTAAACATTGTTTTATCAACCATACAAGACAGATCTATGGATGAGCCTTAGATACCATAGATTTCATTGGCATCTTACATTTCATCTCCAAAATCCAACCTCAGTAAATAATACAATATTACAAGAATAACACTAAGCACACCTGATCAACCCGTTCAACTGAGTGGAAGTACACAGTGCCTAAAAATGGAAATGCGTCCTCATGGAAGTCATTAAATACAAAGAAATGGCACAGAAAATATCAAAATGTTAACAGTTCATCCACTTCCTAATGACTTAAGGAATTAAAGTAACAATTTCGGGTGAGTGCTCTCACACAAATGGAAAACAATTGTCTTAATAGCAAAGTGAGCCCAAAGTGAGTATACAAGTACCCTGCGGTGCATTTTAAGACTGACAAATACACAAAAAAGAAGAGACTTGGGAGCTACAGGACATGGCAAGAATACAGGAGACTGTTCACATTCTAATTCATTCATATTCATTTTCAAATGTCTTTAAAATGACAGGCTGAGCTTGAAATTTCCAGTTATATTTTCTTACCCTCCTTCAAAGATTTTAATTCGTATCGGCTCAGTTTGTTTGGATGTAATGTCTTTATCTCCATGAATGTCTCCTTTTACTCTTTCTTTTATAATATTCCCCACTACTTTCTTTTCAAGCTTGCTGCCAAACAAGAAGAATGGCTCGTGTTTCATCTGTAGAACAAAGTCAAGGAAGGGTGTTACTTCTGGAGCACACAATAAACGCACACTTCATTTCAAATACTTTTAACATACCAGGTCAAAGCCAAACTCTCATTTTGGTCCAACTCCATATGATGAATTAATCTGTCCCATTCAATTTGACAGAGAATAGAAGAGGAGGCAACATGGACAAATTTTTATGAGAGTCTTGACAGAAAAGACAATACTGTATCTTTCCTCAGAGGAAAAAAAAATCATGGAAAATAGATATGGAAAAGCCTCAGAAGGTAATTTATTGCCATTACAGAATTTTCCCTGGCACCATTAGCAAATGCTTAATCCATGAGGAAGAGTCAATATGTAAAAGACATTAAATGGATCTGAAGATCCTTACTCAATTTTATCTTAATCTTTTTTTACAAACACATGTGGATGTTTCTGTCTGACACTGTTTATCAGGAAAAACAAAGGGAAAAATAAAAGGAGATAATGTATCAGGCTCTGGCACACATGAATGGAGGGCTTTAAAAGCCTCACTTTTTACATCTGATTTTGAAAATAGAAACAGAGACAGAGACAGCAGCAGTAGCAGAGCTTGCAGAAGTATAAACTGAGGCTCCAAAGTTGTCTTGGGAAAATGTCACTGGCTGATTTCCCAATAGGGAAACTTAAAAAAAAAAATTAACTCACATTTTATAGTTTACTAGAAATTTCTCACATATACATATATGAATTTAGTTTTATTAAAATTTCTTATTTACCTGAGCAAACTGCTTCCATGCACTTGATGATGTCAGTTTACCAGCTCCAGGTCTGTGCATAGCAGCCAGGGTGTAGATTTCCGTGGTGTTTTTTTGCTTGGACCTTAAAAGTGCTAAAGTGGTCTTTGTACTTAGCCCAGATGGGTTTGGGTTACATGAACTTATACACCATGAAGCATAAACAGAAGCTTTGAGGGTTGGTTGCTGAGTGTAATTGGGTTTCGTATAGTTTAAGAAACACCAGCTCACAGTAGTCGTAGTACGCAGACTTGGGAACTGAAGGATCTGTTGAAAATCTGCTACGTCTGTCAGGAGAATGGTTGAGGCTGTGACTTTCCCAACAGTATTAGATGACATCTGGACTAACATCCCAAGAGGTAATTTTTGATGCTTCAGTTGGTCTTCTGCCTGAATTTCGCCCGGTGGCAATGAAGACCTCTGTGGACTCATGCTCATATCTGAGGCTGTTTCATCCACATCCAACTCTTCTGGTGAGTCTCTTCCTTCAGATGGGCCACTGGACTTCTGTCCCGGAGATGCAGAATCAAAACTGGAAAGTTTCTCTCTGCTCAGTGGGAATGCATCAGCTCCCGCCATGCTGGCAGGTGGGAAATCTTGAGATGTTGAGGATGACAGCGATGAAGAGGATGACATGGATGGTAGACTTTCTTTTGGCTCAGTAGCACAGCTCTGCCTTACTAGTTGAGGCTTCTGCATTCTTGGAAAATCTTTCTTTATATCTGAGTTAGTCAACTCAACTGCACTTAGTTCCTCAACTATCTGCCCATACATTTTTTCTTCTTTGACTCGTTTCTGCTGCTTGGTCTCCATGAAGAGGTCCAAGCTGCTGGCAGGGGAAAGCATTCGTTTGCTTCCTCCCAGGGTAGAAGCCATGTCAGAAGTGGAAGGCAAACACAAGGGAATTGGTGGCTCCAGTCCAAGCGGAAGTGTCTGCGGCACTTTCCACAAGGGATATTTTTCTAGTCCTCCATGATGACCCAACATCTGAGCTATGTTAAATCCAATTCCTTGCATGGTTGCATTAGTTGCCAATGTTCTTTGAGAAACTGTCTCATCAACTTTACATATTACAATTGCAGGACTGTTGCTCTGTCCAAGAATCTGGGAAATGCTTGTGTACATGACACTACCATATGATGGCACGTGGGTTTGTATCCTGACGGGAACAACTGTTCCTGGCAAAGACTGCACAGATCCATCACTTGGGGAGTCAAAATCTGTCTGAAGATGCTGCTCAGAGGTATCTGTTGGCTTAATGCTATGGTCTGACTGGTACTTAGCAAGAGTATTTTTTGAATATGACCCAGATGTTCCTGAGTAATGCTGGTATGCTTGCTCTTTAGCATGCACATAGTCAGCTGCTTTCTTTCCAATAAGCTCAGGTGCATGTTCCAGGTGATAACTTGGAGGTACATCTATTTGGAAAGCCTGCTTGACATAAGATTTCTGCAGCTGTTGTACAAATTGATGCTGGAAGTGCAGAGGTTCTGTGCAGGACTGCCACAAGATAGGCTGCTGAGATGGTGGTAAATGAACCATGCAGACAGCTGGATAGGGGAACTGAAACAAGGTGCTATGAATAGGGGGAAATGGGACTTTTTCCTGATGTGCAAATAGCTGCTGCTGCTCTGATGGATGTTTGTTAGGAATATAAGGTGCTTGTTGGATTAAGGGAGTCCTTAACATTTCCGGGCTGTCTGCAACAAGAACCTGTTGCTGGGCAAGGTGGGATGAGCTATTACTAAGCTGAGCACAAGAGCCAATAGCTTGTTTTCCAGAGTCATCCACCTGAATGGGCTGAAGTACAGAGGAAGGGGAGTGATGCCAGACAAGCTGGGAAGAGCGAAGACCAACCTGTGAATGTTCCATCTGCTCCTGCTTTATACTTTGTTCTGTGCTCTGATCAGTCTGAGAAATCTCTGGAAAACCACTGAAGGAAGCTTGGCGAACCAAGAAGCATTTCTTCCTTTCTCGGGATGGAGACAATGCCACAGTAGGTGTTCCAGCTGAAGAGGCATGAGACAAGTTCCCATAATCAAAGGATTTACTTCGGATCTCTGGGATTTCAGCAGCATGAGGACAGGGCATCTGTTCAGAAGAGCAGCGTCTCATTTCCCTCTGATGGTGATGCCCAGGGACGGAAAGTGAGTAAGCACCTGCTGGAACTGTTAAAAACTCAGGCTGTTTTCCAAATTCATCTTGTTTGGAAGGTGTGATGAACTTCATATTCTCTTCTCTTTCAAAGGACATTGAAAAACTTGAACTGTGGGACAAATTACTTTCTTGGCTAGGGCTGCGAGAGAGACTTGTACCTGTAGACTCAAAGCTGGATTCCCCAGAGGAGTGCTCCATGTCAGCCAGTCTTAAACGCTTCTTTTTGGGTGGTAGCTTTTCAGCTGGAAGTTGAGAAAGGGTTTCACTTCTCTGGGGCCACTGGAATTCTTCAGTGGGTCTCTCCTGCTCTTTACTCTGCACTTCTTTATCTTTTTCAGGCTTATCTGGCTCCTCCGTGACACGAATTTCAGGTACCTGTATGTTGTGCTGGCGAACCAACCTGGGCTGGATATGACACGGCTGAGGCTGCTGGGATGGGGATGGCTTACTGGTGTCAACATTTTCCATTTGTGGAGCTCGGTCTGGGCTCATCGGAGACTCACAAATCTCACTCTCACATGTTTCAGATGGTGAATACATCTTTTCCTGCTGGCATGCAATATGTTCTGTAGATTCAGACCTTTCAAATGAGTTTGGCCTACTCAAAGAATTTGTGTGCTGAATGACAGAGATGACATTTCCTGGGGGCTTTCTAACCAGTGACTCTGCAGTCTTTTCTTGCTCTGCAGTAAGGGATGAGTCTTCCAAAGAAGCTGCTGGACTTCCAGACTGCAAGTAAGGCCTGCACATTTCAAAACGTTCCGTATGGCAATGGGGAGCATTTTCCAGACCTTGAAGGGTAAACCCACTTCTTGGCACTTCCTGAATTTGGGACTTGGGATCAAAGTCCAAAGGTTGAATTCCCCCAGGGGTGCCAGTTGTACTGCTGCAAATCATAGGACTGTCTTCCTCATCTCCAACACTCTCCTCTTTCCTGCGCTTTCTGTTTTCAAAAGTTGTTCCAAGCATGGATGGCACTGCCTGAGATTGTCCAAGTGCATCAATAAAAAACTCTCCCCCTTTATTCATCCCACTTAAGGATGGTGAGTCCCTGTAGTTCTGCTTCTGAGCTTCAAATTCTTCCCACTTTCTGTAGTGCTTTCCACTGGCATCATAGTCATAAAAGGTCTTGTCTCCTTTCTTCTCTTTTAAGGGTGGTCCTTTGTCACCTGCTGTCTGTCTGCTCGAAGCAATAATAATATTTTTCCCTTGTCTTCCATGATAATCTGAATCTGAGTGTCCCTCCTGTACAGATGGCAGTTCAAAGGCAGCCTGCCTTCTCAACATTCTTTGGTGGGATATTCCCACTGTCCCGGGATAAAATACATCATCAGAGCCAGTCATCTTCTCATCAAATGAATGGCTTCCTCTCAGAGATGGGGGAATACTTAGGCTGTTTGCAGAAGAGGTTGGCATGGAGTTACTTCTAATAAGAGGAGAAGAATCTACTGGGGGCTCTAGAAGGACAGGTACATCACCCTGCTGACTGACTTGGTACAAGTTGGATTCACTTTTGATGGATGATGTGGTCTGGGATTGTCTACATTCTGTATTGCTGCCTGGATAAACTTGTGTAGATTTAATAGTGCTCAAATTATTGGAGTCAATGAGTTCCTCTTTATTTGGAGTCAGGTGAGAAATATGTTCCTCAAGCATCTTGATATCTAATCTGTTATTTGAAAGAGGTGATGGGTCTGTTTTGCCCTTTCTACCCATTAAACTGTGTTCCTGATTTGCTGTGGCTACAGTTAGTGCTGTTCTTTGATTAATCCTATAGAACTTCCCAAAAATTATTTCTTCGTAAGACTTTGCATTAGTATTTGGTGGGCTAATTTGCTGCTCAGCGCTTTCTGAGCGGGAAAAATAGCCAGAGTCAGTGCTTCCCTTACTGTGTGGGCTCAGGAGGTTTAATGACTGCTCAGAATCTTGACCTTTTTTCTCTGACAGTCTTAGTGCAAGTCGCTGTTTGACTGTATGAGAGTCATCAGACTTGGTACTTAAGGATGGGGTTTGCAACATATCAGAGCTAATATATGGTGAACTCTCACTGGGTAACTGAATCCCACTTTTAGGGATAATCAAAATGGGGACTTTCATTGGCCCCACCAAGGACTCCTCCATGGAGGAGTGGAAACCACTCCTGCTAGCAATGTCCAGTGGGAGCTGTGAGACGGGGCTCAGTTTGTCAGACCCTTCCACCAGGAGTGAGGTCTCCTCATCCGTGTCTGTGCTCTGCTCTCCATCTGAATGTATTTCAGCTTCCACGTCGATGTAACTGGCATCCAGGTCCAATTTAGAGACTGCTGACTCTGTGAAAGGTACCAACCCTGCCTTAATTGCATGGGCATGTGACTTCCTGTGTTTGTAAAGGTTGCTTTTCGTCTTGAAGGAGAAACCACAAGGGACACAAGGGTATGGTCTCTCACCAGTATGAGACCTAATATGCTTTTTAAGTACACTAGGTTTGGCACAGGCCCGATTACAGTAAGGACAAATGTACTTGCCAGGCTTTTTGGGTTTGTGCTCTTTTTTGTGAGCATCTTCTGATTGTTCTAAAGATTTCTGTGAATATTGGCTGTATGCAGGGTTCAAACTTGAAATCTTCTTCCTGGAGAAACCTCCACTATGGCTATGCATATGAAAAGGAAACAAGTCC
Organism: Passer domesticus; assembly: GCF_036417665.1. Lineage (NCBI taxonomy): Eukaryota > Metazoa > Chordata > Aves > Passeriformes > Passeridae > Passer > Passer domesticus. The sequence goes on along the minus strand of NC_087476.1, from coordinate 62,297,918 downwards.
TCTGAGGCAACTGATTGCAAGTGGCTAGGGAACTGCCATGGAGGGCCTTCCAAGCTCTGATGTGGCTTTATGTTGTGCAAGAAGCCTTGTGGCAACGAATGCTGTGGAAAGGAAAGTGAATGTTGACATGAGTAAGGGCTTGGACGATGCTGTGGATATTGCTTCTCTGTGACTTGCTGTGCAGCTTCATTTGATGATACCAGTTTCCCAGAACTAAAAAGTTGTGCTGATGCCATGTTTCCTACTTGCTCGTGATCTATTTGTGGTTGCCGCTGTACTTCTTGACTGCCGAAAGTGCTCATCTTAATAACAGCTGGATGTTCTTGCCTCCATCTACTTGGTACTTTAGCAGTTTCTCCAGACCTTGAGGTAGCTTTTTGCCCTATAGCTGTGTCCCCAGAGTCCATTTTGTTACACAAGGTCTTAAGTGCTATTTCACTTGAAAGCTGTGCAGACACATGGAGTGTGCCCAAAGCTGTGCTTTTCAAAGTCTTGTTGCTCCCATTTTTCCAGGGCTGTTGCAAGTTCACAGACTTTTCTTTCTCTTTGGAACTTTCCACGCAGTAGTCTATAGGCATTAGATTTGTGTCTGTACACTAATGAGAGTATTACACAGTTCTGTTCATGGCATGAACTTTCCTAAACAGTTTATTATACATTTGCAAATACTTGTTATAGCATTTGGACATGTTCCATTGTTATTAAATACTGAGATGCAGAATGATCCAGAGATACTTGTGATCTCCTAGAGCAAAGTTCTCTTCATCTCCTCCATGGTGACACAGCTATCTGTACAGAAATATAAAATAAATTAAAAAACAAAAAAAAAACCCATACACACCAGTTAGTACAGCCATACTAAACAACATTGGTGCAGTCAGTTCCACTTCTATTTAGCCTTACATGGAAATTACTGAGGGACTTTAGTAAAAGTAACTACATTTCACTAAACTCCCTTTTGTGAGCAGACACAGTAAAGACTGGCTCCAGGGACTGCACACAAGCACAATCACTACTCAATAGCAGCTCCAGGACTGGAAAATAAAGACCTACACTTTCCAAATCAAACAGTAGTTTTGGAAGGCTTTCAGGGGACAGTTTAAAGGCTTGATCTCAGAAAGTCCACCACATACTTTCAAAGCTCTTTCAGCAAATCACTGCTGAAAATAGAAGCCTAACACTGTGAGTGGGAATTACCTTATCCAGTATTACTCACTTAGGGTTCACACATGCACTTTAGTCACCTGGCCTTCCTCTCAAGTCAAAGTAGGTTGGCCAGTGAAGAAATCTTTCCATATCATGACAGGTGCTTCTGACAGAGAGGCTGTCCATGCATAAGGCCCTCCACTATGGAAATGCTTGTTTCTAACTAGTCATCTTGGGGTATATACTGAATATTGCTAAAAATCTGCTGAAGTGAGGTACTTCTTACCTCAGATCATCTAACTGGTTTTATAAGAAGGTGTTGCTCACCATTCTAAACTACTTTTAAACAGTCAAAAAAAGTAATCAAAGAAGCATTTCAAACACAGCACTACTAGTACCTTTCCCCAACTCCATCTTCAAATCACTATGCTAAATTCTAGTGAGAAAATCCTGCTAGATGTAAAGGATGTATTAGAGACTGTGCTTATGTGACTTCAGCATTTTAGATTTCACTGTTGAAACAATTCCATCCAGGTATACATGCATTTTTAATGCTTAAACACAATAGGTTTCCACAGTTTCATTAAAAAGACCAAAAGCTCAGAGGTATGACTTCCATAGAAAAGTACAGCATTTGAATTTGAAGTAAAATTTTCTCTCACTGTTTTCATGTTACCCAAACACAAGACAGTTTCTGGATAAAATAGTGAGAATTATACAGACAGCCATGATTTAACTATAGCAAGGAAAAAAGTAAAAACATCAGTGTTACAGACACTGGAATACTTCTCATTCCTACAGTGGAGAAAATGAATTTGGCTTACAGAAACTTACAAATAGCTAAGTACATGAAAACACAGAAGTAATAGCACTTCAGATTTATTTTTTTTTTCAGTATAAAGTAATTACCTGCATCTTCTAAACATCTAATAGGCATGACTATCTTCAAATTCCCTGTGGGGAAAAAAATACAATTATAAGAAATTTTTTATATTAGGTATCAATGATTATGAAAATCTTCTATTCTTTACAATAGAGGTGAGAAAATTTCATTTACCCATCCACTAGAAAATTTCATGTCGTGACTTAGATGTCTGAGTAATTACATTTGAAGACTATAAGCATGAATAGTTTTAAAGGACTTAGGTTTCTAATGTGTAGATGAATAACAGCAAGTCTAAACTAATAAAGTCTCACCTTCCTGAATCAGTGAAAAGAGAGCTGCCAATGTACCTCTTCATTCCTATGCCTTTGTTAAGCCTGGATTATCCCTGAATCCCCTTGTCAAATCCCCTTTCAATGCCTCTCTTCAGCTAATACTTTTAGACTCCAGGCCTCTCATTAAATGTTTCAGGGACCAGCACAAACTCCTGGTCAGGGTGTCACCACTCAGAGAGAAGAAAATGTAGTGAAACAGGAGTAGGTGTCCAAATTAGTTAGTACCTGTATGATAGTACTACAGAATACATGGCTGCTTTCTCAGAGAAGAAACTTACAGAAAAGACCTCTCTGACTGCCATGATTTGCCACCTCTCTGACTGTCACCACATTGCAGGCTACTCTGTATTGTTGAAAAGACCAGCTCAGAGAAGAGAGAGCCTGAGCATCATCTCATTGCCTTAAGACCCACAAAAGGAAGACTCTCCCTTTCAGTGTTCAACAAATCTCCCTTAAAAAAGATTTCTGCTTTTGTTCCATTAAAAAGGATATATGTTCAATTGTGATAACAAAAGCAATAATGACAGCATTTCTCTATTGCTTTTATTTATGGCAAAAGTCAGAGCATCTCTAAAGAACAGAGCTTTACTAACAGCTGGAACACTAGCTTCAGAGTAGGCGATACAGACTATTTTAATGATCCTCAATTAGCAACTATCATAAGAAGCTAGAGTGCTCATGTTTTTTTTCCATTGAATTACACCAAAAATTATTAAAAAAAATCTAATAAAGGAAAAAAAAAACAACAAAAAAATTGAAAAATATTTTTTAGTTTTTTGTAATTAATAACACTTTCCAAGAACAAATGGACATTAGCAAAGCCTGATAACTTGACACAAATAGAATCAGTACCATGCCACCTGTTATGAATTAATCATTAGTAGTACAAATAATATGTCAGTAGTTGGGCCAGCAATAACTGATGGAATGTTGGTGTAGTCAACTATTTCTTTTAACTATAGAGAAATCCCCTGCAGTACAAAATAACAGCAAGTTATCAAATGCAAACCAGAATGTTTTAGATCATAATGTCATTTAGCTTTGATGTGCTAATGGCATCTTTAAATAAGTCTGTTGTCTAATTCTCTAAAATAAAAAAAAAAGAAAAATGAAATCCAAGTATATATATATATATATATATATATATATATATATATATATATATATATATTTAATTTCCCAATCTGCTTCCTCAAATAAAAAGTGCCAGTCCAAATGGAAAAAGAAATCCTTGTGCACAAGTTACATTATACCAGAAGTGGTTACTGCAGAGCAGCTCGGCAGGGGCTCATGAGGAAATGGCAGGTAAATGGCCCAGCAGTTCCAGCAGCTGAGCTACACTGAATCCCAGGCGGCTAATGATGCCAATATATGAGCACAGATGTAAAGGAAAATGTGTGGCTTGAGAAAGCAGAAAGAGGGGCAGGAGTGAATATTCCTTACTGAGAAAGCAAAAAGGTATTTTCCATCTTCAAAGAAAAATACTCTTCTCCTTATTAGGTAATTTTGCAAATGGTGAAGGAGAAATTTCTAGAAGATGGGAGTATCCTTTCTTTCCATATTCCTTTTACTGAGAGCACCTTTACAGAAGAAATCTGCCAGTGACAGCAATGTGACAGCAATGGCTTTATTTCAGCAAAAGATGATGCTAATATACATCCAAAACTTTTCTGTTCTGGACTGAGATCTCTGTTACAGAGTTAAAGCCCTTCTTCAGGCCTTCAACCTCAGAACCTTCTGTACAATTTTTCAACCTCCACTATGAAACAGGTAGAGACTAATTACAAGGATTATTGATGGTTTAAGTATGGCAAGAGCTGCTCTCCTGGGAAAAAGAAATCCCTTTTCAGAATGAACATAATAATTTCTGGTTTGGTTTGAGCTGCCATCCATCCTGTGTCAAAGATGGCTTTAATGTTACTTCTCTTGTTCATTTTCCCCTTCCTAATGGGAGACTGGCCTAAATGGAGAAATGTAAGACACTGCAAAGCTAGTTGGGATTGTGTCTGTTTTATCCAGTCAAAACTCTATCTCATCTGACTGCATCCACAGCCTAGCTTAAACCAACAGAATACTTCAATTTTTCCAAGTGATTAATGTTTCTCCTTTAGAAAAAATCATAAATACACAATGAAATATTGCTTTTCATCAAATACATACCATTCAATAGGCAGAAACTCATTATATGTAGAGTACTACCTATTTAAAACCAAGGAACAAAGGATGATAAAAGGGCACAATTTTTTTAATGCTTTGGCACGGCTCAGCTCTGCTGGAGTGAGTAAGAGTAGCCCACCTACCCAGATCAGAAGCCGTATGGGAGTTGCACGGAGCACATTGTTTGACAGGAGCTGCAAAGTCCTTCCTGGCTGGTGGCCAAGCCAGGTTTCCTGACAGGAATGTGGCCCAAGAGCCAGCTCCCCTAGTCACATTAGCTGTGCTATCTGCCTGCTTCAAAACAGGACATTTCACTTCCATGAAAACTTTGAACATGAGAAGATTACTTGGAAACTAGGAGCTGTATTTATGTCAGATGCACCTACTAAATCAAGACTTTCAAAACTTTCTAGAAAGGAACATTATCCTTTTGCTCCTTTTTTAATGAGAGTGCCTTTGTGAGCTGTATGCAGGGGACGTATATCTGATTGACTGCAGAGCTCCAAGATTATTCCTTCGTTTCTTTTTTTCTTCCTCTTTTTTTCAGACCATTAAAATGGTTACACTCAACAGCTTTAAAATAAAATTTGGCAAAATATTACTTTTACTGCTTCTCAATTTGTAGCTCATATTACAGTTCTTGCAAGTGAACAAATTGGAAGCTTATGTCTTCCAGGCTAAATCCTGAGTGCACCATACAGAATAAATATTGACTCTAGCATAAGGACTAAGGGTCAGATCCAGCCTTGTTTTAAATCTTTTCTGTCCAGCTCTGCCAGCACAAAGCTGGCCTAAAACCACAGTAACTGGCCCCTGAAGAATTTGTATTCTATAGGGCAAGTGTTAGCACAGAAAAACTGCAGAGGCTCCTACGAAATCCTTACATTCATGCGCAGACCTCTGCCAAGACCCTTATTAGGCAAGTCTAGTTTATGTCTGGGATAAGCCCAGCAGCCTTACTAGAGAGGCCACCTCTGAACTCTTCCCCACCTGCAACTGAGAAGAAAATTGCCTTGGCCTTTCAGGAAGAAAAGCAGCATACTTTCAGCTTGCTGTCCTACATGTTTCCCTCTGTCTTACTAATGAGATTCCCCAAAGAACTGCTTGGTGCTGATATCCCAGTGAAAAATTTAAAAAAGATTGGGATCCCTAGTAAAACACAGATTTATAGTTTCTTTGCATAGGCAAAGTCATAGGTGGGCTAAGCCTGAAGAAGACCTCTCAACCAGCATCCAGTGTGCACCTCTGAACTGAAGGGTTTAACTGAAGATAGAAAAGCATTTGTTCCTCCTTCTTTCCAAGGCTATATGCTCATTCATGGGCTGAGGATGTTATGTGGCAACAGAACAAAAAGAATGCAGTCCTTGGGGTGTATAGGTTTGGCATTTTACACAAATGAAAAAAAAAGATGACCAACTGACACTTGGCAAAGTCTGAATTACTGGGGAATGGAAGCATGCTTGTTCTTTTGCTCCAGTTTGGCAGGGGTTGTAAGACATCATTTTGCACATGCGAATCAAACAGGTTTAAAACAGGTTAGATGCATTTATTTTAATCTACCACTTTCTATGTTATAACTGCTGTTGTTACCTCTTCAGGTCTGAAGATACTACTCTAATTGGTTAATTTAATTTCACCTCAGAGGTTCTGCCTGCCCTCTGGATTCCAGTGCTTTATTGAATGCATTGTCACTCTCCAAAATCAGCCAGAGTTTTGGAAAAACCATGAAATACTTAGATGAGTACTTATGGGTTTGGTTGGATTTTCAGGTTTTTTTGGGTGATTTTTTGGGAGGTTTTTTTGATGGCTTTTTATTTTTTAAAATTTGGGCAGCTGAACTAATTATTACAATATACTTTTTCAAATGTCATTTAAAAGTACCATCCAATACAAACCCAAGCACTGCTCAGCAAGTGCACACAGTACACAATGATCAAACAAACTGCACTGAGTTTACCTGAGGTCAAGCTACAGGGCAGGATCTGTTCTCCATTGCTATATTGTGCTCACACGGATTCCCCAAGAAGCCAGGAACTGAGGGGATCCAGTTACAGATACATCAAGGGCAGACTGCAACCTCACTGTGTCCAAACAACAAATTCAGGTCTTTGTCCTCATGAGGGCACATTTGTGTCCCTGGTAGTTGCTGGTTTCAAGGGACAGATTTGTGTGTGTAAAACTAGAAGTGGTGTAAAACCTGGCATTTTGATTTGTGCAATTATTATTTCAGTGCTTATACTTTGAGAACTGTTCTAGAATCTCAGCCATTGAGAACTGGCATCTAACACATTTTAGACAACTGTAGTAGTATTGAGTATTTAATTAATTTTATGCTTTTACCAAATTCACCTTAATCTTAATTATTTCATATAATTCAAAATATTACCTGAGACCATTATGAGAGTATGTTGAAGAACATACTTTAAAAGCACAACTAAGAAAACAATCAAGTTGACACCAACTAAGAAAACAATCAAGTAATCAAATCTGCTGTACCCTAACACCTGATAACCTGAAGTGCAGGATCTTAGACCTGTTCAGACATTTCATAGAAATGTCTATGTGTACTTGCTGTGATGAAGACCTAGACTCTGAATGTGACCCTACTGAGTCAGAGGTCAGGCACACACTAAGAGAAAAATCAGTTATGAAACAAGAGCCTCTCATTACAAGATTTGACTCAAAAGAGACTGAAAGGAGACAAATTATCCCAACAAGAAGGAGAGCAAAATTCTGCTCTACATTAGCCTGGCATGAATCTGAAGCAATGAGCTGCAAATCCAAGGACATCATTCCATATTTATTCCTCATAAAAACAAAAGAATCAGACCATTTAGGTTTAGGCTTTTATATCCTACATACAAAATACCTGAAGTTATTTGCCACAAGGTGAAAAAAAACTAATTCAACACCTCTAAGGTGTCTACAGAGAGAATTGTAACATATTGCAAGAAATGTTCAATTATACAATAGTAAGAAAAGGTGGGTGATTTTCATTAAGAGATGCTAGTTTGTATCATAAATGCTTTGAGTACAAGCTGAAGCAAAACATTCAGTTTTTGCTATGTTAAGCATCTCAAATATAATTTTAAACTGCTGGTCTCTATAGAAAAACAGCACCAACCAAAAACCTTAACTTCAAATTGACTGTATTTTAAGAAGCCATATAGTAAGTCTAGAGTAGAAATGCTTTAACACTGACCTTTTAACTATAATGACAAGGATTTCTCACTTAAAAGTACATCACTATTTCCTTTTTTAGCATTATACACAATGTACATATTACTATCAGATGGAAAAAATGTATTAAAAAAGCTCTAATGTTGCCAAAGACCAGCTGAACAATTATTTCCACAGGATGAGTATTAAAAAAAAAAAAAAAAAAAAAGAAAAAAAAAAAGAAAAAAAAGAGAGAGGGAGAAAACTATAAACTATGCAGGAGCCAAATTTATCTTAAATGCTTCCTTTATAGGTAGGAATTTGAAAACAAATCTCTATTCTTCTCTTTGAACTGAACAAACCCTGCTGTCAAAGAGATGCCAAAATAGCCAACAAGTCAAACAATCTTGTCAACCAATTAGCAGTTAATTGATCCCTCTGATCCCACTCCTTTTAACGGATCAGGTAAATATTTTGTTTCTGGTTGCTTAATCTTGCTGTGAACCTCAAGAGTCTGACAAAGCATGTCAGATAACACAAAATCCACCTGTTCTGTCTGACAGCCTTCTGACATGGACATCCTGAATCTGTCTCTATACAAAAGCAAAGGACTGGGATTATTCAGATATGAACTAAACAAGAGAACTACATAAACTGCTAATCATTGCACACTGGTACTTATTTCCTTGGGGAACAAGTTTAAAAATGAAAACAGTTTAATAAAATACCAATAATTTCCCATGTGGACCTTAAAATGTAATGGCAGAGCAACAGCAGATCTGACAGGCAGTACTTCCAGGATTATTAAAATTTCAGAAGACAACAAAAATACCACAATTGTTTTGCCCTGCCCATACCCCCACCCCCATTCCCCATTTTCTTTTGAACTGTAGTACACAGTGATTTATAAGAGTGAGAACAGCTCCCATGCAGAGAACAGTCAGAAACCAATGCCCACCAAGGTCCTCTTTAAACACCATTTTGATGGCTGAAACAAGGTTTATGTGATGCTTAATCCCATTGGTGCTATCTGCAGAAGAATGAGTGTCTCTCAAGGGTGAATTAAGTAGTAAGCAACAGTATTTACTAAATACACATTAACAATGTACAGGAGTATCCAAAACAGTGCTGAGATACAAATGAGCTCTTAATTCTTGGATTAGTCTGTCAGCAGAAACTCAGCTTTATCTCACTTCCTTCTGAGCCACAGCAGCTAAATATAAGGACACTGTGCCAAACCATAGAAGTGTCAAATCACCATTTGTAGAATTACTTTTGACTATGTAGAAATGAAATGGAGCCTTGGCCCTGCCCAAAAAGGGCTAAAAACTTCTGCAAAGCAAAAGCTCGGATGCTAACCAATGATGCTATGTGATGCCACTGGGATTGCAATGGAAGTTTTGCATTTGCAAGAACTGGTGAAAATTATCGAGATTAAAGATTTTTTTTCTCAATTCAACACAAAGGAACATGTTAATCGGAAAGGGAAATTTCACACCCAATAAAGGACAGACTAAGTAAACTATGAATTTAGCAGCACTTGGTAAGGATAAAGTGTATGCAAAAAGCAATATTCCCATGCGGATGTGGTTTGTAGTCATTTACAGACTTATAAAACATCATCTACAGTAGGAAGGGTAAGAACATTTTCACTGGAGAGTTCAAACTATTAAAGTTGTCAGATATAAGAATTTTCCAAAGTGAAAGACATGCAAAGGCTGAAATGCCTCATCATTTTCACACAAGGACTGCAAACGGGCAGCCACTGGGGAGAATGCAGCTGTACTGGTAGATCTCTGTTAAGATATCATACAGCTTTCGCCCAAGTTTTCACAGGAAAAAAAAAAATCAAAATTTGAGTAAATATTGCAACATTTTTAGGTACAAAGTAATTATTCTTCCCATGCCAAAAGGAAATACAAGGCAAATACCAGGCCTTAGCCTAGCATTTTCACCTCAGAGGGAAAAATAACTGAATTTTCTGAGAAGCGAGGTTTTTCAAGTTAAAAAGTTACACAACCCTAATTATGCAACCGCGGCAGATTTTGTGAACAGTCATGCCTCCTTTCACACATGTCAGAAGAAACCACTTTCATTTCACATTAAAATATCAGTGACTTTCAAACACCTTTTTGAATGAGCAAATGCATTGCCTCAGACTGAAACTCTCACCCTGGGAAGAATTACATATGAAGACATTTATAGTACCTGAAGCTTGCATTTGTTTTTTCATTAACACCAGTTATTATACAAGCTTATTTTAAAACCTGTCATTGTTTACTAAGCTCTGTGGTCATCACATGTCAAAACAAAAAGAGACACATGCTAAACATCAGCAGTATGTTCTTACTATTTTTTTTCCACTTTTTGCCCCCAAAGTAGAATGGGTCTTCACAGCAGTTTTATTTCAATCCATCCTGAATACTTTGCCTCAAATCCTAAATATTGCATAGATGTCACAACAGTCACTACTCAGCAGCCAAAATGTTTCATTTTGACTAATGACTCAATACAGGCATTTTGGTGTAGCAAATCCAGTCACCAAGCATTGCCTGAAGATTCTGATCACAACAGAGGTAATGTAGGATACATTAATTAGACTGCATATTTAAGAATGCTGCTTTCTTTACAACCCTCAGGATGGCCTGAAGAGGAAAAGAATAATAAAAAACCTCTTTAAAATTATTCTGGTTATATTTCACAGTGCTTTGTTCTTTTTTAAGCATTGTATGTATAACATGCAATTGCATCAGAACACCACTTAAAATTCAGCAAAATATGCATATGCTTTTTGCTGCGTTTTGTAGTTATACATGAAATTTCACTCTGCACTTAAGTTTCCTTCTACAAAACACAAATCAACTGTGTTTATTAACATTACCATCATTCTCACAAGCAAACACTTCTGAAGAGATAAATGTCTAACAAAATGCCCGAAACTGCATTTAAAACCTCTGTTATTATAGAGCTGTTGCTATTTACGGCACAGACCAAGCTGAAAGCTAAGTTACAGATTTCAACAAGCACAACATAATAAAACCCAAAACATTTTTCAGGAAAGACACTGTTCAGATTTCATGATGACTTTTTACCAGACAAGGTCAGATCAGGGTTCATTACCACAGCACCTTAAAGGTTCATATATGTGTCCCACAAACCACTAACTTTTGAAACTACTCCAAGGAAACCTGCAACATGAAATGACTGAACACCAAATTACTCCTGTCCATGAGAAGCTGAAGTAAGGGCAGCAATCCTAATTCCAGCCACCAGGCAAGAGCTCAACATGCTCTAAGAGGACATTCTCTCTTGAAGACCCATCATAAAGGAAAGCAACTGTTGCTCAGCTTTAAAAAAAAAACCCAGACAGCTTCATACAGGGTTCTCCTTCTCCTGTATCCTGCCTGGCTCATTTCACCAAATTTAGTTTTTCTTTCTGTTATCAGAAGTGAAAGAGAAATCACCTAACAGTCTGGCCCAAAAGTACCTTAGGTGCTTGCGATACACCAGCAACACTTGTACACAACAAACAAAAGAATGCATCACCAACACGCAACCCAGTGTTTTGAGTTTGAAGAGACCTTTAAAGATCAAGTTCAACTCTCAAACATCTCCATGTCTAGCCCTCAACATTCCCTTTATAGACAGAGAAATGATCACGTAGAGTATATGTGCAAGCATGCATGCTTGCTAAACTAGACTTGAACTAATTATTACTGAATGTTCCGTGGGATAGCTCCCAGCAATCTGAAATTGTTGCACTGCCAGCCAAAAACATATAGGGCTATTTTCCTTAAGACACATTGCAATGTTTTATCACTCAGACCACCTAAGATAAATAATCCACTTAAATCAACTTGCTCATTCAATTGAACTCTTCCCCCTACTTTTCCCTTCCTCCCCCACTGACAGGGTTTGAGGACACCCTGTTCGCCTGGAGATGGTGAATCACTACAAGCCAGCAGGCCCACTCGGTTCCTCAAAAGTCACAAAAGGTGTAAAAATAGCTCGTACTAATGAAGCAAGTACAGCGTCAGCAGCCAGATGAGCGTGGGTGATCTGATAAGGGTCTGCTGTTGCAAAGGGCAAATTATTAAGAGAATGCTTCTGCCTCTCTCTCTTTTTATTAAGCTTTGTTCTTCCTTTGCTGAAACCAGCCCTCTGCAACGCCTGATAAATGACACCTGACAAGGCTGGCTGTAATTGCCAGTTTCATACCAGTGCAGGAAGTGGTGCCTCTCTACGAGCTGAAGGTACAGTGGAGATGTCACTAAAAAAAACCCAACAAATAAAGAGAGGCACAAATAAAGCCTAAAAATAGCCAGGACTACCCACTGAGTATGACTGTGTGGGTATATTTAGTCTGTCTAACACCAACTTTTCTTGTTAAAAACACAATCTTACCTTTATGCAAAACAGCTTCCTGTTTCTAACTTGAGAAACTTGAGAACACAAGGGGGGTAAAATTCAGATTTTGAAATCATTCCCTTTCCATTGACATTTTAACAAGAGTAAAGGTGAGAAGACCAGGCAAATCTTCCATGCGACTTTTGCATCCTGACATCCCATAAAAAATAGTCGGAAGCTTTCTATTAAGACATCCCACTAAACAACCCATCGAACTATGGGAATAGATTGAGGCAAAACCAGAGCAGTACCAGCAAACTCTGGGGAGCAGCAGGAGGTGAAGGCAGGGGGCAGGTCCCCCGCCCTGGAGCGTGGCGGTGCCCGGCCAGCGGCAGTGGGACACAGCGGCTCTCTCACAGCCACGTCCTGCATGCCACACCTGCCCTGGGCTGCTGCACAGCCCCTCCCTGGCACGAAGGACCTGCCAGGAAGGGAGCCATCAGCTACTGCCATTTCAGGCTGCAGCCAAAGGGTCACCCTTGGCCAAGAACAGGAGAGCTTGGCCTACTGCCGGTGCCGGCCAGCCTTGCTTGAGCTGCCACAGGAACCATCCCACTGCTCCTCCTGACAGGAGCCCTGAGCCTCCCGTGGGTTTGACTGCAACAGGACGAGCCAGAGCTACACTCAGCTGAGGTGTTCAGGGGTGTTCAGCCAAGTCTCCTTCCAGGGAAGCTCCATGCTCCTGCAGGCCATGTGCTTCGCTCCCTGCTTCCCAAAAGGAAAGCAGGGACAGTCCCCCCAGTCCCCCTCAGAACATCTGCAACTATTTAAAGCCTGTGACTGGAATACCACTACTGGAGCAACACCCATGCCAAATTCCTAGTGCTGACTAGTGCTCTGTATGAGCTGTGCAAGGAAATGGTCTCTCCCACAATTTTGCTTTTTCTATTTGGTATCATGACTCGTTTGGCTGACACACACAACAGGGATTTGTTTCATTATTATGCAGCCTTCCTGTGTGCCTCCAAATACCGCCCATCGCGTCTACTGGGCTATACAAAAACACACAGGTTTTTACCAGACTTTTTCTCTCATTTATGACAGGAAAAAAAAAGCCCACTGTAACACTACCAACTTCACATGCAAGACTCAATCCAAATGATTATTCTGAAATTAGAATTTTTATTTTCCTCTGATTTTAACATTAAACAAAAAGTAATTGAAGTTAATAAGATTAAATTTTTAACATTAACTACAGTGGGAAATTGAGACCATGTTCTTTTCTTGATATGCTGTGATTAAGTCCCACTGATGCAAGAACACTCTTTGCGCAGCATCATAGTTTTGTCTTTTCATTCTTTGCCTTAGCGGTAAATTTAATAATCACTGATTTTTCTACTAGAATAGATAAACATGATGATGTAAGACAAATCAGTTGATGATACTATTCTTCAGACAATTTAATTTTCATCTGAAATGAAGAATAGATATTATTATATTAGAGGAAATATGGATTTAAAAATAATTATTAGTAGGTTTAAATACTGAAGACCATGTTCTGGCAATATATTTTCATAAAGCTAATAGGAAACAGGACCACATATTCTCAACCACTTTGGGGATCTTAAGTTATAAAGTTAAAAGTACAGTGGTCACAGCCTCAGTGTACCTCCCCACTCAGATTTGGAACAGGAATTCTGTCTAAGAAACAGTAATATATTACCTAATATTTAAGATTGCACCTATTTAAATAAACATACAAAGGAGAATATTAAACTAAGAAAACCACAGAAAAGTGTATTAAAAAAACATAACATTTACTATTACATTGTATTTTCTAAAGTTCTGTAAAATAGACTGAAATCCCAAAATCAGGGAACGAAATCTTCTTTTTTTGTAAGTTCCTGCCATAGGCTTTCTCCTTTGGCCCGTGTTTAAACTATGGGTGCTGGAACCTTCTTGTCCCAAATGCAGAATCACAGAATCATTTAGATTGGAAAAGACTGTTGATATCATTGAGCTCAACCATTAACTGTTAAGTCCACCACTAAACCATGTCCCTAAGTGCCACATCCACAAGACTTTAAATACTTCCAGGAATGGTGACTCCACCAATTCCCTGTTCCAGCAGCCTGTTCCAGTGCTATGAAGAAAGTTTTCCTAACACCCAAACCAAAACCTCCCCTGTTGCAACTTAAGGCCATTTCACCTTGCTCTAAAGTAAGTCCCTTACTCACACCTTCACCAAGTGGTGAACCTTCAGATAGCACAGGTGGGGTGGCAGGCTGGATATAGTGGTGTCCTGCACTTCAGATGGGACAGTAGTTCCACAGTGGCATTTCCCACAAAATAAAAGCCTACAGTAGGTTAAAGCACACCATGGGCAAATGGAGGCAGTGGGCACCAGCAAAGGACAGCAGGGGAGGCTGCAACGGGAGCTATGGGAGGTAATAAGGAAATACGGCATTAAGTAGAGTCTGCACTATCGCACATCATCCTACATCCTGCTGCAGGTTGCTTTTCCTGCCACAGCCTTCTCCCTCCCACCCCTGCACGGTGTCATTTTCCCCAGTGTGCACTCCCCTCCCACTCACCAACATGTAAGGCACACCATAATTTATGTCACCTCTCCAATCTGGCCCAGCATCTCGGAGGTGCAAGCATAGATGCAGTCTGAAAAGGGTTAGGATTAATGCTTTATTGACAACTGCAGCAGGCAAGTGGCTTGGCTCATAATGAAATTTTGTCCTCAGTAAAACCTGTAGGAGGTGGGAGCAGGTTGCCACGAGCCTGGTGCCTTTTGTGCACTGACATATGCCCTTGTTGCTGGGCAAAAGGGCACATCCAATTAGGTGTCTTTTATTATTAACGTTCTGCTGTTTCATCTCTTGATCATGTATCCTCCTCTTGGCCCCTCTGCACCCCAGCCTGTGTAATGCACCAACATCTGCAGACACACTGCTCTACTTGGGAAAGATCAAATGGAAATCTTGTGGTGGAGAACAGGTATCTTCCTCTTGTAGACCCAAGCAATATCACAGTAACTAGGATCCTCAAGCTAAAAAGATGAGAAATATGAGGAATCTGCTCTGCTGGAAGTAATAATTACAATGTATTATTAACAAAACTCAGGTTTCATCATTAACTTGACTCAAGTTTCAAGAACTGATCTCACCCTAATGATCCTCCAAATTACATCCAGCCTTTCCTTCAGAGTGGAACCAGTTACCAGCAAGGAAGTCTGCTGGTAACTGTTACACTGAAAAGAAAGCACCAGTAAAAATGAGCTATAAATACCACAATCAAACAAGTGCAAAAAAATTACACACATTTTAAGTTGCCTGAACTCAGGTCCATCACCACTTGGATCTGATCCTGCCAAAAAGAGACTGTAACTTCAAAGGAGCTAAGAGGAAAGGGCTCACTGTCAGTGCGTGCTGCATATGGCACAGCTGACCTGACCCTCCTTCTGCAAAGGATTGACTCCACTCCCCTCAAAGATGTCAGTCAAGTCAGAGCTCCTCTCTTGGATCTCAAAACATGAGAAAGGCCACCTACGTGTTTGCCATAATGAAGTAGACAACTGTCTCAGTCACGACCCAACTCCTGCCACAAAAAAACCTTGCTTGATTTTGTTCCTCTCCCAAGCTCATCAGAGAAACAAAGACCTTCAAAAGCGTTTTCTCGACCCCTAAGTGATAGATGAAAATGCCACTTTAATTGTGGATTGGTGAGGTCTCCTTGAGCAAAATAAACCAAATTGCTCAGATGCAACTGCGTAACAGGGAGCCTAATTGCTTTCCTAGCATCAACAAAGAGCTGCTGGTTCATTAGAGCAAGCTGGAGGAGCGGCTGTTTGCATCTTCACAAGCTGGGAGTATTTGATTGCAAAATCGCTACTGCTGTTTGATCCAAAATTCAGCCTCTGAGTTCTGATCAGGAAAACTTAAAAGCAAAAAGCCATCACTCTGATATTTTTCTTCACAAGTTTCTTCAGGGTAACAATTCATTTTTCTCCTTGATCTGTTCAAGGATGTCAAATCTAATCATAAGATAGGATATGAACTTTTATATTCTGTACATACTGCTTAGAGAAAGAACAGAACTGATGTGAACCAAATTGCAGTTTCACATGACAGCTGGAAGTTGCTGGCACTTAGGCTGCTATGCTGAGGTCTAACTGTAACAGGACCTTGCCAGAAAGAGCAAAGGGCAGAGGAAGGCCAGGAAAAAGGCCAGTGGAGGTCAAAGGCACTCACATTTTTTGCTGACTGGTCAGAGCAGGTTTGGACAGCAGGCAATCAGGCAGACAGCAAAGGAAGCTTACTTCCATCTTATCCAATAGGGGAATAATTTGCTGAATCACACTAAAGGGGAATGTGGCAGCTAGTGCCATCAAAATGTTCAGGAGCATTCTCTGCCTGGGGCAGTTCTACTCCCCTTTTGGAAGACCACACTGCTCTGCTTAAGTTTGCCTGTCTATCCCCCCCTCATCATAAAGCTCAGATAAACCATAAACCATAAAGCCTTGCTTTATGCTTTTTCCATCACAACCATCTTTAGACTTAAAACTTGCTGGATGAGAAACACAAACGTAATCTCAGACAGATAACCACCTCAGCAAGTCTATCAAGAGCACCTTATTTTCTCCAGCTCAAACTCCACATGTGAACAGGTCCACATACATCTGCATGAAGAGGTGCATTTGCCTGAGTGTTTATTAGTGAATGCCTGGCAGAGTGCCACCAGAAGTGCATCCAGTTGTTTTTCATTTTTTAAAGGAAAAGTTGTTTACATCTCTAGGAACAAAGAATTGATGAAGTTGCTTATAAAATGCACCACCCATGGATTCAAATCTGAATCTTTTCTTTTTTCCCCTTTTTATGCAGTCTGAATCAGCTTGTGGGAAAGTTAACAGAAATATTCCACCAATGAATTGAGAAGTGGATCACACCAGGACAAGAGAAACCTTCAATAAAGCGGAAGACTCCACATGGGGTGGTCTCAGGAACATCACTCAAATGCAGAACTACCCATCGTGCTGAGGGCTCAGGTAGGTCAGCCCTTTGCATGCTCTGCTTTTCACTCAAGGTGCTGATCAGGATTGGAAACCAAAACCTTCTTTTCTGACAGATTACGAATTAAATAACTACAGCTGGTTTCCAGGATCTCTTACCTGCTGCTAGCAATTTCACACAGAAATAACAAAAGTCCTCATTGAGTAAATTATTTCTAGAGGTATCCTTTTCATCACAGACTGCTGTAAGATACTTCTTCTCCAGTAGCAGTGAGTCCGGGAAGCACAGAGCATTTGCCAGCATTAAAAGAAGAGCACATCTAAAACCACAGCTCCAAGTTGTCAAAATACTGCTTGTTGCAGGAATTTCATCTATGCTAACACTCTGCTAAAGCAGTCCAGGTAATAACAGCAATGACAAACAACAAAGAAAAAGTTATGGGCCTGCTAATATAAATGGGACAGCATTCCTCACAGATATTTTTAAGTCCCAATGGTGTTGATCCACCCATAAGCAGGTCTGGATTTATAGAAAAGAAAGAGTAAGTGGATGACTACCCCACAGGAAGTTTCTATTTTAAAAAGTGTCTGCCTTGACTGAAAATCAAGATAACACCTCTGAAATTCCCACCTGTCAAATACATTCTGTTTCCTCCTTGGTTTCTTTTTTCTTTCAACAGTGAACTGAGCTGCTCTAGAATTATTTTTCTGTGATTTTCAGCTAAAGTAGATATGGAAGGAACTGCGGACAAGCACTGAGGGCATTAAGTCTACAAGAGACTTGCCTTTGTCCCCCTTGAGAAATTGATACAATGCCAGCTTGAGTGAACTCTGAATCCAGGTTTTAATTAGACAAAAGGTGAAATCAGTCAAACCTACCTCTTGCCCAAATACTATTCTTTCCTTAGTATCCCACTGTTCTCCAGAAAAAATGCTCTTCTGACCTGTTGGTCGCCTGTTGGTCACCACTTATGCAGGCACAGGATCCAAACTCTGTCCCAGTGTGTCCTCACCATCTGCATGTTGTCTACCTCTCCATCGAGAACCTCCAATAAAAACTTCCTATAATAGAATTGTCCTGACTCACAGGTAGGGGGGGAGGGAAGCTGACCTCGCTACAGCACCAAGAGTCTCTGACGCATTTTGGGAGGCTGTGGTTTCAGGTCTGAAAGAATTCAGCCTTGTTTTCAATGAGGTTTCATACAATTAACTTCCAAAATATCACCCTATAGCTCCATGTCCATTTGAAACTTGATATTGTTTAGTGGTTCAACTTAGAACTATTCAGGGCTTTAGGCGTGCGCTTGGTGAATTAGCAGTACTCACCAGCAGAAGAGAGTTTTTCAGAAACGCAGCCACCCAGGCTCCTGACTGGCTCCACCTCTTGTCCGCCCACTCCCAGTTTCAGACATTTCACATTCCAAAACTGGAAGTGTCTATGCAACGTAAGGTCAGATTATTGCACAACATGCTCTTTTCCTTCTAAGAGCCACTGCATCTTCAAAAGTACATCTACTCTAACAGCAAGAGAGCTGTTTACAGCAAATTTCTATCTGAGTGGGAGTATTTTCTCCATGAATCTTATAACAAGGACATGACGTGTAAGACTCTTCCCTACAATTGGTAAAATTGTTACTGAGATGGCATTTATTCAATACTTCCACATCAGCATGCCTTCCCCTTTAAGCTGCCTTTTGAGAAATTGAGAATTCATTTTTACACTTCCTTAAAGTATTTCTGTGCTGGATAATTTTAGGACACACTAAACAGAACAATTTCTGCTTATCTTATATTTAGAACCACGGCCTTTGCAATGCAACTGTGAAATACAACTGATTGTCACAAATGTAGGTTTTGCCAATTGTTTTTTTCCTTGCCAAACAGTGTGAATAATTGCTGTGATCATTCCTTCAGTTAGTCTTCAAATTCTTCAGGTGAATGAAAACTCCAGGTTCAATTATACTGGAAGAAAACCTTCCTTTTTAGTATAGGGGACTACAAGTGAGGTGGGCTTTGTTTTTTCCCCAAAGAACAACACACAGGTGGAAATGATGGCGATCTATTGTGTTCTTTGAAACTGTGTTCAGCTTTCAGTACAATTAGGTCTTTGCTGTTAGCACAGAAGGCCTATTTTGTGTTTCCTTGAATGCCAGCAACTTACATTGGTATCACCTAAAGGCAACCGCTGACATATTTAAATAAAGAATTAATGACCAGTCCTTATGTGTCCCTTCTTCCTTCTATTCAGATCTGTCACCTTTGTCTTCAGCACCACTGGAGAAGCTAAGCAGTGGGGAAGCAGAAGGGTTTGGGGCTGGGAGGGTTCCCAGCACCATCTGGTAAGAATGGGGATGCTGGCAGGATAAATGACTAAGGCAGCTCTCAAAAACCCTTCCTGATTTCACAGTCAAACAAGTTCTCCATAAGCTGTCAGTCCTATCCTCCCAGAAGGAAGAAGGTTCAGATCCAATAGTCAGCATTCAGAAATCTAATTCAGGCTACCCAGCAAAATTTATGAGGGTCAAAACAAACCAGTGACAGAGTAAGGAGGAATAGGAACTCGAGAGAATCCCATGAGAGGGGCAGAAAAAGGGACAGAGGAGGATGCTTTAGATGTGTGCAGGCACCATGCTTTCCTGCAGGTAAAGGTAGCCCAGGATTTCACTCCAAGTAGTTCATTTGGAAGATATGATTGAGTGTCAACTGCCCTTCATCCAGTGGAAGAGATACCTAAAATAGAGCTAATGGCTTAAAGTTACTTAGCTCCTGTTCAGTCTGTGAGCAAGTAAAATGTTAGACTGTAATATTTAACCACAACTCCCATGCCCTTCTGAGAAGCACAGGGGAGGCTGCCTAAAGGAAAGTCAGACATTGGCCATGCTGTTTCCTGTGTGCACCAGGTGAAAAAATCTGCGCCTGCCTTCAGGCTCATGTAGATAGAGAACTTCCTCCAGTGAAGTGGCTGTCACACAGCTCACTTTCTGGCACAGCCCATTTCCTCCTGGGGGACATTTCCCTTGGGGACAACAGGGGCTAGTACTCTGTGCGTGCCACCAGTCATGATCACCAAAACTGCCAGCTGGTCGCCATGTAATATAACCAAAGTTGTAGTGCTGTGACGAGAACTTGCTCCATGTGTCAATGGGAATGAAGAATGGATGAGAGACAGCATGACACAGAAAAAGATTCACAGATATCTGGAGACACAGTACCATAAGGAGAACCCAGTACCTACTACAAATATTGGTACTATTCAAACTGTTAGTTTAAAGAGTAGAAGTGGTATTCATTCTTTTTTAATGCTCATCCATAAGAGGTCACTGTGTGATACAATGAACACCTTGGTGTCAGCAGCTTTCTTCTCCCTTCCCGTGTGCTCAGCACGAGGTGTCCAGTCACCTCCAGTAATGTCTCAGCCACTACCCAGCTGCCCTCAGTAGGGGCTACCAGGGAAGGAATTAAAACAAGACAAGTGGAAGTCCTTCATCTTGATTGTGTCATCTTAGTCAATTTTACAATCATTTAAACATACTTTTTATTCCCTATTAATCTCAAATGGAGCCCAAGAGTTTTACAACCCCCACAGACATATTAAATAACCAGTATAACATACTCAAAACTTTGGGAAACTGAGTTTAAACAGCAAAGATACAGGCTCACAAATGAACAAGGCTCCTCTGGTATCCCAGGGTTTGGGGCCTCTATTTTAGAATCTGTTTCACTTTGACATTGTTTTTTCAGTAGTGAGTAGACTTTTTCACACAAGTGACTACAACCCAGTGTGGGACATGAAGACTGTCAAGGTGATCTGCCCACAGGAATTTCTTAAGCATAAAATTTTTGTACTGCCATTCATAATGAGATGAGAAACATAACAGGCAACTTAACGGCAACTGAAACCATTTTAGCTCAGATCAGCTAAACAAAGATCTTCTTCATGGAGTGAAGTGACTTAAAGGGAAGTATTTAATTTGGAGATTTCCATGGGAAAACAAAAAAATAAAAATAGCAATATGGAAATTTTCCAGTGGAAAACTTGTTCTTGTGGAAATTCCGCTTTCAATTGACAAATTGTTTTTATGGGAAATTCCTAAGCAGCTGTAGGCACAGCCCTCATGCTGAGAAGTTTAAAAGCAGCTCATGTTTGACCCAGCACCCTCAGATTTCCCACATCAGATAAACAGCAAAAGCAAAGCCCTCGTTTTTCCTTTACTCCCGAGCACACCCTGCAGCACACACAAGCAGTCTCACTGCATGAGAGTGAACTGACTGCAGGGGCAGCATGCACGTGGTTACTGATGGGGGGTGCTTGCAGGACTAACCTTTTAATGTCCCAAATCAAAACTAACCAGAGGCTCTTATATGAGCTGTCTTCAATGCTCTGATAAGTCTGATACTGGTTAAAGCTGTCACTGACTCCAGCAACAGGTTTACCTGCACTAGGCTTGGGAGAATCTAAAATGAAGCTTCTCACAGTGGGCTGCATCAGGGAGAGAGAACTTGGTGCTGACTTTCATGTGCTTATGTGAACAGTCACAAATCATGGATACAAATCTGTCATTATTAACTGGTTTACACTGGCTTAAACCTGTCAATAAGAACTATATACCCTACAGCTACCATTACAGAGAGCAAGACAAACATTTTTAGCAAGCTTGCAAAGGGTCTTCTAAATTTGCGGGTGGAGCATTGAGTAAGTGTCACCTTTACAGAATGATATTAGCAAAGCATAAACCATTCATTATAATGCATCTTCTAGCCAACACTTTAGCATGAATCATCATACCGTGTAAACAGGCTAGAAATCATATTTATGGTAGGGCTCAAAGTATCTCAGAAAGTCAGAGGAAGAAAAAAGCTGTTACAGGAGGCAGGCATGTACAAAACCTCACAGTCCAGAAAGGTACTGAGCACCTAAATCATTCACCTAAATATTTGCAGTGATTTACACTGTTTCTGTACCAGACCTGGACATTTCACATGAATGAACTTTCCACACAAAATAAAATTTAGAACCCTTTGCATAAAAAAGTTAATTCTAGTGGCTGTACAGGACTGTTCTTCGTAATTTATTCTCAGGAGTGAAATTGTCTCTTTCACAGTCACCTTCTGCCCCATACAGCCTACTCAAGCGCAGAGAGGATCCAGCATACTCCAAACTGAGCTGGGCTGGAGGAGCTCAAGCACAGTTGAGCTTTGGCAGGAGTGGGAACCCCAAGGCGCCATTGGAGGAGGCTTTGGCAGCTGGCTGCCTGCCAGGAGCTGCAGGCTACAAGGTGAAGGAGTGGACAAAGGCCACTGCTCAGCTGCTGCAGTGACCTTCAGCTATGCTGATCAGCATCAGGAATGCACCCTCTGGCCATGCTCGTGTTTCCACATGCTTTCTTGGCTATCTGCGACACCCCACACACAGGCATGACACCGAGTTGGCATGCACAGCCCGTGTCTGTGCTGCACGCGAGGCCAGCGAGTTCCCCTCCAGCCACACTGCTGCTCCTCACCCAGCAGCACAGCACCCAGATGTGCTCACCAAGGCCCGCTGCAGGGCTACGACAACCAGACACCCCGAGGCTGATCGGCAAGTAACTTGAATTTCAGAGTTGGGCAAAAAAAATCCTGTGTCTCTCCACCTGAAGGAATTAGTCTTTTCTGCTGTCACAGTAATAAAATTGCAATGAAAGCCTTATTAATGCAAGCTTTGTTACTGAAGTGACAAGGAGGGCATTTATTTTCAGAGCCAGACACTCGAAGGAATACCCTACATGGTAGATAGCGTAAGTATCCCGTATTTCCAGTATATGACAGAGCTACTTCTACTACACTGAAGCACATGTGATAAGAGAAGAGGGCCTGGGCCCTTCTCCATATTCTCTGCATACCTGTTACTATCACACAGCTGCTCTCAAGTCTACAGTTTCCTGTGCAGTACAAACTGCATACCACTTCCCCTACGGAAAAAAAAAGGCCTTGCTTGTTCTTAATTGACGATGGAAATACTGTCATATTTTCCACTAGCCAAGCTTGAAACCATTACTGAACAAACTTTCATTAATTTTTCCACAACATTTTGCAGAAATGTCAGGAAACAGCTGCACCAGAATGATTAACTGTCCTTATCACTAAGGCTTCATTGGCCAATTTCAAATTATATAGGTTTTCTTCTTTCAAAACTCTACATTTACTGATATTTTTTGTTATTCTCCAGTTGACTGTTTCAGTACAACACTTTCTCCTCAAAAGTATCTGATTGCACAGGTTCAGTGGCAGACAGACATTTTACGACCAGTGGAAGAATTTGTACAGTTTGGAGCTGCATACTTCTAGGAAAAGATTGCTTCCTGCAGATTGCTCAGCTGTGTCTTTCTTGGATCAAATTCAATGAAATTCACAACTTGCAGTCAGATTGTATTTGCCAGTCAGGCTGAATTCATCACACTGACATAAACTTCTTTTGCTGCATTTTTTTATTCCTTTCTTTTCCTGTCTTCCTCTTTTCCTTGTCCCTTCTCTCTCCCCACGCTCTCTTTCCCACCTCTTGAGCTATACTATGTGTCAAAACTTACCATACAATGCCCTGTACATTTTCTGGCAAAAACAAGTGGAACAGTACACATCACCATCCCAAACATGCAAACGCTGAGATGCTAGAAGGCTTAGTACCAAATGAAAGTGCAGCCATCTGGAGGTAACTGCTAGTGTGGATCTGAGCTTCCCAACTTCTGAAACTTTGCAGTCTCAGAACTTTTTAGCAAAGCGTCAGTGAGCAAGTAACTCCACTCACACAGATCTGCACAGGGCACTGGACTGTAGTTTTTCAAAAATGGAAGTTCTTCAGATTTTGTTTAGAACACAGCCAGGATTACCTTTAAAGACTGACATCATAGTATAGCACCCTGCTTATATTTTGAAATTATTTAGGGTTACTATAGCATCGTATGTAACAATAATTCTGCATATATGTCACTGGCAGATTTAAAATTGCAGTTGTTCACTCCATGTCTTAATTGAAGCTGCAGGCCTCGAATCTATAACCTTAAGATATTTTTAGACAGAGGGAAATATTGATGCAAATAGGTATATACGTGTCTCGGAAGTTAAATAAAATTAATGCCATCAAGTGGGGGGGGGGGGTTCAGTGATTCAAGCGTTCATGCTGCTATGACCCCCTATCCCTAGCAAAAATTAAGGTACTTGCAGGATTATAAAGAAATGAAACATACAGAGGTTTATCTAGGTCTTATAAAGAATCCATTTGTGTGTCTTGCTTTTTAAAAGTACCTCTCGCACAGCAGTGTGCATTGCAGCACACCATCCCCACTGAGCTCTGCTCAGGGACAGCCGGCCACCGATGCCCTCAGCCCGTGCTGGGTCAGCTCCTGAACTCCTGCATGGCCCTCAGCCGGGGTATGGACACCTGGGAGCCCCTGGGCCCGGATGCCTAACCCAGAATGCTGGCCTTGTTATTTAATTGGTGCAATGCTGGCTGTGAAAAAAATAAACCAAACAGCTATGTTTTTAAATTACTTCACCAAGATACCTGCTTAGACGGCAGAAATTGCAGTACACTATATTCTGCTTAAAATACACATGAATATATATGGGTTCTATTTACGACACATGAAATACTGCCAAAAGGACGCAGGTTCTTTAAGGATTCGGTTTTGTAATATTGCAACGCCAAATTTCTCCTTCACAATATCCTTATGTGTCTGTGCCCTAGCTCGAAAGCAGCAGCTCGCCGTGCCAGAGCCTTTCAAGGACCGTGTCCTTCCAGCCGGCGGGATGTCAGCGCACGGGCCACACATTGTGTGTGGGGAGGGGGAAAGGAGCTGTTAGATTTCATTAAGCCGGCGCTGATTTTTGTGGCTCTGGGGGCTGGTTCCGGTTTTTTGGGGGTGGGGACGCTCTGAAACGAGGAGGGGACAAACGCCGGCCCGCCGCCGGCAGAAGGTGCCGCAGCTGCCTGAGGGCCGAGGCTGTGCCGGGCGCGCCTTTTCCTTTTTTCCTTTTTTCCTTCCCCATCCCGCCCGCCCCCGCCGCAGCGCCGGAGCAGCCTGTGGTGCCCGGCAGCTGTGAGGCTGGAGAGCGCCGTGCCCATTCCTGCCTCCTCTGGACCTTGTCGTGCCTCATCCCCCCCACCCCGGCACAGGCTGCCAGGGAACTGATTTGCTGTCCAGCCACCACCCGGACGGAAAAGGAGAAAACACGTTTTGCCTGTCTCTGGCTACTCTCTCTGCCTCTCTCTGGCTACTTGTGGCTACTGGGATAAGTGCTCTCACTTATCCCAATTTGCACATCTCGAGCTCAAATCTACAGGAAGATTCAGTCTTGTTCCATTCACACTGTCAGCAATGAGCAGCAAGATCTAGGGGCAATGTCACAACAAAAAGAGAGACCTTGAACTTGCTTCACCCTTTGCATAGTCATTTATATTTGGGCAAAGTGGATAACAGCTCCTTTAGCACTAGCATAGTGGTATTTTATGCTCGCTCGGCATTCACTTTACCCAGGTATAAATAGCAAAAGGTTTTAGGCAGTAGAGAATCAGGACCAGTATCTTCAAAGGATTCCTTGCCAAAATGAAGCAGCTAGTCCTCCACACCACAGCTTGCAATCTTGCTGCAGGAAACATTCCCTGAAGGACGCCTGCGACTGCTGGTTTGGCAGTGTTGCGTGCTCTGGTCCTTGGAGAAAATGTGCCTTCCTACCACCCCGTGCCTAGAGGTGGAATCAGACTGCAAGCTTTCACCTGCAAAGTAGGCAGCGATAGGGTTCCGTTTCTTCACGGGAGCCTTTTATTAGCTCACACAGCGTATTTACTACCCTACCAGTATTAAGTGCTTGCCTCAATATCCTTAGCACATGAGGTAGTGGTACATGTCATCATAGTTACAATAACACCAGTTTGAACCACATTAATTGAGAGCATCTACTCTAAAATTTAATTGTTCCAAAAAAAAAAGTGAAGTGTGCTCTTATTCAGCTGACACATTCTCGGGGAGAGTTCTCAGTGTACAAGAGCCACAGCAAAAAGGGCCCAATGCACACAAGTGCCATTAAATTGCATGCTAACAAAACCTGAAAGCTGCATGCTAAAACTCCATTTCAGAGGATGGCCGCCATACCCTTGTATGCCAAAGTTCTCCGTTTTCCACTTAAATCCTGCCTGGTGAGTCAGGACATGGCCAGGTTTCCATACTCCAGCAGTGTTCCATTACTCCTCCTTATAAATTTCACACGCTGTTAATGCTTTCCAAACTGGCAACACAGCTCAGGGGTGCATGAGGACAGTTTATTTTCCTGCTGAACTTTAAACAGAAATTCCACAGGACCTCTGGCGGGGTAACAGCCCTGCTGACAGCCATCAGTTCACACCCTCTCGCCCACCCAACTCTGATCCCAGGCTGTGCAGAAACATCTCTGCTGCTCTCAGAGACTGCAGAGGGGCAAGAGAACAACGCAGATACGCACGACTACCACTGCAGGGACCTTGAGAGGGATCCATAAGAAGAGATAACCCATATAGCACCATCCTGGACTGCAGAATATTTGGGATCAGTTCCAGGGTTGCGCAAAGGTTCAAGGGATTGCCCTTCTCAATTTAACCCCTTCTTTCACTGAATTCATATATAGAATGAAACATAGGTCCAACACTATTTACATAATTCTGAAAAATCTGGCGGGGTTATTTCAAAATATGTGCTGTGTTTTCTTTGAACACCTTCTCCTGTGCTCATGATATCACATGACAATCTCCAGGGTCTTCCTTATACACCTAGCTTCTATGGCTGAAAATAAATATTGGATAATTAAAAAAAAAAACCTCAATGAGAGAGATCAAACTTTCCTTAACCCATCTCTCTTTCAAGCTTATCTTATTAAATTCTAAGGGCTAACAATTCTTTGACCATCAAGAATGTGCCTGTACAGAGAAGATGAGAGAAGAGGAGCTTCTCAGTACTTCAGGTCTCTAAAGCAAGAAAAGTAACTTTGTGTACTGCACACAGGCACAGTTTTTGAGACTGTGAATATGAAAACTGACCAACTTGGGACTAATAAACATGGTGCTGCAATCAGTAGCTGAAAATGGACCCCTTTCTTGACAAGATAAATTCTCTTTGAACTATCTGTCACAGTAAAACCTCTGGTGGGGATCCACTAACTTTAAGCTTGGGTGTTATTGCATACAACAACATTAGCACTTTCATAACTGCAGTTTCTACATGCCCAAGTGTTCAAGACCCAGAGGAAATTTAAACATTGAACAGTACTGTCCATGGTGCACTTGAAATGGCAAGATTGTCAAGCATAAATCACCAACTTATTAGGACAAAGTAAATAAAACCCCCCAGACTTTATTTCAGATATAAAAACCTCACCCACCGTACCTTCTTGTATTTTTACAAGCACACTTTTCTGCTTGTTTAGTTCAAGAAGTGGAGACCTGGATACTTGATACAAGAATTGCATATGAGAAGGGAAAGTGGAAAACCAAATATGTGGACAAAGCAAAGACATCACTTCCAAAGTAACAAAAACCTGCCCCAAAACAAAAATGTCTCTAATTTCGGCAAATGCTGGCCTCAGTTGTTACAAAAAGACACATAATCAGGATTTAAATGTGGGTGACTTCCACATGAAGCCTTTTCACAGACCTGCTCCTTCAGCTCATGCAAAACCACCACCCTTCCTTTGCTCTCCTACCTGGCTGCTGCCATCAAAGGTGCAAGTGAGTAATGGTTCCAGTCAAAGCAATTTGGTTCACTACTCCAGCAAATATGGCTGTTGACTCTCTCTTCCACCTATTTGGAAAACAAATATTAAAAAATTTTAATGACTGTGATCAATTCAGCCTGGTGTTTGATTTTATAACCTGAATGACTTTATGGTGTTGGCTACATTAATACATGTAAGAACTTCAGAGATTGTCACAGTCCTTCTGGCTGCCTTCAGAGCAATGTGGCACCAGCAATCAGTAGCTCTCCTGTGGTTTCCAACTTACTGTGGGCTAGAATACACATCAACTAATGCATGTCAAAGTGAAAACAATAGACATATAGGCCAGTAGGTGCATACAATGATGTATTTTCATACATGATATGTACAAAAAGCAGGGTAAACACAAACCATGAATTGTCTTTGTAGTATCTTTATGTTTAGGCCTTGTCATTCCAAGTGTTCTGCCTAATTTATGTCTAATTTTGAAAACATCATGCCCAAATCCTGAACTTAAGAGCACATAATTTTTAATTAAATGCAAACACTTTCCTGTTATTGAACCAGAGCAATATGATTATCTTTCATTCTGCTTCTTTCCTATTTAGCACTGTGCTTTAAAAGCAAGATCACCTCTAGGAATTCCCTTTTCCATATGATACTAGTATGTTTTAGAAAGTAAAGTTATTAGCATACACTGTGAAAAACAGTCATAACCCTTAAATTTCTTTTTTACATGTGATGGAATTCTGAGAAAGACCACAAAGAAAGCACTTTCTGCATACAAAAGACCTGCATGTGTGCAGGAGTGCATGTGCATCCAAGGCACAGAGCACCAGGAGATAGGTTCATTAATGTGTTAGACACGTCAGACAGCCACAGGCTGCTTTGCTTACACCTTGCAGGGAGTGGGTTATTGAATACCCCTAACTGGGGCATACAGACAAGGCACCAGGAACTGGAGACTCAGATCTAATTTGTACACAGAGGAGATGACTGAAATGCCCCCTTGTTACTACTCAGGCAACAAACCTTCAGTGATCTTGTGTTCAGTGAACAATGTACTCCAACGGGCCTGGCTGCTC
Organism: Passer domesticus; assembly: GCF_036417665.1. Lineage (NCBI taxonomy): Eukaryota > Metazoa > Chordata > Aves > Passeriformes > Passeridae > Passer > Passer domesticus. Next base: position 62,269,073 of record NC_087476.1, on the reverse strand, counting down.
TGATTTTGCAAAGGCTGCTGTGAACACACAGACAACCACAGCATGCATTTTGCTCAGGGCTCTTTCTTTCAGGCTTCCCTGCATCCCTGAATACCCACATGTGAGATCCCAGGTGATGTGATGGGTAGGCAACAAGTGTGATTATCCCAGGTGGATGTGCTCCTGCACAGGGCAGCAGCCCAGGGGTGCACAGGGTCCCAGCAAGAAGTGCAGCTCATGTCACCCCTTCTCCTGCTCTTTTGCCCTGGCTGTGTCACTGGGCTCTGGCTGGCTGCTGTCTCAGGTGATCAGATCACCACAGCAGATGGTACATTCTCCTCAAGGCCTTATACATCATGGTAGAGGAGCATGTCAGAGGACTTGGACAGGAAAATCTCAAACTTAGCCCACCTAACTTGCAAATTTGTGCCTGTGGCCTGACCATACCATACCCTGAAGCCAAAGCAAACTTCCCTCTGTTTCCAGCAGGGAACCTGTCCTCCGTGGGGTGGGCAACACAGGGTGCTTCCACTGCTAGCAGAGCACACATGTGAGGTAGTGGAAACAGCGTGCCAAAAGCTGAAAGGTAAAGCAGGCCTGGAACTGGCTGGCAATAAAATGGACACGCTTATGCTGCTTTTCCCTGCAATGTTTGCTACCAGCAACAAAAACAAATAGTAAATGATAATGTGTTATTGACCAGCAATATCAACAGCAGTCTATACAGGCATGTGAGTATATAAAATAACACATGCTCTGGCTGCAGCCGCTGGCACTTTATCACACCAATCTACAGCTTTCTAGGAAATGATCTGGGTGTGAAGCCAGGAACCACTTTTGAACCTTTGAACAGACAAGGGCCTAATATGGTTTTAATCTGTTGGTGAAACCTTGGCACAGCTCTACTCAAGGGCAAAACTCTGTACTTAGCAGGGCCAGCATTTCAATCGCTACTTTTACAATTGACCTGAAAAATGTCCCAGGCAAAAAAAAACAAAGCAAAACAATAAAGAAGTCCTGAGTCCTTATTCTCCCATTCTTCAGTAGGATCTAGGAGTACTCTGGCCTCCTCCTCCTAGTGTGGCATGGATACCTTCCAGCCCTAAAGCAGATCCCCCTGTAGTTTCACAGGCTGAAGTGGTTTTAGTGATGCTGGCTACATATGCAGTTATTTCTAATTAATATACATCATGAACTTGTTTATCCTATCTGCAACCTAAAGAAAAGGGTTTTTATTCTCATTTATACTCAATCCTCTCTATAGCACCCTGGCAGAAGCAGAGGAGACTTTCAAGAAAAAAAAATAAAGCCGTAAGTGAAAGATGTCATTTATAGAACAAAATCACACTTCTGCTGCTCTAGCTTCATAGAGAGGATTTAAATTGAAATCCATGAGGAACACTATATTCCATTTTGTCCTAACTTATTTTAGCTCAAAACTGGTGGGATCCAATGTCTTCCCTCTTGCTGTGGTAACTTCTCTGTTTTCAACATGGTTCCTCAAAGAATACTCTGGCATCTGATCCCTTCAATTCAGGCTGGATCAGTTTCTGAGTATTTAAGAAACTTAATCATTACTTACAAGGAGGCAAAATATTCTCCAAACCAAGATCTGCTTAAGGACAGCAGGATTTTGTCCTGGCAGTGCTAATGAATCTCCTTACTAACTTAACATCTCATAGCAGCACTGGTTCTAGCAAACAGGACATGGTCTGAAGGAACCAATCTGCAGAGCCTCTAACAAGCCCAGATAATGCATGTGTCATCAAACAGGATTTTGCTGCCTAATTAAAGCTCGAGAGTTCTTGTTTGGATAGTAAAAGCAGGAACTTTTGTTCTTATCACTGCATTAGTAACAATTTGAGTGATCCTTTGTTCCCTTCCTGCAGAAGAAAACAAGCATGCCTCCAATGCCTGCCCACCAAAGACAGCAATGCAGTCACCACTGCTGAGCATTTTCTGGTGTTTATAAATTGCTAGGTCTCTTCTTAGAACTAACAAATTATTGGGCAAAAGGAAATTACTTCAAGTTGCATCAGAGGAGGTTTAGATTGGATATTAGGAAAAAACTTTGCAGAAAGAGTTGTCAAGCTTTGGAACAGGCTGCCCAGGGCAGCGGTTGTGAGTCACCATCCCAGGAGGTATTTAAAAGACATGCAGATGTGGCATTTGGGGACGAGGCTTAGTCATGGACTTGGCAGTGCTGGGTTAACAGCTGGACTTCCAGCCTAAAGGATTCTGTGATTCTATTTGGTCACACCTGGTCATGACTCTCCTAATCTCTTCTGCAGTTGTTTGACAGCTGTTGGGACTATGAATAGACAAGCTCATCAAAAGGGAAATGAGAGTATGAAAATCACAGCATGTCTCACTGTTTGGAAGAGCTTTTTCAATTTGAACTTTGCCTCTCAAACACTCTGGGAATAGCCTTTTACACAGGACCTGGAAACACAGGCAGAAGTGCCCTGATAATGACTCTTACACCATCTGCTTTTGAAAGATTCCTAGCAGCCTTGGCAACCTCTGTAACCATTTTCTTGTCATAAAACACACCTTCAGTGGTGACACAAAAATGTAACAGAGACATCAACATCATCTGACCATAAGACTTAAGTAATGTCATAGATCAACAGCAAAATCTTTGCTTTATATCACTTCTTATATATTTGTTAAACTGACACTGTAAGGTCAGTTGAGGGTAGGGGGTTGACAGGGAGATACTTGTGCACCTTCCAAAGCAAAACAAAAAAAAGTCAGAAATCTCATGTGTATTTTAATCAGAAACTAAAATTTTTTTGAAAGCAATTGGATAATATTTTCTTGCTAATTATTCAAAGATTCTGAAATAGTACAGTTAACAGGTGAAATTGCTTCAAGAGTACAAAGGGCAAATAAAGCCATGCCCATGTTAGTCCTTAACTGGTTTGCAGCAGATAGCATTCCAGCACAGTGTGTAACTTACCATGGTTTGGGAATTTACCTAGAGCCTCACTTTGATCAGGTCTATAAAGGTACCATTAAGTTGCAAACAGGTTCTAGGATTTATACAGAATAAAGTGTACTAAAGATGAGCTAGGTAATATGGGTAGAAAAATGTGCAGACTTCAGCATGGCACCAACAAACAACTTGGATTCATGGCAGGTAACTCACAGCAGTGGGGCTATATGCAAATCTCCCACTCCAAACCATCTTGCATGAGTTCCCTCTTTATAGATGTTTTCTTAATGCAATGAAATTACCACAAAAACTTCTGTAATCTGTAGAGTGTGAAGCCAGTCAGAGTGGATTTTCTAATTTTTCAATTTTTTAATTTTCTCATTTTTCTCTTTTTGCTCCTTTTCAAACACAGGTCCATAGAACTCTGTGAATTATCATTTGTTATGGGAGAAATAAGTCTAAAATTTCCTTGATTGCAGCTATGATACATTAAGTTCTAGGCATCAATCTCAATCACAGCACTTTTTCTCCAAGTTATTGCTCTCTAAACAAAACACAATTTATTACACACCCAATTTGATAGCTATGGCAGCTAAGACAAGAAGCAAAAAAGTCTTCTGATGTGAGGAAGGTAAAAGCAATGTCATACTTTAAATTGACTTCATATGATCAATGCCAGAAGACAATCATCTGTGAAATGATGTTCATGCCTTGATCAAATGCAATCACACCATATGCAATTGAATTTGGAAAAAGTGGAAGAAAATTATTCCTGTTAGTTTACTGGTGTTCTTAAGGTGTTCACACAAATCATCTTTGAATAGATGAATTAAAATACTTAAAGCAACTCTACCTTTGCCCTCTTAATTCCAGGTCATTCTGGCAGCTCCCAATACTGCACACAACTAGGTAGATAAAATTAACGGATCAAATCTTGAACTACTTCCAAAGTAAAAGGTATAGAATTCATTTTTTGAATCAAATGTTGCTATGCTGTAAACATTTTTGTCTTCATTATTAAAACAGCAAGAGATTTGAAGCCTGCTTTATTTTTCAGATATATGCTTCTTTTGTTTTCCACTATTTTCTCAATAGGAGTATGATAGCCCATTTAAATTTTTTTTATAGACAGCTTTTTTTCATTTTGGTATCCTGATAACACCATATTACAGATCTCAATGCAAAGATGACCAAGAAATCTTTGTAAAATTTCAGTTTGTTCAAATTTGTACATGCATAAATTTATGTGCATATATATGTGTCTATCTACATAAATATATGTATATATACATATGTGCATATTTTTACGTATTATTTAAATAAAACCAGACATATTTACTAATGCATGTGTGTTAGTGGAGCTGATTTTATTGTCTCTCAGGTTCAGCAATCCAAACAAAATTTAACTAAAAGGAACATCTATGAACTTTATTTACTTTACACATAGGTAATTCACTTTATTAAAAAGAAGAACCTAATTTCTTCTGAGAGCCTCCCTGTGTTATCTCTATCTTCAGACCCCAGTCTGCACAGGAGCCTATTTAGCTGCTGCCTCTGAAATTATGATTTTGGGTTACTTTTTTTCACTTCAGCCAGGAGCTAAATTAGCAAGAGCACATCCCCCTAAGTATAGGTCCATAACCTCACTGCAAATAGCAGTTTAAACACTGCCAGCTGAGACCAGCACCCTCACTAACCAGGCCTGATGCTTTTAGACAATGGTCAAGCTGACAATTGACACAGTGTCCTCAAACACACATTGCTCAACCCATTTGCCTGGCCTGCTGCTGCCAAGAGGGCTGTTTGTGCAGGCAGCTGGCAGGAAGATGGGAGTACATCTGGCGATCCTCCGAGAGTAGGCAGGGAAAATGAAAACATCACATCTCAGCCAAGCCCAAGATAGGATTCTAGGTAAAGCTCATGCTCTATGGGATCCAAACATGCTCTTTGGCAAAACAGACTTTGGCAAAATCATCACGAGGAACCTCCCACACTGAGTGGCCTTGGCTTCCATTCTCTCTTTGAATGATTACCCTGCTACGACGCCCAAGCATTGGGGAAGTCCAAAGCAGCAAGGTGCACAGTGAAGAAACTGAGGCAGAGGCACTAAGCAGACATTAAGGCCACTAAGCAGGTAGGCTACAATATGGCAAGCATCCCACTAGACCATGGTAATCACTTCAGCTGTCAAAACTATCTCCATCTCCATGGAAAGACCAACATCAAGCCCATGGCAGACTAATGGCCATAGTGCTGGACCATCTCAGCAGCAGGTGAAAGCTAACTTGTCCCTGAGAAACTGGCAACTGGGTCAGCCATGCAGGATAAGAGGAGGGAAGTGGGATGTCTGTGAGCAAGAGAGTTTTGTCAGCAAGGGAAATAATCTAGGGATTTAGGGTCTGTTTACAGAGTTTTGGTTGTTACCTGCAAAATCTAAGCCGAGGCTCCCTGTGAAATAAAACTAAGAGCTCAGTGAGTCTAGTGTTAATTCAAAGTATAGACCTCACTCAAGGCACTCTGAATTCAGACCAGATAAGCTGAGATCAGTCTCGGACCGTTGCAGAGACAGCTTGTAAAGCACAGGATTACACAACTGTTGTTTCAGGTTGGCAGCCCCAGTGCAACACCATCACTGGCAGCTGATAATTTGTGTTGAAAATCTGAACGGGCCACCAAACCATCTCTGAGCACACACTTTTATAGCACTTCTGCTGGACATCATGTGACCTCTTCACAAGGAAACTGCCTCACTATCCCTTGTTATTGCCGCATCTAGAGAGGGGCTGTTTCAAGTGTCCTCTCTCTCTCCACTCTGGTCCTCCAGGTGTTAAGACTACCCAGAGAAAGGCAGCAGTGAAGACTTTGGTTGTCCTCAGTGAGGCAAGATCCCTGTGCACTGATGTCGCTCTGCTCTTGGGGTGTGCTCGGTAAGTCAGTAATTTGTCATGAGCGTGGGCCCTCTCCATACATGGCAGGCTGGAGGAGGAATGACCTCAAACTCCGCTTCTAATCCAGGGGGCGTTGCCAAAGCACAGTGTTTGAGTTTGATGCATGAAGCGCAGAGATATTTTCAGCTACTGAATCACACTTTTGGCTCCACAGCTAACTTGAACTTCTCCTTAGTTTTGTTTGCAATTTTTTGCATTTTGTGATCACCACTGACTCTCAGAAAAAGAAAAATAGGTGGTGTTTTAAGGAAAAAAAACACACATAATCATAAATGTGAAGATTTTTTTTTATATCAATTTTATTTGAATAACTTGTATTTTATTTTCTTGCATGTGTGGAGGAGTGGAGTTAAACAAATTACTAATAGATTATGGTGCATCACTAATGTCTGGCTTCTTTATTTCACATTCTAAATATATGCTATTAAATGCTGCCAGTGAATATTTTCTAATGATTTTTGTGTCCAACACAAGAATGAAAGAGTCTGAGAAACAAGGCAGTGCAACAGCAGTTAGCTTGGACACTGCTACGCAAGAACTCTTAGCTATATTCCTATAGCTGACCCAAAAATATTTTGCTATACTTGCCCCATGAAACCATATTCACTTGACCACAATTCACAACCACAATTTGAAACTAGGAGTAATGAAAAAGCAAAACATCATTTTACAATACAAAGGGCATGATTCTTAATTGACTTATCCTGCCTGTTACAACTGCATCACCTCTCTGTCACTGTGCCCTGAGCCTACTCTCACTGATTTGGAAAGCTCCAGCAGAGAAATTATGCAACCTCATTCACAGCTAAGCAAGTCATTTAAGCAAGTCACTTAATTCCATCTCTAATCAGTATTGTTAATTCAGCAAAGCAAAGCATGTGCTCAAGCCAAAAGTGAATAGGTGGAGTGCATCTTTTTGAACGTTGGTTTTTCACAGAGTGAGGATGTGGCACAAAACTTCCCTTGATTTACCTTTGGAGGTCATCAGGCTGTAAGAAGGTAGAATTCAGCTGTTAATCAAACTGTCACTCATGCATGTAGAGTACTAGTCTTTTTAACTCATCCATAGATCACTTAAGCAAAAACAAATTTTTAAAAGGCAATGGGACATATCCTTGCAGTGGACATAGATATATATACATATACATACGACCCATGAATTGCAGGGACCACAGAGGCAGGAGTCAACACAAAAAAAAAATAATAAGAAGCTACCATAGGAAATTCTCTACATAAATTGTTGATAAGCCTCACTGAGTCTTTACACAGAGTGAATTGGGAAATTATCTACTGGAAAAAAAGTGAAAAAAATGGGCATTTCATCTCTTCATTTACATTTTCCTCACGTGGCAACAAGGAAAGAGTGAGGATAATAAACACACTACTTTGATAAGGAATGTGGGTCTTCCCTTGATCGACTGAAGTAACAGGGCAGACTCTACCATCATCTGAAACCTATTCTTTTCCTTTAAATTTCTTTCAGGCTTCGCAAGCATCATTAACAGAGACGACTTCCAGTCAAGCAGAGGTCCCCAGGAGCATTCCTTGACTGCAGACAAGTGGGAAAAGAAAAGCCTGCTGCAAAGAGCAGGGCTGGAAGCAGTCATGGGGAATTTATGCCCAGCAGCAGGCTGCACCATTTGCCTGCCTCTGCCCTTCTCTCCAGCTGAAGGAGCCTTATCTACCTTTGCAGATATCAGAATCAATTACAAATACCATGGGGCTGCCCTAAACTATGCTCTGCTGCCTGAGGCTGCTTTCTGCCAAGCGAGTCCCCATAGAAAAAGGCTGTGGGGAATGTGGGGAAGGGAGCACTGAGGGCCAGGCTCTACCTGTTCTTCCGCTCCTCCAGCTGCTGTCAACACACTGACTTGTTCTGTGTTTGAGACTGCAATCTGTCCCTGCCCCAAAGGTGCTGCCAACTGTACAAATGTTTTCAGAAATTAACTCCAGAAAAATACACATTATGCAAACATCATCTCTCTTCCCAGATGACACAACATGGAGCACCAAGCACGAACAAAAATGGACCAAAGACAGCACAGAAGCATTGTGGAAAAAAACTCATTTAGTGAAGGGCTTCTCTGCCCTCCTTATAGCCATCAGGACAGTGATAATGCTGAACTGGCTGGTTGGCCACAAAAATTAGGTAAATTGAGACACAGAAGAGACAACTGAAAGCAGGGAGACAAACAGCAAAAATAAGTGAGACAAAGGATGGAAAGCAGAAATGCAAAGTCTAAACTGCAGCTGTAATTCTGCTGGTAACAGTCACATTTAAGAGTAGTTCAGTTTGCTTTCCAGTTTTGGAGAGGAAAAGAGTTTTCTTTTAAAAAACCTCAGCTTGTCAGCTGAACTGCTGTGGGTTTTCCCCAGGTATTTTGTGGGACAGGAAAATTATTTTTCTGCAAGCCTAGGAATGCAGAAACACTTCTAAGAAAGGGCAAAATTCTGACAACCCTCTGGTGTTGTGCTAGGACTGTTGGGAGGGGAGAGGAAGGTCACATCAATAAAATCTATAGCCACAAGTGAAAGAGCTGTGTTTTAGTTGCTGCTGGCCAGGGGTCAGTCCCTGGCACTGTTCAGAGCTCTCCCATGGTAGCACTACTTCCTTAGTCTTTCTCTTTTACTAGCATGACTCTTACAATTAGGCAGGAAAAGGGTAGTTATTGTTGTAGCAATGTTTTTGTAGGTTTATTTGGCAGCTTTTCTAGCAGGCTTTTAGTACAGTTTTGATAACATGCAAGTATGGGAAAGAAGGATTTCCACATTGGCCAAAGAAACACTTGTGGCAAGACTACCTATTTTTAACATGGTTTATTCCTAGCACTATTTCAGACACAGTATTTTCTCTCCCATCTGTTGACACAGTTGTTTTGTTTCTCTAAAGACATAGTTGTCTGTCTCTTGAACAAAAAAAACGAACACCACCACCATGAATAGTTGCAGAGAAAAACATGAGACCGAATCCCAATCAAACAGTGATCTGGTAAAAAGGTAACACTGGCAAAGCTTTATGACTGCAACGTACAGCAATTCTTCAGATGCCTCTTCAAATTTACATCAGGTATTTCAAGTGTGACTGTGAATCTTTAAAATTCAGATCTGGTATACTCAACAACTAAGATGGTTTATTGATCTAAGGGATTTGACTGCAAAGCTGCTATTGGAGCAATGTACCAGTCTGTTCACGAGGAATCTGCAGACACAAAGTAAGGTGCAAACACTTTCTTTAATAAGGGAAGGAAAATGTAATGAGAGCACCAAGGGGAAAAACATAAACCCCAAAGGCTGATAAAAATTAAACTGGCAAAACAGGATGAAACATTAAGCAATCCTTCTAACAGTCAGGTTGCCAGGCTGTTTTCTCTGATTTTTAATGATAATATTTTTGCCTTGCTGGACTGCTGGAGTTCATGGTCATGATCTAGCAGGCAATCTGAAAACCTTATCTCCTCTCAAAGGCATTTCAGGCAGCTTGAGAGCTGGTAGGTGGGAGCAAATAAAACTGAAGCATGGCTAAGGTAGGACCTCTGCAGCCCACTAAAGCACCTCTGTTCTTGTAGAACAACCTATTTGCTGGGAAAGCCGCACTAAGAAAACCTGATATATTAAAGGTCAAGACTCCAATACAGAGCAGACTCATCTGTATTGTGTTTTAATTTCTTTTTATGCCGAGAGGTGCCTAGGGTTCTGAAGAGGTGACAGAAAGATAAATCATGCATGACAAACTGGAACAGAAGACAAGGCTGTATCCAGAATAGGATCACTCTGCTGGTGCAGCTGTCCCAGCACACTGTACTGACAGTGTTCCCAGCACAGCCTTTGTTCGTACCAGCAAAGTTATGTTATTTGCTGGCACAGCTTTTTCCTGAGGTCCATCTTCCCTCATCCAACACACTGAAAGTGTTTCAGTAAAAGTAAAGGTTTGTTCTAAGTGTATCCACAGTGAGAGCTTTTGTGTGTGTTAAGAGATCAAGTCAAGGACCATGCCTCTTTATACCTCTGGCCGAGACAGCAGAGACAGCAAAAATCTGTAAAACAGGCATGTTCTTCATTTGACTCAAGTAAGAAGTCCTTTTTAAAGGCTTCAATACTGGCTTCTGCCTCCATTGGAAATCTTACCTTCTCATGAACTTCTGCAGAAATGCAGAGATAAAATGTCTCACCACATGTGCCCTTATCAGAAAGGTTATGGTATTTCCACAAGCAAAAGAAGTTTCCAGCACTCCTATGACTGACCCCAGCTCCTGCTCCACCCCCATTCTGTAGAAGGCTCACCCACCTGGCCCTGCTCCCATCAATGAGGCTGAACCTGGGCTAAGCACTCTTTCCCAGAGCCACGGGAAGGGGGAAGCAGACAGTGGGCTTGGAGCTGCTGCCTGCTGTAGGCACAGCCTTCTCCCAGGATGGAGAAGGGAAGACCATGATATGCAGAGACATGGGGGAAAATTATGCCAAACCAAGTGCCTGATACTATGTGGACAGTTTAAGAAAACAACCAAATTCACCAAGATAATGAAAACAACTGATTTAAGATATGTTTTTAAAATAATTTTATTAGAAGGCTTTCAGGACCCATGTGAAAAGTTGTTTCCCAGGTGCGCTATATGCTATGACCTACTGGTCACAATCATTTAAGTGATTTAAGATTTTAAGACTGTTGTCTGTGATTTTCATAAGTGACTTTAACATGCCTTTGAAGAAATTAGGACCAGCAAAGGATCTGGCAGCATACTCATACACAGTTTTCAGCCAGTTAAAGGGCATACCTGCTCACCTGCCTTTGGTTTGACAATGTCTACAGCTGCAGTCATTGGCCACCCAGTATTATCTATTTTTTTTAAATAAAAGATACAAAACTTCCTATTTCTGGAAGGCTGGACTTACTCCAGGCTACTATGGTTTCCATAGACAGGAAGCTTGAAGGTTTGGGATTAAAACAGCAGGAGGTTGAAAAGAAAATTGAGGACCTGGAAATAACAAGTGATAGTCCTGACGCAATCATCACTGAGAACACTGCAGCTCTGAAAAATGTAATCAGCAGCCTGGAGAATAATCTCAGATAAAAGGCTAGGTTTTGGAGGCCAGTGGAAAGCTCCTGCAAGGACAGTTACAAGGCAGGTTCTGGTATACTTTTCCATAAAAGTTTCAAGACTTCTTCCTCAGCGTCATGTAGGAAAACATGATACAAAAGCTTGTAGCTATCCAAGCGATCCCAGCACGTCATTTAAAGGAAAATGTTGTTGGCTAAGAGCTATGACAGCACGTCTTGCTCTAGCTATGGAAGCTGAAGGTCCTTCTGTCCCTACTTGTTCCATGCTGGCTGAAGGCTCACATTTCTACCTCATTCACTGTGAGCCCTCCACTGACCTTCAACCAAAGCCAACCCAGATGGCTTCGCCTGGAGTAAGAAGCAGAGCACTTCCACAGCTCTTCTGACAAGTAGGGTGGTGGGGTAGTAATCTCCAGCCTGTAAGCAATGATGATCCATGGGCAGAGGGTCATCCTTAACCTTGCAGTCCCTTGCAATTCCTGTCCACTGTCTGAGATCTGAAGCATAGATGAAGAGTTATGGAAAGGGCAAGATGGAAAGTTTAACTTGCTGCATCACTTAAGTAATAGCTGAAGAAATATGTTTACCAGACATGTTACTGAACTTAAAACCCTAAATGAAAATTATCTATGATGTGGTACTTGACAGAAGACTCATTTCTTCAGGGCAGACACACAGATTTTATCCTGAATTTTCAGAGCTCATGAATGTTGTTGTAGACAAAGTACCCCCCTTGAATATCATTTTGTGATAGTCAAGACAAGAAAGAATAAAATGCAGACTCTGAATAGTGTACTAGACCCATCCCTCTCTAAATTGCTTATTTTTACTATGCCCAGAAAACTCATTAAAAAGCAATATGTTTTAAGAAAAAAATTACTGATCTTTGAAACACAAATGATAATGCAGGTGAGCAGAGCCTCCACTAAATTTGATGCCTGTATTCCAAAAGCTAGGTGCCAGCTCAAACTGATACCATAACACTAAATGGCAGAAAGAGACTGCCTGGCTTAAAGAGACTGGCAGGGATTAGCTAAACCTGGTTTCTGAGGATGTTTCATATTAACATATGATATCTTCAAGGCCTGGTTGCCCCAGGAAACAGAGAAATGGAAAAACAGGTTTTTAGGCTACTTTGCTTTCTCTGCTGCATTCAGCTGAGCTTTGGTGTGGCTGCAAGCAAAGACTAAGGAGTGTAAGGTGGCAATTTCACCAAGACCCATACCCTTAAACCCTCAGGGTCTGATTTTATGCAAGGGCTCCAGCTCAAAAATTAGTAAAACCAGAAAAATGGTGAGAGGACGCTCTGACTGTAGAAGTTCCAACCAAGGAAAAACTGCCCTAGGAAAGGAGACAAGAAAAGTGCATGGGGCTTCAAAAATGCTTTTGGATAACAGAATAAACACAAAATCAAGGCCCAAAAAATGCTTCTACCAGGAAAACATAATGTCGCTGCTAAGAAACATAAGAAATCAAGCTAAAGGGTTCTCGTGAAGAATAAAAGACACAACAAACCATAGTGATCACTCAGAATTTCAGATACAATGAATGGTTAAGAAAAGTGATAAGGTGGGGAAAAGGACAAAACAGATCCCTACTGAATTTTACATCTCAAAAGAATTATTCAAATTCCCACTCGAGCATTTCCAGAGATTACCACCATCATTTTTGATTCAGGCAGTTACAACAGATATATTAAAATTCAATTATGTCTCAAACCATTATTGCACTGTTCTAGAACATTTGTGACCCCTATAAACTGCTTACACTGCTTACTGCTTCTTGACAGAAGAGCATGCACTCAAAGAAAAGAAGCTATTTTTTTCTCTCAGGACTCTTCACAGGACACAAGCAGAATAACGAGATCCCAGGAAGAGGCTCCAGGCAGAGCTTGATGAACCTTGCATGACCTTAGGACACTGCTCACCACTTCTCTAAGGATTGCTTACTAATACACCAATCCTACAGCAGTTTCAAATGTGATTAAAAGAGGATAAGTAAATGGAGTCAGAATTAACTTTGCTGAGGCTACTTCATTTCTTTCATTCTGACAAGTCAAAGAAATTCTTAACTTGAACTGCCGATGTAGGTTTTGGCACCTATGTTCCAATGCTTTTCATACCATTTCATTACAACTAGTCCTGGCAATGAGCAATGAAGTCCTCAGTGGGTTTGCAGATCATCACAGCAACATGATTAGAAAACTTGATCCAAATATCATAAAAGTCAATGGAATCTGGATTGAGACCAGAGAGAAATGCTCTTCTGTGCCAGGTGTGATTAACTATACATCATGTTGCTCCTGTGGATGAAAATCAATCTTTACCCATGCACCAATTTTAACTAACACCAGACCCTGCTTTTGAACTCTGTAGTGTCATTAAAGAAAACATAATCTGGCATAGAGGAACCATGTCTTCATTTAAAAATTCCACTAAGTACCGTCACTGTTGGGTAAGACTGTCACACCATTACTCAAGTGTATGCACACACATACGAACACATGCAGCTTACTGATCTGTAAGTCCTCTAAACCCTTCCCTGGAAACCTGCACCACCACAGACATTTGCAGCAGGACAGATATAACTCATGTGGTCATGGGGACACAGGTTGTGTCTCACCTCCTGTGTGAAATTATTCTCTAAAATGATAGACATTGCCTATCTTTAAAATATGGAGAAATTCATGTGAAAAAAAAAGTATAATCCTAAGGAAGAAAGCCAAATATTTTAAGTATAGCCTAAATATTTATAAGGTATTTTATTTTTAATACCAATTTCCAGAGATTATCCACAAACACACTGTATTATGTATTGTAATACATAATTTATGTAATAATTATTTGGCATTTTACATCTGCAATAAATGCAAAGGAATATTTGTCATATTTTTATCTTACATGCAGAGGGCATCTTTGTCAATAGGGCTGTAACAATTTACATACCAGCTGGAAGAACAAGTCAGTCTGACAAGAGTTGAATATGAAGAAAACAAAAATCACAGAAACATTTGGGATGGAAGCCACCTCTAAATGGGTCATCCTAGGTCACCTATAATAGTCACTTACCTAGTCTAGCTGTGACTGACCCCACACCCTCCCATGGCACTTTGTTCCACTGACCTAAATGCTGTACAGTAGTAATCCCTTTCCAGTACTGAACAGTCTAGAGCAAAGTACTCCCTGATGTCGTTTAACCACAGTATTTCACCCCAATTTCTTTTCAGCAACATATGAAAAGATCTTGCCCTGTTCATTCCAGTCCTTGTACCCAAAGCTCTCACTTAGGCTCTCTCCAGAACCAAGGCACCTAGATTTGTTCTCTCAAACACACTTTCAGCTTGACTTTGGGTTCTCCATCTTCCTGAAGAGTCCTGTGAACTGAGGTTGCCCTTTGGCTCTTTGATTTTGTGACTGAAGAGGATTTAAAATATTTGCACCAAGTCTAGTTAGGAATTTAATTTATGAGGCTTGAAGTTGAAAATATGTCATTGCACAACTCCCTGCTTTCTAGTGGCATTTGTTCTTTCCAATTTAATATTGTCCTCCAAAAAGATACCTCAAGAAAATCCCACATACAAGATCAATACTCATATTAATTAAATAGCTGGAATTTAATACCGCTCTTCTTCAGTATGTGTCCTGTAATTCCAGAGAACTTCCACCCAAACACCAACCAAGAGTGTTACCTCTCTTCATAAACTTGTGTCACCTCCATTAGGGATTGCTCAGAGTAAAGCCAAGATCAGCACCAAGATTACCTGAACATTTGCACAGAACATCTGGAGGCTGTTGAGGCCATACTAAATTCCAGTGGCAGCATGAGCAACTTTGATTTTTCAGTAACACCCTTCACCTCATATATGTGACACATTTGTGCTCCCAACACAGAGGAGGTGCAGGAGCACAGGAGAAGCTGGTGACATCCTTGTGCTTACAGAGAGAGTCTTTGGCTGAGCTGCCTGGAGTCACTCCTGTGTATGCAAGGCACATGTCACCAAACATCCACCTCTCCCACCTCTGCCAGTGCCTAACACAGATGCCTCTGAATAATGTCTGAGCATCCCATAAAGACAGACTGGGGTGGTCAAGCTCTCCATCTGTGACAGAACACCTATGCTGGTTTTGATACCCGAGAAAATGCAATTTCCACTACTGTGGATTTAAAAATCAGCATTCATTTGGCGTATCGTTGTATCATATATCTGGGACTTAAAATCAATTATAAATCAATCATAAAACAAGTCCATTTTCCCAATGAAAATGCATGCCTAAAGTGCTAAAAACACATGAAGAGGGGACTTATTTTCCTCTTTTTAGACACAAAAATTATCAGAGTGCATCTGAATGGCTCTGCTCCACTGTTACTTTGAAGGACTGCAATGTAAGGCTCATCCAACTTGTTTTCAGAATCAACACATGGAAGGTTTGGGTTTCCTAGTTTTTCAATGTTTCAACAAAGAGAGGACACCTCTGCTGGGACTGCCTTTGCCTAGTGCCAGCATGAGAAGCTGAAAACAGATTACAATAGCATGGCACAAGCAATTTCTGTATTAAAGAGAGGGCTGTAAACTCTGATACAAACAGACAAGCATTACATTTCCCAACATGCAGCTCAGAAGACAGGCTTATTGACCATAAAATGAATTATATAACCCAACTTTTATTATGTCATCTGAGACCTTGGTTAGGCCACTATCTTTGATATATATATTATATATATCATATATATAATTATTTCCCCCAGAAAACTGTCAAGTTATTCCTTATATAACACTGCTGCAGTGCTAACCTGAAGCATAATGACTGTGCTCATTATAGGGTTATTATGAGTTCTGAGATGAAGAGCTGTCAATAATTTCATTTTCTCCATATAAGGTAAAACAATTTATCTTTGTTGAAAAGGGAATCCCAGTTATGTCTGTTTGAAACACTAATTCCAGAAATAAACAGTTTAAGAGCCATAACCACAGGTCCCCCTCCAGCAAGACATGCAAGCCTGTAACTCAGGGGGTGTGAGGGACAAGGAGAAGGGAAGCTGCAACCTCAGCTGCTGGACCTGGCCTTAGTGTACAATCCTCTTCATCTTTGTACTGAAGAAGATGGTTCACAATCCTGCAGTGCTTATAGCCAAACAGACTCAATGTTTTTTTGTATAAAACATATAATACCTGTACAAAGTAAATTTTCTGATAGTTCAGTCTAGCCCTTTTTTTGGTAATTTTTGCTGTCAATTCAGTTCAGCCTATTAAAGACTGTGAAAAGAAATGGTCTTCAGCAGGGATTTATATTCAAATCACATAATCTCAATTTCTTTCAGAAAAAGAGCTATTGACCTGGTTCTTCAGTTTTCAGGTAAGTGAAGCCCAACTTTCAGATGCTGCCCTTATGTTATGATTAGGTTTTGCCAACGACTTCCTATTTAATATACTGCAAGACAAACTGATACTGTGCACTTAGGGTCCAAATGTGTTAAATCAATTTGATAATGACAGGGCAAGTAGGTAAGTCTCTACATGTCCATTTGTACAGTAGCGAGTGTTTTGGTCATCTTTTCTTTTAAAGACCTGTGATCTAAAGGTCTTTTAAAGGCCCCGTCTCTAGTGAGCCAGCTTTTGTTGCTTACAAGTTCTTGCAGTAAAAAAGTATAGGTGTTCCTTTCCAAGGATTCCACTGTATCCCTTACCATCAACATCCAATTGAGTTGCAAAGCATACTTTGGATTTTGTCAAACCCCTTACTGGGGCTTGTCCTGGTTTGTTACTGACGTTTGCCTGCGTTGGTGTTCCCAAGAACCAGCTGGGCTTTGTTCGGTGCGGGCCGATGGATCAGCAGGAGATCATGGACTGCTGCAGTGCTCACAGCAGCTGCCTCTGCCTGACCAGCCTCTCTCTCCCCTAAAGCCTGCAGTCTGCTTCAGTGCAGCCAGGGCTCAGGGCCTGGGCGGATGGATTAGACCCCCCTGCTATCTAAAAGAGAGGTTTCCATGACTAATGTTCAGGTGTAAATGTCACTGAGGATGAAATGAAAATCCTGGGAACAACATGGAATGCAGGCAAATTTATTTCGCTGTGTGTGTTACCAGAGTTTTTAATTTTTTAACAAACTAGCAAAGAGAAGAAATCCTGACTTTAGGGCTTCTGCTCCATCTAGTTCATCTGCCTGCTCCAGGCAGTTAATCTAATGCAGCAAAGTACAAATCAGCCACAGTGAGACAGCCCTGTTTCACAAGCTCGCTAATAAAATGCACTTCCATTTCTAGGGCTCAGCCCACAGTCTGCCACCTTACAGAGCCTCCTCCTGACCCCAGCCCCGCAGGGTGAGCCAGCATTTCATGCCCTCCACTGTCAGACAGGTGACACAGATTTGCAGCTGGAGGTGAGAGAACGGCTGCAGAGAAATTGCAAACCTTGTCAAGTCCATGCTGTCCCTCCATATCCCTGCCCTCTCCCAGTGGCACTCACAGCCTGCCCCTTTGGGCTCAGCCCCTACTTCCAGTGGACCCCAAGTCACTGGGACCAGCACGGGTGCCACTCCCTGCCTGAGATGCTGAGGAGTGATGACCAAGAGTCTGCTCCTGCACAGTCCACCCCAAACCATAACTCTAAATGCATCCTCAAGTCTACTCATGTATTTATTGGCCCTTGCATGGGGACAAATTATGCTTTCAAAAATATTACAGGAAAATGCTGCAAGTGGTTGCAATAAAAAAATCCCATCATAATTTCATTAAAAATTAACAAAAAGAAAGCATTAGTGTTGTCCTGCCAACTGGGGGTTGGGGGGTATCTCACATTATTAAATTGAGAAGGCCAGCAATGGAAAGCCTTTTTAGATTGGTGTTTCCATTCCTTCCTCTTTTGCTTGGTTCAAAAGTCCTGCATAATTAATACTGTAGTACTTAATAAATGCTTATGAACCTACTACCTCTCTGCTTTTTCCATTTAATTAGGTGATTGACTTCAGGCATACTATAAATTATAATGACAATTTAATTACTTTTTTAATGTGCACACTTAAAAGATTTATAAACAGAAATAGGGTAGTACAGTGCACTCAAAATTAGAAATACCATGAACTGGAGAACAGCACAAGGTAATGACATCTAAAGTATCTCCTCAGTGGCTGAGCAGCTGCAGTGACTGGGAGGTAGGGTATTTAAAGTGTCTGGTACAAGTACAGAAAACTGTATATTTCTGTCCAAATGCCCATGTACACAGCTTTTAACTTTTCCTTCCAGCATTTGCACATCTCACTTGACTTCATGGCAGAAACATAAAGGAGTTCCAAGGACAAGCCAGGCTGTGTACTGCAGTGTCTCTTAGGTCAAGCATTCACAAGAAGTGGAAGACCCTTTCTCTTCTTTTAAACAAATCATAAAACTTCTGCATCACTTCATCATAACAGTCATTGTTAAAATTTGCAGGGGGCCAAAATCTCCTACAATATTCCAGCTGACATAGGCAAACTGCCAAAGAGCATGGATTCCATCATCTCATGAACAGACCCTTCCTAGTCAGGAGGCAGAAATGTCTGAGAATATTTCGCACCACATCCTACAACAAACCAAGTTAACTTTTCAGATATTGTTGTTATGCCATCTAGGACTCATTCTCCTGTCACCTACAGGAACGTAAAAGCCAGGAGGATTGCATATGTAACAAACCAAGTAAGAATCAGATCCTTCAAATTAGTGCTCCAAAAAATTGCTAAACTAAAAATTATCTTTTTTAATTTAAATAGTTTAAGATAATAAAAGATCAGTTAACCTGCTTAGTTAGCCTTCCTAAATATCCATACATTCCTAAGTCCTGGTTGCTCATTACAAAGAAAGCTGTATTTTCTACAAGTTACCTATCAGCAACAGAGAGGGATGATAGCATTTGTTTTAAAAAATGCAGTATGCTACATTGGTGAAAATTTCTCATGTAAAAAAGTCATTAAAATTTGGTCTAGAGGAGATGCTTTCCCATCTGGGAGCTGAATCTGGTTTGGTGTGACTATTCCTGTCTGTTAATTTAGCAGTACAAAGTATAACTCTACATTCTTAGCATACTTACTGGGAATGCTGGCATCTCTGTAACCAGAACTGCTTACAGAGAGGAAAAAAAAAAGACTGGGCAATTCACAGTATGCTAGAAAAATTATGGGCAATTCCACATTTTAAGCATCATCTATCAACAGTGTTGAATAGTCAAAAGGGGAATAAATTTGAATGCATTGCCAAGGCAAATGATGTGATAATTGTATCTGGTTCTCCTTTTCAATACATAAAAAAAATCCCAGACGCTCATCTCATTTGCACCCAGTAGAAGCTGAGTGGAAAGCGGATCAATCCCACAGCTTCCTCCAGCAGTGTGGCTGCCTGTCCACCTTGGCCAGCACAGAGCAGGACCTGAAAAGGTACAGGTAAAAGAAAGAACACCAGGAGGCTGAGCAGCGTGGTGAATCACAGGGAGCTGCTTTGTCTGCAGCTTCCGTTCTCTGAGGAACTGTGCGGGGCTGAAACAATGGCTCTCCTATGGAGCTGCATCTCATCTACCTCATCTACAGCCAGTGATGAATGATGGGTCAAGAGGGCAGCAGACTTTGGGTGCACAGCCCTTAAATACTTTATCAAAGATGGCAAAAGGCCATGTGCTTCAATAACACAGCAAATACTTCCTTTTGCTGTATAGCAGACAAATTCCTTCCTCTCTGCTGGCTCAATCTGAAGCTTTTTGGTTCACAGCTCAGAGTGTGTGCAAGTTTTGCATTCACAAAACATACACGTAAAAAAGCTTCAGTTTTGTTCCTGAGACCATTCAACTGTAAACATTCTCACAGAAATGGAAAGTCAGTCCTATCTGTGCTGAAATCCTATGATTTCAAAAATACGTAATTCTAGGGATTTGGGGGGCTTACAGACAATAAAAGAAGGCACGTTTTACTTATTTTAGAAAGGGAAACTGAATAGTAAGAATTGAAAAAAATTCTAAAACTGTAACTCATCCAAACTTTTCATACTGGCATTTCCTGAAAGAAAAACATACTGATTTGATAGAAATTAAAAGTTCAATAAAATATAAAAAATTTATCCCTGATTTAAAAGAAGATAAAAATAATAGACCTTGTGATATAACAAGATACTTCAGTACTAAAGTTTGACGGTATTTTGCTACTTGATGAGTTGGAATACCTTCATAACATAAAAATATGCAAAATAAAACTGAAGCAACATTTTAAATGTTCTGAAGTAAGATGTCTTACTGCTTAAGAGTTGTCAAGGTTTTGTCCCATTTAGAGGAGAGGTAAAGTATTTCAGAACCTTCTGCCATCTAAATTTTCTTTCAACCACTTTTGTCTTCTTTTTCTCCTTATCTGTTTCTTTGTTTTTTTATTCCTCTAGATATCTTTAAAATTTCATCTAACTGCTCTGAATTTGACAACAAAACTCAATGTTCCAAGAGGACAGAAAGCTGTGGGCTCATGTTTGGTTTATAAAGGACGTGGCAGAAAGCAATCTTGGAAAAAACCTCCAAATCAGCTGTGATCATTTCAGCTCCCTTACAAAAAACATCAGCAACAGAAGAAGCCCACTTGGGCTCCTGCCCACCCAGCACCAGAAGCCGAGGGAACCCTGTAACTTTGGGATCATTGTTTAATGGCAACAACACTTAGTACTGGATCATAACTTTCCCATTTTGGAGGCTTTGAGGAGCTGGTTGACACCAAAATGCCGATGTGAGCGGTGAGGCAGCGAGCCATCCCACCACCCATCCTGCAGCGGCACAGGAAACCTGAGCCTTTCGCCTCCAGACGCCTTAGGGCAGAAGAAATGGGTGTTTTCCCTCCCAAAGATCTCACATAATTTTCATTCCTTTTTCAGAGTGTGAAACTAAGATTGGCACCAAACTGCATCACTTTTTTAATGCATTTTCCATCCAAACTGAGAGGCACTTGAGGAGCCGCAGTGATGTCCCAGAGAAAACACATTCAATATAGCTTTTCTGCTACACCCACCTTCAGTTCATGGCCCAGCACTCTGCTCCAATTTAGTCATCCAGGTGAGGAGAAGCTGACAGCTGGGGGAGGGAAGAGATTGGGAGCCATATGGAGCTACATTCAATTTTTGGTATGTATTTGTGAATAGATACAAAAAAGATAAATGCTGGCATGCATAAATTCATATTTTATCAATACATATTTTGGTACTTATTGTCAAGAGTAATTTATTCCAAAATCGGCTTTTAAAAACGAACTGCAGTTTAAAGGAAATTCCAATCCCGACTTAATTTCTTGCCACAAATCCAGGATCAAATGGCATGAAGCAGGAGGCAGAATCCCACTCAACAGGGCTTACCTCAAGATGCCAGAAGGGAAAGTGGTACAAATAACCAAGAACCCAAGAGAGAGACTCTCCAGGTCACTGCCCAGGACAAGCTCCCTAGGAATGGGGATGCTCGAGCAGGGGTGGGCAACCAGCTTTGGAACAAGGAAGCATTGAGGGCCAACATCTGAGCTGCTGAAGCAGAAGTCAAGGAGAGCTGATGGTTTGCATGCAGCATCTTGTAATAGCAAAGGTTATCAAAATTACAAGATTCACTAGACTGGCTGCCTGTAATTGCTGCACCTACAAATGTTCAGTTTCACTTCTCAGACTTATTCAAATAATCCAGCCCCCATGGGCCTGCAAACCTGAGCTGCAAGTCTGAATACGGAAGGGGATTTATTAAAAGACTGCTGGTGCATCTGACCATGACAGAATGCTAAAAAATGAAAAAAGTAATGAAACACACAGAACATTTCTGAGCCCCAGATTATGTTTGGCCTGGATCCAGTGGACATGACTGATATCCACTGGCTTCCCTATTACAGACTGTTATCTCCCCAAACTTTGATCTAAGGCCACTGCAAGAGCAGAGGAGCAAAAGTATCTGTGAGAGTCACTTATTCCATTAGTCAGAAATCAAAAATCAAAAGAGCCACTTGAAACACTAACAGAATGCAAAAACTCATCACTTCCTTCAGAGAAGGGCAAAAGACCTTATTTGCAATTGTTGATTGAACACGTGCCATGGCAGAAAATTTCTGGACTCTATTCCCAGCTCTTAAATAGTTCTGTGGCTGGACTCCAGCAAATGGTTTGAATTTTTTATGCTTTTTCAAAATCATAATAAAAAACACATACCCACCTCACAGAATAGAGGCTTCATCAATGTTCCTAACTCACTCTCAGCTTCTTAAGTAGACAGTCCTGCAAAAGTGCAGAGCACCATTATTTAGATTTGATTTGGTTTTTTTTTAAATAATCCTGTCTATTACTTTGTTGGGGTTTTTTATAAGTATTTTTCAAGTAGGAACAATTTTGGATGCAAAATCAGCATCTTTGCCTGGAGACTGGCCTCAGGCTTCTGCCTCATGCATATGTGTACATCATATCCCTACATCTTCCACAAAACAGAAAGTGAGTCTGTGAACAGGCCAGTAGGACACAAGCCAAGCAACGCCCATCCAAATCTGAATGCAGAACAAAGAAGTGGGTATTATTAAGAACAAAACTCTTTCCTAAGAACTCCGTTTCTTCAGGGTCACACAGTCTGGGTGCAATGTGTAAAAAATGGCTTTCTGAGGCACTGTGGTGTCTTCTGAATCACTGCCATTACCCGAGAAAACCCCAGGAAGTGGTTTGGATGAGAAGCTGGACCCAGATTGCGTAGGTATCAGCTGATGTCAGAGTACACACAGCACAAAGCCCTAACAATATGGACATTGTGAAACCAGGAATAACCTTCTCTTATCTCCTGCAGCTTGGGAAATCATTTCTAACCCAGTGACTACAGAGCTTAGCAATAAGTCAAACAGTTAATTATTCACTATGCTTCCTAATTAATCTCTATTTCAGGCCAAATCTTTGTATGCCCATAAAAACACGAAGATCTCCAGTGAGGGAAACAACAGCATGAGCTTTTGGACCTCCTTCTGCAAAGCAATTCGTTTTTCCATAAACAGTTACTATTAAGCAAGGACAAAGCAACAAACCAGACAGCCATCTGTGTAAACCAATTTAAAAGGATGGTGACCTCATAACATTTTTCAAACTAACGCTCTCCATTTAACTTCTGCCACCCCGTCCTGCCCCAGCAGATGCTGGGTTCGAGCAGGTCCTCGGGTGAGCGCGGTGCTTTCGCTGCAGGGAAAGCTGGTACTTTAAAGGCACAGTGATTTCCAACCCGTGAAAAGAGCATGTCAATGAAAATACCTCGGCATATATGGAAGCAGGGTAACCTTAGCGGCTGCCCACGCTCCCAGAGGGTGTTGCCACAAAGGTCTGTGCTATGTTTGCCAGCTGAGCTTCCTAGAGGTATGAGGTCAAGCGAGCACAAAGGTTCAGGCCACTGATGGTAACACAATCCCTGCTGAACTGTGTTCTTTCTTATGACCCAGGGAGAAGCCAGAACAAGCACAGATGGCAACCACATTAGAAAAGAAGGCAAACTTGATAGCCTTAGAGCAAAACTTATGAATCCACATACAGCACAGCACATCCTATGCCCAGGATGGCCACAGCATCCCCGGCTCATTCTGCCTACTTAAATTTGAATCCAATGAAGCTTCAGGCAAAATATTCAAAATAAAATACCAAGTAAAACACCTACAAAGAAGTGCAAGTAATAAACACCCAAGGACATGTCTTGCACAAGGTGGCTTGCAGAACTGTCCTTTATATTCCATTTACGAAAGTCAGTCACAGCCACACAAGAGCTGAAAGCAGAGTACATCTGATGATGGTGACATCAGACCATTGGTAGCACAATAGAAGGAAGTGCACAAACTCATTTACAAGGGCATGTGGACTACAAACATTTCAGTATTAAAGAAGATAACTGAAAAAAATGTATATTCTGTATAGTCTCTATATTTCTAAACTTCAGAACAACATAACAGCATATAAACTGTATTTCAAGTGGTGGAAGGAAGTGTGTGCTTCTCCATTATATAAAGACGATGTTTCTAATCTACGTAATGCAGATATGGTAAAAATTGCTTTCCACAATGCCAAGGCTTGTTACATGCACTCTTTTTTCTTTAACCTGCATTTTCAAAGAGTCATTACTTTACAGGCACAGCACCTGATGTTTGTGTGCCTGATATTTGTGTTTGCTTTAAAATAATGGCTGTGAGGTGAAGGTAACTTGCCCTTCTGACCCAGTGCGTAATTGTACAACAGTTTGTGCAGTAATAACCCATGGTACACATAAAGTGACAGTTCTCTAATTGGCATTTGCTGAACACAAGGGCACCCTCTGCAAACAGTGGCTTTTTTTATTGGCAACCTCTTTAATTATTTCACTCTTCCTAGCACAGAATCTCCTTTCTGTCGTTAGAGAAGAACAAACCATTCCTCACCAGAGCCACAGTAATACTATATATTTCTTAAGAGGTATCACTGAATACTATTAAAGATTAGCCTTAAAAGACAGAGTAGTATTAACAGCTGTCCTGGGAATTTGTTCCAGAAAACAGAACACTTCTGACCTTTGAGTCTATGTTTCAGTGCCTTTTTGAGATGCTTCAGAACAAAAGTTCAAGTGGCATCTCCTTTCAGTTTGTCTCATCTTGTTGCATGTTAAAAGTGAGGACAGAAATCCAAGAGAAGCCTGGCTGGTGCTGCTGTCCCTTGCCTCCAGTTCTGCCATGTCAGCTGATCCTGGCACATGCAGCATATTTCTCTGCTTCCTTTGGTTTTCTCTTTCCTTGGTCACTGCTTTGAGTCCCTACCCAGCCATCTCCACGGCTCTCCCGTCACTGCCATGTTACGTAAAAACTCAGAAATGGCTTAGGAAATATTTAAATCTGTGCTATCTTGGCAAGCAGCTAATCCTTGAAGCAAATGCTACTTACACAACAGAGTGCCTGCATTTCCTACCCTGTCGTGGAGATGTCATGCCTCATCTCCTAAGGCTGGAAGAAATGCACAACGCTTCATAAAATAGCTCTGACTTTCCATTTCTACTATATAAGCATCTTGTTATCTGTTTTTATTGGGAGAGAAAATGGGAAAGGGAATTCCTGGAAGAGATTACAATTGTCAAACTGGCTTTTGATATCTGTTAAACAGCTGAAGCATTAATTTTTTGGCGGCACTGTTAAAAGCCTATGAGAGCTTCCTGACTGAAGTGGAGGAAATAGTACATTTAGTTCAACTACAAGCTGTACTTTTAAAAAAATCCATATGAAAACAGACTCATTATTCATTTTTCTGTTAATATGTGGCTTTGCCCTGCAGTTTCAGTAATATTTTTTGTAAGATCTGGCAGTCTCAAAAAAGAACTGTAACTTAGAGCTAATGTTTTAATAAACTCTTGTTTATACTATAGTCAAACCAGAACAAACAAAATACAGCTACAAATGACATTTTTATAGGAAGTCAAGAAAAAGATTCATGTGTCTGGATACTTTAGTTACAGTGTGGTAGGCATGACTATTATTTCCTGTAAAGCCAAGTTGTATCTTTAAGGAACTGGAAGAAGGCTGCCATGGGAATAGAGCATGGATATGACTTGGGCCTCTAAAGAGCAGCTGGATAAAAATACCTTACAATTTAATGCAAAACTCCCATCAAGTATTCTGAGAATTTTATAATGGAGCAAGATATGGCCATGAGAAATGTTTGGAGTATTCAAAATACCACCATGCTGGATTACTGCAAATGCCTCCCTCTGTGGTAAAGCTGACAAAATATTTCACAAAGAAGATTTGCATGAGATAGACAAGAAAATGACAATTTTTAAAAGGTGACCCTAGAATGCCAGAAATTACATCCAAAAGGAAATTACCAAAGTCTATTAGATCATATTGTATCTAAGTAAGAAAAATCTATGAAGTATATTTTTCAGCATTTTGTCCAGTTCACTTTTTAGTTGCTCAAACTAATCAGGTCCTCTATCTTCCATCAAGAGAACAGACTTCCACCACAATGACTTTTTCCTAGTAGATGAACTAATGCTCCTTTTGCTTATTTGTATCATTTTACCGCTTCATACCTCTTTGAGACATTCCTTTCTAGGTGATCTTGTCTCTGCAATATCTAATTTAGTAGAAATCAAGGTTTAAAATGCTAAACTAAAAAGAGCAACTGATCTTCTGATATGCAGCCTTGTTCCCTCTGTAGCCAGTGGCAAGCTCCTGCTTGCATGAGACCTGAGCTCCGGGTCAAGAGGGCAGAAAACCACTACTTTGGTTCCTATCACTTTTCCCTGCATATTAGTGAAAGGGGGTTTAATGAGTTTTCTGTTTCTTAGTTGTAATAACACCTTTTTATTCCCAAATTGCAAACTTCCAGATTAGGATGTCTAGCTGGCCTTTGTATAAAGAAATAGAATTCCTTGAAGGAGAGAAAGGAGTTTCACACTGCAGATTGTTATCCTACCTCCCAAGCAAGGGACAGATGTCATGACCATGGACTGACTTTATATCTTCTCTCTCCCTGAACAAAGATGGTCCCAAGCAGCACACAGAGCAATCCCCAAACATTCATTCACTTCAAAACCCAAAAGGATAAATAAGTGTGCAAGAAGAAATGAGAGTCCTTCCTTGAGGATGCTGGAATACGTTTGTGAAAAGAAAATGACTACCTGGTAAGGAATTTAATTTTTTAACTTAGTTGTTATTATTTTTAACTATCAGGGTAGCAACTGAAAATTGCACTTGAGAAAGACTGGTTGAGTTTTTGGAAAAGTCCTCAATGCTAAAGCCTGTCTGCAGAGGGATAAAGTCATGTCATGAAACTACAGACACTTGGCAAACTCCTCAGCAATCTTGAGTAAGTACCTTGTACTGCCCTTGTGTTATTAGCTATTGCAGTATCATGTAAATCCTTCATGACAGTGCCATTTTTGAAGTGCCGCTGTACTGTCAGGCGTCCTGACATTATCAAGGCTCCTGGGGATGTCAGTGTGTGGTATCTCTTTCTTGCCTCCTTTACAGCAAGTTTCCAAGCCAGGATGTGCAAAAGGCCAGGATGTGACTCAGAAAAAATGTAACTTGGCTTGGAATGAAGCTTCTTCCCTCACTGTCTCCTTGGAGTACGGGACCTCTTTATCCAGGATAACCCTGTCCATTAGCCACTCCTGTCTCAGGATTCCTGCCTGGCTTTTCATCTGAGAATAGGCAGCTGGTAGGGAGTGCTGGTGGCTGCAAGCAGATGGACAGGGACACTGGGCTAAGTCACTGGCAGCTCACCACTTGTTGAGCTGTTTGAGGTCCTGCAGGAAAAATGCTCACTTTGAGACAATAAAGAGAAATACTTCCAAGAGCAAAGAACTACTGCTCCATGTAGATATAGGAAACGAGACCAAGAAAAGACTTTGCCACAGTTTAGAGGAGTTGGTGCCAAACTACCAACATAAAGGAGGTACCTTCCTGTCTGCCTCCACCTGCAGTATAATCCTCTCTTCTGCCCACGTGCCAACAAACAGGTGGATTCCATTCACATTAACTGTTTGATGCCAGGGTAACATTAATAAATCTATGAAATTACTTACAACCTAGTCCTAGATCTCCAACAATCTTATTAAAGTCGCTGGCCACTTGCAGGGAAGACTGAGCTGATGACTAAAGGTCTCAGGAGCGAAGTTATCAAGCACAGAACCCACAGGAAGAGCTAAAGTGCTCTCACTCCATTCACCCACATTACTGTATACAGTAACATCAAAAACATGGAAGGCTCTTCATTCACTGGACCAAGTGGATTAAAAAAATTATATTCACAAAAGTGAAGTAGCTTTTTTCACTGTTCCAGCTTTTCTTTACACTGCATTTTTCTTGTATTATTTCACTGCATTATTTTTCTTCCTCTTTGCTTTTGTTATTCCATCACTACAAATATGAGCAATGTTTATGAGTAACTCCTTATTTTTCCCCACAGAAAAGTAATGCCTAAATGAAGTGATGGCTAACCTTTATTTCTTCCACGATACCCAAAGGAGCAACACCCCAAACAAACCAATGAAACAATACAAACTATTGCTCACAAAAGCTGACCAAAACTGCCATTTCCAAGCATCTAGGAACTGGTTCACTGATTTCAACTGGACTTTACAGAAACATAAAGATCACCTTGAGAGATCAAGTATTTGTGACTATAATAGAAGATTTTGAATGAAAACAAACAAAATACACCATGTCCCCTGAAAATGGCAAATCACACTTTGCCTCATATTTCAGAGTATTTTTACAGAGTACAGCTAGCTCCCACTAATAATGTATATTTACTTGTGTTTATGATTTCACTAATGAATGAGCAGCACTGCCTGCTCCATGCAGTCACTCTTCAAACAAAATAGTGCTGTCAAAACAGCGGGCCATGGCAAGGTGAGCTTTCTAATTTCTTTCTCTTCTTTCTATCCCAGAGCACCTCTTTACACTCAAGAGTATTTAAGCTCTGAGAGTACTTTATGTAAAACTGATACAAGACTATTAAATACCAATACATGACCTTCAACAAATACCCAGCACTAGAGCAGCTGTACAGAGTGTACAGTCATAGATTTAACAGGTGGGAGAGGTGGAAGAGAAAAGAATTGCACTTAATCTTAAAACAGATTTCAGAATGAAGCCCCAGTATTCCTGTGTCAGATTCAGTCTCCGTTTTTGCCTCCCAGGTATGGTAATTACAGTCCTGTGCCCACTGGGAACTGGAACACACTGAAACACCAACACACTTTGCTGGAGGAGGGAGAGCTTTGCCGATGGAGATATTACAAGATGCAGCAGTGAATACTCTGACTTTCAGTGAGTGTGCAGTATCCCTTGCTCACAACACCTAATTATTTAAACTAAACAGATGAATATCTGGTTAGCCACTGTGCAGGGAGACTTTCAAGATTTTAAAGGCGGACATTGAATAAATGAAGGCTCTTGTGGAAAAACAAGGCTTTAGCTACTGCGGTCATCATTCCTCAATTCAAGCTGTGCCAGCAGAACTCAGTGCCTGCACTTAGTCACTGAAGGCAACAGGGTGTAGGCATAGAGACCCAGGCATCCACGGGGTGTGACTTCGCTGCAGGGTCAGCACCTAAATTAAGTTTGTCCCCAGCGCGACATCTCTGTCACAGCACACAGGGAGGTACCTACACACCCTGCCACATGCCAGTTTGGATTTCATCCCTCTGCCTTGGCCTCAGCGCCAAGCATCAGGAAACGGCAGGCAACTTGCCAACACTTTTTCTTAGAAAACGGCAACCCTTTCTGGAAATGTTCTGAAGGTTTGAAGAGTCTTTCTGGAAAGGTGGTAATGCTGAGCTTTTGCACAAATATTGTAAATGAAAGCTACCCTAAAATACTATCACTACCCTAAAACATGATACCCCTAAAAATGGGGGCAAATGAGGTCAATATTAGCCAAAAGATATTACTGTGGAGCCAGGCATTTTGATTCCTAGAAAGCTGAGGTAAATGACACATATAGTAGCATCAACCAGTTAGCAAGCTTTACATTTGCAAAGCACACCCTAGGAAAATCCACTGATTTTTAATGCAAATGACTCAAGATTCATCAAACATTTTTGTGCTCAACCTTTTACAGATTTTGAATTATATAACCAGTTTGTCATGAATCCCAAAATGTTACTAAAGCAACTGAAAAAAAAATAAACCCAACAATAAGAGTATACTCATAAATCACAGTTCAATGAAGACCTTTCCATTCCCTCCTCTCCCCCTCTTGATTTTCCAAGCCTCTTTTTAATTGCAGCTTCTCTTCCTACTGTTTCTGCCGAATGCAATTCTTAACCAGCACTCAACTAGCCAGAGCAGATGAGGACATTTACTTCAGACCCAGAGGATGTGTTGGACCTGTCTGAAGGCAGCAGAGAGGTACACACAGCCCGTGTGGCTCAGAGCGAGGGCATCCACGCCAGGGCAGCGCACACCTGTAAGCACTGTGTCAACAAAGGCACAGACAGGGCTTAACTGGCTTCTGCAGGAAGCCTGGTTTCATTCATTAACTGCGACCTCTGGGCTAGTACATGCGGAGGAGGGAGCACACAGGCGAGTTCAAACAAAGCTCCTGTTTTCCTCTGAAACTTTTCAGGTCTCAAAATCTCGCACAAAACCCAATCCGCTGTCACCTGAATGGAAAACAATAGCAGGCACTCCAATAAGTAAGACCCGCGTGAGAGTTTGCAAGCCCAGCCTGTGCGGAAGGCCACCTGCCAACAGGAAGAAGCGGTGAGAAGGAATTTGGATCCAGCTGCTATCCTCCCTCAGCCAAACAATGCCACACGATAAACAGCACTAAGGATTTTTTTTTAATCCTCAATCACACTTGGAGCATCTATATCTGTCATTTTTACTCCCCGGTTACCAGAAGCACTTGAGAGATTTCTGTGCACAAGTTCACAGACAGCCAATCTCCTGTTTCCTATCATAGCTTTATCAAAGGGATTGAGACAAGAAGAACAGGAGGGAAAGAAGAAGAAATGACAAAGTGCCTTGCCGTAGGGCTGGCTCAAGCTGCTAAATTCATCACAGGTAACACAGAAAATCTTGTAGCTGTCTTGCAGCCCCATTTCGCACGTCAGACAGAAAGGCAGAGTGGACATAGAAAGAGGAGATAACTCAGTATCTGCAGTCCTTATTTCCTTAAAATGAAGTACATAGAAAGAGGAGATAACTCAGTATCTGCAGTCCTTATTTCCTTAAAATGAAGTACTGAACACCAGGAAATGAACTACGGCAGTGTGCTCAGTGGGTCACTGTGGCAGGTGCAACTTAACCTTAAGACCACGTAGCCTACTGCACCTTCAGACTTAGCCCAGGCAGCACCTGGGTGAAGCATGCCAATAAACCCACTGATGGTAATAAAAAGGGTTAAAAACCAACCAGACTGCAGCTGAAAATTCCACAGCGTTTCCCTCCACAGAGCTGCGAACCGCGCGTCTCCCCGGTTTCAATGGAAGGGGGGAAACTGCCCTAAGGATCAGCCGGCTAAACACATGGCAAGGCCAGCGCCAGGGCGGGCGGGAGAGCGGCAGAGCGGGAGCATCGCCCGGCGCTCCCGGCGTGCGGCTCCGCGCCGGATCCACCGCCCGGCAGCCGAGGAACCCCCTCGCCTTCCTCCCCGCCCCAGCCCCCGGTGAACACCCAGCATCTGGGCACTACCTGCGTTTATCAGCAGAGCCATCCCGTGTCTTCAGTCATTCAAGGAATTTAACAGCCTGGAAATTCCTGTTGTCCATTATTTGAGGTCACAGATAAAAGCTAAACAGCAGCCGTGACTCCCATCAATCATAAGTCACTCACCGATAGAGCGTATGGTAGGAGACCTACTGATGTAAGCTAGTCACCAGAGAAAATACCCACTGATGACGCATATCCAGGCACAAAAATAGTTACAGGGCCCCCAAAGGGATTATTCAACAGCCTACATTTAGATATTCCTTCAAGAGACCCGCAGTCAATTTGCTGCTATTAGATGGCTGGGGAACGTTGAAGTTTAAGTTTCCTCAGCAGACATAACCACAAATAGCTGGTTTAAATAAGCTACTGCAATTACAAGCTGTTTTGTAAATTTTAACACTGCATTACAGCGATTAAGTCTAAACAGAACCACTGGCTAAAAAATGCTGTATAGGCTTTGCTCTCAATATTTACCAATTCCTCCTGCATATTAGCCAGCAATGAAAAGAACAATTTAAAATTAATTCACAAATGTTTAAACTAAGCCCTTCGTGCTAGCCTAGAGCAATGTTTCTTTACCAAAAAAAAACCCCAAAACAATATATGCAAAATCGTGTGGGCTATTTTGCTGCTGCTTAAATGCTATCTGGATCAACTCCTGCCTTAATTTTTATCCTTCTTTGGTATTTGGCTCTGTACTACACAAAAAGAAAAATACCCAAACAGTTAATCTTTCTTGCACAAATCAAAACCATGCAAAGGTAAGTTATTGCAACATGCAAAAACCACGTACCGTGCACCCGCTTTGAGCAGGGGCTAGAAAGAGGATCCCCAGAAATCCCTTTGAGCCTAAATTATTCTGCAATTCTGTGCAGCTGGATTTTTTGGCATTAAAAACATAATCCTCTAAATTAACCAATCAACTGATAATCCTACAATACTCCTGCCCCCTTCAACAGTTTCAGGATCCTTCTCATGCCCAGACTGCAATAAAACTTCCTAGGCTATAGCTGAGCCTACTAACACCGCTGAGCACGAAACACTGACTTGTGCATTTTTGGCAATATTAAAATCTTTATTTTTTTTAATATTTGATTTTAACATTCAAACCCCCCTTTTTGAAAGCAATTTTGGTGCTTAGGAGTCTAAAGTTTACTGACTTTTTATTGCACATTTAGACTCTAAATATAGGAAAATATTTTATGGCTCTGATGCCTATTTTATTGACATACTTTTGGAAAGCATTACCTAGCCAAACAAACACTCAAGGATTTATAGTGTTTATGCTGTAAAGCAGGAGAAGGAATTGTCTCAGGCTATGAACTTCTACCTCACTTTCTTCATCTGTGATAACATTATTAAAAATAACACCAAAAATTATTTTTAGCACAACTGTTTCGTAAAGCCCTCATGTTTCTCTCATGCATCCATATGCTGCCAGTCCACATGTCCTAATTTAGCAGCACTAAGAAGAAATATTGGTGCCCTCTAGCTGATTTTCCTCACCAATTTCCTGCAGACACTGAGCAGCAGTCTCTCTTTTCTCCTGACATTCCCGGGTCTTTCACTGGTGACCCCAAAATGCAGCACCCTGGAATAAAACAAGCCACTTCCTACAGAAGATACAGGAATCAAAACACCCAAATCCCTTAGTGCTCTCAACTGTAGGAGCTCTTTAAATAGCATAAATGCTATGAAAAACAGGAGAGGTATAAAGTATAACTGTGTTTAATGCCACCTTACCAAGCACCGGTGAAGCACCTAAATATACTTTGTAGCAAGTGTGCACATTCCGTGGGAAAATACAGCCTGCAATTCTGCAGGAAACACAGGAAGCCCCTCACCCCTTCAGAAGCAGTGCAATTCCCCTCCATCGGGAGCCTCAAAAAGCTCGTAAGTATTTCATTGTGTTCTGCCACACATTCTAAGTTAGTTGGTGATGGATCAGACAATTTCACAGCTCAGAGCCCAGGATCTCCTCCCTTCTGCCATCACACAAGCCTTGGCGAGCAGGGGGAGCTTTCCTCTCCTTTCACTCTGATGTCTGTCAAAGGGACAGACTCCGCATTCCACCCTCCCTGTGACCATCCCCTCTGCCTCCAGCCCCTCTCCTGGAGGCTGCATCGGGTACCACTGAGGCACAGGGCCTCATCCCCTTACAGCTGCATGTCCCTGTCCAGCAGGGACACAGCTGGAGCTCATCTCCAAGCTGGGAAAGCCACGAGGCAGGGATGCTAACACATACTTTGAACACCGTCTCCAGTGTGACAGATGACGTCAACAAAACAGTGTCCAAATCCCAAAGAGGAGATCTCTCCTGGCTGGAGGAAAGCCCCTGCTGAGGAAGAGCTGTCTCAGGAAATGCTGTGGAGGCAGGCAGCTGCCTGGCAGCTGCTGGAACAGCTCTTTGGCACCTTTGAGGGAGTGCATCTGCTCTAAGCCACACCATGGCCACCGGCTGCCCAAAGGATGCGAGAGAACAGGAGGCTGTGTGGAAAGCAGGGCTAAAGCTGTGTCCTCTTCCTCCTCGTCCAGCTGAAAGAGGCAGAGGTTGGCTGGAGCTGGCTGTCTCTGTGCATTTAATTAAAGCCATAAACCTCTGTGGAGAACTCTGGATGGCCCTATTAACCATTAATCAAATTAAACATAGAAGGGAGATCAGGATCTGAAGCTCTAAATAAATACTCTGAGACAGACTAACTTTTAGGGTTGCCTTCATAATCCTCTAAAGGTCCATTTAAACCTTGATTGGGAAAAAAGAAGCTGCAGCATATACTGTGTATTTCTGACTTTGAACAGCAATTGTAAAGCAGAAACTGCTTACATGTGTGGGAAGCATCAGGCTGATCCTGTAATTTCCAGCTATCTTTGGAAAGTTAACTTCCCATGTGCCATCTGCCTGTTGGAAGACAGAATGGGTTAATCACAGTGGCCAGGCATTTTGGAATAGTCCTAGGGCTCCATTTCTCTAGCACCTTACTACAACATTCCAGCTAATGTTCCTTTCACATACCCCTCTAGGAAAAGGATGCTGCAGACTCAGTCAATACTCATTAAGCGGTTGTAATCCAAATCTCTACATCAATTAAAAGATGAAGGGCTTATTTGAACACAGAACAGTCAAAACCCTTTGTTCACAGAAAAGAGGCATTTTACACCATTTGAAAAGTGAAAATTTTGGCACAGTTCATTTTTTGACTGGTTTGGGGTTTTTTTGTTGGTTCTTTTTTTTGGGTTGCCTTTTTTTTTTTTCAACCAGCTGTTGGTTCTGCCAGTTCTGGGAGACCTAGAACAAGGCTGGTTTGTGCACTGCAAGGCACTAGACCTTTCTGTAAGACAACAGACTTTTCAGAAGCCTGATTTCTTGAAACATAAAAGAATACAGCAAACCCTTGAAGAGAATAGGTACAGCTGTGGTAATGTGACAGATGGGCAGTGAAGGTGGTATCTCCAGAATAAAAGGAGATATGGTGGAAAAATTAGGATCTGGTAGGAGCAGCTTTTGCTTTTTCTAATAGTAAAAAATGTGTCACTTTTCAATACGGAGAAAATATAATGAAAACAGGTGAAGGACAGAACAGGAATCATAGTTACAATGGTAACTAAATATACCCATTTAAGTAAGTCTTAAAGAGTGTAGAGATGTCCTATTATCGCAAAACTTCATTATAGTTTTAAAAATCCTATGTTCGAAATAGGAAGCCGATGAATTATCCCTTACTGGCCCAGGAGCATCTAATTCTGAATATACATTAATGTAGTGTAGGAATATTCTTTATGAGAAGTAAAGAGATTGTGGTATTTCCAAACATGGTAAGAGAACACCTCACATTAGCAAATTTTTATTTGAAATTTCTATGATTTTTGAAACAAAGGGCAGTATTAGAAAATATTGGCTCACTGAGGATGGGATAGTATGGTGCATTTAGTCACTATATCATACAACATTAGATAAACCAGGACACTGATGTCAGAAACATAAATATAGTCCATGCTATTCTCAGTTGGTCTTCCCATCAATGTCTTAGGGCCTTTCTCTCACTGCTACCATTAGTAAAACAGGTAATATTGATTATAATTGAAAAAAAAAAGATTAAAATATTATGGGAGCACAGGCTTCTGAGACTACATATTGATTTTTCTGTATTTGGAAGCAGGACACTCTTACCTCTCCTTGCATTCAAGTACCCCTGAAAAAATCTAAGATGAGTAACAATGGATGATGGCGGTGGGACTTGTGCTTATTTTAGATACTTAACAAAAACCCAACATTTTTATCTGTGGAAATAAGTACACTTGAAGTTAAATTTCAAATTAACACCACCTTTGATATAGTCTAAGCTAGATACATTGGTAGCATAGTTAACAGTAAATTACAGAGTTTATATCAAAGTTTTAAAGTAAATCAAGCCATAAAACTAAAGAAAGTTATTGCCTGAGCACCTGAAACTGAGTTTTCTTGAAATAAGAAACTAACATTTGATAGCAATAGCCTTGTCTGTGTACAACCCTATTTCAAGATAATAACTAAAAATACTTCAAGATCTATTCTTTACCTAAATTCCTTTAAAGTATTTCTAGAATATGGCGATGAAAAACAACACTAGTCTCAGTGGTTTATTCACATCGTATGTATGGCACTTGAGCTGAAGGGATAACATTAATCATCAAAACATGACAGATTTATTCTGTCTACTATTCTACACTGACTGCAGTGGTGGATAAGGAAAGAGAAACTGATGTCATTATCTTGCCTTCTTTAAGGTCTCTGATACAGTCTCACACAACATCTCTGTCTCACTACATTGGGGAGATAACGATTTGGTGGCTGGACCACTCAGTAGAAAGGGAACTGGCTGGATGGCCATACCCAGAGAGTTGCAGTCAACCTCTCAATGTCCAAATGGAGCTGCATCAAGTAGTGTTCCTCGTGGAACCTTATTGGGACTAATTCTGTTCAATGTCTTAATTAATGAAGCAGTGGAATTGAGTACACCCTTAGCAAGCTGGCAGGGGACACCAAGCTCTGCAGTGCAACTGATACACCTGGTGGAAGGGATGCCACCTCTAGGGACCTTAACAGGCTTGAGAAGAGGGCCAGTGTGAACCTCATTAAATTCAACACAGCCAAGGCCACGGACCTGCACATGGGCTGGGGCAACCCTCAGTATTGGGACAGACAGGGAATGAATGGTTTGAGAGCAGCCCTGTGGAGGACTTGGAGGTACTGTGTGGTGGGCTGACTTAACAGGCCACCACAGCTGCTCTGTCACTCCCTCAAATGGACAGGGGAGCAAAAACACAACAAAAGGGATAAGGATGGAGGAGATCACTCACCACTTATCATTACAAACAAAACAGACTCAATGTGGGTAAAGAAGTCTAATTTCTTGCCAAAAAAAAAAAAACAGAGGAGAATAATGAGAAATAAAACCAAACCTTAGAAAATTTCCCCTCACTCTTCCCTTCCTGCCAAGCTTAACTTCACTCCAGACTCTCTCTACCTCCTCTCTGCCAGTAGTGCAGGAGAATGGGGAATGAGGTTGTGTTCACTGCCACTCCCTCCTCCTCAGGAGGACTCCTCACACTCATTTCCCTGCTGCAATGTGGGGTCCCTCCCATGAGGGAGAGCACAAGCTTCCCATGGGGTCACAGCCGCTTTCAGGCATCCCCATGCTCCAGTGTGGGGTCCCCCACGGGCTGCAGGTGGGTGCCTGATGCACAGTGGACTCCATGGGCTGCAGGGACACAGCCGCCCCACCATGGTGCACCCCAAGAATCTGTGCTCTGGAGCCTGGAGCACCTCCTGCCCCTCCTTCCTCACAGGCCTTGGTGTCTGCAGGGCTGTTGCTCTCACATATTCTCACCCTGCTCTTCTCTGGATGCAATTGGTGTTGTGCACCAACATTTTTTCCTTCTTAAATCTGTTATTCCAGAGGTGTCACCTCTGTTGCTGATGGGCCCAGCCTTGGCTAGTGGCATGTCCATCCAGGAGCCAGCTGCCATTGGCTCCATTAAACACAGGGGAAGCTTCTGGCAGCTTCTCGCAGAAGCCACAGCTGCAGTTCCCTGCTACCAAAACCTTGCTACACAAACCCAATGCACTGTTAGATGAGAAACCAGATATGACCCAGCAATGTGCACTTGCAGTGCAAAAAGGCAACTGCATCCTGAGCAGCAGCAAAAGCAGCATGGCCAGCAGGTCAAAGGACATAATTCTGTCCCTTTACTGGGCTCCTGTGATACCCCAACTGGATAGCATATGCAGCTTTGGTGACAATGACAAGTCAAACACAGACCTGCTGGAGTGGATCCAGAAAGCGCCACAAAGATGATTAGAGAGCTGAAGCACCTCTCCTGTGAAGCCAGTCTGTGAGACTTGGGGGTATTCAGCCTGAAGAGGAAAGAGAAAGCTCTGGGGAGACCTTACAGCAGCCTACCAGTACCTACAGGGCACCTGTAAGAGAGGGATTTCTTACCAGGGCCTGAGGTGATAGGACAAGGGGCAACAGTGTTGAACTGAAAGAGGGTAGGTTTAGATTAGATATAAAGAAGAAATTCTTTATTGTGAGGAGATGAAGCACAGGAATAGGTTTCCCAGGGAAGATGTGGATGCCCCATCCCTGGAAGTGTTCAAAGCCAGACTGGATGGGGGTCTGTGCAATCTGGTTTAGTGGAAGGTGCCCCTGCCCATGGCAGGGGGGTTGAAACTAGATAAGGTTAGGTCTTTATAGGTCTCTTTCAATCCAAACCATTCTGTGACTCTGTAATTCCAGTGCACAGAATTAGGAGTACCTCAGAGATACTGCAAAGTGAAAATAAAGACAGTGACTGCAAAGAGACTATTCTGAAATTACATTTATTTCAGTTTGATGTTTGATTGCAAATCAATAAAAACAATCTTCATCCACAGGTAAAGAAAAAATTAATTCAGAATGTATACCCAATAAAAAATTAATTCAGAATGTACACCCATTTCCTACCCCATCCAGAAAGGGAAACACAGAGAGAGTGACTAGAGATCACCAAAACTGGGGAGTGGAAAAGGGCAGCATAGGAAACTCTACTGTCTTCACTTTCTCCACGCTGAGCACTGTGATAACGTAAGATCGTATTCAAGTGTTAACGACCTCACATGCACAGGATCTGACCTGCCCTTGAGGATGAAGTTTCACGCTTCAGTGAGGTCAGTCCAGTGGTAAGCTGCCACCTAAGAGGGGAGGATGCCACTTTGCTTCTTCCTGTCAATGCCAGCTGGGTGCTCCTGCCAGCTCTAGAGTTTGCCTGTGCCCATGGGGAGCCATCCAAGGTGCTCATCCATCAGAAATCCCTGGCTATCCAACACGTCCAAACCAGCCCAGGGTGGGCTGCAGAGGGCAGGTAGCAGGAGCAGCCCCTCTGGGACATGATGCCACAGCCAGGACAGTGGGAAACCTTTCCTCAATCTCCAACCACCTGCCCACTCGCTTCCAGCTTTGGCAGCACTGGAGAATCCAGGCTGAGGAAAAGAAAAGCTGACCTCTCCAAGCTGAGAGGCACTTCAGACACTGATGCAGACAACTTCAGCAGGGAGCATCAGAGGGCCAGTAGGGCCTTGAAGGAACTGCAGGGGGAAGAAAGGAGAATGTCCAAAGCACTCTATGGAAAGGAGAGAGACCCAGCATGGCTGCAGCCTCCTGGCTGGTCCCTGCCACCAGTCCCTGCCAAAAGGGGAGATCAGCCCAGAAGGTGTAT
This sequence comes from Passer domesticus, assembly GCF_036417665.1. Lineage (NCBI taxonomy): Eukaryota > Metazoa > Chordata > Aves > Passeriformes > Passeridae > Passer > Passer domesticus. The sequence continues at coordinate 62,230,256 of NC_087476.1, read as the reverse complement.
TGAGCTCTGCACTGATCTGCTTACTAGGCTCCTTGAAACCCAAGTATGCCTGATGTTTCAGAAATGCCTATTTGTGATATTTTTCAAAACCTTTGTCCATTTTTTCCCCTTTGTGGCAAACTGTACAGATTAAATCCACATGTAGTTTCCTCTAAAAGAGGTGGTTCCTTTTCTTCTTCTGAGGTTTTTTCGTATTGCTCAACAATCAAGGAAAGAATGCAAGGACCAAACTCATAAAGCATTTTTAAAAATCCGATTTATTGAAAAAAGTAAAATTACCAAATCACATTGCTTCATCTTTTATATTTCTTAAACAACACAGAAAAGAAGTATGACATCTCATAGAGACTCTTCAGGGATTTCTCCTCAAAAGGCAGTTTTGCTTGTTAGTTATACCCAAATTCCTCTCTTCCTGGACTCCCTCAAACCACCAGCTCTTATCTCTTATCTCTGGAATATGCTAAACTATGAAAAAAGCATTATCTTGCCAACTTGGCACAAGAAGAGGGGAGATATCTCTCCTTGCTCTTATGGGAATGCCTACTGAAATGAAAGTTTTTGGGTTGCTCCAGCTTACGCACTGATTAATATGACTCTTCTCTTACTGACATCTCCTTTTCCTGTGAAAAGTTCAAAAGTTCAGTTAGCAACAATCTGATGTCTTAGCTTGCTACACAAGCCTCTGGGTTATTTAATCAAGAAATTAGATTTCTACAATGCATAGCAGCACACTCACCACAGTCAGACTAGGAACTGTTGCTAATTAACAAAAATGCCAACATACAATTATTTATTATATTAATTAATGAAAGCATATATAAGCAGCCTATCTGTAAGAAGTTAGATGCAATCTCTAACAGACTTCCTGCCGCTGTGCTGCCAGTTTCTCAGTGCAACTGTGGCCATTCCTAATTAAATAAATAATTTACCCTGGAAGATTTCATTGAGTGCCAGACACAAGCACCAGGGCTGGGTGAAAATAAATCACTGTCGGCAGCATGCCAGTACTCGTTCCTAGAATCTGTGGAAAACGGCTACTTCCCTACAGCAAACATTTTGCATAACTATTCTGCACAGTTTAATTGATCTCTGCAATAGCATGATAGTAAAACCCCCTCCATTTCCATGTATTTTAAGACAGTACTTCATGTTCTTTTGATTTCATTCTCTTCACATTTGCTGGCTTTTTGCATCAGTTGTGCAGCTTCTTATACAGAATAATCTTTTTTCAAATTTATTTATTTCGGATCAAAGTCTTCCTCCATACCAGCTCTTGGTATGATGCTGACCCAAATCCATCCCTTTAAGTCATCATGTTAATGCTCTGAGTCTATCACCATCCCCTGCTTTGATTTCTACCATACTCCTATCAAACCCAAGTTATTTCCTTCTCCACCAATGTCCTCTAATTATAAACTCATAAACCCTGCTTTTAATGTTCAACATTTACTGTGCTACACTGCTATTTAGGCATCTTCATAACCACAGAAAAAATTAAGAAAATTCCCACTTTGTGCTGTGATGTCAATCTATTTTAAAACCTATTTCAAGATACCAAAACAAATATTATGGTGTGACTTCAATACCTGACAGTAGTGTAAACATCAGCAAGTTTTCCTGGGTAATCACAGGCATCTCAATTATCCAGATACTGTCTCAGCAAAAGGGCAGCCTGACTTACCGTATGGTCAATGACTTTCTATGCATTAGTAATTTCAGAAAACCTAGACAGGAAAAAGAGTCCTTGGTTGCTCCTTCAAAAAATGGAAATTTCTCCATACATTTTTGTGGAGAATTTATTGTTCCTGTTCAGAAGAGTTCAGGCATTCTGGGGGGGCCTGTGCTCACCACTGCCTGCCCCATGCACCAGATACAAAAGGTGAGATCCTGGTCTCTCTGCCAAGTCAGGTTTCAGTTGCTATTCCCCAGCCTTTCAGAGAATTTGGGGGTTTTTTTCTTGCAAATTTTGGCAGTCAGCATGTGACACTTCTAATATAAAAAACCCACTGGCATTTCAAGAAAAAGCCAACCACCTTGATGGGGCTGCTCCCCTGAGGAAAAAATGAAGGGAACACATTCTTCTCTGCATACACTTTACCCTAAGGCACATAACTTCCCAAGTGCCTCCAGTGTTTCACAGCTCCCAGAACTCTGCTCGACCACCTACCCACTTTTTGGCCAACTGGCTGACCCAGAAAAGCAGCAGAGAAGCAGCAGCCACTGCAGGGAGGAAGAAACAAGCACAGCTTGCAAAGCAGCAGCGCGTGGGAAGGAGCTGCTCGCTGGGCACAAAGAGGGTCAGCCACACTTGCCCTGGAATGAGCAATGCAACGGGAGTCAGACCACAGAGGTCATGAGAAGAAAGGACAGGGAAGAAAGAGCACACCAAGAGCAAGCGCTTTCTTCTTCTACCGCAGTTAACTCCCCTAAATTTCTTCCCTCCTCCTGGTTCCCCAGTTTCCAAAAATAACCTATACAAAGGCAAAAACTGCAGAGGCAGGGAGCCTTAAAAGAGCTGCAGTTGGAAAATACAAAAAGGTGGCAAGGGAATTTATTTAAAAGAAAAAAGTCCAAGAAAAAAGAGACACGCTCTTTTTGGAAAAGAACAGTGACATCTTTTAGCTTGAAGCCATTTCGGCAGGGATGTAGGTCAATAGCTGAAACCAGCACCCGTGGGGTCTCAGGTCCTGGGGCTGGTGTGGGCAGCCAGAGGGGCCCAGGGGTTGTTTGGCCTCTCCCCAGGAAGCTGGAGAAAGTTTGGGCTGGTCTTGATCCCTCCTACCCTCATATGATGCAGCTTAGCAAACAGTTCCTCTTTAAGCAGCCACACATTTCATGTTTCTGGTATTGACATTTGCCCTCAAAAGTAAAGGCACATTAATGTGGAAAACATCTTTTAATGACTAAGAGAGTCAAGAGCAAATATTTGCACCCAAAGAATTCAGTTCCTCCCACATCAAAGCAACCTCCTAGAAAACTGATTATAAACAAATTAAAAAACAACTAGCGTGCCTATCAAAAATAATTGTTTTGCTGCTGGCAAAGAATTAAAGATTCAGAGGGCCTGAAACAAACACTGGGGGTTAAATTTGATTCCTAATTGCTAGACTGGACAACAAGGTGAGAGAAGGGAAAAAAACTCCTCATGTTGTGCAGAAATGGTTGTTCTGTTCACATGGCATCTGCGGGAAGGATGGTGTTCCTCTAACAACTGAGAAGTTTATTCAGGTACAGGTTGAGAGATTTGGGGTTACACAAACTTCAGCCATCATAATTTCCCCATCACACCAGCTTTGATTTCAGGTGTATTACAGCACTCCAAAGCCACATGCGATTTTTTTTGTCTCTGCTTTTCAGCCCTGATCAAAACAAGCAAGTATCAGCACATCTCTGCATCACTACAGTGAGATACAGGAACTTCCCCACTCACTCCACCAAAAGCAGCAAGACAGCACTCCCTGTCAACAACAGTCAAAAGGTCTGTTTTCACCAACATCTCCTTCTTGTACCTTTCACCACTTGCTTTCTCTATAATAGGAAAAATTACTAAGGTCTCCAGGTCTCTCCTGTCCCCATGCTTTTAACATGAAATACTACAACATACAGCAGAGTATCTCAGAGACGAGTGCCCAGAGAACCATTCCTCTTCCTGTACAACAAACCTACTGTTTTGAATGAATATTTCTCCACCTCTGCAAACATTTGTTATCTTCTTGCATTTCAGTACTGACATTCCAAAAAGTCTGGAAAAAATTGGTAGCTGGCTCTGAGGAGGAATTCTAGACTGAAGCCCCAAGCTCAGCCCTCAGGTGTTGCATGGCCACTGTGGTGGTCAGCCAGGGTTTGAGCCTCAGCCTGGCACACACTGGTACCACTGCCCACAAAACAACCGATTTCAGAGAGAGGATGTTTCTCACCTTGGTGGTTCTGGAGAAAAGTTTAAAAATATAAAGCAAATACCACCTTAGTCTTTAAAAATAAAGAAGCAGAAATGGCAGAAATTATTTGGAGGTTTGGAGCTTTGGACAGGGTTTAAATCTCATAATTTCTGATCTCTTTCCTCCCTTTTGTGCTTAAGTAACCATTTTCAAATGACACAGCTAGTGATGCCAATGAGTGGTTCCACAGCAATCTTCTTCAGCCTCCTATCAAGATGGAAGTCACCACAATCTCAGAAAACATCTCCTGGCAAGCGATGGCACGAAGTGGGCCAAGCCATGCCTCCTTCAGAGCAAAGCTGTTGAGAGAGCAGCATTTTTAGGAGCGAAGTTTAGGAGAGTGGGAAGAAGACAGCTTCACACAGCCTTAGCTGTTTTTCCCAGCAGAGCTTGAGCTTAAGAAGGAAAAACACCACAAGCCTCTCATCTTCTCTGGCTTGCCACAAAACAGGGGTGTATTTTTCAGCAGGATCCTCTGAGTCTGACACGGAACTTAGCTCAACTGACATGAAATGTTAATGTTTAGGAACAAGGTAGGTGGAGAGGAGGAGGAAAGAAGACATTCATTATTTGATGCAGAATTCATTCAGAAGCTTCTTTTGCACAGCCAGGACTAAAATTTCCATTCAGCTCTTTATTTCTGGTAGCCTAGATAGCTTGAACAACTGGAAAAGGGATCTAGAGGGAGCCCTTACTCCTGCCTGCATGGCAACAGCCATTCCTCAGATACCTTCAGAGAGAAGCAGGCACACTTTTATGACTTTGAGACTTCAGATGCAGGATGAGCAGTTTTCCTTGGGGATATTCATACTGGCTTTAGGCTTCCAGACATGGTGTACAGAAGAGATCTGCCTCCAACTACCCTTTCTGGTGCCTGCAGCAGCCTCCCAATATGGCCCTACTGCTCCTCACCAGCCCCCAAAACCTCTATAAGAAGAAGGTCACAAGCTCCTGGTGCTACAAACTTAGCAACTACCATTTAAAATAGGCTGGACCATGGTATGAAATTCCTACATGTATTTTATGCATTTTCTCCTCTTCACGTCAATCTGAATTCTCCTCCCTCTGGTACCTTCTCCCACTTGGTGCATTTTAATTTTCTTGCTCAGTTTTTTGTTTGGTTTGGCTTTGTCTACATTACACCTGAAAACCAGTTTTTCCCTCACAGGCACCAGAGGAGCATCTCTTTCCTTTGCTGTGCTCTTCCCAGCTCCGTTTCTTCTCTGATCACCCGTCTGCCTTTGCTCTGTTTCCTTACTCTTCCCATCCTTGATTTCTCTCCTCCTTTTCCTCTTTCCTTGATGTTCCTCTTGGTGCTTTCTCCTCATCCTTCCTGCCAAGCTGACTGAGGCACTCCCCTGGGAAGGTGCTGACAAATAGCAGCTGGGCTGTTTGCAGGCTTATATCAGGTAGGGACACCTACAAAGGAATCCTCCGGCTCTCTTGCTACCTTGTTGACTGGAGTGATTCCTCCTCTTCGTTTTAGGGCTGCATACACAGTTCCTTTGTCAAAACTCAGGAAAATGAAGGTGTGACATAAATTGGGAAGCATATGCCAGTATTTAATGAACTACATCTTGTTTTAATGAGCTTCCTTGTTTTGGGGGCTGTACAGAAATCAGAAGCCACAACAACAACAACAAAATTGTGAGGATGTCAAAAATGTCAAGTTCAGCATTAGCAAGGGACCTGGTCTTACCAGTGCTGCTCTCCCTAAGAAAGAGAACATTTTAAAATGACACCTTCTTACTTTGCAGCTCTACTGCCTGGAGGGTGAAATCCACCCCTTTGTGGAATGCTGAGACAGGATCACTTCAGTGCTATTTATTCCCTTAGGAAAGATTTACCCACATTGCACTGGTCTCCTGAAGAGGGTGAAATTTCCTCCAAGCAGAATCTCAAACTCAAGGTTCCCACTGCAATGCAAGCAAGGCTTGTTTTTAAGAAAAAATATATTCCTGCTGCTATTTAACAACAAACAAACCAAAAAAAAACAAAACAAAAACAAAAGCAAAAAAATCTAAAAAAAAAAAGAGTAAGAATACAGATTAAAAGAGAGATTAATTTTATTCCTCCTCTCCTTTTGCACAGTATAGCCACAGTTGGAAGTCGGTCAACTGCTTTCTTCTTGCACAGCAACTTCCAGCTGCAGAGCTATATTCATCCCCCAGTTAGACAGAGAAACCTTCCTGAAATCTCTAGGCTAGATGCACTGGGATGTTCGGGCTGCTTTGCCTGTTTTAGCAATACAGAGCAGCTGTAAATCCAGTTTAACTTGCCACTTCTGTCAGCTTTTCCATGCCAGATTAGCACTGCTGTTAGCCTCACAAATATCAACATCTGGAGGTTCTCCTACTGCCCAGTCTGACTTTAAACCTTGCAAATCTGCAATTCATCCACCCATCAGCACAGCTGGCAGGATCAGCCCGAGGTAGTTCTTCACTCTGAGAAAAATCAATTTATCACAATCTCCCATCCTACATTCCTGCAGTCAACCAAGCAGATCAAACAAAATTCACATAACAATCAGCTCTCAGTTATTCCCTGGACAATTGCCCAGTTGTTCTGGAGGGTGACTCCTGACCCTCTCTGGGAGCAGGTGCCTTTCTAGTGCAGGTCTGTGAATCCAAGTCAGCTGGGAAAACAAAATACACAATTTCTTTGTACTTTTATATTTCTTTGGATGTCAGGAAACAGAGCTAAGTCTTGTTTCCTGCTCCTCAGCCAGGGGAGGTAGGGGAAACTGGAAGTAGATGCAGAGAAAGGCAGAAAGAGGGCAGATCAAAAGGATCAAGGAAAATAATATTAATAATTAAAAACCCACCAAACAAACAAAAACCAACCAACCACTCACTGCTTCACTCTGCACTGTAAAGCAGTACATCTTGGAAACAATATGTCCCTCCACCCCCATCCCAAGTCTTTCTCTCTAGGGATATACAACCACCTCAGGGATTAATATAATTTTCTTGCAACAGTCAAGTGCTGCTGCACTTACAGTACGACAAAAACACCTCAAAAAACCCAGCCTCTTCATTTGCCTTTTTCCTGAGAAAAATGTCTGTAAAGAAGAATCAGACAGAATGGGGGGCGGGGGGGGAGCAGGTGTATTCATATTACTTTGATTTTCTAAGAACAAAGGCTTTACTTTATATACAAATAAGTTAACGGGAAAAATGTAGGTGCATTTTATTTTTGCCCAGCTCAGTCCCAGCCCCTCACTCTGAATGCATTAATACATCCACCTTCAGCACAGTTGGGCCCTCCGTGTTGCCATGGAACTGAAACCCTTGCAGTTTGGATGGCGATGTACTTATGCTGTATTTATGCTTTGGAAGCATACTGTTCTTACACTTCCTATAACAGAAGCAAAATCACTGCATAGCATTAACTCCCTTCGTATTTAAGGCATTCAATGTCTTCCTTGCCTGCTCGTCTTCACACAGAGTTTGCTTCTTCTATCTTGCCACATGCAAATGAAACACATTTGACATAGCTATTCTCGTCTTCGTGAACTCAATAGCTCACGGGCTGAGCACATTACAGAAGGGCCACAAGACTATGGTCTTTCCCTCTTTAACAGGAGGCTGCTGTCAGGCCTGCAGGGCTGCAGAAAGCACAAATGTATGAAATACGCATGGATACAGAAAAGTATTATCTTTCAAGGTGTCATTTAAGCAGACATTTAAAACCTAATAAACCTATGTGTTGCTAATGCTCTTGATGCTCCTGAATATTCTTTTGTACCCATTTGTCTGAGTAAACAAATTACAGTATAAAGATCCTGCAGTAGGGACCAAATCTTTCAATGCCTTTCTTTAACAACCTAGGTTGGTGGGATATCAGTGGTGAGCACAGCTGTGGACACTTCAGTTAGAGAAAAAACAAAGTCAGTACAATTCTGTGTCATAGTAAAGATTCAGCCTACAGTGATTATCTTCAGCAGATCTGAGCCTTTTGCCAAAGCTTCTGAAAATGCCTGTCCACGAATTGCAAATACACAGATTTTTATGTTGAAAGCAAAAGCAGAGTACAAAAATATCCAACTTGATTATAAAAAAGATTACCATAGTAAATAAATAAACAAACAAACAAATAGCCATTCATGTATGTAAACATTGGATCTTTACCTGCAGAAACAACTGGAAGCCAGTCCATGGTCTGAAGCCAGCTTGAGGCTTTTTTTGTCCCAAGTTAAATATTTGCATAGTATTAAGCTTAAAATTAAAGCATTTGCTGAAGAAACTTGCTGACTTGTGTATATGGAAAAACAAGAGGGAATTTACTGTCCCTGCACACTGGGGCAGATTCTTGGGATGCCTTCTCCTTCCCATGAATTCCTGGACAGCAGAGAGACAGACAGGCTACCGACCGGGGAATTCCCCTCTTGGTTTCCGAAGGATTTTGTGCACAGGCTGGACAGAGAGGCAATAACCCAAGCAGTGACTTTATGAAGGCACCATTTGTTGCTTTGGTGCCTGCCCCCCGACCACCTGGTAACACTCCTTCCTTTTAGCACTGTGCCCAGCTCAGAAAAGCCCCATTCACCCAGCACCCCCACCCGGGCAGGTCTGACCGGTCCCTGTGCCGCTCCCGGCTCCCCATTTCTGGCAGCTGGGCCAGCATGCCGGCCCCTGGCAGGCTCCGGCCACTCACTGCCCCAGGGACAAGGGCTGGGGGCTGCTCACAGAGGGGCTTTCTGAGCCAGGCTTGGCTCCTGGCGCCCACTTGCCAAAATAAGGCACAAAAGCACTGCTGTCTCTGTGTGTGTGTCTGTCAAGGCAGCTGATTCCCCGTCCCCAGGTGCTAGCGGCGCACACCAGACCCTGTGAGTGCCTGTGTTTTCGGGTACCCCCTTCTGCCCTCCGCAGAGGCAGAGCTGGGCTGGCAGCAGAAGCTCCCTCTCCTCCTTCCATGGTCAGCACACGTCTGACAGTCGTGTCCCCATCGCTGCGTCCATTACCGCCAGCTTACGCAAGGCTCTCACCATCACTTTTCCAGTTACAGGAAAATGTATATTGAGCTGTGATGAAAGGCCAGCGCAATGTCAAGAGAATTAAAAGGACTCCAGAGACTGATTAGAGTCAAAAAGGAAAGGATTTATGATGGTTAATAAAGTTAAACCTGCCAGAGTCCTGCTTATTCTTTCCAACTGCAGGTAATCAGATCTTAAAGGAAAAATTATTAAGGTGTAAAATTATTAAGGGTATTACCATCCCCCCTGAAAGAAAACCTATGTGTTGCTGCGAAGCACCTGGCCAGGAGAGAGTCAGGCTCACTGCAGCACCTACACTGACCCCAAGGAAGAGAGGAAAAGGAGATACATCACCTGCCCTGTGCCCTGGGTTAGCACCAAGGACCTCAGTACCAAGCATGTATGTCACCTGAACAGCCCCAGTGGGTCCCCCTGGCACCTGCCACTCCACAGGTAGTAGCTGGGACAGAGCTAGGGCTTCCACAGACCATGGAGCACCACACCACACCTCAGCAACAAGCCTTGGCAGACAGGGAAGAAAAGCTTCTCCCTCTGCTGGCACTTCACATCCACAAGGGAAAAGGACAAAGCAAAGAAGGAAGCTCTTGCCTCTCCCAGTCTGGTGTCACATATTCACCTTCTGCTGAAGAATGCAATCTACCTGGATACAACAGGACTGCTCTGAAACTTGATTTAAATGTTTTATAATCTAATGTGCCTAAAAGTTAACATAATTTTACAAGACACTGGTTGCCCAAAGCAGCTGTGGATGTCCCATCCCTGGAAATGTTCCAGACCAGGCTCTAAGCCTGAGCAACCTGGTCTAGTGGAAAGTGTCCCTGCCCATGGCAGGGGTGTTGGAACTAGATGGTCTTTAAAAGCCCTTTCCAACTGAAGTTATTTCTGATTCTAAGAAGTTAATGATTTTCTACATTGAAATAACAACACTGAGACAAGGCAAATCAAAGTGGAGGTCCAAAGTTTAAAAAAACTATTGGGATTTTTCTATCCATATCTAAATTACATGCACTTTATTGGATCTCAAGTTTTCATTTTTCTACTGCTTAATAATCACAAATATGTTATATATACCCTTTCCATTTTGTCATTCTTTCACTATATTACATCAAATTTAATTTCCTGTGGAAGTGTGCAATCTTTTCAGCTGTCACTGTCTCAGAAGCTTTTCTGTAATAAGCAGAGCCTCGTCCTCTGGCAGATCAGTCTTTTATGAGCTGTGCTCCTGCAGATTAGCTTCCTGAAATGTTTGCAATGCTATATGAGAACTGGCAAAAAAGGAGAACCAAAATAACAGCCAAAAGGAAAAATAAACATGAAAACCTTCACTTCCTTCTGACTCCCCGGTTCACCGGTCAAAGGAAATTTCATTTTGATGTGTGTAGATGGCAAATCCGTGAAGGTTATTGCCGTGTACCAGAAGCTTCACGAGGTGTGAGACACAGTCTCCCTTGCCCTGCAGCTCATTACAAGTACAGCTGTGAGATGGCTGCTCGCCCTCTGTGCTGGGGAACACAGGGATCTGCGAGCGGTCTCCACTCCAACAGCTGCCTCTCCCCACCACCTGCCCTTGGCACTCCGAGAGGTCCCCAAAAAGCCACACTCCACCAGAAAAGTGAAAATGTCAACCAAGACGCATTCATGCTTTTCGTGATGAGATAGCTGTGATGGCAGGAAAGCAGACCAGCTGGTCTGCTGGGTCCTTTCCAGACCTCTGCCCCTGCAGGACATGAAACTCATCTTCTTCAAACCAGCTTTCCATTACTAATTCTTACACAGGCACCAAAACTTATTTACAAGAACACATACCAACAAATTATTCTGAATGTTTGAAAATTAATCAACTCACAAGAAACATAAGCAACATAAATTCTTAATCCTGTATCCCTCATGAAAAGGTGCTTAGGTGTGGACAACAGAAGAGACATCTGAACAAATACAGTCTACAAATGGTCATGTTAATGGTGTTTGGCCAGCAGAGACTACTGAGAGTGGCTAAAGAGGGTTGCTAGAAGCCCTGCCAGCAGAACCAGCTGCAAGGCCCTCTCACTTCAGTGGTAGATGTCACCTCTGAGAGCTTCTCTTTGAACTGTCCAGCCAGTTGTGGAAACCTTCACCAACCAACACACAGGCTACCCAAGTTGTGAACTGCTTTCCCAAAACATCCTGCATTGATCCATGAAGAACGATCTTTCTCTTCCTGCTCCCCGTAAGACTTGTGTCTTGCTTTCCCTCTTTTGCATCACTGCTGTAGCAGTGAACCATCCATGTTTCTGACAGTGTCTTCAAAATGACACATAAAAGCACAGAGCATTAAACCCAGATATATACTTTTAGAGCAAACAGTCATCTCTCCTTATCACATATAGCAAGCATTTCACTAATTGAGTTCTCATTATTTTGTCCATCCATTTTCTTGTAATTTGGTTTTACATTTGTATCTTTAATACTTAATCTCTAATAAATGGCTAAGAAGTAAAAAAAAAAAAATCCAAGCAGGGAACATTACTTTAACAGAAGGTGTTAAATGTGGTGCTATTCCACTCCCATCAGCATAAAGAAATTTTTTCAGCCAGCTTTGATGGAAGTTGCATTGGGGCCATAAGTCAGATGAAGATATTCCATGCCAAGAGCTATGTGGTGTGCTCTGAACTGCTTTATAACCTAAAACAACAATGTAATCACTCTCAGAAAACCATTTTGCCATAGTCTTACAGGACCTGAGTGTGTGTTAAAAATATCAAGCCAGAATCATAGAAAAGAAAAACATGTTAGCTATGAGTGACCTTAGAATTTTTGCCTTGTAGGCCATAAATTGAATAGCCTCCCTTCACTAGATGTGGATCTCAGTCTCCATTTCCTTATGCAGGCTGAGGAAAACAGGCTAAAATATGAATTTACTTCCTATGAAGTCTTGGTCAAAGATGGTGGGTGATGTAAAGACAAACATCAAGGGAATAACTGCCATCATCTGGTTGGGTTTGGTAAAATGGAGTTAATTTACACTTCTTTAGGGACTCACCGGTGTGTGAAATTAATCTAATTTAGACTGACCAGAAATTGAAAATGGAATTAATAAAGAAAGCAATTAAAAACCTTTCCTAAATGCATTTAAAAAAGTGCAGCAATACAGTTAAAGTACAGAACAATACAGTTAAAGTACAGAACCCTTCAGGCTACTGCTATCACTCCCTCCTTTTTGAGAGAGAGAATAATCATCATCACTGTACCAGTATAATCTCGTCCAAAGGAAACATTGGTAGAATGCTTCCACCAATATCTGTGAATAAATACATGTTCAAGTTAAAACAGTTCACTACTCTGCATACAGGCCAGGCCTAGCAGATAAACATCTGCTGGAACAGGTCCGTGTAACTGGTTGTACATGTGGCTTAACATTCAATTCAATGACTTTTAGCACCTTCTTGTTATTGTTTCTGTGCTGTTCCAACAAGCAGTGGTTAATGTAAGATGCAGACATTCACATACCGTGTACTTGTGAATAACTGGTTCCCAGAGATGTGGCAGTGATAACATTGTCATCGTAGGAGTCAAAGTAGCTCAGGGTAGATCACATGTCAGAAGAGGGTCCCACCTGAAAGTATAACAAATCCAGATACTAAGTTCATCACATTCACAGGTTTCCAGCAAGCTCTGCCAATGCATTTGTGCATTTCACACATTCATCCTGTGCATTAACAGGGTCTGTGCTTTTTCCAGCCTCACAGAAAACATTTTGCCATTCACAGTGGCAAGCAAAAGTGCCCTGCTGTAGCCAAACTGTTTTGGCCCACTTCTCCAGACCATATTTTAGGCATACTATCAAAGCACTGAAAACTAGTTTTCAATATTAAAGCAGAAGCTGTTACTGTTGGGTGGACAGATACAGAACTTCAGATTTCCCATTTGTCAGGTCCTTGAAAAGCATGTAATTCCTTCCATTCCTTCCACCAGTACACCAGTGCATTGCCAGTTTGGCTTTATCTTCCCTTTTTTTTTTCCCCCTAACATTGTAAACTGGTGGTTTGGCAGTAGAAGCAGCACTGGAGTTCTCTTGTAACCTGTTTTCTTGAGTTTAAGGGATCTTAAGAAAGCATTTACTTCCCACTGGTCACTACAATCACCTTCTTTATAATAAGTTGATAATTTAAAACCACCTGATGGGTGAGTCTGTTTTTAAATATTTTGGTAGGTAGCCAATGAAGAGATGGAAAATGAGCTTGCATTAGCAGTGCTATCTGCAATGACAAGACACTCTGCAACAAACAAACTACCCAATTACTTAATCAAGCTTCCCCAAACAGAGGCTGATCTTTCTCCTACTCTACAAGCTGTATCTCATCCTAGAGTAAGTGGTTTTCAAGAAGAAAGCCTGGTAAATAACAAAGAATTTTCAAGAATTTAGATTTTAGGCATAATTTATATTTTATAAATTACTCTAATGCTTCTTTGAGTCTTCATGCCTCCAAAGTGGCTTGGCTCTTGCCTTTATTACACTTCAGTGAGAAGCCTCAACACCTCACAGTTCACTAGGATCATGTGCACCTTCATTTGCTGCCACCTAAGCAAGTCAGTGTCTCCTATACCCTGCATTTGGTTTTCAATAACAAGTGTAAAACCATGTAAAGACTAAGTTGCAAAGAACATAATCCATGGGTCTAAAACAACAACAAAAAATTATGGGTGAAGGGCTGTGTACTGCCCATGGGTACAATGCTACAATGCAATATCTAAAGTTTGCCTGCTCTGAAACAGTATTAACACCAAGAGAGCAGTGCACCTATTTGTGGGCACAGGCACACTTGAATGCCAGATGCTGAGGTGAGATGCTGAGCCACAGCATGGACCCAGCAGCAGTGAGGAAAACAGGGGAGCAGTGACTGCCCCGAGGCAGCACTGCCTGGCAGATGGTGCAGAGACCTATCTGAGTCTCAGACAGATCTGTCCTATGGAACTGCTGCAATTTTCTTTCCCAAGAATTCTCCCAATAATTACCTACAAAAGCAAAATTTCTCTACCTGTTGAAGCCTTAAAAACAATCTTCCTTCCCAGAGAAGTAATTCGTGACATACCCCCCACAGAAGGATAAACACAGCAAACTGCCTTCAACAGAAAAACACAGTAAGACATGCAACACTTTCTTCTTCTGCTTGCAGATTTATTTGGAGTCATTTAATAATCTGTCCCTAATGAATGCACCTAGTCATTTACCTTGAAACTACCAGGACTTTTCAGGTGAATAATTTAAACATTTTTCTTTCTTTTTCTTTGTCTGTTAACAGTAGCGTTAGAAAGTGAAAACTCTCACGAATACTTTCATTTCAGAGTTCTAAATCACCATATGAATTGAAAAGAATGATCACCAGATAGCTACATCATGAACAGAAATATACAGCACACATGGAACCAAGTGAAACACAGTCTATCATCTCTAGTGAATCAGTTCAAACCTAACTCAAGTTGGTAGCTGTCACCAGCTACCTTTCGCTTTCTGCTCTCCAGTGTCCCGTAGGAAATGAGTTTGTAATTATCCATATTTTGTAATTATCCATATCCCTTTTGCTCAGATTTATTCACTGAGTCTTTATGCTCTTCCTCGGCCAGGTCCATATTTTCAAGGCCACCAGTTATGTTTCATTTCAGAGCTGCTGTCTCTCTGTTCATAGTTGAGATGGGAGGGATCTCAGAGACTGCATAGAAGAAAGCCAAAACTGCTCAAAACAAACCACTTCTAGTGGAGCCAGAGGCACTAATGAGCAACAGCTAAGAACTGACGTAACTACTAATGATCGTGACAACTTTCAAGATCTTTTACAAAGATCTTTCTGTCAGAGGCCTCCTAATTCCTTACCTGTGGTGAGAAACAAGCACCAAAGTCCCAAAAATTCATCTAAAAATTGCAAGTCTTAGAAGATCTTTTTTAAGGCAAAAGCAAAGTCTTTCTAGGTGAAGCGAAGCATGGAAGCCATTGTAAAATGATATGGAAATTGAAATTATATGGGAGATATTTAAGTAGGTGGTTCTAGGATTTATGGAAATAGTGTTGACAGAAATACATTGGGGACCCAGTGCTTAAAATCTCAATGGGAAAAAGACTGGCAACTAAACATACAAATCAATACAGACTCTAAAGAAAGAGAAACTGGTATGAAAATGAATACAGTTCTTCTCCAAACTGTTTCTTTTCTATAGCTAGACACTGATAATCTCTAGTGCTATCAATTAAAACCTTCATTTGCACAAGCAATGTTTTAAGAAAATGTAATAGTGCAGTTAGAAAAATTAATGGAAGCTGAAATTAAATTTTTGCTTCCAATTTAATTCCACACATGTGCCATCACTTCTTAAAACTGAGTCTACAGGTCTTAAGACTATCCTAAAACTGCATTTATCCTTACTAAACTACGTAAGTTACTCCATTGCCCCAAAGTGACACCTTTCTTACAACAAAGTACAGCACTGAAGAAGCAAATATGCAATCTTTCGTATTACAAATATTCATATCAATGCACACACTGAAGTCACACAGAGCTACAGAGGTCTAACAACTACAAGTATTTAGAAAGTCCCTATAAACACACTGTTGTGCTCTAGGACTTACCAGGTTTTTAGGAATTCTTTCTCCCCATGTTAATTTCAAAAATGAATGAGGACTTAAGAAATAGACAAAGCAGCTAAACCAAATGCTTAGATTGGTTATATAGAAGCATCAAATTCTTTACTAAACCCAGGTCAGGAGATATCAAGCCTCAAAAACTTTCCGGATACATATAATAGAATATATTTTATTATTAATTTAATTTAAAACCATAGCTTCTAATTTCAAATAAATACACCTCTTAATAGCCTTTCAGAAAAATTTAGTTTAAAGTTAAATAAAAATATGTAATTAATTATCTGAAAAAAATTTTTCTGTCCTTTCCTCTCAATAAATCTAAGACTCTGGTATTACTTTCCTGGCACCTGTTTTCTGTTTTACAACTTCAGCATGATTTCAGTAAAGGTGAGAAAGTTGGTATTTTGTTCTCTCTGTCATCAGAAGCCGCATTACAGACACAACTGCACCTGTCTGCTTTACTATGCAATGCAAAAACTGGATGGATGGATGGACGGACGGACGGACGGACGGATGGATGGATGGATGGATGGATGGATGGATGGATGGATGGATGGATGAAGTGACAGTAAAATATATCAGACTGACATCCATGCAGACTGAAGCCCTCTTCTGCATACAGAAGAGGCACAGTGCTTGACAATGACACAGGCTTTTCCCCAGTCCATGTCTCCACACACACTGCAGCTGCACTCTGGCAGGAAAACAGGAGCAGTGGTTTCTCAGTAACCGGGAATTACACTGCTGATAGCAACTGTTCCCTTCTGCCTTTGTCACGTCTGTGCGAACACAAACGGGTCACATCAACAAGTGGGAGGGCAAGCAGGAAGGGAATGAGAGAAAGGAGATGCAGCTGCAGACAGGGGCTAAACTGCAGTAGGGAGTTCCACGGTGATGCACAGCAATCTGCTGCCCAACAGCACTGGGGAATTCAGGAACCGGAAATTGGAAGCGGTCCCTGGCACAAAGCTGCACAAAAGGAGTGAGGGGTGTGCCAGAGCTGTACAGAAAATAAAGCATGAAAATCTCCAGACAAATTACTTTTTCTTTGACTTTGAAAACCTGCAGAGAAAGCCTCTAAAATTAAAAAATACTTGTTGGACTGTCCCTGGCATGATATATTCCACCAGCACCACTCAATTAATCAAGTACATTATTCTTTGTCACTTTGTCACTCTGTGACTTGCTTTGACCTTTCTCTCTTTTAGACTAATCTTTTTTTTTTATTTTTTAAATTCTGCCCCTTATTTTCATGAATGTTTGTGATAACAAAATATATTGAGAGTGACAGACAGTAAACATTACTGGAGGCTGTTGCACTTGGACTGTGACTTGGACTGTGATGTGAATGATCATCCAGAGGCGGGTGTATGACCTCAGAGTTAGAAGGTCACTCCAATGATCATCCCTACAAAGATCAACACTTTTGAAAAACAACCTCTAAAATAAGGAGACCTAACACCAGGAGAATTTCACAGGAATTCCTATTTCTATTCCAACCACAGTAATGAAACTCATTTCAGAGATCAAAAGTCATTGAACAGAGAATGTTGACAAATTAGACAGAAGATGCTGGGGATATGAAAGCACAGGGAAAAACACCCCATTCCACCCCATATACCACTGAGATATAACATCCAAGTACTGGTGAGAGACATGCAGAAAAAGACAGACAGAGTCAGTCTAGAAAAGCACAAAGAGATTTGATCACTAATCAGAGACAGAAACCCATCTGAAAGTCACAACTGTCTCTGCAGGCTCTGAAAGACAGAATTAAATTGGCTTAGTACTATATTCAAAAACGAATTTAATTAGCTGACATTAAGCAGGATAAGTTTGCAGTACCATGTTGCTCTGACAAGCTGTCTCCAGAAGGGTAAGTGGAAGGTAAAATCTTATTTTTCAGGATGAGATTATGGCTGTGCACTGAGACAGAAGGTAATGGCATGTCTGCTGAGGGCAGCTGAAACTTGGTGCTGGACATTTCATCTCACACTATAAAAGGATGGTATGTGATAGACGAGCCAGAAGTGCCAGTTTCAGATTCTGCACATTTATTCACATGGCTGTGCAGCCTCATCCTCCTTCTGCTGTTGCCACTTACATAAAGAAGAGAACCTGGGTGTGTAACCTCTGCCAGGAGCTTTTTCTCCAGTTCTCTCAGTCAGAGCTGCTCCCTGGAAAGACTACGATACCCTAGGTGCAATTTATTTATTTTTGTTTATAAGAGACCATGTTGGTCCCTGGTTGGAAGAACGAGGCCTGTGCAGGGGGTAGTTTCTGTGCTCACCATGCAGACTGACACATCTGCTGGCTGCTGGTGTGGGTTTTATGGGGTCACCCACAGCACCCCTGCTCTGCTCTACCAGGATTTCTCCACATGTACTGGAACCTGCACATCACAGTGTGGCCTGCAAGCAGAGTGGTGGTGTTTAACAGCAAATAAAAGTAAACACAAGCTATGGCAAAAATCTAGCAGCACATAGTGATGAATGAAGAATCAATGGTAAAATGCATACTAAATCCAAATTGTTTCCCTAAGGAACACTTGGAGGAAATGGAACAATACATTTCAAAGGAAAAGTCCCATGAATATGGGACGTAACAAGCCTTGCCTTCTCATGCCTCCTTGTATTGATAAATTTAGTTCTGGAGATAGGCATCTCACTGTCAGTGCTAGAAATTCTGCTTATTGTCAAAGCAGGCACATGCATCCCAGGGTGTGACCAGGAAAGCTATTGCTCACATCACTTATTCTAGTATATCTCAGCTCTGTCACACCAGAACCAAGCCAGATTTACCAAGCAAGACAGATGTACCAAACAAGCTTCATCCATCCCATTACCAAGTCATTAAGGAGGTGTTCTTCCATCCCCTGACAAAAGTGCACAGCAATATGAGATCTTAATTTAGGCTGGCAGTGCCCTTCTTCCTCCCGTGACTCCTCTCACCAGGACTGCATTTAGGCTGTGTGACCTTGTGTGGCAGCTCACAGATTTTAAGTGCAAGCACAACACACTGCATGCCCTTCTCTGGCACCACATTAATCACCCTACTTTAATGACTTCTGCTGATAAACCACCCTGTGCACCCAGCCATCCTCCCCAGTGCCTGCATCTACAGCAATAAATTCAACACACCCTTTCCCAAACCCTGCCACTGTGTCATCCACCAGTAGAGAAAAAGCCACTGAGTCTCAGCTGGCAGTCATGGGTGAAAACCCCAGTTTCACCAGTCAAGAGACCCCAGTTTCACCAGTCAAGAGACCCCAGTTTTACTAGCCATTTGACAGGTGACCCTGAATTTCTCTGGTTTTTTTTTCACATGGAAGAATCCTATTTCTTTTCAGCTACAATGAGAAGCACAAATACAAGATACCACTTATTACTGGGAAGTATCTACACCACCTATTATTCTGCATAGCTACAGACCAGAACTCCCTTCAACTAAACAAGCATAGCTACAGAGAACATATGATTTTGTAGTATTATTTCTTAATTATTTCACTCTCTTCCAGGAAACTCAAGTCCACAGCTGAGCACAAATAAAGACACAAGATCTTTATGATAAGAAAAGCAAAACAATGGCCTGACATGACCTAACGAAAGCACAGGATACTACTCCCCCAGGGTAGAAATCTCCTTATTCCAAAACTTCCTTTCAAGTGTTTTGAATATGTTACTAAACAAAGAAAACAAGACATTCACTTTTGCAAGGCAGTAATTTTTTTTTTAAACAGTGGCATCTGACATTATTCCATAAATCATCCACAAAATCAATGTGCTTTATGTCAGATGGGACCTTTAAACTTAAGAATAAAACAAGTTTAGGACTGAATTGCAATGCAAAGATACATGTAATAAACTAAGTATGTCAAAAGCTTCAGGAGCAAAAGGGTTGCTGAAGGTTTAACATGGTTTAACATGGTTTAACACAGTGCACAAAGGACACAGATTTACCTCTGTGATGCAAAGTGATATATGGTGCTGGGAGTGCCACCAAATCATAGGACTTGAGAAACAGACTGAGTTCTTAGCCACCACTGATTTCTTATCTGACCATGGAGGGCACCACACAATCTGTCTCCATCTTTGATCCCTGTGATAACATTTCTTTCCTCTCCTCATCTGTCAGCTATTTATGCTGGAAATTCAGAGAGTTTGAAGATGTAAAGACAAGGAAGGCTACATCTTCATAGACGACTTTAGATATTACCACACGGACAACAGAAGTCATGGTAATAAAAAAATCACTTACATTACACAATTCTAACACTTTACTACTTCCATATAGCTTCCTATCCAGAAAGTATTCGCAAAGGAATTAATTCAACCTTCCTCCCAACATCTCTTTTGTAACCTTGTTTCCTATGTTAAAAAAAGCCCTGCAATCACAAACTGTGTGTGATGTCATGCCTATGTCTATCCGCCTCCTCTGAGTAATTCCTCTAAAGACATTCAACAAAAAGGTAGCAGTCTCAAAATTACTTAGTTGAACTTATGCTTAGATAGGAGAGAGATGGTCAGCATTCATGCTAAGGGGAAAATCTTCCATGTTGAGTCAGAGAGAGCAGAGCTTGCAGATAAAACAGATGTACTGAGATGCAAAATGGTGTCAAAAGCCGAAGTTCACAACTACAGGTGCATCCATATGGCTAAATAAAAGTGGGAAAGGAAGCAAATTCACCCACTGGAGTACACTGGCCCAGCTACGCAACCATCGTGAGACAGACAGTTTGTATCTGTGGTCTGTATCTCACTAGGAAAAGCCTACAAAACTCCCATGACCCAAGTGTCTCCCATGGAATTTCCAGGGAGGACACACTGCAGCATTTGAAAAATCCTGAAGCTCTCAGTGTGAAGATACTGCTTTAAAATGGTGAGAGGAAAGCCTGGTAGCTTTTGCAGAAGAAAATACACATACGTACACACACCCCTGAGTATGCATTACAGTTGCAAAGACAAAATTCCAAACCTGCAAAAATATAATATTGTCTCTCCTCTTCTGTCACAATTGGCTGTTTCAGCAAAATGTAACAACAAAACCAAAATAAACACCACTGATGAACTTCACTGCTGTCCTCTCAAAAAGCAGTGTCTGTCAATCATTGCATTCATGCTACTGCCACTGCAACACAGGAAAGTCACATCAGCAGCAGGTGAATTACAAAATTATAACCAGTAGCACTGAAATTGTAATCTTGTTTTGCTGTAAAAACTAAACAAAAAAACCCAAACTTAAAAGGCTGTATATTGCTATATGTATTTGTGTCATGAATTATATCAAAACACATCTAGATGTTGATGATACTTCAAATATACTGTGTAATGAAAAATATGATGAAACAACTTTTGAAGTAATTTATTACTCATTCCCATACTTGATAAGAAAACAAATATTATACTTCTTTATTTATTTTAGGCTATCAAGAGCATCATGTTCTGAAAGTGGTCATTTCTTTCCACTACCAGTTTGTAGCATCCTGCTTCCATCTCTGCAGTTTAGTAACTCGGAGTTTCATCTGCTGGTGTGAGGGAAAAGATTTGAGTAAGTGCAACTACAAGAAATGGCTTGTAGTTGAAAGACAAACGACAGCAGGATGGAACACAAAACCAGAATATTTTAGAAGTCTAAAATTTTTCTTCGTATTGATATAATATGGACAACAGATGGGTTTTTAAATGCAGCTCTCGATACAACTTTGCATGTGAGAAGGAAAATAATTTGGAGTTCACGGGAACAGGAGCAGATTGTTCTGTGAATCCAGTTGGTGTCATTCTACACCCTTAAATTCTCCTGCAAAATACTGTAAGCAGAACAGCAGGAGTCCCAAAATTCCCCATGCCGGCTCCAGCTCAATAAGCCATTCCTATTCACAAAGTATATAACCATATACTTAACTTCAGGAGGGTGTGTAGGGCCCAATGATTTCACCACAGCTTAGGAATCTGCCTGAAATTAAAGTTTCTCTTAGCGGCTTTGCTAATGAAACACCAGATTCATCTGGCAGATATTTGTGCTGCATTTCTCTCATGCCTTGGCTGCTGACTGCACCTTAGTTAGGCTATTTTTCCTCTTAAGTAAAGGAGATGGAACTGGACTCCAAAGCCACATATAGCTTGACTTTTGCAATGACTTCTATGCTTAATACCATAAATAGTATGAGCAGAGGTGCCCACAGTAAATGGCACAACTATGGGTCACTCTGAGAATGGTCACTTAAAAACAGACAAAAACAAAAATTAAGGTTCAAACCCCGCAGTCAATTTTAGCACAAAACCCTATTGGATCAATGGCAGAGCACAGCATCTGCCTACAGGACACGTCTGTAAGATAAGGAAGTGGAACTGACATGAAGAGAACACTGCACAACAGTGACACTGCTGTGCCTCACTCACATGGATGAATATAACTCATATGAAAATCACTGTGAGGTGGTGTGAATCTTGCCCCAAACTCGTGAACTGTGTAGCAGAACCAGGAATTGAAGCTGTGGGTACTGTCCCCACCCAGCCTGCCAGCCACTAGACCGTACTTCCTTGGGTAGAGGATTACAGTAAATACATCAAGTCAGCTGTGTACTGCTGAGCTTGTGTGATCACACGTCACACACAGTAAAACATGCCACCACCATAAACTCAAAGGTCTACTCCCTGCATATGACGTTGTCATTTCCAGTTTTGATGCAAAGCATTCAAATTCCAAGTGCAAACACATGCATTTAAAGCAGTTTTTCCTATGGAATAAAGTATACATTGAAGCAGGGAGTGTTATTCTAGTTTTCAGAGTTTCTTTGCAAAATGGTTACAAAAAAAACCCTGTAATTACCATTCTGAATCTGCAAGAATGACATGTCAGCAGAAACAAAAAAATTTCTTTCTCACTATTGCAACCAGGCACCTTGCTGCATGCAGTATGCCAGGAAAACAGACTTGCTGCAGGAGGAATTGATCTGGCACAAGCACAACAGAAAGGATTTTAACCTACAAGCATTGCACTGTGGAAAGCAACTGCACAAGGAAGCATGCTCCATGCAAACCAAATCTTCCATGATGCATTCAAAAAAAACAATTCCACTCTTGAAGTAAACCTTGCAACAAACATCTCCAGTGTTTGGGAAGGTTCAAAACCAGGGCCTGCCGAGGTAAAGAAAGACAGCACACATATTTTTGCAGGGTGAAACCTGTTCTCTTCTAGAGAAGGGTGTTGTTTGGTGCTTCCAAAGAAACATGCACCATGGCAACACCACCAGGGTGTTGAACTCGCCTTGGTAAAAGTGATGGTGTAATCAACACAATCTCATGGCCAGCCTCGGCTACAACTGAACAAAAGCTTTTGCTTCTCATCCCCACAAACAGTGAAACCATCATGACTTGTGATCTGCCCCTCCCAAGGCAGTGGCAGGTTCACAAGGGACTGGCTGAGGGGCAGCAGGACTGCAACAAGCACAATCACAAGAACCAGGCTAACGCTCTCACATCCCTTCCTGTGACAAGGAGCTAAGACCACACACCCACTTAGGCTACATATTACATATTACAACAAATTTCAGTACTACCTAGGGTCCAATTTTACACACACAGCAGCTCTGCAGAGGTTGTGTTGCAGCAACACAGTGTGGAAAAAGGGTGGCCTTTGCATGGCTCCAGACACCATACCAAGGCACACAGTACAACCAGAGTTAAAAGAAAATAAGTCTGCAATAATCAGAAGATTTGTTTAAAACTCTCCCTTCTTAATCTATTCTTTATTTGTATCAGACTACTGTAAATTTGTTCGAGATTTTTTTTAAATGCTTCAATCTGCTAAGAAAAATCTTCTTGCAGATGGACTGGTAATGAAATACAAATAGAATGCTTAATATGAAAAATGTAATGCACAGCATATTTTTTCCTTTACTTATTTCATCTTAATTTGCACCTGGTCATTTTCATGCTGAGCATCTCATTTGGTTAAATAATTAGTGTAAATTAAATTTCACCTTTTTTAACAGGCAAAAATGGCGAAACTGGGTTGGTAATTGTTTCAAGTTTTTCCACAACATGGAAACAACTTGATAATCTGACAACGCTTAAGGGTTTGAAAGAACAAGATGCACAAAAGCAAGGAAAATGAAGCTGTGTACAGCAGCTTGAAGGGCAAGAAATCCCCCTGTGCAGAGCCTTATGACCTGGAGTAGTAACCTCTGAAGATCTATTCAAAGACCCCAGGATGTGAGAGTTTACCCCTGAGCAAGCCACTGCCAGCTCATGCACAGAGATACACCCCCTCCTTGTCCGTGCATCAGTGCCACTCGTGGAAATTTACTTTCTTCCATCCAGCAGCCACATGCTTACCCTGCTCTGCTCACTCACCCATTTCAGCAGAAAGAGCCCACACCTCCCACAGCACATGGTGAACAACCCTCACTCCTCACAGGCACTGATCCCAGCTGTGCTCATCTGCCATGGCGCTCTCCTGTGCCTGCACAGCCCAGCTCACCCCCAGTTCATGCCCCAGCTCACCCCCCATCAGCCCTCAGCCCACCCCTGGCTGCCCCCCAGCAAAAGCCAGCAGGCACAGGCTCTCACCTGACAAGATCAGGCAGCAGAGAGCCACAACAACCTCCTCTGCAGCCATGCTCATCTCATGGGTCCTGCCAAAACACAGGTGGAAACTCCCATGGGTCCCGTGATGCTCCCTCTGAACCTCCTGGCTTCACAAGTCATGGCTCTTAACAAAGCCACAAGGACTTCTCATCCAAAAGAGTAAGGGAAGCTCAAGTGAAGTGCGCCCAAGTAAAGGACACTCAAACCCTCCCAAGTAGCCATAACAGCAAAGTGCACCAAAAAAATTTCAACAATTTTATACTACGTCCCCACACAATGTTCATCTGTATCAAGTAAATCATGGAATCACAGAAAGGACATGACCATTAGTCAGACAAAACCCACTACAGAATCAAAAAGTAACAAACATTGGAGTTGACAGAAACAGAAAGCATTTGATGAACTCTCACTTCGGTTTGCATCATGCAGGTTCAGGAAAATGTCTTTCTCCACCTACAAAGTCTTGGTGCCCTCATGTGCCACTCTTTAAATTCTCAGCTCTAAGCTTCTGCTGCTCTAACAGCAATGCGACTATATGAAATCAAGTCAATCCAACAAAAATTCTCCAGAAGACTGAAATTTTTTTAAGTTTTCATAAAAAAGCAAGTTTCTTCTGAAGGATGTTGCACTGACAGTCCACGAGACATCCTTCATTTGTTTGGAAAACAAGGACATACCAAGAGCAACATGGTTCACTTCCTTATAGTGCCTGTTCGACATCCCTTGGCCATGACCTGGATGGCCTCCAGTGTGAGAAAACACTCATTTCCGTCTGTGCTTGTTCATCCCCTGTCTCTGTGCTGAGGTTATCAGCCCCGGGCTGGCTACAGCAGCAGCTTACAGAGGCTGCTTGTCACTGTAACATCTCAGCTGCCACCTGTGCCAAGGCGCCATCAGCCGCTGTGTTCCTGTACACACGGCAGTGAAGGAGACCATCCACATCAGCACTCATTTTTGGCCATCTGTTGTTAATAACCATAAAGTTTAAAAGTACAGGAGTTTATAACCCTATGCTACAGTTTACAGATGTTTCATTCATAGATAAAACAAAGGAAAAAACATAGTTATTTGGTCAAAATGAGAGGGAGCAGGACAGTTTGAAGGGGAATTTAGGAGCACTAAACCATTCTATTCCAAAATAGTTACTATTCCTAATCCTTACCTGAAGGCCTGATATTGTTGCACCTTTATCTCCTGACATTATTATTTAACAACTGTATACATGCCACTAAAGCAAGAAGTCATCCCACGCTTAACAACTCAGCATGACTTTGAACATCAAGCCTAAGTAACAGCAAAGAAAATTGTCAAGGAAATATTATTAAAGGAAAAATTAGCTTAAAATCAATTGCTCTTATTTTAATGCATTCATATGATCACTTGCCTCTCCTTTCTATAAACTGGTTGTAAAATCTCTTGAGACGGAGAACTGTTGCATTGCACACATCCCTAATGATACTATAAGGGCATATTAAAAAAGGGAAGGAAAAAGATTTATATAACACTTTACGGGGCAATCGCAGCTCATCAAGATATTTTCCTTTACATGTGAAATTGGGCCTATTTAAGGGAATTTTCCCATTTATTATCCCAGAGGAAAAAGAAGGCAGGGGTTGGGGTGGGAGGAATTTGGTGTATACATATACAGAACCCTCCATGAACTGGAGGGTTCAAATTCACTCTTCTGTCTGTTAAACATTCCCATCCCAAGACTTTGTTTCAGGACACATCCTCCTGAATAGCTGGACCTTGTCTGTACAGCTGGGAGTACCAGCACACAGCATGTCATCTCAAAACTCAGGCATATCCTATTCTGCAAAAGGTTGAGTGCCGTTACTTCTTTGCCTATCTTCTTTTTCCTGCTAGCAAGCATCTTGCCAGGCATGATTCATGTTACATAACTCCAGTTTGTTAAAAACAACATGAGTTATGCAGCTAGATAGAACGAAAGATTAATGAGGTAAATCCAGAAGTCATTTATTACAGAACCCAGACAAAAGCTGCTCCTCAAATAATATACCTATGCAACTTTAAACAAATGAATAAGCCACTGCAGCAGCACTGTTTACATTCAAAGTTAATTAAATCTTTCAAATTCAGGATCCTGTACTCTGGACTACTCAGTGCCACTTCTCATGCCACTATATGCAAACTCCCTAGTACATGCGTGTTTTATTTTTCAAAAGTGACCCACTCCCCTCCCCAGTCATTAGAGAATAACAGCTGGATACTGAATCAGTCAATTTCACTCACTTAAACGCTGTACTGTATTGCTTTAATGTTCTGGATGACTATGCTGAGATAAAATCCTCCTCCCTGATTTAGCAGCAAAATGCTTGTGTTTTGCAAATAACCATTTTTACTCATATCCCGGCTTTGGTTATGAAGTGTAAAAGCAGCAGCCAGAGAGAGTTAAACAGGCTTCCTGTCAATGCTCTGCATGAAGCCAGCCTCTGTACTGCAGCAAGGCAATGAAATCTGTTCAGGCCCAGCATATTCAGCATTATTCAGCACTATTGGGACCATATTCCAGGATCCCTCAATGCCCACCTGCATGTGTCCTCTGCATTAAGGCAGTGCTATGGTGTCCCCAAGGCAAATCATCACCTGACCATCCTGGTCTTTGCAGCTCAGCTGTGTCCAGTGACACGCTCCGTGGAGCAAGCCATTGCCACATAACTGTATTCTCTTCTCAGTCACTCCTCCAGGAGGTTAAAAAAAAGGAAAAATGAAAAGAAAGTTACAAAGCTCGTGTTTCTGGCATCACCACCCCAGCAGAGCAATAGGGAGGCGACTGGCTGCCCTGGGGAGGAGGCAGCAGCAGTGGGGGCCGGTGTGAGCACCAGCTGGCTGCCAAGCCCAGACCTGAAACTAGGTCTCAGCCCATTCGACTGCAGGGGAAGGGAGGGGGAAAAAAAAAAAAAAAAAAAAAAAGGCAGCAGCACTTTCTCAGAGCAGGAAGAAGGGGAGGCCACGAGCGTTTCCTGTTGTGCAGCTGAAACAAGCAAAGACGTCATTACACTTACTCTCCCTCAGGGTGTCAGCAGATTGAGGGCCAAAGTTCAGTCATTTCCAATGCACCGCAAGGAGGGAGGTTTGGGAGGAGAAACCAGCAGTGCCTTTATTGCTAACAGTGTTCTCTGCACTTGCATAGCAAAACAGCTAAGCAGTCAGCTGCAAAGTATCGTATGTGACTAGAAACAATATTTGCTCAGGAGCCGTGCTGCTCTTGTTTTTCTTGTACAGCTTGTGTAAGAATATTACTGCAATATAGAAGCAGAATGAAATATTACTACAATATCAAAATGTACTAAGCTTTTTTCTGCAGCCCATACTTTTGCAAGCATCTGAAAATCAAGCCTTACATTGCTTTGGATCCCATGAAGTAAAGTATGTTTTGTAAATGCATCAGAGGCACAACCAGTGGGAAGAACTCCAGATTCCCTTGTCAGACATGGCCAGCATCCTGGCAGAGTGAATACAGAGGTTTCTTTTCAAATTTGCCTCTGTCTTTCTGAAGCAGGTAAGGTCCCACCTTAAGGAAAACAGTGAGGATGCAGGAGTTGGATAGTGGCACGTGGATGTCCAACATTTGGTAACTGATTGCCAGCCAGGCTGTCCATCTAAATGTAAGAAAATCAGTATAGCTGGCAAGCACAGAGGGAATCTGGATTGCAGTCCTACCCACCATTACTACCTTCTTAAGCTAAATATTAGAAATACTTTTTAAATGGAAAGCATTGACAAGAATCTAAATGAAATTCTTGTCAGAATTTCAGGAGGTTTCAGAGTCTCCACCAGCCACTGGAAGCTTTAAAGTGCAGTCTGAACAACTACCTGTAGGAAATACTTCAGTTATAGCTGATCCTCTCCTGGGGCAGAGGGATGCACAGGCTTACAGTACACTCTCACTCATGAGACACATTCTCAACCCATTTTTGATAGTCTCTGAACAACATCGTAAAACACAGTGATAAATGCAGTCATTCCACCATTCCAGCATACATCAAATGTGACAGATTGGGTAGCACTGCTCCACTTGATAGAAGTTGTTTTTTCAAATAGAGGTACTCAACAAACCTCAGTGAAAAGGGTTACGAGATGTTTGGAAAATGCTCTTCTGAATTCTCATACCATCATCACTAGCTGAAGAGAGTATTTTTGCCTTATTTCTGCAATAACCACCATGTGGTCACACTGGGAACTGAAGCCAGTTTTCAGCCCTAGTAATTCAGCATAATAGAGCTGAAACTAGGGAATCACCAGTACATCTTGGATATACTGTATCTTTCATGGGACATAAGCAGTGTCACTAGCTAACCAAACCTGATCATTTTTCCTAAAATAAGGTCAGATATAGTACTTTCATAATTTATAAACTAAACATTTTGGGTATATTTTCAAACACATTATTCTACAAGGACACGAGCTGGTTTGGTTGTTTTCTACCCTTTCCTTTAAAGGTAAACTTTTCAAAGGTAACTTATCTCTAGGATTCATTGCCAGGTAGCATGAAAAAATATCTACTGCTTCTTGTTCTAACATTAGCTTGAAAACCTAATCCCGAAGGTTGTCAATCTGGCACTAATAATCAGGACTCTTTTCAATATAAAAAAAAAAAAATGAGCAGAGAAATAAGTCTTTGGTGTTGACAGTGATTTGCAGTACACAGGCATCAACTGCAGCGAAGACAGTTTGGATTAGCCCAGTCAGAGAAAAGTGATCAGAATGTCACCCTTAAAACTGTGGTTGCTGGAACAGAATCCAGCCTGTATTACACAGAGTAGTGGGTGTAAGTAGTGACAATCTCCTGAGAGAAGGAAAAAGGGGGTGAACCTTCAAAAGTACCATAAGAAAGTTCCCACTGTGCACAGCATCCTAAACAACACATATAAGAGCCATTCGACTTTCTGAAATCCAACCACTTGGTACCATGCTCACTCAGAACAAACTTGGCCAACTATTTTTAGACCCACATCCAAGAATGAAGGAAATGCACCAACGATTTGTACTTCTGACCATACTGAGACAGCTGGCGCGTGGCACAGCAGCACCACAGGGCCAGGCTGAGTAACCAGCAGGCACCGCCGTGCCGTATCACAACAGGCTTTGCCACACACCTACGGCTGCCTGTTGCAAGAGTGTCTGCTAAAGACACAGAACATAAGGAATAGCACTGGATTCACACACCCATCCATGTCCTGAGAGTTAATTTTCATGCAATTACGTCTCACTGTCCCATTAGCTGACAAAGAGTATTAAGCCATCTCTGCCATTGTTTGAGGTGAGAAACAGAGACAGATGCAAACTGCAACCTGGTCTCACTGACAGTGCCCTGGCTACCCTGATGAAAACAAAACACTTGCTTTTTCACTTCAGAACAGATACTGGTTGCGGTCGGTACAAATACGGGGGAAAACAACTCTTAAAGTTGGCTACTTACAAAGTATCTAACACCTTTAGTGATCCCCACCAACTCAGTTACACTTTTACCCTTTGCAACCCATCCAGTAAATACTTTTAACAAAGCCACTATCGTGTATCACTTGGGAATTCAAATTATGTACAAGGTTTTATAATTCTTTCACTTCCATTTGAAGAGAAGTGCAAGTGGAAAAGCCATTATCTTGAATTTTTTTGTTGTTGAATTGTCACATCACTAAGGGAATTCTCTCAAATGATCCTATAAGCAGATGATTAAAATATTCTGCACACAAATTTTATAATGAAAACAAGGCAACAAAGATGACAAAGTCCAAGCTGCCAAAACACCTGATAGCAGGTCATTATTTGTCTTCAAAATATGTGTGACAAAAAACAGAAGTGGGGGCAGGGAGGGCTTGTTTTTCACTGTAACCCAGTATTCAGCCTAAATACAGCAGTACAGAATGCAGGAGAGTCTGCCCATTGCTGAAGGGCACGATCCAACCACCACGGCAGTGGCAGCAACTAGAAATTCCCAGAGTATTCCCCAGCATTTTGTCTCCTCATTTACTGCACTCAGCTGCCCCATGCCATGCTCTCCTGCCCCAGCAGGACACTGCCACCAGCACTGGTCCCTCATGCCAGGTACCTGAGGGGGTCTTCAGGCACAGCCTCTCCCCCATCCAAAAGCTACTGGGAAAATGCTACATTGCCAAGACAAACATTCCAATTCTATGGTAAGGATTTGGTTTAGGATGAAAATATTAAACTTGAAATTGGATGATCCCAGATAGTGCAGATGTGTTTGTGTGTCCACAGAGACAAAGTGTGGGAATGTATTTTTGTCTGTGGTGTGTCTGTATACATTTACCTACAAATTTGTGCACATTTGCGTGTTTAGATACAAAACAATATGTAGACATCTACATATATAATTTTATATATATATATATTCACATTAGAAGTTAATACATAAAGTGATTTGGCTAAGTGGTACCAAAACCCTGTGATTGTAACTATCTTTGATAAGCAATGGCTTATGGAGATTCTTTGGGAAAAAACACATTAAGTCCTGGAAGCTAAGTGGGGGAAAAGGCAAGCCCTTATTTTGTGGTACCAAGTATTTATATTTTATTTCAAATGTCTAATCAAGACAAAGCAGACCTGAAACCCATGTTTAAGAACCCAAAGTTTTCAACAATAAGTAACCTAATTTCCAGAAACCAAAAGCAATTGCTAAAATACTTATTTAAACTGCTTTCATGGAAACAAAGAGAATACACTTTAAAAATCAAATATCAAATCAACTTGACTGCTTCTGTATCCCATTAATTCAACAAGATCCTAGGCAACAATAATATTTAGAATAAATATTTTTCTTATGGGAATAGCATTTTCACTCAAATTGACCAGATGATATCAATTAAAAAAACAAAGATTAGATACAGAAAACACATCTACTGACTTAAAAAAGTAAACCGTACTTCAGTGAGTACAAAGCTTGTTTAAGAAGATACTGACTTTTTCTTTTAAAGGTCTTCTTACTTCTAAAGGGAAAATGCTTTTTTCCCCTTGCAGTATTTCGAGCTAATTTCAATCCAAATGATGAAAATCTGTTCCCTAAAACTTCAGAGAGCACACCCTACACAAATATAAAGTTGAGTATACCCAAGACAAACCCAGTACTGATTCCAAGTTCTGCACTTGGCCTATATGCACACCTTAAAAAAAAAGAGAGGAAGATGAAGAGCAATATAAATAAATACAAACCAGTGATACAAAAATACAGTAACTTTCTACGCAATATACCATCTGTTCCTCCAGAAAAGCATGCTGCATCAAGCCACAGGGGCTACAGCTAAGAAAAGCCCTTGTAGAAGAGCCAAGTTCTGTAATGAGCAGTTTCAGAAGCTGTGGAAAACTGTCCCAGCCGCCACAGTAAGGAGGCAGCCTGCGATACGCTCAGTGGGAATCGCCATCCCCCCGCGCTGCGGGTTACCCCAGCTGCCACAAGGTCCTCAGAGAGCTCCCCAAATGTTGCAAAGCCAGGGTCAGAGGTTCACAGCGTGCCAGGAAAGCTGGGCCGTGCTGCGGAGCTGTTTGAGGATGTGGTGTTTTGCTATGGGCTTTTACGGGAAAGTTTTGTCTCCAGAGTTACAGACACAGTAAACTGGATTTCCCCGTCTGCTCCACAGACCACACCTCCACTGCTGCTGCTCCCTTCTCTTGTGCTGTGGATCTAGGATCAGCAAACAGAAACAGCTTCCAGAACATGGGAACAGGCACCCCAGCACGCCTGCTGCCCCCGAGGCACACGAAAAGCAGGAGCTGCTGCTGCACGCCAGGTGCTTGCTCACTGTTGTGTGCCTTACAGCAAATACAGCGAGCGTCTTCCAGCCGCTGGGGCAAAGAGGCAGGCAGGAGAGACCCAGATCAAAGAAGTGCTAAGGGGTGCTCTGTTATGGTTAAGAAGGCCAAGTAAGGTGTGCAGCCCTCTCCTTCCAGCTGGCAAAGTCTCAGGTACTCAGGATTATGTAGTAAGAATTTCCTTCTGCCGCTTCTATTGTTATTCATTATGTGTGTGTTAAAAAACGCATCCGGCCTTTCCAGACTTTGGTTGCATTATCACACCAAACCCAGGCTTTAGGGCAGGGTCTGAGTTTTGTAAACCGTGCTTACAGCAAATCTGCTTGTGTTCCCTGTCACCAGCCCCAGAACAAACGGAATGGCAGAACCCTGGGCAATTAGGAGACTGTACCCAGACTGGAGGGAATTTGCGAGCCAACACATTATCACAGCTCTCATTAATAAAATAATAAACTGTGCAATTACAGTGGGTTGTACACATACCTTAGGGTATGCAATAAGGCACAAATTTAGAAATGGAATATTTCCAACAACCAACAACAACTTAAACAGATCAAGGCAAGGATCCTTATCAAACAATTAGGTTACTCAAGAACTACTCCAATAACTGGCCCTTTTTGCCCAGGGTTATGCATTCTAGAGCCATGTCATAAGCTTTCGTTGAACTAGGCTTTTTCCTCTTCCTTTTTTATTTTGTTTGTACTGTTTAAAAAAAACACCAAACTCATCTCCCCTCTAATCCACCCATCAGATGAGGTGCAAGATTTTATTTTTAATTACATCCAAAAATGGGGAACTGCAAAGAAAAACTCCATTATCAAGGATAACCTAATTCAGTTTGGCACTACTGGGCTACAGATGGAGAAGCAGATACATAGGGCAGGTGAAATACATCAAAATGAAATATGACACTAGAACCATGCAAACCTTTTGTATGTATTGCTTTATCTTTCTTTGTAAGCTGAACCATACCAGAAACAGACAAAAAAAAAAAAAAAAAAAACTTTGAAATTATGCCACTTGAAATAAGCAGGCATGAGACCTCATTAAAAAAATAAAAATAAAACAGGTCATCATACACAAACTGAAATTAAATGCAAGTTTCTCATGTCTTAATCATTCCAAAACCAAATAATGGGATTTCACTGGGGAGAGAAGCACACAGGACAAGATATGGCCCTGGCTCCAAGCAAGTTTCTTTTTCAGCTGGGTTATAACTACAAATAATAACCAAAAAAAGCTAAAACCACAGCTCTAAGCCAGTCAGTTGCAGCACTTTCACCTCCAACTTCATGTACTTTATATTCAAATCACAGTGAAAGCATCTTGGGGTACATAATGCATGATTTTTTTTTCTAAAATACCTTATACCATCTGGCAATGTAAAGATCATTTCTGCTGAGAGTGCCTTTTGTTGTAGGTCTTCTCTGCCTGCAGTATCCAGAGGCTGATTCCGTGTAGACAGTTTTTCCACAGTCTCACCTAGTGTTACTATATTAAATGAAAAGCAAACCTTGCATGCTGAAGGTTTCCATTTATAGGCTGGGACAGTCATGAGGAGTACTATTTCAGCAGAACAAGTCCTATCTACAGCTGATGAAAAATCCTGACCTCATGAAAAAAAAAAATCAAAATCAATAACTTCCCATTCTGCACTTTTATTGGTCAGGACACAATCCCGAATGACAGAATTTTCATTACATTCACAAGAGACAAGGTAGTTCACATGGTGTCACAAGCTGTGCCAGGCACAGTTTGGTGTCATCTTCTCAGATGTGGGGCACTGATTAGAAAACCGTGAGATGAGGGCAAGACGGTTTTGTGTTGGCTCCAGAGAAAGTGAAGCTCCAGCAACAAGATCCGTGTTGGCACGATGCAAGTGCTTTTTAGGCTAGCTTTGATTTCCATCATGTATTTGCATGGTTGACTCTGGTCACCCTCCTACAGCCGTGAGAGCTGGCAGCTCCAGCTCAGGCGCAGTGTGGAGCTGGGTGTCCCACCAGAGCAGCAAGGCTCAGGGCGCACCCTGCTCAAGGCAAGCGTCAGGCAGCAGCGATGACAGGGCCTGGGAATGACCCTTCCACCTTCTGAGCAGACAGAGGGATGTGACCACGTCCTTCAGAAACACCAGGATGTAAAAGGAATTCAAAGTGCTTTGGCTTAAAGGCAAACATCTTTATGGGGTCCAAGAAGACACGACCTTGAGCCAGTCACAGGCAGCTAAATGGGCCATGCTCACTCACTGACCCTGCTGCATCCTCCTAGCAGCAGAGCACCGGGAACAGTGGATAACATTTTAGAAATGCATCTGCATAGACATTTGTGAAAAAAATGCTAACAGTCATACATAAATAACTCAAATAAATGTATTTATTTAAAAGAATTTCTTTGATAGTCGACCAACAGCCGAAGTTGAACCTACATGGAATCCAGGACAAATCTTCCTCCCAGTGACAAACAAGCCAGACCTCCAACCATGAGCTCTCATGAAATTACTGCAAGTATAGTGTTCTATGAAGGAGACAGGACTTGACTAGAGGTAAAAGCTATGATCACATATACGTACATGAGTCTAGATGTATATACCTAGACATGCATTCTTAAATATTTCTTCACACTATGTGGCAAACCCTCTCCATTTTCTGCTGTAATATGTTCATTTTTATGGGAAAGCATCAAAGCAGGAGCCAAAAAAATGCCTTTTTGTCTGAGATAAAAAGACAAGTATAATCCCATCACCTGCATGTGACACCATCTGAATTAGGCAAGGAAACTAAAACACGGCTGTGTGAATCTGTAAACAGCCATCAAATGTATTTATTACACTCTTGGCTCATCAGACAACCCACATGACTGAAAAAAAGAAAGTCAAAATTAGTTTCATTTATTCCTCTGCTTGCTAGTTAAGTAGGTTGAACTACTGATGGGGATTAAATGATATTGCAAAGAAATTAAATCAAAACCATGCATAAACAAATGCAAAAATAAATACCTTCAAGCACTGAGCAAGATAAGAAGCATCATATTATGTGTGCAAGCTACCTGTGGAGATGTCAAATTTGGAAGTTAGAGGATGTTACCACCGCATCCTTGAATGTGCCTTCCATAGGATCTTAGTTACTCAGCGACACAAGCTTGTATGGCTTGAGATGGGACAGGGATTCTAAAGACTGCATTACTAAAATTCTGTAGGTTAGAGGGAACTTGACCTGATAAAAATAACTTCCAGTAGACAATTATAATCCACTGTCAATCACATTCAAACCTCCCATCCCCATTTTATTGATCTTCCCCTCAAAGCCTCATCCTTAACCAGCATACATCCAAAATTGCATATTTAGCATCCCTGGTTTCTTCTATAATTAACAAGGTTGCAAGTGAGAAAGAGAAATGAAATTAAAAGGTTTCTCTCATATTCACTCCATTTGTGGAAAATAAGCTACACTGAAGTTTTGAAGAGGTGTGCATAAAGGAACTCCATCATTCCATGTGTCTTTCCATTTCCTGCCATGCACAGGGTGATCTGGGCTACCTCACTGTTCCTACAGAAGAATGAGCAAAGACCCCAGACACACCACATAAAGCATCACACAGAAGACATACACCAAAACTGAAGCAAAGGTTCTTCCTGTACACTCATCTTTTACAAGTGAATGTGTCCAGTCCAGCCTCCCGTCATGGAGGGTTTGGGTCTATCAGCCTTGCACAAGGAAATCTGCACAACCCAGAAGCAAAACAAGCATTTCCAAGGTGACATGTAAATCTTGTCCTTGCTCCAAAAGAAAAATTTGGAAGACCTGATATGTTTCCATTCACTTCTCTATTAATTTCTCACCTCTCCTTCAAGCCTGCTCATAGGTAATGAACAGAGTGGTTAATTTTTTTCCATTAAGAGATCACTAATTTAATAGAATCAAAGAACAACTATATGAGCTGAGCTAAAAAACAAAGGAGAGAAAATGAATGTATGTCATCCTTTTGCCACCCTACATTTCACAGACCAAAGTCCTGTCAGACCAAAGAAAGGTGCTATCATACTACTGTGTATCAGCCCCAATTTACAGCCTTACTTGTTTAGAAAAAAAATAGCTGACTCAAAATTGCCCTACTAATTACTCCAAATCATGTAGTAGTTTTACTAATGCATGGCTGACTATAAAGTTCTTCACCAATAATTAACATTACTCACTACAATAAATTGGGTCAAAGATGAGCACAATCTGTGTATTTAATTAGTAATTAGGTAAATCAGAGATTAAAAATATGACATATCAAACATGACTGGACCAACTTCACCGTCCTCTTGATCCCAATATTTTCCACCAACTGCAGAGGTAGCAACACTGTATGTGGTATCAGTCTAAAACAAATACCTTTCAGTCAGTTTTTATTTCACTAACATCATTTCCTCCTAAGCATATTATATAAACGACTCCTACCCTTACACTTACCACAAATTTCTTCAGATGTATCAGTAACATCTTGCTAAGCCTGTATCAAAATTCAACTGTACCTCACAAATTAAATACATGTAGCTTATCCATTATTTAAACCTTAAGAAATCAAATATTCTAGCCAAGCAGCTCTGTGAAAATATTCACTAACTTTTAAAGGGATTTTGCTACTATTGCAGGACCAAGCATAAAATAATGGAACAGACTGCAAGTTTTGTTTGACATAAATTTACTATGAATGTTGGAAGAAATTAAATTCACATAGCTTTGAAGAGATTTTAAAGCAAAATCTCTTTACTCAAAGAGCCTAGTATTACAGCCTCACCTGGTGATCAAAACAGATTATCATATCAAGGCAGCAGGAAGATGTCCAACTTTATAGTCTCATAGTTGACAGTTTAATCCTATTTTTACCAGACTGTAGAAACTTTCATTGACTTACACAGGACGGGGAATTTGGCTGTAGGAGTCTATGAATGTTCTGCCAAAGATAAATGCCTTTTTCACTAAAGAACTATTTTACTTCAGACAAATGCACTTAAAAGGCTTTTCATAAACAGTTTCAGAAATTGCATTCATAAACATAACTGATTTTCAATGGGAAAAAGTAAAAAGTTGTCCATTTCTATTGTTACAGAAGACCATGCATTGTACTTGATTTTCTTTTCTAAAACACTAACAAAGCAGTTTCAGAAATTCAGCTCTCAAGATGAATCAGTGTTTCACAGGTGTCACACAGGACTCAGCTGAACACTGTCAGCGTGCAGAGGTGTCAGTGAGCCACGGGCCTGCACGATGCTCTAGGGCACCTCTTTCATTGCTCAGGCTTGTGCAGAAAGAAAGAAAATCACATCCAGTCCTCAGAAAAACTGACAACAGTTAAGAGCAAATAAGAATATTATTTTTCAGCTAACTGAACTATTTATTTTAGCTGTCTTTGAGAGACAAGCAACATAAAACTCCATATACTTCTAGAACTTTTGTAAGCACACTGCACACAAAATGAGCTACACTGACCTGTGAAGACTGGTAATAGATGCCAGCATCTTACGTCTCTGTTGAATACTGACTTTAGTCTCAACTGAATAGTTTCTGCTCTAACTAAATAGCGTCAAGTCTTGTTGTCAAGGAAGGGTAACCTCGGTTATTATTTCATACTATTCTTTCTTGACACTACACATGTTTTGTTTTAATGCAAGCCACAAACACAAAATACATAAATACAGAGAACTGGGACATTTATCTTACTTAAAAAACAAAAATGACAAAAAAACCATGCCAACATGTAAAAAAACCCTACTGTCTAATAAGACTAATTTTGATAACCCTGATCCTGTGCCATTAGATTTTTTTAAACTTAGAGCTCCTTTCTGCCTAAGCACAGATGTTGGTCTGTGGAAAACTTGCTCAATAAATAATATTATTTCAACTAAATCCTCTGATGTATCATATTATACACTGTGCAGTTACAATTTTCTTTCTGTTTTTGACACTTCTTTAGCAATACTATTCTCCGTAGCCACAAAAGTCTAAACTTCACCATAAATTACAGAAAACAACTTGGAATTTTTCTGCTCATTTTTTGAGTATTTTCTTATGAAGAGGGTCAAACCCTATTTTATTGCTTTTAAAATGTCACCTGACACTGTAATATCAATTCCCATTCGCTCCTCTAGTTTTCACTGTTCTATTAAACTGAACTATACATGCAAATTACCTAACTGCTTTTCTTTGTAAGGAATTTCCAATAACTACCTGAAAGAGAAACTTTCTGTAGCAGTGAAACCTTGAATTTCTCCTGTACGACACAACAAGAGTTTAGCTAAGCCTTTCAAAAAAGACTGCACATTCTTTTCCCCGCCTTTTTTGCACCTTACATAAATCAAAGATTTTAGCCAGAGCTACAGCAGTTTATTACAAGTTACTTCAGTTGCAATTAAGTGAACTTTCTAATTTAAAAACAGATGTATTCTTTACTATTCTTTTTTTGAGTGTGCAGGATCAAATTTCTTGTACATGAGTTGCATTTTTCAGACTCTAAGTGCATTAGGGCAGAACTATCGACTATCAGAAAAAGAAAAAAAAAAAAACAAGAAAATAATTTTCTGTAAAAGACAAATTGAGATGCAACAAAACAAACCCATGTATACAAGAAGTGGCCATAAACTCACTACCTACTACATTATTACATTACCTGTGGTTACCATGTCATACTTAGAAGGAACTTTTCTGCTGAGACCAACTGACAGCAATAGAATGTGCATAAACAAACCCAGAAAAAGGGGATATTATCACTATACAAACTGGCCATATCAGTATAACCATGTACCAGGGGAATTTACATCAGATAATTAAATCCATATTTATGCACTGCATTACTTCCAGAAAACCACTCAAGTGGCAGGTACACTTTTGGGTAGGTATGCCCTGAGACTCCCATCCAGAGAAAGTGAAGGGGGGGAAAAAGCATGCACAGGTTTTTGCTTATTCAAGTAAAAGGCGATATCCAGGTTCAAAAAACAGTAAAAGAGACACATCTAGGGCAGAACAAGGAAATACAGAAACATAAGCAACACTGTGACCAAACCAGGGTGGTCCACACCCCGCTGCTGTTACCCTGGCACACAGGAAACAGAGTGACCATTCTGCAGATGCACAGAATGTCCCTGAAAGACAAATGAAAACAAGCACCCAAAATCCACAATACTGCCTTGGAGCAAGAAGAAGCTTTTATGTTTAGACCATATCAATGACGGTAAGAATTTAATCACAAGACAATAAAAAAAGGCAAGCAATTCCTGACAAATAAAATTGCATATGGTACTTGAATGTCTTATTCTACACTGGGGATTTTGAAACACTGTATAAGATTGTTCCCCCTACCTACATCCTCCCCCACCTTTTCCACACTCATAGCTTTGGAAAGAGAGTTCTCAGGGACAAACCTTACTGAGGACAACCTACTACAAATCAGTAGGGAGGGTAAAGCCAATTGTTTAATCTGTGAACAAAGCAGAATGGTGAAATAAAACATCCATGGTACCTCCCACTTGCTATTTCTGTAAAAAGAAAAAAAGTTTTAAAAACCCCAGATTTTTCCAGACATTAACATATTCTTTAATTTCACTAATGATTTCTTGAAGTCTAAACAGGGGTTTGCTACTTGGTTGTCATGGAAAATCTTCTAATATTTCTATTTACAGTGGATTTTTTCTCTCAGGCTGACAGACCAGCATTTTCACAAGTCCTAATTTCACTTGAGAATTAAAAATATGGCTGCAATGAACTGCTTTTTAATATTTTCTGCTGAAATAGGGGAGTCATTACAAGTCTTACAAAAATTTTTAAGCACCCAGTAGAGAAAGAAGGCTGTACAAAGCTGCTATTTCGTATCAGAATGGCACATTCAAGCCGCACAACCAGCTTGAAACTTTCATTGTTCTATCATAATTCTGTGCTGCTTTATTTAAATGTAGCATCCCAAATTGATGACTGAATATGTGAAAAATACCATTCTCTATTTTCCATCTAGCTTACACTTCCCCTTGCTGTTTCTTCACTTCTTTAGCAACTGCTAGCTAGTCTATTGAAGGGAAACAAAAATACCCAACCAAACAAAAAAAATTCCAACAAACAAATGGTTAAACTACAGAAGAAAGACAAATAACTTCAAAAATATGTAATCTGTAGCATACTACTTCAGAGATGCTGTTTAAGAAATCTTGAGAAAAAATAACCTGCCTCTTTAAAAAAAAGAATTTTTAAAGCAGTTTCCTCGTAACTTATCAGACCTTTTTCAAATACCAAAGGTATGCAGCCTCTGCACTCAACACTCCTGTTCAACTCCCAAAAGTATTAACAATTAACTCTTCCTGAAGCCTTTAACCCGTAAGAATAATAATAATTATGCACTCCTCCTGCTTGGAGGACCAATAATTTAAAACCACATACTGACAGTCTGAGGTAAAACAGATAAAACATTTTCTCTTTACCCTGTGTGAAGACCACTGACATGAAGAACCAACTTTTCATGGGCCTGATTTGTGATGGGACCGAGGAAGTCAGTACTCAGCTCTGGTGATTTACCTGCAATCCTTAGGCAGAATCAACTACAAGCAGGTAGTACTTGCTGAGCTGTACAGATAACTATCAATATAACCAACCACAGCTTATTATAAACCCCACCACACTCAAATTTGAAGGATGGCAAGCCATATTTCATAACCCAAGTCATATTACTGTGACTTATACATCACTATGACTTGTATACAGGAATACTCTTAAATAGCAAGCATTCTTCTCTTTGATGGGTAAGTATTGCAGTATTTCACTAAGTAAACCACTTCTGCCAGGCACACAGCTCCTATATTCCCACTACCTTACCCAATACGGTTAAATTACAAAAGCAGTAACAGTAACTGCCCCTGCTGTTGACCAAAAATGATGAGCAGAGGGACATACAAAATGGTACTCGCTACTTTCACTTCTGTTTAAATCCAATTCACCTTTATTCTTTTTTAAAAAGCTCCTAAATAAATAAGCAAAGAAATTTGGTAAAATGCTCCACGAGAAATGTCCTGCTTTAGAAACGTCCAGCTTAGTTACAAACATGCAGACCAGGGTCATAAATTTGCTCACACAACTGAATACAGCCAATGGTATTAGAAATAGTTAAAAGTCAAAAAAGAATAGCCTTGTAGGGTGCCACCACATAAACTAAACATGATATACTGCCAAACACTCAAGTAGACACATGTACCATTATTCAGCAAGGACCACATGAATGCATATGGCTCTCTGTTTTGTCTTCATAGTAACAAGAAGGTTTGTAAACAGATCTCACATATGAGGCAATCTAGTCACTTGAGAATCTAATAATCTGCCTTTATAAAGAAGCATTCTGCACTGTTGCCACACAATTGGACTTAGATACACAATTAAAAGTCCTCTACATTTGTGCTTTGGGACAAGTGCTGCTCGATTCTATCCTAACCCATAGCAGTGAGGTTTTAAGAAGTCACTTCAGTCAGGACACATAGAACTGCTATGCCCAACAGCCACTGGGAAATAACATCAACACAACAGATACAAAACATTAAAAATGCGGATTATTCAATCAACAAAAGTAATAACACACTGATTTCGTACCGTATCACTGCTGCCTTTGCACAGCTGAAAACCACTGGAATCTTCAATACTTTTGTAGATGACAGTAGTGACTTCTTAAAAATCACATGAAAAACCCTCTCAGCCTATTCTATAACACTTAATTTTTTGAGAAATGA
Source organism: Passer domesticus (assembly GCF_036417665.1). Taxonomy (NCBI): domain Eukaryota; kingdom Metazoa; phylum Chordata; class Aves; order Passeriformes; family Passeridae; genus Passer; species Passer domesticus. The sequence continues at coordinate 62,188,591 of NC_087476.1, read as the reverse complement.
GACAAAGCAAAAAAAAAAAAAGAAGTTTCAGATAATCCATACCTGAAGTTTCAGAAACATCTCCTGAGTGGAAGGATCAAGATAGATTTAACATCTAAGTATAAATAAATATAAACCCCAGGATACACTGCATCTATCTAAATATGCCCACGTGCTGCAAATCCAACAGGCAGAGACTCTCCTATCTTTGAAAAACAGATGCACTTTTTCAGCACGTCTGTATATCATCTTCACTATCAAAATATTGAGGATTCCACACCGTGTCCTGATAACCTGAGGATCAAATTCCTCTGGTAGTCAGTGGTAATCCACAACAACAACAGAACTTAAACCTGGGCCCACTGAATTTGTACCTCGTTAGACCAGCAGTTCTTTAATCTAGTAATTACTCCAATTAGCCGGTGTCCCCAGAACTCCTGCCGATGACGACCGGAGCCCCCTTGCGCTGGGAGCTGCACGAACACAGCTCCGGGAAGCAGAGGAATACAGACCTCGCCAGCAATGCTTCTCCTCTGCCACCCTGACCACTTTGTTTACTTCTTTCGTAATAGCTCTCAGTATAAATTCATTAGAAGAAAAAAAAATAAAGTGACACCCTTGACTAAGTCAGCAAAAAACGTTTAGTGCCCCCTCTATTATTTAATAATACAAACCCAGACAGATTCAATATTAAAGTAGGCTTCGCTTTAAAATGAGACTCAAGAGAAACTATTTAGCTAAATATTTCTGCTGAAACTCATTAGTATTTCGATTACTTTAGTTCAAAAAGGTTTTTAAGAATTATTGCTTTAAAAACCGAAACACTTTAGTGTTTCAGCAGAAGTTTCATTTCTGCAACTATCATATTAAAAAAAAAAAAACCTAAAAAAAATAAAAGTTTGACCATTAGTGCCAACTAATACGAAAAACAGAACCCTTTTCCGGGAAATTAAGCTCTGAGGAGGTTTATCGTTGTCCCGGGGCGAGCCCCGGCCGCCTGCCCACGGAGACAAGATGTGCTGGCCGGCGGCCGGCCGGGACCCCGGGCCAGGCGTGCTGGGGCGGCGGGGCCTCCCATCGGCTTCCCCACCCGCGGCCGGAGTTCTTGGGGACACCGCCAGGCTCCGTCCCCTCCGCCCCGGGCTCCCTCTCACGAGGGGAAGGCCGTGCGGCGCGCCAGCCCCGGGCAGGAAGGTCGGGGCGGGCTGCGGGGCATGACCCGGGATAACCCGGGGCTTTCCCCCGCCTCCCCCGCGCCGCTTGACCCCGGCGGCGGGGACACGGCGGGGACGCGGCGGGGCAGCTCGCCGCCCCTGCCCGCCTCCCGGCGTGCGGTGCTCTATCCTATGCCACAGCCTATGCGACAGGCGCGGATGTGCCGCTTACATAATCCCCGCCGGCCGCACACGTACCCCGCATTACATAAGGGATCGTGCCCCCGCCGGCCCCCGCGGCAGCCCCGCCGGCGGGCGGGGGGACCGAGGGAGGGAGAAAGGGAGGGACCCGGCGGCGGCCCCGGCCGAGCCCCTCGTTAACCCCCTTCCTGTGGCGTTTACACGTCATGGAACATTCCCGGAACGGGCCAACGTCCCACCCACTTCAGGGAACAGTCACCGCGGCGCAGCGCGCACACGCACTCCCGCACACGCACCCCGGCGCGGTGCGGTGTCCCCGCACACACACGCGCGCTTCCCCCGCGTCCGGCACCCCCGCGGGGCCGCGCTGGCAGCCGGGGCACATCCCCTCCCTGCGCTACTCCGGCGCCCTGCCCTCCGCCGCGCCGGGTGGCCCCGGGCGCCCCCCCTGCCTCGGTGCCCCCCCATCGGCTCCCGGGGCGCCGGAGGCCGCGATGAGTGCCCCGTCGGGTCGGCCCCCCCGCGGGCGCCTCTCCCCGGCGGTGACCATGCCCATTCCCCGCCGCAGGAGGGGATTACGCAAGGCAGCCTTCTCCTCATCTGCATACACTTACAAGCCGGGTATTCCCCACATTTCCTAACGGCGTGTCACCGACAAAGGCCTGTCCCCGCCGTGTCCCCCTCCTGCGCCGGCTCAGCGGGAAGGGCCGCCGGCCGTGGTGCCCCGGGGACGGTGCCGGTGCCTGCCAGCGCCCGGAGCCGCCGCCACAGAGGTGACTTACCGGTCCGGCGGTTTTACAGCCCCGCCGGCTTCCCCCGCCGGCGCCCTCCCGCCGCCTTGCCCTCCATTTACCCCCGCAGCCCCGGGCGGCGCTCGGAGCGCCGGCACAGACCCCGCGCTCCGCGGAGCGCCCTGCCCGCCGCGGCCCGAGCCCAGCCCCGAGCCCGAGCCCCGCCGCGGCTGTCAGCTGGTGCCGGTGACAGGGAACGAGCGGCGGGCAGGGAGGAGGGGGCTGCCCGCAGCAGCCGGTGCTGCTCACCTGGGAAATCACCGAGGAGGAAGGAGGGAAGCCCTCCCGGTGCCCTTGTTGTTGTTGTTGCTGCTGCTGATCCCGCCGGGCGCTCGTGTTGCTCCTTTGCTAAGGGCTCGCCCGGAGTGAGGCGGCTCGCGGTGCTTCTTTATATATAAAGACAGACAGAGATATTCCAGCGGCCAAGGGGCGCCCGCTTCACGCGTTTATCTTAAGGCAGGTCATTCCTCTCCCTCTTTTTGGAAAGGCTCATCACCATCTCCCTGACAGTGGCGGAGGGGCTGGTGTTGCACGGGGGAGAGGCGGAGGCCCGGGAGCCGCAGCCCGCCCTGGCCGCGGCGGGAGGGAGCGCTCCGCGCTGCAGGCGGCTCCGCCGGGCTATTCCTGGCACCACTTCCCAGAACAGAAGTTACGGGGCGGCGAGCGCGCAGCGAGCGCGGGGAGCGCGCCGCCCGTGACGTCACCGGGTCCCCCCGCGCGGCGGCGGGAGCGCTCCCGGGCGCGGTGCTGGGCGCTGCCCGCCCTGGGAGCTGCGCGGGGCGGGAGCCGCGGGAGCTCCGCGCCGGGGAGGCAGGGCCTCGCAGGGCGAAGCCGCGGCCTCTCCCCGCCGGCGGAGATCGCCGCTCCCCTCCCCCTCCCCGCCGAGGGAACTCCCAGGAGAGCCAGTCCCGACTTGCCGTGCGCAAGCCGCGCGTCCTCCCGGCCTGAGAATTTCCTCCGAGGACGCGGGATCCTCCTGCCCCCTCCCCTCCCTCCGCTTCCTTTCTCTCCCTCCCCCGGCCCCTCCACCCCCTCGCTCTCGCCTGGCCGAGATCACGTTATCTGTCAAGGAGAACAATACACCGCCGGGGCTCCCCGTGCCGGCCGCCGGCCCCGGATTCGCAGCCGAAGCCGGGTCTCCCCGGGGCGGGGACCACCCCGACCCTCGCTCACCCCTCAGCGCGGGGCCCCGGAGGGCAGGGAGCCCGCCGCGCCGCCCCGGGCTGTGCCGCAGACAGACGCATTTATTGCAACACCCGCTCGCCGCCCGCGCCGCGGCCGAGCGGAGCGGAGCGCCGGCCCCGGGAGCGACCCGCGCCGGGTAACGGGGCTCGCACCCCCGCCGCCGCTCACGGGGCTGCCCGCAGCGCCCGGGGATCGGCCGGGCCGGGGCCCCGCTCCCGCAGCAGCGCCCGGCCCCGGGGCAGGGCGGCGCTGCAGGGGAAATGCCCTCCCGGCCGGGCGAGGCGGTGCCCGTGCTTCCTTGAGACATCCCACCGCCCTTCCGCGGTGGTCGGGAACACACCACGGGTTTTCGGAACCTTCGCCGAAGCGGGACCCGGCCTTGGTCCAGCACCGACACACGCCCCGGGTCCTGCCGCTCACACGGTCTTTGAGTTAGTTAAGCCTGAGCGCGATTCCGGGGAACGGTGTTTGTATTCCTGAGATTTGCCACGGCTGCTCGGAGTGAAGCTCAACCGGCTGGGTCCCTCTCCCGGCCGCTCCGGCAGTGCGGGGGTCCCCTGCCTGGCCTCGCCTGGTTTGGCTTTGCCGTGGCACCCGCGCCCGCTGGGTTTTTTACAGCATGTCTTCACCTACTTTTCAGAGTAAATTTTCTTTTGGGGAATCCATTCAGCCCCGTTTACAGGCTACTGGAAGTTGATTCGAAGTGATGCCAACTCGCAGCACCGTCACGGTGACATCGAAAGTCATACTTGGCATCTGAGATTATTCTTTTGACTGAAATCCAGAAAAAAATCGGTCTCATGGATGAAAAGGAAAAAGTTTATACGTAAATCCTGAAAACAATGGTTCTTATGGCAGATGCCAGAGTAAATAAAACCATTATTTCATAATTTTAGTAACTAAGAATTTTAAATTGTTCCTGCATATTTTAGAGACTAATAACAATTCAGTGCTCAGAGCTTGGAATACAGGGACACAGAAGGGCATAGAATGTATTAATAAAAATCTTTTCATGCTACTGTGGTCCTTGGCCCCTGTTAATTTTGGTGATCTCTGAGTCAGATTCCTAGTGCTTCATTTTGCTCAATCCAGGAGGTGCAGGAGAGTCTTGGGAATTCTTGGGGTTTCCCTGAAGTTATATAAGCACAATATCATGTGACCATAATTTAATGATAAATTATTACTTGTTTTACAAATAAGACTTGCTCCTACAAGCATGTTCTATACTGAAAGGGCTGAACAAAGAGGGTTTTGCTCTTGTTGGGTCTGTGAGCATTCTGTTTTCTTGATCTTGGTGTAAGTGATACTGTCATTCCTGACACTGAGTATTATTTGACTGGAATTATTCTGTCTGAGCAAACATATTGACTTTGGGCTTGTGATCTTTATTTGATGTCATGTCAGAATAAGTCAATGGGAGTGCTTAGGATTTGTTTCAAAATGAGGTTTTCCCATCCTGCTGTTTTCTACAACAGCAGCATTTATCTCTGTCCCCAAATGATGGCTGCCAGTGTCTTCCCCTCTGAGAGGCTGCAGACTCCTGACCAGCACCTTTGACTTCTTTGTGTATGCCCAGGGTTGTCATCCTGTCTCCCCGCTCTCGCAAGAATTCAGAAGTTCATTTTTACTGTCCAGCCCACAGAAGGTACTGCAACAAGATTCAGTGTCCAAAATAGGAGTTTATTTACAATCAGTCTCAAAGCAAAGTAAAAAATGCTTCTCCATTATGCCTTTCAAAATAAGGGTCTTTTTCCAATTACATTGGTTACCTCAAGAAGCCATACTGTGTGTGCTTTCCCACATTCTCTTAGTATTGCACCATCTGAGCCACAGCCATTTCCTTCACTGTGGCTCTACAAGGTATGTGCTGGAGCTACAACTCTTCAGCACTTTGGTGCTTCCAGGAGTGAGAGAGTGAAGCTATACCTGTGCTCAGAGACCCTCGCTGTTCTACAAAATTTGTCTGGCTCAAGTCCCAGAGCGGGTTTTGACAAGCTGCACAACTTGCAGCTGCAAGGGTCCTTAGCTTGGAGGAGACCTCCCCAGGCAAAGAGGCACAGAGATCCTCCCAGGGCTCCTTCAGCCCTCTCCCTGTTTGTGCACACTGTAGGGGAGTGGGTGTAACTGAGTACAGACTGACCCTTCATCCCCCACTGATGCTACACTCCTCTCCCACGGGGAGCATGAGGCAGGAGCACTGTGCCACAGGGGACTGCAGCTGGGATGCCAGGGTAGTTTTCCTCCCAGTGACTCCGCAGAGAGGCATCAGACGTCTGAATCATTTTCTCTCGCCTACTCGTGGCAACAACATAACTTAATAGTGCTGTCCTTGCTTCATACCATCCTATCATTTCCCTCTAGATTTTTTTTCTGTGTTTACACCCAGCATTTAATAAAACTATCACTTTAACAAAGAAGATAACTAAGGGAGCTCTCAGATGTAAGATTTACAGCTGTTATTTAAATATAGATTTTGCAGATTCATCAAAACATAAGTAATTCTTGATGCTTGGAAAGCACCTTGGCCATCACAGCTGCAGCTCACAGCAAACACAACATACAGTGATAATATTCAGCAATAATGTTCACAGATTATTAAATGCTATAAATTATTCTGAAAATCTGGTTTAATCTCAGAGCACACAGACTCCATCAGTTTTGTAAACTGTGCTGCTCTCAAAGTAGATAGGAGAAAGCATTACATAATTTTTCTATAATAGTGCAATTGAATTGAAATGTTAAACAACCATTCATTCCTAAAATAGCTAATGATTTTAAAAGAATTCATCCTTTCTTAAGAAAAAATTACTTCGTCTCCAAACCTGTACCCACAAGCTCATTACTATTCTTCACAAAGTTGTTACTTTGTTAGATAGAACTGCAGCAAAAGGGATAATTCCTTTATATAAGGCATTGATACCTCTTTACTGATTTCACTGTGAGCAGTGTAAAGCAAAATGGACCAAATGTATCTAATTTTCTGAAAGTCTCAGAGGTTAGGAGTGCAAAACAAAATTAATGGTGTTATTTTGCTGTTTAGATCCTCTTTCTTAAGGTTTGATTAAATTAGAAAATCTATGTGAAACTGCCTGTGAATGGCTTTCCTCATCAATAAATACTAGAAGTTTCCTACCAATGATATTTAAAACATGTTGTCCTTATTTATACAGGAGCTTCCTGCCATACTTCTTCTCTCATTTTTCTGACATGCTGTTTCTCTGCTCATCAGAGAGAGAAGGGCCCTGAGCTGGGTGCTGGATGATGAATGGCCTGTAAGAGTGAGGGTCCCAGCCACCAGACCCTGCCAAGGAGAGCCTGAGAGGGCACATCCAGTGGCTCTGGGGCCAGCAAGGACCGTGGGAAAGAAGGGAGACCCAGATGGATCAGAAGAATTGGCTAGAGTACTAAAAGGGCTGCGTTTGCCTCTGACTTTACTTAGGATGTCAAATGCATCACAAAATCCATTTGAAGAGCAGTACTAATTCAGGTAACTGATTTTTTATGTTAGGAGCTACCTACCTTCTACTGACCATCTCAAGCTCTTCATAGAGATAACTAGCAGCTATGAGTTTCACATATCATTTGGTCATTTAATACCATAAAATGCATTTCCAGCCACAGCATTCCACTTTCTCATTTCTACACATTGCTTTCCTTTTGCTCAAGTGCCATCTTATCATATGAGAGAAAAAGACACTGCCATTTCACCCTCTCAACACCTCTTCCTATGTGTTCCTTGAATCCAGGCTGCTGTATCTTGTTTGTCTACTCTCCCACATAAACAAGGGTAATCTTTCCTCATAGGGGAGTGTGCCCATGACTCCTCCACAGAACACAAAGGAGTCACAGTGAAGCACTTCTTTATCCACAACAGCTCCAATCTCATACAGTATCAAATGGTGTGAAGGAGCACGAAGCCAAGGTGGTGAGCTTGAACAAGCCTGTGTGTAAATAACTCTGGCAGAGGGCCCAAAGGAAGGGGAGTCCTGTTTGCCTGGTAATGAACAAATGGCTGTATTTCCTGAAGGAAAAATATTTTTCTGCTATCTTGAGATTTCCTCACAAAAAAAAAAGAGTTATTTTTTTCTAAATAAAGTATTTCCAGATGCAGAACTAACATGCTGTGTGCATCAACAACTTGATAACAACATGTCATCACTTGACCTTGGAAGAGGGTGAAAAAATGAAAAAGGCAGAATTTTCTGAAATTATACCCTTTCATGGGAACATTTTTTTAAAGCCCATGAATCCTGGGAAAATTTTTTTAAAATAAAATTTGATTACTTTTACTCATTTTAATTTTTTTTCATAGCTAATTGACTAGCTGAATAGGAAAATCTATGCTGCTGACTCGAAACTCAGGCAAGGGATTATGTGCACTTCTCATGTGAGATAAATAAAGCTTGTAAGTTCTCTTTGCTTGCCCTTTTTAACATCACAACCCAATTAAGTTTTTTTAAAACTTTTAGGGATTTGGAAAAAATATTTTGCCTTGTTGACAAGTGGAACATGTTACTAAGCACTGGTTATTTCTCGTTAAATATAAAGTATTAGCTCCTGCAGATTTTGTATACAGGACTCAATTCTCCCCTTCACCCTGCCCCATTTTTTATAGGAACAACTGAAGTAAGAGCCTGCCAAAAGCATGGCATGATTTAGCAACTTCTGAGTTATATATAACCTGAACTATTAAGTGACTTAATTTTCTAAAAGCTTGCCTATTTTTATTCCCATTAGCCCTGATAGCCTTTCATTTAGCATTCTTCTCAAACAGTCAACTCTTTTACATCATCTTCCAATTCAAAGAAACCTCCAGTACTTCATGCATAGAGAATTTCATGTATGGGTTGGAGAGAGCAGAGGGGCAGACCACTCTTAACAGTGATTAGTGACATCTTGAAAACAGAGTAAAGATATCTCAAAATGGCAGGGAGCACTTTGGATGAGAAAAATTGCATTAACTAACTTGCAGCTATCTAGAATTTCACCACATTATCCTATCTCCATAACTCCTCTGGCACATGCCATGGGAACCTTCCTAACCACATTGGCTACCTTCCTGGTTTTGCATCCCTGGAATCTTCCCACAGGCAAGCGCCCCAAGCATCCTGCAAATACTTTCCTTCTCAACTGATTGAGAGGGAAGTGTGCCACCTACTGAAGGACCTCAGCCACTTTCTATATGTCTTGGACTTTCTTAAGTTCTTTCCCATTTCTGAACTTTCCAGGCCTTCACACTACTGATTTGAATTAGAAATTAGTCTTTGGTTTATGAAAGTTTGTAAACTCAGCAACTGGAAGGTCATGAATATGGACATGAGCAAATGTAATCCAGACTGGTTCCATATAATTCATGTGTAAGCAGCATAATTTGATAAATCATCTGTCTGAAAGCAGTTACTCCTACGTTGCCACTTTTTGCCAGAAATGAGATAAATATCAAGAATTATCTCTACAAATATAAGAAAACACTAGATTTCTAGATAATTAGTAAAACACGCAGATGAGTTGGCAGTACTGACATGCATGGTATTTGCAGTTTAGGTGTTAGTTAGGCATTTTTAACTAATGAGTGAACAGCTTCACTGCCAGGCAGTAGCTGCCTCTGATGGTGGGTGCTCTTTGCTCAAATAATTATTTGGTTGAACAAGCTCAAAGCAAACTTTACGCAGCTGTTGTCATAACTTGCTGTTTGACACACCTAGAGAGTGTCCTTTGGTTACCTGAGCCTCACACCACTGAGTTATTCATGCACACTAATGCATTATTTTGGCTACCAAAAACGTTGAAACAGATGTCAGTGTTGTTTCAAGTGTTTTAATAGTGGATAATAAATAAATAATTTAAGACCAATTTCTTTTATAAATATCTATGAAACTGCTTAACTAAAAAATTTTAGGCATTGAGGTTCATCAGAGCCTTTCACTTTTGAGTCAGCAATATAAATTCTGTTATGTGTATTACAGTAGATGAACAAACCTTCTAAAATGGTGATTCACTGAAATTAACAAGCAATATATGCCTGTAAAGTTTCTCACATTTCTGTATTGGACTGATTTGTTCCTAAGAAATATTGTTCTCAATAATTCTCAGTAGGAATGTCATCAAAACTTCTGCTGGAATGTAAGAAATAAAATAATTTCGAATAAATTATTTTATTCTAAATAAAATAGAATGGTTTAGAATAAATATCTTAATGGATTAACAGTTTGAGGATGTGTAGAATAAAAGTTTGAAGTGTTTCTACCAGTTTTGTCAGTCTCAACCAGCTTGTCATACAGTACATTCAAATCTCTGTGATACCTGAAACTGGACCATTCAAGGTTTCACATGTGTACTACATAGAAGGAAAATAAAATTCATTGTCAGCAAGCATAAAACAGGGAGAAATCTAACTCTAGACTCACCATCATGTCTATAGCTACTGTCAGTTTAAAAAGTTCTGCAAGCCATTGCAGACAGTCCAGCAAAACTATCAGCCCAGTGACCAATGAAAGCACCTTTATCAGGAGTAATTCAGAAACAAAAGGGATGAAAAAGTTTTGCACCTGTATAGATGCAGGTGGCACATACCAAATACTCTTCTGCTCAGGCACAATCTGAAAAATAACATGGTGCCATCTTTCCCATCTTTCTTCTTTCCCATCAAGAAAATGAGGAGGTTCAGCAGATTTAACAGGCAAAAAACCCCCACTTACTTAACCCAGCACATGGCAGGAGTGTAGACCTGAGGCAGAAGAATGCTGTGGGGTGCCAGACTAGGAATGTCTTGAAAAGAAGATTCACCTCATTAGCTGTGAGATAGTCCCTTACTGGCTATTAAAAAAGCTCACATATGTGCAGATGCTTAGGGGTCTGTCCCTAAACCACTCACTGACTGGCAGAAGTGGGTGTATCATAGAAAAACCATAGGAGACAAAGAGGAATTTCTTTCCCTAAGTGGTGTAACTGGCCACACTTTGAGAACAACAAATTACATGAAGTTCTCATCTGGCTGAAATAATGGTAGCTCTTATCTTCCTACTAATTTATGGTGGGTTGTTTCAGGGGACTTTTTCCAGTCACAACTGGCTTCTGCAAATGTCTGACAAAATCTGGGCTTTTAAAATTATTTTCAGTTTCAAAGACTGTATGGAAAGCATTCAATGAAAATTTCAGTTCATCCTTGAATTATTTTTGATCTTCATAATGGAAGAGACATTGCAAAGCATGTTGTATTTTCTGCTTTAAAAGCCAAAATGAATTAAAGATCTCCAACAAATTACTGATTTGTCATAATGTAACCAATTCTAATAGCTAAAATATCAATATAAACTCTATTTCCTGAATACCACAGGTTTGTAAATGTGAAATACCCAGGCAGCAAACTTTGTATTACCTGAGTTTTTGAACTTATAATATTTTTGAGCCATTGGCAGCCCAATTAGGTGTTCAGCATATGTCTTGAATTTCAGAATCCATATACCCTTCATCTGGAATAAAGAGATATGAAAGGGATGTGAGTCATTAATCATATTCAGGAAACAGGTTTCTGAAAATTAATACATGACCAGTTGCCAGTAAGTAGCCATCTGCTACATATATGAAAAAAAGTATGTTCTAAAGCTACATATTTTAATGATAGTTTTAAAATGCTCAAATTGTAAATGGTAATGGAAACAATGTTTCTCTAATGGAATGTCTAATATCACTTAGGACCCACTAAGGGCTGCACAATGATTCTGATCAATGGGAGCTGGGTAAAATTGCATAGTCAGTGTAGTACAGACAAATCTGAAGTCAAGCTGGTATGTAAAGGCATAATTACTGTTAAGTGCAGGAATAAACCTAGTGATTTCAGTGATGTTGTCTTGGGCTTAAACAAATGCTTAAATGTCCTAGTCTTCACAATCCTGTGCTCTCCATCCTTACTCACAGACATTGACATTTCTTGCACACCTCTAGGAAAAGACGTTCAATTTGGCCCCATGCCTAGCTGACTATGAGTATATAAGTACATGGTTTTCTTACGTTTTGAAAATTTTGGGATTTTTCAAGTGGGTGGACACTATTAAATTCAAACAGGTTACATTCATTGGATGTTGTTTGTTAACAATTTCAGTTGTAATCTCAGTATGTGTCATCGCTGCTGAGGTGTGGGGGGGGAGAGGGAACCGTCAAATTGTATTCTTGGTCAATAAGGACATTGTCAGACTGTTTAAGAAGCATATTTACCCAAAAACTAAGAATTGAAATCACCAGTGCAATTACAATGTTTTGGCAAGGAACTAGCATGAAGCCTGGGAAAAGTATGTTGGTGGATACCAATATGTACAAAAAGAGATTCACTCCTGGGCTTACAGCATGGCCAGCAGTGTTCCTGGCTCAAGGTCTGTGGACTGTAGAAATTAATAAAACAGCAAATTCAAAGTTCCATTCCAATCTTTACTTAAACTGTACTTATATTTCAACAATCCGGAAACTTTTGAAACTGCAGAGAGGTTGGCACCAGAGAACCCTGTGTGCAATAGGCACTCACAGCCATATAATAAATTAAAAACAAACTTCTCTGCTGCAGGTAGGTGTAAAGGTCTCTTAAATAATTTAGATGAAATTATTTTCTTTCAAAATATCAATATTGCATCTTCAGTTTCTGTGTACAAACCAAATTATGGCTAAAGATGATTGTAGGCAACTGATGTTCTGATGTGTAATTTAACTCTGATTTTGGTCAAAAGATACAATGTAAAAAATATTCTAGCTGCAAGATATAATGAGAAGTAGGACATCTCACTGGGGGGGAAAAAATTACTGAAACCAACTGAAGAGATTGGCCAGTCTTCTTCAGTGCAGGTCATCTATTATCATCCCATCAGAACTTCAGAGATTGATAGGTATTAGCCATCTACATTAATATAACAAGATATTGCCTACAAACTCTGTACTGTTCAAGATCTCACAACTGAAGAAGAAGGTTTGTGGAATGCCTGACAAACTTGTAAGTACTGAGAAAACAGAAAGTTTCAAGTTCTGCTTCAGTGAAATGCTGTTAGTGAAATCATGAATAAAATCTTCTGGTAAAGAAATATTTGGGGCCAGCAAATCAGGTAGCTGGTGAACTCAACTTGTCTAGAGTTTGGGATCTTTACTTACACTGTCTCGGACCTACTAGCTGACTTACAGTGCAGTACTCACAAGCTTTTCATGTCCCTTATCTACCTCTCCAAGGCCACAGGAGACAGGACAGCAATGAGAAATGGTGCAGAACTAGATTTCTCCTCCATACCCTAGGTTCTGATAACAGAACAGCTTGGTATGGAAATCTGAATCCAAACTTATTTAAAGATATGTAGGTTGTCTTTAATTTTCTATAGGACTCCTACAACACAGAAGACAACAAAGCTATTGCTATAGCAGTCAATGAAGCAGGGCCCATCCCTGAGGATTTGTATCTTTATTGCCCTGTATCTTTAAGGCCTTCCCAAAATAGTGTGGCACCACACACACACTCTACCTAAGAGAATGAAAAGATGCCAACCAGCAAGTTGAGGGCTGGCTGGCAATGTGCAGAGGGAGATGAAGTACATATTGGCAGGAAGTGAAAAAATAAAGTTATGCTGGATGGCAAGAGAAATACTGAGAAGGAAATTATCTCAATTCAGGAAGCTCTTAATAATATGTTTAAAAATAAAGCATATGCTTCAGTATCTTCTTATCAATAGCTTGTGTGTCTCAAGTTAGGCACATATTTGAGCATATTGCTGAGCTGGGGCTCTGCAGTGAAGTTTCACAAGCTGCTTAAAGTGATATAAGTCTGTGGTGTCACTGAGAGATGTGAACCTCTCCTTCTCAATGTCCCCAGCCCTGTTGTTCCACCACCTCTTCTCTCCTGGCACTAGAACTTGTGGGAGCTGCACTGTCAGCAGCATCCGCAATGCACTTGCAATGGGGGCTGGAGGAAAAGAGCAGGCAGGGAGAGGGCAAGGCTGGCTTTTTCTGCACATGCAGGTGAACCAGACACAAGCTGAAGACACTTGTCAAACCATACTCTGTGTGTCCTCAGCCACTCTACTCCTCTTTTAGCAAAGCTAAAGAGAATTCAAACCCATCTTGGATGGCCTGCCTGGGCCTTTGCAACCTTTTTTTGAAGTGGTTAAATAGGCACCATATCTCCATGCAGACATGTTGTAAGATATATATCCTTCTACATGATTTGAAAGAAATTAAAAAGTATTAATTTGCATTTGCAGAACAAACATTTCTAAAAATTGTGTTTGGTTTGTGTTGGTTTTTTTGGGTTTTTTTTTACCGGAGAAATGCCTGGCAGATGGTTTGAGTGAGGAGTGGTGAGGCACTTAAACCAATTTCCCAGTGTTCTGTCAGCTATTTACAGATTCTGTTGCACACTTTCATCATTCATAATCTTTCATAAAATTCAACTTTACCTTTCAATGTATAAGGAAAAAAGTGTTCTGATGTCCCATACTGATACCACTGTATGATACTGTTCAAGTTATTGGTCTCCATCATTCAATGTACAGTGCAGATATAGACCAGTTCATTAGTCAGGATGAGACAATAAAACAGCTCTAACCATTTAAAACCTATTAATCTGGATAGCACCATTAGCATAAGCAATAATTTATTATTACCAAATTAAATCCATTATAAGTATCTTGAGTGTCCAATCAGGTTAGTAATAAACTGACTAAAGCTATCTACCCAAATGACTGTACTCCTTGATGGAATGCTTTTGGGATTGCTATGCATTAATCTGACTTTTAGTGGGCTGTACTGTTATTTATAATTCTGATAAACTGACTCTCATAACGTGTAGAACAGCTAAACATTTTAGAATAGTTAGAATGGTTTCATAGGCTCTGTGATCAATATTTTTTTTTCTCTCTCTTTAGAGGGTAAAAGGCATTTTCTACCACATTACAGTTCCATCAGTTAGATGGACTATGTTTCTGGTTTTCTTCAGAAAAAAATTCACAGGACTTATATTAAAGGAAACAGCAATGAAGACAAAACTTAAAATACTTGAAAAAAACCCCAGGATGCTAAATGGATATTCCAGAGGACAAGACTAATGTTCTCATTGTTCCCACGGAGCTAGAGCCCTGCTAGCACTGGCTGAGCACAGCACACTGGGTGTGCTAGTCTGTTGGGACAGACTAGGATTGAGACTGACCCTCAAAAAATACTTTAGCTATTTAGAAGTGACAGAATAAAGTCACAGATTTACTAAGAAGAATTTTAAGAAGAGAGGTAGGGAGTTTGAACTATTTAACAGAAACATGTAACTTTTCTTGCTAAGGACATGGGTTTGGGGTTTTGTCCATTAATTTTAAATTATTTGTCCGGCTATTTTTAAAACCTGATAATTCTTGTAAATGCTACATATGCTAAATATTGTGTATATGTTTGTGTAATGCACGGTAAAATGTAGGGGTCAGTTAAAAGGAACTCTAGGCTCCCTCAAAGGCTTTGCCAATGGAGGCTGTCTCTTTATTGCAATTACTTCTGCTGTAGCATGTGACTGGTTCTAAGACATTTATTCTTCGCAGTCTCCTGTATAAGCAAGAAAATAGACCTCTTTTATAGATGGGAAGCTGAAGGTAAAAGATTACTTCACTTTGCACTGGTAGGCAAGAAAATCATCAAGAGCAGACCTCCATGGTGCTCTCTGTGACCTTTTTTATAGAGTGGACACAATGCCTTCCCTTTTGCTGCCTTTCCACCAAACAGTTTGATGGGCTTGGTATATAGGACAGCAAGTAGAATCAAGAACTTGATTCTATTTATCAGAATTCAGATGTTAAGCAATTGCTGACATTGTCAGCAATTGAATCCCATATATATTTTGAGATATACAGAAAAAAAAAAATATTTCCCAGTGCTCTTCTTCCTGCAGTTGAGCTATGCTTTCACAGGGACAAATGTGGGATAAGCTGTTTGACTCCCACTGACGGGAGATTTTTATCACTGCTTTGAACTTTTTAATGCCATTGGAAATGAATGTGGTAGGATCAGCATTAAGTTTAACTGGTCCCCAGTCTCAGTCCAGTAACTTACTCCAGTGAAGGGATTATGGGCAAGGAACCAGAACAAATACCCAAGTTCACAGGATATCAGGAGTCATGGGGTAAACCAAGTTGCAGCATTGATGGGCTGGCATGGGAAGAAGGGGACTGTGTTGCTTTTATTTTCCTGTTACTTCCATTTTTCTGTTATCTGACACATCTTGGTACTCAGCACAAGATTTTTCTTGAAGCTGTTGTGATTTTCCCCTGAAGTAAGAAAATATATGACTGGGTCTTTTCTGCCAAACTGACAGGGCAATAACTTATATACACAAATCAGATTAGTTGACAGTAAAGATACATGGGATGTGTTATTTGAAGGACATGAACAGTTGTTGTTATTTTTCAGCCTGAAACAACTTTGCTCTCCTGAATGCAAAAACCTGCCAAGAAAAGTAGAGTGAACGTAGCTCAGTGTTATAAAGCTGACAATAAGATACGCCTAGTATTTTAAGCTGGCCTCTTACTCCTTTTTCCAAGGTTCAGCCACAACAATCATTCATCTGAAAGTCAGGGTTTTTTTGTGTGATTTTCCAACGTAGCATGACTCAGTTGCTTAAAAGTCTTTGAAATTCAAGAAGCAAAATCTACTGAATTTTAAATCACAGAGCATCTCTCAGGCTCACTGTTTCTCCCTTATGCATGGGTAAATAAATTTAATTTGAGGATAAGAGATGTAGCTTTCTCCTACAAAATTAACAGATTAAACAGGAGTGAATCCTTTTCTGACAGTCCTTCGAAGTTTTTGCTGGTTAAACTAAACAGGCTTGCACTCTGATAATTTTTGGCTGTTTTCACTACAGTCAAAGCAGTTTATGCATTTATAAATACAGAGACATGCTTACTTCATTTACTGTTCCTCTTTTCATCTTCTTTTAAAGCAAAAGCATATTCAGTGAGCAACTGAATTACATTATTTAAATATGCTTTATAATGTATGCAGCAAAGCTAAATATGTTCCCTGGTTTCCTTCAGTGAGGTTTCTGTGAGGCTAAGCAGAAGCTTTCAGTGAGGTTCTGTGAGGCTGACCTGTGGTTCACAGTGTAGTCCTGTACCTCTTCCCTCCTGAAAGGGAGAAAGCTGAGGGGACAGTGGGACCACTGACTTTCTCCTGATTTACAGGCAGGATCTTGGCCCCTGTGACTTACTCTGAGGCTCACTTCAAGCCCAGACTCCCATGGAAGAGGAGCTGCTCTGGGGGAAGCCAGGCTTTCAGCCAGGCATGCAGGACCACAGTTGAGGGAGAAGCAATCCAGGCTGGGGCCAGCTGGACACAGGCCTGACCTGAAGGTGAGGAAACATCTTCTGCAGAACTTTGCTGCAACCAGACCAGGGACCTTCTGGCTCATCTGAACAGACAAAAACTTTGCTCTTGGTGCTGTCAACAGCTTTGATGTGGCATATTTTCCAGTTTATCCAGTCTATATTTTCATGAGAAGAGAAACTTTCTCTGGACAAGGTTTTTGTTACCAAAGGAGGAGATAGTTTCACCTATCAATTCCCCTGGCCATGTCTGGGGACTCCTCTTAACCAAGGAAGACATTATTAATGGGAACCCAAATCTTTGCTCCCTGGCTTAATGCAAGTGATGAGCATGATTAACATGACATGTGGTAGAGAGTAGAATCAGACTTGCTCCCTCATCATCATCTCATGAGCGCCTTAAAGGCTAAGCCATAGAACAGTCAAATTTTCCACAGATGAGCCTTTTTCCTTTGCATAAAACAAGCTGTCAGCAGCCAGTATTACAACAGTCCTCAGTCCTGCTTCAGAGATGAAATCTGAACATTAATCTCCAAAATAAAGTATTTTATTAGTTATGCAAAATATATAGTCACCAAAAATAATTAGAATCCTTCCCCACCCAAGCATATAATCTAAGATGTAAGAGAGAACAAGAAATGGAAGTTGCAGGTTATAGTTGCTACTGGGCAGAACTTAAACAAACTTTCTCATATACTTCATGATTTCTTTACCTCCTGGATTATTTGGGGAGAAATGTTACCCTTTTGGTTTCTTGTGTCCATTCTTTCTCTGCTCTCTCTTACCCATCTTCCCCACAGTATACTGTTTCAGGTCACGTAAAAAACGTTTTTCACATTTAAGTTATTTGCATATGCCCTTGCAGACCAACAGTTTGATGGCAATTTGCTATCCACTTGCAGCCACAGACCTCTCACTTTGAACACCAGGAACTGAGGGAACCATGCAAAACAGGATAGCAGCACTTGAATATTGTATTACTCATATAAAGATTAAATGCAATGGGCTATCAAAAGTAAGAAGGCTCTTAGGAGCATCAAAGTAAAAACAACGGCATTATGTAAGGACAAATAAATCATTAATTAGATTGATAGAATGTACAATGGAAGAATTTTATTTCACTGAACTATAGACATATATTAGTAACAAATCTATACGTAAACTATAAACACATATTTGAAAACAAATCTATGTGTAAACTGTTGATCAATATATCATTTTCCTTATGTATTGATGAATTACAATCACAAATTCCTACCTATAAGTGGAAGTTTCACTGGCAGTCTGGCATAGTGACTGTTTCTATAGATTTGTGAGACAACTTGGCCAGCAGTTCTGCAATTTCACATTTGAGTTCCTTCAAAATCTTGGTTGAATGCCAGTCTGCCCTGGTGATTTACAGATATCTGTCCATTTGATTTAATTCTGTTTGGATCCATGTTCCTAAAGTTGAAGGAAATGGGAGCAGAGACTTGAAGTAAACTGTCTTTGTCTCAGCCACATTGCCAAAGCAGTAGTGGTATGTTAAAATGGAAATTTGTGGAAAAAAAACAGGTCTACTGATTCTATCCAGTCACCCTCATGCAATCAGCATTGTGATAAAAACATTGGGCAGGGTAATGACAACTATCATAAAGGCAGTAGTGAGGCACCTTTGGATTTGCACATCTGTCAGAGCAATGCCAGCCTACTTTTGAGATGATAAAATGAGCTAAATTAAGAATGATCAGGGAACCCCATTCACATTATTGAAGCATCATACAGTAAGTGCAAGAGACAGGTGGCATAAGTGCTAAAACAAGGATGGAGAGTGTGTGCTGCAGGGAATCAATCTACTGCATTAACGGCTAATGGCACACTCAGTATTTATCCATTATTTATCACATAAATGAGTATGTACTGTCTAGACTGCAGAGGTGCTTTCACAACTAGAATGACACTGATTACTGAAAATTAAAAAATGAGAGATGATCTTAATAAGTGAATTGAAAATTAGCAAATGGTAACAAACTCCACATGGTATATCTGCTCAAACTAATAACAGTGGGTTTTGTTATGCTTTTATGAAAATTATTTGATCCATTGCTATAATTTTAGAGTTAAAAGAATAATGCAAAATCTGGAAAAAAAGGTAGAGGACTTAGGATGTAATCACTTCCTGCCACTATCACATACTTTCATTTGCATGCATACTCTTCATTCTGAGATGCTTTTTGTTTTGCTTTAATATTCTGCTCATTTATTTCTTTTCCCTTTAAACTTGCTGGTACTTTAGTGAAAATGAAGACTATCTGCTCACATTGAGAAAAGAATTCTGTTACTCACCATGTACTATGTTCCAGTTGCGGCATAGAAACCATACTCTATGCATTGTTTTTAATGTTATAGTGATACCAGAACGCTGGCCTTGAGTAAGTTACATGAGCTCAGGATTCATCATGTATCATTATCAGTGGAAGGCGCATCATTACATTCAGAAGAAGAAGCGTCAAATTTTCACCTGAGACCCACTGACAGTGGTAAAATTGGAAAAAAAAATTAGATGGTTGGTTGAATCAGGAAACTTAGAGATTAATTATAATAAAAGTAGCACAAGGTTTTTTAGGCATGCTAATTTGTTAATGAGGGATAGAAGAATGATGTCAAATAAGTGAAAAAGAAGCCCTTAAGTGTTCCCACTATATTAAACATTTTAAGATGACTTCTACATTAAGAAAATTTTGTTCCTAGATACTTTGGTAACCATTTAAAATTTATACTAATGCTAAATGTTAGCTATTTGCATTCATCTGCATTACACCCTATCCTCACCACAGACCAGGAATTCCCAAGAGACAAATTATTATATCTTGCAGTTGATAAGGTTTTCAACTAGGTATGCTGGCCCTGAAAGACACCTGTGTACTTCACCCATGTGAATCCATCATAGCTGGTCATGAGCACCAAGCTGTTGTCCTGCAGTGAATCCCTTACAAGGAAAATAAACACACTTGGATATGTTTTCTGTGACAAAGTGAAAAACATAAAATTTCCTCAGCTGCCATCAGAAATGTCTGAAATTGTAAAAATCCCTATCTCCAGTCATTTCTGGAAATATCCATTATATAATTTACTCTGATAAGAAGGATATATGTTATATTAAGATGCCAACAACAAAAAACCAAACAAACAAAGCCAAAATACAAACCCTCTCAAACCTAGAATTGCCTAGGTTAAGAAAACATAGAGGACAGTTTCATGATTAATCTAAATAAGCCAAAATTAAACGGAGTATTACAAAGATTTAGTCTGCGTTCTGAATCATAGTGTGCCATCTGGGCTGCTCATAAATTATAAAGCTGCTAGGCCAGTGGCTGCATAAGTTCATGCAAGGCTTGAAGATGCTTGAGAAGAGATTATATTTTTTGCAAAATGTTCATAAACAGGATTTCTTCCCCCCTCATTCACATGAATATTTTAGTTAAAAAATTGAAGTCCTGTGCATTTTCAATTATCCCTAGCAGTTGTACATTACCAGCATAGCTAGTCAGATTTACCAGTTAATATACTCCAAAAAGGCACCTAAAGGTTTTCAAAGGTATCTTAATTATAATATTTACAGTTTCCAGGGTTACTTCCAGCAAAGACACCCTAATTCAACCTCTCCTGGTTCATTCAATTGTACTTTATTAGCTAGTAACTATACTGCTAAGACTTACAGTAATGCTGCTCCACATCTGCTTAAGCTGCTGTCTTTCCATGATGCATATGTGAAATGGACACAATTGTGTTCCTTCTATAAACAGGAAAAAAAAGGCAAAATTACTTGTGGCTAGTGAATCTGAGATTCATGGGTGGGAGCTCTGGCAGCCAAACATTTCCCATGGATAATAAGTACTAGTTTTTCTTCACAAACACCCATTTTTCCAGTGTGTCCTCTGCAGCGGTTATGAACATTGTGCAACACTGCTGTCATCCAGGAAAACAAGGATTATGATTATCTCATTCACTTGTAGAGAAATTCCCATGATTTAGCTTGAATAGTTTTAAACTGTTCTAATTTTTATTTTTGTTTTAGCAAGTGGGTAGCAATAATCATAACATGAAACAAGGTATTTGTAAGAAAGTCTGAAGTAATTTCAGTGTGTTCATTTATTCCCATTTGCATTTGTGGCAATTTACCTAAGAGCTCAAATATGCAATTACTGGTTTCTTTCTGCAGGTTGGTTTCAACCTCCTGCTTCTCCCTTCATTTTCTCCTTTAACACACATTATCTTTCCATCCTTTGCAATTAATCTCAGATGACCATCAGACTATAAAAACATACAAAGCTGAACAAACAGAGGAGAAAGTTATTCATGGTTGTTTCCCTAAACTCAGTTTGCGATTCACTTTTTGTGTCACATCAATATGTGTGTTTCCTTCCCTTTTTACATCCATTTTGAGGTTTCTATTGTGGATTTTTTTCCAAGCTCATTTTAAGAGAGGCTTTTAGTTATGGAGATGCAGACACATGGCAGATTAATAAGTGAGGAAATTACAGGAATAGTTTTCTGTCCATTTCCACAGTGGCTTTGTGTGTCTAAGAACAAGATTTGAAAGAAGGCTGGAAGAGTGTAAATTAGTGAACGGGGAAGGGGTTTAATCCACCAGCATAGCCATGAACTAAAAAGGCAGGAAAAAAAAGGATGCTCCAGAGGCATGAATATACCTTACCCGAAGATTTCTTGATCTTGTTCTTATTTTCCAGAATATGAAACATTTTTGATACACAGACAAGAAAAATAAAACACAACAAAATGAAACAAAAAAGCATCAGTATCCAGGAAAACCATCCTATAGAACCATCTGTAGTGCAATATCATCACAGTAAGATGGAGACCCCCTGCCACTGTGAGCCTTCAGCTCACAGAGAGAAATGTGAGCCTTCAGCAGCAGATTGTATCAATGGGAAGGACACACACTGAAAAATGACAGTTTCCACAAGTTGTGTGAAAGACATTTTGAGGATGAGCACTAGAATAAAAAATTAGATAGAAAAAGAGCTTCCAGCTGGTGACAGAAAGAGCTTGGTTGCTGCTGTATTGTCTGGCAGAGAGCAGAAAGCCAGAAGTGTGGCATTCTGCTGAGAGTCATTCCTATCAAGAGAGGAGGAATTGGCAACGATCAGCATTCCCTGCACGGGGGCTAGCAGATGATGGGAGGCACCTCCAGGTTTGCTTGGCAGCCCAAACACAATACAAGCTTCTGCAAAAGCATCAAAGCAAAACCAGTTGAAAAAACTGGGCATGCCAAGTCTTTGAGATGGGTATTTAGTCACTCCTGTCCTTGCTAGCCACTGCTGTCTCTCTGCTACTGAATGAAACGCTCTCTCTGTCCTGGCTGTTGTGTTAGATGTGTATTACCACCCTCCCTTATCAGCTAAATCTTACTGCAGCTGAACCAGACAATTTTGTCATTCACAATAGAAGATATTTTATGTTTACTCTATTTTCCAGTACTGCCTATGAGTTGGTTATCGCAGAAAAAAATAACATTGTTTGTTTAAGAAGATTCTGTATTTTTTAGTATTTCATGTTTCCTCAGAAGTCCAGGATGTAACTGGGTGAAGTAAAGTTACATATTTATAATTTCAAAATAAATTAAGAACTAGGTCTTGCTGAGATGAACTTTCAGTCAGGACAGGAGACATAAAGTTTTACTAGTCTAGAATTATGAATAGGAATTTGGGGTACAGACACAGTGCAAACAAATAAGTCTACAACTTCTGATGGGCAATTTCAGGGTAGAGATTTCTTCCAATTCAATTAATAAAATACACATATAAAGTCTCCAGCACAACTTAACAATTATATAACCTTTTTTTTATGCAAGCAGTGCTAAAAAAGTGGTGTGGTGCACCACTCCCATTCCTTCTTATCTTAGTAACTCCTTTGGCCAGGTGTTCAGAGAAGGTAGCACAGTGATGTACTTAGGGGATTTAAGAGAAATTATTTTGACATCAGAGAAATTATTTTAACAATTTAATTTATTGTTAATTGTTAAATCTAAGAATTTAAACTAATAATTAAAATTAGCAATTTAAATTAATTGTTAAAATTAGAAATTAACAACTTTTAATCTAGAAAGTGCAGGCTGACTTGGTGAGCTATGCATTAGTCACTAAGTGTAAATGCAAATGTATCTCCATTTACACTAATGCATCACATCAACCTGTTGAGGTTGGAAGGGACCTTTTGAGAGCATATTGTTGAATCCCCCTGCTCAGTTGGGGTCAACTACACCAGATTGTCCAGGACCATGTCTAGATGGTTTTGAATACCACCACAGATGTAGAATCCACAGTCTAAGCAACCTGCTCCCATGAGCAACCGGTCTGAGAGTAAACAGCATTTTCTTACATGCAGATGGGATTTCATGTGTTTCACTGGTAACTAGTAAAAATTCTTGTGCCAGGATTGACTTATTTCAAAAGAATAGAAGGCAGATCCTTAGTGTGCAGTTCCACACAGGGTTAATTTTTCTGGCGTTACAATTATTTGTGGAAAATTGGTTTGTCTTCATTTGTGCATTTTTAATGAATTAGAAGCTGACTCATATTTCCCCATGGCAAACAGTTCTGTTTTTTTACTGCTCACTGATATTCTTAAACAACAGTGCATATTCACCAAGGTTAATTAACAGCAAGGTTATGGGTTCAACCCCTGTATGAGCCATTTACTTAACAGCAGGACTTGGTAGTCCTTGTGGGTCC
Source organism: Passer domesticus (assembly GCF_036417665.1). Classification (NCBI taxonomy): domain Eukaryota; kingdom Metazoa; phylum Chordata; class Aves; order Passeriformes; family Passeridae; genus Passer; species Passer domesticus. The sequence goes on along the minus strand of NC_087476.1, from coordinate 62,165,219 downwards.
CTTCCAACTCAGAATATTCTGTGAATCTTTTGACCCCAAGATTAGCTCAGTAGTTTAGAGCATGGTGCTAATATCCAGCTCATTCCAAGAACTTGACAATAGCTAGAAGCAGTGTAAGGGATAAGTTCTTAAAACAGGACAGCAGATAATTTACAACTGTGCACTGCATGTTCCTAAACCATTTCCCAAAAGCCACATCCTTCTGTGGGACTGCATGCTACAGCAGGACAATATTTGCTCTGGTTTACAGAGGGCCATATGATCTGTGGGCAGGTGGAATACTCCCAGTAGCACACTTCTGTGCCTCAGGGCCTGGTACCTGCCTTCCCTTTCTGCCCTAACACTCTCTGATGTACTCAACAGAAAGTATATGAAACTGAGATATTCAAGCCTAACCAAGAAACAGCTTTGTTACACACAAACTATCTGATCCAAATGTGAGAAAAGCTAATCTGCTTACACAGTCCCTGCATCACTTACACATTCAAAATTCCTGATCTGTACAATAAGGTTTTTTCTTTATAAAATCATCCCTTTGGGGCACTATAATCTAAGAGGGAAGATGAACATAGCGAGTTTTTTTCATTCATTTCATCTTTATAGCAAGAAAGTTCATGTTTTTTCAGGATAAAGCCAAGTTTAACTTACAGAGAGGATAACTCAATTTCCACCTACCCCAAGCTTTGTTTCACTAATCTCCTGGTTATCTCTGCTCTAGCTTTTTTCTCCATTGTTAAATACATATAGATAGATATACAGTACAATATGCAGTACAAAATATGCCAAATTAGTAACTTCACTGTAGTTCTTAAACCTAAATGTGAAGGTAAATTGGCATTAATCAGTCATCAGAAAATAAATCTAGACATTTTTCTCTTTATACCAGGTATGAATGCAGTCTTTTAATTTTTATTATTTTTTCCTCCATCCTTCAATCTTTATTACATAGTTAATTTATAGCTTTATTCAAAGTAAATGAAGAAATAAAATATTGCCTAAACCTTATTAGTACTTTTAATAACAGGCCTAGTTACAGCATCTGTCTTTACCAAACATTTTGAGTTGAATCCTCCCCTGATACATGAGGCCATTTCCTACCCAAGTGGTACTTTATTCAACTGAAGAGATACATATTAAACACATACATATTAATTGAGAACATTTCTATAAACTCTTCTCTTAGGCACTGAGAAGGCTTTTCAACAATTTCCTCTTGATTTTTAACTTGCATTGTTTCAGTAATTTCACTTATGTTCCTCACAAGAAAGCTTAATTTTCGCATGTCTGCTTATGTGAGAGTCACACTCCCACACATCCAAGTACTTACCTTGGCACAGTTTGTACTCTATGCCTCAGATATTAGAAATTGCAGTATCAGGTGCATCATCATGAGCACATTGTGTTGAGGCAGTATTACCAATTTCCTACAAGTAAAACCATTTGTTATTATTTTTTTTTCATTATTATTATCATTATCATTGCTTTGGAGGGAACTGTTTGTGGCATAATTCCTTGTAGACAACTAATCTGCATTTAAAGCAATTAAAGAAAGGCCCATTGTGGGCCTCTCTCCCAGATAATTCACCAATATCTTTTGATATTCACAAAATAAAATGCTGTTCAGAAATTCAAATGTCATTTGTTTAAAAAATGGAAAGCAAACAAAACCCAAAGCCATCCAAAAAAACCCCAAGCAAAACAAAAACCAAAACAAAACAAACTCCCCCAACCAAAAAATAAAAAAAGACAAATCCCCCAAATATTCCTTCAACATTCTTATTTGCTAGTCTGCCCAGAAAAGATCAAAACTTGGACTCCAAGATGTTATGTTTTATTCTGTCAAGGTGCCAAGTAGAAAGAACACTATGATATTCATTTTATATAATTGGATGGGAACACCTCCCCCCACACCTTTTTTTTTTTCCAGTCAGTTCTTTGACAGATTTTTAGGCATCTTGCTTCCTCCCCTGTAGTAGACAGCCCTCCCATCCCAGACACTTTGAACTCTTTCTCCTTTCTAATGCCATCTCTCATCTCAACTGAATGACAACTATGACCTGTGTCAAAATCCCACTTTCAAGTAAATTCACAGTATGTGGCTTATGAAAATTTAGTCTTTTCACAATTTACATACAAACAAGTATTTAATCTTTGCAATCTGAAAAATAAGAGGGTAGCCCTGGATATCTGACTTTGCATGGATAAAATCTACCTTACAATGATTTAAGCATTTAATCCAAAACCTGAAATGTAAACAAGCTACCAAAGTACAAAAAAGTTTAATTCATACAGCAATGTAAAGGTCAAAGCAGTAAACTTCTATATTTTACTTTGCTGGAAAATATTTAAGACCAAATCCAATGGAAAATAAAATAATTTGCAGACCGACTTCAACAACAGTCACAAAAGACTTTGCTGCTTGTTTCTCAATAAACAGAGTATGAAATCCATAGCAGCACATACAGACCAATGGCAGCCTCCAGTCTCATCTAGTCCTTATTAGAATGCTGTACAGAAAGTAAACAGATACTCCTTTAGAAAGGACACAGGCTCAAAGAACCCACCCACAATGTATTTACGCTTCCTTTCAAAGGTAGGAATTAGAAATGCATAATAAAGAAGAATTATTGACTAAGGACTAATAAAGAAGAGTTTTTGACTGAGCCTGGCATGATAGTTAGCCTGCCTTGAGATTTTCTTTACTGAAAGAAAAAAAAAATGGGGAACAAGACTGTTATAATGTACCACATTCTGCTTCATTTAGACTTTCACCTTGACTTACAAGGCTTAGTTAAAGCTCTTCTAACGAGGTTAAGATTTTCTGTGAGCCTTGCTGAGATGTCTGTTGAAGAGTGGAGAGTAAAACTGAAGAACATTCAAATGGGGCTCCAAAATGCTTGGGTGGTTTTTCAGTTTAAAAAAAAAAAAATTGGGGTGCTGTAACCTTGGAGACTGTTTAACCTACACACAACAGAAATGCAAACTGCTAAAGGTGGCTATCATGTAATGTTCAGTGAGTGTTCGTGTCTGCAGTGCCTCATTATTGACAGAGAGATGACCAAAGAAGTGAGTTGTTGTATGTTGTAGGAGGTGGTGCAGGAGAAAACTAGGGGATGGGCTGCCCAAGGCTTAGACAGCCCCAAACTCTTGCTGTCAAGAGGCTGATCAAAACACTGTAGAGTTCTGCACAGAGTAACTTTCCTTTGAGTGCTTTTGCAGCTTGACACAGTTTCAGAAAGCAAGCTGGACTCCTTTTGAATAAACCAAAACAGAAGATGTGCTCCAGGAACTCACTTAAAGCACCTCAGCCACTAATGAATATTCACAGGTCCAGAGAAGTAAATCCTCCTGCATGCATACAGAACATCAGGCTCCCACCAGCAACTATGCTGCTTTACAGACTCCCTTCTGTTGGGTCACACTGATAATGTCACTAGTCTGGTCTCCTGTTGTACTCCAGACCACTACATTACATTCAGGTGACTCTCACACTGCACCTTGAGACCTCAGGGAGACTGCAAGACTTTTAGCCTGCAAGACTAAAACACAGCCACATACAAGAGTAATGTGCCCAAAACCAAGCCCAATGTGCTTGCTGGGTCTGTGAACTGATGGATAAGATTATCTAAAGCATGTGGTGCTAAATTCATTCTTTGTGTTTCTAGAGGATTCTTTATACATTCATACATATGACATACAATTCCTCTGCATAAGGAGAAACCTTGAACAGTGCTAAATTCAGTGAGGATAGCTGCTAGCATGTGTTCTCCTAAAAGCTCTTCCTTTTTGCAGGACTCGAGCACAGTTGATATCAGATTAAAAGGCTTTGACTTTACTTAGTGGAATAGAAGCAGGGAATGCATTGCACAATCATTGATTCTTTTTGCCTTTCAGTAGCTTAACTATGATAAAGCACCTTGTTGTTCAAATATTTATTTCCTAAGACAGATGTATGGAGATGGTTTTTATAGAAGTGATTTGTCTATCGAAGCCCAGACATCACTGCTCATGGGTTTTTTCCCCTTTAAAATAACTTTTCCAGATGGTGGAGTAATTTAATATTTACCCTGCAATCAAGCACCTTGAGAGCACCTTTTTTAAGGTGTAGGAGTCCAAAACATGAGCCCCCCTTGATTTCTCCTAATATTAAGGATCCCTGTGGTGATCAAACCTCTGCTGACAGGACAGAATCACAGAATGTGTCACGTTGGAAGGTGCCACAGTGGATCATCTGGTCCAACCTCCCTGCTCAAGCAGGATCATCCTAGAGCACATGGCACAGAGCATTGTGTCCAGATGGTTCTCAAACATCTCCAGTCAGGGAGAATCCACAACCTCTCTGGGCAACCTGTTCCAGTGCACAGTCACTCACACAGTAAAGTTCTTCCTCATACTCAGGTGGAGCTTCCTGTCCATCATCAGTTTCTGCCTCTTGCCTCCTGTCTTACTGCTGGGCACCACTGAGCAGAGCCCGAATACATCCTGACACCCTCCCTTAGGACACTCCCAGACATTGATGAGGTCCCCTCAGTCATCAGTTCTCGAGGCTGAACAGGCCCAGCTCCCTCAGCCTTTCCTTGTAAGACATGCTCCAGACCCTTGGTATGATGTCCCAGGGCATCATGCCTCACAATGCTGGTACTTCATTTCAGCCCACGGATCAGGAGGCTCCCATCTCACAGGCATCGGAGAGCCCACTTCTAGCAAACGTCTGTGTGGGATGAGTGGAAACCTGAAGGTTCAGGAACACAGAGGGCAAAACAAATGCTTTGCCCGGCGGGGCCGCTGTGCGGACACACGAAGGGTACGGACACAAGCATGGACACGGACACACGAAGGGCAGCCCTGGAGCGGCAGGCAGGGCGCTCAGCCAGAGCCGCACCCCCTTCCCGGCCTCTCCCGGGCGTCCCCGGCCGCGCTCCCGCCCACTGGCAGCGCGGGCCGCGGGCCGCCCGCCCGGGGCACGCACGAGCCGGAGCCGGGCAGTTATCGCCCGTAACTGCTGACTCACTGCAGCTCTCGCTTGAAAACCGGCGGGCAGCCGGGTTCTGCACTTAACTCGTGCTCACACTGGCGTCCCTCCCCTCCCTCGGCAACGGCCCGGCCTCCTCCGGCCCGGCCCGGACGCGGAGCTGAGGCTCGGGAAGGCGCCGAGCCCGCCCGGCTGCCGCCGCCGCCCGGGCCTGCGGCCCCCCTGCTCCGCGCTGCCGCCGCCGCACCGCGCGGGCCCTGCGCTCCGCCCCGGCCGGGCCGCGGGGGCGCTCGGAGTCCCGCCCGCACGGCGCGCACACACACACGGGGATACACACACACACACCGGGCCACACGGACACACACACGCGGGGCACTGGGACACAGGCACAGGCACACGGAGGCGCACCCCGCGCCGCAAACATGGCGCTGGTGCCTTGCCAGGTGCTGCGCGCCGCCATCCTCCTGTCCTATTGCTCCATCCTGTGCAATTACAAGGCCATTGACATGCCCGCGCATCAGACCTATGGAGGCAGCTGGAAATTTCTGACCTTCATAGACCTGGTAAGTGCCCCCGGCGGCGGCCGTGGCCTTGCCCCCTCCCTCGGGCTGCCCGTGGAGCGGCCGCGGCCCGGGTGCATCGCGGCCCCCGGCGCTCGACGGCTTCGCCATGCGGTGACCTTAAAGCGGGGCGGCGACATGGTGGGGCTGCGGGGCCGGCCGTGAGAGGAGCCGGCCGGACTCCGCGGAGCCGGGTGGTTTGAACGGAGACAGGCACGCACAAAGCCGAGCGGCTGCTGCGTGTGAGCGGCCGTGGGGAAGGTGCGCCTGACGGCCTGCCACCCGTCCCAGTGCTGATGATGTGTTTCGCCTTTCCTAATGGCCGACAGTGAACACCAGAACCTGCTGGCCCAGCATCTGGCTCCCGTGTGCTGTCAAAATAAAATATATGTCTTGCTCCTTTTGGCCCTTCTTAGGAATCCATCCGTGACAGGTGCAAGTGTGTCAGTGATGCAAAAAGAGCCAGGCAACTCCAACTTGCCAGATCCAGTTAGTTTTGGTTGCAAATCCATAAACGAGTGTATGAAATAAAAGACATGTCATTTCATCATATTTCTTCATAAGGGTCCAGATCTGTAAGAGTCACCAGCATGCTGGCCTGCTGGAGAGCACCAGGTGCTAGTCAGGACTATTTTTAATCTGAGCCTTCCTAGGCGTGCTGCCCCCACAACAAGTGTTCCTTTAGTGCGGGTGGGAGGAGAGAGGGCGGGAGGAAGAGAGGAGATGGGAGGAGAAACTCCGTTTCTGGTTCAGAAATATGATAGCCAACTTACACCTAGTACCTAGATCAAAGTGCTTTTTTTTACTTTGTATCCACGGTGTAACTAGGTGAGACATTTTGCAGTTCCAACTCACTAAAAAGTCCCAAAATGCAAGTATTTCAGTGCCTCCCAGTGATAACGCCTCTCTCAGAACTTCATTGTAGATTCACAAGTACTGCTGCAATACATTGCCTACACGCATGGTACTGGCTCAGTAGGTTGAGTTTGTGGGCTTGGAGACCAAAGACTCAAACACTCCTAGCCAAGCAGGTCAAGTGTGCAAATTTCTGTATCAGGATTAAGTTAAGGTTCGCTGAGGTCCGTATTTTATTTGCAGAGAAAAAGCATCTGCTGTATTTTTCACTTAGCCAAGGTTATTTTTTTTGCAGGTGCAAAAATTTGCTGGAGCTCTGAGGTTCCACAGCAGTAACTAGTGCTTTTGCTGCAACTCTAAGTTAGTGCCTTAAGGCTTGATGTTTCTCTGGAGGACAAGCTAGAATCTGTTTTTTACCTTTTGGGTTGCTGAACAGTACTGTCTGTAATAGTTAATAGCTGTTGACTTCAGTTGAACTGGAAGTGAACCAGCCAAAGCTAAAAGCTGATAATCTCTTTGAGTCTCCTTCACCTTTTTCTCTTTTCTCCTGGCCTTGACAGTTGCTTGAGGACTAAGTCAACCAGGTCTGCCATACAGTGAAAATTTAACTGTAAATGATAGTCATCATTTCCCAAAAATTGTAGCCTTGTAAATAGCAAGTTCGCGTGGACTTTTCCATCAAAGCATGTACATGGTCCAGGCTACTTCTGTCAGGGCTCAAAAGGTCATGGTAAATATGTAATGCTTTCTGAAATAGCTAGAATAGTTATCAACTGCAGCTAGTTATTTTTGTCCTTTAGCTAATAGTTGTCATGTGTTTCTCATAGTCAAGCCCAGTATTTGAGAAAAAATTTAGCTATTTCTTACAGTGTTCAGTCCTTCAAAATAACCCACAATTCAATGACTTGAATGCCTTTCTCAGTGACTAGCCAGCATGCAGAGCTCTCCACTTGCTGATGATATTTCTTTATGTTCACATGGCCCTGCCAGTATCTTAGGTAAGCAAATGTATCTTTCTGTTCCCTGGGACAGCTAGGAAATTTGACGAAACAAAACCAGTTAGATTCCTGAGGAGGATACCAGGAGACATAGTTGGAGGATGTTAGGCACATTTCCAAAATCCTGTGTCTTGACTAAGTCTTGAAAAGCTCTTCCATAAGTTTCAGTTTGCTCAGCCATGTGCACTGTTCCTGTGTCAGTCACATTCAAAGGCTGTCTAGACAAAATATCATCAATGCCAGAGTCTTGGCAGACGTGTGTTCTTGCTACAGATTGTACCTCCACAAACAGAGATTTCATCTTTGACATCACAGAAGCACGTAGAAGCTCTTTCTGCTTCCAAAAACTGCTACCAGTTTTTGAGAAAAGTCAGTTTATTACTTTAATCTGAAAAGTAATTTGCAATTTTTTTCCATCTGTCCATTTGCGAAGGGATGTTCGTTCCAGTCTCAGCATCCGCAAATCTCTTGGAGTCTTAAGTAGCCAGTTTTGTAGAGGTGCTGTGAGAAATGATTTACGGTTATCAGCAGGTATTGTACTTTTGAATGGAATTATGAAAATCTAGTAGTTTGGACTCTAAAACATGGGGCAGTAAAACATTATAAGTGTATGCAGTGGTTTGAACAGTAGACTTTGAGCCCTCACACTGTTCACAGAAGTTGAGCATTATGAAGAAGTTTTTTAATACTGTACTACTTTTTTAATACTTTTAATTTAATAAAATGTAATGTCCATGTTGATCCAAAGTGTTTGGATGTTTGTATCTAAGTAGTGTTTTGGATACCAATGTTCATCCCTAATGTCTTCTGTCCTTGAATTAAGAAAGAAAACAAGTGCAACCAAAGAATTTTAACTGCTGTCATTCTGATGACTTACAATTTTTTTGCAGTTGCAGATCTGATGGCAACATTCCCTAAAACACCTGTGACAGTGGAGTATTTTTCTGGAAGCAATGCACAGGCAATATGTTTTGACATTACATTCAAGATGCTCCTGACTGTTGCTACTAACAGTAATATCTCCACTTCAGCCTTTCTTCTTTGTATATAGAGGTGGTAGATACTTACCCTGCTTTTTCAAAAGGTGGTAAAGATACCTGCCTAGTACCTGTGTATTCACAAGCCCATACAGAAAAGACAGCAGCGTTTTCTTTGTCATGTATAGAGTGGAAAACCAAGGTATAAAGAGGTAAAGAGTTGCTGCCAAAATCAATTGGTGGGCCCAGCAGATGGAATTATGAAACTGAATATTCAGGCTAGTTCAAAACTATGTGTTGCTTTCATTTAAACTCAAAACACAAACCAAGCCCTGAGGTTAGTTCCTGTGAAAATGGCAAAGAATTGGATTCAGATGGGATATTTCAAGAAATAGACCTAAAAGTTCTTGTAGAGCTGCCTTTGTTTAACTCAGATTCACGATTTTGTGCTTTAATAGTGGAATATAGCAGGACAGCACTGTCCTGTGCTGCATCCCACAAATACATTGTTGAGCCTCATAGCTGAAATTTCAGTTAGGCTGGAAATGATGCCAGCAACAAGTTTGTCATCTTATATAAATCACTCAGAAATTTTCCTCATGCAGTTCTGTAGGTACTTGAAGTAGCTGGATTAAAGATAATCATACTTGGTCATCCTGCATACACTGCAGTTGCACACCTGCCTTTATAAATACACATTTGTTGAGGAATCCATTGCACCAACTCATTTAAAAGTTGCTACTGCATTTTATTCTTCAGTTTCTCTTGGATCTCTTACTTTTTTTGGGACAGGAAGCAAAATTAAATAGAATTTTTCTTCTGGAATAAAGTGGATAGCCTGTGGGTGCCAAAAGAAGACCAAATCTACTTTTTATGTTTGGGTTTTTTAATAAGTAGCAGAAAAGTAACTTAGAATTGTAAGTATCTACCTCCTTAGTAAGGGATGTGCTGGTCTAAATAGCTTCTAGTTTTCATTGTGCAGTTTCTCTGGAAACCTTACTCCTCAAAGAAAGTAGAGTAAACCAAGATATGAGTGCATATATATTAACAAATTTATGGTTTTTTGGTTTTGTATTTTATAATCTGAAGATTATAAGATATAATAACATTATAAGATCTCCCTGATAGGCAGCACGGGGTAGTTACAGAGACAAAATGCAAGGCCAAATTTTTGGAAGCAGTCTCAAGTGTTATGTTTTATGATTAATCATCATAAAATTAACAGTCCCATTTTGAATATCAGAATATTAACCTGGGTATTCCTATGTCTTGATTCAGTTCAGCCAAAGCTAGAGTGGAAGAGATTTTGCTCATATATAAATCTGCCTGACATTATACATTTATTATTCTCTTGAAAGAAATAGCAGGATGTCTGTGTGAACTTTTTATACATTGCCTGGCAGATTGAGTTCTACAAAAAATAGGTATGCGCTCTGTTCTCAGCACAGATTTTTTGCCAATAAATGCTGTGGGTTTTTTTAGAAAACATCTTTAGATTTAGTTTGATTAAGTTCAAATAAGTGATCAGAACTTGTATCCTTGTCTCTGAAAACTTTCAGAGGACCATGTTATCAACAGGACTAGAAACTCGAGTGTTTAGACTTACAATTTATTTAATTCATGTATTAGTTATTAAGTTGTATGAGATACAGTTACTGGACAACAAAAAATGATATCAGTTTAAGAAAGCACAGCTAAAAATTTTTGGTCAGTTGTGCCCAGTTTGGATTTAGTTGAGCTGATAGGAAATATAAGGACCAGAAAATACTAGAGGCCAAAAGTTTCAGAATTGAGGAATAACAAGCAATACCATTGGTGTATTATTTGAAATTGAGTGAGTTTCATTGTTAACTGTATGGATTCCACTTGCCACAAACAGAGGACAAAAGTGAAAACACATTCCACACTCTATGGAATATAACTATGACTCTTTTACAGGATTTCCCTTAGGAAAATAGATTTCACCTTATGATTTCCATTTTCATCATCTGTAAAGTTAGCCTCATATGCAAGTGTTTTATGACTTTTGAATGAAAAGATTCCAGAAGCAAACCGGTAAAATATTACTATGCATTATTCTCAGTAGTAATTAATCATCATATCTAAATACCTCTGTGGTGTTACAGAGAATACAGTCAACGGATAATTTATCAGTTTACATGGAAAAGGATTGTTATTTAAGGAATAACAAGGTGGGGTTTCTTAATGATATTTAAGGTATTTGAGAGAAAAAGGACCAATATAGGTAGGAGAGCCTTTTAAGTATTTCAGAGCTTTTTTTCACTCTTGCGTTGTAAACACGTCTGGGTAAGAGTAATGTATAGTGCTGTTGATGCAGTAATAAAAATGTAATAGTGTCACCCTTCTTTATTCATAGATCTGTGTTTTGCATTTGCTGTTGGTAGCGCTATTACAAATTGAGTGGAATTTGAGCACTACATTGAAGTGTTGTGTTTTCACATTGTATTAGTCTGTCTCTATTTTACAGTTGTACTTAAGTATGATGTACATTTAATTTGGGAATTCTCAGAGAAGTTATGGCTATCTTGAACTATTTGTGTTGGCAGTAGGGTTGGCAGCATAAAGCAGGAGAGTGGAAGAGAAGAAATATTGGGATCACTTTCTGTGATGATAGATTTAACTAATGTCAGTAATATTATTTTAGAACTTGGAGTGGGTAAGTGATATGCAGCAGCGCTGTGTTTCACACTAGTGTACAGTCTGTAGAGTTTTGCCAGAAGAGTTTCAAATGATGGCAACTTCAACAAATTGGTTTAGTAGTCTTTTGGTTGCCCTTTGAAAAAGTTAAGTTGTCTAACAGTTGAATTGTTTAAAATTTTATTACAGTGGTAAGGATAATTCAGATAATCTTATATGCCTTCATATAGCAAAACTGTTTTAAACAATTAGTTTAAATAAGGACAATATGTCTAGTGTTCTACATTAGTGTTCCTTGTGAAGTCATTTGGGTTATGAGCTGTCCTAATCCATTGTGAATATAAGTATTTAAAAATTATTTAATCAATGTATTTTTGACCATATATTTGTGTTATGTTAATGCAGCCATGTAAGTTTATACAAGAAATAGATTCTGGAAGATTGACCTTCTTAAGTTGTAGTAAAGATCTATATAACCTATCAAATAGTATTCTTAACTAATATAGAAAATTGCAAACTTAGTGTTCTAAATTAAATACATTTGTAATAAAAATCAAATAACACTTGATTTTTTTGCAGTTACATGAACATTAGGATGTACAAGGACTTGTAGGGTAGATTGCCGTGTGGGTAGTTGCTTGCTTTGTCCTTAGGCTGAAAAAGAATATATGATAATATACCACTGTACAACAGATCTGAAATTGACCTAGAAGTAAAAAAAAAGCCTTTATGAAATACAGAATCTTCACATTCCACAGTTATAAGTTTGAAGATTTGAATAAAGTAAAACAATAGAATGTAATAAAGAAAAAATAGGCAATACTGCAGTCTGTTGAACACAATATATGAGATTCATTGTGAAGGATTATGTTGAGTGTGTATTTGCCTGAACAAACCAATAAAAAAAAAAATCTTAGATTCCTTCTATTAGATGAAGTATTTTCTGTGCTGCAACCTTCCATATCTAGTAATAGGTTTTGTGAGGGTCTGCATATCCTAATGCAATATCTAGAAAACATTTTTCTAATTGTGCTACTTTAATACAGTCTCTGATGTTGGGTGGAGCTCATTGTGGGTGGAGAATTTCTTGTCATTTGGAGCTCTAATTGCTAATGCTGTTCCAGACAGTAAATGTAAAAAAGATCACCACCAGTGACAGGTTAGTATGCTTTCTGCAGAATTCAAGAGTGAAAGAAATATTGGTGTATAAGAAAGTTCACATTGGATATTTCTGTATTTGAAATAAAAGTGATGTTATTACTTGCAAAACACTCGTGCAAAACATCAAACTCCTTTCAGTGTAGGTTTTTGGGATTTTTTAAAGTATTTGAATCTGAGGCCTAGTCTTCTCATCTTGATGTTCCACTATATGTATGTATATATAGATAAATATGGCATATAAGGTAGAAACAAAATTGACAATTGACTTATTTTGTAGACCAACTCTTTGAATGAGTGAATATGAGAAGCTTTCATCCTTCCAATGAAAGCTTTTTCAAATTTTGCCTTATTTTCCAGCATTTATTTATATAATTACATTTTCCCCATACTGTATTTTCCAAGGCTCTGAATTTGTTATTAGTCTTCAAAGCTTTGCAGGCTTTGTTCCATTACTCTTACTATGTATAATGCAAGATTTTTTCAACTCAGCATAGTTAAATATGCTACCACTGAAAAAGCCGTGTTTAACTTTAGTGGATGGAAAAGTTAACCCAACTCTGAAAAAAAAAATCTGTTAGAAGCTTAAATAAAACTTCCAGACTTTTCAGACAGGAAGAAACTCGAAGTTAAAATTTATAAGCATGTGTTGGTAAGACTTAAAAACAAGGCCCTCTCCCAATTAGAACTGTGATTAAGTTTTTGGTTTCTTTTTTAATATTGCAAAATTGCTTTTATGCTGCAAACTTTAGGGATTCTGTTTGTTGAAAACAGGCTAAGCTTATGTGAAATGCTAGGGGAAATTAAGAACCTGATTTTCATTTGTATGAAGGCTTCTTCTGGCAACATAGCTAAATCCCAATTTTCCCTTGAGAGTTTCAAAGTACCATTTGAATGCCTCTAGTTGCATTCCCTGAACATCCTGTCTTGCCACTGCCCATACAAGCATCCACTTTACAGTAGGTTTTCCAAACAAACATGCCAAAAGGTGCAGTTGTATAATAATTTCCACTTTAATCTGTTTGTAGCTGACATGGTTCAGGTATTTTTGCTGCAGTTGTCTGTCATGTTAGTTGTTTTAAAGTGCATGAGGACTCTGCAGTGTAGCCTAAAACAAAACTAGTACTGCTGCATTTTTCCTAGCTGGATATTTGGTGTCCTGGTAAAGTAGAATAGAATGTGCAGGAGAGCAGGATGTAAAATCCCTCACTAATTCCTTCCTTACTTGTAAAGCAACGCACAAGGGGTAGTGGGTTGTTGCAATTAATTGGTCCGACTGAAACAATTTAATAGGCTGAATCTTAACTCTACAAATGCTGCTAGACTCTTCAGACTGTTTGAGCTGCTTGTGCAGGGAGGGACCTAGCTGAGAATTTAAATTTTAATCTATTAGGGATTGATTGGCTAATTTTTGGTTTCAGGCAGTTCTGTCTGTTTTTGTATATTTTTTAAACCTAGGAGTTTGTGTACCTGAGGGCAAATTTACTTTTTTCTTCCCTATATTTGTGGATATTTTATAATGTGTCTTGAAGCCTTCTGGTCCTGGCAGCACATAAGTAATTAATTGTTATTTATGATTATTGCTAATATTATTAGAATTCAGCACAAGTGGGAGTTCCACATGCAAAGTACAGGTGGCATATGCTCCTAAATGTACTTGATCAGATGCAAAAGGAAAAAAAAGAAACTGCTGACTTGAACTGCTGCTATATGAATTGGTGAAATGCAAGAATACAAAAGGGATGTTTTCCCTGGGAGGTGCTTAACAAACGCGTGCCTGTGAAAGTGATGGAAGCATTTCAGACAGCTGGTGTTGGGGCAAGTGGCTGATCCTGAGGCATGGCAGTGGGGCCCTTGCCCATAGGGAAGACACAAGTTGTTTATGGCCAGTGCTTGTGCAGGTTCAGCCGTGTAAAGAAAGGAAGTAGGGAAGTGAGGGAGAAAAGGAGTCGGACATGACAGCACTTTGTACCTGGGGTGCGTAGGTGACAGAGTGCACCGTGCCGACCAGTCTCATGTTGTGACAAACTGGTATTTAGGTATTTGACTGCCGGCTATGAGGACAAAGTGAGGGAAAGCAAAGGGTGGAGATGCAGGGTGGCTGGTATTTCTTGGCTAAACCAGCATGTGTTAGCTCCCTCAGACTTCCCTCCTTTCCTTTTCCTCTCTGTCATTTCTTCCTCCCACACACCCACACAGTCTCCCCACACAGCCCCCCTGGCTGGGGGCACTGGTGCCACAGCACCACTTCTCTGCACACTCGTATTTGGCTTAGCACGCTCTGCTCAGCGCAGGGTGCTTGCAAAGCTTGTCCCTAGTTGGAAGCCATATGTGCTGACAGATGCAGAGGTCCCCATTTGCTGTTCACTTAGGCTTACAAACAAACGGAGAGTCCATGTGTGAAAAGTTTCTTAACCTGGGTTTCCTTGTTCTATCTATGTTCCAAGGACTGTGCAGTAGACACAATTGTCTGCATTTGAGTAGGTCCCAGGAAGTGTCCCAAGAAAGCGTGAGTCACAGTGGAAACCTCTGCTGTGGAGAACTGCATGGCACCGTACTTTTAAATTGGACATTCAGGAGGCTGGAAGGGGTTTGGTGTGTTCAGGTTTGGGTACACATCTTGGGTACATTTGATATAATAGTTACTCACCTATGCTGCATGTAATTTAAAAATACCAAACTGTCATAAAAGCTACTCTGTTCCATAGCCTCTCCATATGCTGTGCACATCTCAGGGTAAATTGGTCTGCTACTACTGAAGTCTGTTTAGGTGACCAATTAATGAACAGTAGGTCAAAGATTACATCGGTTCAAGATGCTGTTCAGGTTTTTCAGTGTCGACTGTAGAGGACAGGAGAGAGCAGACAGCTTTTGGGTTAGCTGTGTCATGACCTACCATGGCTAGAAAGGGATATTCCTGCATTTATTAAGGAGTTAATGATCTTTCTAATTCTAATATATTATTATAGAAGATTAGCATTCAAATCTCCTTGACTCATTGCCAGTATAATTTCAGAAGCTAGACACCTCTGGTTTTCCATAGATTGTATTCTCTACTTTTAAGTTATATGTCATTTCAGGCTAAGTTTTATTTTCTTTTTGTCATGGTTTGAGGCAGAAGCTACTTACAATTATTACCAAATATTACCAAAATATTTCAAAGCTGTTTTGTTCCCTGTTAATTACAAGGCTGAGTTCAAATGATGAGATGTATTTTATGACAATGCATATTAGAAAAGTGTGGAGGGACCTCTTGTTAGTTGGATGATTTGGACCAGTGGGATCTGAACTTCTTAATTTAAAAATTCAACCTGCAACATAAAAGCAAAATATGAATGTTCTTGAGGGTGTGCAAGGGATGACTCTTTTCATCCACTGCTGGTTTTGTCAGTGAAACTGCTGTCCCTTTGCCCTGATCCATTTGTGCCCCCTATCACCCAGTCAGGCTCCTCAGTTACAAGTTGCTGTCAGCTATCAGTATATTTTTTGCCTTTTTTTTCCTTACAGGAATTCCCCTGTTCAATATCTCTTCACCTGTTCTAGTATCTTCTAACCCATCAGTCTCCTTGACTTTCAGCTCTGCATCATAGTTCCATTTGCACTCCCAGTGCTCTTCCAGAAGCCTGTGTTTTCCTGTCAAGTGCTGCTTTTCTTACCCCACGTACTCCTTAGGCTCTTTCCCCCATTCACACATACCGTCTTTCCTCCCAGTGCATTCACTTTCATATATTCTGCGTTCTCACCCTGTCCTCCCCAAATACCAGACCTACTCAGTGTCATTCATTCTCCTGTGTTTTTAAAGCACCTTGTATAGACCCAAACCAATTAAAAAAAAAAGCCGTCTTCTATTAGAAAAACTTGTTCTTGGTGTGGTGTGGCCTTAAATAACCAGTTTGGAAATTATGCTGTTACATAAGACTCTTAGCTTTGCTTTCTGTTTTTGAACAAGTTTTTAAGCATCCTGGTTACAGGAAAAAAAAGCCTGTAAGTGTTAAGCATAATGGATCATGATCCTAATGTTTGTTATGGTGTTAAAATCTTGTCATTTTTTGGTAGTCTGCCATTCAATTTTTTATGATAAAATTTCCAATTCAGAAGCAGGTCCTTGATAAAAACTGACATTTAATATGAAAAATCAAAATTATGTACAAAATCAGCAATAAGTATTTATTCCGTCATTTTCCATCTTTGTTTTTTTGTAATGTACTTATTTTAAATGCGATGCAGAAATTATTTAAATTGTATATTTCCTAATAAGAAAACTTGTCTCTTAACAATCATAGTGAGGTTTGAAATCTACTACCTTAAGTGAAATGAACAAAAATGTTTTTGAACATTGCTTAGCTTTTCAGCTGTTAATAGAAGTTCGTTTTTTTCATGTGAACATGTACAAGTACTTATACCTTGTTTGTACGTGCAAATTTTGGCTGTATGCAGACACGCCTGGTGCAGTTTAGGAGTAAGGAAAGAGACAAACATACACTTCACAGCAGTAACCTTCTCCTCAAACCCACATGAAAACATACTCATTTTTGTCAGGGGTTACCAGATGTAGATGAGCCTGTCATGGCTCCACTCCCCCATTTCCAACCATAAGCAAGGCTGAACACATGCCCAGTGGAACATACAAATACAGATGTGTAAAATCAGGTTGCCTGTAATCCAGGTCAATACAAATGAAATTCTGATTGAATGAGGTGATTTAGAGTCAATATCTTTTAAGATATGTCAGCCGGGATGTCAAGTGATGTTTGGAACAAGGAACGCTCAACATATGATCCAGCTAGAGTGCATCCTGCCTGGTGAGCCTTCCTGTGCTGAATGCAGGGCTGGGCTGCAGTCAGGGTGCTGTGTTGTGATGGGATCACTTTGGTCTCCATGTCACTTCTGTCAGAGTTCTACCACAGGTCCTACCTGTGTGGCACATCCCTGGAACCAGTGTTCCCAACTGCCTTGTGATAACAAAGGTCCAGATCTACAGGGGTATTTGCATATTATTTCCAACAGCTAATGGAAAGGTAGCAAACATCTTGATCTACAGGGGTATTTTGATGTTACTTTTGACAGCTGATGGTAAGGTATTCTCTCTGTATTATTCACATGTTTGTGGTTTGCACAGGAGTTGAGGTCAGACTCCCAGTTCTGGGAGATACAAAGCATCCACATATGCATGTGACTTAGAAATATGTGCTTTTCAGCACATTGTAAGATAAGACATAAAATATTGAAGGAAGCTTTTTTCTGGTTTTTTGGGCGTTTTTTTTTGGGTTTTTTTTAATGCCTCTTCTCGTATGATTGTAAATTTAGAAATTACGAATTAGTTCCAGATGGGAAGAAAAAAATCCATCTCACAATTTCTTGTGAGGAAAAAGATTTAGAAAAAGTATTTCAAACTCATGGTTTCAGAGCAGTTGAACTATCAAGTGAAAACAAGACGTTTGATTGTCTTCATTAAAATACTTGGACAAAACGACTTTACAAAGAAATCAGCCATTGCAGTGAGAAACTGTTATTCAGAAATATTTGTCAGTGGTATTAATTGAGAATGTGTTAAATTTCCCTCAAGCCAGGGACAGATCGATGTCACAAGAGGACTATAACACTGAAAGTTGTGACTTAGTCATAAATCTTACCTTATTTCATAAGAATTGTACCTGTGCTGTGTGGAATAGTCAATGCAAACTTAAATTTGAAAGTGAGAGTCAGAAGAGGACGTGAAAATCTAAGCCCAGAAAATAACAACTGTTTAAGCTTTCTCTTTTTATTTATCTATTTTTTTAAGTATGTACAACCTGATTACAAGGATTAGTAAGTATTTTGAAGACAAAACCAAATAATAATAATATGGCACAGGATAAGTCCTCTTCTGTCCAGTCTTTGCCTTGCAGATCTTGTATTTTGCCTGTCTTGTTTCTTGTGCTAAGTGAATGTGACCAAACAGTATTTGTCTGACAAAGAACTGTAGTGATGGAGGCAAACATGTTTTATGAGATACTTATTTGCATGGTGTGCCTGTATCTCAGTGGTGTATTTTCAGACAAGGTCTCTTTGGCTAGGCTGTGGTATAGACAGCCTTGAGCACTCATTCTGAATCACTCCAGTGTCTTCGTGCTGGTCTCAAGTGTATATATCTTGTGTAAGAGAAGACATATCCTTGAGACTCAGAATTCCATAGAGTAAACTGACCTTTTAAAAGCCTCTTTCTAAGCCAGGTAGATGAGGATTCAGCATTCTGAATCAGACCTGGAACAGACCCATCTTTTATTAATATAATGTCTTCTGATTTACTGCAGGAAGACACTGAAATGATTAAGTGTACTAGCAGTCTGCATAAAATGCCTGGGTGACCTCCGAAGCACTATGATAAATATCAAAGAAAAAATTTTAAACCTGTATGATCAGCTTAAGGAAAATTAAGGCCATATCTCAGTTTGTTGGAAATGCTGTTAAAGTAGGAAGACAGGTAGTGCCTGCAGAGTGGCTGAAGATCTAGGTCACATCTTTTTCCATATGACCTAAAATGAATGAGTATGCTGGGTTGAAAATATCTTTCCACTGGAGTTTGCTTTGCAGTTTTTCTCCTTGGTGGTCTTCTCAAAAGAAAGCACAGGTAAATAGAATAAACAGCTAATTGACCATTCTAAATGATCAATCTTGTCTGTTTTCTTTAGAGATGCTTGCATGTGTACCATCTCCTTTGTTCTCCTTATTCCAAGAAAGAAGCAGTACACAGATAGAGATCTTCCAAAAAAAATTAACATCTCCTGATAGCGTCTTACTAAAATTCCTTTGTAGTGCCATTGTACCTTTTATTACAAGATCTCAAAGCACTTAAGAAATATTTGCTAACTAAGTCTTACATCTCTCTGCAGAGAAGTGTGATTTGAACCAAATGCAAACACAGCAGACAAGACACTGAAATTGGCTGGACATATAGTCATTAGAATCCTTTAGGAATTACCTTAGTTGCATAGTCTGTACGTAAAACATTGTTAATCTCAGGTGGTTCAGGAGGTGATGTGAGGCAGAGGCTGCCCACAGATCACCCCTGTTCAGCCTTCAAGGCTTTTTTCAGGGTGGGGCTGGAGGCTCTTCAACCTGCTCTGCCTGGGCTGTTAAGCATCACCTCCAGTCTGCCCTGTCTCACTGGTGACTCACCTGCTCCTGCTGCTGTCCACTTAGACATGGGAAATGTGTGGACATTACCATGGAGTGTGAATAAACCAAGGTGCTTCCCCCTTGGAAGATCAGGAGCAACCTAACTCCACTTTGGCCCCACCTTCTTCTGCTGTCCAAGATAAGAACCACAGCCTGGGGTAATATTGACCCGTGGTGTTGCAAGAGGCACTGTCTTCAGCCTGCACCTACCCAGCCCCTGCAGAGCAAGAGACAGGAGAGGCAGGGTGCATGTTTACATGCTGGATGTAGGCGAGTGCATTTGATGGTACAGGAAGGGTGATCTGAGTACAGGCTGCTGATGAGGGAGGAAGGAAGAGACACAGCTATTTAAATGGTAGAACGTAGGCTGCTGCTGTGGGTGCAGAGTGGGTGACTGCTGCAGCAGCACTTCAAGAGGCATAGCTCCAGCAGGGCAAGTTGACCTTAAGAGAAAAAGATGAGGGCCATAGACTGGAGATCTGCCTGTGTGCCTGCTGAGTTCAGGACATCCTCAGTCTGCAACAGCTGTTGGAATTATGGACATATTTCTGGACAGAAGGAGGTGTACCTGCACTGTGTAGCATATGTGGCATAAATGAAGAATCTCTGGGAAATGTTTAACCTGCTGGGTGTATACTGTGAAGTTAATCCCTGTGTGAACAGTAGGTGTTTATGCAGAAGAACCAGGCATTCAGCAACCTGGACAAGTACCATGAGTCCTCACATGCTGCCTGAAGACAATTTCTAGCTGGAAAGAGGGAAAAATGAATGTAGGGTAGCTCTAACCTACACTGTGAACATGTAGGTTAGCATGGAGGCTTCCACCCACATGACCTACTTGTGGAACAGCTTCTTTTTTGAAATAAACAGCGCAGTATCATCCATGCCTGTTTGAGTAGGACGTGTATTTCTGTTGGCTGGAAGAAAGGAAGGTACAGTTGTCAAGCCCAGATGGAGGCTTTGAAATATGCATGATAGTGGCAGCTGTGTGTGGGAAGAATGAGTTGAAGTGTGTTGAGGAGGAGGAGGCTTGTTTACTGTGCTACAGTCTTCTTGTAGCTGCGGAGTTGAATGAGGAGAGAAATGCGGAATGTGTTTCATGTCCATGGATTATTGCTTCACTGTGCTGGACAATTTTTTTCTCCTGATATTTATTACTTGTTTGAAAATTCATAAAGGATCAGTAATTTGCAGTGAAAGAGATTGCAAAGACTTATCATCCATATTTTGACAGTCCTGGATACCCATTGATCAAGTCCCTGATTTCCTGAACTGGACCCTTCTGCCTGAAGGATCCATCTTGAAATGGATCTGGGCTGAGGCAGCTATGTGCGTGCTTTGGAGAGGAATGCATTGTCCTGTCAGCCTTTCTGATCTTGAGTTTCATGTGTGCCCTTATTTATTAGTGTATTTTGTAGTCCGTGGTTATGTAAATGGCTAAGCCTATGTATGACTGGCATTTGGGTGTTGGGGCTGTGTTTTGTTGCTGCTGTAGTCACTGACTGGCAGTGATGCTCAAGGGTGGCTGCAGGTGAGACCTGGCTGAAGGCAGTGCTGTGCAGCTCACCCTCTTCCTCGTGGGGAAACAGGGGCAGCTGGGGACAGATTGCTGAGGCCTTCCAGCCAAGCCTTGCCTACAGGCAGCCTGCTGCGTGGTTCCTGGGTGCCTGCCCTTCTCTCCCTGCTTGGAAAGGCAACTTGTGGTGCTGAGCTGGGGCAGCCTGTGAGGCGATCCAGTTTTCATAGCTGTGGAGTGCACCCCCTCTTTTCAGGACAAAAGGCAATACCAACCCTAGCCAAAAGGTTTAGTGATTCATGAGAGACTATATGTACTTAAAATTATAAAAGAGAGGAGGTTGTGCCATACACAACAAAAAGTATTGCATTTATGTAGTGAAGTGGGTAGTGTCAAGTTAATTCACAACTTCCTTTGGGTTTTATATTTTCTTTAGATTTTTGTTCACGGCTTTCAGTCATCTCATTAATTAACACTTCTCTGTGGGGAGAATAAGGGTTCATGTTTTTTTCTTTTTCTCACAAGAATATTTTCTAAGCATATTTTATTATGTATACGTTTCTTGCATTCCCATCCCAGAGCTTGAAATCAATATTCTCTGAATAATTCCCGAGTATCTCTTTGAGCTATGTGGCCCAAAAAGCTCTTTGATTTAAAGCAAATGATCTAGAAAGAAAGTTTGAAGATCTGAAGTTTTCTGTTAGAATATCGAGAAGGCATGAACCCTAATAACTTCTGGAATCAGAGAGTCAGTTTTATTGTCAGGTGTTTTAGTTTGTGCTAATGCTTAGTTTGTCCTGTGCTGTCCTCAGAGCCTTTGCTCTTACACTCTGGTAAGGTGTATCTGCCTCTGCAGAATACCAGTTAAGGTAGTGGATGGCTTCCAGATACACCTGATCTTGAGAGTGGCTGCCATTTTAATCTGTGATCATATGACAGTGACTTCCAAATTTTTATCAGTTGAAAGCCTACATCCTAAGTCATTAATCTGATTTGGGCTTTAAGCTTACAGCTATCAGACTTCTATTACAAGCATCCTCCCTTCCCTCTTCATTTTCTTGTTGGTCTGTGAATAAACTGTGCTTCAGACCTTTGCCATTCATGAGGTATGGCCAAGTATTTCATAAAGAACCACAAAAGGGAGCAACGTTGGTGTTTATCCTTGCTATGACTTTTCCACAGTTTTATTTTTCTCTCCTCAACTGTGACATGGACAACAGTGTCAAGAGCCAAAGTTAGAGGTCATCTAATGTTTCGTATGGCCAGTTCTCAGGAAATTTTATAAGTCTCTAAAATCCACTTTTCTTGAAGTCATGAAAGGCACTGAATTGATCAAAGTGCAGAACCATCAAAAAGTGAAATTTACAAGTGTTTGTGTTGGACAAACACAACATCTTCACAACACTTCAAACAGAAGATGCTGCTGCAAATAGAGTGTGAAAAAATTATCTTCTTAATTAGTAGTAAACAATCATGGCAGCAAAAGGATTTTAGGTGTTTATATTCTCTTAATCATAGTCCAGATTTGCTTCTAACAATTTTACTTTGAAAATTAGGTTCATTTTATTATTTTTCTACTCTTTTCCAAACAAGGATGTAACTTTTTTACTGTTTTTTTTCCTGCTAGATTTTCTGTGCATTCTTCATCCAGTTTTAAGGCCTCTAGTTTGCACCTTGTGTTGCCATGTATATCTTAGCAATACAAATAAATACACATCATTATCATCTAGTAGTGCTTGTATCTTGTTTTCACTTTGTATGTAGACATAGAGGAAATAGAAAGTTCAAGACGTAGTCTTTATCCAGAGTCAGTCAAACTGACTTTCCTCCATGAAGCACATACCATTTAGAAATACCTGTTTAATCTGGTAGGCAGGCAAACTGAAGCACTCATTTAAATCTTTGAGCTCCTTGTCAAGGTCTGTCACTGAAAATATTTTTTTTCCATGATAGAATTATCATCTGTGCATTGCTTTATCAGCAAGAGACAGATGTAAGTGGTGTTTATTTAGAAGTGTGCATGTCTATATTTAAGTATGAGCATTCAAAAGATGTCTATAGGAGAGGGAGATAATCAAATAGTGAAGAATTTCTGCCAACTGACTTCTGTCAAGGTCAAAAGGATTATTTAATGAGTCTTGGTCAGTTAAGAGTTTTAACTGTCTTCTTCTAGAACGTCCTGAGCTATAAGATGTCATCACAAGGAGTAAATTTTCTGGGCTTCAGTTAATCTATAAAATTGACAATAAAAGTAGCTATTGTTACTTCCCTGGATGATGTGTTCAGGTAAAATATGATTTTCCACTGCTTTGTACCTTGGGCTATGAATTCTAGTAGGTTTCCTTATCAGTTTAAAGTCCTACCTGTAAATGCTAAGTGGTTGTAGAGAGACTCTTCTGAAATACTAGCTGTAATTCTTCTTTGCAGTTTCTTCAAATAAATCAGTATTTTTTAACTACAAAAATACAGTATTTTTTAACTACAAAATACAGTATTTTTAAATTACATTAGCGAATATTTGTTGCCTTAATATACAGGATATTTTATCAGATGTTCTGAACATCAAGGAAGAAATTAATAAAAGAAAACAAACCAGCAGTTTAATTTTACCTGACAGTATGTAGAGGAATCGGTTATGGCCCTCCAGTGTGGCTTATCTGAAAGTCCTTCATGTAGACTTTTTTTATGCTTTCATTCTCCAATGATTAGAAAAATTAGCTTTTTTCAGAAACTTTGCTGCATGTAAAGTTCAGTAACCACCAGCAGTAGTAGAGCACTGTCATGATTTAACCCTGGCCAGCAACAGTGCACCACATGCAGCCCTTGCTCCTCCCCCTGTGGTGGGATGGGGGTGAGAATCAGGAGAGTAAAAGTGAGAAAACCCGTGGGTTGAAGTAAAGGCAGTTCAATGGGAAAAGAAAAGCCATGCACACAAGCAAAGCAAAATGAGTTTGTTTGCCACTTTGCCTGGGCAGGCAGGTGTTCAGCCATCTTCAGGAAAGCAGGGCTCTCTCACACATCACAGTCACTCTGGAAGACAGATGCCATCACTCCAAACATCCCCCTCTTCCTTCTTTTTCCCACCATTTTATGTAAGGAACACGATACCATATGCTGTGGAATATCCCTTTGGTCTCTTGGGATCAGCTGTCCCGGCTGTGTCTCCTCCCAACTTCTTGTTCACCCCCAGCTTCCTCACTGGTGGCACAGTGTGAGAGGCAGAAAAAGCCTGGACTTGCTGCAAGCACTGCTCAGCAATAATGTAAACATCTATTTTCAAACATAGTCCCATATTAGCTACTCTGAAGGAAATTGACTTTATCCCATCTCATACAGCACAAATAGAAAGCTCAGGGAACACTGCATACCCATGAGATCCATGCAGGGTGTACTACAAGGCCAAATAAAGGAGAAGGACACCCCCTCCCTCCCCCCCCAAACAGGACCTGTAATGTGAATAGTTGAATCTTGTTTGTGGGGTATATGTAGTCTGTATAGAACTGAACTTGTTGTAGGGGGAAAGGTAGCAACAGTCATCCTACTGCAGTCTCCTTGTTCTTGTTCTCTCTTTTAGCTGAATTTATCTCTGCAGGCTGAAAGAAATGTCATTATGGTGGCTTAAACAGACATTAAGGTTCAGGGTTCTAGCTCTAGTTTTCAGGATCAATGGTGAGGAATGGCAGACTCTTTTTGAGGAGTGTACGTGTCCAAGGTATTAAACTGGAAGACTCCAATATCCCAAGACAAACTGAAGTTTTCGGTTCAGTTGTTATCAGCAGCAGAGAAAATAACTTTGGTTACATCTGTATTTTACCTCTCATATTTTAACTGACAGAAGACTCAACTAAGTGAAGCGAGAATTTCATCCTAGTTTGTTATTGTCTTGTCTATATTGCACACAGATATGAGTAACCACCTATGGGAATTCAAATCCTTAAATTATTCTCCCAGTTGATAAGCCCTTTCATAACATACCATTAGCTGTTGGAAAGACTACCTGCAAAACTTTAATAAGCTTTTTCAAGAAATTACATTAGTGCTGCATTTCATATGCAACTTGTCTGGCTGATACTCAAGTGATAACTTTTTTATCAGCATTGTGCATCTTGGTTAAAAGCTGAATTGGTGTTAGTTTGCTGCTGACACTTGCAAGGCGGATCCAGGATCCATAATGAAGACCTCACCAAAGAATGGATAACATTCCTTTAACATAAACCAGAAGTCTGACATGGTATGAGTAAGAATTCTTTGTATTATTGAAAAACAGTGGACTGTAAAATCACATAGAAAAGACTAAGCTATTTGTTTCAATGTCTTTCGGTTTCATGGAGATAGAAACAGATTTTGAACTGTCACTATAGACTTAAAAGGCAGTTCTGGTATGTAAGTGTGTATGTAAAAACTTCCTGACCTGTTTAGACAGAAAATGACAATGAAACAATCAGTAAGGCACATGCTTAAACATGCACAGATAACTCTTCTTTATGCTAATGGATGAGTTGAACCTGTCAAGTGCAGATGTTGCAATTGCAGAATGATTTCCAGATTTACATGGGCAACAACTTGGATGGGGTTTGAATTTTTTTGATTGTTTCTACATAAGCATATAAAATAGCAACCAGGTGCTACTGAGTACCTCTTAGTTAATGATAGTCTAGTATACAACTTTACACTCAAATCTTCAGTTGGTCTCTGTCCCCTGACTCTTTTTTTTACCCTCTGAGTAACATTTTCTAAGTCTTACCAACAGGGTGACACTTACACGAGACCAAGTACTATTGAAGCAGTGTCAGTTCACCACAGTCCTCATGTGAAGCTTAAACCTGTAATGACCATAGGAAAATTCCTTCAGTAGATTATGAAAATAGTTCAGAAGTGTTTAAAATTTTGTGATCTGCTGGAATAATTCAAGAGATATGTGAATTTCACAAACAATGAAGAGATTTCACAATCCTTGATGCAACGAAACACCTTCCTTACACGAAGTTCCAGATGTAATGTAATCATAGGATCACTCAAGTTGTAGGGTAAGTCATGAGGTCATTTAGTCCAATCCCTTAGTCAGATCATGCTCAATACTGACCCAGGTTTCCTCAGACTTCGTCCACCTGAGTTCTGACAAGTAAGTTGGATACCTCCACTCTTCTGCAGTTACACATCTGTCTCTTTCTGTTGTGTTGTACAGAACTGCTCAATCACATCTTCTGCTAAGGATCTCACTGATGATCACCATCATCTCAGGTGATGATCGTGTCTGCTGGATGTAGTGTAACACGCTCATAATCCATCATGTATCCTAGTACAGCATATTTTCAGGTACTTTTATTACCATGTACTACATGTCCAGATTTTTCAATAGTTCTTGTTAAATCTAGATGGAGACTGTGCTATTGAACTTTTCAACAGGAACCACACCACAAAACTATTTAAAAGTAATGGTTAAGCACCAGAATTAGAGTTTCCTTCAGTATTAATTGCTTTTTTGACAACACTGCTCTCCTCTGCAGATACAGAGAAAGTATTTCTTGTTATTCATTAGGTTAGTTCAGTAACTATTTCATTCACACAGAATGAAGAGAAATCAATTCAGTGAGAAACCAGCTGGGAGTTAGAAAGTAGGAAAACTGGTTTTCCTCCTACTCACCTGCAAATAACAATGACTGTGGGAGGATAATATCTACTACCTCTAAAATCTTGTAGAGAATAGTGAAAAGAAACATTTTTACTTATTACAGAAAATGTATAGTTTCTTTAGTATGTAATTTAAATACGTAATGTGTTGTTTTAAGCTTTTCTTTGCATTTGCAACACATCTGAAGTTAAGATCATTTATTTAATTCAGAACTGTTAGAATTCTGCTTGGAGATATTTTAGCATATTCCAGCCTATCACCAGTCATGATACTTGTCTAACAGAAATAAAATAAATGCACTATTTTAGTCACTGTTTTCTAGTATAACAAAAAATAAGGAGTATAGCAAAAAACAAGATTTCATTTTTAGGGGAAGTGATTGCCATTTTGTTACTTGGTTTTGGCCCTTACAAGTCTGGTTACCTTCCCAAACTCTGGAGTCCTTTCTTCTGCCTGTGGTTGACTAGGCGGTTGTGTTCAGTGTCACATTTTTCTAATGCTCACATGGCATCAATACCTTAGGCCTTATTTTGCTGCAGTTTTCTTCACCAGAAGCTTTATCCAAAAATGGCAAGTAGTGCAAAATGTAGCAGTCTGCTTACTAAGTATATCTTACCACAAGGAAATTGCCTCTTTTTTTGGTTTTGTCCAGCTACAGTAGTAGTTTTTGTCCAGCTACAGTAGTTTCCTGTATTTTTTTCAAGCTGAATTTAAAGTGCTGGTTTTGGTTACAAAACCGTAAATTGCTGTGGATTTGTCTACTTTGCTCTTGGTTACTCCTCCTGTGCTATTATGCAACACTGAAGTTAACAGATGTACTGTTTTGCCTTCTTAGGAAATAGCCACTGATAGGGAACATCTCTGTTGAAAATCTTACTCCTCTTTTTGATCTAAATAAATACATTGACCTATGAAAAATTAGATATGAAAAATCTCTTTTATTAGTTCTTAAAAAAGATTACCATTAATAAGAGTAAAGAAATTAAAATCAGGGAAACAGACTTAATTTTTTTGAGATTTTATTAAGGATAGTTAGCAATTTATTGGTCTCTGCTTCATGATTTTCTGTTGGTTTTAAAAAAATCGTAGCTTGATAGAAATATTACAATATATGGATGTTTACTCAGTTTACACTGCTGAGTAATGTATATTAATACAGTTTAGGCTGGTTTATGACAGTTCAATGTAAAGCATCCTTTCTGTATGACATTTAGAATAATTTAAATAAGAGCTGCATAAGAAATAAACAGATCATCTCTTTGATCAGTTTCAGGTTTCTTCAAAAGAAATGGTCTGATAATACCAAAGAGAAAGTCCTATCTGAAGCTGGCTGTCTCTGTATTTAGCAGCAAAATCACTTCTAATTGACGAAGGGCTATTAAGGGAAAGCAGATTTAGAACTGAAGTACACTAGATCCTTTCAGGTTCCTTCTCTGATTTCTTGAGTTGTTTGGAGAGGAAAGAGTCCCTCTAATACTTTCTCCATCTTCAGTCTGAAAACCTGGGAAGTGGTAATGACAAAAAACAAAGTAAGGGTAGGAAAATTTCTGTAGAGAAGCAATCATAATGCCATAGTAATACTGTGATATGCAGATTGATTCATTCATTCATTGCAGCTGAATACATTTAAAATATGGACATCATGATATGATAGTTATCCTTTTACCATATAAGATCAATAAGCTCATGGTTAAAATATGACCATTTCTGCTGTAGATATTTTGTGCTTGTTTTTCAGATTGACTATGGATTAACGTGCTGACCATGGCATTAATACAGGTGTTTTAATTATAGACAGGCAATTTCTGAAGTAGTAGTTTCATATTAATTATAATATTACTTTATTGCAATACTATATAATATTTTGCTTTAGATGAAGTACATGTTTTGACTATGTTCATAGCTGGATAAACACTGCTTCTTGAGAAGACAACCCTTTGCAGGGAAGCACAATGTGCTTTTACTACACTGCATGTATGCAAGTTGATGATTGAATGCCAAGCATTTTATAAATCAAACCAGTATTTAAATTGTATTTTCCTCTGAAAGAAAATACAATTTCATGTAAAGACAAGCTGTGGTATTCTAACTTGGAGTCAATGTGCATTTTCTGGGTTATTGTTTTCTTTCAGTGTTTTCCACTCAAAAGAAGATGTTTGCCTACCCGTATTCAATTTGCTATACTTGTAGGTATTATTACCTTTGTTTTTTAGTGATCTATTTTAGATATTTTGGAAGCAGATACAAGCAATGCCTGCAGTGAGTCAAACAAAATTTCATGGTTCTCTTAACAACTATCACTCTATTGTAACTGCTACTACACTAAGGTCTTGGTTCCTTGAAATGTAATATTAATTTTGATCACACTGTGGCTGCACGTGTGTTCCCTAAACACATAAGGAAAACAATTTATCAGAGCACTAACTCCAGCAGAGTAAGTTAACACATATCTGTGTGGGTACTGTGGGAGATACTGCTGAGTGGTATATCATTCTGAAGGTCATCAGTTAGATTTTCTGGTAAAGTATTACTCTTCCTGAGTTGACATCAGAACTAGAAACCAATAATTACAGATAACCAACAGAAGGAGTAAAAAAAATATAATCTGTGTGATCCGTATAGTCATTTCACAGTTGTCTGCTTTTAAAAACCTATTTGAAGTAGATAGAAGACATTGCCGGAGCTGTAATGGAGTGGACTTTTGCAGTCAATAGGCTAGGCACCCAGCCAGTTTGTAATTCAGTGAGACACAGTACATTATCTCTTTTGACAGTCTTCATGGCTAAATAGTCTGGCTCTTGTAATACCTAACTGTATTTATAAATAGAAATAAAGAAGTGAAATAGTTGATCTTGACAGCCAAACTTTGTATATGGCCAGAGTTCACACATGCTTCTTCCCTTCAGTGGAGTGGGAAGAACGAAGTAAACTGATGGAGTTAACTGGAACTTGAAAAACATCTCCAGCATGTGTTTTCCTTGAGGTTTCAGTAACATATGAAGAAATGTGATATTTATGAGCTCTGCAGTGAGATTTCTAAAATATATTGGTTTTTGCACCAAGAAAACAATTACTTTAGTGGCAAGATGGTAGACAGTATTCACAAAGAACTTTACTTAGAGTAGTGGCTGTACAGATTGCATTTTGTGTGGAGAAGAATGGGACAAGAGAATGTAGTCCTTGTTTCTGATTCGTATTTCTTGCTCCAGATAAAGTGTTTTAGCCGATAGTTTTTATAGTGAAATACAGGCACAGGGCTGGAACCTCAGTATAAGTTCCAACAACATCTGTGGGCTCTCTCCTACACTAGCACAACTTACCAGAAAAGATGGGCATAATACTCTTTGACATTGTCAGTAATATATATCTTCTTGAAGACAGGAATTATTCTTTAAGCTCAGTTTGGGTTGAAATGGGTGTAGAGGGTGCATCTCTTAGCAAGTAATATACTTTGATACTGCATAAAAGTTAGATACCAAGAATTTGTCTTTTCTTTGTTACAGTAAGTAGTCCCAAAATGCTGGATTTGCAATGCCTTTCTTGGGCATCAAGCTGTGAGTGCTGGTCTCACACAAGAAATTGACTGAGGTCATTTGAATTCTGCATGTATGTGCCTTGCAGGAGAGGTTGGGATTCCAGACATACTTCTTTACCTTATTATATCCAGTTCATTTTTGCTTTATTTTCATCTCACTTTATGGTCTGCTCCTTGGAAATTAGTGTTGTGTGAGAGCTCTGGTTTCAACTTTAGCCAGGTATGTAAAAGCCCTGTGCAGTGTTGTGCCTGAACCTCCTGGTGGATACAGGCATAATCCAAACCCAGCACTCCTGAGTGTAACAGAACAGCCCCTTGTGGTGCTCACAGTCCTGGTGGACTCAGCTCAGCTCTGCACTGAGTAGTTGGCATTGAGTCATTGAGTTGAGTTTCATGACATGGGGATGGAAGGGTCCAATGCCCTGGTCAGGCTGTGTAATATAAAATTTGTAACACATCTCTGACCCAGGATTCTTGGCTGATTGAAAGCTAGAGGCTGAATGTGACCCAGTCTCGCTGTTAGTCAGAAGTGAATGTCTCAAGATGGGCATGCTGATAGGGGTTGCTCAGCAGCTCTGCTCCGGGACTCCAGTGGGAAGTTTCTTGTTGGGTGGTTACAGGTGGCCCAGACTGGAGAGGTTCTTGTTCTGTTGCAGTGGTGTCTGCGCCTTGTGCTGCAATGGGCTACTGCCAGATTATAAACAAATGGGCATGGCCTAAAAGCCTCCAACGTTTATAAACCTTATCTGGGTAACCAGCTGGTTTTTGTGCTGTGAAGAACAGGGCAGAATATTGTATTTATTTACCAAATGTTTTGGGAAAAAAGTATGTATTCTGCAAGTTGGAATTAGAGGTACATACATAAAATCAGACAGTAACATCAGATACATTTTCTTGGACCACTGTTCTTACACTCTAGGATAATGTTTTAAATCTGCATTACATTTCATTGTGGCCAGTTTATGTGGTGGTAGACTAATTTTCTTAAGAGACTCTTCTGCTTCATATTACACACACACATCGGTTTGCGTATTAGCTAACAATCTGGTGTTGCTGTTGTCACTGTTGTGCCAGTAAGGCCAGTTTCTAACCAGGTAATGATGGGAGTCTCCATCACAAGTATCCTTGTAGCAGCATTTTCAGCTTGTTTGGATGAGAACCCCCCAACCTCTGGTTTCCTCCAGCTGGCCTACATCCCCTTGTCAACACTCCAGTGCATGCATGATGAGTTTCTAGTTAAAATCATCTCATCTGTGTGCAAAAAGTTGTCCGGTTCAATGATATACATATCTCAATAGATAAATAGTGTCCATTAGTTCACTATTTACTTCATATGAGCAAAGCAGGACACGCCTGGGTTGTTCCCAGGGCTGCTGGGAACTCCCTGCCTCCCCAGTCTGTGACATGCAGTTGATTATCTTGTTAACATGTACTGGGACTGCCTGTGGAGTTCTTTTATCGATGCCTCAGACCTCTGGTGCAGCTGGGACTGCCCGGGGCGGGTTCCAGTAGCTATCCATCAATTATCTCATCTGTACAGAAACTGGCTGGGGAGTTCCCGGGACTGCCCTGGGAGTTCCTGGTGACTCAGCAGGCCCAGCATGTGCAGGGGCACAGCCCTTGTCCCCAGCTGCTGCTGTGCTAATTCGGAGTGCACGTGCACCTACCCGCCCGGTGCATGGAGGCAGGAGTGTTGGGAGGACCCAGAGGTTCTGCAGTGGCCAGTTGATGCTTGGGCATTTCCTGGTGTGTCCTGCTTGGCTGACTAGTAGGCTGTGTTCTTTGGTAGGCACAGATGCTTTTTTTTTTTTTTTTCTTGCCTGGCTGCCATGTTTATAAGCTACTACAAAGTGCTTTTCCTGCCATGGAAAATCAAAAACACTGTGCTCACTGTTACCAGAACTACACTTCAGCAAAGGTTGCTTTACTCGGGTGATTTGCTACTTTCTTACCTGGTACAATATGTGTTGTTTGAGCATTCTCTTTCTTCGAGAAGAAAGGGAAGCCTATTCTTGAACTTGTAGAGCTTACTGACTGAAAAATACATTCATTGCTGATGGAGAATATCTACATCTCATGGGTTTGGAACGTGCTTTGATATCAGGTAGTTGTCATAAAGTGGCTTCCCTTAATATGTAAGAAGATGTAAAATTAAACTTCCATATAGTTAATCTCTTTTTTCTTTTGCAAATGAAGTGAAAAGTAGTGAGTAAACCAGAAGCACAGTAAACTGATATGTCTGAAAGGTTTCTTGGAAACTTGAGAAACAGTTAAAGTTGGTTACAGTAAGAAAGAGTGGGAGAGGTTTGAGCTGTGTCTGTGTTCATGAGCATATAAGGCAAGATATGGTTCCATGCTGTTTTCTTTTTCAGGCCACTCTCTCCAAAGACAGTTTCCAGGTAGCAGATGAGGTCGTTGTGCTTCTTCTACTCTGTGACCTGTCCTGTAGGGATGCTGAGAAGCCAAGTGTACACCACATTGAAGTTGCAGCACATCAAACTTACTGATGCAGAGCAAAACAAGGGGGAAAATTAAAAATATATATTTACCACTACTGTTATTCAAAATCAATATTTGCTGTATGAAATATGGTGTAAGAGCAGTGAAGATGGGAGTGGTATAATGGACAAGATCTCCAAAGGTATTAGAGACCTTGGTAACTCTAGTTTGTTGGCAGAAATAGATCAGCTGGTCAGAATTATAGTATCTAACTATTAAAGGCTTAGTACACTAAAGAAGGTCTTTGAAAACTCTGATCACTGTAAGCTGCATAAGAGGAGAAATATTTGGATTTACACTGTTAGTACATGCATACAGTAGTATGGCTGCATTTGGAGGGAATGAAATGTGTGTGCATTGGAAATGGCTGTTTCTATAAGAGTGAGTCTAGGTGCATGGAAAATAAGCTTGATACAATGCCTGGAGAACTGCCTAGGGGTCAGGACACCTGAGTTCACCCCTGGGGTGCCTTGCTGCCTTGGCCAGGTCATTTTCCCCTGCCTTGCTTTCACCAACAACAACCAGGAAACAAATCCTTCATTTCCTCTGAGATTGATTCATGAGAAAGACAATGAAAGCAGGGAAGTGTTATCATCTATGGTTGGAATGCCACACACCTAGTGAACGCTTAACCCCCGCTTGTATTTTTAATTTAAATGCAGTTAGTTTATATCAGGGGTTTTCCCATGGTTTCTTTAGAGATGAGAGATAATGAGAATTTTTTTTCTCCCAAAATGCAACTCTTTAGAACAGTGTATTGCTTGAAGTGCTTTGTAAAGAATAGTCTTGTTTATGAGGATGGTGTAACATGTTAGATCACCTTTCATTGAACCACGTGCTTTATAATTAATGTACAAAATTACGTCCTGTCTTTTTTTCAAGTGGAGCTTGAATAGCAGCATCCTTTGCTGTGGTCTAAATTGCTGAAAATCCTTATCTTACTAATAACTTTATTTATGAATATACTTTTCCTGCCGTAAGTTATACTTCAGCTACTGCAGCAGTGTGCAAAGGAAGAAGAGTTTAAGCAAAAGCTGAAGATGATCTTGATCAGAGATTTGAGCTGTTTTCCACAATATGGGTTTGCAACTGCCTTATTTGTGTATTGTTGGATGAATGACGGGGTGGGATAAAGCCCTCAGTGTCTCCTTCCCTTTCCTTCCCTGGAGAGAAGGAGAATTGCCCAACTTAGATGCATATCATGTAAAAGCTTGATTTTCTGGACTGGTGTGTGGAGTCATTCATTACTATTTTCACAGTGCTCAGGAAACAGACCTTTAAAACCTTTTATTTCCTAAACTACAGCACTGAGGTTGCTGTGTCTCAAAAGATTATAGTGACTTTCTCATTTGCATTTCCAGCTCTGTCCCCATGTTGCTGAGATACATTTGTAATGGCCTTATCTAAATTCAGGAGTTTAGAAGGCAGCTATTATCTTATTCATTAAAAAGGGAAGAAATTAAAAGCAAAATCAGTTGCTCTTTGATCAGTCAAAATTGCTTCTCTTTAGCGGTATTCGAAGTGTATTTCTAAACATGAAAAATTTGGTGCAATGCAGAAGTTTCTGGGGTTTTGAGCAAACCATTTTTAAATAAAGTTTTGCTCTTAATAAAATGTAGTTTCCTTTTGAGGGTAATTAATTTACAAACTGCTAGGGGCTTTCCAGCCATGGGAAACCCTATCCTAAAGCTCATTTTAGCACAGACAGCTGTAGAACAAGTCTTACCTTCTTAGCTAGCTATCCCAAACATTGTCTAGAGGGCTGCTTTTCCTGCCTTAACTGCAAGAGCACTGCTGAAGAGAGTGTACCAATCATGCTAAAATGTGTAAAATTACCATTTATGCAAAAATAATGACATAACCTTCTGAGCAGTGTATAATCCTAATAAGATTAAGCTTTACCAAAGAAAAACATAAAATACATAACTTAATAAAATCATAATCTATTCTGAATAAACTGTATTATACATGTTTGCTGAATGGATTATATAAATTTAATGAAATTACACTGTCTTATAAGCAGGATACAATAAGTAGTAATGGCAGCTTTTCTATAGACAATGTAAGAGAGCAAGGAAGAAGATGGGGATTGTTAGAAAATTAGTTTAGTCAAAACAATTAAAAAGATAAAGATAAAAATAGAATAATAATTTCTTAAGAACTGCAACAATGAGCTTCATGCTTCTTTGAGTGTATTAGCCAAGATCAAAGTAAGATCTATGAACATCTAAGAAGAAGACTGACATGGTGTTGGAGAGGAATGACACAGCTGATATAATTGCAAAAGATTTGAGAAAATGTAGTACTTTCTCAGCATCTGTTCAAATTTTTATTCATATTTCTTTAGTACATTGTCCATTCCATCTCTTCATTCGATACATGGCAGTGGATTCCAGGCTGTTAGCACTTCTGAGCCAGATGGCATACACTCTGTCATGCTGAGATCATGTTAGAAATGTCATCTATGCAACTCAGCTGAGATAGAGTAGCACTTTAAAATGAATTCCTCAGTTGTCCACTATGGATTTTTTTTTTTGCTGGTGGTATTGCACCCATATAAAAAGAGTAAAGATGCTTCTGTTGCTGTCAAAGAATATAGTATTTCCAAATAGTTTTGCTAGTGTACCAAATTTCAGTTTAGTTTGCTGTAGTAAGGAATATTTGTCCTTACAGAAGTACTTAAAGTATTATAAAAACTGCTTTTAAAACTATGTTAGCACAAATGCATTATTCTCCAAGAACTGTACTGCATATTTTTGGAAATCTTTACGTGACAGTCAAAAATAATGCTAAAACTGAATGGTCTGAGTTAACCTTTCAAGTAAGAGTAACAGAGTAAGGGATTTTCCTGGGTTAAGTGGAGGGAAGATGAAAAGAGAAAGGAAGAGCCTGTTGAGTTGCTTTTTTTGTCTCTCCAGATTAAAACATATCTTGTATTCCAACAGGCATAATTTTAAAAGGCATCTCTTGTCATGGAAACACAAGATCTTGTTATCTTACACAGCTTGGTCCCCATTCCACACCTTCATAATAGGTGCTTAAGCACTAGGAATTGAACAGTATCTATAAAAACTAGACCCAAGAGTCAAACAATTTTTTCTTTCACGCATATTAATTTCCTAGTAGATTTTATTCTTTTGTATATCTGTATAATCTCAGTGGTTTAAAACCCCATCCTTGGTTATATTTGGACAATGCTGGTGGGCTTCAAAGAAGAGACCACAAGAGGTTATGTAGAATGTAAAGGATTATATTTAAAGGAGTCCGTGAATTTGCATAATACAGTAAGGGATTAGGCATGTTTTATAAGCTGATTCATATCATATGACTAAATCATGAAAATGAAGTTAAATTTCCTACTAAGGATTAGTTTTCATGTGCAACATGCTGAGTAGAAGAGCTGTTCCCCCACTGAATGCTGCAAAGGAAGATATGAGTCATTTAGCTTGGATGAGGAGGACAGTGCTGGACATTTATAAGGCTGTCCCTTTATCCAGTTACTGAGATCTAATGTCTCTTCTGATAGAAGTGTCATGTTTTACTGGTGTAGTTTTTAGTTTTAATTTGTGTAAGTAAAAGAGAAAGAAGGGATAGGAGAAATACTTATGTCTAGGTTCCTATCCAGTAAACAACTCAAAGTAAAATAGATGGCATTTGCATTAACTATTCCTTTGGCTTACTATGTTTTCATTGCCTTGTCTGTTATTTTTCTTCAGTAGATGATGTATTTGTTTTCTGAGACTACTGGCTTTTGGTGGGCCAGGGGCTCATCCTTTTCTGTGTTGAAGTGACCTATGATGTTGAAACCTGCTTAAGAAACAAAGCAACCTAAAACAACCATGGCTCTTGCAGCTCTTATGGAAGAAGATGCGACACAAGCTTGCTGTTTACCTCAGCTTATTGTCAATGAATCTTCTGGGGTGATGCTTATTGAAATACGAGTATTTTTTCCCTATTCCGTGCACAGAAATAATGATTCTGAGTAGCACAGAGTGCTTTTTCATGGTTCTTGCACCCTAATCAATTATAGGTTAATGGTTAGATGTATTACACTGTGTTTTAGTATTTTAAAGGCTCATGGTTCTTGCATTTTTTTCTTTATGCCTTTCTTTCATTTGTCTGTAGACACAAAAATCTGTCCTTTTCTTCTCTGAAGTCTGTAGCGTCTCTGATACAAAGATTACTTGTTGTAATGTTGTCCAGCTTCTGCTTGCTATCATAACTGACAAAGATACAGCGAGCAGGGGAGAAGTGAGAAGAATAAAGCAGTGTGCCTGTGAGTAGTGGTGGAATGGCAATGGGCAAGAACAGTCAGAATTCCATGCAATCAAGAACATTAACATTTATTAAGCAGCTACAACCCGTCGCTTCATTTGAAGCATTTTCTATTAAAAATACCTTGTTATTCTCCATCTCTCATCCTGGACTTCCTCTGTATGTTGCAAGTACAGATAACTGAGCTGTTGTTAAGGATGCAGGCTGTCCACAGGTGCCTGCAAACAGCCCAATACTCAACACCACTTGAAACAGTCATCTTCATTGCTGAAGCACAGTACATTTGTTACAGCAAGTGATGATGTCTAGAGGCTGGAGAAATTAAAACTAAGGTGGTGGTGGGCAGTACTCCAAGGTTATAAATAATTTTCCATTGTTTGAAAAGGAAAATCGGACCATGTTCTTTATATGACAGATTATAAAATCTGAAATACGACAGAAATTACAACTTCCAGCAATTTGATTTTGCATGCTGGTAGAGCTGAACTTCCATCTTCTTGTGGAAATACAACATGTGTCTCAAGCCTGAGCAGTTTGATGGGTCAGGTTATGTCTGCCCCCCGAGCTGTGAGCTGGTGACCTGTCCCCAGTGGGATGCCTGATGCCCTGAGGCTGGGACTGATCCTGTGCCACTGGCTGAAGATGGGATGGGCCCTACTACCCCCCTGCCACTCCCTGCCCCCATGGATCAGTAAGGCTTCCCTGACACCCTTCTGTGAATTAGTCATCCTATCATGTGGGCTATGTTTGGTTACTTAGTGCTTTTTTCTTGTTATTTCTTGTGGATTTTGTGAGTGTTGCTCCTATGTTTTATTCTGGCAATGCTGTCTGTTTGCCAGCCTGTTTCACAGAGGGTCACATGAAGTAAGTGGTGTTAATCTTGAAAATGGTAACTTGAGGACAGTGATTTTCCATAATCACAGGTAGGTAGAGGAATAATTACCCTTGAATGGTATTAGTGCTTGCAGAGACTTTTCCAGTTCTGCCCTGAGCTCTAAGGAGTGCTTCTGATTATGAGAGTGAACTTGAAAGAGAATGAAATTCCAGATTCAGTGAATTTAATGGGGGATTTTCTGCCTTGTTAAG
Organism: Passer domesticus; assembly: GCF_036417665.1. Taxonomy (NCBI): domain Eukaryota; kingdom Metazoa; phylum Chordata; class Aves; order Passeriformes; family Passeridae; genus Passer; species Passer domesticus. Next base: position 62,127,340 of record NC_087476.1, on the reverse strand, counting down.
ACTAGTAACAGAATTTTCATAATCTCAAGAGATCTTGTCCACACCATGGAGTTTCATGGTATGGGGGAGAAGGGTGTCTCCATACCCTGGACATGGATTTATGAGGAAGTAAGTTTTCTGTTTGACTCTTAAGAAGTTAAATTAGGGGTAGTACGAGGAGGTCTTTAGCTGCAGTCCTTTTGAAAAAACTATCCTACTGAAGCAAGTTTTTATTTTCTTGTACTAGATAGACAATTAGCTTATTCTATGTAGTTCGACACATCTCACTGTTTGAGAAGGTTCCTGTGCTGCTTGGTTTCATCTTATATTTATAGTTGTTTTTCTCCTGCAGCAACTTAACAAGTGTTTACTCTGCTCTGAGTTTTGTTTGCTGACTTCCTTTACATGGCCATTGTTATTACTTGTCATTACATTATCACAGTTTAAAGGTACTGTAGTATCAACTCTAGTGGCAGTGGCCCCTTTAAGCTTCTAGGAGAAAAAGGATCAGCAGTCAGTATTTTATACCTGTTCACTTATTTTCTTGGGATTGCATACTCTACTCGTAAGTTTTGATTCTGTCAATACTGTTACATGGCATAGGGAAGCTCTGTCTGTTTTCTGTCAAATTTGTCATTTTCTAAATCACTGTTTTCCTTCAAGCTCTAGTTAGAGGCAAAACTGGAAAGTATTTCCTCTGAAATACTGTTCTTACTTACATTTCAAGCGAAAAAAAAAAAGTCAACTGTTTAACAGCTTGAGGATGTTTCAAGATTTACCACCGCAAATTTTCAAAATAAGGTCTCTCTTTTGAAATCTGAGGTAACACCAGGGCACCTTGGAGACCATTGTTTGGAGGGAGTTTCCATTTCCTTGCTGTGATTTTTTTCACATCTGTTAGACGCTGTTCACACTGAGGAGCATGGGCTTAAAAAGTTTGTTTCGTACCAAAAGCCACCAGCAGCTGCATGCTGTGCTTTTCCTATGTCAGACCCACAAAGGATATAAATCATTACTGATTCTGTTTAATTAATGTTGCTGAGACTCATGCAGCTCTGGAGGTCCTAACTCTAATCCCAGGTGTTGATAGGTGTCAGAAGAGTTTCCTTGTGCATTCTAGAAAGGAAAGGAAGTAGAATGAATGGAGTGAATGTATGTACATTATTTGTATGACTAAGCTGTAACTGTTCCTCCCTGAACACTGTACAATTTTTTCATTGGCTCTGAATGTTCTCAATAAAGATGTAATTTTCTCTTTCCTATATGGATTTTTATTTGTTAATGTTTTGGTAGAGTAGTCTGCTTCATACCTACCCTCTGAAATCTTTGGGTATTTCCCTTCAGGAGTTGTCACTCCTAATTGGGATTTCATTCCCAATGATATCATTACATTTTCTCTTGAAGCTCTGTGTTCATAACAGCATAATAGGGAGAGAAGTTGCTCAGTTTGTGATTGATTAGTGGATGTACAATTTCAATTCCCTTGGAAAGTGGGTGTGTGATTGTTTGAGTCTGTGTTTCTTTGGAGAGGGACCATTTCAGGGAATTGTAGTTAAAGCTGCAAACAATCCATTAGTCACTCTTCCAAGCCCTGCCAGCATAATACTGTTCCCTGCAGTACATTATTGAGTGTTTTGTCCAATATTGGTTTGAGTGACTCAAGCCATGAGGCTTCCACCACTTCCTCTGAGAAACTATTTCATGGTCTGACGGAGCTAACTGTTAGGAAATATTTCCTGGTACTCAGCCTAAACTTTTTAACACCCAGATTGATCTCATTACTGTTAGGTATACTTTTTTTCCCATCTCTGTCTTGTTTGGCATTCACACTCTTGAGTGAATAGTAGATGGTATCCTATCTCCTCATAAGTCAAGCAAATGCATAATTAGTTCTTCTATTTCAGCTCTCCAAATAGGCCATCTGTTTGGTGGAAAGTAGGGCTGAGTATTGGAAGATTTTTTTCCAACTAAGTGCTTGTTTCAAACAAATAATATGAAAAAGTGCATTAGGAGTTCTTAGTAGCTCCAAGAAGTCCCAACTTACCTTTAAAAGGCTTTTCAAAAATTATGTAGAAGATTTTTTCCAAGCAGTCATTTGAAATAGTAATACCTTTTTCTAGCGCAATATACAACTCTAGCACTAGTAGTCTGTCACATCTCACGGCTTCAGGGAATGTTTTGTAATGTTGCTTCATCTATTTATTAAGCAAATTCCATGTAGCTACAGCCTGGAGAGAAGAAAGCAATGGCAACAGAATTGCAAGCAGATCCAGGGGCCATTTTAGTGTTTGTCATTCACAGTTTTACAGCCAGAATTTACAAGTGTTTGGGTCATGTAAAGATTGTTGAGGAAGGAAGTGTACTTTAATCCATCCAATCATTACATATCTCTGGATTTCTTCCTGGTAGCCAGCATCTGTTTGGTATGTCTCTCTGTCCATCCTTCCCTCCTGCCTGCCTGTCTTTCTTTATTGTAGTGCAAATTCTGCAAATATGTATGCAGATAATTGTATTTTGCAGCATCTGGGTATATGCTATTTTTATTTGTTATGGGTAGTCTTCTGCTTGGTCAGAAATTCCTAGTCAGTGGAACACTTAGTTTACAGTAAGACTTCTAAATTAGGACTCCATGCTTGCTTTAAAATACGTGAAGTATGAATTCTAAGCATAGGTGTGTTTATGTTTTTTGATTAATCATGGTCTAATTTGGGAACCAAGCCCATGTTTTTGTTAATTTTTTACCTGAGATGACCTGATGTGTGTGGGTTTGTGACCCGACCTTCCAGTTTGGGGAGTAAACAAGCTGCATGCACTTCCTCTGAACTGTACTAGAAAGGATGTGCAAGTCCTCAGGCAAGAGCATTCCTGAGCTAACTTATTACAGTTTTACTAAGCTAATTAAGGGAGAAAAACTCAGTGATCACATTAAGATTGAGTCAAGTTTGAACCAAATCAGTGGGTTCAGGTGATTAAACTAAACAATTTAATATAACAGATAATCTTCTATTGCACACAAATACGTAAATGCAAAAAAGGAAAAGATAGATAAATGACAGTTTGCCATCAGGAAAAGAAAGTGAATAACTCCTGCAGCTCTTTCATTCTATCATTCACTACCTGAGATGAAGTAGAGGTAGATTTGCTGACACCTGGGCCATGTGCTGTGTCTGTCAGGAACTCTCAGGCACTTCCTTCACTTTTAGGTGGAGTGTCTGGGGCAGGCAGAATCTCCAAAACAGACCTCCTGTCACAAAGGTCATTTCTGTTTCTTTCCCTTCTTCTCACAGGGAGCATTCCTCACTTTTCTGCCTCAGAGGCAATTGCTTTGGGGATGAGCTGTATGGAGTGACAGAGGAAGGGGTGGCTGCAGTTCAGTCCAGCAGGTGGCACATATCTGAGGTGAGGGTGGAAAGCCACCTCTGGAATGGTCATTCCACTCACATGCATCCCCCCTGTGGATTAGGAGTAAGGTGCATGCAGGACTTCGAAGCACATGTGGTTTTTATGTGAATAAACTCTACCCATATTTAAGGGACTAAGGTATTCCCACTTCCTCTGTCAATTCTGTGGCAATATTCCTCATGCATGCCTGTGTCTGACCTGCTCTCTGCTGAAGGGCTGGTCTTCTCTGTTCAAGGGAAGAAGAAATGGGAGAAGGAACACAGATTAAGATGTGTTCAAGAGTGTGTTTCCCTTCTCTGCAGGTTATCCAGGCTGTCTTCTTTGGGATTTGTGTCTTGACTGACCTGTCCAGTCTTCTCACTAGAGGGAATGACAGTCAAGAGCAAGAGCGGCAGCTGAGAAAACTCATTTCCCTCCGGGACTGGATGATGGCTGTTCTAGCTTTCCCTGTGGGAGTGGTAAGTACAGTGTTAATCTGTGCATGTCTTTGCAAACTGGGTGAACAGTGTTGCTTACTGAATGTTTTCTTCCTGAAAGGTTTTCCTATCATTACGCAAAAGACTACACAGAAAGGGAAAAATGGGAGAGATGATTTTACTACTCTCTTGTTTTTCACAGGTGTAAGGGAACAGAATATACAGTGTGTTGCTGAAATAATTTTTGGTTCATTTTTAAAAAGCCATGTTACAATAGGAGCTTGATTGTACAAGTAATTTTATATGTTTATTGTACCAGCAGCATCTTGAGATTCAATTTAGACTTTTTCTGCTCCACATGTCATCATCAGGAGTAGTGAAAGTGCTGACTGTGGCATGTTTTACACCATAATGACCTGAGGGAATCTGGGCTATAAGACAATTTGACATGGGCAAGAAGAGAAGCAAAAGTCCAGGTTGCTCCTTGTTAATTCCACAGGGGATTCAGAGCTGGCAGAATAATTGAGGTAGAAAAAAAGGGGTTTTGTTAGTAATGTTAAAAAGGACATGGAAGGTATGTGAAAATGTGGGCTTGACATTTTTTTTTCAAAAGAAAATTATTCTTTGGATGAGATCTTGCTTCACTGGGACATTGCATATCACTTTCAATGGCAAGAAGTGTTCAATGTCTTTACATAGCTAATAAAGCTGCTAAAAATCCAAAATTTTATGAGTTTTTATATGGAAGTGTCATCTATGTCAGTCTAGTTCCAAACTTAGGTTGCAATGCAAAAATGTGTGAACATTTCATTAAAGTTATTGCTTTTATTGTAATTCAGGATTAAACTTTAATTCTCTTTTTCTTATTTCATTGTACAGTAGTTCAAAATAAATTTACTAGAAGCAGATTTTTTTTCGTGGACTGTATGAAAAGCTGTATGAGGTCTTTAAAGCTGTACTTTCACAACAGCTGATCACTTTCTGTCAGTTAACAGCAGCTAACATATCAATCTATCACTTATAATTTCATATATTCAGTGATGCTTCATTAGAATTTCATTTCACCATTTATGTGGAATTTCACAATACGTGAAGAAATACAGAATGCTTTTGCAAAGTTACAAAAGGCAAAGCATATGTGAAACACTGCAGGTACTTCTTTCATAAAAACCCAGCTGGTAGCCTTCCCTTATTGAACTTGTTGGGCTACCTTTTGGGAGCAGCCACAATTCATGTTGGGGTAGCAGATCGCAGTTTTTCAGCAATGGTAGAGGAGATTGGATCAGGTAATACAGCTAGTAGAAAATCTGTGCATATAAAGTTTGCAAATATGCATTTTATGGGTGCAGAGATTTATGTTGCTTTTGTATTTTTAAGGGAGATGGGGAGTTAGAAGTAGTTGTGATTGTGAGTAGCAACAGATGCTTTTCCTACTGTGTTGATAGTAGAAGTGAAAAAGGAGAACAACTTCACACTATTTGTCTGTGTTTAAATATTTTAAGTGCCTTTTTCACTGTGGAAGTGTACTCCTTCATATGCATCAAACACACTCTCCTTGGGTCTCTCACACGTCTCAGGATTCAGGGATTCTTTCCTGCCACTGTTTTAGCTCCATACTGTTGCCTGTATGCTCCTCCACTCCTGCAGTGCTCCTGACCTTGAAACTTCTCAAGATCTTGGAGAATTTCAGCTTCACTTTGTCTTGGCAATTCTGAGGTTTTCAGGTGATGTTTCTCTTGCCACCCGTACATGAAGACTCCCAGTTAGCCACTGCCTGCACTACAGGTGGTGTTGCAACATTTACAAATTAGCAGTTCCCTAGAGATATGTCACATACCTGAGTTAGCTGCTTTCCCAGGGGCTTCATACAAGAACAACTTGTGTCTTAAAGAAACATAGCAAGGAATGGCCATGCTCATTGTACAGATATGCTCCATTTCCAAGTGTGACCCTTGTGTGGCGAGGGGGAACAGTTGTTTACCACTTTACCTCTTACTAAGAAACCCTATAAAGGTTGTTTTTGTTGTCATTTCTTCTCCTGGCTACTGAGAGACAAACAGCAGCACCTCATAACTTTGCACTGCTCTCAACTCCTTCCTGAAACCTGATCCTCACCAGCAGCAGAGATCTCACCACACTGCAGCTACCACTTGCCAAAGCCTGGCCAGTGCCTGAGAGACTGCTGGGCACTGCAGGCTCTGCTTTGGTGGGATTACAGATGGGAAGAGTGCAGGACCCGAAAGTAACCAACATCTAATGCAGATGTTGTTGTCTGAAGAGCTATTTATGTAGAAGAAATAGTGAAATTTTGCCATGATGGAGGTTCTCGTTAGAAGGAAGTTATTAAACACCGGAGTGTCTGCAGAAAAAAAGTTAAAAGTTCTCTTGTTTCTCATATTCTTTTAACAGCTTCCTCACTCCAGAAAAAAAAAAAGGAAAAAAAGAAAAAGAAAATAATTGTAAATGCAAACTTTCTTTCTCTTGAGACTCACCCACCTAGCTCTCCATGTAGCTTCTCAGTGGTTTCCAGTAGTGACACAAGGGAACCTTCACACATAAAAATTGGGCAGATGTGAATAAAATCTCATTTGGGTTTCTAATGTAACAGTAGTGGTCATGCTTAAGTACTTGTCAGTTACCTTAACATCTAAATTATTTTTATTGCTCAGTGTTTTACACAGGGCATGTTTAGGCAATAATGGAAATACTAGGGGAACATTTTAAAGCCTAATAACTGCAGCTTTTCAGGAGCAATTCACCACATTTTTTTTCTGTATTTCCTGCTTACTAGAGCCCTTGAGATGACTTGTTCTGAAAAACAGATGAGAAAAGGGATATCCACTCCCAAGTTAAACAGTGATGTGAGAAAAAAAAATGTAACTAAGTTCTTCATTTTTAAGACTTCCTGAAAAACTAAACATACAAACCATCTGGGAAGTCTGACCACCAGATTCTTCTCACCTTCCAAAGGAGGGGAAGAACAGCCCAAGGGTAAATTATCTCCTTTTGTGGCTTCACAACAAATCAAATCTTGTAAACAAATCAAAACCTGAAAAATCTGTGCAGCAAATCACATCTCTCCAGTGTTGTTATATGCATTGTGTATCTTCAGGGGCTCTGATAAAACTGAATTGCCAACTTATTTCACAGGAGAGTTAAGAAATAAACATGAACCTCTTCTGAGGACATAATGGCGACGATTTACCTATTGTTACTCTTTTTAACATGACTCTTGAGAGAATCAAATCAGAAATCAATAGATTATTTTTCTATGCAGTAAAGCCTTATGCCACAAAAAGCCTGTGGGCAACACTTCCTAGCCTTTTTTTAAGTTCATTATAAGCCTGCAATACTATTCAAATGCCTAAGAGATTAGCAACCATCCACTGAAGAAAATTGCTTGCATAGGCATTTTAGAAGTTCATTACCAATTTTCATCTATAATTACTTGGACTTGCCATCCCTTTATCTGTGTAGAGGAGATATATATTGAGAGTAATTTACATTGCTAGAGTGATGTGAGACATGCTTAAAAGTCAGACATTACACCAATGGTTTAGCTTTTTTTCTATTTGTTTGACATAAATCATTGAGTTGCCATGTTTCTATGGTTAATTAGTGTTTTGATTTTATCAGTATGTTTCTTGTAATTTGTACTAAACAAAAGAAAGGAGAGATAAATCAGGCATTTCTGGTTGTTTAAGACTGTGTTTAATAATAATAGGAAGAACAAAAATTGATCTTGTCACATATCAAAAGAGAGATTGCTGCCTAGAAAATCACAAACTCTACCACAGACATTTTATATCATGTAGCATCAATAGCTATGTTTGAATCTGAGTCTAAACTGACCAGAATTACCTCATTTTTTTCTGTTACACTTTTATGGGTTTAAAAAACCTATGATACAAAGGAGAAATTTAATATTTCGTGTTTTCTTGTTTCATATTTCAGCTTTCTTATTTCATGTTTCTCTGTATAGTAGAGTCAAAAGGAAAGCTGATCACCCTTCTGTAGATCACCAGTTATGCTGATCTGTGATCTTATGCCAAGAAAAGATGTGTAGGCATTTGCTGCAGTTTCCTAGTTACCTTATTACTTGACCAGACTATAAGCAAAATTTTATTTCCATAACTGACTCAACCATGCAAAATCTCTCTTCTAGATTTTACCCTCATCTGTTGTGACAAGATGACTGGTGATGGGATAATTAGCAAGTAGTGGTACAATTGCCCCCTGAAGTCTATTCTCTGAGAGGGGTTTTCCCTGGGATTTCTTCCCCCACTCCTTGTGATTCCTGTCACTGGCGCTTTTCAAATCCCTTTGGTGTATTGTGCTAGCTCTTGATCCCACCTAAAGACAGTACCATGCCAAGTTGTACCTACTGTGGTCTGCCTTTAACACCACTTTTCTTCTAGATGTAATACCTCTAACTGTCAAAGAAGTTCACAAACAACATATTTATACTCACAGTTAACCACAAGTGTCTTGGGAGATAGGCAGAAAGATTACCTTTAATTGTACTTATAACAAATTGTGTCAGGGTCACAAGGGTTTGGGTTTTTTTTTTCATTGTCATTAGCCATCCAGGAAATGACTGAACTGTGCAGCCCAGCCAAAACCAAAAACACATAGTGTAGGAAAATAAAGTTCCACTGGGTTCATTCTTCGTTTGCATAACATTTCTTGGTTGCACTCATGTAAAAGTGCGAATTGTACAATTCTTTTTGTTGGCTTTACTTTCTTAGTTTCTCTTTGCTTCCATTTGTAGTGTTTTGACAAAGCCACTTGACTTCTCTTTTGAATAACCATCCATTTCCCAACTTGTCCTTTAAAACTTTTCCCTTGACAGGGCCACATGCTGTGCTCGTGTCCTCTGAAGCTTCAGACAGAGGACAAACACTTAAGGAATACCTCCTTAAGTGGGAAGACAGCAGTTTGTTTTCAGCCTTATTTTTTTTCTGCTGCTGTGTATTTGTTCAGCAGTCTTTCAGATGCCTGTAATAAGTGAGCTATTCCATATTTCCAGGTTCCAAGGTCTTCTGGCAAGTCTGAGGTTCCTTTGGTCTGTAATGACTGGACCCTAGACAGATAATCATTACAGACAGATAGAATAATTGCAGATTCTAGATAGGATAAGCCGCAAATGAGGGGCTTTTGTGTTCTATACATTGCTTAATTTTATGTTTAACCCAGTACTATTTTTGCAAATCTGTCAATCTTAGGAGGCTCCTGTGCAAAGAAATGTAAAAAACAATTTCTGTTGCCTGTTTTCTTCGTTGAATTCAAAGCCTTGAGTGTATCTACAGAGGAAATGGAAGGGTAATATTTGTACCATTTTGCCTTAGGAACAAAGAAAAATAAAGTATTGGGCTCTCTGAAATTTTTGTTTCATATGAGCAGCCTGTTCAGCCTGGCATGTGAGTACAGTACAGTGTCTGTCTCCACAAGAGTGATGAATTATGCCACAAGAAAGCAACACGAGCACAAGACCTGGAGTTCTGTTTGAAGCTTAGGTAGGTGTGAGAGGCCAGAGAAAATGAGTACTGGCCCAGAACAACTAAAGGAAGGGAGGAAGAGGGGCAGGGCAAGTCCTGCATAGGTAGGATGATACGACACCCCCTGAAGCCTGTATTCCAGACCCAGACTAGCTGTTAGCCACTGGCACATACAGGTTTAAAGACTGCTGGTATGACAGAAAGAGGAATGGGGAGAAATTCTGAAGAGTGCAAGATCCAAAATGGTATCAGTTGGATGGGTAGCAGCCCATCAGAAGGGGGATCATCCAGCCCACATCTTAAATGACCAAGTAGACTCTGTCACTCAGTTGGCTGTCTTAGCTGAGGAAAAGAAAGTAAAATAAGAAGAGAAATGGAGATATTTGTTGGAATGGCTGCATGTGAAGCATGGCCACTCTGGGATGAAAGACCTGTTAAGAGAGGTGGTAAGTAGAGGATGGCCTGTCACCCAAAGGCCTTGTGAAAGAGTCATTTCTGTCTGCAGCCAGTGCTGCACCCAGACTGGAGAAACACCCCCTGCACATTTCCCCTCTGCACCTAAGGATGGGAAAGGAGTTGTGGGAAATTTGGCAGGTGGACTGCACTGGTCCTTTTAACAAATCAGGAGCAAAAGAATATGTGCTGATAGGTGTTCAAATAGTGTCAACCTAGGTGCCGGCTAAAGCAGTAGCATGGTCTACAGGGGAAGGTACTGTGAAAGGATTAAAATTATGATTCACTTTCCTTCCTAAACCAAAATCAATGCAATCAGCTAATGGCAGTCACTTCACAGCAGGAGTAGTCCAGGAGTGGACGAAAACTGAAGGAATACTGTGGGTGTTCCACACCCCCTACACCACATCCACAAGCCAGTGGGATAGTAGAAAGGACAAATGGTCTCCTGAAATGGTTTTTGAGACCTTAGGATCCAAAGGCGCCTCATCAGCTGTGGGACACTGTGACCAAAGTCAGTGATCCGTGGAGAGTAAGTGGATGTCCATGACTTACAGCATTTTGTCCCACGTCTCCTACCACGCCTTCCAGAAACAAAAGGACTGATGATCCCTGGAACCCCATAGATTGTCCTGGTCAGCCAGTACTGGTAGGCCTCCCAGCTATCGGGGAAGTCCTGCTGGTCTTTAAGACCCCTGCACATGGATGCATGCGTGGGTGACCAGAGATGCCCATGGCAGAGAACACAAAATTAACAGCAGATGGATAATTCCTTCTTTTTAAAACTAGTCCAAGTAGGACTGAGTTTTCTTTTGTCTCTCCTTCTACAAGCATTCCATGCAAAGATGTGGCTGTGAGAAGATGAAGCGGCAACAGGACTGAAGATTTACACAGTTCTTTGCTGCAGTGATTGTTTGTACATGTTTTTATCTTAATATGTTTTGTGATATTTATATTTGTATCTGTTTTGCCTCAGTAGTTTTGCAGTATGTGTATAAATGTCACAAGCATTGTTTCGGGCTGTTTGTGTCTCCTCTCTGGTTGCCACAGCAGGTGGAAAAGATTCCTTCCTGAATTTTGCTTGGAAGCTCAGCAGGATTTCATATGATTATGAAATCAGATTTGTATACCCCTTCCTACCTCCTCAGAACAAGGTATAAAATTACTTTGAACTGAGAAAGAAGTGTAGTTTGATGCCAGAGAAACCACATGGAGTAGTGGAAAGCGATGTATGAAGCGTGATCGTACAGAGAAGGGGGTTGACAGAGACTGAGGGGGCAGCTGGAAAGTTTTCTCCAGCTGTAAGCAAAGAAGTCCTAAGTGGTCAAGATGTCAGAAGAAAGGATTTCACATTTGGAAACCAATGAAGGGTTTAGTAAGTTAGGAAGGTATTTGGTTTGAACCCAGGACCCTGTCTAGAAAAATATGCCAAATAGATAGAAATGACTCGAGTGTTTGTTATACCTTTAACCCCCCTGAGGCAACCAGACTAAGAACTTTTACTTGATGTGACTTTTCCATGGTGCACCCTAATATTCCCCCTTATACTGGCATTTGGATCTCTAGCATTGTAATAAGATAATTGATTCTAATACGGATTCTGGGGAGCCCCCCTGAAACCACATTGGTGAAAGGGATAAGGGTGGTAATACAGGAAATGTGTTCAGGTTACACTGATATCTGGGTTTGTAAGATTATCAGCTCTAAAATAAGGCAGCCTAACTGTTGAAAATTTGCCTTATCCTTAAGTTTTCTATTTTTTGGTGAGGTGTGCAGTCGCATTGCAATAGAGAATCTTAAATTGGACTCATTAGGCCATTTTGGAGCTCAACGTAGAAGTCCAGCAAGTATCAAAAATGATTTTATAAAATTGTCTAATCCTTGATAGGTTGTTACTAAATGGGCAAGGAATATGTGAAATGCTGAACCTCACCAATAGGAAAATGCTGTTTTAAGCAGCACAAGCAAAAGTAAAGAAAATTGCCAACCAGTCTGCTGAACTCTTCCAATCACTGCAGCCGAAAGTCTGGTTTCATGAACTCTTTCCCCTAGATCCTGATTTGCATATTTTTTGCCATCTCTGGAACTCACAGGATGAGGGATGATAGCTTGCATAGTAGTATAGGGTGGAATCCCTATACTGACTGAACTTCTGTTTTTGATTATTGAAGTAGCAATTGTCCACTGTATGGTTTCTTGTACACTTTCCTCTATTTCCTCTCCTTTTTTTTTCTCCCTCTCTCTGCTGGGTTAGAATCCCACTACTGCTAACAAGGAAGAAGAAGATCCTGTTTCCCATTGTTCTAGTCTCAGTCATTGTTTTGAGCCTCTGTGTCCTGTACTTAAAACAACCAAAGGGACGGGCAGGATGTGTCCTGCATAGGTGGAAAGGTGCCCTGCTCCACCCCCACTGCCCCGAAGCCTCTAGTCCAGACCCGCAATGGCTATTAGCCACTGGGACAGCAAAAGCCCCACCAAAAGGGGAATGCCCTGAGAGACCAGGGCAGATAAAGTATAGGCACGTGTGGCCACAGCCCACTGTTACGATTTCACAGTAGCTGAGATCACACTGGAATTCAAGCAATGATTTTTAATCTTTTTCTCTTCCTCCCCCAATTTCTTCTTCTCAAAATCTGAGTAACTTAGAGTTAGATGGTTTGGAGTTCACTAAGCCGGTGCCTTGTGAAATGCTTGATTTTGATTGAATGTTGCTTTAAAATTTGCCAAGTGCCCTTATTTTCTAAAGTTTACGAATTAAAGTTTGTAATTTAACCTCCTGAGAATGTTGTCTCATTTCTCCTGTGTGCTGCCTTGGGTATTAAAAAAGCATAAGAAACTCATCCTGCAGGTCTAGGATTTTACAAGAGGCAGTGTAAAGAAGCAGCTCAGTTGTGTCATGGTCTGGCACTACATGATTATGTGAGATCTTAGCAAAGCCCAGCCCAAATAAAAAGTCTGCCAGTGGCAAAATGTAAGCATAGTAGAGGGGACTTAAAAGTACCAGACCAACAGTTGCTCATTAATCAAAGTAAACAAATTCAGAAGCAGCCAAAGTAACTATGTCGCAAGCCCTCATTATAATTCCTTTTATCAAAATAGTTAATTTTTATAGTTCATTTTATCCAAATGAACTAATTGTAAAGAAGAGTAAGGTGAACCATTTAGACACTGGAAGGAATCTTCCCCAGGGTGTTGTGTTAAGTCTCGTATCAGGTCATCCTCTGGGACAGGTTAGTTCTGTAACACGTTTGGTTTTGCGCACTTCCTTTACCTTATGTCTGCCTTGTGATAGTGCTTTGCTAAGCAGCATTTGCCGTCTGTAGCTCCAGATGGTTGCAACCAGCTAGGCTGATCCTGTTCCATCCATTGGCTGACTTTGGTTAAGGGACAGATGGCATGTCCCCTCTTTTCTTGTCTTTACCTCCTTGACAAAGTCTATTGTTTTATTCTGCTCTACACAAAAATCACAGGTCAAAACATGCTAGCTTTGTTCTATTCAGTGTAATAAAGTTCAGCCTAATCCTGGTTGATTTTTCTTGTTTTGAGACTTCCTTGTAAGAAAAAACATTATCAATCTTGGTCTTCATATGCCTGAGAAGATGTTTTTATGCCCCAGTTGATCTTAGCAGGTTCTCAGAGACCCACTGTGATAATACATGACTTCTAGGAGGCCTATAGAGAGGAGGATACTTTGCTTCCATTTTTCCTGCTGTTCAGCTATTCATATCTTGGCACTTACGTGTCAGCAGGTGCGTAAAGAGCTGTGCTGTGCCAATGCCAAAACTGCCCCAGAAGAGAGATTTCTTATGGGGTGCTTTATACTTGCAATATTTTTTGGGCTGTCCACCATAACCTATTTTTTTTCCTGGCCCCTGTGCACTAGTCAAATAGTCCAAGCTTATTCTGAGCAGGCATCGATAGCTGTCGTAACAGATGGACAACTGTGCTGGAAATCAAGAAACTATGTACTGTATGCACACTGAGGGAACAGTGTACTGCTTCAGCTCATTCACATAACTGGCTGGCCAAAGTCTGCATGTCTGTGGTTAGAACAAGGTGCCATTGATTAACTGCAAACCTCAATTTTAAGTTTCTAAAGTCAGAAGCTAATGAAATAACTTATGCCTACACTATTATACATGCTAGTAATTTGCAAAATGTGCTATGCTCACCCCATATTTCTTTCACTGATCCTATAAATGAGCTGTTAGATCATAGGCTACATGAGTTTGGATGTAACTGAATACTTCCCTTCTATCTCAGTGAAAGTTCTATCTTTTGGCTCTCAATCTTTGAACTTGGATTTAGCATTACTGTTTAGAGAGCCCCTGTAAATGTTCCTTGAAAAGCTCCTGGCCCAGGTGTTGGGTTTTACTGCTATGAACAATAAGCCTTTTTTATTACTAGAAAACTATGACTCAAATTCAAGGTAAGAAAGCAGTGGCATTTTAATTAGAAAAATACTTACTTGCCACAGTTAAGGTAAGCTAAAACTATGATTTCTGTACATTTTGTAGGTTTGTATTGTCTTTGCCTTTCACTCATCAAGATAACTTGAAAGAATATGTGAACAATTTAGCAAAAATTTAGCCTACTGTAAACTTTAGCTGATCCATTTGTCCTGCCCTCAGTCTACAGCAAATAATGGTCATTTTCTGGACCCCTAGTAAATAGTCTCTGAGAAGAACCAAGCCAAATTTCATATTGACAAATGAGCAGGATACTGGTGGATCCCAGTCCATGAATTGTGTGCAAAGTCATCAAAGGTTCTTTGGATTTTTTTTAAAAGCTGTCTTGATGGCTGACACAGAAAAGTGCAAATAGGAATATACAGGCTTCTGTTCAGGAGTGAATATTTCATGTTGATATGTTGTATGAATTCCAAGTGATATTTAGCTGATTTTCCATTTGTTTTCTGTCCTGTTAGTGGAGAAACATTATTTATATGCCACATCTGCTACTAAAGTCTAATATTCACTTGTAATTTAGCCACAGGCATGTAAGTCAAAAAATGAGATTGTTTTTTCCTGGCTAAAAGTTAAGGGGAAAAAAAAAAAGAAGAAAAGTTAAAACCTCAGTGAATTCAAAGAGTAATCCAGATTCAAGCTGTTGATTATAACAGCATTTGGTGAAAGAACAGTAATCCTTTGCTAAGTGACCTATTTTGCTATCTAAAGAATGCAACTAATTTTTCAGAAGCATATATTTAAAAATGTCTTGTCTTTTTTTTTCTCCTTAGTTTGTCGTGACAATGTTTTGGAGCATCTATATCTATGACAGGGAACTGGTTTACCCAAAGCTGCTTGATAATTTTATACCAGCATGGCTAAATCATGGAATGGTGAGTAAAGTAACGTAAACACTTCTTTGCATAAACAAAAGTGTAAGACACTGATTTCTTTGTGCATGATTCTGTATACTCTTGGTGCAAATCCCTTGAGAAGTGATTAAGGAATGTGATTTGCAAGGAAGAGTAACATCTTTCCTTCCTTGTCTTCTGGAGTCATATTTGAATCCTTATGAGGTTGAAACTGGAGATTTGAACTTACATGCCCTACATCCCAGGCTTTTTGTGGGGGTCAGTTCTTTCCTGTATAAGGTAACTTTCCCAGAGAAATGTCACAGTGGTCATGAGGACGAGACTGTTCCATAAAACAGAAGTTCTGGATTTGACAAATCTTGCTCTAAAATGACAGAAACACTTAATTTAATGTTTCTTTACCAGTCTACCAAAGAATAATTCATAATGAAAACCTTTTGGTTAAAATGCTTTTCAAAAAATCTCTACTTATTGGACTTGTGTGTTTTTAGAAAAATAACTCATGCACACCGAACTTATGTAGCAGAACCTCTATCTGAATATTTTTAATAATGTGGAATTATATGTATCAGTGCAAAGCTTTAAAATTGATGCATTGGTATTCATAAAGGTAGTTTCTTGAGAAGAAATATGACCTTTTAATCCCTCTCTGCTATGTGAAGTCAGACATCCTTTCTGTCAACTATATATTTAAATGCCGAAAGAAACTTAAGGCCACAATTTGCCATCAGGTACTTTCCACTGTTGATGCAGCATTTGGAACTGAAAAGTGTCATGTTTGCTTCTCTAGTTGCATCTGTGCAAAATGTTTCATTATTACTTTGTTTTCCTCATCAAGATGTGGCAAACCATTTGGCACTGCTGTTCATCAGTAGATGACAGCAGAGCTCACCCTTCCAGGTGTGGGCACTTTATCACCACAGCAGACCAAGATCTGTCCACCATTGATAAATTGGTCTGTTGTGGAGTGGGACAGATGACACTGCTGTTTATTTGTTCCCCAGATTTTGTGTCAAAGGAGCGGTATGAGAGTTGTTACTGACAAGAGGAGCATCAGCTTCTGCTAGATACTGTACTGTTTTATGATGTTTTGAAAGGAACAGCATGATATTATGTGTGTCTAGAGCTGAGGATGGAGTCTGATGACTCCTGCCATGATTGTTCAGGCTGTCCTCTCTTGAGCTTTGAGGTTACAAACTGAAAACTCGCAAACACTGCAACACTGCTAAACCATGCACATCTTGATTTTTTCCCCATAACAGATCAGTCCCAGCTCTGATGACATTTCTTTCAGGTGACATTCCATATACTGGAAGTGCCTAATCCATAACATTTTTCATGATTGTACATTGTGAAGCAGTTGGCAGCAAAAGGCCGTAGGTATTCAGGAAGTCTTCTCTGTGCTATAACTAAAAGGCAACTCAAGCTCATGTTGCTTTGTAGAAATGTATACTTAGTGAAATATGTGAAGAGGTTTTTTGTTTGATGTTTTTGGACATCACAGAGTTTACTGAAATGTATTGTGTCCAACTATTTTAGACTTTTTTTTCAACTTGAAATATTGTTGAAAGACTTTTGTAAAGGAATTGGTTTCTGTGTCAGTCTCCATTTATCCAAGTGTTCTTCAGTTAGATCACAAGGGAAGCTTATGGCTGTGGGGCTTTTCACTACATTTAGTACATTCTTTCTGATGTTTTACCCATCATTTTATTCACACCAGCTTTCATGCTAATTAATTCTGATGCATTGCTCATCATAGTATGAAAGGGTTATTAAACTACGTTGAGAATGCTTGCACCTCACTTAGTAGTAGTTAAAATTTTGACATGGTAAATTTTAGAGAATATGATAGAGGC
Source organism: Passer domesticus (assembly GCF_036417665.1). NCBI lineage: Eukaryota > Metazoa > Chordata > Aves > Passeriformes > Passeridae > Passer > Passer domesticus. The sequence continues at coordinate 62,110,416 of NC_087476.1, read as the reverse complement.
CCACTTGGTGAAAGGGTAGGACCTCTGGGAGTAGTTTAGAAAAGTCAGGATCCCTGGCTATTTCTTTATACTGAAATAAACATTTATTCCCATATATTCCTGCACGTTTTGACAGCAGTTGTGCACATGGAATGGTAACTATTCTGAAAGCAGGGGTGGCCATGCTGGAGTCCAATCTTGCACAACACAACTCACACAAGAGACTCTCATCTGTCAGTGAGATGTGAGTTGTTTAGCTTCTGTCACCTTGCTGATTAATCCCACTTTTGAGTGAGCTTCCCACAAAGTATCTGGTACAGCTCCTAAGGATATAAGGTCAAATGTTACTTAACCTGTGAACACTCTATCCAGAATTTTTTCACAGCAATTCCCCAAAAATATTTATTTAACACCAAAAAAAATTTAAAAAACAAATTTGCACATTTAAAAAGCTTTCTACTGTATTATGATCAGCTGTAACAACTTGCTCAAGTGTCAATATCAACCTGCAAAATCCATACATAGAAAAGGAGTAAAAGTCATGAAATCGGGGTGTAATAACAGCAGTCATATTTCCATTAGTAATATGGGCATGTATTGGTATTGGAAGCATTAGAAGCATTTTCAGGTGACTGTCTTGAAGGCTCTGTGAAGAAATGGTTTGAAGAGCTTGTCCGATTCAGTGCCTTAGCCCAGGATGAAGTGGTTTGGACTGTGGTGCCTGCTGCTCTTTAAGCTTTTAGTAATTTGTTCCTCCTTTCCCATCCTTTTTTTTTACAGTTACAGCACTGTCCATATCTAAACTCCTATGTTCTTGAACCCACTGTAATATCTTGTTAATACTCAGAGATACCAGTCCTTCATAGCAACACTTTTTCAACATTAAAAAAATAAGAATTATAGAAAAACTTCCTTTCTAGAAATGGGAAACATGAGGGAAATGAACCTTGGAAATATGCAGTCCCATTACTAATTCAATTTCAATATTTTTTATAAATTTTCATAGAAAAAGAGGAGAGGCTTATTGCCATGCAGAACCTATTCAGCATAAAATAAAAGTGCATATAGTTTCAAGAACATCTTTCTATTACATATATATATATGTATATACACACCCCCACACCCTGTATTAGCCACAAATATATAATTCCTGTATTTGGGAAAATCTGTGTATAAAGTGGTGCCTTATGATACCAGATAGTACCTCATATGTGCAGATTTATACACTTGTGAAAGGTATCTCTAACAGAGTTATACTGTGCCATAAAGCTGATGTATTGCATCATCTCAGTCAGTTCATTAATCCATAACCAATCACTATGACTTGATAAATGATCATGAAAATCAATAGCAGGGTTGCTGCTGATTTGACCAACACAAGGATTTAATTTCTGTTTATTATCTGAAGGAACACATTTGAGTAGCTGAAGCTAAGCTTCTGTCCACAGATATAACTACCTGTCTAAAGAGAGTTGTTGGAGAATAGGGCTGTGTCTCAGCCTTGGTCTGTTTCTGAACTGTCAAGTGCACTTCCTGGATTTATTAGTTATGCAGATGAATTCATCTTTGTGGGCTACAATTTCAGTTGCCAAATTGCTGAACTCTTTCATCAGAGATGTCATTTGTTTTCTGGAGACTGTCCTGCAGTTTGGAACCATATCAGCTCATAATTCCAAAGGCATATTTTCCATGGGAAATACTCTTTTCCATTTTCTGATGGCTGGCTATCTGGTCTTTATCAATATGAGGAATTTTTAATTGAAGACTAACCTTTAGTGTGTAAAATGGATGTGTTATAGTAATAGGATTTTTATCAGTTCATTCCTTGCAACTTTTTGTGCAGGTTGATGCATGGATGATTTTTTCAGAAATTATATTCTCTTCAACATTAGCACAGGGTTTAAAACTAGAGGTTGCCCTTATTCTAACCAATGCCCACATAAACAGATATGTAGACTGAATTAATTTATGCTTGAGCATTGCTGATTTTGAGCCAGGTTACATGGCAGGACTGCCTGCAGTATCTGTCCAAGTTAGCATACCATTTCAGCGAGAGTCCTTCTTTGGTTTTTGCAGACACTGTCTCAAATTTGGTTTAAAAATGTGAATCATCTTTTGTTTGTGGGAAGGAAAGCAAAATACAGAGATAGAAATTACTTACTGAGGAGTTGAAATGCTCTGGAGGTCAGAAACAAAGTAATGTCTTCATATGAAGACTCTAGAGGAGAGGTCAGGAAGGCGAGAGAGAAATATGCTCTGCATCTGTGGAGTTGGAAAAATGATTATTGTCTCGGTTCTGTGCCACTGCAGTCTATATGAGCTCTTCCAGTTTTGTACTCTGTTATTTTTTAAGCTACTTTCGGGAAATGGGAAACAAAGGCATTTCTAGAAAGACTTACCCTCTGTTCTAGTATTCAAGAGAATGCACAAAAACTGGGACAAATAGCAGTTGGAGGAAGGAGAGAAGAAGGAAGAGGAAGGAGCCTGTCCAAGAGATGTATCTCTATCAATTTCACAAGTTGTCTCTCTTTTCTTATTGTTGACTACTCAGCTGAAAAGTTGAGCCCACCAAAGGCTGGTGCAAAGTCACACCAACCACCTCTCCAATTGTTTGTCCTAGCAGCCTTGTCCAAGGCCTGGTGGCCATGGCTTGTGTGTCTTTTTGTTTTAATGATGGAAAGGTCATAATCCTGTTGGAGTGAGTCTGGAGGGCCGCAAAGGTGATTAGAGGGATGTAGCACGTCTTCTATGGGGAAAGGATGAGAGAGTTGACATTGTTCAGCCTGGAGAAGTGATGGCTCCAGAGTGACTTTATTCCAGTCTTTCAGCACCTGAAGTGGTCCTTCAAGACAGCTGGAGGGACTTTTTACAAGGATATATAGTGACAGAGCAAGGATATGTAGCGACAGGAGAATGGCTTCGAACTGAAAGAGGGCAGGTTAGTTAATTAGACATTAGGAAGAAATTCTTTCCTGTGAGGGTTGTGAAGTACTGGAACAGGTCGTCCAGAGAAGCTGTGAATGTCTTGTGCCTTGAAGTGTTCAAGGCCCCATTGGATGGGGCTCTGAGAAATCTGATCTAATGGAAGGGGTCCCTCCCTATGGCAGGGTGATTGGAACTAGATGGTCTTTAAGGTCCCTTCCAAGCCAAATCATTCTGTGATTTTATGAAAGTTGGTTCTCTGGTGTAAATATTTTTTCCTTGATGATTTAATAGAAAGAACAGTAGAAAAGGCATGCAAAAATCAAAATCAATAGTAAACTGAACATAAAGATTGGAATGTCCAAAAGTGGTGAGTTATTTGATAAACCCCTCTCTCCATTAATCACTGGTCAGGTGATACACAGTGGTCACTCTGATGTATGAACGAGGAGATACTCTGTTTTTTATCAGGGTGTTTCTCTTCATGTAGACCAAACAATCCTTTTCAGCAATTGTTAATTTGAAACAGTGCATTATACTTCCTGGGGATGATTTCCTAACACAGCACATCCCATGGGTGGGCTCTGCTTTTTAAATTTAGTGCACCTTCTTAATGCTTCATGCTTCTGCCTAGAAGATATTTACATTTTTCTGGGATTTATTTTCTAAATCCAATAAATGTGTTTCAAGGATAGTACAACTCAAGTGCTCTTCTTAATTTATTTAAAATATTTTCATATGTTAGGTGTGAATAAAATTTTCATTGCTCCAGGAAGGCGTTCCCACTTTCTACATAAGTTGCAAGGTTTCCTGATAAAAATCAGGGAAAATTTTAAATTTAATTTCTAACAGACTAACCACTCCTAGATGGCTATTATTTAAACATCTGATGGAGAGAATAGCAATTGAAGCTGGTTGCCTGGGGACTCAGGATATTTGCAAAACCCATGAAAACAATGTTGTTGAATTTGTACACTTTTTGCATGTTTTATGCCACAGTTACGTGGCTCCGTCTGCTATCTCTCCTCATTATCTGCCAGTTCCACCACTGGAGCGTAACTACAGTGGTATCAATTATCTCCCTGCTCTGGGGAGAAAAGCAGCACCAGCTTAAAAGATTTTCTTTTATTTTCTCTTACTTATGTGAAGGGCTTGGAAATTGGTGGTATGTCAAAACCTGTGATAGTATAGCACCTGAAAATTGAAATAGGCTGCTAGGGTGAAGAAGCCCTGGTTGTCTAAATAGCATCCTCTGGGGGCATTAGGAAAACCCCTTTACCTAACACAGTAACAGCACAGCAGTTTTTGTGAAGTGGGAAGCTGGCCTTAACCATGTTACATTATCTGCCAGAGAACACTCATCAGGGTAAGGTGAAGACAGCTTTTTAACTGGACACAGATGCTGAATTTTTCCGATTGTTTGCTATTTCCACTAATGTGGAGGAAACCCACACAGAGGCTCTTCCTGATATAAACATCCCTAAACCTTAGTAACAAGGAACCTTTTTCAAAACATCTTCGAGCACTTAACAGTAAAACCTGCAAGCCCTATTCTGGGCATGAACATTGAAAATGAAAGGCCTGTGAGCTGAAATCCCCAGAAGAAATCTCTTTCAAAAAGTTTAACCACCTTCTATTACAAGGTCACATAACTCAGTCTGCTGGCAGACAGCATGAGAGCATCTAGTGTCAACACCAGGTTGCAGAGTTACAACCAAAGGAAGAGAGAAGGGGAGAGAGTGAGAGAGCACAAAAAGGGAGGTTAGGGAAAGATGGTTGAATGAGAGGAAAAGACAGGCGGGAGGAAAGAGATGAATTAAATAGTCAGCTGATGCTGTTCCAACTCCTACCTAGAGAAATAAAAAAAAAAAAAAAGAAAAGAAAAATAACAGATGAGGCAAGTGAATAAAAAAGGAGCCACAGAATAATGTAGACAAGCTGGAAGAGACTCAAAATGGTAAAGGGAACTTCAGGGAGGAGGAGGAGGAAGAGAGAAACAAGGAAATAAACAGTAAGAAAGACAAATGGAGAGTATGTTTTCTTCCATGTCTTCCATGTTCACTGGGTAGACTTCCCTGAGATGTTTTAGTTTGAGGAATTGAGAGCAAGGAAATGGCTTATGGGTGCTTCTCTGAGGAGGAGAATTGTTTCTGTTGCTGTTGGATGTAAGTTTACAGGTCAGGTAAAGTAATATTTGCACAGTGACATGCCAGGAGCTTCAAAACTTTGGAAAAAGTTTTAGATTAAAACCACCCACAACCACACAAGAGTATGAAGTCTGTGTTCATATAAAACTTCCTGTGTTACATCTGTAGAATGACACTGATGTCTTTGCTTCTGTCTATATTTTTATCTGACAAGGCTGTACATAATCTTGATCATCTGTTTCACTCTCAAAACTAAAGTCCTTTGTTTAGAAAAGACCCTTTTTTGCCATATCAGCTGTGGAGTGTGGAGTGCATTGCATGTTGAAACAGATGCAGTTTGCTGAGGGTCAGAGTTGCAGGTGAGCTGAGCTGGAAGGTAACATATTTGAAATACCAGGGGTAAGGAGGTGTTCTGTCTGCATTTCAAACTGCCCTGCTTTAACACCAAAGCTAGGTGTAACTCTGGAAGTAGTAATTATGCTGATAGTAATAATATTGATAATGAAAGCTTAAAGCCAGATTTTCAGCTGAAGTTGCTCATACAAATGTTTGTTAGAGTGATTGCTATGGGCACAAAGCAAATGACCAACAAAAAGCCCCAAAAGGGCACATGAAGGGGGCCTTAGCCTTTCTCTGAGTGTGGAGTACTGAGCTATGTTTCCTAGAAGCAGAGTTTGGCCCTGGACTGCTAGGTTTGCTGTTCCACCAGCAGTGATGTGGGATGGACATGCATTTGGTTCAGTCACATAGTTCTGACAATATTAGGAATGCTGGTTTTGTTTTAACATTCACTTTTTGTGCAGCTTATATTGCTTGCAATAGACACTGCTGGAGCTGTGCACAACTCTCTGTAGGGCCTAAGATGGTACATTTTCAGGTGTTACTGCACCATTTATCAGATATATAGTTACAGGTTATAAATGTAAATAAATGTTCGACTTTAAAATCAGTGCAAAATGCATTAATAAGTAGTATGCATTTCCAGTTAAAAATATATGCTTTCTTCTCTCTGCTAAATCAAACACTTGTTTTATCTTTTTAACAGAATAGATTTCTGGTTTCTTCCCTGAGTTTTTTCCAGAGACCATAGGCAGATAGTAGAGTCAAACATTACAGGAGAGATTGTTATGATTAATAATGAGTATATTTAAAGTCTTCTATAAAGAAAAGAGAACATTTCACTAGAAAAAAATAATGTATTGGAGGAGGATTGGTTATATTGATGAATGTTTAATAAGTCAGCTGCCAGCTACAAGTTATGTACTCTTAATAAACACTCCATACGTGAGCATCCTGGAAGCTTTGTCTCCTTAGCAGGTCTCACAAGTACAAGGAAGAATGCAAATATATCTTTGAAGGTGTAATAGTTTAATAAGCATTTATTGTCTAACTTTATGTATTTAAAGGACTATGTTTTGCCCTATGATTTACAGTAAAAGGCAGTGTTGTGAACCCTTGGACGCACTGATAACCATTAGCACCCAGATAAGAATTAGACTTTGCATAGTAAAAGTGGGACTGTACTACATTGTACCCACTTTACTAAACTGTGCTGTTAGTGTTCACACATGTGGCAAATATGACTTAATCAGACCACAAATATTTTTTAGCATTCCATGGTATCTCATTTATTTGTTTAATGTGCCACTATAGCAACTGAATTCCATCCTTTTAGATTCTTTTTTTCACAGACCTATGATCTACTTGATTGAAGCTTGGCAGACAGCTTTTCCTTCAATTGAAGGCATATGTACTAAGTCAGTGACCAGATTTTTACCTATTTATCATTGTTGGAAAGTGGGTTATTTCACATGGACACAGTACCAGAAGAATCAGCAGACCTGGGGAAGGGAATCTGAACCCAAAAGCTTATATGCTTTTTCCAGCCCTTGAAGTTGATGGAATAAAAAATACTGCTTCCCCCTGTATCCAGAGATCATTATTACTTCAGGAAAACTAATACAAGGAAATATTTTGACATTGTTTTTGTAAAAAATTACCACTTTTTAGAAGTAGCTTTTTTCTTTGTTAAATGCCGTCTTCTGTGTGTCTTTGTATTTGGAAACAGACAGCATTTCTGCAGAAGTAATTTCATATTCAGATGATTAATATGTTGAAATAGTGCCACAGCAGTAATGTTTTATACATGCTGATAGGCAGAAATCAAGAATTTGGGGATAACCTTGGGACATCCGCTCATGGAAGACTAAGCTTTAACATAACCTGTTATGTTCTATCCTCATATTTTAAAATTTCCCACATAGATACAAAGAAGTAAAAACAGTGTACATTTTTAGTAATTGGAGGTAGCACAGAGAATGTTTTTGACAGACGTGTAAGCCATTGCCATTAGTCATGCAGTTCTACAACTGTCCCTTCTACCTTTGGACCTTTATGTAACTTTAGTTACATAAAGGTCCGAAGTTCCATCCTGATGCCCTACTCAGGAAAAGCCATAACCTTTCAGAGGTGTCTTGTTACTGTCAGAGACCATGAGTCTGACTAAGGTGACCCTTTCCTTCCCTCTGACACCAGAGTTATGTGAGCAGGAAACAACTCTTACCATGGAGAAACAGCAGATGGTGTGAAGTGTCTCAAAATGGCAAGAGGCGGACCAGTGGCCAATACATGATTTGCTCTTCCATCTCCATTGCATTATTAACTGATACCCTTCACCTCTTCACAGCTTGCTTTCTCTTCAAAACAAGGAATGCTGCATATTTGAAGTGCTGCTTTTAAACCCCATTTTTATATTTCTATTTTTATTCCTAGATCTGTTTTACTAAACAATATGAGGAAAAATAAGTAGTGTTAGATCAAAAGCATTTTTTATGTCTTCATTAGCTTGTGCTAATGTGTTCTGTGGGGCATTGTGATGGTAGCTGGAAAAACACTGCAGTCTGCCAGAGGGTTTATGGTACTGTGCCTCTGATTCTGGCTGTGAAGTGTCCCAGGCGGGGCTGGGCTGCTGTGCCAGACCAGGCTGCCTGTGCCTGCCCTCTGCTCCTCACCGTGCTGGGGCTTGCTGACACCTCTGAGGGATTTCCCATTCACGAGCCTCAGCATCCCGTTCTTTCAGTTACAGTGAAGAGAGGAATTGCCTGCTGCAGATTCCTCTGAGGTTCATGGATGCAAATGCAACTAAGAGTTAGAGTTGGTATTGTCCATTCTGCTGCACAGCACGAGTGGCCACTGCTACAAATAATAACATTACCCATGGTTATGTACAAATTTAGTGCTCCTGGTATATCATAAAATTCTAGGCTGATGTGAGGCATGCTATAGAAAGTCAAATATACTTAGAAAAGAAATTCTTCTTTATAAAAATGGCTGTAACAGTCAAATCACATATTTCAGTTTATTTCCAACAGGAAGAAATGTTATATGCTTCTTGGGACTTTTAGCTTTTTATTCTGTTACTTGAGCTTTACCAGCTTTCTATAAAGCCAGTATACAGGGTTCCAACTTGCTGAGTCACTGCAATGCACATTTTTGTAGCTTCTTTTGCAAATGCAATATGTAATGTAGATTTTTTTTTTGAGAACTATTTACGAGAAAGAGGAAATATGCACATCAGTCTACTGAACTTCGTATTTTAAGGCCGTTTTTAAAATAAAATAATGGGATATTATACAATTGTCTATTAAGAAAATATCCATTAAAAGTGTCTTTTTACTAACACACAGATTTACTGACGTCTCCATTAATAAATTTTTGTTGGCTGCAAGTTGTTTAAAAATTCATACAGCTGCAAATCATGTTAGGAGATGAATATATATATTCTTAGATCAGAGACTAAGGTGGATGGTATTTTGGTCTCTGCTCCTAAAGCAGAGGAATGAAAGATGGAAAAGAAGAGGGAATTTGAAGGAGAAAGAAAATCAAGTGTCAGAAGCTAAGAGAAAAAGCAATAGCCTTATAGGTTGTTAAGGAGGAGAAGAGAAGACAAAGTAGAGGAAACCAAATGCTGAAATAAAGAGGTGCTAATAGTAGTCAGCTGGAGAGAACCATAGAATGTGGAGGTGATAATTGTGTGTACTGTACTTCACTGAGAAAAAACTTGAGAGAGAAGTTTAAAGCACCCAGTGTATATTGAAAATGGCATCCATAGTTTATTTTAGACCAACATGCAGAAATTTAGCTTCATTTGGTTTCTTGTGACCACTGTTTTTACAGAACAGTTCTCTTTTTCCAGCATTTTTGTGCATGCAGAAACCAAAAGAATGCCCCGCTTTGCACACTTGCTGCCTCTACTCTCGCCAGAGCTTGTGGGTCTTTAGATCTCCCAGTTGTTTGTCTGAACACTGTGCTACTGAGCCTCCCACAGTTTTATTCTCCATGACATCAGTTTGGTAGGATTATTATATATAGTAAATCTTCAGTAATATATTTATCATGCATGTATGTATACAGTTTGTATATATAGTGTATGTGTAGTGTTTGTCTGTATATATGCGTATATATGCTCACACACAACCCTACACACACCATACATAGAGAGAAATACTTAATATATATTGCCATTTAGCTGTTAATAGTTATATTGTAGATAATACAATTCTAAAGAATATCTGTAATTCTATCTAAGCTGATCTCTTTTGATAGAAACAAAAGATGTTTAGTTCTTATATTTCTCTCAGTCTAAATGAATGGACAGGTAAAGACCGGCATAAGAGAATTAGTATTTTCCCTGTGTTACAGAGGAGAAATGAAAACATGGAATTTGTGGTTTGCCTGAAGCTACAGGCAGTTTATTAAACATTGAACTGCAAAGTGAATCTGCATTTGCTTCATTAGTCAGTACTTTTGTTAAGAAATTATTCACTCTCTACAAACCAGGCAAAGACGACAAATCATAGTCTATGAATGAGCATTCACTTGGGTTTCAAACTTAGGCTCTATTGGAAGGAAGAAGTGACTCAGTTTTTGAATAGGGAGATGTTGCTCTAAGTCGTGCTTCACTTAGTTACAATAGGCGTTTCATTATTTTCATTTTGTTTATATCACTGGAAGTACAGGTTCACCTCACCAACTGCTTTTGTGTTTATGTTTTCTTTTTGTATAGTAACTATTGACAACTTATTCCAAATAATTTGATTTTGGGCGTACCTTTTCTCTGTAAGGAGGAAAATCCCTTAGGTTTCCATTCCTTCTCACATAATGATTGATTTGAGAAGAGAGATGCTGATATGTCAACAGAAGGATGATTTAAGAAGGATGAACTTGGACACTGAAAATATGTGAAGGGAGAAGAGCTCCCTCTCATGTGCCCTTGCCCTGACATTTTGGAAATGTTTTTTTCTTTTGTTGTCCAGGAACGCTGTTGGGACCAAAGTGGGGGACAGGGGGCAGAAGGGGGTGGGTGTTACCACTAACCAAGATCAAGGAAAGCTGAGAAGTTGCAAATTTTTTAAAGATCTTTCAAAAGTATGAAACTCATTTATGGAGTCAAAGCTATTTCAGAAGTTATGTCAATAGTTGTGATTGTGGGTAAGGGGAAATAAAAGTACCCCTAAGAGAGAAAATAGTTTGTGCAAAAGTGGGTCACTGACAGTGAAGTATAAGAAGTGGAGAGTTGTGTTTTGATAATTTTGACTGGGGCAATAAGGTGTGTGTTTACTAGACAAAGTTACACCAGAATGAGTAGCAGCACAATGTAGAGGCCTGGATCCACTTTGGGAAGTACCTTTCTTCAGGCAAGAATTCAGTGTTTACCAGTTCTGTCTCAAATCTGAACTCTACAGCTTAGCTGGCAGTAATACAAATATTCACAGCTGTATAAAAAATGTTATTTGGTTCACAACAGTAGCCATGGTTACCTGCATACTTTCATTGCCTTATTCATGTGCAATTTTTTTTTTCTGGAAATACCATTACCATGTAATATAATATTGTACTCTTGGTAAGTATTACAGTGTCAGGAAGAAAACTCTGTGGTGAACCTGAAAGTGTATTTTATCAAGTTGACTTGTTCATGGAAGATCCCACCTATATACATTGCTAGGCAGAGCAGGGCAAGTCTGAACATTCTGTGACTGCAATTCAAAATATAAATAGTAATATGTAAAATTCCTTGGCATTGAAAATTCTGTGATAGTGTTTTAACTGCACAACATTTTAAAAGAACTAGCCCCTGCTTGGTCCCTTGGTCACAGGTGACACAGACCTGCCAGTTCCTGTCAGTACATGTTAGACTAGCATGACTATCCTCGTTTACTCATGCAAGAAATGTGAACCCCAGCAACCTCAGAAAGGTAGAAAAGTGCTATGATTTTCCTTTTCTCTCTTACTTTTGTAAGTATAACTCAGTGCACTCCATGCAGATGAAATATACTTGAGAATCTAGTGTTTCTGTTATGTTCATGGAAATTAGTCTCACGTGTATTACTGCAGCAGAATTCCCAACTGTATTCTAACCTTTGCTAGGAAAAGAAAATAGTACTTAATTTTCCAGATATCTCAGATCACTTTGCAAACAAATGAATTAAACTTTACAAAAGTATTAAAGACAGTTTACTTAGGCTTATATATTCTCTTCTTAATTGAGAGGTGTGACATTAATTCTGGAGGATTAAAATTGCCCATTGGTTTAAATTAACAGGAGCAAAAGGAGTAAAGGATATTTGCTTCTTTAATCTGGCAAATTTATGTACAGAATTTCAGTATAAGATTCCTTACCACTATTGCTACTTTTGTAGAGAGCACTTACTAGACTAAATGTAAAAGTCATATTTCAGGTTGCATTTTCATGTAAAAAGTGAAACCTAGAATTTTAGTAAGTGTTGCATAGAGATTGAACTGAATTTCTAAAACAAAATTAAAAAATTTCTCATGTAACCTTATGAAACCTTGTTAAAAGCCTGATAGAGTTTTAAAATACTATCCAGGTCTGTTTTTAATGCATCTCCTACAGGATGAAGGAAGATGGCATTAAGATGAAAATTTCTATAGTGAAGCCGGCTGTTACCACAGTCTGGCTTCTGTTCCTGCTGTAGCACTGCCAGCTTGGAGCTATTTATAGGCATTAGCCTATATCTATCCACACACGGTGGATCTACTACTCTCTTTAGCAGTAGTTCTGCTCCTGAAGAAGTTGGTCTGAGGTTTCAAGCTTTATTTTTCCTTTCAGAGACCAGTTTCTTCAGCTATCCTTATTACCGATTAGTGGGAATTTTGCAGGCATTCACTCCCTGCCGAAGCTCTTGCATCAGCTTTCCTGCACTGGCCTACAAAGGCAGAAGGCTCAATTGTGGTGCCTTCAAATTCTTCAAACCTAGTTTCTTACAGTACTGGACTCTCTGCATCATCTTATGATTTCAATACCTTTTCCTCCTGAAGTGAGAATGACAATACTCTTCAAAAGTGCTAATTGGTTCCCTTATCTCAAAGATACAACTTGTCTCAGTTACAAAAACAAAATTGCCTCTTTGTCAGATACCACACCAGAATTCAATTTTCTTCTGAGTGCAATGAAGTATTCTGGTCCTGTGCATGATTTACAGTACAAATAAAACCTGTTCTCTTTCATTTTCCTGATGATGAATTCTGGGCAATAAATGCTTTCCCCAGGAGTCAGTCCTTGCTTGGAGCAAAGGCATTGTTTAAGTTTGCTGCACCACAGCACGGCTGCAGCCTTGTGTGGTCCGCAACATTCTCTTAACACTTCATGCCTTCGTTCACCCATCCATAAATTAGATACAAGGCAGCCAAGCACACCCTTTCTGCATCCTGCTCTACATCACCTTTATCCATGACATGAATCCCAAATGATACATGCTCCCTGTCAGAGGCTGAGCGAGAGCATGCTCCACTACCATAGCAGCAGCAGCGGCAGCAACAAGCCTCAGGCAGTGGCCTTGGGGTGGTTATATCTTCTGCCACCTCATGGAACACACTTATGTAGCACTGAGGACAGCAGAAAGCTCTAATAGCTGGTACATTTGCAGTGATGGGCTCAAAACTAAGTAAAACAGAGAAAGTAAAATAACAGAACAAGTGTTGGATGCAAACCATCATCTCCTTCATTCTCACATTCTCAGTTCTAACGATTGTTTCTCTGCCACACAACTTGAGCACATTGGTGGTGTAATGCAAGAAGGTTTTGCCTGTTTGAATGGAGTGGAAAGCATTCTGCAGCTATTCTATTGGTTCTTCCTGTTAGTGGTGATTTTTAAAATAAATATAATATTTTGATTTCTTTAGTTACTTGTGGTATTCACTTTTGAAGAACGTTTAACTTAGCCTTCTGGCTTTCACCGAAGAGTGGCTCAAATGTTAAACAAAGATAATTGTGCAGAAATTTGCTTGCACCAAATAAGTCTTTGATAGCAAATTCATAACTTTCTGGAAAGGTAGTAAATTTTATATCCAACACATAGGTAATTTTTCCTCCAAGTTAGCAACTTGAAACCATTTTTACAGCTCTAGTCAGCACTCCCCCCGCTTTATTTATCTCTTCTTTTCTGTAGCTGCATAATGTATATGTATATGTATCTTTTTCCCTCTTGCAGTGTTTTGTCCTTCAAAGATATGAAGCAATGTGCTCAGTGTCTGCTAATATAATTCTTTCCATGGCAGAAAATTATGACTTTGCAGAAAGAGAGTTTGCTATAAACTGAGGGGAAGTCTCACAGCATCAAGTTTGAGTTTTAGCTGGGACTTCCACCCCTCATATGTATTTAAGCTCTCCTAAACAGAGGAGATGTCATGCTTAAATTATTTTCAGCTTCTGACCTCTTCAGTTCTGAACTTCCAACCACTAAAATGTGAGGTTTCCTTAGTATTGATTTCAAAGGACAGGTCAAGGTGAAATGTCAATATGAAAAGGAAGGGAAATATAGTTCCCCATGGATTCCTTCCAACTCAGGATATTCTATGATTCTATATAGTATTATCTGGGTATCCAGTGTCCAGTTAATGTAAATAAATCAGTTTTACTGGAATTTGTTGGAGTGTTTTTACTGCTAAAACTCAGACCCCATGGGATACGGTTAACAATCTCCAGATGTGAAATGGAAAGGACTATCAGCAGCACAGAAAAACTTTTTCTCAATGAGGAGGGCTACTGCAACTGGATTCCATGGAGACGCAAAGGGAAGCTAGCTGCTCAGATCATGAGACAATCTTCTTCCACTTGCTGTCTTCATGGCAGGGCATTTACCAAATCTGCTGTGCTACTAGAGGTGCAAAGAAGGGGCTGGTGAGCTACCCAGGGAGAGCCAAGCTGAGCTCTCTAGCAGGCTCCTTGAGGCAGGGATCGATGCTTGCCTGTTGTTAGTGCTTGGGGAAATGCCTCCTGGGGTGGCATTTAGATGAGCTGTGTGTTGACTGAAGTCTCGTGGGCCTGAAATGAACACAGACTCTCCTTTCCTTTCTTTTGCAAGTCTGTCCACAAGGAAGCCTTGGATGACATTTGACACTGTCTCACTTTTCACGTCTTTATCAAACTCTGGCCACATAGAGGCTCTGTAAGGAAACTGGATGCTGGGACAAGGAGTGGGTTGGAATCTGTCTGCTCACAAGATACTCTGTGACTAAGTGCATTTCTTTCATCATAACCTTTTCCACCTTGCTGATTGAGAAACTGGGTAACGATGATACACAGATAGTTTTTCAGAAAATTTTATGGACCTATTGACTTGTAAAGAACATCTTTGTGGCTAAATGAGATGTCCTGCTTTTAAAAGGCTGTTTATCTCAGCTGGTCTCTATACAAGTTCTAGGAAAATGAATGGGTAGAAAAATATGTCCACCACCAAACAGCCTAAGGTGCAGTACAGAAAGTTGTATTTAGAACATAATATTATAGACACGTTGTCAGGGAGTATTCCTGTTGCACAATGTTCTGAAAACATCTCTGTTTGCCTCGAGGGAATGCCCGTCTGCCCTTCTTATGATCCATGGGAAAAACTACCCTTGTGGTAAATGCAGATGGAGTGTTTCCAATGTCTAATACCCATCCTGTTTTTGTTCCTAGTACAGCAACTGAAGTGACGTGTTTGTGAAAATCATACTGGTACACAACAGAGAGAGGAGAGTTTTCAACTTTTAAGGTTCTATGATTACAGAAAAACTCAACTTTAAGAATGCTATTATAATGCTAAAGTTTTCTGGTTTGCAATTATTAAGTGTTTTTGAAATGTTTACCATGTTTTATAGTTCATATCCAGTAGCTGTGATACTGTTTAAATCCTATCCCCAGTGCCTCTTTCCAATTACTCTGTCCCTCCAGATGGACATTATTCTTTCAAGGAACTATCCTCCCACAAAAGCAGTGACTCAGGATGCTTTCAGGAGCTATCCTGTGGAATGCATCATATGTGCTTGTACTGCTCATGCACCAGTCCTACTTGAGCATTTCTTTACATACCTCCATGAAATATAGAGATTAATCCTGGGCATCCTATGCTAGTATCATTATTTTGGGGCTCTTCACCAGGTATCAGTGGTTTTGAAGTGTAAGCTGGCAAACATTAAGGTATGAATGGTCAGAATTAAAAATAGCAGGGGCCCAAAATATGCAAGTTTGTGAACTGTACCTTGATAGGTTAATCCTTATGGTCTCAGTTTGAAGCTCTTCTTCAGACATGAAGGATGGAAAACCTTTTTTATTCAATAAAACCTGAGATTATCATTGAGTAAATTGAGTATCTGATACAAAGAGGAGGGCAGAGTAAACATCTGAATTTCACTTTTGGTTTGCCCTTTTACTTCAATACTTCTTCACAGCATTCAATCCTGTGGCATAAGCCCTTTAGGACAACATTCTTCCCTCAGGACCGTGTTCTGTCTGCTTTCCTCAAGCTGTGTTTTACTTGTCAGTGCAGAGCTCTGTGCTGAGAAACCAAGATTTTTCAGTGTGTTGCTCACTGTATTTTCTGTAAAGACAAACTATGCGATGGCAATGATATTATCACCATTATAACTTTATTTGCCCTCTTTGCATGTCCAGTGCATATTCTTAGCACCTTGTTCATTTTTCTACTCTTTAGATGCCAAGCATAGAAAACTGTGACTGCATCATTTGTTTTGCACTTGGAGTTGCTTTCATTCATTTTACGTTGAGAAAAAGAGACAGGTCACCAAGCAGGTGCTGAGAGCTTGATGGAAGGGAATGCATGTTGTCCTTTCAGAGCACTTAAACTCCAGTTATGACCAATGAGCTGATCTTGAGCCCTCATTCTTGCTCCAGAAGAACAGAATCCATGACACAATTTGCCTCTGAGTGCCACATGCGGCAAGAGGACCTAATGCCCACCTAGCCTGTGGCAGGGTGGTCACTGGGGTTTGCTTTGGCCTGGCCTGTTCCCATGTGGTACAGCTCTTGGTCTTGAAAGCACTGCATCCAAATTAGCCTTCCCCTTGGCCAGGCTTTCTTGGTAGCTGATGAGATGGCTGTACTGCTGCCAGCTCCAGCGTGAACACCGTGGGTGCTAGCTCAGAAATCCTTGCACCACGATCTAGAGCATGGCACAGACATGCCTCCTGTCTCCTTATCTGTAAAAATGCTCCAGGTTGGCTGGCTTGTCAACTTGCAAACTTAGGGGTAGGTGTGTCTGGATGGTATTTTGCAGACAGATGCAACTTGATTTTCTGTTGTGAGCTTGCTGATACCCAGTCAGGAGCAAGTTATTAGGCTGGTTGTGTATTACGCTAACCACAGCTGCACAGTCCTAGTTCATTGTTGGCAAGGATTCATCCAGACTCAGAAAGTGAGTCCTTACCTACCAACAAGATATGTACAGACAAACTCAGACATCCATGGCATGTAAGGTCTGAAAAGAATATTAGGTGTTTTTGTCTGACCTCCTGCTTAACACAAGCCATAACATTTCACTTGCACCTGTAGTGAGCCCAGTAATATTCATTTGGCTGAAGTTTGTCTTCCAGAAAGGCATTTGGTCATGATCTGAAAAGATAGCAATCTTATTTTCTTTAGCAGCTTGCTCCTGTCATTATTCACTGTCACTGCTAATTCTTTTCTAAATTTCTAACTTATCCAGCTTCATCTTGTTATGCTTTCCACTGCTCTATTAAAAGAGTCTTTATTCCTCATCTTCTATCATGGTTTTCCATATGAGAGATCTTATGTCTCCTTTTGGAGAAGCTGATCAGGTTAAGAACCTGGAAAGCGTCGGCTCGGGAGATGATCTACAATCTCCCAGGCACCAATATCTCTTATTACCCCTGTTCCCATACCCTCTTTTAATGGATGGCACCTGAGCTATCCTTATGTTGTGAGCTACATGAATCCATGGGTCTGATGTCCCCTCGCAGATCATTTTGATCATCCCTAGCAAATCAGCACACGCAAGGTAAGATGGTCACCACCTACCTTTAATGGAGCAGTGTTGTTTATTTTAGGAGTAATGCCTGACAGAAAAAATGAGTTATATATGGTAAACTGTTTACATGTGGTTGACCTAAGTACCAGCTGTAATGCTTCAGCTGGCTTCTGGTGCTGTTACAGACAGATGTGAGTTTGTCACTTGTTGATGCCACTTTGTCTGCATGCAGTTCCTTGCCTTAAACTAATTTTAAGGCTCTCCCAGTCCATTATTCTTGTTGCATGCAAAAAACATCTCTCACCTGAGGGGAATTGCATGCAGCAAACTCTGCTCTTTAGTTTACCTGACTGTCAGTTTGCATTCATTATTCCTCTTTTTTTTTTTTTTTTGCAGCCTGAAATAAGCTAGCCTCTATTTCTCTCTTACTTGGACAGAATGATAGAGCTTACCAAAAATATATTGTACCTACTCATAAATGCAGAACAGGTAGGGCTTTCCAAGGTCTCACATCTGACAAAACCAAACACACCACTTCTATAGACACCCAGCAGTCTGCATAGCCATTATTCACCAGTTTTTCATACATTTATAGATTGTATTTATTCTTTATATGATTAATGGAGGCAAAAAATTGGAATGGTTGTCTTTTTCTTTTTTTTTTTCCTTTGGTTGGTTGCTTTTCATTGTTGTTGTTATTGTAGGATCAGATTTTCTCCATTGTTTTGTATATTTTAAATGTGTAAGTCACAACATAATTTCCTCTGAGTTAGTATAAACCTGAAGAGCATCTTCATACAGGTACTTCATGGCTGGGTTGAGAGAAGGAAAAACTGTTATGAGAGCCAGAAGCTAAACCCACAGCCCAGAACTGTTGTGTCAGGTGCTTGAAAACGAAATTCTTCCAAGGCAACGTTGTTCTGGAGAACTGCTGGGAGAAGGCAGAATGCCACCAGTGCAGCCATGCTGAAGTAGCCTGATGGATCTTTTAGATTATTTATAAGCATGGAAAATTTTTTAAAATAACAAAATGACAAAATTTCAGCTATACCCAAACAACATTTCCTGTCAAAAATTTGTTTTGAAAGACATTTTCTAACTCCAACATGCAATTTTGTGACTATTTTAAGTGTGATGCTTTTTTCAGCCTTAGCTTTGGGGATACCTGAATTACCTTGAGGTTTGATTTTGGTATCGTATTATAGAATTTATTGGCAGAATGTTATTCTTTTTTTAAATTTACATAAACAGTTTTTTACGGCATCTTACAGTTTCAAGGTAGTTTATGAAGGTAACAGGGAAGTACAGAAGGGATGATGTTAAATAAACCAGTCACAATAACTTGTTTGCCAGATGTGTTGTGGAATTTTGGGTGGAGTTTGTTAAATCCCAGATGGGGGAAAAGAAGGTTGGAGAGTCATTTCAGAAATATTGCCTGAATTTAAGCTGCACTGGGAAGTTAATTTAGCTGCTTTTAAGGTTTTCAGGAGCTAGTGTGACAAAATCCAGTTCTAAAGGTGGGTTGGGAAATGGGTAAGTCTTGCACCTGCACGCAGGTTTGTAGTTCAGCCGTATCACAGTGAGCACAGTGATGCACATGTTTGAAAATAATGGTTTCCATTACTTGCAGAGGAAAGTTCTGGAGTCTGTGCACAGATGAAAGTAAAACAGCTGTCAGCAGGTCCTTCCCGGCCTGGAGGCAGGAGTCTGCAAGGTACTGGTGTTGCAGGCTACCAGGTGAAAGTGTCACCTGTCCTGGGTGACACTCCAGGAGCTTGCATACATGTTGTATCTCACACTGTTTGCAGTATCTGATTCTCATCTCTCTTGAGGATGTGCCCGGAGCTGGGGTGCAGCTATGCCATCATATTTTGATGAAGGGGTGGGTAGCAGGATGTGTTCATTAACCTAATTAATTTCTTCATTGTCTCTACATTAACCTTTGAATCCATTACCACTCTTGTTTGTTTTTCCTATATGTTAGAGGCCAATTTTCCCCACAGGCTTTGCCTATCAAGTTATTTTGCAAACAAACAGCTTCTCTCTGAAGAGACATTTCTCTCCAGAGTTCTAAGTCTAAACAAGACCAGAGGCAAAGTCTAAACAAGCAAGTAAAACCACGTTTAGTAGGTTTAACAAAATAAAAAGGCCTGTTCACTGGGCTAAAACTGTACCAAGTGTTGCTGTAGTTAAATTAATGGCTGCCTCCTTGACTTTGACATACCAGGTAAAAGAAGAAGGTTTTTTCCCTGCTTACAGGGTAGATCAGCATGATCTTTAGTTTCTTTCACACTTTCCTAAGTTACTAGAAAGGAAGCTGCATCTATCTTGAACTCTTTCCAAATATGCCTTTCTGTGGATGTCTGCAAATCCCAGCAGATATTGGGATTATATTTTCCAGGATTCCTTTTAGATGAGATCAAGTGAAGATGTAGCCTGTGCAAGTCCTGGTCCTTGCTCTAGGGCACCTCAGGTGCAACCTGGACTCTTCCCAAACCATGGGCTTCCACCTGAGACCGCTGTTCCTTACTGTTGTCCCATGGCTCTGCTTTGTTTAAAACAGCTCATGGAAAGGGATTTTCTGACCTCTGGTACCTCCCTATTCTGTCTTAAAACATAGTTGTGCACTTGTACAGCCTCCAAACTGAGACAAGGAAGACTTACAGACTCTCTGCTTCCCTCTTGAAGGAGGAATAGAAATGTCAGAGGTTTCTGTCTTCTTTTTCAGTAGCCTCCGTAGAGCAATGTAGAAATAGAGGCTAGAGCTGGGATATAATGAATTTTCATACCTTTTCTAGTTTGCTCTTAACCAAAAATTTACTGGTTATTTAATATCCCACAAGAACATCAAAATTGTTATGTTGTTTGCATGCCTCTCCTTGTGCTGTTTTTGGATTGCACTATGAATGGCAGCATAACAGATGTGAGTTCCTTCTGTGCATTCATGTTTTTTTCCTTTATTTGAAAGTTCCTGTTCTGACCTTGTAAAATCTAGGGCCTTTCAGAAAAGAGAAATTAGAGCCTTTAGTTTCCAAAATCTCTTTCACACACAGACATCTGGGTACACACACCCATACTGATTACGTTTTGTTTATAAAGAATTTGGGTTTTTTGCAAAATATTTCTTAATTCATTTTAAAGAGAAAATTAAATATAGCATATGGTGTCATACAAATTATTAAATGTCTTCTTCAGTAGAGCTTGGTGATTACTGTAAGTATTACTGGTAAATATAAAATCTGTTTAAATTTGAGAACATGGGCATCTGGCAGAGAAGAACATTGGCTATTTGGGCCTCAGCTTCCATACAGTGTGAGTCAAATGAAACTTGGCACTGGTTGTACTGTTTAGTCTTAAAACATTTTTATAAGCCTCCTTTCTCGCAGTGAGATCAGATCAGCCGGTGAGATGATGTTCTGATCAGCATGGACTGGTGTTTCTAGTCGTCTGTGGAAGGTAATTTTGGAAACAATATTAAATTATACTTTGAAAGGAATAAAATCATTAAAAATTCATCTGTTTCTCTTCATAGATTTTTAAAATTCAGTATAATTCTTAAGATTAAGGGCAGGAAATAGCTATAGAAGTAATTTTTCTTTTAAGTCCATGGCATTGTTAACTTAATTTTTATTTCTCAGCTTTCCTAAATGCAATCTTCTAAAAAAATCAAGAGCATATCTAGATGAAAGATGTAGCCAAATCTTGAATCACAACACTTCAGTCCTTCCAGATTACTGGGAGAAGTAGACTTGACTAGGTCTTTGGGTGGAAGATGGCAATATGAAAGATACCTATAAATTAAAAATTAAGAAATACACACTTCACAGGTGTAGGAGCTGTGGGCAAATGCTTCTGAAGCGTTCAACTTGTCCCAGAGAATAGAGAAACAACAAAGGTGTTAGGTTTTCTAAAGGCTGTCTTGCATCTTTCCTTACCCCTTTGACACCGATACAAGTTAGGCTATTCCTTTCAGTGCAGTGAGGTATCGTCCAGTGGTTTGCTTCTTAAGAAACACATTCACAGACTTTATATATAACTAATTTTTTCCAAGCAAAATTTTAAAATGTTTTTCTGGATTTGAACTGAATTGTTGTTTGATATTTACCTGCCTTATTAAGGCCTTTCCTCATCATAAGACATCTTACATGCTGTCAAGATGCAGTGTGAATTTCTTCACTGCAGTAAACAAAATTGCAGAAACTTGGTCACATTTTCTGGGCTTAAAAAACTATGTACTGCAGCCTGAATTGCCAGATACACCAAAAGTGATGCATTGTTTCTAACCAAGTTTCTCGAACATGGCATGTGCCAAGAAAAGGACAAGTTTCCAGAAATGGGGCAGAACTGAAGGGACAGGCAGTGCATGTTCCTAGCTGAAACTGGATGTAGGTAGTGAGCGTATGCGCTGTGCATTGCTCTGGGTCAGGTGCCAAACAGAGCAGCTCACAGGACTGGGTCTATATAGTTATACTCCTCTGCTGGCATGTACCTTATTTCCTGATCCTGTTAGCTGCTGTCTCCTCACTTAGTCACTGACTCTATCCCCTCATTCACTTGGCCTCAGTGAAGTTTTATAGTTGTTAAACACATGGAATACCTTATGGAGAGAGGCTGCTGAGGAGAGCAATAACTTTTTTGTTGCTGTTGAAACAATGACTTTTATTTGGACTGTACTTACTTTTTAAGAATAATTGCTGTCTTTATCTGAAAATAAATATGTATAAGTGAGCTGTAATTTTTTAAATATTTAAGTACATTCTTAGAAATTCATTCCCTGATCCGTCAGAAGATGATGAAGCTTATTAGGAGTCTGGAGCATCTCTCTTATGAAGTAGGTTGAGGGAACTGGGCCTGTTTATCTTGGAGAAGAGATAATTGAGAGGGCACATGCACACAAGTATCTTAAGAGTGGATGTCGAGATGAAAGGACCAGCCAGCACTGTCCAGGAACAAAGCAAGGGGCAGCAGATACAAACTGAAATACAGGAAATTCCATCTGATTGTGAGGGAAAGCACCTTCACTTACAGAGTCACTTTGAGGGTAACAGAGCACTTGGACACATTGCCCAGAGAAGTTGTGAAGTCTCTTTCTCTGGAGAGATTCAAAACCAGTCTGGATATGATCCTGTGCAGCCTGCTGTACATGAACCTGCTTTAGCAGAGGTATTTCACTGCATGATCTCCAGAGGTCCCTGCCAACCCCAACCATTCTGTGATTCTGGGACTTAATTGGGTTAGTATTTTCAGAAATGTGTCCCTTCCTCTTTTTTCATTGTTCTATCCCTGCACCCAGTGGAGTTTGTCCTGAGCTGAAGTACCATGAGGCCTAGCTGGATCTTCCATCTCTGTTAACTTTGTGGTCTCTGGTTGGTCTGTAGTGGACTTGTAAAAGTTCTGAGCCAGAAAAGAACATAAGGATAAAAAAAAGGGAATGTCTGCTCAGAATATATTCTTTCCCTTTTTATCTGTAGTTTTGACTGCTTTTAAAAGGTGATCAAAAAGCTATTCTTATACCAGAAGCCAGCATGTGCTGTGAGGCACACAACTGTTTTTCTCCAGTCTTGGCCTAGAAGTCTTCTATTCCTCCTTGCTGTCCAGCAGTGACAGAGCTGTGCATCGTGTATCTCCATGCATGGCCAGTGGCTGGGTTTCTCTGAAGCTTGGCTGGTTGCACTTTGGCCATGCTGCAGAGCTCCTGTCGCAGGCGGGCACCAATGCACAAGATGCATCAGAAGAGCAGGACGCAACCAAACACATGGTTGTGGCTTCCTCTACTGGTTGTGTCACTTCTGCTTCACTTCTGATAAATTAGAAAAAAACGGATCTGTGAGCAGTTGTCTGGCAGGAAAACAAAAGGAAAAAGAGTGAGGGAGAAGAGCATAGGGATGACACAGGCAAGGGAAGCGAGGACAAGAGCTGTGGCATGGCAGGGAAAGGACAGCCAAGGCTCAGGGAATGGCAAGGAAGAGCTGTGCAGAGGACATGTCCAGCCCAGCGGATGGGGATGAGGACAGTGGTGATACAGAGGAGCTGTTGGCCTTAAGAGCATGGCGGGAAGGTCCTAAAATCAAATGGGAGGATGCTACATAAAGGACTTCTGGGCTAAACCAATATAAACGTGTTGGTCTGGAGGAGGGGAAAAGAGTGTTTATGTTTGTTTGATGTGATATCCCTGAAGCTGAATAGTAGCTTATGAATGTGCCAAAGAAACAAAATTGGAGAAGTTCTTCTCAGTGCAAATAGTAAATATAGTCAATAATTACTCTTTTGAACTTGGTAGATGTTATCAATTTATGCCTCAATTTATTGCCTCATGATTCGATGAGACATTTTGGATGCTACTGCCAATAGCAAAGTGTAGCTGAAACACAAATTAAATCCTTCTGGCCTTCTACTAGCTTTCTGGTATGGCTTTTCCTGAAGGACTGGTGTTCTTTGCTGTGAGCATGCCAGAAGTAACAGAGGTCAATCAGGGACTAGAACCATTAGCTGGGCTTGATTGTAAATGCTGTCCAAAAAAATTTCCTGCTTAAATAAGTGGTATTCTCTTCTCTATAAAAAGCCTACTAATATCTCCCACATAAAGTCTTTACCTCAAAAAAAGCACCAAAAATGGAGAAGCAGAGGAAGAAGGGAAGGGAAGGGAAGGGAAGGGAAGGGAAGGGAAGGGAAGGGAAGGGAAGGGAAGGGAAGGGAAGGGAAGGGAAGGGAAGGGAAGGGAAGGGAAGGGAAGGGAAGGGAAGGGAAGGGAAGGGAAGGGAAGGGAAGGGAAGGGAAGGGAAGGGAAGGGAAGGGAAGGGAAGGGAAGGGAAGGGAAGGGAAGGGAAGGGAAGGGAAGGGAAGGGAAGGGAAGGGAAGGGAAGGGAAGGGAAGGGAAGGGAAGGGAAGGGAAGGGAAGGGAAGGGAAGGGAAGGGAAGGGAAGGGAAGGGAAGGGAACTGCTTGCCATTTATATTAGTGTTCTGTAGCTGGGGTAGGGAGAGAAATTTCCTCAGATAAACATTCAGATATACAGCATCATTTTTTCAGATTCTGTCTTCTCACTCTATCTCTGCATTCCTTGTGACCCTCTTCATCCTTTGCATTCTTTTCACCAATTTGGGTGTTTTGTACTTTGCCTTGCAGACAGAAAAAATATTTTTCTGGCACCAATCATAATAGTATAAAAGAGACAGAATCTCTGGCATACTAATCTCAAGATACAGATTATTTCAGTCCAAAATGCTATGAAGAAGGACTATTCTATTGGAAGGGAAGATGCTTTTTTATTTTTCTTTGTAATTGGTCCAAACAACAGCACCTGTCTGTGGGGTCCCCTCCCCCAGATTATTACTGCAGACATTTTATGTTAGACATAACACTAGAATTACAAACAAGTGGTTACCATGACATTGTTATAGATGTGTGTGGAGCCCTATATTTGTGTTCAAGTTGCTTCTCTTTATTTAGTAATTTATAAGCTGGATGTTTACTTACTTAATTAGTGGAATTCAGTTTCAGTGATCATCACTTCCACTAATTGCCTGGCTTCAGCAGAGATCAAATAATTATGTTCCTGAAGCAAGTCCTTGTTTAGTGTTCATTTATGGCTCCTTCTCTATAGCTCCACTGTGGAGGCAGGATGGAGGGCAGCCTCTTTTAAGTGTTTTCCTGCTCACCAGCCGGTGGCATGGATGTGTCTTTGACATGGACAGTTTGGTGTCACAATTTGGTTCTTCCTTGGAGAATATGCTGCACTGAAAGGAAACTTCCCCCTTCATTACCCAGCCCTTTCTCCTGGCACTAATGATTTTTAAATTTTTTTTTTTTTAACTGTGGAGAAAACATTTTCACAGCTCTGAAAAGGGTTCATTCAGCCTTTCCATAATAGTTCAAGTGGTTGGTTTTCTTCTGGCTTCTGAAATACATTACAAATCACAATCTGGAAAAAGTTCTAATATGGTTCCAAGTCTTGCTGCTGAATTTGGATACGTTGCTGGGACTTACTTTGTAGCTCATCCTTAACAACTGACAAAATATTTACTCGGCACAGTGCAAAGAAGGCGAACTTTCTCCAAAATATTATAAAGAGTTGGAGTCAGAACACAGACAATGAGGCAAAAAATTGGACCTGTCCACCAAGCCATTAGCTGAATAATTTTCCAGAATGTCATGAGAAAAAGCTTCATGAAATTACTTGCTGCATAGCTGCTTCTTGTGATATGGGAGTGGAGAGGGCAGCCAGGTCCCCAGTAGTGAGGACAGCATATTGTAGATACTGAAGTCTTAAGTGTATATTTGCATAGGCAGTGCCAGCAGGGAATGTTCTTTACTGTTTATTAAACATTTATTTCATAAAAAAGTGCTTTCCCTAAAGTGATCTTCTGCATTTAAAATTAACAGAAAAATCTTTAACCCAAGCTGGATCAGAGTGTTGTTTCTGTTTTGGTATTTTTAGAGTGTTAGTTTTCCCCTGGGGAAGAGATTATTAAACTATTAGAACCAGACTGGAGTTTTTGTAGTGTGGTGTGCTGTTCATCTCCTAGTCTAGAAAATGTGGGGTTTCTTTCAGGGGTTTCACCCCACTTTTCTGAGAAACCATGGAGGGAGAAAAATTGCAGTAAATTAACTTATGTACAAGAAAGCCCATAGTGGCAAAACTCTAATAATAGGTTTATGATTTTATGTTGTCTTCATGTGATCCTTTGCAAAAGAGCCTCCTCAGTTATATTCTGTTGTCTTTTTGACAGTGGTACGTGGTTGTTTTAGTCTAAATAATACAGGATATGTCCCAAAATAAGATCACATCTCACTGTGTACTTAAATGCAGTACACTGTGGTTAATATCTGGCAGATTCCTTACTCTCAATGTATTTTCCCCCAACAAAATATATCAGACATGAAAAGGCATAATAATTCAACCCTTCTGAAACTAAGGAGAAATGTTTTCATAAAACAAGATATTTTTGACAGTCTTAAACTACAATAAACTTCTCTTACAACCACATTTATATCCATTGATGTCATATTACTGCTTTCCTCATCTTGCTAAAATAATAAGAAATATGCTGTCCCAACTCTCTAAGAAACAGCATGGCACAGCTACTATACCTGCAGAGATTTGGAGAGAGGGGATGAGTGAGGACTTTTTCTTTCTTTTATTTAATAGTTTATACATTTGTCTTTAAAAGTAGCAATCACATGGATTGGTATTTTGGCTGACTTATCTGCAAACTTTTCTGTTGTCATCTTTTTTGAGCTTTAAAAAAGTAGATTCTTTGTGAGGTCCTCAATGATCCTTCAAAGGTGTTTGCAAGACTAGGAATAACCCACCACTTCCATAGGCAGTGAAAAAGCAAAGACCACTGCCATACACTTGTTTAAAAAAACTGTGTTTTTTAAAAGTGCTGACTTTTCATTCATCCTGAGGCTTGAAAAACAGACATGGATGTTCTGCAGCTGACTTTCTCTTGGAACTCAAAACATTAACATCCATTGTGTGGTGGTTTTCAGTCACTTGCTTTTTTTGAGATGTTGTGTAACCTAAAGAAAATAGGGCTTTTCAGGGTTGTTTAAAAGTTCTATTTATGGTGCAGAAAACATGACAGTCCAAGTTAATTACTATTTCAGTTGCTGACAAACTGGAAGCATGAACAAAAAAGGAAGATAAAGTAACCCTTAGAAGGATTTTGTCAGTTACTCCTCCAGGGATACAGCTGAATTGTTATTATTTTTATATAAAACAAACGGGAAAAACTCTGTGTTGTATTTGAGTATAGTATTTCATTGGTAAATAAGAACAACATACCCACAAATCAACCAATATTTCCTCAAAAACCCAGTTGAGATGAAATAATGAAATAACTATCCAAATTGCTATTATCCCAGAAACCAAACTATCCATACTCAGGAAGCATGGAATCAGTTAATTCTTAAACAACTGAACCATTCCTGTTACATCAACCACATTATTGCTACTTTTGTTTTGGCATAGTGTTTTATCAAGGGTTGAGATTTTCATAAAATTGCATGAAAAGGTTTGCCCACAACTTTTTTTCTCAATATGAATAGAAGATGTGAGGCCAAACCTCTGCTAGATCTTTAAAAATACAGGTCTTTAAGGAAAAACACAGGGAATTTTTATGGGGGGTACGGGGGTGGAGCACATTCAGTCATTCGCTCCCTCACTTTTTATCCAGGTTTCAAAAATATTTTCTGATGTGATAGAGAAATGCTGGCCAATTATAGAAATAAGTTATTTATTCCCATCTTGTGTGAAAACAAAACCACACAGAGAAACCAATCAAAACACAACAAGAACAAAAACCTTTATCTAACTCTCAGTTTCTCCTGATAATTTATTAAATTAATTGATAACATCGTCACATTTCAAGTTCTTCCTCAAATCAACCGCCTTAGAGAATTTTGAAAATGTGTAAGAATCTGAAAAAGAGAAGTACACAGAATTCTACAAAGAGACATCATAATATTGCAGTTCTGTATCTTCTGAAAAAGAAAATAGGACTTAACATACCTATACAGTACATTTAAGACATTGCCTTTGTAATGTCCTATATAATGAACCTAGTGCTTGTTCAGGACTTGCATTGCCTCCCTGAGCCTCGAGCAATTCACCAAGCTGCAAGAGTTTCAAGTGAGTCAGTACAGGGCTATGTGGCAGCCAGAAGGGAACTGGAGCTCACTGATGCTGCTCTGCTGTGTCATGTATTTGGAGACGAGTGTGTGGGAAAGGAATATGAAGAAGAGTGTAAAATCAATGCTCTCCTTTGCCTTTTCTCATAAGAAGTTTTACAAAATGCTACTGTTAGTATTGTGGTTTTTATAGCTCCTTTATTTCATTTGTTCTTTCCCTAGTGTCCCAAGCTAAAGCTTGTTGAGAAAAAAAGAAAGAAGAGAGTGTAAATGGCATTCTCCAGTTTGATCTCCCATTTTTACCTGTAGTGGCCAGATAGTGGGAGAATCTGAACATGGACAGGGCTGCTGGAGCATTTCTACTGCAGCAAGGAAATAATTTGCAACAGAATATAATGAAGTACTTTTCTTCTTCTGCAGCCACCATTTTCCAGCCCCTTCCATCATCTGCATCTGAGACTGATTTAGAAGAAATGTGATAGCTAACATATGTGAAAGCTGGCTCTTTATGAAACTCTTGATGCTGTGGCAGTGTTGGTTTAGGTTGCCCAGTGTTGCTTCCTTTTGATACCAAAGTGGATGTGGTTATAGGTCTAAAAGTATTTTTGTCACTGTAGCCTATTTTGGTCAAGGAATTTTCTGCCAACATAAACCGCCTGTGCAGAGTTGGGGTTACATGGAGTGTCTGTGTAGATAGATACATCTCATAGTCTGCATTATATTTTGGGTGCATTATATTTGGGTGGGAGGCTGACACCAATGGCTTTAGTTAGGACCAGGTAGTGCAAAAGGTGAAAGGTTTGTATGTTTTCAGGTCAGCATTTTCTTTGTGTTTATGCTGACAAGAGCATGGGTGCCATGAAGAACTGGGCCTTTACTGTCACCTTTGAATTCAGTACAGCAGTTTTGCTCTCACCTTCAGTATGGGTTCCTGGCCCTGGCATGGACAGCCTTGAAACATGTCCCTTTCCTGTTGAGAGAAGGTCAGGCACAGCAGTGTTTTCATTCTGCTCCAGCATAGGTCTTGCCTTCCCTTGACATTCCTACTTTGTTATGCTGGTAATGGTACAGTTGTTGTATTTATCAGTGAAAAGCTGTAATCTGAAATAAGCTGCTACCCATACTCCAAGACAGAAATTATTACCTAATACCCATTTCTAGTGCTTGATGTGCTTAAAGACCACTTTGTCCTGCTTAAGGAGTGAATGATGTACTTAGACTGTGGAAATGAGACTGTTTCTCTGTTTTTCATATACATACTTTAATTGATGATATATTTGACAATGGTATTGTTGTATGTAAGTTGCTGTAGGAATTTAATAAATTCTGCTTAAAGACTCAGACATAGGTATAATTGTCTGTAATGAAAGCATGTATCTATTGATTAACAAGTACAGCTCTTTAACTGAGTTTTGTACGTCACATGTTCATAACCTACTGCTAGATGTTTTCATATTCTTTAATTTTGATTTTACTAAGACACACTATGAATGTATCTATTGCAATTAAAAATTTTTGAATCTCTATTTGAAAAGCAGTATGAAACAACCTTATCCAAAAAGCAACAGTAAACAGTGAAAGCACATGAAGTCAGAAATAACTGCTATTTGGACTGAGAAACTGGCATGTTGTGCTTTACTTCAGTTATGTCCATCTCTCAGTTGAATTTTTCAGAACTTTTAAAAGTGGTAGAAATCTGGGGCAATTTTCTCTGTTTATTCTGTCATAGTATCTGTCACCAGATCTGTGCATATAGGTAGGTTTTTTTAGTGGGATAATATTCCTGCAAGACACTACATTCTCTTTTTACCATAGTCTTAACTGGCTGATAGTGTCCTTCCAGTAAAAAAAGTCATCAGAAATCATCTTAAGCTAGTTTTTTCTGACATTTTTCCCTCCTCCATCTGGAAATTATATGTGAACATCCTTTAACTATCATGTTAGTTTACAGGAGCTAAATTTGACATGACATGTAGCACTGTCATCCTTAACTTTGTATCATCATCTGTTGTTCTGGTTAGCATCAAGCTCCTTTAAATGTACTGGTCTTTGTCTGCCCTAATATTTTAATGATGAGTTACTTTATACATATTAATGGGCAGTAGTTTTGTGATACAGACGAGGCTGTCTTCAGCTGACTTTTTTTTAATTTTGATATAAAATTTCAGGGAAAAGAATCCTATCTTCCCCAGATGCCTTTAACCTTTGCAAACAGTATTATGGTTTGTACTTACTTTGGAAGCTGTCTTATTTCTGTTCTGTATGGCTTATCCAACATGTCTGCTTCTTGGTTCTACCAAAGAAAATCCTGTAAGTCCCTCCCTGACCATGGCCTATGCTGTAGCATTAAGTACTCTTTGGCAGTTGGTTATGTTCATGCCAGCCCATTAGTCCCTATGCTTCCTTCATAATTAGGTATTTTTTAGGGTGCAGAGAATATGGTTGGCACAGGTAGTACAACTTCAAACAGACAACTCTACCTGTGTACAGATCACATCAGTTAGATCTTTAGCAGTAATCCTGTATATAGCCATGAGGTTTTCTTCCAAACTTCAGAAGACTTCTGTCCCACCTCTTTGGTTTGGTTTGATTTGACCTTGAAACACAACTAAGACCCATAATGTGTATCTAAGTGTCATAAAATGGAGCATCAAGCCCCTGAAATTAACACAGTAAGTGAAAAAAATGCTAGATAGGGTGTGGAAGATTCCTCATCCAGTCTGATAATACTCAGCATGCTGCAAAAATATCTTCAGAGGATAAGGGTGGAAATGTGATGGACAAGCTGGTGAAAAATCCCACTGATGGCTGGTGGCTGGCAGCAAGGCTGCCTCTGGTGGCTAATACCCATTTGAAAGCCCTGGTTCCTCTTCAGGTGTGCAGAACATAGACATTGTATGATGTCCTGAACTGAGGTACTGAACTAAGGTACCAAAGGATGGGTAAAGTAAACGCATCATTTTCATCCTGCTCAAGAAACTCAGAGACAGGTGGCATCACCAGTATTGTATATAAATCTTCTTCCACAACAGGAGACTGGCAAAGAGAGAGACAAAGGTGACTGCTGTGAAGTAGGCTTTCTAGGTAGCTTGACTCTGTGATGTTTAACTTCTGCTGCCTGTGAGTTAGACTATAGATATGATAATAAATAGCCCTTTTCAAAGTTAGCAACCTATGGTGTGAATTCTTGTCTTAAAAACTTCACCATGATATATGGAAGACAGGGAACCGACCCCTCCTGCTCATACTTTGTTTTGCAGAAAGTTTCTCTCAAATATGTATGCAACTTTGCAGTTCCTTGGAGGGGGAGAAAAAATATTCAGATGGTATACTGAGCTAAGGTCATATAAGGAAAACCTTTTTTAATGTGAAGGTTATGAATACTAGATCAGGTTGCCCAGAGAGGCTGTGAAGTCTCTATCCATACTGATAATCAAAATTCAGCTGGATGCTGCAATCTGTACTGGTAAAACCTTGTCTGAACATCAAGCTTGGACTAGGGGATCTCCAGAGGTCCCTTCACACCCAGCTTTGGAAAAGTCTATCCTATGCTTAGCAACTTAGGAAATGAATCTTTCAGACATAGAACAAAGCAGCAGCTATCATCAGTCCTGATTCAGGTGGCCTTTGCGTGACTGCATATGGCCTAAAATGCTGCCATTTGGCTTTTGCTATTTTCCAGCATGAGAAGTAGATCATTGCAAGCCCTCATTGCAAGCCCAGGAAAGCAAGAAGCTGAAGTGTGCATTTACTCACTTGTTTATTTGAGCAGAGGTTCGGCAGCATAGCGAGATAGTAGCAAAGATACCTGTGACAGAGGTGTCAGGATAAGTCCATCACAAGCACAGGGGAAATTCCTAATAACAGGTGAATAGGCAGTGCAAAAGCTTTAGCAGATGCAAAGCAGCATGTTTTGCTGGTCCTGTGTGCCCTTGAAAAACTGTAAAATACTTCTCCATTGATTCTGCATTTCTAGGCAGCTGATGAAATGTCACTATTCTTCAAGCACAATATGCAGAACTATCACTGTAGTGGCTGCTCTGGGGAGATTTACAGCCTTTGGAGCCTCGGCAACACAGATAGGGAAAGGTTATCTTCATGTCTCCTCTTCTGCATCTGCTGACAGGGAATTGCTTCTCACTGGCTACGTAGGAGAGATTTATAGTCTTTACTCTTCAAGAGCGTACAATGTAATGCCTATCCACATTGCCCATGTTCAGCAGGTGTTTGGAGTTGCATTTTGAGTGGCTGATCACATTTCAACAGGAGGAGATGTGACTTTTTTTTAGAAGTTGCAAGTATTTAATTTCATAGGTTTTCCCCTGCTTTAGGTGGAGGGTGAGAAGAAAGCATTTGAAACAGCTTGCAGCTAAATAATTTGCTGAGGTTGATAGTATATGTGTAATTGCTGTGGATTACAATTTAATTTTGTGATGCCCTTGAAAAGGTATCTGTCTTTCTTTGAAGTATTTGTACTTTTTAGAAACCTTCTCAATGCTTAAGAGGGGTTTGGTCATGGGCTTCGGACAGAAGAAGAGGAAAATAGTGGAGGCCAAAGACAAGTGTGATTTTTCCACAAGTATTTTTTCATAAGTATGTTTAAAGGACAATGCCAGGAAGGGATGAGGAGAAAAGCATGCACTGAAGTGATATAGGAATTAGAAGGGAATCCTGTCTTTATGTGAAGGATTTACTCAGTGAAATCCTGGTTACTGAAAAAACACCAACCCTTTCAAAACTTAGACCTGCAATGGTAAGTAGAGATTTTGTTATAATTTCAGTAAAAGAGTCAGACATGAAGACTGTATTAAAATAATCCAAATTTTTTTGTATTTTTACTTTTTTCCTCATCAACCTGTTTTTTCTACTGAAAAGAACAGTACTCTTAGATTGAGGGTGCTGTTTCAGTGCAATCATTAGCTCTTGGATGTATGAGCTGCAGGGGGACATGATGAATAACCACATGGCTAGACTGTAGCCTAAAAAAACAAAAACCTGGAAAGACCCTGGCCCCGAGCTAAAAATTGCTAAATTCTAGTCCAGTACAGGTAAAAGCACAATTCCCAAATGCAAATTTAAAAAAAGGGCAGGTAGAAATAGGTAGTGGGTTGATGAAGCTGTGACAAGGGCTTATAAAGAAACAAAAGAGGTGGCATGGTCATTGTGAAAACAAACAATAGATAAATATGGCTGGAGCAAGAAAGCATTGCTTTTTGTTCCAAATGTCTGGGACATTTGGAGTCCCAGACGGAGCGAGAGTCTGGATCTTGATGAGAATGTGGACAGGATTGATTAATAGAGAAAAGCCTTTATTGAAATTAAAAATACCTGCTTCCCTAAAATTGCTGCACCAACAAGTGTGCCAAGGACATGGTATAGTGCTGAGTAGGGGCAACAGGACCTGTTGCACATGCCCCAGTGTGCTCAGGGAGCAAAAAGAACATCCAGTCCCTTGCAGGGGTGGGTGAGAAGGTGTAACACAGTTTGGGGGATTATGTTTCCCCCCAAAGCATAAGTCTCACCTGAGCTACAGATAAGCTACTCTTGGCTGCAGATACAGAGCCTGGATTCCCATTCTTCGTGATCACCTTAAGAGCAGCTCAGGCCAACTTGAGTTCAGGCATGAAGAGGGTAGACTGTGTTGTGCTTAGTCTCAAATCCATCCTCTCAGGAGGCAGGTGTGTTGATGTCTTGTTCACCAACAAAAACAGCTTGAGGAAATAAGGTTTCTGACAGCCCATGGAAGCTGTTACAGACCTCGAGTGAATCAAGCCAGGTAATCAAGCTAATAGGGAGGCATCAGAAAGATTAATCACTGTTATTTATATTGTGTGACAGCTAGAGTCCTCCACCCTTTGTGCTTGGCACTGTACAAAGCACATACTAGAGGATGATCCTTGCCCTGAATTCTTGCTGTCTAATGAGAGTATGGACTGCTACAACTTGTAGAAGTGGGAACAGGGCTGAATTTTACTGGCTGAGATCAGTAATATGGGTTCACTTCTGGAATACTTTACAGGTTCACAGAAGGTTATGGGAATTGTCTACATGGCCAAGCTGTTGCATGTGGTCTTTTGACAAGCATGGCACAAGAGCTTTTATTCACATTTTAGCATATTAGACCCAAAATTCTTGGCGTGATCTTGTCCTCTTATATGTTCCAACAGAATGTGATTATTCTGCCTGTTTGGGTGACTTAATTTCTCTTTCTTTTTCACTCTTAAAGACTGATTAAAATTTTAGTACTTAAGTGAAGTATCTGGGATTTATGGTGATTGTGACCTGGTACTTCATAAAGACAGTGATGTTATAAATAATGAATGACGAGACTGCAGATTAATACCACTGAGATGACCACAGTGCAACCAAATGTTCTTCCTACCATACATATGGAGCCACAAATCTGTATTTGGGTTTTCATAAATGCTCTTTCTAAAAAAAATCCTAATAAAAACAAAGCATCCCAAACATGGCTTGCTGGTATTTGTAATCTAGGTTTTTCCTTACTTGTTTTCAATTATGCTGAAAAAGGCTCAAATGATCAGTGATCTCTTACAGCTTTTAAAACCAGAAATTAATTATCTATGTGTTTTGGGAACAGAGGCTGATTCAGATTCAGGATGTTTCTTCTTCCTTGCTACTCTGATCATGCACACCTCCAAAGCTGCTAATAGTATTTCATGTAGCTGTTTTGTGTAGGGTGTCATGTCAACAGTTTTCTGTTCTGCATTTCTTATAAGGACAAGTTCCTTGTGTATCTCCATTTTTCTATCCTGCTGTCGGCTCTTGCAGTGTCATTTCCTTCTGTTCTTGTTTCTTCCTTCCCACACACCTCCCTTGTCCCAGGTTCACAGCATGATTACAGCTTTGAGCCTAACCCAGACCTCGAGCGGAGCAGTTTGCAGCCACAGGGAGTTGCAGTGACCATGATTGAGACTGACAGAAGGAATAAAGCTTTCCACTTTTGTGAAGCATCTTCATGGCTACTGTGAGAAGCTCTGTGACATCTAGCAATAGTCCTAAAGGAGGCTAAAGACATAGACACAACATCAAGAATGCTTCCTGCAGCATATTCAGATGCCAGACAGGATTTTCTCCTAGTCAGTCTAGGAAATTTAATGGCCAATCCTAACCTTGCTCACCATTCCTTTTCTGTTTCCACTGTTTCCACAATTCAGATTGAAATAGACACATAGCACCTCCTAACAACTTGTTATCAAGGGAATTCCGCTTGCAATTCACTTTTTCCGTGTCCCCTCTGCGCGCAGCCGCCGCCTCTGCCCGGCATGATCAGCCTTGCTCGAGCCCGGCACACGCTGTACCCAGTGCGTGTGGTGTGTATTAGCGTTCCCCTTTGATCAGTCTCTGCGAGAACCCAGCGAACAGGAAGGTAGCCACTCTCTTATGTTGATAGTTCTGTGGTGGCAAGCGTTATCACCCTGTTGTCCCAGCTCTTCTCAGCCAGTTGCACCATATTTAGGGCAGATTTGAAGCTCAGCCAAGCTGACAGTCAAAGTTCCCCCCGATAAAGCCTCCAACAGCAGGAGGCTCCCGATGGTGTTGTCATTCTCATGCCTACTGCTCAAGTTTTTATTTTTTGCCCTAACACATGGGATATGCTAAACATGAGATGAAGGAATGGGTGGTTCTTAGATATCCATCATGAAATATGGTACATATCTGAGTGCCACAGATTTTGATTTTCCTTTACCAATTGTAGCAGCTGAAGCACTGGTCCCTACAGTGAAGTTGTATTCATAATTTCTAGTCCAGTTTTCTTTTTGAAACTGCTTGTGAATTTCTGAAACTTTTGCTATCTGAACTACTCCAGGCTTTGTCTTTCTTTTGCTTTAATCAAAGTCAACCAATTTTCTTTCACTTTTTCTGAAAAATGATTGAAGACTCCCTCAAAATCAAATCAGACAAGTTACAAAGTTTGTTAGCTGCGCACACAAAGAGGCTTCTTTCTGGAAACTGAAACACAGTGTGGAAGCAGTCTTTGGTCAGACATCATGTATTTCATTGCCACTGGCTTTGGCTTCATTAGTCTCCCTGGCAAATGGTGAATGTGTGGACTTGGTAATTGTTTAAGTTAAGTTAAAATAAGGAGTTTACTCTCTTTTTTTGCAGACAGATGAATATTGTCACTTTCAGGTAAAGCTTCTACAGTTGAAAGCTTTTGTAGGTTAAACTTAAGTTTCTGAATCTTCAGTGGCTGTGTTTCAATAAGTCTGTGAGCTCCATATGCTGTAGCTGTACTCAGTATTAACTCAGGCATTGAGGTGGGTGTGGGAATTAGCCCTCAGCCCTCCCGGCTGGCACTGGAGTTGTTGTTCACGTCTCTGCATGTCAGTCCTCAGCTGCTTGGAGCTGTGCACGGAGAGGGGCAGGGGCCAGACCAGCTGAAGCTGGCTTGCAGCAGCTTGAGTCTCCCACGAGGGCATCCTGATACCTCTAATCCTGTCCTAGAGGGGGACAGAGCAGGAACTGCCAGGCTCTGTGCAGAGCAGCTTTACACTGGCAGAGTCCTTCACATGGAAGGATTTCCTGCAGTCTGTGCATTATTGCTGGGGTGGAAGGACACAAAGGCAGTCTGGTAGTTCCAAGGGTCTGGATTCCAGACTTCAGTGGCTGTGTGGGAGGTCTGAGGGTCAAAGGCCCAGACCCAGGCATGCCTGTATGCTCTTCCTCTAGCCTGTATCAGACTGCCATCTCCTTCCCACTTCCGCAAAAACTCCTGGATGTTTTGGGAAAAAACTGCACGTTGCTTGCCTGGCTGTCCGCTGCAAGGGTATGGGAGATGAGGTCATGTGGGAAAACGGCTCCAGTGGAGCCAAGAGAAATGTGGAATTTGGGCAGCAGCCAAATTCAGATTACTTTTACATGGCCATCTGCACCTGTGTTTGTGGGGGTGGGGATTTCTGATTCTGTTGAACTGACTCAGCAGTTGTACGCACAAAGGCTGGCAAGGTTTCTCCCCTCTCTCATCTGCTCAGTGTCCCTGCCAACACCCCATCATTCCCATCCAGGTGCAAGTAATCTCTATCGAGAAATCAGAAGAACTCATCCCAGGAACTGACGCGAGACTGATAGTGGAGGAACAACTGCCGAGGTGCTACGTCCAGAAAATACTGGCTCATTGTGTAAAACACGCCTGTCCATAAAGCACCATGCCCTGGAACTGTGGTCTGGAGGGAACAGCACACATGGTTTTCTGTAAGCCCTGTCCTGCTTTCAACACAGGCCCATAAAAGGAGGTGCTGGTGGTAGTGAGGGGATCTGCTCTCCCCACAGTGCTTGGGTGGACTCGAGTCTGCACTGGGACTGTCTCTGAAGGATTTCCTTTAGTCTCAGTTGTGGCTTGGGCCTGTAATGCACACAGAAACAGAAATTGCTGGGTTTTATATGTACCACCAGAAGTCTGCTTGTATTTCTGAAGACAAAAAGGCTAGATATATGTTCCAAGTAGCCATAAAACAATGAAGAAATGCAATGCATAGATGGATGTAGAAGAAAATTATACAAATAAAACAAAAAAAAATTACAGAATTGTAGAGATGAATGTAGGCGGCAATATTGCCCTTTGGTTTGCAAGAAGGGAAGATTTTCCATACCTATAAAATAGGCATCACTAGCATCCATACCATTCTCTGCTTTATAATCAGTCAAGAAGGTAAATCAGGGTTTGGCAGAAAATCAGACAACTATGACCAGCTCCCTAATGGCCCTGCTGTCCTTTGTGTGGACACCAGCCTGACACAGAAGGCAGCAAGGCATGCATTGTTCACACTCTAACTCCCTTCATTATGTGGGAGTATGCTAATAAGCATATTTTTCTGACCCCCAAATTGCCAACCTCATGTTATCTGCCATGGGAATTCCACGTTCTCCAGTG
The DNA here is from genome assembly GCF_036417665.1 of Passer domesticus. Taxonomy (NCBI): domain Eukaryota; kingdom Metazoa; phylum Chordata; class Aves; order Passeriformes; family Passeridae; genus Passer; species Passer domesticus. The sequence continues at coordinate 62,072,558 of NC_087476.1, read as the reverse complement.
AGATTGTTGTGTTACCCAGAGAGGAACTGCCAGAGAGAAAATATCCAAGTAAACAAACATATGCTTAGTGACCTAATTAAGCAGAATGTTTATATTCCATTCAAGTATGAGACCATTTCAGTTTATTTCCTGTTCTGCATTCTAATTTTGCTTTCAGAAGTATAAACAACTGGCTGTAGAGTTTTTGTCTCTCAACAGCTGACCCCGTGAGACATTGAAAATACAGCTAAGATATGAGGTGTCAAGGAGTATCAGCAAAACTTTCACTTGGGAGAGAAGTGGAAATTATAGTTATTCCACTGATCTCAACTTAGTTCTTTACATTTTTGCACATCATCTAGTAACTCAGTTAAGCAGCCTATACACTTAGGAAAAGAGAAGTGTTTTTAATGGAGTTCACTAGCCGATTAATTGCAACGTATAATAAAATAGTCACAGTATAATGTTTTATCATAATTTGTTGGGTGATATCAGAACAATAAGGCCTAATGTTAATAGCAGAGCAAAACTGTTTATAGAGAAAAAATTTTTAGAGAAAATTGTTTGAGGGCATTTCCTGCCAGGATGCAGGGCTGTCCTGCCAGACTCAATATGTTCTCAGATAAAGGCCATCCACATCTGTGCCAAAGGATGTGCAGAAGTGTGGGCATAAATATATGTGCAGTAGCTCTATGCACCACTTATCTCAGGTTTGTATGTCCGTGAACTTAAGTTATTCAAAAAGTAAAATTGAAAAGTGAAGAGAGAAGAGCAGTGTGAAATTGATTGGGAAAGTCAGAATTTGCTGTTTAGGAGGACAAAGATGGAGAAGTTTGATGCAGTGTATAATTAGTGCAATCTGACAAGGAAGAGGCATTTACAGGATGTGTTGTGTCAGTTCTTTTTCTATACAGCATGTTGGTTACGCGCAGTAGCGGTGTAGTAAAATGGCATTTATTTATACATAAATACTTAGGGAAGGATGCAGCTTTCATAAAAGAACATTCATTTGGTGTAATACTGCTTTCGCGGGCATGTCACTAAAAACTGGCTGCTCTTTGAACTACCCCTCAGCTGGAGTAGTCCTTCAAGAGTCGCACAGGCCAAAGGGCTTTAATGAAAAAATGTCCTTTTAGGCCTGAAGCCTGTTAAATAAATTTCCATCAGTTATAAAGTTCAGCAGTGAATCAGTGATGTTACCCACTTCAGGGCAGAGACAATATGTATGTACCTGTACACAAATGCATATCTATGAAACAAAGATTTCTTTGTTTTGTCTATTTCATTTTGTATAAATCACTTAAATGGGACAGTAGGAAAGTGTGTTCTGTGCTGTAAATAACAGAGTATGCTGGCAATCATCATAAAAAAGTACCATTTCACTGAGATAAATCACATCAGTGAGTTCATCAGTTAACCAGTTAAACATGCGTGAAGCCCCATGAGTGCTTTATAGTAATTTTGAAAGATGGTTGCATACTTACTTACATTAATAGAAATATAATGGCTTTTTAAACAATATACAGGAATCCAGAATTTTTATAGATATGTTTGTGTTTGTATACATATTTATACATTTACAGTTTAATTAATTATCTAGGGCTGAAATTGTGTTCAGCACTTACTTCCAATCTTTCAATATAAATGGGATTATCTGAGCCAAATATGAGGAAGACTCTTCCTCTCAAACCCTGCTGCTTACACAAAAAAAAAGGTTCAGGGTTGAGGGGAAGTCATCCTTCAGGCTTCTCCCAGCCTAGTTCTTTCCTCTTTTGATGTCCTCAGATGCTCCCAAGGACTTTGGGGGCTTTTTGGGCTCAGCTCAGAGCCGCCTGCCAGTCCCATTGGGTGCCATTTCCTCTTCAAAGAGCTATTCCTGCAGCTGCTCCCTTCTGCGCAGGGAGCGGAAGCCTTTGAAATTGCTGCAGCTTCGCTGCACAGTCTGTTGAAACAGCTCGCATCAAAAAGGAGAGGAGGAGAAGTGCTTGTATCTGTTTAAATTAATTATAGAGGCTCCAGCAGAAATGTGAAGGCAAACAGAGAGAGGAGACCTGATTTGTGGGGTACTTCTTAGAAAATCGATTGCTAATCTCTGCATCGACTTTCTGCTCCTGGCAGAGAATGAAGCAGCCGTGCCAAAAATTCTTTTTACAGGAAATGTTCTTCAATGGGACAGACAGACAATGTGTGATCAGCTCAAAAGCTGCAGTGCTGCTAGGGAGCACCACAGGGAGGTTAAATCTTCAGCTGCTTTGATAACAGAAAGGTTCAAACCTGTAAACAACATGAAGAAGTCACTTCAAAAATTATACCAAAACATGACATCTTTATTCTCCGGGTGGGCAGTCTCTGAAGTCCCCTGATCTGCCTGTGGGACCTGCTTGGCACTGCAGCAACCCAGGAACTAGGCCTCACAGAAGTCCATTCTCTCTGTCTTCCATCACGTGGGAGGTGCTGCACAGAGAGGTGGTTGTGCTCAGCAGTGATTGCAAATGAACTGTGGGGAAGAGGATATTACATCAGGTGAGCATGTGACGAGTTCTTACCCCATGATAGAGATGAGAAATTGTTCTGGAACATGCTGATAAATAGAAGAATTGAAACAGGTTGGGGTTTTTCTTTTTGGCCTCCAAGACAGTTTTGTTGCTTTCAGGTATGATGGACAGGAAGAGAAATCATTCCCTGCATGAGGCACTAACACTGGTCAGACTGACAGACTGATAAACTGTTTTGACCAGGAGAACTGGAGAAGACAGCAGAATAATTGCTGCCTTTCCAGCAGCCCTGTAAGGCTGAGACTCATGGCAAGTACATGCTGTTCTGTCCATCAAATGAGAGATTATGCTGCATCCACCTTGAGAGGAGTTTGAACCTAGTGTCCTTGACTGTGTGGTGCCAGCATCCTTCATATGAAGTCATCAGAAGCAACAAGCTTGGGTTCAAATGTTACACTGAAAAGTGTAGTCACTCTTAACTGTAAGATTTATCAGAGGTTTTGCCTGAAAGGAACTGGCTTACAGGAAGATGCCTGATCTGCATATCTGATTTGGGGAAATAGGCAATATTTCCTCTATTTTTTTTTTATTCCTTTGGCTTAATTTTTGTGTGTATATGGAATAGACTGTGGAAATTAGCTTAGCAATAGCAATGCTGGTGCTTTTTTACATCTGTAGTAAATATGCAGTAATACAGGCAGACTTTGAAAGTAGATGGTTTGGGTTTCATTGCTTCACACATTCCTCAGCTGTGGTTCAAGTCGGTTGTTGCTTTGGCTTAGGGGTCTGGGGATGTTGTGACAACAGCAGAAACTGATCTCAAGTGTTGGATGTGTGACAGATATTGTGGCATGAACTTCTTAGGTGGCATCTCCTCATTCCTCAGTGGCCCTTTGAAAGGATGAAACAATTTTTTAGCCTAAAGGTCTCTAGTTCCTTTGTCCTGGCTTTGGGGCTTGAATTGCTGGTGGTTTTAGAATCATGACAGAGTTAGATATGAGCAAATGCTAGAATAATGATGTCTTGATACTTGCACGTTCAGGGTTTAGTGGATCCCTAAGGATATTGCACCACTTTAGGAAGAGAAACTCTGGATTTTAATAAGCAGCTGATATTTAGGAGGACAAAGCAGGGTTCTGAGCTTCTCTCATTAGAAAGAAGCAGAGTTCAAGATACCAGGCTTAGATGCTTCTGGAGTTGCTGTCCATGAATAAATGCTCTAAAAGAAGCAAAGACATTTTCCAGCTCTGCCTTACAGAATTCTTCCATGCTTTTGCTCAACTGGGAAGAACAAGTTAGTTTTGGGACAATAATGGAGATGGCTTTTTTCATAATGTGCCAGTCTTAATTGCATATTCTGTCTGCAGTGTTTTTCTCTGCCTGGTACATTTGGCTGCACTAAATCAGAGTGAATTTATAATCTTTTACTTCTGGAGGAGGTGGCAGGAAGGCAGATGACTACAGTACCTCTTATAGAATATTATTATAAAAGAAGTGTGAATTACCTCCTAGCCTAGCCTCTCATGCTGTTGAAAAATTGATTTGAATGACATTTTCAAGGTGTTGTTTCTAAGACATTCAGTAATTGTCATTCATCCATGAATGGTTAGTGAGATGAATAACAAAAAGTTGTTTTGGATTCATAGGAGGAAGTGTTAAAAAATAACATTTGGAAAGAAACCCTGGTTATGCTAAATTCTCCTGTGTATCTAAACAGCACCAAGGTTATCTAAGTGGTTTTAGGTAATCCAGTAATTGTGAAAAACATTATTTGCGACAAAGAAGTGGAAAGATCATTTCCATTTGTGTATGGACTCTTCAGAGTTATCTGACATGGGCAGATGCATATGATATTATGGCAATGTGGCTCTGAGGAAAATAAAGCAAGCCTCCTTGCTGGTCATTCTTTAGACAGATAAAATATAGCAGCATTGCTTTTGACTTCATTCATCCTTTCAGCAAGCAAATGTCAGAATTCAAACATGGCAAAGAGAGAGGAGGGAAATTAGTGAATCTTTGATGACTTAATCTTTTGAGTGGAAACCTTGACAATAATTGACCTGCAAGGAGACATATACTTACTGGGTAGTTGCATGTAGGCTTTAGGAAAAGCTTACAATAGATTTCGTTCTGAAAATATTACAAAGAGGTGGTGTGCCTCAAGAAACCAGAATACTTCATCAGGATTTAAAGAAGATCCATGGAGTTCTCACAGACACATGCTAATGGGTGAAAACAATGTGTTATTTTGAAGGTGCATGACACTTTAAAATGTTTTGTATTTGTATAATTCCTTCCATTTTCATCTTAGGCTGAAAATGGAAGGAATTATATAAATACAAAACATCTCCCTGAACAGCACTGGCACAGCATCAACACTGTCTGTTTAACATTTACCCCCCCTTAGGGGTAAGTTCCTGGAAGGGAACACAACCAGGCCACCTGAGCCAAATTAACCAAAGGGATATTCCATACCATATGATGTCAGCTCTGATATAAAAGCCAAGGGAGGGAGGAGGAATATGGAGCATTTGTTATTTTACAATGTTCACCTTCCATAGCAACCCCTGTGTGTGCTGAAGCCCTGCTTCCCGGGAAGTGGCTGAACATCGTTTGCCAATAGGAAGCAGAGATTGAACTTTTTTTCTCCTTTACTTATGCATGTGCAAACTTTTGCTTTAGTAAAATGCTTGATCTCAACCTACTGGTTGTTTTCCATCTTGTTTTCTCTCCCCTGTCCCACTGGGAAGGGGAATGATAGAGTGGTTTGGTGGGCACCTGATGCCCAGCCAAGGTGAACCGACTGCAGATACATGCATCCTCCAAAAACAGCATCATTAGCAGTGCTGAGCTTCCATCAGTAGGTCTGATTCCCAAAACTTATATCTGCACAAAAGCAATCAGTAAAGCAAATATTTGTTGACTCCTTACAAGAAAGAATCTTATGCTAAAGGAATAGGTTTCTAAGGAAATGCTAAGAGCACTTAATAAAAAAGTCTTTTACCTACCTACTTCTGTAATATCTGTTTATGGAGTGTGCTTTGACTCACATGTTCTCCATCTGCTCTGTTCCGCCTGTCTGTGCTTTTGCCATGCATACATCTGCTTGAGATGCAAGGTAAGTTGCCCATCTCTCACTGAGAAGTAAGCAGAGAGTATTAATATTTTTTGCCACATTAGTAGCAAGAACCTGCACTTATGAAGTGCATTGCATTGTCTCTAGTGACTTCTGCACCTTGCCTATCCTCTGTATGTTCCCTGAGCTCTCGATGTCCAGTTGGCTTGGGTTTTGCCACTGCTTTCCTTTTTTTTTTTTTCCCTGTCCTTGAAAGATTTTTGCAATGTTAAAAATGCCAATGATGTGGGTCATTTCTTTTCTCCCATTCCACATTTTAAACCAGAACATCCTTAAACAGTTGGTGTGGCTCTGAATGAAGCAGCACCTTGTCTTGTGAGTGATACCAGAAGAAGAAAAAGATAGGACAGGGAATTTCTTTCCTATCAAAAGCCAGACAGGTCTTCCACTGATAAAGACTTTGTGAACACCCATGTTCACACTGCTCAGCACAGGTGGAGAGAGAATGGAGAAGCTGAGCAGCATCCAGGCAATGTGAAGCTGGAAGCAGAAAGGGGAAAAGGGATTTTATAGAGAAAGAGGTGAAAGGTGGGAGGAGAAAGAACATTTCAGCTTGTGGTGGCTCATCTGAATGAAGTTGGCTGGAGGTTTCCCTGCTCTCAGTACAACCAAGGCACCAAAACAGTAGTTGAAGTGATTTAGGAGTCCTTAGAGGGCAGAAAGCATGGTATCAAATGCTGAAGACTTCTGCCATATTACAATTAATCTAATTTTTGTTTTCTCACTTTCAGTTTGAAGGGCTATTAAATACATCTGGAATTGATAAATGAATGAATAGACTGCCATTTACAAATCCTCACCCAAAATGAAAGAATGTGGCTTCCTGTTAAATGGCAGATTATTACTGTCCCAACATAGGCAGCAGCATTAGCAATGAGTCCAACAAAATTAAGGAGCTTTCTGAATGCTTTGACAAATAGAGTGCTAATGGCCTTGATGAAAAATGACTTTTAGCAAGATCTTCCAAATATTTCCTCCAATTTCAACTATATTTCAGTCCCACTACAAGCATCTGTTCTTCTTAAAGGAATTCTAGCAGGCATTGGGACATTTTTCAACATCATTGGTCAATTACATTACCACCAGGGCTGGTCACATATTAAATTCAAAAAAGTTATGGTTCACAGAGACAGAAAGCCTGCTTTGTGAACACTGGGGCTGGAAAAGTCATGCCAAAAGAATCACAGCATGGCACCATCTTTTTTTGCCTCCCCACTTTTCTAATCTGGGCCACCGTTGTGCTGGAGACCTCAGAAGCAGCACCAAGATTTCATTACAGTTAGTGATAAGGTTTAGAGAGTCAGAAATCGTAAAGGTCCAGGGACACTGGGTCTGCGGAAGTCATGCCAAAGGCATCACTGCAGAGCACCAACATTTCTGCCTTCACACCTTTCTAATCTGAGTCACCCATGGTGATACAGACCTCAGCCTTAGCACCAAGGTTCCATTACTGTTAGGATTGGGGTTAGAGCTCAGAAAGGCAGTTCAGCTCAAGGGACACAGGAGCTGGAAAAGTCATGCCAAAGGAGTTATGGCACAGCACCAACATTGCTGCCTTTAGCCTTCTGATCAGGAGCACCCGTGATGATGGAATGAGGGGAAGCCATAGGAAGAGTAGCTGAGGTCACTTGGTTTGTTCAGCCTGGGGAAGAAGAGACTGAGGAGAGGCTTCATTTCCTTTACAGCTCCCTGGTGAGAGGAAGAGGAGAGCAGGCCCTGATCTCTGTGATGACCAGTGACAGGACCAAGAGAATGGCCTGAAGTTGTGTTAGGACAGGTTTAGGTTGGATATTAGGAAAAGGTTCTTCATGGAGAGGGTGGTTGGGCATTGGAACAGGCTTCCCTGGCAAGTGCCCCCAGTACCAAGCCCAACAGAGTTAAGGAGTGTTTGATCAAGGCTCTTAGGAACATGGTGTGACTCTTGGGGTGTCCTTTGTAGGGTTAGGAGTTGGACTTCAGTGATCTTTGTGGGTCCTTTACAATTCAGGATATTCTATATTTCTGTACTTCTTAATGTAAAAAGGTTACTTCAATTTTTTTTTGACTGGAAAAGTAGAGTTTTTACTTTCAAATTTTAAAAAAAGGACTAAATCCACATTGTTTGCATTTCACAGAAATAAAATATTTTCGTATTAATCCTTGCACCACAAAAAGAGCTGTAAGCAGTTGATTTTCTGCAATTCTCAACACTTAGAAAAGGGTTTACTGGCCAAAAGGGCTGTTGGCCTCTCCCAGATGCAGAGTGAGAAGGCCTCTCCACTTTTTGGCCAAAATAGTCCATCATCTGTGAAGTACCCTGGGGAAAGTACAGTAGAGCTCTCCTTCAGTCCTTCTTCCTGGGATAGGAGCTTGTGTCTCAGCTTCCAGCAGAGATGAAGGATCAGTAGGGGTTTCCTGAAGGATCAAGGCACAGGTGTTATTGCTGCCACTGACACACTGTATGTAAATAATTTATAGTTACAAAAACTTGGTTCTGTTTCTAAAACACACTGTTTCTATTAGCTTCTGTAGACTCATGGTTATTCCTAAAGGTGGTGTTGACTTTTCCTGGGAAGGAGAGATGGGAAAAAGTACAGAAACTCCTTCAGAAATACTGTAATGATATTTGTGGCTCCCTAGTCAGGGAGCTGCATCCTTTCTGCATTCTGAGATGTGCCTAACTGAAGACTTGCCATGAATCCTTGAATCTCAATCCTTGAATCGTATGAGTCACTAAGATGCATGCTGCTAAGCCTGGGCTCAGGTTCATGGAACCTAAGTTGCCCTGAAGCTGAAGTCCACTGGTTTTAAGCCCCCAGTTGCTCTCTGCTTTCACTAGAAGAGAGGGGTCAGAACAAGAATAAATTTAACAGGCAAGAGCCCAAGTATTCCTCTGGCCTTTTTGTGTTCCCTCTAGCTTGTTTACATCGACATTTAGAGAGGCAGATGCTCACATTCAATTAAAAGTTTTGAAATAATCGGCTTTGATTGGGTGCCTAAACTATTGGATTTTATCCACATGATTTTCTTCTGCTGCCATGAATGTAAGAGGTCAATCCATTGATGCCCCTAAGTAGCTGTGCACTTCCCACCAATATTTTTCTGACTTTGACCTTCTGACTAGGGAGTGTTATAGTGGGCTGAGCCCAGTGGAAGGCACTGCCAGCACCTGCATTCCAGTTCACAATCCCTCACTGTTGGCCTTTTGCTTTTTAGTTAAGATGTTTTTTTCTTTCTTTCATGTATGCATGTCGTAACTGATAAAATGCTTTTATTTCTCTTCTCCACTGTCTCACAGAAGTATTGTAAGGGTTAACTGGAATTTATATAAAGCATGCTGACAGTCAGAAGTTATTTTAATTATTAAGACCATTACAAAGAATTATGCTCTGGTAATCCTAACAGCTGATCCCATAGCATTGTCAAGTGTCTCATTCCACTTCTTGTCCCAGTTTGCTAAAAAGTTTCGAGTTTTGGTTTATTTCACTCTTTTTTTTTTTTTGCAGTAAAATGGCAAAGTGGTAATTGATATTCCTGAGATGACAAAGCAGTCTCATGCACTGGAGAACGTGTAAGAGATAGCTGTTTAAAGTTTAATATTTATCTAAGGACCATAAGGTAATATTAAGTCTTTTTTTAGTGATTCCTCTGCCTGTGGACATTACAGCAGAGCAGCAAGCTTTTCCTATTACTTTGATTTTGTTTAATAGTGAAGATCATTAAGAAGTTGGTTATAGAGCTGAAGAAACCTGCCCAACAAGGCAGTCCAATAGGTCAAGTAATTAAAATACAAATATTACTCTACTGCCAGGTCCCTTCTGCAGCAGTGCCAGTACAGAGTTGAGTAACCTGTTAAGAACGCCGTGCAGCAGCAGCAGCAGCAAAGGCGAAACAAGAGTGCTGTGTGTGTGTGTACATTATGTACCCTTCTCTGCCCAGCGCTGCTGCCACTCACACAGGCCAGCTCCGATCACTTAGGTGTTCTTGCTGAAAATAACACTGGCACAAGACCCTGCCTAGAAACTTGCAGAAGTGAATTACACGTGGGTGCCCCTGAGCAGCAGTGCTTAACTACTAGCTAGCAGTGGCTCCAAGGTCTTAATGCAAATACAGGCTTATTTGTGGGGGGAGGTACAATAAACCAACAGTGTTTTAGATAAGTCTCCTCTTCTTTTGGCCTGCCTTTGCAGTGCTCTTAAGTCATCCCTCCTCCTCGGTTCTAGGAGAGTAGCTGTCATCCTTCTGGTCTCCCCCATGGGCTCCTCATACGTTGTTGGCTTGGGTTGACACTGACCCAAATCTGAGCCAGTCAGTCTTCAGCCACCTGAGGTGGCTGCAGCTCCAGTTCTGGAGAGAGAGGCTCTAACCAGCCTTTCTCAGCTAGCCTGCTGTTTGGGAGGTCTCCCTTCTCTCACCCAGCTTCCTGTGTACAACCTAGCCCACCATGCTGGCTCCCACACCTGCACTGCAGCCTGATGCACTTGAGATGGTTCTCAGGTCTTTCTCTTAGCAATGGGGTTATCCTTAGTGCTTCTTCCCAGTGGAAAATATCACTGCTATAGAGTTCAAGTGGTCCTAATTAAGTGTGTATTTCCCTATTCCCAACAGACACCATTCCCCAGTGTAAGGTAAATCAGGCAACTTGGGATCACAGTTATTCTTCAGTTACACATTTGTAGTGATCTTCCCTGTTTAAAAGGGTTTATGCTGCAATTCTTGCACTTGGGGACTGCAACAGAACAATGTTATAGCTAACATTATGAAATACATCTAGTGACTGGTTAGTCCATTCCCACCTCAAAGGCATTTCCATAGTCTTCTGCTTCAAACACACATTCACACACCAGTAATGTAACCATTAACAGTGAGGCAAACATGTAGAACTGGGGATTTTTGACATCTTTCGGCTCCCCAGTTAAAAAACGGTGAGTAACATTTCTATTAAGAAAATACTGAGAGTCTTCAAGAGAGAAAATATTCAAGAGACACTTCTGAAGGGCAGAGGGCAGAAATACTGCAGGTCAGGTTGGTTCATCTCTCCTTCCTTTTCTGATGCAGCAACTTCTTTCAGACCCATTGTTGTCCAGGGAGTGGAGATGGACAAGAGACACTGAGGGGGTGAAAAGACTGGCTATAAAGGCCAGTGACCATAACAGCCAAGCCATTAGGGTCATGGAATGAAAGGATTGCTGAGGTGGGAAGGTACCCATGGAGATTGTTTTGTCCAAACCCACTGCTCTGGCACAGGCAGCTGGAGCCAGTGGCCTTGGATAGTGTCCAGTCAGGTTTTGAATACCATGAAGGATGGAGACTCCACAGCCTCTTTGGGCAACCACTTTCTGTGTTTGATCACCTTCAGAGTGAAAAAAAAAATGTTTCTTGTGTTTAAAGAAGAGTTTAAATGAACCATTTGCATATGTGGGTGACCTCTGTCCCAATGCTGGCATCCATCCCACAGCACAGAAGAGTTCAGACCAGCTGGAGCATACATGACAGCACTTCACAGAAGACTGATAGCACAGCTTTATGAGCAGGTGCTGCAAAGGAAGTTCTGTCTGGAATCCCTGTAGCAATAGGGGAATACAGATAAAATTTCTAGTATCAAAAATTGCATTATGATACTGCAATTATCACCAAAGTAATGAATTTTTTAGGCCACATTTATCAGCATCATGGAAAGGAAACAAAGGGTCACTTCACTTTAACTGCCTTGGACCTTGTCTGGGACGATGGAGCAGAAGTTCTTGAGGACTTTACTCCATGATAGGATCTGTGATACCAAGCAGAGTAAGAAACCATTCATCTCATTGCAACCCTGCTGTGCGCACACTGCTCTCCCAGCAGCATGGTGACTGCTGCTGTTCTGCTCCTCTGCTTGCTAGGAAAAATGCTACTATGTGATAAGAAGAATCTTCTTTTTTTCCAGTTCTCCTTCCTTTTTCACATTTAAAATAGAAAAGCCATGCAGGTTACTGACAGCTCAGTGAGATCAGCCTGGCTTGGGACAGAACTGTAAGTGGGGGAAGCAGAGACAGGCATACCAACATTAAACTGAAGAGAAAAAGTCAGGCCAGAGTCTGCAAGAGAACCCAGAGAAGCCCATAAGTTTAATACTATGACTGTCACAGCTCCACTGCAACCTGATCATCTTGGAGCCCTTTGATACTATATATGTTCAGTATCACTATCCTCTCATATGTTTGTATATTGCCTATCACTGTAATCCTCAAAAAGGTATTTGACAGCAAGAAAGGCCATTTCCCACTGAAAGGGGTTTTTTGTTTTTTCTTATCAAAGCAAGATTACTTATGTTTACAGAGTTCAGAGTCTAAAAAAGTAACGAAATGTAAAAGATAAACTCTTTACAGCAGTGTTAACATCAGTTTTATTTGGATATTCTGTTTTATAGTATTCAATAAATATGTACAGAATACATTTGCAGATTACAATATCAATGTCCATATTTTCTGAGAAAAAACAGATACATAGAAATGTGTTCTGTGTAAGAAGTGAGGTTGGATTTTGCTTTTAAAGAAAACATCACTTGCAATTTACTGATATTTGACACTATAACAGTATAATCTGTAGTTACACGATGTATATTGTTTTCAGCTCTCATCTGCTGGCAGGGAGGGTTCACAGAAGATATGAATGCCTTAGTGCAGGCATGGGTGAAAGGCAGAGCACCTGTCAGTCTCTGAATATGTTCCTCTTCTCCTGCCCTTCTCCCCATATGTGTACCTTTTCATGCTTGTCTAAACTGCACTTCAGCCATGCCCTGTATTTGGATTTTAGAAAGAAGTGACGTTATCAGGATTCATACATATTTAAGAGCAAGGACAAACACTTTCTCTTGCATACTATACTGGTTAGCGCTGAGATCTTTCTTAGTCCAAGCATTTATACACATGATTTAATGTGATTCCGTTTGTAAAAAGCATGCCACTCTCTTGAGACCCTTGTATTTATCTGCTTTCAATTACATTTGAAGTATTCTGAAAGTCTCCTATACTAATCCCATCCAAGTTGGAAGCCACATAGCTCATGCATGAGACTGTCAAACATGAGTAGTTGCAGATGTCAGTGCACCAGTGGCAGGAATCCAGGAAGATAGATCAAGGCTTAGTCACTGAAAAATACATGCCAGCACATCTCAGATACATAGCATTGTAGCACCTCATGAGGAAAACGTGTCGTGACAGGAGATCAATAACCTCTTGGAGGCGATCTGTTTTTGAAATATTCTTGATTAATTATGCCAGGGTGTGTTTGGCAACTTAGCCTGATCCAGCCTTAACCTAATGCTTTTTGCATGAAGCACTATTGTTACTAGTCTCATAAGTCAAATCTGATGGTTCAAGTTGGGTTTTAAAGGGTCAGGCTATAGATTTTGTAATGTCTTTGTGCCCGACATTGCTATCTTTACTATGGTGTGTAGGCTTTTACTATCGATCAAAATAACAGGTGTTTTAAGATGAACAATAGCATTTACAACTAATTGCATTCGAAGCAAAATGACTCCCCTAAATAAAGTGTGTCATACAGTGGGTAAAACAAGTAGGGAATGTCAGTGTGTTTTCATGGCAGGTGTTCATTCAGGATGTTCCCCAGACTTGTTTGCTCATGTGCCTTCTTTGCCGAGGAGAAGCAGCTGTAGGAGACCCACAAGCAGGGCTGCCTGCATCTCTGTCCTTCCCCTGCCTTCCTGCACAAACTCGTTCCCACCCTCAATAAGTTTTTTAACCATACCTGTTATTCTACCTGCCTTTCAAGCAATGCAGGAACCCAGCCCATGCCTCTTGGTTTCCCTACGCCCCCACCACGTACCCCCTCTTCCCTGCACCTCAACACGTGCTAGTGCCTTAGTCACTCCTGATCTTAGTAATCTGTGATGCCACTAAACCCAGCCTTGGCCTTCTGCATCCTGAGCACAGAGTGTGAGACCAGCAGCTGCCCTGGTGCCTTGCCCATGGCTCGTCACCGTCTGTTGGGTGACTTGGTAGTAGCTGCTCGTGTGCAGCTGCTGTCACACAGCTTCTCCCTGCACTGCTGCACAGGCATGCACCAATGCCTTGCAGTGGAGTATGTGCTGCTTAGAAGACTCAGGGCAATGCACGTCCAGTAAAACTGGGCAGAAAGACAGACAGAGTGTTGGGTGCAGCAGTAAGACTATTCTCACCTTAGTCTGCTACTGCTTTCTGTAATACAGAAAAAAAGCTTAGGAGGTTACATCCTCTAGAGCTATTTGTTAAAGGACTTTGCATGTACAGTGTAAAGAAATAATGAAATAAAGATAATAACAATATCTGTGAGATAAATTGTTTGAACCACATTGCAGATAGTTGCAATCACCATGTGACAGACCAAAGTTTGACCTTTGGCTACCTCACCTACACAACACCCCATAAATCCAGTCCCTCAGTAACCACTTCCAAGATTTTAGATTTCCGAATAGCATCAAAGAGTCACCACTTGAAAAAGAAACCGAGAAATAATGGGGGTTTTTTATTTTCCCAAATGTGAAATTTCTTTCCCCAAATATACTGGCCCAAAGCCCAGGACAAGCAATATTTGGTCCTGGACCACTGACAGATTCAGAGTCCAATGTTTTCAGGTTGGAAAAAGGATACTTTGGCTATCATGAAGCCAAAAATATCCCTAAGGTGAAAGCCTTAGTACTAGTCCTGGGAGATTGCCAGATGTTAGAATTTAATATAGAATATTTTATGTACTGATAAACTTTTCGAGTTAGTTAAAGAGATTTAGAAAACATACTGATACAAATTATCTTCTCCCTTCTCAGGCCTTCAAATATGGAAAGAGTTCACTTTTCAGGGAGAGGAATACTATTTTCCATATTCTCATTTAAACCACTGTTAAAATACATCTTCAAGCTCTCTTTAGTGATTTTTTTGCGAGGAATACCTGAGGCTCAATGACTTTACAAGCACTTTTCCAGCATGACCTGCAAAAACAGTCAAATATTCATTCATGCAAATTAAATCTTGGTAACCCATGTAAAAGAGTCTGTCTGTGTGTGTGTGTGTGTGTGTGTGTGCGCGCGCTTAATTTTAAGGATAATTTTAAGAGACAACAATATATTTCTTTGCCTAGATAAGCCTTTTTGGAAATAGTAGGTTGAGAAATTCTAGGGCAGGTGGTTCAACTGGAAAATAAACTGAGAAAAATATGTAGAAAATTTACTTTGCATAACACTGTGATTAATGAGTGCTCCTTGCACAGGATATATCTGTATGTATATTCCAAGTTGTTAGTAGCATGTTTTCTCTAAGGATTTCATGGCAAAAACAAGGACTTGAGGTTGAAAGTAAATTAGGGTCTGGAGGGTTTGCTCAGCTGTGGCCGAGTGCACAGAACCAGGACTTTGTTGATTGTCTTGTATTTTAACAGTCTGCTAAGGGTCAAGCAGTGCCTGCTGGCAGGAGCAGACTGGGGAGTTTGGGCATGGCACAGAATGAACAAGAAAGCCTGGCTAAGGGATCCCAGCAAAAGGAGAGAGTTGATTTATGTGACATTGCACTTGGCATGCGTTTAATGATATCTGTATACATGAAAAACATTAAAAGTAGTTATGTTGAATGAAAAAAGTTAAAGAAAATGAAATGTAGCAGTGCTGTTCCATTTGGCAACATGACACTGGTTTTACACAGTTTTTTACTGTATGTACTGTGTCTGGTCCCTACCCTCATCTTGTTCAAGTCCAAGTGACCAAGATTTTATGTGTCATGTTAAGGTATTAAGGATGGGAGCTGCAAGAAAGCAACTTGGAGCAGCAGGAGCTGAGATGAAAGAGAGACAGACAGCTAAGAGGGAGGCAATTGAAGAAGCCTCCAAAAGCAGAGGGGAACCAGGACAGGGGGTCAGTCAGGGTAACAACTGATAGATGTTGAAAGGGCCAAGATGTCTCAGAGCTGTAAACTTGAAGGATTAGATTGGCTTTCATACCAAATTTTTTGTTATTTCTCTATACATGTTTGCTCGTCTTAGGCTAACACCCAGGAATGGAACTGAGGAATGTGATGTGGTTCTTCATTCCTCCATAGCTACCCTACGTGACCTTGAGTGAGGCATGCTGTCTCCATCTTGCCCTTCTTCAAAATGAGGATAGGATATCCTGCTCCTACAGATCAGGGCTGCTGTGAGGGTATGTTTAGTAATGCTTTTGAGGCACTGAAGTGCTTTGCACTGTGGAAATTCTATAGATAAACACCTATATATAACCTCCCTGACACTAGTACAGTCATAGGGTGAGATCAGATTGACACTGCTATTTCAATGGTATAGACTGCATGTGTGTGAAGAAACAAGAACAAAGCTGTCAACGTCAGGTATGTGTGGATAAAGTGATACAAATCCTCTTAAGTCAGGAATGCCATGTCCACTGTGTTTTTTTACAGAAAAAAAGGAAAAGGGGTAACATTAAAGAGGAAGTACCAATTTTATTTTCAAAGAACTCCACACCCTCATATCGATTGAAAATGGTTATCTTTGGCTCTTGTGTGTTTTGTGGCATTATAAGGTATTGGTCTTCATTTAGATCATATAATACTTCTTCCTCCCTCCAACCTACCATAACAATTAGTGAGCCGTCTGTGGCTGCCTTGGAGTGCATCCTGTGCATCAGCGTGTCTCATTTAATAGTCATAATTTCTCATTTGTAAGAGGAAAAGTGCTACCAGCACTTTCAGTCTCATAAGGGCTCAGACTCACTCAAGGATTCCAATTTATTATGCACCCAGCTCTGATATCCTGCTGCTCTCTTTACGGATTAGGCTGCCTTGGTAGAAGGTATCATCCTTCAGACAACACATAAATACTCTCTTGCCAGCTGTTCCTTTCTCAGAAGTTTCTCAAGAAGTAAATCATAATCATGCCCCTTTTTTACTACTTCCTGATCTGGTTTTCCATGGTACTCTGCTAGGAGCATGCAGAAAAATGAGCTTTATTGCTACTGTTACTCTACAAATGGCACTGACTACAACTGTAGGGATTTTTAGGCCTATTTGTATTGGTTTCCAGGATGCACACACTAGTAGTGATTTTAAATTTAGAGGAATAGGCGTAGGTCAGTTTGCTGCTGGTTTCTATTCTCTTTATCTCAAGGTGTTGCACAAACCCCTGAGAGGGAAGAAAGAGTGGCAGACAGACTGTTCCATTCATTCTGACATGGAGCAGCTGTTTAACATCATAATCTTGTTGTGAGTTCACAAGAAAAAGGGGAAAGATAACATCCTGCTGATGGAAACTATATTTTATAGGCAAATTTTAAAAGAAAGCAGAGGCAACCAGAAAATGCATCAGTTTGCACAGAAGGGTGTAAAGAAGGGGAGCACTGCCAGATTTGCACCAGCATAAGTCTCAGGCACAGAGGCAGTGCGCTGCAGGGTAGTTTCCCTAGCAGATGTTGAAGCAGCTGTCCTTGCCAGGGCAGAGGCTTTGACATGGACATGGCTTTGGGTGGCAGATGTAGCCTCCAGGTCCTGGGCTGCACACGTTCTGTGCATGAAAACCTATCGGCAGCCTCCTTGTTGCAGGACACACCAGCACTCCCAGGAGGCTCCCAGTCCATCAGTTAAAATGTTGGTGTACATCAAAACTGCAAGGCCTTCTTTCTTGTTACTGGACTTTTGCTGACTCTTAAGAAATTGGGCTGAATGTCATGATGTAGGCCTGAGGTGCTCAGTATTTCACTGAGCTAAAATGTTCTATACCTTGTAGTTTTCAGTCTAATCAAATAAAGTAATGAGTCACAGTCTGTTGGTTGAAGTGAATTATAATCACAATTTTTGTTATCCTCAGTTTAATCATTCCTACAGAACTTCTGTGAGTGGGCATCTGAGATGCCTCTGTAGACTGAGCTCCTTGTCATAAAGGTAGTTCTGGACAGTCAGTGCAGATGAGGAGGATGACTTCGGAAGACATCACTACTATGTTTATGCTGATGATACAATACATAAAGCAGTCAATTTAGTACCTTTTGAAAAGTTTTAAGATTCCATTTAAAACACGGTTAAGGGAGGGAGAAAAGGCCAAGTAAGGTACTGTTGAAACCAGTGTTATAAAAAGCAGCACTTACTGGTTGAAAGATAAAATATATAATCAGGCTTTCAAGAATGAGCACTTAATTGCCTAAAGACTATTACAGAACTCATTGTTAATGTACCTGATTTGCATAATTTTTTTTTCCAAGTAACTGTTGCAGAACACACCTACCATGGGGAAGCACAGTCCTCCATCAAAGCTCAGCTTCCCAAGCCTGTACTTTAGCTGTGGTGCATATTTGTAATGTGATTTTTCTGGTCTCAAATGTCATTAGGCACATATATGCCATATGGGGGGTGGTACAGATTTTCGTAATATCTTTGAAAGAGTTATTAATGAGCAGAGTTTTTCTCAGGATGCCATGACAGTGGCTCTAGGAACTAATCCACCTTCAAGATCCCAGGATGGCTTGCTTTATAGCGTGTGCTAATTCAGCTTCATTCGCAAGTCTCTTCTTTGGAGTTAGTCTCCAGAATGTCTCATGTATCAGATTCTCCATATGATAACCTTCCTGCACATTTCATCCAGGCTCTGTGCATTGTGCTGGTTTCTCTGTTTTCTAGCAATTGGAGATTTGGCAAGCCATATTTCTTCACCACTTGTTGGTGATGGGTCCTTGGAAAGCAATGCCATGTGGTAGACACAAAATAAGAGGAAGTTGCAGCTTTCTACTCTGCTGAGACCAGCACTTCCTAGCAAAAAGATTTACCAAAGCTGCCTTCCTGCAGCAGGGGCAGGCAGTGAGGGGTCTGAGCAGGGCAATGCTGAGGCTGGGTAAGGGTGCTTGTGGTCAACTCTTCAGTCCACAAAGTGGTCTTGGCAGATGAATCCTTCAGAGAGGGGTGAATAATAGGTCTGAGGGCTGCTGTCTTGGCACTCCAGAGGAAAAAAGGATTTGTGGCTGTGAGGACACCTTGCAGATAACACCACAGTCACAACTGGAGAAGCTGACAGGGTTTTGCATTTTCTTGCAAGTAGATGCAGTTACTGAGCCCTGAAAAAGCTCAGTCTAAAAGCATCTCCTGCTAATGATACAGGGTTTCGTATCACCCCCACTGCTGCCTGGGCTGAGCTGGGGGCTGAGCCTGTGGTCACCACAGAGAACATGTGCAGAAAGGGTTGCCTTCCTGGGACACTGGAAATGGTGCTCCCACATCAGTGTGGCCACAACAGTGCTCAGCACAAGTCTTTTGTGTCAGCATAGTCATACAGGAAAAACTATCTCACAGGGGCAGCTGGTTTCAGTGGGAGAAGAATAGGATGCCCAGGTAAAAATACAGCTCATAACTACTTAGTCCATATTAAAAGTGCTATATATCAATATAACATTAATTAGTAGTTTAGCATAGTTTACTACTGTTATAATATTATACTAGTCATTATACTTTAATTATATATTTGTTCTTTTCTTAAAAACTTTTAATGGTGCAAAATGGCAACTACTGGAAAGCTGTTAGAGCAGCTAATCATCCTTACTGTTTAAACCTCCTTGTTATTTGAACTTCCTCATTCCTCAGTCGTTTCTGAAGTAAGCAAACCCCAGGAGATACTTTGTCAAACAAGGTGAGAAATGTGGTTTTGTCCCCCTGCGTGCCAGTCAGTAAAAGGGATCAGTCCCAGAGGTACCAGCCAGGTATGTTTGATCGGCACAGCGTGATCTTTAGGCAGGTCAGGGAAATATCAATGCTATTTTCTCTCTAAGCCTCAGATTCCCACTGGCCTGTTATTCAGAAATCAGGTGGCAAAAATATTAGAGGATATGAAATCTTGGGCCCCCTGCAGAATACCTAGCCCTGATGGATCCCACTACCAGCACATTTGACCCCTGATCATCTTCACTATGCTTCAGTCTAGAGTTTTAACTGACACTGTTGGATAGAAGGCATCCCAGACTACAGAATTTCATGTTTTTTAAATCAAGGTTTTTGGAGGAGCTGAAATGTAGAGAAAGGAAATTTTATCTTGGTTGTGGTTTGGTAAAGGATCTGAAGCAGCTTTGTAGAGTGGCACTTTCACAAAAGCATTTTAAACCAATGTTCATACTCCAAATTTGTAAAACTGCAGCCTTTGCATGTAGCATTGACATTCACTCAAACAGACTGAGATTAAAGTTACATATCTCTGATTTTCTCCTTAGACTTCTAATTCCACTGTACTTTTAACAGGATTTTGTACAGAAACTTTTTAGCGGCACAGCTCATTATCTGCTTTTCTCTCCACCCTTACGTTTAGGGAAGAGCAGAAGTGAGAATTTAGGAAAATAATAACCTATTTTATTATATAAGCACAAGAATTGAGAGGAGAGAAAGGAGAAGAGTATTCAAGATTAAGGCTTGATTGCTGAAATTATTTTAACTACCTTTTAATTGGCAAGCTGTTGAGTTGTTATCATCAATGAGGAACTCATCAACAAGCAGTATCGAAAGCAGTAAACATTTACATGGAGAAACCGAGCTCACAAGCTCTGCAACAATCATCCATAGAGTGTGGAGTTAAAACTAAGTGACTGGATTACAAGAATACATTATACGAGGAGTATCAAGGGTGGAGTTTGGTATTAATAGTTGTTGTTTTCTTCTGGGTTTTTTTCTCTGAGTAAGTTATGGGGGCAGGGCAGGGACATCTGCACAGCCTCCAGCTGCTCTGCTTTGAGGGCTTTGCAGAGTGAGGCACTGATCTCTCTCTTCCTGGAGACCTTTTCCATACAGACACAAGATGTGCAGGTGAATCTCCAGGGCTTGCTTTGCTGTCAGTCCCTGATCATGGATTCTGAAGGTCCTCTGCAGCTCATAGACCTCTAATCTAATGGTGGACACCTTTATAGCAGACCACACTGCTATAAAACATCTCTGCATTCCCTTGATGCTGATTTAGAGTGTTTAAAGGGATGGGGGTGGAACAAGTTGTTAAAAGATAAAGAAATTGAAAGCTCCCCTAACTGCTGTATTATCTACCTGACATTCTCCAAATGCTAGTCATTAATTACCAATGCCTTGAAAATCAGAGCAGATATCCAATTCAATTATGTTACATCTCTCAGCAGGAGCATTTCCATTATCTTACCGTTTTCCATTCAAACCATTCGTCTTTGCAGTTTTTAAAGGCTTAGACCCCACTGTGTTTCTTCTCAGTTTAACCTGTAATCCACACAAAGATATTTCTACTCCATGCCTCTCCTATCTGCACACAGGTGAACATCAGTGTGGGTTTACACTGTAATTATTGTAAACTTAGAAATCAAACCCTCCAGCATCCCCCAGAACTACATGATGGCAAAATGTGGCCAGTGTGTGCCATAACTTTCCATCTGGTGATCAAGTACTTGCGGAAGGACTGAACTTGCATTAGGACTTAGGCTGCCCTTGCAATCCTTACACCTCCAGGCCTCCATTCTTCTGCCTTCTTGTGGAGAGGGCAGAAGAATTCACAGTCAGTCTTACCAAACCCTAGAGCTAACCTCTCAACTGAAGTAATTCCCTTTAGATGCCAGCAAAAACTTGGCCCCATGGAGGCAAGGCAGGGTATATTTCTGGAGTCACTACTAATGCTGGTCTTAAGTGAGCTGTATATTCAGAAATTATGGGGTTTATTTCCTGGCACATTTGTTCTTTGCTTATGTATATTTTCATGCTTGCCAGCACTCTAAAATGTAGACATTGAGTGTTGGGGGCAGGCTGGATGCAGTTTTTCATGCTGCTGACATTAATTGGATGAACGGGCCTTCTCAGAAGGGTCAGTATAGGGAATGTGTATGGGAAAATAACAAAATAAGGAGTTTCACAGCTAAATAAAGACAAGTAGCTGAAAATGGTTTTTACAGCTTTGGCTTTCATATGATTCAATTAGGAATCTAAAACTACTTTGTGCAACTGAAAAATTAAGATTCATTACACCTTTCTGAATGTAATTGCTTCTGTCTTGCAGATGGAGGAACAGAGGTATTGATGCTATCATTTGAAAATATGTCCCCTGTTTTCAAGTCCCCAGGTTGAGATACATTTAAACCTAATTCTCAGAAGCATTAAATACCTCCATTTATATTCATTCACTTGGCATTGTTTGTACTTAGTCTTTGAAAAACAGATCTATTGCCTTCCAACTAGAATGGTCACAAAAACTGAAGTGACGTGGCAGAGATCACAGAGCAACTCCAGGGCCAGACTGGGGTTGGGAACTGTGTCCCTCCATGACACATTTCCTTTTTACTCACTGAGTGTCTGCCTTGGATTCCTGAACAAAAGTACATTCTGGTTACTCAGTTTTCCTCTGCTCTCTCAAACAATTGGACATTAGAGAGATGATACTGGTTGGGTTATTGATCAATTTTATGGTTACTTTACCTTGTCTTTCTAGCCATCAAGAATTGTCTTCAGGTGTTTGCAATTAAATTGCTTATTGTAGAATTGAAATTAAAATCTAGAGAACCATTTGTATCACCTGCTTTTCCCCATTGTTTTGTTGTTTTTTTTTTCCAGCACACAACAGTTTTGCCCTTTGTATTAATCGAGATGAGAACAACACATCATCAGTATCCCAGCAGGAGCTGTGGACTGGCTGCAGTGTGCACCTTCGCTGTTGGCTATATTTTATGGTAAGGGCTGTACATGCTGTGTTTTCACATTGTATTGGGGGTTTTGTACTGCTAAATTTGGGCACATATTTCATTATGGATATAATCGCTAACAGATTCACGCTGCATGCCTCGTTTGGTCCAAGACCTGGGCTTTGTCTGGTTTCCCCAGATGCTTATATTTTTAGAAAGTATATGCCAAACCTCACACAACAGGAATTTGTTGAACAATCCCATGTAAGCAGTGGTCTTTCCAAGGGTACATTTTTCAACCTTTTTTCAAGCTAAATGTTTTTCTTGGATCTTAGTTTTATTGCTTGGGGTTTTTGTTCTATCAAATAAAATTGAGACTAGGCAAATGATTTCCTGCATCAGAATTTAAGCAGCAAGAGGAAAGATAGAACACTGTCTTTTTTCTTTACTGGTTCATAAATTCTTTCTGTAAAATTGATTACAGAAAAAGTCAGTAATCCAAACACTCTAAAGTTTAAGAAATGCAAATGTTGGTGAGAAACTAAACTAAAACAGAAATAATCTTTCTTATACAACATTAAATTAAGTCTTCAGGCAGTTTCTAATCAAGCACCTGACTTGCATGACAGAGTTAATATACTTTGGTTACCCTAGTATTTATTTTTCACTAAACCTTTGTTTTATTTATATTTCTCCTTTGATGCCATCTGTCCTTTATCCTTTCTGCATTTCATGGCCCCCATTTCATATTCTTTCTTTTTACTTCACAATATCCTTCTCTCAGCTGAGAAGGTATTTTCCAAAATTTCTGCCAACCAAGAGAGATAAAACTAATGTGAGAGTAACATGGTCTTGTGGCAGTACTATCACACTGCTTCAACTATGCAATTTCTGCCTTTGATCCAGTGAAAGAGAGGTCATTATTCATACATATCCACGCACACTCAGTGATCACACAATGCTATTAATCCAGCTGAAATGTGATGTTGTGTCCCAGGACAACAGCCACATTCTGCCATTTGCTTTTATAAACATACATACCCTTCTTAAAAAGAATAATATTTGTAATTGTAAGATAAGGGAAGCCACATGCAAAAAGGCATATGATTATTCCCTCAGGAAAAAGTGATTATGTTCTTAACCCATATACAGTAACGCTTGACTGTGATAGTTCTTGACCTTCCTCTAATGGTGCCTGGAGACAGATTGGCAGGTACCTATGGCTTGACTTCCTCTGGCACCTCCTAAAATCATCTAAGTAGACACATGCAATAGTATTTTAATAAGAATTTTAAATTTAAACAATCCAATTTTACAAGTGAAACAAAACCAGATGTGTCTTAAAATCTTTAAAGAATCTGTTACAGTTATCAGTGTGATGCTCATCTAGCTTGATCCTACCTACTACAGTGCATCTGTATCCTGCAGCTACAAGGTTAAAGAAAATTGTAGGAGAAGTAAAGCAGGAGAAGCAGATTCTGCATTAAATAATTACTGAATTAAAATTACCCAGGCACAGACTGTGGTTATCTCCCTTTGCTTTTGCTGTTTATTGGTTTTGCCTACACGTGTATTATTTCCAAAACAGATAGGGCTACTCTCAAGTGGTTCGCCTTCTTCCAAGTTGTGATTTCTCTTTAAATGAGATGAGACAGTCTTAAAAGTTCATCCTGCTAAATTATGCATATACAACCCATTTTTCCTTCTGCTGTTATGGAAGGAGGCCTTTGCAGGTTAGTGGAGGCAGACAAAGTCTACACTGTGCCATCACTTGCAAGTTCTGCGTGTCCTCAGCCTGCAGGTGCTATTGAAGACTCTAGCCAAGATGTGCTTGAGGCTGCAAGCCAAATCTTGGTCCCATTACATCAAAATGATATACCGTATTCACAGGTTGGAAAAATCTACCAGAAAGTATGAAAAGTGAGGAGTTTGTCATCCCTCTCATTCAGGGTGTGGCTTCTTTTCACACATGAAATCCACTGTCTTCCTGTTGCCAAGTGACCACATTACAGTAGAGACCTTAATCACTCAGGGGGCTTGGAATTGCTGAATTCGGATGTGTTGTCCTTGTTGGCAGCACCCTCAAGGTTAGCACAGTGTATTAAAATAAGACTGTACCTGCAAATGACCTAGGTCCGTACAGCCTGGTGGAACTTCCTTCCTTTGTACCTAGGGTTGACTGTGGGTCCTGTTCTGACGCTTAGTTTGTGGTTTATGTATTTTTAACTAGAATTTAGGGATCTGCCACTTGACAATTTGTTCTTTTGCCTATGCCATTTTTTCCCTCAGCAGAAGTGTTTTCACTGCAACTCTCAGAATAAAGTGAAGACAGCCGCTAATCAGATGTTCTCTATGTTTTGTTCTGGAATTTTGAATTCTCTTCCAATCTCAGCTGAAACTTTCTTACCATCCTACATGTTTTATGTATTGTGTTGCACTTTTTACAGGAAAGGAACATACAGGAGGATGTTGTTTAGGTTTGATTCTGTGAATGCTTTTTTCAACTCCAAGTAGAGGAAAGCTTGTTTTATTTTGTATGTGACTGAATCTGTCATGTATGAAAGAGGTGGTAGAATAGCAAGTGCTTTTTAATGTATAATTGGTAAATAAGAAAATTGGCAAACAATTCTGAATAGCATCACTGAAATTGGAAGAACATAGCTAAATAACTTGTTATCTCCTGAGCATGATTCAGAGACTTGTTTTCTGAGAAACATCCTTTCTTGAAGAGTAAAAGCTTTTTCTGTTTTTCTCTTTATTTTTCTTGCATTCTCTCCCTTCAGTCAAAGAGTTTTTGAGTAGGCGCACTTAGCTCATGCACTCTCTGTGAGAGGGAGCTCACAAGGAACTGTGCCCAGGCAGAGCATCCACAGACTTGCATTGCATGTTGCAGACCATACATGGACTTTCAGGATGGAGGCCATGGGATAAGATGGGAAAAGCCTATTGGCTTTATTTAGCATGGCTTGAAAAGGTCACAGTTTGTATTGAATTATTAAATCTAGACAGTGCTAAGAAAACCAGAGCATTTGCCAGTACTACCAGAAAATTCTGCCAATGAGTGTATGGAGTTAGTTGTCAAGGAACAGAAAAGAGCCAGAAATGTGTTCCTCCTTGTAACAAGAATGACCTCATGGTAACTAATATCAGAGTCTAATACGTCCCTAAAATAAACTGAGACAAATACGTTTATTTTAAATGGTTTTCTTTTTCCCTCTACTTTTGAACACTTCGAGATGCCAAAAAACCAGACCCTAAGAATCTGACTCTACTGCTGTAGTCATGCTGGGAGCAAAAGACTTATCTGCTCTCTTATAGCTATCTCAAATCCACTAGGAGCTGCCTCCACATGTGCCAAGCTTGGACTTGATTCATTCTTTCATTCTTTTATAAATCTATTTAAAGAGCTTCTAAACTTTGATTTGAAAATAAAGTTTCTCTTGAAGTGACTTTAGGAGAGTTCCTTAGATACACTGAGGGAGAGCATTTAGATGGGGTAATTTGCCTTCTTGAATGAATTTAAGAAAGGAATGTACACTGAGGACTTGGAATGAATTTGAGATTGATTCTATCAGGCTTGCTGTAGGATTTCCACTAGCAGGTCTCCATAGAAGGAGAGGAAGATCAGAAAGAGCAGATGTTGGCACAGACTGCTAGGACAAACCTTGAGATTCAGAAGAGAGGGGTCGTGGGTTAGAGCATGAAGCTTGGTGAGAATTGACAGTCATGTTGATAAAGAAGGACAAGATTGAGAAACCAGAAGGATTTTTGAGGCTGGTGGTGCCAATGGAACAGGAGAGACACAACAGGGCTTTGCTAAGCTGTGCTGAGGGTTTGTATATAGGAAGGGCATCATGCATGCTTTTGGAAGTGAGCACTGGGGATAAAAGTTCAATAAAGATCAGAGGAGTCCATGGTTAGAGCAAAAAAAAAAAGTAAAATGTCCTGGGGGCAAGTAAAAGAAATTAACTAAAATCATGTGTGAAAAGAGAAGTGGATCAGGAAACATACAGCTCACAGGTCAGCAGCTTCAAAGCTGAAGTCGTGAAAGTAAGTGGGGAATGCTGGGAGAGGGAGAGAGAAACAGACTTTGAAATTGGAATGGAAGGCTGATGTAGAAGTGGATGATAGATGAGAAAACACAGAGGAGGAGAAGAGAGTTGGAGCTGGAGCTGCCCTGAAGAGGAAAGAGTAGGAAGAAACAGAAGCAGCAGAAATAGGCCAGGGGAAGATTAGCGTCCCTTGTACCTGACCCAGGAGGGTGGGAGGACAGCAGTGCTTTCAGCAGGAGAAGGCTGTATGGATCCCCAGCCTAGTAGGTCTGACATAGCCATTTTGGACTGTTGCTTTCTGGCTTGCCTCCACCTCCACATCCTCAAATGTTTCAGTCAAAGCAACAGCACAATCACAGATGACATGCATCGGTAATATGTTCTCACTTCCTTGTGCAGCTCCTTAAAATATAGCTCAAGAAGGCATAGCAACCACTACTATATTTAAGATGAAAAATTATTTATCAAAATAGATGACTTCCAGAGATGACAGCACTTTGCAGTGAATCTGTTAAATTTCTGTCATTGTAGCTACCTGTACATAAACACAAATTTCTGCTAAGCTTTGTTCCTCCCAGAGGATGCCAGCACCATGTCATGCTGAGTACATTCTGGATGTGACATTATTTGCAGCTGCAGTTTCTCAGGACTTGTCTGGTTCTGACTGCATAAGCCACTCCACACCAGTAGCACAGTCCTGTGACCCATGTATTCCCATGTAGTCCATCCACTCAGATGAATGGAGAAGAATCCAGCATTAAGAATATGGAACAAGAGGGGATGATTGCTGTTATTTGCTAAATGATGACTGTTTACTTTAAAATTCCTAAACTATGTACATTCCTGGTGTAGGTGTGTTAGGTCTGTCTGGCTGTTAATATAAGAAGCCCAGCATTTTAATATAGCTGAGATCTTAAAAAATCTGATTAGATGTAGAACAAACTCTCCTGTGTTTTTGGGGGGCGTTTTGAAGATGTGTCTCTCATCAATCAGTATTAGAAACCAAAAGTAGAACAAATTTATTGTGGGTCATTGTGCTCCTGTCCCTGAAAGCACAAGATTGGACTTGCACTACAACCACAAATTATTTGTTTGTTTGTTTTGAATGTCTCAGCTGCTCTAAGCCCATCACCTTGTTTGGAAGACATTCCACATTTTAATATCTCTGGGTAAAGTTATCACTTTTGGTGGAAAAGGAAGAGAGTGATCCTGGAAAAGATCATGAAATAAAGGGTACAAAATGCCCATGTTCTTTTTGCTAAAGAGTAGCCACTGGGAACTCTCTACAATTTGTCTGGAACCAAGGATTCAGCCTTCCTTTGTGGCCAGTCACTGGAAATAATAAGAGCACTGAAGATCTGGGAGAGGATTTGCTGCTGCAAGAAGTAACCAGAAAGGAACTGCCGTTCATAGATGAGAGTTGTCATGTACCCACACTCCAGGTAGAGCTAATGGCAGATGCTTCAGGAGAGCTTAGCAAACCATTATGAAACAACCAGCTTTCAAGGGGGAGTTTTCTTCCAAAACTTATGTCAAAGCGTAGGTGCTTAGATCCTTTGGTCTAGATGGTTTATGTACCTTGTACTCTTTAAACTTAGGCATAATTGCGCTCATTCTTATTGCTTGTACCATCTCCTGATTTCACAAAGTTTTCTAGAGTTGCATGATAGGGCCTAGAGAAGATGGGTGCACTAAGTAGGCTTCCAGACTTTCATACTTCAAAACTTTTTGAATATCTGTATTTTGGTGATGTATCACTGAAAGGTAGGGTAGAACATTCCAGAGATTAATTAGGTATCATTCAGAAAGATATTTCCATTATCAGCTTTGAATTTCTTGTCTCTGAGTTGCATTGAGGTGATTCTTCTGTCATGAGGAAGAGAACTGGAAGCTCTTCACCCATTTTTATGTCATGCATTATTATTCTGTGTCCTTTAATTTGCTGCTCTTGAGAAGTTACACAGCCCCTCATCTAGCAGCCCCTTTTTCCAGAACTCAGAGTACTGGTTGTTGATGAGTACAGGTTATGATTAAGGACTCAAGCACGACAGGAAATGGGTGGAGACTCCCTCTGAGAGTCCAGACCACAAAGTGCTGCCAAGCTATGATAGCTGAGAGCAGCTACCATGAAGGGGCAACCATCTTCTGCAACATCTCCCATTACAAAATTAATGAGGTGTCATGGTTATTAGCTACCATTATACTCACTTGTTGAGCTTGATTCTGCCAGGACTAAGGTCTTACACATGCTGTTGTTACAGCTGTATCATTTAAACTGACAGAGTACACATAAACCACAAGGTTCCAACAAATTTTTGTCCTTAGTTTTCCTCATTAACAAAAGATCTATATCCAAAGAATAAATGTAAATGTATGTTCCCTGCATACTTGTTATTTTCTCCTGATTACTTTGATAGGAGAGATATACAACATCTACTGTATAGTAGAAGTGAAAACTAGCTACAAAGTCACATTTTTTGACAGATTTGTTAAAAACAAGCAATACTGTGCATTTTCAAATAGCTTTTTCTGATTTCTACACCAACTGGTTGAAAATTTCTAAAAACAACACTTTTTTTTAACAGACATTTTAATTTGAATACAATGTGTGAATGTTTCCGTTCCTTCTCTTTTTGCTGTTTCTAACAAATGGCTAGATGAACTCCATGACCTGTAACACATTCATTGAAAATATACAGTTATGTCTACATACAGCTGCTACTGTTCCAAATCACAGGGGGGTTCAGGTTAACTTTATCTTCTCAGAAATAGCCAGTCCAGTTTTACTCCTCTTTTTCTCCTTTTTTCCCCTTTTTGCCTTTTCCTTTTCTCCTCAGTTTATTTCTATCTAAACGACACATTTTTACACCTGTTCAATGAAAAAATCTTCAATTTGATCTAGTTTTTGCACTCCTGAGTAAATCTTAATGCATGCTTCCATGTGCTTACCTAATAATGAGGTTGGATAGGCATATAATGGCTACTGGATTAGCAACACTGAAGGCATTAATTAACGCTGGCAATCAGCACTCTTGTGTAGAAGCTTTATGTGAATGGTTGATCAGCCCTTTATAGTGAAGCCTCGAGAATGCCTGTATTCCAGCAGGAGCAAACCTACTAGGAATGGCCACCAGGTGAGGTTTCCATGGCAGCAGTTGTCCCTTTGCTGCTCCTGTTTGGGGTACAGGCAATGCTAGAGCAGTCAGTGTGTCACTGCTCAGTGGAGAGGAGGCTAATATTACTCCACTCCAGCATAGCCAGCAGCATGCTGCAGCTCATTTTTAGAAGGATCAGGTGGGTTTGTGACTGTTGTCTCCAGAGTGGTGCTTGGTCCCTCTTGTGCTCAAAGCAGTTTTGACAGCGTGGCCACCCTGGGGACAGGCAAACAGCAGCTACACTGAAGGCACAAGCAGCATCACCACGCAGGGGCTGCTGTGCTGGGCAGCAGTGTGTGAGCTGTCTCCAAAGCCTGAACTAACCAGAGATTGCTGACATGCAGGAGCTCATCAGTGACTCATTGGCTGGATTTAGAAAATGCTTCCTCTTTCTAGCATAAATGTGTTCTAGTAAAAGCCACTTCTACTTGGTTCCTGAAGCTGGCTACGTAGGTGCTGTTTAGAAGGTCCCTTGAAAAGTCCCTCTGTAAAGGTACTGTATAATCATAGGAAGTTTCATGACACCAGAGAAAATAAGTGGAAAAAGAGACTGGCTCTTTTTCAGTCTTTTTCCTTGGAGCTTGTTTTTCACAGAATGATCATTAGAAAAAAAAAAGCAAATTAAACCTGAAAAAAGTAAATGAAACTGAAAATGTTAGGCAGTAATATACATTCCCTGCTAAGCGAACCTGGTAGCAGGGGACATCCCACTACCTTCTACCCAACTCTCTCATCTTTTTCTTTCATCAAAAGGAACATGGTGTCCCCTGTTACCATGGGTTACGCAGGAACCCTTCATTTTTTCACAGATAATTTTATCTTGTCAGGTTAATTCTATCACAGAAGAATACTGGGGAAAATAACTGTAAAGTACAGAGATAATTTCCCATATGTGAACTGATTTGGAGAAAGGGGGTTTAATTGCATTTAGATCATGCAGATTAATTTACTGACACATGTAGTTTCCCAAGTGAAGTGTCCAACTGTTAAGGGTTGGGCTGTAATAAAAGCTTTTCCAAGGAGGAGGGAAGCTATAACAACCATGTACAATTCCAGGGTGATTGTTAAACAGGGATTCTGTACTCCCTGTGTGACAGAATTTTATGGTAACAGTTTTCTGTGGACTTCTCTATCTCTGCCCTTTAGGAGCCTTTGACTGTTGATCTAGTGATCAAAAATCTTCCTTAAGCAAATAGAAAAATCAGCAAGTGAATCAAGTCGTGTGGACATGGAAATCCCCATCTATAACATTTGCAGCTGCTCTAGTTGTGCTTCACTGTAAGCTTTTCACTCAAATTTTCAGGTCAGAAAGGAAAAGATTTACATTCTTGAAGAGAGCCCAGCAAAGCCCCAGCTTACCTTCACTGAGCACTTTACCCAGTTAGCCTCTGAGATGTTTGCTCAGTTGTTTGCCAGTATTTGCTTTTCTTAACTTCCACCTACTGGAATGTATGAGCTTTCTGCTCACTGCAACTTCACCACTCACTGCATCAGATCTCAACACAAAAGTGATGCCATCAGTGGACACAGGTGTCCACTGCAGCCACACACAGCAAAACCACACACCTGGAGTGCTTCTTCAGGCTGCAGTGCACTAAAGCTGATGGTCTCTCTCTTGAGTTAGTGTACCAACAATGTCCTCTGTAGCTGAATGCTAAAAATCTCTGTGTCACCAGCAAACCACCATCAATTATTTTCCTTTATTGTATATTGGCTGTGGGGCTGGGCACTACTTTTTAGGTGTGGTTTTGTTTGGTCTTTTAAAAAAAATGTTTATCTTCCTAGAGAAAAATTACCAGATTCCAAATTATAGCAGGTAGCTGAAAGAAAAGGAGGACCAATCTAAAACACAGTTGCTGAAGAAATTATTCTCTCAAAGAGAATCTAAACCATATGCTTCTGGCAAACCCAAAAACTGATTACCATGTGTAGCGAGGAAAAGCAAAAGAAAAACACAAATGTGTATGAAGTGAAAGCAGGATAATGCAGAAAGCAGGGAGAGATGGTAGGAGAGCCTGTAGAACCCTGAATGCTTTTAGGATAAAGAACCTGCTTGGAACAGAGGCTGCTGCAGTTTCCATCTTTGGCACAAAACAGGGGTTTCCTCGGAAATATAAGTGAGCGAGGAAATACCTGCCTATGTCAGAAATGAAAACGAGCCAACTGCTCATAATAAATTAAAGCAAAGCAGTAAGAATGTGGGAAATAAGCCATAGTTTCATCATTTGTGATGTCTGTTTGGGATGGATGTCATCCACATGCTCCAGTTCACCTGCAATTTGCAGGCCTTTAAGATAATTGCTTTTTGGGTTACAGTAGCTAAGCCTACAGGCCAAGCTACTTTTGTAAAAGAGAGCTGTAAGAGTCAGTGCTTATTATTTTTGTTTTGTTTCAGGGTGTGCTGGATTCACCACGTTACAGGAGTGTGGGTGTACCCGCTTCTTGAGCACCTCAGCCCAGGTGTCAAAATAATCTTTTTTGCAGCTGTTACCGTAATAATTAACGTATTCTACTTGGTGGGAGAAGTCCTGAACAACTACATCTGGGATACACAGAAATGTGAGTATTGTTTTAGGAATATTATCTCATGAAATACACCATCAGGACTTGAGTATGTTTCTCTGAAAGTGTAGAATGTTTTAAGCTGACTAAAACAAAGGAAAATGACAGAAGTTCCACTGAAACATCTTGCTTGCCTGCCCTTAAAAACAGACGGATGAACAGAATGTCTGCTGGAGAGCCTGAGGAGCTATGAATATGTATTCTCTTTTATAACTTACAGTACTAATTTAAGAGCTCTTGGCAATTACCTGAGATGTTTACAACCCACTTATTAGCTGATGAACCCATTAAATGCAGCTAGAAAAAAGTATCATTCTGTGTGAATGCCAATAATGGTAGGCTTAGACTGAGAAATGAAAATATACTTTTAGTATTTTCGGGTATAAGGTATTGTCTCACCATATAAATTTACTCAGGGAAAATGAACATTTTCTTGTCAGTGAAATAACAGGAATGAAAGATCACTTTAGTGCAGGGTAAACTTAACTGTGCAGACTCTACATCACCTGTAGACTCTACATCATCCTGCCTAGGCCACTCATTGCTGAGGAGAGGAAAAGGGAAAATAAGACAAACACAAGATTAAAAGTAGGTTCCTTTTATCTATGAAAGATAGTTTTCATTTATCAAATCAAATGAAATAAGCAAACAACATTCATAATAGCTGCTGTGGCAAATCACAACTTGGGGGAAATAAATTCACATGGTAGTTAATGGCACACACAACTCTCTTTAACAAGTCCTTCAATACCAGGTAGAATCTAATGCTATAGGCTCAAAGCAGTTTTACTTTCTGTTTGCCCATATTAGCATCCAGCTGTAAAATGCCTTTTTGTTTTTGCTCTAGGACCATCAGTCACTCGTCATAGTGTTCAAGACAGGTATTCGGTCCTCAGTTTGATGTCAAATTCACATTTATTTAATGTCTTTAAGTTAACTCAGAAAAGATGTTTCCAAAAAGGCAGCTGCAAGGAATAATTTCACTTGACCTAAGTCCTGTATGAAGAATAATAGTGTGGTAAAGAATCACATATTCTTAGCAAGTCCACGAATAAGGAGATGGTGGAAAATCTCCTGCACTATTCCAAAGTATACATAACAAAATCCCTGCTCCTTGCAGCCTGCCACCCTAGAGGAGCTAACTCAGTTTCGTCATTCTCCCAACACCTTTCAAGGTTTACCCTGGCATTATTGTCCTCTCCATCATTTCCTTCACATAGATAAGGAATATTGATCCCAAGTCCTTTGTGGCTCAAGCTTTGCAAAAAAGAAAATGCTGTGAGTCCCGTGCTGGTTTGCTGAGCTTGAAACACTTTGCACAAACTTAACCCAAAGTGTGTGGCAGGAACACCACAAACGGCAGAGATGTAAAATTATGCCAGTCTGTCACCATGCGAGACCTGGGAAAATATTATTTGAAAACTGTACGATTAAAAGGGGCTTTTGAGCAGTAAGACTGCAAATCAAAACAGTCTGCCATGAGAAGATTTCTGGGGTGAGAAGGGGTTGTTTTGGGTTTGGAGATTTTTTTATTTGCCTCTGGAGATGCATTAAATAGAACCTCACTACTGACAAAATGATTTGCAGTTAGTTTTTCCAAGTTAAACCACAAACATGGTAGGGAAGGAAAAATTTGCCCTTTGTACAAGCCAGCGTCTGTCCACAATTTTGAGGATATCTGCATTCCTGCCAAACTATTTGATGCATCTGCAGTAGAGTGCTTCAGAAGAAAGGAAAGAGGTGCTTTCAAAAAGGCAAATAAAATAGCTTTTAAAATTATTGGAGAAGTTCCTGCTAGGAGAAGACATAAGATTGGCTCTGGAGCAACACTGTAAACTGTAATCTTTTGGTCCCGGTCTCTTGTTTTGGTTCTTAAACCTTCAGCTGTGGCTCTCCCGTTACACCGCTGTGCCAGCAACACCCAGGGCCATTGTACTTGGGCTGCCAGCAACATGCAGACCCATTTGTCTTGGTGTTGTTTCTTTCTCAAGGCAGCTCTGCAGTTGTGCTTTCTAAGTGCAGATGAATCTTATTGTTTCCCATATTGGAATTCATTAACTATGTTTTAAAGTGATTTAGGGTGTACTTACCGCCTGTGCATATATTGCACTAGCAGGTGATCTTACTTGTGACTGCATTTTCCTCTCAGCATTCTCAAGCATTGCTTCTTTTTTGCCTTTGGTTATCACAAGTCTTTCTTTTCCAGCATGCAGCAGGCCTGAAAACCTCCAAAAGAAATATTTGTATTTGAGATGTCTGGCAGAGAGGGCTTAGTCAGAAGAACAATACTTTTGTCAGATACCAGTAGTAATTCATTGTCCAGGAACAGGCACATGAAATAGCTGAATGTTTCCATTGCCAGAGAAAACACAGTCTGCTGCCCAGCCCAGCATAGAAAAGAGACGAGTCCTGCAGTTAGAATAATTTCTTTAAGAAGCTGTACACTCAACTCAGCCCTCCTGATATTACTGAAAGAAATGGCCACTACAAGAAGAGAAAGGCACCCTTTCAGTAGAAATTGTTTACTCATTCTTGTACTTTTGAAAAAGAGAGTTGTACCTGCAAATACTTAAAAATCAATGTTGAAATGGAGAGGGGCTTCCAATTATTGAATTCTGAAACACAGTTATTAAAATTTTCTTTCAAACAAAGTTGTTTGCTTCGATTCAGCTATAGTAGCATCTATTTTAGTTTGCTAGTAGGTAAGCAGAGCACGTGAGGGAACTAAGTGTTCCCAGACCCCTGCAGCCGTCAAAGGCTGCGCGTGCGGCAGGGGGTCAGGCTGATCTGAAAATGGGAGCGAGGGAGGGAGGATTGTGCAGCTCATTGCTGGACAGAGAGCTGCTATCAGGTGTGCAGCTGCTCTTTTCCTTCACAGCAGGTGAGGTAACACATGTGAGCAAGTTCAGGAGAAACAACATGGATAAAGGGAAAAGAAAGATTAATGCGTTAGAGGAACCTCTCTAAGCAAAGCCTTCCATTGTATTCATTGAGAGATTTTTAAAAGCTGCTCTCATATGTTTTCAGGTACTGAACAAGGAAAAGAAAAGCCGAAATTGGAGTGAACCATAAGAGGCAACACAGAGGATTGTTTATGGCTGCATGAAAGATTTCTCCTCCTCAGCAGAGGAGAGGAAAGGAATCTTTTGGAAAGGAGGAAGTTTCATGGGCCCACTTCTCTCAGTGCAAGGATATTTTTGGATTTTCTAGGGGGGGGGGAATGATTTTAGCTAAGAATAATATTAATGTTTCAACCTTCAATTTCTCCATGTTTGCATGTGACATACACATATAAGATGTATATTTAGCTCCAAGGCATTCTCAACATGCATTTCTTGAATCAAATAAGTCATTTAACCATTAAGTCCTTAGATCTTTTTACTTCTGCCAAGAAAAACAACGAGTCCATTCTCTGTACTGTTTGAGAAAAGTTTAACCAGATAGGTCTAATACAGGGAAACAAAGCAATCCCATATATTTCAAATTACAGCATAGAAGTTAATTGCATGAATGTATCTACAGAAGAGTTCAGTCTGACTGAAATATTAATGTAACACTATGTAACAGCTGCCTTAAATTTGTTATGTTAATAATTTTACCAGTCCAGTGAAATCTTACTTGCAGTGTTAAGATCTTAAGACCTAAATAAAGATTAAATTATCCTTGCATTTCTTCTTGTTTCATGCTGATTCTTGAAATATTAGATGGATTTGATGGCATTTGAATGATACATTTTCAGGTTTTCCAGTGTCAACTGTAGATGATATCATTTCTACATGAGGATTTTTCTTCTTATTTTCATATTAAAATAACAAATCCTTCATTTCAAGTTGTAAGTTCTGAATAGGGGGGCTGGGCTGTTTGTGTTGTACAAGAGAGAGCATGTAAGTCTTACTTCAGGAAGGCACATAATAAATGTTTGAAGTTAAGTGTATGCCTGTTTGTATAAGGAATTCAATTGCAAAATACTATTGATTGTTTAAGTTTAACATGATTCTGTTTAATTATTAGCAAGAAGTACCTTTAGTAGGCAGAAAAAATTGTCTAGAACTAAAATAAAGTGAACAGAATATTTCTGGCAAAAGAATGTTTATTAAAAAGTAGCTTTACAATCCAAGTATTGGTATTCATATCACATATTTTTTCATTAGTGTATTTAGTCATTTATTTTAACACATGCAGAGCACTTTGAGTGTGTATAGTGTTAATGTGTTTTTAGTAACAGGATTTACTAAATCTGCAGAGTTTTAATACTGTTTAACAATGTTTCTGTTCTGGAACAATTCTGAGGAAAACTGATCTCATGCAACTCATTACATGCCTCCACAATACTTTTTAAATGAATGTATGTACACACTATCATACACAGCAGCACAAGTTCAACAATGTGCTTTTTGGTTTGTTTCCTTCAAAAATAAGACTCAGTAATGATACTGTCTTTGTCTGTCCATCTGCTAGATTATTTTTAACTTGCTGATCAAGAGTTGCAAAGATTTCCAAGCTAAGCAAATGACTAGAAATTTCATGGAAATAAGTGGCCGGATAAAGAAGGAGCTCCTCTAATGATCCTACAGAGGAAGAGGGCAGGACACACAAAACCAGTAGAATTTGGAAGCAAATGGCCATAGCCATGTGGCCTTGCATTAAGGATATTATATTCGGCTGTTCCTGAATTCCCCATTACATGTGCACAATGTTACTTGCAATAGGCTTTTAAAACCCAGGAAGGAGAGTAGGCATGGATTCAGTCATGTTCAGTGAGCTAGGAACTGTTTAAAATCACTGCTTCTGAAAGCTGTGGTAGCACATGAAAGCAGTGGTGGACAATGAATGTTCCGGGGGATCTGGCTGTACTTTCCAACAGCAGCAACTGTGGCTTAGGGCAGGAAGCCTGAAGCACAAATCCTGTTGACTTTTTGTCATATGAAGAATTTGCATAACCTATACTCTGCTGTTAAGTCTAGGACATTTTTTTTAAAAAATTTATTTCAAGGGTATTGTTTCCTTCACAGAATTCCAGAATTCATTCTGATGGGAAGAATGTGTTAAATAAAATGCCACACAGCTGTACCCATTCTGCTAGAGCACACTCTGATTATGTCTGCTATATATATGGCACCACTGAGTACTAAATGTCTGAGATCCCAAAAACTGACATTGATGGAAAGATTCCTCCTTCTCAGCAAGTTTTGTACCTGCTCAAGATAGGTTTTTCTTCTAATACCATGTCATTATATGCAATATAGGAAATGTAGTAAGAATATAAAGAGAACAGAGCTGTCAGAGATCAAGATTGCATAGATGAATCCATAGGTAGGTAGGTGTCCAAGTGAAAGAAAGCTCGCTTTCAGAGGTATAGCACAGGCATGTTTAAAGTTGTCATCCCTCATATCTCTGAATTTTTGAATATTCAGCGCCTGAAAAAAATAGACACCAAGCTCAGATCTCAGTTAAGGCCCTGAGGTTGGCAATGTTAGCCAAAGGCAATATATGTGACACAAAACGTGGTGGGTTCCATTTGGTTTAAGAAAATTTATAGTATTCCAAGAAGGTTTGAACTCCATTTGTCTTCTCACATCTCAAAAAGTTCTCCACCTCCTGTGAGCTTTGAATCATCGTACTTAAAGTCAAAAACATTTTAGAGCATTAAATCCAGCCTCTGATGTATGAACCATGATATAAATAACTTGGGGGCCTGTGTACCCAGAGAGCACTCTTCTAGACTGTGTTCATTCCCTTTAGGATTACACAATCCATCATTCTTAAGAAAGATGATGGATGAATGATGACTAAAATAAAAGTCACTTGTAAACTTGCCAAAATTCAACCATCCTGGCTGAAATTGTCCCTGAAAGGTATTTCTCTTGGGGGAACTATTTTTTTGGTGGAAAGCTTTTTGTCAGAACAAGTAATTTATTTCCAAGTGAAAGTCTATGAAAAAAAGTCTAGAAAACTTTTCTCTAGTTTTGCTGTGGAACTCAGCCTGAGGACAACATTTATGTTTGCAGCATTTCTGAATTTATGGGGAATATCTATTTGTCTTTGTCCAAAGTTTAGGAAAAATAATAAGCCTGCATTTCCCTGTAGTGCACAGGTAATTCTCCAGAGTGATTATCAACTTTGGGAATAATTAAAGTTGTGCCATCCCTGGTCTGTTGATCCTCTCAATGCCTTGACTACCCAAGACACAAATCAGAATGGGGAAGCCACTTTGCTTCCTATGTATTGTCAATACTTTCCCAGAGCTGATGCAAATAAAGCTGCATTGAAGGGTGAGGGAACCCAAGCTTTGATGACAACCTGAGCAATGAGAATAGCTTCTAGATGGATGAACTAAGTGAAAAAAACTCTAGTTTTTCCCTTGAGGACTGCAATAAAATGAAATTAGTAGTGATTGTTATGTTGTAGCTGTAATGATAAACCACATAGAAACTAAAACTCTGCAAAGGAATCATTAGTATTGTTGTCGAAGAAGAGCACAGTGTGCAGTAAATAAGGAAGGCTGCCACACCTTCCACCATGTGGAAAAAACAAAATACAGTTTCGTCATTCAGTGAGCACCATCCATCAAGTGTTACGAATGAGGCACAGGAAAAAATACTGTGTGATCATCTAATTAAAGGCAATATCATTATTCATACTCACAAGGGGCCAAATTAAGGTTGAACAGACGGCCTAAATTCTGACATTACCTCACTCTTCAATACCCAACTTTTCAAACTCAGTAATCTCTTTTTTTAGTAATAGAACACAAAATAAGGGGTTAGAAAAAAAGGCTGGTTAGAAAGCCTAGCCACCATGTTGTCACAAATTTCATTGTGACTATGTCCCCTATTTGGATTTACAAAGCCAAATACTTTACTTTCTGCCTGTATGTAGCTGCCCCAAAATACATATTCATAGTTCCCATACCACTGTGTTACAAAGGCTTTGGCATAATTTGCAAACTTGTGCCACAATTTCCAGATTAAATTATTTGTCTGTGATTTGGCTTGTGTGGGATAAAAATAATTTGATGTCTTTGTATAGCAACCATTGCCTTATTTTAAATGAAAATTACAAATATTTTCCCTAATTTTCCCTAGTCCTTGCTTCTTTGCCCACAGGAGTAGTATTAGCAAAATCACCACCAGTGCATGTCCAAGGCCACTTGGACACTGAGTAGCTGACAAATGGCCCACCATTCTGCAGGTTCCAGGGGGCAGTTTGTAGTGGCAGAGTACAACTCAGGCACTTCTCAGTTCATTTTCCTATTGAATTTGCTTTTCAAAGACTACTTCAAATCCTAACAATAATTTATTCTTTGCTTTTATTTTCTGTAAGGATTGGTCTGTCTGCACTGATTTGCACTTCAGTAGCCTTTGAAGACTGAGGTACCATTAGACTGAACACTGAAAAGATTCATCATCTAAAATGTGAGCTGATGTATAGTCCTGAGGAGACCATCAGCCTGAGACGAGCATCACCAAGGCAGGTTTGGTGTTCCTGTCCTGGGAGTAAAGGAGCAAGCAATAGAAGAGGTGCAGGTGAGGTCACCTCTGAATGCAGACTTAGAGAAGTGCTACTAATGCTATCTTTTAATGCCCTCTGTTCTCCTGTGAGTAGGGTCAGATGTTGGTGATAGGTATCTTCTGTCTGCAGCAGCATAAGAAAGCTCCTGATCAAAGCCTAGTGCATCCTAGAAGAGGAGGTAATCTCCACAAGGGTACCCCAGTACTCTGCTCCTGCTGCTGTGGCCAGCTGGTTAAACTGGGGTCACAGGTCTTGCTGGGAAGGACAGAAACCTGGGAGTTTGACTGCTACCAAAGTCACAGGGAAGAAAAGAACAACTGGAGGTTTGGCTGGTCAGTAGCAATGATCTTTCTCTCCTCTTTTTAAAGCAAGAACAAAGGGAGATGAAACTAAACCAAAAAGTAAAAGGATGTAGCTGTTGAGGTCTGTTTAGAAAAGTTCTTGGGCACGTCTTGAGCTCACAGCACTGGTGCTTTTGATTGCAGGGGCTTTGCTGAATGATGCAGCAAGTGGACTGGCAGGTGGGGCATTTTGTGTAGTGCTTCTAATGATGTCATGACAGGGGTTTGGGCTTGGAGTGAAAATATGCATTTTGAGCATAGCTACTTCCTCTTGCTTGTATTATTTAAGTAACTAGGAAGAACAGAACTGCCCAATTTGCAGACCACAAACGTGAAATATATTTAGCATATATTCTCCAAAATGAGCAATTTTATTTTTATCAAAAATGCACTCTGTTTTGTTCAAGTAACAGATGGAAATCAATGGGTTTTAATGTAACTCAGAAGAGGAAGCTGTAGTCTTATTCCCTTAAGTGCCCCTTTGTTGTTCAGACCACAGCTGTAAAGGGATTTGAACCTCATCACAATAAATGCCAGTACAGAAATTTGAAAGGTAGGCCACAGACTTTGTGGCCCACTGGAGAAGGTATCTGCTGTTCCTCAGAGTTGTGTAAAATGAGACAGAAATGAAATAGGATCTTTTTTATGTTATTAATGTCGTAACTAGCCGTGGTG
The DNA here is from genome assembly GCF_036417665.1 of Passer domesticus. NCBI lineage: Eukaryota > Metazoa > Chordata > Aves > Passeriformes > Passeridae > Passer > Passer domesticus. The sequence continues at coordinate 62,032,066 of NC_087476.1, read as the reverse complement.
TTCAAATTCAGCATTTTATATATAGCTTGTGAATTAAAAAATAAACATCTACCATTAGGCTGGAGAAGTATCTCTGCAGTGTGCATTCTAAATGTAGAGATTGCTATAGTGCAGTCAGTTCTAGGACTGAATTTCTCTTTGCTTTCTATTATGCAGATAGGCCCCTCTGTATGTGTATTGTGTTCACACACAATACACATACAGTATTCAGAAGTTCAACCTGCACATGGACACAGCTTATTTACTGTGTACATGTATACACACAGGATCTTCAGAAACAAATGATGACAGTCGGATGTTAAAGGGCAGTTACTTACTTTACATGGGAAGAAATCAGGCACTGTGAAAGGCATCATTCTTGACAGGGGCAGTAATGCCACCATAACTCCAAACTGACAGCCCCTTGTCCTACTTTTCTCCTGGGAATAAGGCTGGTCAGCTACTGGCCTTCCTGCCTGAAGCAACAGGAACAGTCTGTGGCTGCAGGACTCTGCAGTTCCTGCATTTCTGCAGGCACAACAGTGCCTGGCTAGCTGTCTATATATAATTGTCTTAGCTTATTTACTGTGTATAAGTTGTTCTTATATAATAATGGTTCTCAGTTTGGCTCTGAAGTTTACGCCTGACAGATGAAACTGGATAAAAGAGAGGGAGGTCACCCCTCTACTGTGACTGGTATTAAGCTGAAAAACCCTTCTCTAGAGAATGGAGTGGCTTAACAGGAGTGCTATTAGTCATAGAGTAGGACGAGGCAGTTAGTCACACAATGCTTAGTGAGGCAGCAAAATTACAGTAATGGAGGACCTCAACTACCTGTGCGTATTCTGGCCAAGATTACCATGGAACAAGTTATGAAGGGGGAATTTCTAGAATCTTCGTATCTTGGAGTGGGCAGGTGTGGAGTACACCAAGGCAGGGAGGGCTTTCAAACATGGGTTAAGCTCAGGAGATGGCTCATTGGAGCTGTAATCCTAGCCGAGCCACTGACCACTACATAATTACATTCACCCTGCCTGGGGCATGATGAGGTCCTGGCTCCTTTGGTACCATGTAAGGTACCAAACTTTGTACAGTAACCCTAAACATTGGGGGAAAGTGGTGGAGAGAACAGGAATGTGGGTGGGGGAAAGATAGAAGAAGCTGTTACCATCCAAAGGTTACCTCCCTCCACAAAACAGTTGTACAAGGGAGCCCCCTTGGCACAAACAATGGGAGCTTTTGCCATCCAGTGGGAATATTTTGCAGTGAATCCTTATTAGGCAGCTCTGGGGAGTTGTGTAAGAAGACAGCCAAGAGAGGATAAAACAACCTGGTTAGGAAAATTACACCTCACTCAGGTGTAGCCCACAGTTAGGTGCACACAGTCCAGAGAGAGCACTCAGTCAAAATGGGTTTTGGTCTCTTTCTGCCAAGGCCTTAGAGTTATGCAGGCTTTTGAGCCCATTCCTTGGAGAAGGAGTTTACTGAGGCTGACATGTATGCAGAAATGGTGCAATAGGCATCCTGCCAAGGACAGCACAGTGTGTAAAATCCCAGGTCTGAGGAGAAAGTATGCAGGCACATGACAGTATATTGTGGTGCTCTTAATGTCAGAACCACTGGTGGGATAGTTGTATTTAGAGACACACATAAATACATTGGTATAATTATATTCCAACTCTTTCTAGCATTACAGAGGTTTTGAAAGGAACCACAGTACTGACTAGGCAGTAAGCTTGGAAAGAGGTCCACTGGATGGACCTATCACACAACTAAACCAAGAGCACTTGTAAAGTCAAGCATCTGGCTGTCACTGCTGTCAGGGTTACAGACATGGGTGTCACTGCACAGTGTTGCAGCATCCCATTTGTAGTGGCCCACAGCTCAGCCCTGTGTGATGTGTAGTGCTTTTCCTGCAGTGGGAAGTCCAAACAGGCAAAGCCATCCCAGGGGTTAGCCAGACCCTGCCTGCAAACAAGTATTCTAATCTGCTTGTGAGCTCAGCTCCCACACAAGGTGGCTTATATACTGGCATGTGCCATAGGAATGGTTGATGCGTGTGTCTGGAGATCTCAGGCTAACTCAAGGCAAAAAATAAATAAATATAAAACCCAAAAGAAAAGAGATGTAAGGCTTTGCTTAATAGAGCATTAATTATGCAGGTACTGAAAGATTTCTAGTCCCTTTCAGCACTCAGAATTTAGATTCTGCTGGATATACTTAATTTTTTAAGCCCTCTACATTTTGCAGTTTACACATTTGCATAGCGTAGGACTACTGTCAGGAACATATATCTACAGATCTGGGGCAGGAGCTGTTCTCATCATTTCAGTGGGATGGAAATGAGAAAACAGTTCAAAGGAGGAGGATGGGGGAAGGGAAGCATTTCCATATATTTTTTAAGGAATCATAAAGACACACAGGCAAGTGTGTCAATCATGAGACACAGTTCTCTCTTTAATATTGTCAGGAACACAAAAGTTCACAGAGCACATGTGTGAGAGGGTGCTGCGCTGCCTTGACTACATGATCTGCATGATACATGTCAGAAGATGGGAATGTTGCTATGGCAATTCTTCTCTCTCCTGAATACTAAGTTGTTGAAGAAGCCAGTTCACAGTCAGGCAGGCTCACTTATGAACTTGCCTGCTTGAAGATGCTAAATACTATTTATAGCTTCTCTTGCAAGGAGACAACGTTGTTTTCTGCCCTGGCCTCTTAAGGCCCTGTGCCCCAGCCCTCCAATATTCCTGATGTTTATGTGATTTGGAAGCTGCTGAGGGCAGAGATTTAACTGAATTTTGTGCTGGAGAGTGTAGGGGTTTTCCCTTGGCTTATACAGCATCCTTCAATTTTCATCTTGCTAAGAAGGCAACAGACGGATGGGTCTTTCTGCATTTCCAAAAGTCATCTTGCTGTTTTTATCAAGTTCTGGATTGAGTAATTAATTTATCTTTACTTTCAGTCTGCAGAGGAGTAGCCTGTTCTCACTAATGCTTCCCCCTGGCAGGACAGCAATAGAGGCACTGGCAGCCTGTTGGTGCCCTTACCAATTTTTTCACTGGGTGAACCTTAGAGCCCATCCTGTCCTTGTTTCTGCTATTGAGCCATTCCCAATGTGCTGTGTGGGTACTGCCATAGGAAAGGGATGCCTTTACTGACAGCTCTCCTACTGCACCTGTGATTTCCCTTAGAAATAATGCTCTGTTCTGCTTCTTTCCCTAAAAACCTGAAGCACTGCTTCATGGAAGCAAAGCAGCTTTGTTGTAGAGGTGTCAAACTTCAGTAGATGCAGGGATTCCTGTATTGGAAGACACTGTAGTGTCTCCCAATGTCCATGTTGTACCATATTTTCTGGTAGCAGTCTCTGTTTTCAGGTATTTTCCTATAACCTAAGTTCATTTTGTAGACTGTAATATTCCTCACTAGGAAATTCTACATGTCTGATTCAGGCTAAATTTTCTAAGATGGCTCAGGCTCTCCAAAACCAAAGATAAGCAGAAACAGACTGTATTGTCCATATTAAAAAAAAAAAATCCTTCAAATTAGTTGATCATATTGGTTTTATCTTGAGGTTTTCGGTGGTTTTTTTGGTTTTGTTTTTTGGTTTTTTGTTTTTTTTTTTAATTGGGATGGATACTGCTGTAGGAAACCCTGCAGGTAGGCAGAATGTAAAATCCTGATCTGATGTGCTGTAAATTAATCAGGGCATCAGGACAACACAGGAAGAGAAAAACAGTTGTCCTGCTTACCTATGTGATGCTGGGTATTTTACTTAATTTTACCAACTCACAGTAGCTTTTTTTATAGTTTGAAATGTTTATTTAGCACCTCCCATGGGCTCTAAAAGTACTAAAACAAATGAGTTCTGCAAGGGCAAATGATCAAGGCAAAGGTACCATTGAAAACTGTGACAATCTGTATACCAAAGTATTCCAATACCCACCTCAAAGAAAGAATGTACTCAGCATCTGGATTTGATCCTTCAGTAATCAATTAAAGAATAGCAAAGCCAACAGAAAATGCAATAATCTGTCACAGAGGGAAATGTGACCAAAAGAACAATAAAAGATAATTTTAATGTCCAATTCCAATAAGACAACAAAACTCTCAGACAAGTCACAGGTTCATGTATAAGAAGAGACATTTGCAAATACAGGGCATCTTTGGAAACTGCAGGAGCAGATGTTCTCCAGAGAAATGTGTCTTCTTGATATAGCATGCATTTGCACCTGGAAGAACAAGAAATAAGTGGAAGAATTTCAAAATCAAGCCTTGACTCCGTAACGCATATGCAGGCATAATTTAGATCGCCCAAAAATGTCAATGACTTAATGATTTATTTTATGTCTTGTTTCTGCTGTGCTCATCAAGAGAGCATTACTTAGTCCAGCTGGTCTGAGGATTTTGATACCCATGTGACTCAGAGGCAGGGATTCAAACCACATTGGCCAGTACAGAGATGTCAAAAAGTTTCCATAGTGCAAGGGACACAGAAATGAAAAGTATTTGCTGGTTTAGAGGGATTAACACAGAGAGGTCGATTAGCAACTTGCAGCTACCCAGACCTAGGATTCTTAAACTATGCTCTCTCTTCTTTCTTTTCCATCTGAGCCTATTTTGTTTCCAGAGATTTAAGGGACGAACTTGAGAAGCCACTCCTGCTGCAGGTACTTTCCATGTTTCTGAGTGAGCAGGCCAAGAAAAACAGCAGACCAAGATAATTTTCCTACAGAGTTCTACACCAGCTAGGGAAGGATGATGAAGTGCAGAAGATTTGCTGACAGCGCAGCTCTCTGTGTTGAAGGGGACCGGCATGTGCTGCTTTCTTACAGGCAGGATTGCCCCCAGGTCACAGTGTTGTGCTGCTGCAGCTTGCCCAGAGCAGCTGTAGATGTCATGTCTGAAAGATGGAAAAGCTTAAAATTCCCTGCTCAAAGAGCAGCTTTTACCTCGTGCTGCCAGAAGCTGTCCATGACCACAAAGCCTCATCTGGGATGTGACTGTGGGAGCTTTCTGAAACAGCCGTGCTGTTTGCAGGCTGCCTGCCTCTAGTGACCACAGTGTGATCCCTTTGCTTTCTCCACTGAAGCCGAGAATCACTTGCCCATCCCTGGAACAGCTCCTCTGCATTCACAGCCATGAAAAACCACAGGAGCTGGAGTAAACCGAGATTATTCAGAAAGAGGGTCTGATTCCAATTAGAGCAAAATAAACAGTCAACATGACACATTTCCTTCTCACCTCTGCAGAAGCTAATCTAGCTGATCCCTTTGTGTTGTAACAGGAAAATCCCTGATACCTTACGGCTCCACAGCCAGTAGTGCAGGACCCGGCACAGGCAGCAAACACCAGCAGGGCCTCCAGCCCACCCAGCTCTGCCTTTGGTGCTGCGGGCCAGCAGCTGCCTCTGGTGCCTCCTCAAACTTTCTGCTACAGAGCCTACAGGCAAGCACTGACTTGGGGCCACATCTCATTTTCTTCTCCCAAATAAGCATTCTGCTTTGCTGTTGTGATGCAAGTTTCCTAAATAAGCTATTCGGGGAAAGATATCTTCCTGTGTGTTTTTGAGAGGCGACAGTCCTTTCTTACGGGAGGCATGGCGTTCTCACAGGCTGCACTGACATCCTGTGGCACGACTTCCCCGCCTGGAAAGAGCGTCAAGGGACAGCTTTGCCCCTCCAGTCCCTCTCTGCAAATCACTCTTGCCTCATCCAAACCCCTTGGGAGGGGAAGGGGCACCTGCCAAGCACCAGCTCCTGATGTCACCTCAGCTGCCGCTCATCCAGCCTGGGAGTGAGGGACCGGCCGCCGCCCCTCTCTGGCGGCTGGATCACTGTGCGAGCATGAGCTGCAGTGACACAGCGCTGGGTGCGGTGCTGCTGGAAGGGTGGGAGCTTTTTAAGGGAAAAAATGATGCAAATCCCTCACACACCCCCCAACCCCTTCGGCCAGCACCCCCAACTCTGCCCACAGGGCGCTGAGCCCAGCCAAGGGGTGGCCAGGGTCTGCAGCAAGCTGCATCCCTCAGCCCAGGCTAAGGCGCTGTGCAAAGCAGCACCCAGCCCCTCAGCAGGCGAGTTTAATTTTACTTCCCCTTGGAGAATAGCGTTAATCCGGAACTTTTTAGGCATCACTCGATCAGCTGAATTACAGCTATTAGCTTTGGACTCTAGGCATTTTTATGAGATATTAGTTCCAGGGCTTGTGGTTTGGCATAGAAAGCATATTATTCACACACAAAACAACGGCATTAAAATAACATTAGGAATCTGGCTTAAACTGACAAAACCTAGGAAACTCAGAATTAAGGCTGAAAGTATGTCCTTAACTCACCCACTGCGTGCCCGGTGTGGCCACTCGGGCGGTGTGTTGGCCCCACTGCCTCCAGCTGAGCCATACTCCCATCGCTGCTCCAGGGAGGAAACAGGCTGCACCTCGACTGAGGTCCCCCCACCCCGGGAGCAACAATCCCACTGTGTGCCTTGGAGTCCTTGTCCAGTCAGACAAGTCTTAGGACTTATGTGTCATGCAACTTTTTTTCTGCATATCTCTACCTAGAGCCAGGTTTTCTCCCCTGTCACCAGCACCACCGTGGTCAAAGCAAAAGCTGCACACAGCTGTGGAGGCTGGATGGAGGCAGCACCAGCCCTGAGAGAGGCAGATGGGCCTTTCTGCAAGCTGCTGGGGAAAAACCCTTGGCTCAGAAAATGCCTTCTAATGTTCACTTTGTGGATCACTTTATTATGAGGGAGCTGAGGCCAAGAAGTAGTGTGAAGACACAGGTTGCTGTCACTGGAGCTGGGGAGGGGTGGGGGAAACTTGTGCAGGAGTGGTCCCAAATGGCTCCCCTTTCGATGGGCTTTCGGTCATAGGAAGAGACACTACACACAGAAATTTGTGTCACAGCATCCAGTAGCTGAAAAACAAGGAAGCATCCCTAAAAGGGTCACACAGCATCTCAAAAAGGAGCAGTGCTGTGTGCACTCCTGGTCTGAACATCTGCTGTGCTCCAGTTTTTCTCCCAGAGCCCTGTCCTTGGTCATGGGACACAAATATCAAAATGCTCGTCTGGGCCCTGGCTTTCCAGAAGGTGCCTCTGAGCTGTGGAAAAGGTGATCTCAACTGCAGTGTGTTCCCTGCAAGAGCAAACAAACAAAGCAGCAGCCTCGGCAGAATCACAGCTCACATCATCCAAGAAATGAATTACCACAGGCCTCTAGGAAGGACTGATCTGCTCACTCCTGGAGCATAGCTCATTTTAAGATGTTCTTCCTCCATGGCCAAATATTTGCCTCCACATGGCAGGAAAATCAGCTCCTCTAAAGCCCTGTTTGAAATAAGCTTCACTTCTGCCCTACCCATTCCTTTTATTTAGGAGCTCTGCTGTTCTGTAGGAAACCATCCAAGACGCTCATGCATGAGGGATCTCTCAAGAATAAACCACATCAAAAAGAAAAAATCCAGAAGGCAGCAGCTAAAGAAAAAAATATTGTGTTGAAGTTGCAAGGTTGTCACATTGCTCTGTAAAAGGGGGTGCACCTTAACCATATTGGGTGTGATTTTTTTCCTCTCAGTGAGGTGAGAAATACATTTACTATTCCCATCTTGAAAGCAAAATAAATAGAATAATTATTTCCTTTCCCAGCAAAGGAAAATGAAGCTGAGCTTTTAAAAGCTGTGCTTTTTACTTGTATGCCTTAAACCAACATATTCCCTCGCTGGCTGGCATTTGCAACAGACCACAAACACGTTGCTACACGTGGCACCAAATTTGTGTTTCAGGTCAGAATTGAGATGTTCTGGTGATAAATGAGAGATGCTTGTTCTATGGACATCTTGTCCCAGAAACTCTGTAGCTAAATTTATCATAGAGCACTACCAGTTTAATTCTTCCTTAGAAGATCTTTTAATGAAAAAAAAAAGTTTTGATTGTTCTGGAACCATTCTCTAAACATTATTTGGGACCTCAGTATCAGGCCACCTTGGTCTTCTTTAAAAGTTGCTGAGTGTCTCCGTGTATCTCAGAGTACAGACAGTCCCATGGATTGTTGCGGTTTGTGTTTATTTCATTAAGTTATTGTTAAAGGTTCATTCTCTTATCCCCCCATGTTTTTCCCCAAGTTGGTTTATCCCTAAATTGTGCTCTCACTTAAAGCTGTCCCTCAAACTATTCCCTTCCCTTTGTTCTAGTCCCTTCCCTGCCTGTCAAGGCATCCTGCCCTCCTTCCCTGCCTGTCAAGGCAACCCTGGCCCTTTTCCCTGAATGTTGCCTGCCACCACTCCCTGGGCCAGTCCCTGACTGAAACACCCACTTGGAAATCCCCTAATCCACCATGCCTCATTGGCCTGTGTGACCTTTCCTGTTGCGGTGTGATGTCACGGTGTGCCTCCATTACCCCGGGTTTCTCCCTGAAGTTTCCTTCCCCAGGTGTCAATCACCTTTCCTTTCCCCCACCCTGAATCCTGCTAGGCACTGTCTATCAACCCAGGAATTCCAGAGGACCGTCGAGTCATTGGGCAGATTCAAAAGATGCTCTCCACCCCTGGGAGGCATTGGCCCATCCAGGTGTTCCTTTCACCTGAGACCTGCCCGCCCTGTACCTGACTGGTGGTCCTGGGATTCCTCCCCTCCCCCAAGGATACCATGTGCTGAGAGTTCTGTTGGAGCTGTTGCTAGATCCAGGTGCCTGCGGGCCAAAAAAAAATCCCTGGATTAAAACCTTCCGTTATAACTAACTCCTTCCTTCACCATTGCCTTAAAGCTTCCCCGGCACAGGGAAACCTGGGGAGCGACCCTCTACGAGAGTAAGCTCCAGAAGTTCTATCCCACTGCCACCAGAGCTCTCGCATGCCCGGACTTGTCTCTGCGTGCCCAGCTGCGACTCACAGCTAGCCAAAGGTGTCTCTGGCGTGGAACACCACAGTTGCCACTATGTGGTTCAGCAACAGGGGCCAGACAAGCCAAGGCACCTCTGGTTCAGCAATATTGGTAACATTCCAATACTTTCCCTCTCCTCCCCCTGTCCTGATTGGTCCCACAGTGTTGATGTTATCTCCTTGCTCCACCCTTGAAGTCCCCCTATCCCTTGATTTTCTGTATCCACCCCCTGGTCTGTAGCTGTATTTAACCCCTTGCACTGAAGTGTTTGGGGCCCTTCTGTCTTAGCTCTTTGCCTGGAGTAAGTTTTCATGGAACTTCAAGTCAAAGAGCTGCCTCCTTCACGTGGTCCCTGCTGTGGCTGTAACACTGTGCACTGTGGAGCTTGCGGCTCTTCAGGTTCAGCTGTGGGCAAACCCCAGTCCCCAGCAGTTCCCCACTCCTGTTGTGGCTACTGGAGCACACAGAGCCCTGATTCCCATGGGCTACGGCAATGGATGTTCAGCACTTCTGAAAGATGAGTCTGAAATGAGCAGATTGCACGACATAGGGGTTGTGTCACCCTCGTCCTTTCAATCTCATGAGGCAGACGCTCAGAGCTGGGCCAGTGTGCAGATATGCAGAGCATTTCCAGAAAATGTTGGAATTTAGACCAGGATGGGTTTTCAGATGTCACGGGGAAGTGTCTCTTATCTTGCCCATGCACATCTGCAATCCCCACAAAGAAAATTTTACCAGAAAATAAAAAGAAGTTGAGACTGCAGGTGTGTGCATTTTATTAAGCCACTGTGTCCCTTGCAGAAAATGGTTGAAATGGCAGGTGATTGTTTCCATATTAAGGAAGCCTTAAGAATGACTGACAAGATCCACTTTTGCAGTTTTTATTTCTGCCAATCAAATCACTGAGGACAACAGTGAATAGTGCATATTTAGAAAATGTATTTTTAAAGTTGGGCTTTGACTGAACAGTCTCTACTTCATGAGAAGCTGAAGCTTTCCCTTCCCAGCAAGCTGTGACTTAAAGGCAGCAAGTGAAAGAGGAAAAAAAACCAAATGTATAATGGAGAAACAGAACTATTAACAACAACAACAAAAAGTGGTCTTGCCAAATGGGCACCAGCACCCTACACCCTCTTCTCAAGCTTGGGAGCAAACTAGATTCTCATATTTGAGGACACAGATCAGAAGGAATAGGCAAGGAAAAAGAGACAGTGTGGTAACCCTGTATGTTAGGGAGTGTTTTGATTTTCTGGAGCTTCCTGATGGTGACAATAAGGTTGAGTGTTTATGGATAAGAATTTTTGTAAATGCCAACAAGGCACTGGGTTTTTGAAAGGCAGACTTTGACCTGTCTAGGAGACTGGTTGACAGAGTACCATGGCAGTCAGTCCTCAAGGGCAAAGGGGTCCAGGAAGGCTGGATATTGTTCAAGAAGGAAATCCTAAAGGTGTGGGGGTAGGCTTGAAAGATGAGCCAGTGGGAAAGAAGACCAGCTTGGCTGAACAGAGAGTTTTGGCTGGAATTTGGGGATGAAAAGAGCATTTATGACCTTTAGAAGAAGAGGCAAGCAACTCAGGAGGACTGCAAAGTTGTTGTGAGGTTATGCAGGGAGAAAATGAGAAGGACCAAAGCCCAACTAGAACTCAATCTGGCTACTGCAGTAAAAGATAATAAAAAATGTTTGTACAGATACATCATCAACAACAGGAGGGCTAAGGAGAATCTGCATCCTTTATTAGATGTGAGGGGAAGTGACAAAGAGTGAGGAGAAGATTGAGGTGTTTAATGCCTTCTTTGCCTTAGTCTTTAATACAGCCAGTGGTTGTTGGGGCACCCAGTGCCCTGAGCTGGAAGACAGGGATGGGGAACAGAATGAAGCCCCCATGATCAAGGGGATATTGGTCAGTGACCTGCAACATGATTTAGATACACACGAGTTTGTAGGACTGGATGGGATCCACCCAGGAGTACTGAGGGAGCTGGCAGAAGTGCTCACCAGTCCACTTCCCATCATTCACCAGCAGTCCTGGCTAACTGAGGATGTGCCAGTTACCAAATGTGAAATTCATCTGCAAATGGAAGGGATGAGGATCGAGAGAACTACAGGCCTGTAAGTCTGACCTTGGTCCTAGAGAAGGTTATAGAGCAGATTATCATGAGTGCCACCACAGGGTACATACAGGACAGCTGGGAAATCAGGCCCAGCCAGGGTGGGTTTATGAAAGGTGGGTCCTGCTTGAACAACCTGATTGAAGCTTACAATAAGGTGATCCTGCTTAGTGGCTGAGGAGAAAGCTGTGAATAAAATTTACCTGGACTTTAATAAATGCTTAGACACCATTTCCTACAGCATTTTCCTGGAGAAACTGGCTGCTCGTGCCTCGGTCTGGTGCACTGTTCACTGGGTTAGAAGCTGGCTGGGTGGCAGGACCGAGGGAGTGATGAACGGTGCTGCCCCAGCTGGCAATCTGTCACTTGTGCTGTTCCCCAGGAATCAGTGTTGGGGCCAGTTTAGTATGTGCGTTGATGGTGTGGATGAGGGGATTGAGACAGCAAGTTGGATGGGAGTGTTGCTCTGCTGGAGGGCAGGAAGGCTCTGCAGAGGGATCTGGACAGGCTGGACCAGTGGGCTGAGGCCAGTGGTACGAGGTTCAGTAAGGCCAAGGGCCAGGTCCTGCCCTTGGGTCACAGCAACCCCAGGCAGGGCTACAGGCTGGGGAAGAGAGGCTGGAAAGTGGCCTGGCAGAAAAGGACCTGGGGATGCTGGTCAACAGCAGCTGAACATGAGCCAGCTGTGCCCAGGCGGCCAAGAAGGCCGATGGCATCCCAGCCTGGATCAGCAATGGTGTGGCCAGCAGGAGCAGGGCAGGGATTGTCCCCCTGTACTCAGCACTGGTGAGGCTGCACCTCAAATCCTGTGATCAGCTCTGGGCCCCTCACTACAGGAAGGACATTTAAGACATTGATGATGTGGATGAGAGGATTGATTCACCAAGTTGGGTGGGAGTGTTGCTCTGCTGGAGGGCAGGAAGGCTCTGCAGAGGGATCTGGACAGGCTGGACCAGTGGGCTGAGGCCAGTGGTATAAGGTTCAGTAAGGCCAAGGGGCACGTCCAGGAAAGGGCAACAGGGCTGGGGAAGCATCTGGAGCACAAGTCCTGTGAGGAGCAGCTGAGGGAGCTGGGAGTGTTTAGTCTGGAGAAAAGGAGGCTCTGGGGGAAACCTTATCACTCTCTACAACTATGTAAAGGAGGTTGCAGCAGGTAGGGGTCAGCCTCTTCTCCCAGGTAACGAGACAGGATGAGAGGAAATGGCCTTAAATCACACTAGGAGAGGTTTAGATTAGATATTAGGAAAAAAATATCTTCACTAAAAGGCTTGTTAAGCATTGGAACGGGCTGTACAGGGAAGTGATTAAGTCCCCTCTCTGGAGGTATTTAAAAGATAAGTAGATGTGGTGCTTGGGGACCTGGCTTAGTGGTGGACTTGGCAGTGAACAGCTGAACTTGATAATTTCAGACATCCCTTCTGATAAACAATTCTCTAATTCTAACCCTTTCCTCCAACTTGGCTACCACCCACATCTCAAATTCATCGGTCCCCTCCCTTTTCATCTGCTCTTGCTGCCAGGTGGTCTGGCATTCCCTTATCACAGCCTCAAAGGACTCTGCAGTGCGGGGGATTGGAAAGACAACCAAATTCTTCTCCTGAGATAGGCAGGTAGGTCCCCAGGTGCCTGTCCTCATTACAGACTGTGCTTTGGGAGCTGGATCCAGCTGGCAGAAGTTTCTCATTAAGATGGCAAGGCTGAAAATGTGAACCTGGAGGGAAACTGTGTAGTTGTGGAGCAGAGGTGGCCTTGAGGTTAGGGTTAAAGAGGAGCTGATAAGACTATTCTATTTTTATTTTAGCTTAGTATTGTGGGATTCTGTTAGTTATGGAAGTGGCAGCATGTTTTGGGTGTGTTCAGGCTTATTTGGATTTCCCACCCTTACCTCCTCTGCTCTAAAAATGTTATGATCTTGCAAGTGTTAAATTTTGACTAGTTCTAGCATAGGCTTGGGACAGGAAAAAGCTTGTTTTAGGACTGCTAAAGTCTGGATCTTGTACAGTGAGTGGGAGTTATGCTCCAGCTATTTTTCTGGTATGTATTTGAGGAAAAGCAGGAAGAGTAGGCAGAGCTGAAGCTCTGCTTATTTTTGTGCTAGCAAACAGCATAGCTCTGGCAGAGGAAAAAGGATTTAAAGTGTTGATCTGACATGCTAAAGCTATGGGCAGCTCCTGACAGCACTTTAGATGTATGAGGTGGTCTAGGGCATGGGCTGCTACTGCCCTTTTTTGCTGGAAAGAGTAAATACCAACAGAATACAAACAGGAGAAAGAAATCAGATGCAGTGCAGTTGTGGAAGCTTTAAGAGCCTCAGGTCCTTGAGGTTTGCCAGCCCTGCAGGCTCACTTTCTCTTTTAGCCAGTCCCCTACATGACAGCCCACCTGTGTGGCTTCCAAGGAGCTTTTACAAAAATCATTCACGTGGCCGGCTCTGAGCTCTGCAGGGCTGTGGCAGCAGTGCAGCCCTTGCTGGCTGGAAGCTTTGGGCAGCCAGGCCATGGTGTGTGCAGCCACACGCCTTCCCAGCAGTGGGTGAGGCGTGGCTTTGCACATCCAAGGAAGCTTTACTTGGAGCGCAACTCCACTGTGATTATTTCAGTGGCTTTTCTCCCCCTTGATTTTGTGTACAGAAGGATAGGTGTTCTGGGTAACTCTGCCAAAATTTGCCACACTCTGCTCCACATATGTTTCAAAGGATTAGTGGGTCTAACAGCTGCACTTTTTTAGTAATGAATGGTGATAAACACTAGCTGAGGTAGCTATCCTCTGTTAAGAAAACATCCCTGTGTCTGTTGACTCCTGTTGTCTCTTATTCTGCTCTCTGCACTGATGGCATCTGCCACATCCAGTGTTGTCTGGGTGCCAGCTGACCGCACGATCCAGCCCTCCGATTGCTTTTCAGTGATGAATGGCTACAGCTGCTGCTGGCTGCATATGGCAGTTCAGCAGCACTGCCTGGTTACATGTGGGGAATCTGCACTGCAGCTGCTGCTTGCTAAAGAATGTACCTGAGGAGAGTTCAGAAAAAAAGAGGGGGAGGACTGAAAGACGCATAAAATAATATTGGGGAAATGTAAAGAAGTCTTTCAGTCCTTAGCTCTGTAGCCTAGTTCAGCTGAGGGCACAGGAAAGTTGGGTGAACACAAATGGACTTCTGAACTTCAAAATTAGCCCACCTAATCTGTCCCTATTTCCTTCCATTGCAAGGAGATTAAAAATCTCCATGAAGAAAAATTACAATCATTGAGTCACTGCAGTAGCAGTGATCTGGCTGCCTGCCCCTGCCAGCCTGCTACACAACTTGTGTGCTAATGTTTGGATTTTAGTGGTGGGAAACTAATGTCAGGCTGTACTCCCTTCATGCACCATTGGGCTGTGCTTATGGTTGCTCTTGGCAGCACCAAGTGATTAAACAGATAAAACCATCAGTCTTGTTATTTCCAAACATTAACCTAAGTGCTAATAAAGCACAACCCGTGTCTTCCTTATGGACTCTGCAGAGCTGAGTCACACTAAAAACAGGATCTGAATGCTGGAAAAAGCCTCATACTTCTTTCCTGTGCCTAGAGGCAATACCTCTCTGTGAGCAGAGCTTGCCTTGGAGAGCTTTGCTGGGAGAAGGGTGATGGAGCTGGGCTGCCAAGGAAAGCAGGGAGGCTGTGCCCCCACCCTTTAATGTGATGACAGGAGGAGTGTGCTGTGCTGGAGGGATGGATGGATAGCCATGTCCCTGCCCCTTCTCCTCCCTTCCAATGCTCAACAATGATCTCCTCTCAGTCCCCAGGCCCCAAGGCAGAGGAAATAAAGTGATTTTCCCTCTCAGTGGACTTTTCCCTTGGTGGCTGAAGATATTACTCCCAAAACATCCCCAGCAAAACCGGAGGGCTTTGTAAATTCATTATGTCACTGAGGAATCTGTTTAATCAGCTGCCTTTCCCTAGAGGCACTTTACACTTAATGAGAGACATGATGGAAGGAATCAAAACTGGTTTACAAGAGTTTAGCCTCAAACCCCTCAGATGATGTGTTACTGACTGTGCTGTAATTCAGAGGAGCAAATGAAGACACTGAGTATCTCTCACCCTGACTGAGAGGGATGGTGGCAAAGGCAATGCATGAAAGCCTCGAGCTCTGTATTGCATCATTCCTTTCCTAGGTGTCATCACAATGAATAGCCAAAATTTCTGTGTTGCCAGGAGCCTGATCTGTGCTCCTGGTACTACTTGGCAAGCATGCTTATTCCCCAGTTCACTGTGCCAGTTACATGATAAGGCATATCCTAGTTTAGCTTATTTATATATGAAGATACTAATTAAAAATGCAGCCAAATGAGAAACATTGCAAATATGTGAGAAGGAGCTTTGTAAACTAGACAAACAGAGGGACCACAGAGATGGAATATGGAATAGTTTTCAACTTCAGGTTCAAAACTCATTTTGCATGTAATCTTAACATGAAAACCAAATGCACTTTTTAGTTTTCTCTGCCTGCTTGCTTTCTCCAGTTGCACATACTATGTCTAGTCCTTTCAATTTACCTGTACCCTGCCTTCTTATTGTGATGGGACTTGATGATGGACCAGCATCTTTCCCACTATAAAGTTATGTGAACACATACAAGGTCCTCAGGAAATCACTCACTTCCTTGCTGTGAAGGACACTCTCAGGACCTGTGTATGGTGTTGTGCCCATAGAAACATGCCAAGTATTTTATTCCTGCAAAATAATTCCCATACTGGTATTTCAATAGCCTTTACCTTCTAGCTTTTTAGTTTTTTCTTCTGAGTAAACAAAGAATAAATTAGTTGGAACAGGATTTTCCTGCAGTGTAATTATGCCAGCAGCAGCCGAGGATGTTCCATAGATGAAGGGAGCAACGCTCTCTGCCAGGAGGGAACGGTGATTTTTTACAATCAGAATGGTTTGGGTTGCAAGGGACCTTTAAAGATCATCTAGTTGTAACCTCCTCTCATCAGCAGGGACGTGTTTAACTAGACCAGGTTGCTCAGAGCCCCATCCAGCCTGGGATGGGGCATCCACAATTTCTCTGGACAACATGTTCCAGTATTTCACCACCCTCATATTAAAGAATTTCTTTCTAATAGCTGATCTAAACCTCCCCTAAGCCATTCTCCATTGTCCTGTCACTACATGCCCTTGCAAAAAATCCCTCTCCAGCTGTTGTGTAGCTCCCTTTAAGTACTGGAAAGCTGCTCTAAGGTCTCCCCAGAGCCTTCTCTTTCTTCTCTAGGCTGAACAATCTCAGCTTTCTCGCCCTGTTTTCACAGGAGAGATGCCCGGATCTCTGATGACCCTCCTCTTTGTGATCCTCCTCTGGACTTGCTCCAACAGGTCTCATGTCCTTCTTATGCTGGGGGGCCCAGGTAATGCCTCGCCAGAGCAGAGGGGCAGAATCTCCCCCTCACCTCGCTAGCCACGCTGGTTTTGATGCAGCCCAGGTCAAGGTTGGCTCTCTGAGCTGCAAGTGCACGTTGCTGGGTCATGCTGAACATCTCTGCCAACATCCCCAAGTCCTTCTCCTCGGGGCTGCTCTCAATCCATGCTCTGCCCAGTCTGTATCTGTTGGGATTGCCCTGACCCAGGTGCTGGACCTTCTACTTGACCTTACTGAACTTCCTGAGGCTCACAGTCCCGCCTCTGAAGCCTGCCCAGGTCCCTCTGGATGCCATCCCTTCCCTCTGGTGTCAGCTGCACTGCACAGCTTTGTGTCATTGGCAGACTCGCTCGGTGTGCCCTCGATCCCACTGTCCATGTCACCCACAAGGTGTTACACAGACATTTGCTCTGTTCTGTCAAGCAGGGACTGCCAGAGCCAGTGCTGGCTGCAGAGATGGGCTCCTCGTGATTCCAGCCTGGGAGCTGGGAAGGATCAGCACCCTTTGGCCCTCATGCACTTACTGAAAAGAGAGCCACGAGTGCAAACCTTTGAACTGTCTGATTGGTTTCTTACCCACTCTGGGTTCCAGTGGTCTTAATGTTGAGCTGCCCTAGATTATAAACATACCATCCAAAATCACACCCCAGAGACTCCTCTTTATTGAAAGAAGTGCAATTTAGTGTGGATGAATCTATTAATTTACATGCCAAAACACGATAAATAGGATTACACTGAGAAAAGGCCTAAAACGAATGGGTTTTATTAATTTATATATCGTTTATAATACACTTTTTTGTAATTGTGCATGTTTTGTATGTAGGTATTTAGATTTTGATATTGCTGATGTGTACAGTTTGTTTATGTTAACTTTATGAGGTATTTAGCTTAGAATAACAATACCATTTTCTCAAGATGAGATATAATGCATAGTAAAGTAGATGTACAGTCATGACATTTATTTTACTTTCAGCTGTTATAATTAATGGTCTATATAATGTACACATATGAGGTTTTTAAATATAAATATGGGTCTGTGTGAGTGCCACCTACCATCAGTCTGTAACAAATTATTTAGAGATTGTCTATAGGCTGTTGGTATCTTTCCCATTTTTTAAAATTAGTTTAAAAGGATCAAAGAGGAAAACACAATTTAGCATGGAATTGATTTTTGCATCAGCTGGTTTTACATTAAATAATAATACAGTATTAAAAAATTGCAGTGTCATCTCCTCCTGTGAAGTTGCATTATGTTCTGTAGCCTTGGCTCACTTATTAATCCTTCAGTAGCACGCACTTAATTGTTCAGCAAATGACACAACATGTGAAGAAATAATACCAACAATGTGATTTATATCTCTCCAGGCAAAACCACTGAGGAGGACTGGATCGTCTGCCTTCGCTTGTTATACTGCAACACAGGAACAGCCTGATCTGAGAACTGTGGCCAGGTGGGACACACTGAAAATATGGAAACAAAAGGTATGTCTGCTGGATGAGTCAAGCACAAGTCTGAATTGCTCTTAAATCTAAGCACATGTGCGGTGGGCAGAACCTCTGAGGCTCTGGGCCAGTCTGTGCAGAGCAGAACAAGCAGAGTGGGACCACCAGAGCCCAGCCTGGCTGCCGGACACTCACTGGAGGGGTCTGGGGATGCAACCAAAGAAGTACGTCTGACTCCAGTGGGCTGAAGATACATTGAGCCAGCAGGACTTCTAGGGGGAGAGAGAAGGGGACGGTGGGGTGAGAGAAGGGATTTTTATTACTTTTTATTTACTTTTTATTACTTCCCACTGTGAGTCTACCTGGAGCAGCAAAGCCACTTTGCCAAGGCAGGCACCAGCTCACCAATCTCTAGGCAGTGGCTAGAAGGGGTGGAGAGCAGAGCCTGATGGACATAATTTTCAACAGCTAGCCCTGCCACAGCAGAAAGATTGCCTCCAGCCCAACTCCAAGCTTTGGGGTGCCAGGCTTCAAGTCTTCCAAATGCAGTATGTTTTAAAGATGACGTATAAAACCTGGTGTGTAGATTGTGTGGCTCATTATGTTTACATCTCCTTGTGTCTTGCTTTGTACTTTGGAGGATAAAGGGTGCAACCAGCTATGAAGGGAAGAACTAGTTCATCCCATTTGTTCTCCTTCAGCTACAGAAATATCTGAAGAGCAGAAACCTGGTGTCCATCATGTTCTGTAGGCGCACAATTCATTTTTTCCAATTGGAATTTATTTTTCCTCCAAATCCACTGCTCCCATTTCTCTTGCCTTTTCCCAGTGTAATTAATTTAAAAAACAAATATGTTTTTAGCAAAAGGAAGTTAGAAAATCAATGTATTGAAAATAGGACTGTTTTCTTTCCCTGTGAGTAAAGCAGAGTCCCATGTATGTCCTACACATTTCACAGGATGAAGGCTTAATGGATGTTGCATATTAGCATTTTGCATTGTGGCACTCTGACTTGCCCTATCTTTTGCATTTAATTGAATTTTTCTATTCTGTCATTTTTTCCTATTCACTTCTATTTCTGATCTTTTTTTGTTTTGTCAGACAGAAGACAAACACACTCTACAGGCCAAAAAGAAGCATCACAGATATTTCGTGGCTTGCATGACATGCTGTCCCTGGAGAGCAGTAACTGAGAAGCATTAAGGCAATGGTAGCCCAGTTCAGCCACGTTCCTGAGGGGCAGAGTCCTCACACACAAGTGTCTGTAAGGGGGGTCTCGAGTTGATTCCTGTTCAAACTCCGTGTGCCACCTGCACAGCCCAGGGCACCTGCGCCCTGCAGATCCCTGGAGGGAGAAGTCCAGGCACACTGCCAGCTTAGTGTGTGTGTCCCAGACTGTCTGGACCAGCCAGGCTGGCTCTGAACACATCTCAGCCCACCAGGAGGGGCAGCGAGGCCTGCTCTTCACCTGTAGAGTGTGGATGGCCCAAAGCACCCAGAAGCTGCACAGTGGAGTTGGAAGATGGTGGTACGGAAGGAAGGTTGGAGGGGTGGGTCAGAGAACTTGCTGTTCTTTTCACTTCATGGTGCTTTTGGACTTCATAGCACTTAAAAACCATTCCAGGATTCTTGCTTCAGTTTGGGAGAGTCTCTGAATCCCGCTGAGAATCCCTTATACTGTCAATTTTGTTGTTTAATCTGCTCAGGTCCTAAATGTTTCTGTTCTAAATTTTCAAGATGTGTGGTTATGCAGAAGCAATAGAGTGAGGGTCTCCTGCTTATTTGGGCTCAGATCATAATTCCAATTCTATAGGAATTAAAAGTGTAGAACCCTTTGCTTAGAAAATAGTGGAAAAACAGAAAATAAGAGCCGTGAGGAAAGGTCTGTGAACTGCTGGGTGTACAGTTCAGGAAGGAAAGCAAGCACAGGGTGTTATATGATTGCTGTGATGGTCATCTTTTGTACAAGCTACAAACACTGTGGACCTTAAAGATATCTCTCTTGAATTCTGAAATCCCTTAACTAGTCTGAGTCATTTGTACAGCTGAACAGACTCAAGGTCTCTGAAGTAAATTGGTAATACCTGTAATTCTGCAGAAAATTAGGGAAGAGTTATATAGTCCCAAAGCAGAGGAAGAAATAAAAAGGAGTCATAAAACCTCTGGTCTCTGGGAAAGCTCTGGGTGAAGATGACTTTCTAATAGAATTTTCTAAACTCAGTCTCACTTGGCTTCTGACATATGGCAAAAATTTTGAAAGGCCAAAGCAAAAGGGTCCCATTTCAGCATTAATTGCAGTGTTGGGTTTTCATAACTCTCTCTCCTAGGAAATAACTCACCAATGCACCATTCTCAATAATTAAATTACAGGCCAATTCCTCTGACTAATGTGACTCAGAAGACACAGGTTAAAACAGCATCCAGAAAATGTCTGAGCAGTGTACCTTATGGACAAGAACTCAGCATATAGCTTGAGGTTGACATTAATCAGAAAGCTGCTGGAGAGCCTTATAGGCCTGTTATTATAATTTGCTATTTTTAAAATTCTCTGAAGTAATCAGAAAATCAACCAGCTCAACATCCCTAAAGAGAGCTGCTTCCCACCCACCAGCAGTGGCTGACTTCACTGTTGACATAAAAACCATGAAGATCTCAGTCTAGTATTCTGCCATGTAATTGTATCCTTAATTTTGGTCTTGTTGAAAGTCTGCTGGAAAACTGATCTTATGTGTCCTCATTAGAAGCAATTCATATGTAAATCATTTAAGATTTTTTTTTAAACTTAAAGAAAGAAAACATTCCTGTGACTCAAACATTCTGCAGGCTCTTGCTCCTCTTGTGGCTCCTGTATGGCTGTGGCTCCTAGGAACTCTGTGCCTCCTGGCAAATCAGAGTGATTGTGAGAAGGTTGCTGGCTAGGCTGTCACCTTCTCTTGCCTTGGCAGCTGGAGAAAGCGCCTCCTGTCAAGAGACTTCATCTTTCTCCAGCCTTGGGCCAATCATTGAAGGGATGTGAGGTGAAGCTCTGCTCTCTTCTACACCTTCTGCCTGACACACATCCATGGAAGGTGCTTCACTCCCTTCAGCCAATAGTGGCCATATAATTACCAGCTTTTCTGCATATTGGAAGGCTTAATTTTTGCTCTTTTATGTGCAAAAATAAGTTGAAGTGGTAGTGGTGGAATGACATCCTGGTGTTAAAATGGAATGACATTGAAAATACATTAAATAAACATGTCAGATGACTTCTCTGGGCCTTTATTGATAAAACTGATGAAGCAGCATATGAGGTAACAGCCAAGTTCTTGTCTAAAAGTACAACTTTGATAAAGTTTGGGCACCTATTTCTTCTGAGTATTTCTGGAGCTGGAAATGGAAGTCATCGTGAAAGTGTTGACAGCAATTTGAAGGTGTAAAGGAATACTGCATCTTTACCATGATTTCTATGTTTTTGAATTGGAGGAGATGAGCCCTTCACACTCTGAACTGTTCCTAAAATACAATGTCTGAGGTATTTGTCTCTAAGAAAGCTGAGGTTTTTTGCTGAAGAATAAATTTTGAACTGCTGCTGAAGGTGTTTGGAACTTCTCTCTGGCACCTTGTTATTATAGGCACATAAAATGTAGACGAGTGGGACTAGGTAACAGATGATGAAATTAAAGTTGATTAAAATCTGTTTGTCAAAACTCTGGTTTTTCCCTTGTAGGAGGAATTCTACACGAAAAGGTAGGAAGGGAAAAATAAAGGTAGAGCTTGAAGTAATTTGGGTTATCTTGTTCATGAATTGTCCAGTGCAATACAAAAGAAATCTTACAGCTGCTAGGAATCTGACCTGGTGCCCAGAAATGTGTAAAAGCACAGCTGGCCCTGTCTGGGCTGCAAATCAGCTTTAACACTAATGGCAACAACTTTATTTCAAGAGAGTATTTAGCTTCAAAAAATGAATAGGGGCTGCATGTTCCAAATGTCATCTGTCAATTTAACAAATGGCAACTATATACACATCTTAATGCCAGATTGCTGTTTCATTAGGCTCCTTGTGAGTTATTCCTTCTTGGTAGCTGGCATTATTCTAGCTGGAGCAGCAGAAAGGCAGGAGGGAAGAAGCTCCTCGCCGCTGCGATGCAGAGCAGCTCCTGGCTGCTTCCCAGGGGGCAGCAGGAGAGCGATGAGGGCGCAAAATGAAAATAAGGCAGGGGAGAACCGCAGGGAGCTGTGTTCCGCGGTGCAGCCGAGTTAAGGCCCGGACACAGAGATGTCTTGGAGCTCAGTCTGTGCTGCAGGCTCGGCACACCGGCAGTGCTGAGGGCTGTGAGCCCGAGGGTGGTCTGAAAGCTGCAGTGAGCAGGCAGTGGCTCCAAACTGAGCACTTGTAGCTCTGCCGCAGAGGATAAAGGCAGATCCAAGGCTCGCAGGAATGAGCAGATAAACTCCCAGCGCAATATGCTGGAGTGAGTGAGTGCTGAGGGAACAGCCATGGCACGGGGTGAAGGTAAAGATGGGCAGGAGTCTGGGCTGTCCTGCTTTGCCCAGCTCCGACACGCTGCAGTGCCTTTTCTGAACTGTCCTCTGGGGCACAGCAGCACTGCAAGGACTCTCTGCATCTGTAGGCCAATCCATAGGTTGACTCTCCCTGAGCTGCAGTTGCCCGCACCAAAGATGTCAGATTTCCCATGCAGTGGAAATGCTTCTGAAGTGTCCTACTTTGTAAGTAATCAAAGTTTTGTGGCTACCATGGCTGAGAGCCTTCAGCCCTCCCCCTTATTACTGGTAGCTCAAGTGATCCTTATGGATCCAGGATGCTTATGGAGCACCCTGACAGGATGAACACATTGGAATATTTACAAGTGCAATAAACAGGTATAGTTTTGAATGACTCATTCAGGCTGCTGCCAGTACAAGTGCTGCACAGCATGACTGGAAAGAGGTTGCAGAGAGCAAGAAAGGACTTATTTTCTGTCTCCATGGCCAGGTAATAGCAGGCTGGTCAATACAGGACAGGGGGCTCCCTTGCCAAGCAGCTCTGAAAGTGCAGGTGAGGCAGAGCACAGAAGGGCACCCAGGTAACTTTGTTCACAGGATAAACTGACTTTGTTGGGTTGTACCTCAGCATCCAGGGCAGTTCATGCTGGGATTCATAAACCATGGGTAATGTGAACCACTCTCCCCCATCCCATGGCATTCCCACTAGGAACCTGCTTCTCCTCAGAAGTCTTGCTTGCTTAAGGGTGAGGAACTCAGCAAATGAGCTGCTGCATTCAGCACCTTGCTGGAAAAATTTTGAGAGGGGAAAATTGTGTTGGATCCTCACAGAGTGCTGGCACAAGTGCTGACACATCTGTGCATGGGCAGTGGAGGGTTCTGCTGGAGAGTTAGAAAGTTTACCAGGAGTCCAGCCTCCTACCAAACCTCTCCTGCTCAAACTAGCTAATAATCAAATTGCCTTTTTTTTTTCTTTTCTTTCACAAAAAGCAGGTTTTGCAGGGAGATGGAACACAGTTACTTGTCTTCATTTTACTTCAACTGTGTGGAAAAAGTTGGCAAGCTTTTGAACTTGATGTCCCTAAGGCTGGATGTTGAAGATCTTGCCTGTTTTTTTCTGACTGTCATTTGGCTTAATAGAAGACGTTGCCCCTCCCTACAAACCTTGTTTCTCTTTCACAATGTGACTGCACAGATAATGGCTGTTGTTTATATCCTCTCAAACTAATGGCTGTGATGGCTACCTCTGAGGCTTGAAAGGAGAAAGTAGGAATTGAGTAATGGGAAGTGTTCATTTTTACTGCACTGCCTCCTTGCATGCAGAGAAAGCTCTCAGGGTTAAAGTGCTATGGCAAACCTTGCCCCACAGGTAAATGCGAAATGCTGACACCAGAAAAATCAGTGCCCCTCCAAGAACACTACAATCTCAGTCATCATTTCAGAAGCTGTTCCTGCTTTATCCAGCAAGACAGCAGACACAGGCACCACAGCAACTGAGGACAGTGCACCACTGCTCAGGCAGAAATCAGAGACGAGCCCAAGTTTCTGCCCCTGGCAGAGCCCTTGATTTTATTTTATCCCCTACCCCTCCCCTACCCCCACGCCCCCTGTTTCTTTTTTTAAATCACTTAGATTTTTAAAAGACAAAAGGAAGGCACCATGTGAAAACATCACTATGGAAACATCACAGGCTCGCTTGCACTTGCCTGCCAAGCAACTACCTAACTGAAGTTTTACATCCTATTGGATCACTGTTGGCCATCTGCTCTCCTTCAAACTTCTCTGAATTCCATATTTTCCTGAAAAGTTCATTTTTAGAAAGGAGGGAGGAGGAGGCAAAGGGAGAATCCAGTATTCTTGGCTAGTGCAGAGCTATTGTGAAAAAGGAAGATAAACTCACTTTGGAGCAGCCTCTTAAAAAGACAAAGATCCATGTTTTGTGAAGTAATTTCATAGAAAATACCTTGTTTCTAGATGCACTTTAATGATAAGAGTATAAATTGGCAGCCACAAGGCAAAGCACACAAACAGCTGCTTCTAGTACTCTTGCACTAATTGTCGTCCTCTCCCTTTCTCTCCCTTTCTCTCATTTAGCCTCAAATGTATTTTCTTCTAAAATGTAACAGTTACTGCCTACACTGGAGTTGTTGGCTGCAGGCTCCACAGCCTTGCTCCAAATAAAACACAGAAACAGATTTCCTGCCAAGCACTGAGGAAGTTTGAAGACTTTAGTTTTTAAAAATATAATCTTTTTATCAGTGCCCTAAGCCTGCCAAAGGTAATTATGGGCCATGGTGCATTTACATTAATGCATAGGACCTACAGACATTTCAAAAGCCTAATGGAGAAACTCCATAAATGTACGTATCGAAAAACAAATTAATTAAATTAAACTGTCATGTAAAGATATCACTTAATTTTGCAGAGCGGAAGGCACTCTTAATGGGAATGGAATGGATCAGTGAGCATTTCAAAACCCAAAGCTATAATTTAAATTCAGGCTCTCCTCTAGTGTGCAAGTCACAAGACATATTTATTATAGCCTTGGATTGTCAATTGTAATCGGTTTAGCAGAGACAAAGCTGTATTGTTTTGCTTCCTGCCCTCCTAGCTGGTTCAATATATTTTGATGTCAGACTATTGACAAGCAAACCAAAGGCTGAAATAAAATTATGTTTACCTGTAATGAACTGGCAAAAATGCAGTCCAAGGTAAATGTAACCCTGAAGCACAAACGCTTATTTATCAAGCAGCAAGGGGAAAATGGTGAAGCATTTAAACTTTCTTTAAATAAACCAACCAGCTGAATCTATTTACTGCTGCTCTTGAGCCTCCTATGTGGCAACCTACAAACAAATAGATAAAAATAAATAAAAGCACTGTGAAAATGAATAGCACCATTTATATGCTGCTGTTCCTGAGTTTTCCAGGTGTCAGTAACAATTAAAGATGTTGCTCTTCACACTCCTCTAAAACTAGAGCCAAAGCCTGACACCAGGTCCCCAGCAAACAGACAGCAATACTTCCTCCAGGATGTGCAACCCAGTTTGCTGCAGGATTTCACCTGGTAGCAGCAGTTCCAAACCCAGCCTGTGCTTCTGCAGCCATGAGCAAGCATCTTCTCATTGAATTAGCCTCCAAGAACGGTTTGATTCTTTTCCTAACATTCTTTCTGTATTCTCTAATTCTTTTGTTAACTTCACTTTCTGATGCAAAGCACTGAAACCAGCCAGCTCATCAGATTATAATTGTCATGGCTTCCTCTCGCCTTTTTTCCAGCCCCTGTGTGAGCTTAGTCACAGAGAGGTTTCTCTGAGCCTGAACTTAGAATCTTCTACCCAGGAGCTCTGTAATTTCTTGTGGATCTCTCAAGTTTGCAAATCTGACTCTAAAACATGGTGACAAGCTCAAAAGTCATGGTTAGGCAGAGCTGTGGCACAGCAGGCTGGGACACCTGCTTGAGGCACACCTCTGAGGGCAGGGGCACAGGAGCAGCCTCCCGGGCTCCTGCTGCACGCCGGCACGGCCATTGGCAGGGAGGGAGGAGAGCACGGCCCGGGGAGCAAGGAGCAGCCAGCTGCATGGCTCTGAGGAGTGGCTGGTGTTCACACAGCAGCTGATTTGTTTATTTTATAAAAGCACTCGTGTATCTGCATTTGTTCTTACTTGGCTAAGTAGCAGGATTTTCAGGTGAATGGGTTCCATTTTTGCTTCCAGTGTAATCTTTCAGCAGTTTGCTCCCCAAGCTAATTATTATGCTAAAATGACTCAAACCCAACCAACCAACCAACCAACAAAACAAAAACAAACCCCTCCCCCCATCCAAATTTGCCTCAATACTAGGCCATTTTTCTTTTGATTACACATTACAGTAAATGTGTAAAGAAGTATCCTTTATAACCTTTCTGAAAAATGACAGTTTTTATTGTGCTACACTATTTTTCTTCCATGCCTCTGTTCCAAGATGCACATTATTAGCCTTGATTGCTCTCAAAAGAAATTTTTATTTTTCTCATCCTCTTCAGCCTCTTTTGACTTTGCACAAGACTCAAACTGTTTATTAAGTGACAGGTTACCACTGACAAAAAATTTTGTTCCAACTTAAGGGTTGAAAAATTGGACAAAGCTTTTAAAATGTGTTTTGTCCTACTACCAGTAATCTTTCCACTTATTTACATGGCTCCTACTGTCACACATGTTCCAATAACAACATCCTTCTGAAGGCAATGGGAAAGGAAAGTCCTCATAGCCCCACTGAAAAAGAAACAATGTTGAGAGATTTAGGTCCTGGCTCAAAACAGAATGAAGGCTCCAATTCCTACTGTCACTGATCAGTGACGAGCCAGATGTCTGATGTCTTTAACTTGGACTTCAGTGATTTCTTCGAGGTATAAGAAAATTAGGGTGCAGCTGAGATGTGAATATATCTATAGTGATAAATTGCCATCTTCTATCACCAGCCAAATACCATAAACACAAGCATGCCTGTTTCTTTCCAATAAAGCCATCCCAGTCATTAAAAATGGTCTTTTCCTAAATAATTTTCCAGCTTAGCTGTCTGGTTCACAAGCCCTTTGAGCTCTGAGGCAGATTAAATCTACAAACACAGTCATAACTTTTGTTTATGGAATGGCAAGGACTCAAAGATAGCTCTAAGTAATGGTCAGGAGAATAGGATAGGCTACTGACATCAGTTAAAGGCTTAAGGCAAAAATATTATTTCTAAACTCTGAAAATAGCTATTATGGTAAAAACATTTCTTTCCCATGTCATTTTGTAAACATTAAGTAAAAACATGAAATACAAATTGAAAGTTATTAAGAGCAATGGGTGACAAAGTAATGCTTTTAATATTCTTCTTAAAAACACTTTTGAAAGTATTTATTTGAAATAGCTAAAAAATTTAACTGTATTCAGTTTTGATAGTTACAAAATTTTGAACACTCTTCTGCATAAAATTAAAAAAGCTACAGCATTTCTCAAATTTCTGAGTAACAGCCAAATAAACTACCAACAATTTCATCCTTCATGTAAGTATCCACTAAGAGGTACACAATCAAGATTGAACCGTACTTGTATTCTTAATTCATTAGTGGAACTTGAAGGCCCTCTTCTGGATTATAAATTACTGCATGGCCAAGCAAAGTACATGGAAATGACAAAGCCAACCAGCACTATGAAAAGATAAGTGTCTTAAATATATTTTATTCATGTTATTACCACCTTCATTTCTGGGTTTTCACTTGTATTTGCCCATTTTGGTTACTATAATTTAGTATAAAATTATTATATATGTGTGTGTATATATATATACACACATATATATATGCACACTAATATATATACACATATATATATATACACACACTAATATATATCTATATATTTAGTATATAATTTTTATAATTTAGGAGCTCAGAACAACCTCTTAGTGGATTCTTAAAATATAAGTATTTCTTATACTGATACTCACAAGAGGAGTGGACAGTCTAAAGAGAGTTGTGGAGAGTTTCTCCACAACTTTGTATGAAGGTGCTGTGAAGCCAAGTGCTATTTGTTTATCCTTATTAAGCAACAGCAGACACAAACAGACATGTGATTGTGTGTATGTCCCTGTCTACACAGATATGTAACTTTCAAAAATTACCTTTGAAAATCTAGCTTATGCTAAGGTAGAAAAAAATGAGGGAACATTTGCAATTGTCCTAAGTCTTCAAGGACTGTACAATTCCTTTATATGCCTTTTGAATAAATATACACACAGACTACTTACTACACAGTAAGTAAAGGACTTACAAATGTGATCTTCCAAGAGAGTTACTTGCTTGCCTAAGCAAACATTTGCTATTGAAAAGCTTCTCCACACAGAGAAGGAAAAAATATTCTAGAATGTGATGTACAAAAGCACCATTTTAATGGATCTGTCTGTAAACAAGTGGACTTGAACCACCAATTTTCCTCTTTCTAAAAACAGCCATTTAATCTTTTGTTTTGTCATGATAACAAGAAATCATAAATACAGAAATGCAGGAACAGATACTAAGTATCCTATTGGTAAAAACTCTGTAGAGAAAATTAAAACATAGTTTGTTTGAACTACACATTTAAAAAAGCAGCATGCTGAAGAAACCTTCACATATAATTTTTTGGTAAGCTTCTGTGTCCCACCAGGGTAGGGCTACTGACGACGATCCTTCTTCCGTACTTTGGATTTTGGTGCTGCCAAGAAACAGCAAAGGAGAAGAATCATCAGAAGTGAATTACAGCAATTCCAGTGCCAACATTCTTTTAAATTAGGTTGGGATCAAAATGGATACATTAATGTAAAACCTACCATTGGGATTTTCTTGCCTGTAAAAAGCTTTTAACAATTCCACTGCTTCTTCAGCACGATAGCCAGAAGAGCACTGTTCAAATTGGAATGATGTTAGTGAGCACATCTGAGAATAATGTATTCCATGCTTCACAATAATGCCTTGAGTACAGAATAATTTTAAACAAATGTACTGTCAACTTGGGGGTCAAAAAAAATCTCCTTTTAGGTTTAATACTTAATACATTTTAAAAACACTATGTCGTGGCTTAATAGAGTAAGTAATTTCCCTAATAACTTAGTATTAGGTAAAACAACCTTTCTTAGTAAATTATGTAAAATTTTTATGCAATCTACAATTTCTTTCTTATTAATGTGTTTCCAGCCTCCCACACTCCTCAAGCACTTGGAAACATAAGAGACATACATCTAGGTATTTGCAGATAAGATTCCTGACAAAACACTTATCCAGATATCTATTCTTTATTTCTAACAGTCACCTTTCAGATCTTTTGGGTCCTTCTAAAATACTTTTCTATGCCATGAACACTAATGACAAAGCATTTAAATGTCACTCACACTAAATAAATCTCCACCCATGCTAGAAAATAAGTATTTACCTCCTATACATTCCAGTTGCCTACAGAAACAAAAGATCAAAACAAAAGAAACTTCTTTCTGTCTTCTGAATGTATAAAATAATGAAATACCACATGCCAGTATTAGCAAATGAACACTCTTCCAGTACTGAACTGCACCAATTAATTCAGATGTTGGTCTCACTGACACACTGACAGAAAGATGCCTAATATGTTTACACTGGAGTGCCAAACATTATTGTTTTCCTGACTAAAATTCTTTGAGCCTTGAGCCTTTAGTGCTTATTTACAATGCTGAAATACTTTATTTGTTTTTGCATTCATTAAATCATTAATGTGAAATGTGGAAAAGAACTCCAGGAATCAGTATCACTGTATAAGGCAAGATCATGTACAGCTGTGAATAATGTAATAAATAAAATGCTATAAATACTCTCTACATGTAGGTATGGGTACATAGGTAGTATCACGTTGTAAAGCACCTGGATTTATTTATATTCTACCTCCACTGAATGCTTATCCAGCCTTTCTCACATAACAAAGATGCCTAAATCACCCCAGACACTGTTCAGTCTTTCTGTATCCCTACTATTCAGAAAGTTTCTTAATACCTAAACTGAATTCCCTCTGCTACTGTTGCAGTTCAGATTTATTTTGGGATCTGAACTACACAAAGTAAGTCTAAGCTAATACATTTTACCTCATAAACACACAGACTGAAAACAAAAATACAATCGTTTCCAGTGGCTCAGCTAAAACCCAGTAATTTTATAAGTTGCTGTTACTTGATATTTATTGATTATGTGTTTGTACATTCTGCAGCTTAAAATAATTTTCCCTCATCTCTTCCTGTAGAACTTACTGTTCTAAGTATTACACGTATTTCAGATATATTTAATTTTTACCTTGTTCCACAAGCATAATTCTTTCCCTTACCCTTTGACACATCCTTTTAAATAATTTAATACTGTCATCATGGTTTCCTCAGTTTTAAGACCTAACTTTTTTTACATTATTTTCTGATTAGGCCAAGTTTACTTGACTTTGATCATCTTCCATCTGTGTCCTCTTAAAGCGATGCATAACATTCTAAAAGCCTGGTAGCAAAGCCAGTCACAGTACCCTAGCTGGAAAACAAAGGGAAATGTTTTACAGCCTACTTCAAATGGGTCTCCTGAGTCCACCATATCATCAGACGAGATGCTCAACACGGAGCCACAGCCTCCAAATCGCTCATTTCGACAGCCATACACGACACGTGGAATTTATGGGAGTCAGTCAAGGTATTAAGTGAAAAACAAACAGGAAGTACAGAAGCCTGATCTAGGCAGTCATCAGATTTCCTAAAATGTACTTGTACTCTTCAAACTAAATTAGCTTGAGCTACAATTCCTCCCTCATAAAATCAGAACTTACTTTTGAATGGTGTAAGATGCACATCCTGCCTTTCTCAGAAAGGGGGAAGCAGGGCATACAAAGGCATGGTTTACTGATTGACACAACATTCAAAACTGAACACAGAACTGCACTTAGCTCATTTTACATCCTAACAAACATCTCTAAAATGTATTTTTAATCTCTAACAGTTGTCTGTCATAACTGCACCATCTCTCTTTCACTCGAGTCCCTCACTGTTCATCATGGAGGTGGGTGCAGACCCTCAAACCAGCCCTCCTGGCTTTCCCTGACACTGTCCAGACTTTCTTTGTGGGCTCAGTGTGGAAGAAGCAATGGTTTGACAGAGTTTCCCAGAGTGAGTCAGCATGAAAGGATACTCATCAAGCGCAGGGCAGCTGCACACATGATACAGGGCTCTACAGTTACGTACAGCACCAGCTGCGGAAACACCTCCCTGTAATCCCTCTTGTGTTGCTTGCACCACTCAAGGACCTGGTCGATTGCCACCATTTCTGCGTGTCGAGTAGCCTAGAAGACAAAAATAAGTATTTTCTTATTTTGCATTTATTCACTTTTGTTATAGAAGTAATATAACGCTCTTTGCTGGTTCAAGTTGCAAAAGAAATTTTACAGCACCCAGACTGCAGAAAAAATACTCAATCCAAGAAAGAAAATATTTAACCCCAACCTCTTGTGTGTAGCACACAAGATCTACAAGTGACAGTTTTTTCTTCTACTTTTTCCAAGACAGAAGAGCATGCTCAGAAGTTCTCCTCTCTCAGTCATGGCAGCACAGTAAGACAAGACATGAAAGCTGTGCTTGAGGCTTAAGGGACACACAAAGCTCACTGGCACAACTGATGTAGCCCATGGCCTGCTCTACTTCCAAAAGCAAGAATACAGGCTGGATTACTTTCTCTGGAAATATTAACAAAGTGCTCCTCACTGGTACCTTTTCCTCTCTCTGACAATATTCCTGTGCTCACAAGGAATGAATACACTATGAACAACAATTTCAGCATGTTTCTACAACTGCCTGGTGTGCTCTGTACACACAACATTTTCAGTTTGCCTCAGGTTTAATTCTGCCTGGGGATACATGAACAGTAAGTCCCTCATGTAATAGGCTGGGATTTCAGCATATGACTGATTACAAGAAGACAAAGGAATATTAATTTCTTTTTTTTATCCAAGATAACTAATCTCAATATCAATGGCACAAAAACCTGAACAGAAGTGTTGATTTTAATAGAATAGAGACCAAAACAATCAGTAATATCCCAGTACCACTCTGAAATGTCTGCAGCACTGTGTTACACCAATGAAATGTCACAGCAAAAATTTCAGGAAGTACTAGTTTTGAGAGGACTCTTCAGTTAGACCCTCATGCTTACTTAAATTAAGACTGTTAGTTTTTTCCTTCCTTTTATATCTATTCTGAAAAAAAGGATGTTTTTGACACAAGCATTAGAGTAAGACTTAATCAATCCAGATTATATTTGTACTTCTGTTTTGTATGTCCTTATGATCCCTGATAGCTTCCTCTCAAAACATGAACTTGGGTTAATATTTTAGCACTGTGAAGATCTGTGGTGATAACAGTGAGATGCTCTGCAATACATGGCAAAAGACCCATAACTTACTGCTATGTTTACTACTGTTCAAAAACATTTAAAAACTCCTAGAAAGGCCATGCAGCTGCTGCAGGTCCTACCACCTTCTGCAGTAATATAAGACAGCCACACAAACAAGATTACATTAATATGGAACATTACTATACACCTGTGTACCCATATCTCAAGTAAAATGCACTGTTTTGATCATGTCATGTCCTGAACACACAGGAACATCAGGACAAATTCACCTTGGGGTGAGAAAGGATTATCCAAGTCACAGAACAGTCTCCATTTAGAGACTAATTAGACTGTGGCTCTTAACAGATACAGTCATTAAGTTTTCCAAGTTAAAGGACTACAGTAGAGGTTTCTAAAATAATCAAGAAAAATGTGGAAAAATCACAGTTATAACTGTGATTTATTATTTCTCATAACAAGTGAGCACCCAATGAAATTATCAGGCAGCAGATATAAAACAAACAAAAGGAAGTATTCTTTCATAAATTACATAATTATATTGTGAAACTCATTGCCACAGGATGCTATGGAAGCCAAAAACATAAATGAGTTCAAAAAAGGTTTAGACAAATTCATGGAGGATATGTGCATGGACAGCTATCAGAAACAATGATCCAGATTTAGTCTTGGACTCTGGAAATCCCTAAACTATTCACTTTCAAAAATGGAAAGGATGTACAAGGGGAAGGTTTACACTTTTTTTCCTGAGCTCCCGCCTTACACAACCTATTAAAGGTCCATCTTAAAGACGAGATAAAAGGGAAAAACTGATTTCTAAGTCTTTCTAGGTCTGTCTTAAGATGTTGTTTTGTATTAAGCTATGACTAGACAGCCTTTTTTGACTTGCTGTGTATAAAGTAACAGACAAGAGGGATTACTTTAAGTTTGAATCACTGATTCAATTCATAAGCTTAACTTGCCAAATATTACACACTATTTTAAAGCCAAGAAAGCAAAAGCAGGTTAAGAGTAGCAAGGGAAAATAAGATTGCTACAGAGTGGCAAATGGTGTATCAATGGAAAAAAGCTGACTCAGTGGGGTAAAAGCCTTGGCAGTGCCCCGAACTGTGGCAAAAGTTTCACAGACGATAAAAGTACCACCACTGCCCTAAAAAGCTAACTTTCTAAATTTTAGACCATAATTAACAAGTGAGAGTAAAGGGGTCCAAAGCTCAAATTTCTCTGTTATTTTGTGGCTTCACTACACAATCAATACTTCATTTTCAGTTATCCCCTACTGTGCCTGCAAGACGCTTGCTACAATGACCCAACAGAACAGAACAAAGAGGAGATGTCTGTGTGTATCAACAAAGCACCTAAGACAAAGAGCATTTTACTGGAAAGTGAATTATTTGATCACATGCTGGAATAAAGATGCCAGAAAAAAACATTTCTAGATGGGAAGGGTCACATTTGCTGTAAGGGAGAAAATTTTCAGGCTGGTCTGAGGCAAGACTGTGAACCAGCAAGTGTGGGAGCTGCCAGAGGGAACACACCACTGGCACACGCTTGTGAATGAATCACCAGGCTGTCTAAACCCAATGTCTTACACAGACATTTGCTGCACTGTTACCCAAGGAAGACAAGTAGTGTCACGTCTATTTTGAAATGCTGATGCCACAGCCATGCTCCTAAAAAAATAAAATAAACCAAACACAGCTGTAGACAAACTCCCTTCTCCCAAAAGCAACTTCTCACAGAAGAATGCAATGATCAGAACTTTTGCAAATAACTTCAAGAGTAAGCAGCAGTATTTCTGACATTAATGTGTTCTGCTGTGGACATGGCAGGCAAAAAAAAAAAAAAAAAAAACAACAACAAAAAAAACCAACAAAACAAAAACAAACACTAAAACAAAGAAAAATCCACAAACAAACTAACTAACAAAACAAAAACAAACAAACAAAGATGCAGGGCGGCAAGAGATAGCCGGAAAACACTGGAATTTTGGCAACTAAATTTTTTTGCCAAAATGACCAGTTTAGGAACATAATGAAAGAGGGCATAAAGAAGACACTACCGGCTCCTAACTTCAGCCCATTACATCAGAGGATGCAGGGACCTGCTTAAGGAGAAGACAGAATTTGCTGGACAAAAGGCCCAGAGGCAAGCTGATTCCTGACCAAAGGCAGAATTGCAGGGAAGGACTGAAGATCTAATTGGTTAAATGATCACTTCTTCAAAGCAGGAACAAAGTTTTTGTGAAGTTAAAAAGTCAGTATGTTGAAAAGCTGCATTTTGGAGGCCAGAAAGCTGCCAGTGTCATAGCAACGCTGTAGTGCATCAAGGCAGAGCAAACAGTCACTCTAATATAAACCAGGAGAGATAGGTGCCATACAATCCAGACACCTATAGATCCAGAAAAGACTCAGTAGCAAAGCAGGCAAGATAACAAACCTTTGAAAGTAGTGTTATAAGGGCTAGTCCTTATAAAAGGTAAATTAAACAAAAAGCCATTAAGATAGCTGAGACCAAATTAACCTAGTAACTTTCTTTGACAAATGTTTTTCTAGGCAAGAGAAACATCAGTCTCTCTGGACCTCTCCAGTGCATCTGGCAGAGCACAACCTGTGAAATTACTGTGAGTGGGGAAAACAGCCTAGTGCAAGGAATGTAAGGTGAGCAAGAAAAGAAGAGACATTGCATTGACAGGGGAAATACTTATCTGCAGGGAACTCATTACCATAGACACTCAAAGATCATTTGGCTTAAATGTTTTCAGTTGTGTCACTGGCATTAACTGGACAAACCCCAACAGAAAACAGCTGATGATGTGATATCTTTTGTATGATGAAAGACATCACGACAAGCGACAGGGTGAAATTGTCATTCAGGAGGGAGATGGCCTTCTAGATGGGAGTAAAAAAAAATTCAAAATGAAGAGTAACAAAACAGCATAAAAGACTAAGGAAGCTCCAGAAAACATGGGTGGACTTTCTTCCAGGGAGAATGTGAAGTACTATTGTAATCAAACAAAGCACAAGTCCATCTGGAATAAAATTCCAGTTAAGTGTTCTTAAGAGTTCTGGTTAAGTGAATTCAAGAAAAAATTAATCAAAGCTGGAATGGCTATGTGAAAGAATTATTCTAATGAACACAGAAAGCCAGCCTGTCTTCTGAGAGGAAATTAAACAGCTGGCTTGAGAAAAACAAAAGCTGAAAAGGAATAAGACTTTAAATACATCCAAGCTATGTAAAATAATGGAAGGTGCTGGCACAAGAACAGGGAGATATAAGCAGAACATAAAAAGTTTGAAACTGGAAATCAGACATTTTTTAGCCATCTGAGGAACGATGTTCTGGAGAAGTCCTTCAGTATAAGATGGGGCAATAAATTAGTTTAAATTTATGATGTCTGCTGGAACTGCCTCAATGGTTCAAGAGGATTGGTTGTTTTTTTTTCTCCAGGATGGTCCCTAAATAACGCCACAAATCGTTAGGAGAAAACTGAAAACACTTTCCTACGTTCACATTTCATAACAAGTACTGCTTTCAAGCTTAGATTTATTTTTTTTTTTAGACTACATGGAGCAATTATATATCTGATAAAAAATTTAGAAGCACTAAGTACCCAGCATTTCCAATCACTATAATATAAACATTTATGAAAATTGAGCCACAAAAGAACTGAAACTTGAGCTGAGCAGCAATTCAAAAAAAGCTTGGGTTTCAGAGATATTAACAGATTACTGTTTCCAAAATCCAGCTGATTTTTTTTTTTAAATCAGGCTACTCGCATTTTAGTATGTACCTTCCGACAGCCCTGACACCAAAAATGCCTGAAAGCTTCCCTGACATTTTAAAGTTGATTTTGATTTGGTTTTCAGTCTTGTCAGTTATGTCCTGTCTGTTCATTAACACATGATTTCTACAGAATATTACTATCCCTGGAATGATTTTCCCAAGAAGTGCCTGCTTCCCCATGGTGTTTACAATGGTGTAACCTGAGACACCTAACTTCTCTGTCACCTGGCTTTCTTAAAGCTGTATTAGAATCCTCTTAATACATTAGATTGTCCTGCAGAACAAATTATTATTATGATTCATCTTTAGTGTTACATTTTTCAACTAAGAAGACTTTAAACTTTTTATTATGTTTTCAGATTTGAGATACCTAATATAAATTACAGCCAGATCCTGCAGTAAGATTAATTTATACACAACTTCCAGTTGTACAAAATCCCTGTTGGCATTAATGGGTCTCTCAGCACCAGATCTTATCGCGAATTTGATGGTTAAAGTTGCAACAGATCTAAAAATGCACAGGAAATAGCATTTTATTCTGGCTTGTGGACGGAATTTCATTAGGAGAGGCTGCACACTCATGTCTCACTCCAAGCTCTCCCGGGTGACTTTAGGAGAGCACGCTGGGACCAGCACGGGGGCAGGGCCGGCAAAGCCACGGCGGCCCCGGCCCGCGGGACTCACGTTCTTCGTCTCGTTCACCTCGTTCCTGCCCCTGCCTATGACCTCGCCGTTGTAGACCAGCAGGCAGCCCACGGGAACCTCCCCTTTCTCCAGCGCCTCCTTAGCCTGCGGGACAGACGGACAGACAGACTCAGGACACGCACGGCACAGCGTTACAGCAGCGGGAGGAGCTTCCGCCCCGGGGCTCCCCGAGGTTTCCCCCGCGGGACGGCGGCAGCCCCGGCCCGCACTGACCACGTCGAGCGCCTGGTCCATCCAGGCCAACGCGGCCGCCTCCCCCGCCTCCGCCATGCCGGGCCCGGCGCTGGTTCCGGGGCAGCGCGGGCGGCGCCGCCGCCGCCTCCGCCCCTTCCGCCGCCGCGGCACCCGAGGGCGGCCGGGCCGGGGCGGGCCGGGCGCGCAGGATGCTCCGGTCGCTCTGGAGTTTCCTGAAGCGGCACAAGAAGAAATGCCTCGTCCTTGGCACCGTCCTTGGCGGTGAGTGCCCGCTCGAGGGGCGGGGGCGGTGATACGGGGGAACGCGGTGCCGGCCGTGGGGCCTGGCGGCGGGGCTGCCGCCGGAGCGGCCCCCGCGGAGCTGCCGCCGGGCCCCGGAGCCCCGCGGGCTGCAGAGGCGCCGTGCCCCGCGCCCGCCGGGGGACACCGCAGTGATCCCGGCCCGGGAGAGCCCGGGCTGTCCCCCGAGGCTGGGAGGGAATCTGCGCGCCGTCCCTGAAGCCCTAAAGCACACGAACCCGGGCTGCCCGGGTGCTCCTACGGCGGGTGATGGGGTTACTTTGGAACAACGCTGAAGCGAGCAAAGCGTGGGTGACGCTGGTGCTGTTTTAGGGGTGGAGGCTGAAAACCTCCTCTTTTCTTTCATATGTGACTTGTGCCTTGAGGTGAATCGTCAAATATCACAGAATCAATTAGGTTGGAAAAAGAGCGAGGAGTCCAGCCTTTGACTGAACACCGCCTTGCCAGTTAGACCGTGGCACTCAGTGCCACATCCAGTCCTTCCTTAAACACCTCCAGGGACTGCAACTCCACCACCTCCCTGGGCAGCCCATTCCAATGTCTGATCCCTAATGTCATACCTGAACCTCCCCTGAGCACGTTAAAACTTTGTGCTCTTGTTCTTTCACTTGTTACCTGGGAGAAGAGACCGACCCCACCTGGCTACAATTTCCTTTCAGTTATGTGTAGAGTGATAAGGCTCCCCCTGAGCCTACTTTTCTTCAGGCTAAACACCCCCAACAACCCACTCTTTATAGCAGCTTCACCAGCTTAGTTGCCCTTCTCTGGACAAATATAGATCAGTTGCAGACACAA
This sequence comes from Passer domesticus, assembly GCF_036417665.1. NCBI lineage: Eukaryota > Metazoa > Chordata > Aves > Passeriformes > Passeridae > Passer > Passer domesticus. Next base: position 61,994,095 of record NC_087476.1, on the reverse strand, counting down.
AACTTTCACAGAGAGGATTTGCATTAATTATTCAAGCAATTTCTCCCTTAAGGCTCTTGTTGAACCTGTAGGATGGTTATGGTCTAGTGAGCTCCACCTTCCCTTGAAGTTATTTTTGGGTTGTTTTTAGTTGGAAATAAACTTAAAAGAGCATATTGGATCTGTCTCTCTGTTTAATTGATGAAGTGCATAGCTGTGTAGCTGAAGTTGAGATACTCTTCAAAAGGCACAGCCATGTCTTTGTGCACTCAGTCTTCAAATGTTCTTGTATCCAGTGTAGATGACACACAACTGGAACTTGCCTGAGCAGTTGAATGTTCTGAGGGCTACAGGGCTTTTGTAGTATATTTTGTCATATTCAGGTGAAGTCCCCTGCGAAGGTGAATTGTATTTACTTCTGGCTTGCCATGGTTCTTGTGTCGTCTGCATTCTTTCATCATTAATTCCTTCTGGGGTTTTCCAAAGAGTGCCAATTAATCCCTGATAACAGGGATAACAGGCTGGGTGATGGTTAGCGCAGTACTGGTTAGACTGCTCCTCCAGTTCACCCTCTCACCTGCCCGTTTTGTGGCTCTGTGAGTGCAGCTCTCTGTCATGTTTACCACCACACTTGCAGCCCACCATGTTAAGTAAACAGATTTGCTTTCACACACCAGGCTGTCACCTGGAAGATGTTCTCCCTCCCCTTCAACTGTGTGTATGAGAGTGGTGGAATAGTAAAAAATCATTTCTCCCAGTTTCAACAAGTAAACATGGATCAATTCCCAAGTGGGAAAGCAGGTATCTGGGCACTTGTAGCTCTCATAGCCTGAAATCTTAAATTCCTCACGCATGAACAGCCTTCTGCCAGCCTGCAAACCAACCTAGCATAACTGAGTTTGCAGTTTTTTCCTTATGATTGGTATTGTTTATATACAACTCAGTGTCCCTTTCACTAAAATGCTACTGACTGGATGAAGTGCACTTAAAGTAATAATTATAGACTTTTAAAGTAATAATTATAGACATTTAAAGAATTACCAAACCAAACAAAAAAACCCAAAAAACACCAAACAAAAAAAAGCAACCTGAAATGCTCTTCTTCTAATAAGCATGTCAACTTCTGACTGAAAATATTAAACTATGCTATCATTTTCTGCAGCATGGATCAATTATCTATTTCTTCAGGCCATGTGGTATTTGAGGACTGTAGAGAATTGGTTTTTATGCATTTGAGACTGAAGTAAATCTGGTCTTCCACAAGCAGGTGAACATCATTAGCTGCCACCACCAGCAAATTTGCACCGTGGTATTTCAAGGGAGGCAGGGAGATGGAGTGAATTACTGCAGAGTGCTGCTTTATAGCTGTTCAGCAGCTGAATCTTGAGTGCTTTGGTCATTTTCATAGGTATGGATCAGTTCTTAAAAAACCCCACGAGCTACAATAATGCCACCACCAGTGAATCAGAACTCTGACATCCATGATGGACTCTCCAAAAAATACTGCAGAATCTTGAAAGATGGAATGCAACTTTACACACTGCTTTTAAATGAAGAGAGAATATTTGGAAGTGGCTGAATGATTTAAGGAAAGCAGCCAAATCTGCTGATTTAATAGCAGAGCCTGGAATCTACATTTCTGTGGTGTTTTTTTTTTTTTAAGAGCTGCAGGTGCATATTCCGGGAAGGAGGGTATAACAAGGAAAATGGGACATCTCAAAATTTAGTGATTTTAAGGCCTTAACTGGCACATGGTCAGAGATTAAAATGAATATGTAATGATTCATTAGACAGTACAGAAGAGTTTTTGCATTGTTACTGATACAGTATTGTATCAGTGTTGTGTTACTGAATTACTGCACCAAAATCAGAGTTGGTTGATAACTTTTCCTCTCTTTATGAAGTGGATTTGATGTGTATTATCAGTGGCTGTCATTCTTCGTGCAATTTCTCTCAATCCCAACACTACAACAGATTTTACTGCTTATGGAGATACAAATCTCATTAAATAAGAGCTGAAATTGAGGGAAAAGGCAACTGAAAAATATGTGTAACTCTCCCTTAACCACAGAGCTGGGTTGAGAAGGCCTCACCTTAGCAAAGACCCTGTACAAGCCCTTTCTTTAGGAGTTCTTTCTTTAACAATATAAAATACTGTGCATTCTAAAAAGATTTAAGTCTCTTCTAGTAAGCAAAATCTAGTGGTCTGGGATCAAACCCACTAGAAATATGGAAAGTAGAAAGCGAGAGAACATGAAGGAGCTGCAAGGACATTAGGTTCACATGTTTGTTGGATAGTTTGGTTAAAGTAGTTTTTATCTCAGTGCTCAGAATTCAAGGTAGATTTCAGTAGATATTACAAAATGATTCACCATTGAAATTCTGTTGCTGCAGTGGAAGAACAAGCTCAGGGTGTGTCTGGAATGTATGGTTCTGGTTTCAGTGGTGCATTAATTATTGCTGAATTTAATCTGTTGCAACCTTTGGCTTGCAGAAAAAGCATTTCAGTTCAGAAATCTCTGTGTAGCAGAGAAAGTTGGATTGGTTTGTGAGTAAGCACAGGGGCATTAAATGTGTTCTGGTGATACTCAGTGTTACCAAGAGAATAAGGCTTTAGTGCCTGCATGTTTTAAAGATGGTTTTCAATCACCACAGGACACTTGCATATCCCTTGATGCATGGCTTGCTTGAACACAAGGACAAACTACAACTTACAGAGCTGTTTGTGTCCTGGAATGATGCAGACTACTGTGTGTCAGCACAATTTCTGTATAATACAATTCTTAAAAGTGAAATTTTCCTTTTTTTTTTTTCCTGAGGTAAGTATGGCAGTGAGGTCAAAGGTTACTTAGGGTTGTAAAAGAGACTTCCTGAAAACTTGATGCCTCCTAATTACTTATCCCATTTTTCTGCTCGGCCCTCCATACCACCTGTGAAGAAAGGCAAGGGCTGAGGGAGAGGGCAGCCATAACTTATGGGATGTGAGAAATACCCTGCCTCTTGGAGGCCACTAGAGTGAACATGTAAGAGCCTGCAGATTTCGTAAAAATTCTTGCATTACTTACATTTAGGTGGGAAGAGACTCTACAGTGCTACAGCCAAAGAGGGATATGGAGACAAATCAGAGTATATTTATCTCAAATCAGAGTGTTGCTTCCACAGGATATAGGTGCTGTAGACCCCAGGGTGCTTCCCGGGTAAAGCACCAGAGAGCCACTCTCACACATACACACACACACCCCCCTTCTCTCCCCTTCTCCGGTGGGATGAGGGAGAGAATCAGGCCTGACCACTGCTCAGCAGCCCCTGAACAGTGCTCCCCCCTCCCCTTGTATTCCCCCCTAATTTTACTGCTCAGACGACATCCTGTGATGTGGCGTGTCTCTTTGACCTTCTGGGATCAGCTGTCCTGGCTGTGTCTGCTCCCAACTCCTGACCCCCAGGCTCCTTGCTGGTGGGGTGGTGTGAGAGGCAGAAAAGGCCTTGGCTTTGTGTGAGCCCTGTTCTGCAACTACAAAAACAGCTCTCTACTACCAACAATGTTCCCAGCTACTGCAAAGAAAATTAACTCCATCCCAGCCAAATGCAGCACAGACAGCCAGTGCATATGTAAATACATTTCACTTTCTAGATCAGTTGTAAAATATCAATTGTGGTTTGAGATCCTTACTGAAGTTCATGTTCTTGAAGGATCTGACATCAGGTGATGGGGTTTTTTTATCACTCATCTGTTTCTGAACCCTCCAAATCAGATGTGTTGGGACTATATTATTTTCTATTGTTCATATTTTGATGAAGAGAGTTAAAAGTTTCCATAGGAATTATCTCCTGCACAGCCTCACTGTTTGTGAATTTTCTTAATTTCTGGTTTTATGTGAAACATATGGGAAGATTCAGCATGAAGTTCCATCTATGCAACAGTTTAGCTCATTAGACATGAATAAATCTTGCTGCTGCAACTTTTTGCAGACCTCCTCTCCTATACTGAGCAGTAAAACTAAGTTATATTAGTTATTATAAAAAGCTTATATTGGCTTTGCATATTTATAACAAGAGACTTTCAAAATGTCAGTTTAGTTTTTTACAGGTTTGTTAGCTGTCTTGACATCATGGCAGTTTTTGGATGTGACTTTCTCTGGTCCTGCTTCCAACTCCACGTTATGATTTTGTGTGAATTATTCATTCTGGACAGAAGTCCAGAAATGTGTCTGGAATTATAGTCTGTATTATTGTCAAGTCCTCTGAATTAATGCAACATATTAATATAGGTACACATGGTTGTCCTGAAGAAAAATGCAAACACCCCTGCAAGCCAACCCCCTGGCTGGCAGCTCCTTGAAATGCCTCGTAAGCCAGAGACTTGCAGAGGCTCCACTGTTGTCAGGAATGAGTGCAGTGGGCAGAAGTTCATTGTCACAGCTCAGACTTGAGTTTCACAAGTGACTTGCTGTGTCCTCCAGGCGACTTGGAGGCGCTCACAAGCCCTGCAGCTGGTAAGAGAGAGAGAGTCTGCTGCTGGCAACCAGACCTCGAGCTTACTGCTGTGTGCTGGCTTTGCTTAAGGTAGGCGGGTGGGTGGTGCCCAGCAGCTTTTCCTTTGGTTAATGCATCACATTCCAGAGAAGAGGATAATCCTGGATCAAGCAACATCTGTTGACAGTGGGTCAAAGTTATACTTAATTCAGGGAAGGGAGAAACGATGTTGCATTGTATTGTTGTGTTGTATTGTGTGAAGGATGTGTTGCATTGTTTTGGACAAGTGTTTTTATCTGGAGACTCCTTGTTAAACCTGGATGACAGCTACTGCAAGTTTGTACCCTCCCAGGCCCCAGCAGCTCCTAGAGCAGAGCAGGCACACAGCCCTGACAAGCAGGTGTTGAGCAATCACCTGTCTCAGTCTCAGAGCTGCTGCTCCTGTACATGATCCTTCTTGAACTGCTTGCTTGTCTGCTGTGACACTCATGTCTTTCTACATTCAGGGAGGGTCTTTTTTGTACTTATGACTTTTCTGCTACAAAACCTGGAGTTAAAAGGGTTTATTTTGGGGTGCAGGAAAAGTTAACAAAAGTAGTAATTTGAACAAATCACTATATGTTAATGTAATGTGAAAAATAGAGTGGGCTAAAATGGTTGGGAAAATCTTGTGTTCAAGAATTGATTACTAATGCTGAAAAAATTGTTTCTATTTCAGTGTGTTAGCTGAAAAAGAAACCAGTAACCTGACAGTTGTATTCTAAATAGATATCCTCAGCAGGAATTGGTAACATTTTAGGTGAAAATGATCTTGATTGTAAAGTCTCATTTTTGATTAAGAATTAATTGGTGAATTTGCATTTTTTGTATATGGACCCATAATATTTAAGTTTACATCTCATGAAGTGAATATTTCATACAGCAAATGGTCAGTCTGCCTAAAGGCTGAAGTGAGGGAGAGACTTACCCATTTCTATTTTATGAGGCTTTTGGGAAATAGAAGTGACTGTGGTTGTTCCAGACTGGTCTGACTTGTAATTGCCTGTGAGCAAACATAATGCCAGTATAAATAGCTGGATTTTTTTACAGCTATGGACATTGGAGCACAAAGTTGACAAGGCTCTCAAACACTGATTATAGTTTTGGGGGGTTTTAATAACCTAAAAAATGTAGCTGAATTCAAAATATTGGGAAATTTGGGTTTGTTTATGGGGTTTGTGTGTTCATTTTCAGTTGGGGTTTTTTGTTTTTTGATTTATGTTTTAGTTTTTGTAGATTTGGTTTGTGAAATTAGTTTTGAAACTTTCAGCTTTCAGCAACTGTTAAATGCCTCATTTTTTCCAATATTGGCTTCTAAATGTGAAAATTGGACTTTGAAGAAAACTTTGTGTTTACAACTTCAGGAAGTACTTCGAGGAAAAAAAATTAAAATACTTGATTTGTTACTTGCATTTCTTCTGTGTGCTGTTATTGACCTGACAGATTTGGAGCTGGCTCTCTGAAGAGGAACTTCAGTAATTAAAGTATTAGTCCACACAGACAGCAGATGATTAACTTGTGCAATAGTCTTTTTTTGCATGGGTTTGTTCCTCCCTTATCTCTGTGCCGCTTCCAAATCTTTCATGAGAGAACACGGGAAGTGCTGGGTACACACACCTTAGTAGGAAACTGCTGCTGCCAGTGCATGCAGGAGGCAGCAGATGAGCCTGACACGTGGTAGGTGCTGTAAGAAGCCCTGGGTGGAGGGGGAGGAATGCATGGAAAGCAGCTTACAGTGGGCAAAGGTGCTGAGGATAAGCCTACAAGGTGTAGGGGCATTTTGAGGAATAGGCTTAGGAAAGGGGGCAGAGATGAGGAAAGATAGGAAGAGGGCTGTGGGCAGCCTGGATAGATAGCTGAACCCTGGTGGTGTGGGACAAGCAGTTCAGCATGGATGTTGGAAGAGGTGAAAATGCAAACAAAGATTTTTGGTGTGTCTTCATGGAAATGAAGATTCATAGTGAGAGTGATGAGAGATGGTCAGACCCTCAAGAGAAGAGTGTGGCTGGAAAGTAGGAACCAGGTGTAGTGAAAATAGAAGAGACCTTCAAGACCCATTGAAACTAAGGTTCTTCCTACAGAAGTTTTAGGACCAAATGAAGGAATTGTTGATTAACATTTTTCTCATATGTGATCTTTAGTACTTGAATTTTATTTCTTACTTCTACTAATTTTAGAACTATATCTTTTAAAAATTTAAATTTTCATCTATCTCTAGACCTATGCATTTCTGGCTTTCTCTCTTCTTTTCTTTTCTTACCCTACATCGCTTCTCTTCTTTGTTTCAGTCCTCGTCAGTACTAATTGTTCACATTGCAGTAGTACCATGAATGGCAAGATACCTCTTCTCAGGAAAGTTTCTTCTCCTGATTGAAGTCATAATCCTTGACATTTTAATTAATTTTGAAAACATTATTTCTGAGTATTGCTTTGCCAATATTTATTAAAATATTCAAGACCCCCCCCATATCCAAAAAAAACCCCACTATGCGCCCTTTCGCTTTAAAATCAAATAAAGGAGTTAAAGGACCTTTCTCACTTTTTAAAAGCATCTTCTAATATGGATATTTCTCTCTAGGAGTCTATTTACTGGGAAAATATGGGCAGAAGAAAATCAGAGAAATCCAGGAACGAGAGGCAGCTGAGTACATTGCCCAAGCACGAAGGCAGTACCATTTTGAGAGTAATCAGAGGACGTGCAATATGACAGGTAAGATAAGGAAATAGCTACTGGTTTAGATAAGAGGGAGGTATTTGGGGATTTATGCTACATATTGTCAGGATGGAAGAGGAATAAGAAATGTAGGTAAATTCAAAATCTTCATTAAATAATAGTGCATAGAGTTGTTTCTCAAATAAAGAAAGTCTGAAGGGTAGAGGACGAAAGGGATTTTAGGGGGCATCTGAACCCTTACCATCAATAAATCCACAAGTATACATGCAGGTTACAATTTTTTGTCACTCCAGGACCCTTTTGCCTTAAACTGCATGTGGTATTGAGGTGTGAAACAGCATTTAGATTCAAACAATACTGAATTTACAGTGGGATTATTTTATTAATTATATCACATTGTTAGTAAGCTGTGTGGAGAACACGGTGGGAAATTTTTAATAAGAAGTATATCAGCCCATCAGTTTCCTACACAGTTGGAAGGTACCTGACTAGCTGGAGAGCAAAAAGCAAAAGTACTTCTTCTTACTGCACCAGCCTTAGGATTTTTGCAAAGGTGGTGACAGAGAAGAATTTTAACAAATTCCTTGTCGTAGTAAATACAGGACATTCAAAATTATTTTTATTAAACAAATCAGGCAATATTTTATTTTTCTATTGAAAATTGTAATGGCTTCCTGGGTGGCTGTAAGTCTAACCTGTTTAACCTGACCAGTTGGTATTTTATTTTCATCTTTTCCATTTTGTACTGCTGGCAGTGATTTTACTGCAAGGATTAGGTTTTTCTTTGCCCTTCTTTGTACAAAGTATCTTATGTTTGGCAGCATGCATTCCTGACAAGATTTTTCATACTTTGTCCTTAGTATTTATCATGTTTTCCATTTCCTGTTCCTGTGAAGTAACAGCAGATCAGACATTGTTCTGAAAGTAAAGGATTTTTTCCCACTAGCTTTCTGTCATTTATAACATACCTTTCTCAGGTTCTCTTGTTAGAAAAAACAATCCTCAGATCTTTTTCTTCTCACTGGGAGAAATGCAGCAGTTTTTTGCCAGATTTTCTTCTGGGGAGTTGGAGGCATGTATATGCAGGATGTGAATACTCATCTGCAGCTGGAGACAGTAAAACCACATGGTCATGTAAGGGCAGCATTGTGCCCCAGCTCCTGAGAGGCACACAGGTTATTGCCCTTCTGAGTCCTCCCTGGGTTTCCTATTTTGCTTGTCCTCCCAGCTTTGCCTGTTGAGCAGTGGGATGTACATCCTATAGCAGCTATTGAGGGTGAGCTGAGGATGGGTTTATGTTTTTTTAGTTGATGTTAACAGGTTTTGTTGTTTGGTTTTTTTCCTTTTAATAACAGTACTGTCAATGCTTCCAACACTGAGGGATGCCTTAATGCATCAGTTAAACTCTGAGAGTCTCACATCTCTTCTTAAAAATAGGTAAGACTGTCTTAAATGTGTTGAACTCCACTTGTTTTGATGACAGTTTTCTTCAAATTATATAAGGTAGGGAGTATGCAGAATTTTGGTTTAGTCTCCCATTGAATCATTAGTCTTAAGGTATTTTGAAATCACTATGTAAATATTTTGTCTTGTTACATGTATTTTGATAGGTATGGCATTTTCCAAAAATTACAGGAAATAATATTTCCATTCAGGTGCTGCAATGAGAGCCATGTTATTTGTTGAAATGGTTATAAGATAGATAAAAGTATTTGGAGGATCTATTTCTCTCTTAAATAGAGAAGAATATTATGACTGAGTATGACTGAGTTGTTGATGCTGTGTTTATAAAAATGTTTATGTAATCTTACCAAGTTCAGACATGAGTAGTAGTGGAAAGTATCCAAGATGAGATTACAAGTGCATCTAAGTGATGAGAAGTAATTTTTAAAATTTTATTTTTGACATTGAACAAATAGGGAAATGTCAACATTAACAGAAATGCTTCCCTGTCAGAAAACACCTTGGAATTCCTTACAACTGCAGGGACAAATAGCCTGGTTTTAAATACATAAAGTGCATAATAGAATATCTTAAACCTAAATTGGTTGGTATATGGCACAGAGTAAAAGTGTTATGTAGGCAATTAACCACAGGATTTCTGAGTCACTCTAGACTGTCTTTCTAGTTTATTTATACAGCTATAACTTCAGCTGTCCAGCATTTAATAGGTTACCTATTCAGTCACTGCTTTTTTCAGTCCAAAAACTTCCACAGCAGGGCAGCCTAATTTAAAGGGGGAATTGCAGCCTGAATGATGTTTTTGTAATAGACTTTGGGTATTTGCAACTGTTATTGAATATTATTTACCCTGAACAACAAGAAATTGGGAAAAGTTAATTTTATTATGATACATAAATGTATTTATCATAATAGCAGTCTTATTCAATGAAAAATTGGAGATCACCAGATATGTCATCTGAACTGTGCAGCAAATAGTCTGAAACAGTTTGTAATCCTTTGTTCAGTGGTGAAGACAAATAATACCTTAGTTTGTTCTCTGTAGCAAGCATTCTTTTATCAAGATACACCTACTGTCTCTAAATTGTCTGACCAATTGAAACAGTGTAGGGGTACATTGATGCACCTCTGAGTTCCAACAATCCTACTGAAAATTGAGATAGGCTTTTTTTGTTGTTATTGGTGTGCACTTATGAAAACAAAAAAATTTTTAATGCTTGCTGCATGCAACATTCTGTAAGCATGGATAGCCATTTAGAGTGGAATTTGTGTCTTAATACTTCTTATTTTATTAACACTGAGGAAGTTTTAACTGGATGCTTGAAAGTTTTGAACTGAAATGTAGGGAAGGGCAAGTTGTGAAGGCACAGCTAATGGAATCAGCCATCAAAGCTCACTCCACTTTGAAGTGATTCTTTGAAGAAGCTCTGCTATGCACGGAGGTATAGATTTCTTTGCTTTCCACTTCCATTTGAGAAGATCAAGCAGACAGCTCCAGACCCTTGAATGCTGTTGTTGACTATACAAAAGAGCAGATGTGGAGATTTACCTTCCTTTCATGTCCCTGAAAATGTATTAGTTTTCTCACATAATCTGTGTCGTGGCTTAACATGACATGTTATGGATCTATGTTATCATATGTTACACATCATATTATGCCTTAGGCAATCTCCTTTAACTAAAAATCCACTCACTTCCTTAAATTTGAAGTGGCCAGTTGTACACTGGGAGTATAAAGTGGCTGAAGTCTTCAGACCTTCAGAGAAATTTTTTAAGAGGGAGCTGCAGCCAAGACCACAGATGTTCTTGCTTGATCTGTCCTCCTCTTTTTAAAGCCCAGTGATTGGATGAGATAAGGTGGAGTCCCTCCTTCTGCAGCCTTGCAGATGTTGCACATCTCCAACCTCTTCAGCACTTAGCTTTATTCCACACCTCTGGTTTCTGTTTGCATTGCCCTTTGCTTCCATAGCAAGAATGGCCTTCCAAATAAATAATTATGAAGTAAAAGTTGAGTTTTGAATAGCAGCTGAGTCTTAGTAAATTGCAGGAGATGAATTGCAGGAGATGAAAAATGAATTTCCACTGTTAGGCTTAATACTTGCAGACTTTAACTGTTATCTGGCTGGTGCCTTACACTGTAAGCATGAGCTCTAGAAAATGTTTTGATGTGGTACGTGCAAGTGTAGTTGGCTGATGATATATTGGCTTCTCTGTAGCTCTTCATTCTGCATGAAGAACTTAGCCCTGATAAGTTGCTTTAAGTCCTATTATATTTTTTTATATATAGAAATATTACAGTATTTTTTTTACAAAGTCCTTCCTTTGTTTTGTTTTAGCAAAGCTTTAAGAACTTGTATAGAGTAGCTTGCAAAAAGTATGTGAGTTGGTTATATTTGCCATGGATCTATGTATCTCTTTCAGCTACTGTTTATTTAATCTGTCTCTTTAGTTTTTAGAGTTGTAGACTTAATAGTTTACTGAATGAGTTTATTTCCATTATTTGATAGTGGTGAACATAAAAAATTTCATTTATGTAAGTGATTGCATGTTCAAACTAATGCCAAAGCACAAATGTTGTGCCTGTAAAGAGAAATTATTTCTGGTGAGAAGTGCTGGGGTTTGGGTGGTTTTTTTAAATAAACTGGGTTACCATAAAGTATTGGTTAATCTGAACTCTTGGTTCTAAATATTTAAGTGTTGATTCTGATCCTAAGAAATTACCAAATGTTTCCCTAAGTGACTTTTACAATATCTGTCTTCCACAATAGACATACAATAGCAATTCTTTACTGACAGTGCTGAACAGATGATAATGGCTGGTGAAAATTTTGGATGGTTGGCTTGATCTTATTCCTGAATAGTAGTTATAAATATGCAGTGTACTTCAGGCAGTTCAGGTGTATCTGTGCAATCTACAGTCTTGCTTTGTTGACTGCAGAATATAAATTTCTAGGAACTGGTCAGGTCAAAAAGTGAACACGCCTCAACAAAAGAAAAAAAATCAACATGTATTGGTGTGGATGGTGCAAGACTTCTTTTCCATGGATGGTTGTGATCTCTTTGGTTTTGATGATCAAATATGAACTTTAAACACATCAGGCAATGGTAAATCTTGCAAGAAAGTAGGACAATGAAATTCTGATCCTTCATTTATTACAAGCAGAAAGTCCTGCTGAATGAGTCAACATTAAATATAGAGAGTCAAGGCCCCAGAAAAGACCACTTTGTACCATCAGTGGCTTTTTCTGACTGCATGCGTCACTAAATGCTACATTTATAAATTAATGTTTGAATATCTTTTCTATGCCATTATAGTGTGTTGTTTATATACTGCTTTCTTGAATGAGATATAGACCTGGGTATGATTTGAGTAATTATGGTAACTAATTAAGTTTGCCTTAGAGCACTACTATGTCATTTAACATACTTGTTAATTTCCAAGTAAAATGCAATTCCTAATATTTCCATTTATTTTTCCCACAGGCCAGCAAACAAGTTAGAAATCTGGGAGGATTTAAAGATAATAAGTAAGTGGAAATGAAAGATTATCTTGGATAGTTATTTAGTGTAGATTTATAATGTCTTTTGCACCATTTAAAACAAACTTTACACTGGGTTGTTTCAGTAGATATGAAGATAGTGTAACACACATGGCAAACCCCCTCCCTGAACCTGCACCCTCAAAGGCTTTTCATGAAGGAACTTTTTTTAGCCCCATGGAGAGTTAGAAGCTCAGAGACCAAGATGAAGAATTCTATTGGCCTTCCTGCTACTCTACTCAATAAAACTTTGTGAGTCCTTCCTGTGTCATTGCAATAAAATGAAGATAGTTCCAAAAATTGTATGGTGAATGTAGTAGAAATTCAATCAGAAATGTAGGTCAGCCTTTACATATCCAGCAGTTCCCTCTTTTTGAGCCTGTTGGAGAGAACCACTGTAGCAGTGGACATGAAGCCTTTGGATCATCTTATTTATTGGCTGATGGAAGCAGTGGAAGGGAAGAAAAAAATAAACTCAGATAATTATGTAGTGAAATTCTGCTTTGCTTCCTTTTGGTTTTTTCTCCTTTTCATAATGCCTTTACAGAAACTACTTTTGATCTGACTGCTTTCTTCCATTCTGTATCTTTTAATGATGCTTCTTCTATACACCCTCATTACCTACTGGCTGGTAGCTGATGATCATTTTCATTTTCCTTCTTTAGATCTTAGCTGCTTCTGTCTTAGGTAACTCTTTTGACAAGCTGCAGTTGTGTCTGAATTGCATGATGAGGGCTAATATATAGACTGAGTATTTCCTGGACTAATGAAGAAAGATGATTTGACACTAAACATTTTCCTTCTGGAACAGCTTGATTTTTGTTTTCTCAAAAGTAACTTGTGTCATGTGTAAAGTAATATTAATGTAGGACTTTAAATGGGACACTTAGATGTAGATCCAGCACGTTAGACTCATGACCATCTTGGGTATGTGTTATGAAAACATGTTATGACAAGTGAGAGAAATGTGACTGCATCTTTAAAAGTAATCAGCACTTCTGTCCCTTGGAGAGCACTTTTCCCCCTTGACTCACCCCTATTTCCCAGACTTGGCAGTGCCTGTGTTGTGTCTTCCCAAGGTTTCACACGCAGCATAGTGGCTGTGTACAGCACCTGCATGCTGGTGGTTCTCTTGCGCGTGCAGCTGAACATCATCGGCGGGTACATCTACCTGGATAACGCCGCGCTCGGCAAGAACGGCACGGTAAGTGTCTTGCTTTGCTTCAGAGGCAGGACTTGCACTTCCTTGCAAGGGAAAGGATTGCTTGGTGAGATGAGAAGGGCGTAGCTTAGGACTATTGGAATGAAACCAAGGAAGAGTGGGATACATGGGAGCATTACTGGCAGTGCGATATATTGATGTCCTTTAACAGCGTCTAAATTTGGATGATGTGGTGATACTGTTGCTTACCTGAATACCAGCAATATTGGAGAATGCCTTTTGTCTGCATTTGTCTTGCCTAAAGAAGGCTGCTTTCTGTCTAAACACCAACATGAAATTATTTCTTTGCTTTGATTTTTTTGTGAAGTGGTAATACCATATGAATGATCCAAGATGTGTAAGCAAAGGTATATATAATATTAGGTCTTCCTAGTACATACATTAATTTCTCCACTGAACTTTTTCTGAGATTGAAGACAAAAAATATTGTATTTGAAATTTTGACTGTTCACTCCAAAAGATCATCTACCTAAATGTCTGTTGTTGGGGTCAAGCAAGGTAGAAGAGCTGTTTTTGTTGATATAGTGTATCACTACTCAGTAAAAACAGATCACTCCCACAGTAAGCAAACACCTTTTGTAGAGAGTGGGACCTGCAAGTTGCTGAATGGCTCATCTAAAAATAATGGATACAAGCTGATTAGTTCTCATCTGCCCCCCTGTGATAGCTCCTGCTGAGAGTCAAGGAACAGCAGTGCAGGATGGAGAAGAGCTTTCAATAGGAAGGCCAGAGTTGACTGAGGTAGTGCCTGATTTTATAAAACCTGAAAAAGCTGTTTTAGAAGGGCAGAATGAGTTTGAACTAGAAATGTTTCCTCTGTTAGTTTCTCATAAAGAAGTGGGTAGACAGGGCTAACTCTGAGGCATTACATTGGGACTAACTGGAATCCTGTCTTGGTTTCTGAAAGCTTCTTTTCTGTCAGATAAACTTTTAATAGATTTCAGCATAAATAACTTACTCCACTAGATTTAATTTCTGAGGTGGTGGAGAGTCTAGCTTCACCTGCAATGCAGGTTTTTAAGAGAGTTTCCTTTAGGTGAATGAAAAGTGAAAGATTTTTCTGTGCCACTGAAGATGGAAGATAAATCTGTATAGGTTTGAAGAAAAGAATGCCAGAAGACTTATGACACATACAGGGGTTGATGGGCAGGAAGAGTCAGTACAAAGTTGAAGAGAGTGGGGCAATCTGTTTACTGAAGAGTATTACAAAGATTAAGGAAATTATTTTTGAAATTATTTTTGCATTGTTCTCTACTGTTGACATGTTACAGAACTGTTGGTTTTTTCCCCCCCCACAGACACCACTAGCACCCCCTGAAGTCCAGCAGCAATATTTATCAAGCATTCAGCACCTTTTAGGAGATGGTATGGTGGTTATTAAGAGCTAACTACACTTACAAAATTCTGCTTTTTTTGGGACTTGAGCAAATCATTGGAATAATTTTTACTTTCTTCCTTTTAGGACTGACTGAGTTAATAACTATTGTTAAACAAGCTGTGCATAAAGTTTTTGGAAGGTAAGAGCCTGTATTTCTCTGTGGTTAGCTCTTAAGTTTTATTGTGATGACTGTTCCCAAAATAAAGAGTTTTATAAGAATTAGGGGGAAACAAAAGCAGGCATATTGACTTTTTCAAAACAATGCTTTTATTATAGCAGGCTGTGTCTGCCAGTGCAAACCCATGTAGCTGACTGGAATTTTGTTACTTGTAAACATGTTATTGGTAGAAAGAGAAAGCAGCATTACTCATTTTGCAATCAAAACCATGATCTTTTTCCTTTCCAGTATTTCCCTTAAGCAGACCCTGTCTCTTCTGGAACTGGAACAGAAACTTAAAGATATCAGGGAAGTAGTGGAACATAAAGATTCGGATCAGATTGCATCTTATTCTCCCTTATGTCATTATCTGATGCCAGATGAAGAAAACCCTTTGGCCAGCCAGGTACTTGACTCAATTCTTTTCATCTTTTTTCATTCTGCTTTTCTTTTGGAATTTTTTTGGAGAAGGAAGGGTGCATAACAGTCGTCCAGTATACCATGGCATCTGTGTCTTCAATAAATGGCGAAGCCTCTTCCGTCATAAATCAAATGTCCTTATCTCTTTCATCTAGACACAGTTGTATTTTCTTCAGATTTGATAGAAAACAAGTGTCACCCTCAGAATGTCAGCTTTGTGCTCAGAAATGCAGCCCAGTTACTGCCTTTAGCCTGTGAAAGAAGCTGTGACACAGCACAGCTTAACTCGGCCCTAAGATAAATTGTGTCATCCACACTTGTGTATCAGCAATATTCATGGAGTGTTGGAGCATCTCGGCTGGTGCACAAGAGAATGCTGTGCTGGAGTCCTTTGGGCTGAAAAATGAACAGGACTCAAGAGAAAAGTGTATCTAATCTCAGTTGCAACATTAATTTCTTGAATTTTGTGAAGGTGTTTGTCTCCATCTACACCACAGGCTGGAGAAAACTCATTCTTCACTTGGTGTTACACTGGTGTAATGAGGAAACCTGGGCTTCAGCATGTGGCTACATGCACTTATTGCTTTAACTTTATCTGATACCCTGGGATGATTTCAGTACTGAAGGTCAGAATTGGAAAAATTACTTCCTCAAACAGTCTGGTATTTCCAGCTAGTATTGTTTTTAGTTAAAAATCCTACAGTGACCACTTAAAACACAAATTGTAAAGAATCTGATTTACAACAATATTTTCTTTTATATTCGACTTGTACATCTTGACTTAATTCCATGATACTCAACTGCCTGTTTCTGCTCTTATGGTTGCTGATGGCACTTGCTAATAGTATCTGTCTTTGGTTTTTCTAGGCCTGTGGACTCACAGAAAGAGACATTGCTACAATTAAATTACTGAATGAAACTAGAGATATGCTAGAAAGGTATAGAGAAATATGCTGTATTCACATTAAACTCCTCCTCTATTGTTTATGTAAAACAATTACTTCCATACAGAAAGCTGACAACTTTTCATTTGAGAAACGTGACCATTCTGCATTAAATTTTTCCATTTATCAGTTGTAGGCTGGGATTTTCAAAACTTGTGAGCTCTGAAACTTTTAAATAAATAATGCTGCCTTAATGAGATACCCAGGATGTCCTTGGCAATCAGACCTATTATCTCTTCCTTACCCACTCTGTAGTAATGTAGGGACAGAGGAGTACTTCTCTTCTGCTAAAGCAGGGCAAATTGAGAGTAATTTTATTGGACTTACTTGCTTTGATAAAGTGAACACCAGTTTTGGCTATTGGAATTTATTTTTAATGCATGGTTTTGAATGTGGTTGTACCAGAATGCTGGTAAAAGTGAGGCTCCTATAATAAACATAGAATATGAGGAAATTGAGACAAATGTCAAACTATTCTTACAGTTTAGCTGCTGGGGATGTGAGGCACTTCAAGGTTAAGTCCCTTCTATGTTATTACTTAGTAAGAAATAGAAGTGAGGAATGCTTCAGGTTTATCTGGGTTTTAGTAATCTTAGGGTAGAATTCAGGTTCTTGAGGGAGCTGGTGTTTCATGAGGTGGCATTTGACAATGCTAGTGGCATTTGTCTGGCTCACACATCACCCATGAGGGGAGGCACACCTGTAGCACTGAACACTTGCAGGGCTTTTTAGTTGGAAAAAAACTAAACCCAAGAATAAAACCTTTTTTTTTCTATTATTCTTTCTTTTCAGTCCAGACTTCAGTACAGTTTTGAGCACATGTTTAAATAGAGGATTCAGTCGACTGCTGGACAA
Source organism: Passer domesticus (assembly GCF_036417665.1). Classification (NCBI taxonomy): domain Eukaryota; kingdom Metazoa; phylum Chordata; class Aves; order Passeriformes; family Passeridae; genus Passer; species Passer domesticus. The sequence goes on along the minus strand of NC_087476.1, from coordinate 61,976,954 downwards.
TATGGCAGAATTTTTTAGACCTACTGAAAAGGACCTTTCTCAAAACAGCTCTGTAAATAGGTAAATGTTTTCATTTGTTGTGGTTCTTATGTCAGTAATGCTTTGGGTTTGTAGTGAATTCCAAAAAGGCTCTTGATTTTCCTGCCTTCTTGGAGTTCTTGTGCTGGAAACATTGTTCTGCTTCTTACTCTTCAAGGATCACTGGGTTCTCCTCACTGTGGCCAAGTAGGCAGCTAGGAGGATTCATGTTTCCTCCCACCCATGAAATCACTCAAATTAGGTGATGTTCTTTCCCACCTTTACTTGCATTCCTAGAAGTAGAGATCAGATGACCTGTACCCACTTCTTGCCTGAGCACGGTACAGGCAGGCTGCCTTTTGGCCTGGGGAGGGCTCACCTTCTGGTGGTGACTCCTGACAGATGTGCCCAGTGAGGCTGTGAGAAGGAGAGCCCTCCCTCCCCTGCAGCCCATGAGCTCCAAGCACCCCAGCCTCCATCAGTTCCTGTGGCTCTCAGGGAAGGGGGGTGGGCATTTTCCTGATCCTCCAGTGACAGGGAGCCAGAGCTGCCATGGAGCTTCAGGTTTCCCTGGCATGCAGATAAAATGCCATAACATGTAGGATTTTCTACATCCTCCTAGAAGAATGTTTAAAAAATAGCTTTTAATCTGAAGTTGTGTTTTAAGCAGTGTGGTGAGAGCATTACAAATCCAAAAGCTGAGTTCAAATCCTTGAAATAATCTTTCTCAAATATTAAAATTAAAACCTGGAATGATAACTGGGTTTTTGTATGTTTATAGTAGTAACTTGGCTTTCAGAGAGTTATGTTTTAATTTAAATACATACTATTTACATCACTTAAAATAATTTATTATATTACCCCAAAGTCTGTAGTCTGGTTTAGTTTGAAATAGTATGAAATTGTAGACAGGCACTTCTATGACCTGTCTACTTACATACACATGCAATGACTCTGACTAAACCTTAATACTCTTGCATGAGAAGCAAGTGTGAAACTGCAATAGGAACATGGACTGGAATTGAATTAGTACTGCTGTATATTAAAGGAAAACCTTGATATGGAGAAAAAACCCTTCATCCGTACATTTAATTTGCAGTCTTTCACTTCTTATTTTTAAGTGGTAATTACTTAGAATTCTATAATCACAGTTTAGTGGCTTCATCTGTGTCTGAGCAGGTCAGTATTTTTTGTTCTTTCCTAGTCTTTCCAGTGTCAGTCTTCCTTTAGCCAAGATAATTCCAATAATAAATGGACAGATCCATTCAGTATGCAGTGAAACACCCAGTCACTTTGTTCAGGTAAGAATCTGCCTTATTTACAGTATCGCAAGTAAAATCATGAAATTAATGTTGTACATTTCTTTTTAATAGTTTGTTTCATTTCAGTGGCTTTAAAAATAAATTGAAAACAGTTGCCATAACAAACTTTTTGTCAGTTGGTATCTTCCAAAAATACACAGTTTTTCTAAAACTTTCTTCTGCTGAACTGTGCAGAAGCACAAACTTTTGGCCTTGGTTCTACTTGCAAGTCTGCTCCTAAACCTTTCTAAAGCAAGAAGTTTGAGCTGTGCCTGTGGGAGTGCCAGGTGCCTTTCTTAGGAATTCTGTACTGCAGTACAGGCAGAATAGTGGGGAATGTGTTTGATTAAGGAAGTTTATTTTATGCATTTCTTCCAGGACCTGTTGATGATGGAACAAGTGAAAGATTTTGCTGCTAATGTTTATGAAGCTTTTAGTACCCCTCAGCAACTAGAGAAATGACCTGCACATTTTTACAAATGGATGATGTATTTATAACAAATCCCTGGTGACTACTGATGAGACTTGGGTTAATTTTATAATGGTGTAGGAGTGGCAGACCAGCAGAAAGAGCACTCTGAGGAAAGTGGGAGTGAGCCCATATTTTCTTCTAACCAAATTATACTTCACCCATTAAAAATATTCTTGTTGAAAGAAACATCGTAAGTGAAGACTTTTCTATTTAAAAAGTGGTTAAACTCTTCTGTAATTCCTTGGATTATTTTTTATTGCATCTAAAAGGCATCTGGTGGCAGTATTACAGCAAGTTACTAAAAAAGCCATTTTTTTTTCCTGGGCTGTGTAAGTTTGGGGAAGAACTAATGATAGTGATCTAAGAATAGCACAGAGCAGTAAAATGAAGTAATGCTTTTTTCTTCTTCTTCCCCCGGATTTTTCTTTCTATGAAGTAAATATTTTTGCCCTTAACTTTACAAATCTTGTTCCAAAGTCTCTCATTCTTCAGAAAGCCTTTGCCAATGGATGCATGTTCCCCTTGAACAAGCTGGGGGTCTGCTCTCTCTCTTACTTAATACTAAAGGAATGTGGTTTTTTAGACATACTCTTGTTTATGCTGTTCAAACAGCTACACTGTACACATTACCTTGTAAATATTTTATCTTAATTTGTATTAATTTTGAGCCCAATTGTCTGTATTGTAATAAAATATTTTAATGTATACTTTGTGTGTGTATTAACATTACTAGGGAGGAGAATAACCTGACCTATCCAATCAACTCACAATCCTGACAGAGTTGAAAGAATAAATTTAACTTATACAATACTAATGTTGCACTCACGAACATTACTCAGGGAAAATAAACCTTCAATCTCTACACTGAAACAGAAATAATTCATGCTTTTTGTTGTCCTTTTTCTTCTCCTCTTTGCAAGTTTCACCTTGTGTGTCTAGCCCTACAAATCATGACACATGATGAGTTTGGAAATTTTTCAAGTTGGATGCAGTCTACTCTCTGCTTAAAATGTCTCTTTGCCAAAGTTGAAGATCCCTAGCAACTCCTGATTATTTCTCTTTTTCAAGAGTTACTCACTGAAGTATATGTTTTGTCCACAGAAGGCACCCTGGTAACTGTGTATAAACAAAGGCTGTAAACAAAAGGCAAGTTTTATGCCATGTAAAATTATACAAAATATAAAACCCAACCCTCTCCCAGTTTACCTGGATGGATGGAGTTACTCAAGAATAGGAACATGTAAAATTAATGACTTCCATGATAAGAAATTATGATGTACATATGCATTGCCTGTATGCATTTATGATGAATTCCTAACCCTTACAGGCTTCTTCTTGCAGACATTACCCTATTCAGCTGAAACTGCCAGCTACCACTAGCTAAACACAGCTGGAAAAGGACATTCTTTTCTCTAAAACTGTCAGGTTTTACTGTGCAGTTTTGTGGAAGGTAAAGTTCTTGCATTAAAGAGGGTGTACAACTGACTTATGTGCATTTGATTACTGGCTTGAGCTTTAGTCTTTCTTTTGTCTCTGAAAGTCTATGCCTGTTTCCCCCCACCTCATTCTTCACATAACTCGGCCAGAAACTGACTAAACCAAGTTTCCAGGTCAAGGTAACTGCTCAGTGTTTCACACAAGCCCAGAGAAACAAACTGTGTGCAGAGGATCAATTATCTAGTGCTAGACTTTGTGAGGTTTGTTCCATTCCATCCTTTAGTAACAGCCCACCTCTCATAGCAAAAGTGAATTTATTGGTCTTTCTCAGTCAAACAAGTTTAAAACCAGTGATAGGAAAGCGCAAAGCATTAGCACTCCCTGCTAGGCAGGACTCCAGCAGTGTATGGCTCAGTCTACATGAGTCAGTTGTAAGGTCCAGCCCCACTGACATGGCATTTGCTGAGGAGTCAACTGAGGTAGAGCAATAACCATTCCCTTTTCTCCCAGGGCAACCCATTTCAGCAGCTCCCTGTATCCAGCCAGCTTCACCTAAAATAGAAACACACACTATAGTTAGAACAGTGCCTTTTCAAAGTACCTATAAGTGCAATATTGACAAAGTAATTATTGATCCATAGCTACCTTACTCACCAAGTATCCTAAAAATGCCACTTATCAACAAATGAGTGATAATTATTAAAGATAATGGGAAAGCATATGCAAGTAATCATGCAAGTGAAAAAGCTACTCATGTTGGGTCTTGAGAAGGACTTAGGGCTGTAGAAAGTGAATAAACACCTCCTGGAAGCATTTGGAGTAGGATTTAGGTCTAAGCAGAGATCTAGCAGCCACAGTACAGAGCTTTGCATCCCCTGTTTCCATTCAGCCTGCTTCCCATGGTGAAACTTGTAGTCTTGAATGAGCATGACTTTGTTACAGAAGGCAGCCGGGTATCTCAGAGAAAGCTGATCTGAAGAACTAAAAACCACAGATGTTGATCTTGTCACTTACTCCAGCTGGTGACCTGCTGGAGTAGCTGCAGACCAGTCTCTGCTGCTGAGGAACAATACTTTCTAGTGCACATAGAGTGTACCTTCCCCCCTAAAATTCCAGAAGCATCTCCATCACTTCTGAAATGACTCCTCCTCCCCTATGACAGAGCTGTCTTGGCACCAGTCAGACTACTTTCATATGGAACCAGACCAGAGGGGGCAGCCCGAGAAACACTCCTAATGCATTTCAGCAGCAGATGGACATGCAGTGCATGAGCCAGAGCAGAGTTAAGCCAAAGTGAATCTGTCCTTAAATGCACAGAGTTGATACCAACTTCTGCTTCCATTGGGTTACTTGCTACTTGCCAGTGTAGGTGTGGTATCACTGTCCTCATCTTCTGACCTCCACTTGGTATAAGATGCACATCTAGGGTAACACTGATTGCTCTTCAGCCTCCCTGGGCAACAAAAACCTCTGTGTACATTCCCTTCCTGCAAGGCTTTGACAAACAACTGCACCACTACAGCAACTCCAGTATCACCAAAGTCATGAGGACAGCTACTTCTAAAGAAAAGTCATGCTGAGTTAGGAGTCTACACAGGAAACAGGAGGGGTGGCACAGTTTTTTCCCCTGCTCCTTGGCCTCTTTGTGATTCTTATTTTGCAAGATAAAATGTATCCCAGCAACATCTCAGTCTGACTTTGTTGGACAAGAAACGTCCCACTGAGAGGACTGTGACAAGGAGGTCCCAGAAAGAAAACAAACATTTTGCTGGGTCTCTTCCAAAGTACTCTGTCCTAAGAGCAATGCATTCCCAAAGATGCCAGAAACTTAAATAAACAAGATGGAATATGACACATCCTAGAAGGAGGGGAGGGGTGGTGTGTGCACTTTTTACCTGTGTTTCTCCAGGCTTAGCCCGTGGCTCACCAAGTTCCAGAATCCCAGAGACTGGCCAGTTAAGGAAGATAGCATTGACTTTCTCTTCCTTAGGGGTGAAAGTGTACCTGGTTAGAAATGGGGACCAAAAAGGCAGGTCAGCTTTTCCTTGTAAATCTTTAGAAGTGATATATAAAAGAGTGCTTTCAAGACTGGAAAAATGGATGAGAAAAGTCAGGATTAATTACATTTTCACACACATAACCACCTGGTCAGATGAATTATGCCCTTTAATAAAGTGCTGTTCCTTGACAATTTGTTTCAACAAACTAGAGGTAATGAAAACTATTAAAGAACTGAATTCAGAGGTAAACATCTGTGGTAACTTTGGCACACTGTATCAACTCAGCCATGTAGGAAGCAGATACTTGCAGGATGGGGAATAGTTAACAGATAACTTACATTCAGAAAAAACATGGTAACTCCCATCTATACACTAACATGCAGACTAGAAGCATTTAATAACAGTATGAGCAACAGAGTTTCCACTTTGCATAGCTAGTTTTTAAAAATACTATTTTCATCACTATGCCAATGGAAATCTTGTGGCATTCCTCTGAAACATCCCTCCCTCCTTCCTATTTAGTTACAGTTTTTTATTGCTTTTAAAAGGGATTTTACTAAACAGTCAACAGTTCAGCATTTCCAGGCTAAAGCCAGATGGCCAAACACCCACTGAGACAAGAGGGCCAAGACCAGACCCCTGATGGATCATGAATGTGTTAAGAGAAGCTACAAGTAAAAAGGGCACAGGGAAGACCAGAGACTGACTGTATTTAGTGACCAAATAATTGCTGTTATCTTCCCACTTTCTATCTAAACATTAAGTGACATTGAGTATTCCTTTGTTCAGATAAACACTTCTTAGCAATCTTGTATTTCCAGATTTTTTTTCATTTCTGTTGCCCGCTAGAAGCCAACAGAATTACCTAACAGATTAGCCTACACCAAGAAGCAAAAGACTACCAAAGAAATGCTTACAGCTTTCTTTTCAGCCTCAGCATCATCCCAAAACTAGTCTCTACCTACAGCTTTATACACATTTTAGATGCAGTTACTTACACTAACAAAAGCATTCATTCCTTCACCACATACAAACTAAGACAGTGATTTCTGTAGCATCAAGTCATTAGGGATTGCATAGCTTCACATAACATTAGTGCTGCTTTCCAGAGCCTGCATTTTTTTTCAGGAGCCTTACCAGACTCCAGGTGTGATGGTGTCATTCTGTGCTCTCCATGGTTTCGTTCCATAGATGGCCTCTCCATTGACCTTCAGCCAGGAGCCCACCTGCCTCAGGCGCTCCTCAAACACAACAGCGATGCGGCCGTCATGGGTGGGCCCGATGTTCATCAGGAGATTTCCTCCACAGGACACTGTTTCTGCAAGTTGCTGAAGTGTTTTTAAACACACAGAGCATATGGTTATGAGAACTGAAATCACACACTTGAAGTACTTTCTGAAGTCTGCTGTACTGCTTCAGAATGACGAACAACATGAGTTGTGCTACTGCTGCATGCTGAGACTTTGGGATTCATCCCAAAAGTTAATACAAAATTTAAGCTCCCACAAAACAAAGCTCTACTGTCAATTTTTACGTCCAAAACCAGCCCCAAATATCTTCTTGCACCAACGTGTCTGCCTGAATCCACGTTAGAATCAGATTCTGCTACTCTTTATCATTTCAACATCTGCAAGAATGTATTGAGGGTTTTAGCAATAGGACAGATGACTTCTCTGCACCAGAGTAGAATAAAGCAAATAGTTGCTACTTTATTGAATCTTAGAAAAGCATCTTCCTCCTTCCTCCTGTATGATGCCTTTCCTATTTTACAGGACCATCTGTAACACACAAGGAAGCCTCCTACAAAGCCTACAAAATTTGTGTTCACATCCACACTGCCCTCCAGAGATCACAGACTGAGATGCATAAGTCTGAGAAATAGACAGCTGCAGACATCCTGCTGAATTAATTCAAACCTTTTGCCTCTGAAAAGAGGTTACTTCAATTTCAAATTGTCTTTTCTGAGGACAGCACTAGAAACAGCAACAGTAACCATCTTTCCCTTACTGGCTGAATTCTGCAACTGAATGCATTATTCTGGAAGACTGATCAGTCTTCCTTTCATTCCAGTCTCCCAGGCTTCAGATCTTTTTTAATACCTCAGCCTAGTAAGAGAATCAATGTTCTAACAATATCAGCTGTCTGCTTCTGGTAGTGTTTACCTGTATGTCTGTAAGGAAAGTGTCTTGCTACAAAGAAAAACTATTGCTGAGTCATAAACTGTTTCTAGCTGTACAGGGGAAACGATGTAGCTTTCCAGCAGGAGTTGCTAAACAGAAGCTGTGAAACTGCAATGGTTTGCTTCTCATCAGCTTGCATATGCAGTTACCAGAGAAACTTAGTCGGAAAGGTAATGATGCAACTGTGCAGATCAGTCCTTGGCCAGTTACTCACAGGGAGAACAGCTTCTGGGAAACTGACTGAATTTTTACTAGAAATTCATTCTATAGAAATGACTAAGAGAAAGATAAAGAATTACATGGATTTTCCATCCACCCAGCCTTAAGGCTGGAAATTAACAAAATTATTTATTATTTCACATATTGAATTAAATTTAAATTTAATTTATTGAATTAAAATCATCTTATTCACAAACATAGATACATAACGGAGCAGTTAAACAGCACAATACAACAACCAGGAGAGAGAACGTGGAGCGGCAGCAGCCGCCGTGGCCCGCGGTACCTTCACCAAGTCCTCGATGGGGAGGTAGTCCCGGAGGCGCGCGTCCCTGCGGTAGCCCCAGGAGCTGCGGTCCATGGTCATGCAGTTCTCCCACTTGTGGGGCAGCAGGTGCCCGGGGTTGTAGCGGTCGCTGCACGTGTAGAAGCCGCCGTGGGTGCAGATGGTGCCAGCTCCCCAGCGGTCATTGGTCACCACCGTGTCCCGGACCGGGCTGGGAACAGAGGAGTTTTGTTATTCTGATTCTATGAAACGCGGTCACAGCCAGCGTAATCCCTTCCCACACACATCCCTCCCAGGAACTAACACTTTGGATTACTTCTGTACTATTAATTTATTACAATAAGATTAAGTGCAATGTCAGGAATTCTATTCTAATGCTTTACTAATAAAAGGTCCAGATCAGAATTTCTTAGGGAAATAAGCTCCAGACTTTTACAGGAGCTCTGCCAGAAATCACTCTGCACTTCATAACTACTGCCAGATGTTCAGTCTGTGATGACAACAATGTATCCATATTCTCAAATTGTCCTGCTATTCTTTGTTTTTGTGCAACAGCAAATACTTAGGGAAGACTATGATTAAGCAGAATAGCCAACACCATCTTAATTGATTAATTAAATGATTAATTTGCAAATGTATTTAAAAAATACAAACCAGTCTTTTTCTAAAACCAGCTTTGATAGTTGTAGGAAAAAATCCGGATTCTGTATTTCAGGAGAATTAATATTTTGTAAAGTCTTCTTAAGCAGAAGTAGCAGGTTCCAAAAAACAAACAGAAAATGAAACAAACTAGACACAGCGAAATTTCAAATAAGGAGCTAAACCAGCATTATTATGTACCTGTCATTATACAGCCAAGCCAAGAAACCAGTGCTGTTCCAGTAAGTATCTGGAGCATTTCCATCCCCATCAGACCAAATTATTTCTGGCTGGTACTTGGTCACAATTTCATAGAGTTCTGGTAATGATTTGCTGGTTGGAAACTTGCTTGTGTTAAAGGCATTGGTGGCATCCTCAAGGAAGAGAGGATTGAACCATTCAAACAGGGAATGGTATAACCCAAAATGCAAGTCAGTCCTGTTTCTAACAGACGTTGCTAGTTCAGCAACAAGATCTCGCTTTGGTCCCACATCAACAGCATTCCAGTTCCAAGAATATTTGGACCCCCACAAAGTAAAGCCTAAAAAGAGAAAAATCAGAGCATAAGGAAGAAAAGGAGAGGACATTACAGTTCTTTCTGGAAAGTGGTTGGAAGTGTTGCAAAAAATAAAATAATAAAAATTAAATATGTAATAATATTGTTGTCATGTTATAAGGTGTGTCTATAACCTGTTTATGCCCAATGGTAGTAGTTTTAATATCAGAACACCATGTATTTTTTATACATATATATTTATATTTTCCAGTTGTGTACTGCTTAGAAGAATTATTCCTTCTCTTTAATTATTCAGTCTATTCATATGTGCCAATTAAATTAACTAGATGACTTTTAAGGCCCATTCCAACACATTGCAATCTCTAACTCTACAACTCTGAAATTAACCAAAAATACAGCAGCTTTTGAGGCATCTACATCAAATGTGAACTGTAAATACACAATCAGCAAGTGAAAGATAGAATTGTTTCTCAGCTGCAGAAAGCCCAAGCTATCATTTGCATTCAAAGACTGTTCTCCTCTTTTCTGTTTCCATCTTATGCAAATGTTCACTTTTTGTTTGCCTTGATATTTATAACAGCTCAATAAACTATTCTGTATATGTATAAGGAGAAGGCAAAAACTCCTCAAACAGCTGTTAAAACATCAAGATTAAATATCAGAAGGGATTTGACCTTTCAGACATCCATCAGTCCAGCACAACCACTTACAAATACTACTGCACTGCAGATTTAGACCACTGCCAGAGGAGCTCCACTCTCACCTTCTAACCCCTTTATACTCACTGTCTAATCAATCTTGTGCTATTTCTGTGAACTGGATACTTGCAATTGTACTGACTAAACAACCCAAAAATTCGTGCACAAGGCTACTGGACAGACTAAATGAATCCTGGCTCTTTTGAAGCCACTTGGAATTTCACCCCAAGTGAAATTCATGATCAAGAATTATGTGTGTCAGAGCTGAGATTAAAATTGACACATCACAAGTTGCCAGCCTTAAACCTACATCTCACAAGGACCAACAACATTCATTAGATGTATTGTAGAATATCTTAATGTTTTATACTCTTTGCTACTATATTTCCTTACAGAAGCTTTCTTTTTCTTTACTTTTCTCTGCAAAGTACCTTACAATTACAGTGCTAAAAAAAAATTGTGCCTCTAAAACTACAGATCTGGTTCAAGGTTTTGGCTTCTGTACACTACATCAGAAAGAGGTATACCATCCTAAATCTGAAGATGACTCCTGGAACATGTTCCTAAATTCCTTGGAGAAACCAAAGGAGTTTGTTAACTGTCTGCTCACAGCACCTCTCCAAATGTTAAACAGTGCAGAATTCACTTTTATTGTTCCTTCAGCAATATATTGCACAGAAATAAAAAATAAACTGTGGCCACTGCAGGAAGCTCAGCTGCCACCACCACTTTGGTCTGTCATACCTACAGCAAGAGAACAGTGGCACAATCTACTGCTCCTCATATGCAATACATACTCCATGGCTACAGCTTCTGTGTAAGAGTCAGGAAAACACCTGCAGATTTCTTGGGAAGTTTTTGTTTCCTCTTTGGCTGTGGTGGGGCAGGTAAGCCTGCCTGACTTTTTCTATATCTCTTAGAAGGTAGAAAAGTCATGTGCATTTACACCTCTTGACAGAAATGCAGCAATTACCAACATTCACGAAGCTTCCACTTACCCTCATGATGTTTTGAAGTTAAAACAACATATTTTGCACCTGAAGCCTTCAGAATATCTGCCCACTGGTTGGGATCAAAGAATTCTGCTGTAAACAGAGGACCAAAATCTTCATAGCTGAAGCCAGGTGGGTAATTTGTGTCCATAAATTTCACATAGGGTTCTCTCTTTTCCTTCTGCCAGTACCACCTACAAAATACAGAACAAAGCATGTCTGCTGATGCATTTTTAGATAAAGAAAAGAGAACTTAAATTATCAGCTCCTATTTAACACTGAGAGGTAGAGGCATTGGAGGTACATAACAATGACAATAAGACAAAATTGCTCCAGAAGAGTACTGATTAGCAAAGATTTAATTTTTTTCTATCTTACTTGTCCATGTTCTACATCTTTGCACTCCACTTTGGAAAGGTCTCAGAAGCAATGAAAAAAGCAGCTACACTTTGAGAATGGAAAAATTACATGTCATTTGGTCAATAACCAAATCCCAAAACTGTACTAGAGACCACAGACAGTCTGTGTAAGCAGCTCAGGAGGCACGAGAAATGCATTTTTTCTGGACTTGCATGTCTCACCTCCTCAAGTCTCACACCTCAGCCACCAGGCATCTCTGCTCTGCCCCCAGCATTGCAATCCCTGCTACTCACAAATATGGGGATCATCAGCTTTACCTCTCTGACAGTCCCAAGCCCTCTACACAACTGCAACAATGTCCACAGCTCCAGGGCAGAGAGCTGTGACCAGGTCACTGCAGACTCTGCACGCCTGAGGCTTGCAAGCAGAGGCACGTCCTCTAACCAAAACCTGCCCTGCAAGAACACCACACACTTACAAATGCACCTCTGTCACCTTCCTATGAATGAAACCAAGCAGCAAAAATCCTCTTGTCAAATTTAGACTTATATGAAAATAGATTGTAAGTGAAGGAATAAAACGGGCCAGAATTTGAATGTTTGAAATTAATTTCTCTCTCCTGTCCTGAGCTGGACTCCAGCCTCAGTTCTCTGAGACCATTGTGTGAATATTGTTGTAAGCTTCCCAAAAACACTTCAGCATAAACCAACACAATCTGTGGCAGCCAACAGGACAAAAAAAAGAAAGAGGCTGAGACAGCTTTCCTCATTGAAAGAGCCAGGGGCAGAGGAAGTAACAACAATAAAGCAAAACAAATGAATTTTTAAAAATAAAAACAAACAAAACCCCATCTGATTTCAAAGTATGCAATTTCTTAAATTAAAAAGTAACAACCTTGCTTCTGTCCCACAGCCACATGGTTTGCCAACATGAACACTTCCATGCTGACAGGATTAGGTTTCAGAAACATCCTTACTAAGGCTGTGGAGCTCTGAGGGAAGGCACACAGGATGGGTGACAACAGTTTGTGACCTTCCATTTGATGCTGCTAATACAGGACCTCAGTCATCTGACTGCACAAGCTGTCAAAGGCCCTGAAGCAGCTCTAGACCCACACCTGCCATGGGATAGGAGAATACAGGAATATAAAAAGCAATTAGAGTTTTGGGGTCAAAAACCAAATGCTGCATCCTGAGCCTGTACACCACTATCAGAGTACAGCACTCTGAGTGAGGCTCTAAAAGTAGTTTATTAGTAAATGTACTCTACATTAAAACCCTGCTGAAACACTTGGCCTTAATTCTGAAAAGAAAGGTGTCAGAAAACATTGGTTCGATTAGATAAGTGTTGGCTTGTTTTGCAAATATTGCAATTAAGGTTCGCCATGGCTCTGCCACAAAGCTACCCTTATCTTCATATTGCAAATAATAATGTGTCTCACTTGAAGTCTCACAGGAAGTACTTGGCAGAGCATGGAAAGGTGACAGCAAAAACATGCTTACAGCAAAGGGCCTGAACCAGTGAACACTCACAGAACAAAGACTTCATTGTGCCTCCAAACTAAAATTATCTGAAGGATCAGAGATTTAGGTTCTCTTAAGTGCAAAGCATTCTTGAATAATAGTAATAGTAAAACAGTACAAAAAGAGAAGAAAGCCATCAGCAGCACAAAATGTGCACAAGAAAACAGCAAGGCTGCCTGCCAAGCAAGGGTAGCGATGGGCTCCTGGATTCCCACAGCGCTCCAGCAGGTGCACAAGGCTGCTCCAGAGGCTGGGAGATCCCAAACAAATAACCTGGGAGACCCCTTCACCATCCCTCCATGGTGGTCCTGGGGAGGTCCCTTTCGGCCACTCCACCAACCACCTCTCACCAACACTGTTGTGCTGCAAGGCACCTCTCTCAGCTCTACCAGCTCTCTGCTTAATTTAGTCACTTCAGCCTAGGAATGCAGCAGTTTTGGGGGCCGGGCAGACAGGTGCTCAGACACAGCAGAACCACTTCAAACTCCACCTCCTCTGCAAGCTGCGCCATGGAGCCCGTGAGCTCGGGCGGACACAGAGCTCTTCCCGCACCCCTGCGCTCCGTGGTCAGCCTGCGGAGGGGCTCCAACCCAAAGCACCGCAGTGCGGGGGCCCAGCGCACCATCCCCGCCTGCTCCCAGCGCCGCTTCCCCAGCGGGGCCCGCGGCCCGCCGGCACGGCCCGTCCGCCGCAGCGGCTCGGCTGCGAGCAGAACGCTCTGGCTGCCGCTCACCAGAACCACTCGCTGCCGAAGCTGGGCACCGAGAACACGCCCCAGTGGATGAAGACGCCGAACTTCGCCTCGTCAAACCAGGCGGGCAGCGGCCGGGCGTCCAGCGAGCCCCAGGTGGGCTCGTAGCGGGGCCGGGCCTGCGGCAGCCCGGGCAGCGCCAGCCCCAGCAGCAGCGCCAGCGCGGCGCGCCCGCCCGCGCCCGACATGGCGGCGGCGGCGGGGCCGGACGCGGCTCCGTGGGACGGGGCTCAGGGCGCTGCTCGGCCGGGCCGGGCCGGGGAAGGGAAGGGAAAAGAAGCGGGGCACGGGCAGGGCAGGCCCCGCGGCGTCCAGCCGGCACTGCTGCCCCTTCGCTCCTCCCCCGCCCCGCCCGGGGGCTCTTCCCCATGGGGCCGCTCCACCTGGCAGCTCGGCCACAAACTGCCTCCTGGATTTTAAGGATTTTAAGAAAATGAAGTGATTGTCTGATGCCTCGGCCGACATGCCGCCGTGCTTTCCCCCGCCCCGCCGGCTCCTCCCCCGGCCGCCCGGTCAGCCTCGCCCGAGAGCGGCCTGAGGGCGTCGGCAGGAGCTGCAGCCGGAGCCGGGCCCGAGCCCTGGAGCTGCAGCCAGAGCTGGCCTCGGCGGCCTGCTGGGTTTGTCCTTCCCTCCTGCTTCCGACCACAGGCTCAGCTTCCCTCGCCCTCCCAAGAAAAACAGGGTGTAACATCGCTGTGCAGCTCCTTCCAGCAGACTTGGACGTGGAGGCTTCCAGGGCAGAGAGGCGGCCCAAAGCCTGTCAAGGAAACATTTCTCTCCGATCATTAGCGTGGCCTGTGCAGAAGCTGCCTCAGTTCAGTAGATGACACTTGGCGTTTGTGCTGCAGATTATGGATGGCAGGCACATACTTTAGAAGATACATCTTCCAGCAATTTGTTGCCCGTGCTGGTGCTTCTCCAGTTTTTCCCGATGCCTGAATTTTGTGTTTTTACTTCAACCCCCAGCTGCCATGGGACAGACTTTGTGAAATAATTTGGTTTAATCAGCAAACACTAACTTTTTATGATCAGCACCACAAATAGAAGTTCCTTTGGCAATCTCATCAGAACAGTCGAAAATTAATGAGCAGGCAGCTAAATTAATCTCTCTTCAACTGGAAAGGACGTATACTTTACTGCTGTTCTATGGAAATAGAGCTTCAGTTTCTAGATCCATTAACCACAGCTGTTACCTACCTCTAATTCAAAAAACATTTAAAGGGCTGTGAAAACAAGATGTACATGATTTTGTAATATTTTCATTTTTATACCTTGATTAATATAATAAGTTACAGGCAGATAAAAAACATTTGTGATTTCCAGCACATTATTCTTTCTGACTATTCACATTACTCTGATTTACCAAAGCACTTTGATATTACAACAGGAGCCTCTTCATATCTCTTTTACATTCACTGTTGACCTACTTTATGTCTTCTTTTTCCCTCACCACTTTAGGTGTCACTTTGCTTCTCAAAAGGAATCTTTAGATGCCTTTGACCTCTTGTATGGTGTCCTTTCTAGTTTATCTTTCGATTTCTTCATGTTCTCCTTTTTGATCACACCAAAGGATTGCAGACAGCTCCTTAATGTGGGAATTTTGAAGCATACATTCTGTACAGTGTGAGCAAGTTACAATTGCTCTGTAGCTCAAAATGTTTGGAAGAAAAAATGATGTTAAAAAAAGTCAGGGTCTGACCCAAAGCTCGCTGACCTGCCATAAATTTTGGTGAGGTTTGGAGCAGGGACTGTGTATTTCAATATTGAACTTGAACAAACCTCTTTAAATAAAGAAAAGAAAAAGAGAAAAGAAAAGTGGCAAACATTTCAGTAAATAGCAGTGATGAGTGCACTTCTGATTAAGGCATAAACAGGTCCAGAAAATGTCACCAGCCCACACACACCCAGGTACAGAAATCCCTGTCGGGGAAAAAGGTCTTTGGTGTACAATCACATTTGTAATGATGCAAGCTGTAAAGGGTAAATAATAAAAATAGCGCATTGTCAGATTTTGTAAATAACACAGGACTGGTGTGCTGCAAAAAGCTCTCTAAGCGTGGGTACAGCGTTCCTGCCTGTGTGGCCATGGAGCCTCCGGGCCCCTGAGAGGGCTGTGAGCGTGGAGCTCGCTGCCCTGCCCTGCCCTGCCAGGAGCCCGTGCCTCTCCCTCTCACAGCACAGTCCCGCTGGGAAAGCTCTGCGGCTGGGGAAGGAGCAGGCTGCTCTGTCAGCAGAGGGAAGAAGAAGAGGAAATAATGAAGGCAATCCCCTGAGGGAAGCTGAGCAGAAAAGACCTTTCGACCTGACTAATGGCTGACATACGAGACTCCTGTGCCAGATCAATTGCTTCAACAAATGCGGAGGGTGACTGCTGGGAAGATCACAAAACCCCAGAGCCTGGGGAGCTGCACGGGCTCGGCGTTGAGATGAAGGCACTCCCTTGCCTGGGTGAAAGCAGAAATCAGAAACTGAATTTCACGTGGACAAGTTTCAGGCTTGATAGGTTTTGATTCAGACCTGGAGAGTCGTAGTTGTTAAAATGCAGCCTGAAAGCAACTTTCACATTGGATAACTAGATAATGCAACTCTGGATGCATTAAAAATATAGGGCGCGGTCTTTTCTGTGTTTGTTGTTGTGGCTGCAGGGCAGAGAGGATTTTATTCAAGGTAGAATGTAATATGACTTGTCTGTAAGAAGCAATGTGAACACTAAATGTCCTTTTAAAGGTGCATCTTGTTGTAAAAGGGTTTCTGTAAAACACCAGGAAACGAAACCATGAAGCTTGATTTTGCTTCTGCCTGGGTCTGTGCGACCGATCTGAAAGGCAGTACCTTCCTGCCGAAGTTAGTTAAGTCTCTGACATGCAACCCAATCCTTAAGAAAGATGGGCAGGGAGGTGATGGGTTGGGGAGGATATTTGACTCGCCTCTCTCGCGGCTCTTCTGCAGGGATGCGGTGCCTTGTGCAACCTTCCGGCTCTGCGGGGGAGAGGGCAGCCTGTTACACAAAACAGAAGTGGTGGTGTGGGTTACTCGGCTCTTTTTAACTGATTCTCTTTTCCCTTTTTTCCGTTTTGTTTTTTTTTTTTTTCTTTTCCCCCGAGAGATGGCAATGGCGGGAGCATGAAGACACCCTGGGGGATGGGTGCATCTGCGCACCCAGCCCCCTACTTTGCTTTGCTCTTGTGCAAACACAAAATTTATGTTCCCAGAGACCCAAAATCGCCGCCGGCGTCCCGGCGGGGCGGTCGGAGGAGAGGGGCGGCTCTTCCTCTGCAAACTTTCCCTGTCCCCTCCCTCGCCGCCTCTCTCCGTCCTCTTCTCTCCTCCCTGCCCTTCTCGGCTGCCCGTCGACGATGGCTGAGAGGCCAGGGAGCAGCGGGACAGCACCGCTGCCCGTCTGGTCCTTGCCCGGTCCCCGCGGCCGCTCCCAAAGCGACATCTCCTCCTTCTCCTCCCGGAGGACCTGCCTGCTGCGGTCCAACGTGGGCGGCTCAGGTAAGGGGGAGGGAGGGAAGGGTCCTTGTGTCCGACACCACGGAGCAGAGCTGAATTTGGGAATATGGGGAAAGATATCCTCGCCAATACCCTGTCCTGCTCTCCCAGATGTAGGACTTCTCTCGGTGGCCAGTGGTGTGGATTTTTGGGGTACGTGGTGCTTGATCTTCTCCTTGATGTTTGGAGAGTTCCAGTCTTTTATACCCATGTTCACACAAATGAATGAATGAATACTGATAATAGCATCGTGGCTGCACATCCATTTGCCAAAGCATCTCTGACTGCAAGGGCAGAAAAGTCTCAGGAAAGCTCCAGGGTGTATTGCCAGGACATCAAAACCCCTCATCTTGCTGCTTCACACATTACACTTCAACTGCATGTCAGAATTTTACCTCGTGCCCCTGTATCTGCTTTGGGATATTAATGGTGAGAAAAGCCAATGTGTAAGTCAGAATCCCACCATCTTCCTTCAGGAGTGAATCCCTGCTCGTGCACACAGGATAATTGGGGGTGGAAGCTGGTCCTTTGGGACAGACAGGCTTCCTGCAGGATTTGGAGAAGCTTTGCTGTATAAAATGAGAGGAAGTGAGGGTCCTAGTTTACAGTGCAGAGACTTGAAACTTGCCAAAGTGCTGGGCTGTGCTTTACTCAGTCTGTTTCCAGAGGTAGGGCGCTAAGGAAAATGAAATTCCGGTCTCCGTAGGGCTGAGCACATTTTGAAAATGTGTTCTTGCCCAGTTGCAAATCAGCCCTGCTCTGTTGACTAGAAGTCTGTAGACACACACCCCCTGGGGATGTTGGTATTTTGGATGCACTCACACACTGCTGCACAGAGGTACCCGTGAAACACCATCAGGGAAGCTCCAGAGTGCACTGAGGGACCTCCTCTGCTGCAGCACAGGACCGTGCAGTGCCTGGTTGGGCCTGCAATGGACCACAATGTTCTCTTATGTTTGTTCCTCAGGGAATCTTAAGATGAAGCAGAACATTTGCTTGGGGAAGATCAAGTATACAGCTATGCCCGCCTGATGAGGAGAGAGGGAATGAAAATTACTTAGTCACATAGGAGCAAGTAGATTCAGCTTATGGGGCCAGAGGCTGCTAGCAAAAACAACTCTGTGCCATTTTCTGTATGATTTTCTGTTTTACCTTTTTCCGTGCCTGCTTAAAAGTTATGGTGAAGGACATTTGGGACAGGGAGGTTCTTGTGCTTCAAAAAGGACTACTTTTAGGCATAAGGTGTATTTCAGCACCGCCTGGAGAGTGCTGCATGAACAATGCCCTGTGACTGGATGTGAGCACCCCTGGATCCAGAGAGATCCCCACAGGGGATTCCCACAGGGGCTGACAAGACTGAGACCATATCAATGTAGACTGTGTTGGTTGGTGGCTTAAATACAAAGACACCTGACAATGAGCTGGGTTCATTATGAGAGACTGGCAAATCTAGTGGAGATAAAATGACAGTGTTTTCAAAGATGTGTTGTTATTTGTATTTTCTTACACATGACATTTTAGCATCCTTGTTGCCTGACTTGATTTTTTATTTTAATTTTGAGGATGTGCTTCCTGTCAGTAAGGAACAAGTGTTGCTTTCTTTGTTTTTAATTTTTTTTGTCATATTTTCTTTAATTGTGTATTTTCTCCCTTGCTGGTTCCTGTATATTTTTTTCCAGTTGCTCATTAGACACAACGAAAACACATACATATGGCCACACAACTGTTGATACTGTCTTCAAAAAGAAAAGTATGCATTAAAGATGCAAAGCTGTTTAATTTTTAATATGGTGGTTAGAGAATTGGTTTTATACTGAGGTGCCATTAGAATAACCTGCTTTTTCATTCCCCTAGTAACCTGGAGAACAACTGTAATGGGGACAGAAATGTGAAGAAACAATATGAGTCATTATTTTTCTTCTATGTTTTTCTCTAGCCATATCATTTGATTAAAGTAGGTGACTCATTTACATCAGATGTTACCTGTGCTCCAACACCTGCATGTATAGAAGAACAATTTGCATTTTAAATAACCTGCAAAATGTTTGCTTTATACTTGTTCCAAGACTGAGTCACTTGCAACTGTTGGCAGCTTCTGTTGCATGCTTGTTTCCATTTTCTAGAACCTGACATGAGTGGTGCTGAGATGTCTCCTCACGCTCTTTCAGTGATGGGTTGGTGCCCCTGTAGAGGTTCACACTGTCATTTATTTCACCACCTCCTGATCCACCATCCTCAATGTAGGATCTATTAAAAGGCAGTATTTTTAGAGACCTTTCCAGCTATGGGAAATATAATGGCTTTTTATAAAGCAGCTTTGGCAGTGGTTCATGAAATGCATGTATCTGTTTATTATTCTAGGTCAGTACTGTATGTATCCTGATAGAGCAGTGAGGCTGCTCAGGTGGTCCCCATGCTTATGTAGCCTGTGCTTCCTTAGCCCCACTCCTTCTTCTGCTGCTCTTACACACTGACACAAGCAACTTCCTGGCATCCCTTCACAACATCTCACTTCATTAGCTGCCATCCAGTGCGTGAGGACAATATGTTTTCAGGATTTTTTCTTAATGCTGACCACTAGCACTTTTCTTTTAGTATAGAAGATGATTTTATCATAGAAGATGATTTCATTTCTCTTTGTGGCTATCACCCCCATCCACAGTTTTGTCAGGTCTTTCTATATGTGGTAAGCTCCTAGGAGGAATAAAGTGATACTCACCACAAGTATGGGTGGCATGATCTAGAATTTGGATTTAGACCCTGAAAAGGTGTAATGTTAGCAAAGTTCAATACCTCTGTGGCAGGCATAGCTTGTGCATCACTTCAACATTGTGGTATGCCCCAGCTGGCAGCTGGCTGGTTTGTCAGAGCATCTGAAGGAGATGAGTGAAGGAAAAAAGTACTCTTCTAAAATTTCAGGCCACCACCAGAGCCACTTGCAGAAAGCTGCTTGAATTACGTACCTTTAAGCAGTCTTCCATGTTTAGTGACTAGATTTAAACCCACCTTAAAGGTGGATCAATTTAGTCGAGTTTCTTAATGTGTCCAACACAGATGGGGACGGAACTGCAATTGGAAAAAAAAAGACCTTATTCAAACACTTTCCCAGAACTCATCCAAAACCTAGATTTGGTGGTTGTGGGGCTGAAGGAAGCTCTCAGCATGAGCTGTGGGTCCTGGGTTGCAGGGTGGAAGAGGTGCTGTTTCACATCACATCCGATGGCAAAGCAGTGGCAGTGTTCTCTTTGTGACAGCCCTCAGGAACCGGTCTCCGCTGCTACGGTGCTGCTCTTTATCTGCATTGATCTGCATGTCCGTGCAGTTTGCAGTTCGCTCTCTTTTTAGTGTTGTGGGTTTTATTGTACAGCCTTGCACTTTGTTCCGAAGGTGGTGAGGTCTGTGGTGAGGTACATCTTGGTGAAAAGGGAACTTTACTGCTCAGATCAGAAGTCGGAAAACCACCCATGTCTCTGCTCTGGGATTGATGCCCTCGAAATGTTGCAGTTCCTCTTGAGGTCTTGCTCTTTGGCAGCAAGAAGTTTCAGATAATTTGTTCCATTAGTGAGAAATGCACCTTTCAGGTGGAAGGCTGAGCTCCTCACGCATCTTTCCATTTCTTTCATGGGGTTCTTTGAGCCCTTCTGATGATAGACAAAAAAAACCTACCTAAGAATTCAGACAGCAATTCATCAGTACCTCAGGCTTTAGCCCAGATGTTGGGTTGAAGAAGAAAATGAAAGCCTGAATGCAAATGGCAGTCCTGTCTCAAAACTTGTACATCCCAGGATGATTTTGGTTATTTTTGTGGGTTAATTTATTCAAAATTATAATAAGTGACATCTATGATGCCATCTGCTGCTAACTCCAAATTAGGGTGAGTGAAAAGATTGCTTAAAATCCCCCAGTTAAGTGAAGAACTAGGAAAGCTTTTTTATAGTGATCAGAGCATCAAACTGGCTGATGCTATATGAGAAGAAAATTTATGATCTTTGGACTTACTTAAACTTTTCATGATTAGAGTAACCCACTTTGCAAACTTAACAAATGGCAGATTCTATTTTTATTGAAAAAATTCTCTGGTTGATGCAAAGGACACATTTTTGACAGCTGAAGGTATCTGACAATATAGAAAGGGTGAAACCGAGAATACACTCTAGACTCTGACCTGATTATCTAGGAGTGTGGAATCTAGGGGAAAAGGTACATTTTGGGTGGGTAGATAGGTAGCTGTTAAAATGGGCCTGTATTTCCCTCTGCACTTGTACTCGTATTTCCCAAAAAAACTACAGATTCCTGTTTCCATATACACAAGGAGCCCTACCAAGCTGTCTGGGAGCTAGGAAAATGTTTTTCAGTCCTAAGATGGGGTTGATGAGGGAGAATATTCATGCTGTGGGAGAACATGATAAATAAAGCAGCTGCTTTTTATACATGGTATGAAAATATGGGAGTTATGGGCAAACGTGATTCTCCATCATATTAAGCAGGACTTGTTTACAACATGAATTGAAGTACAGAATTTTGCAAGAAGCCCAAGGCTGACAATTTTTGGTAGAAATCAATAGTACAAATTAAGACAAATAATAATTTGGGTGGATTTAGAAACTCGACTCAGCATGACTAGGTCATTACCAAGAGTTAGTGTATCCTGTCTGACGTTCACATTAATAGTTTTGCAGCAATTTTAAAATTCAAACTATATTTTTGCATCAATTTTAAAATTCAAACTATCAGGAAAAGGCAACAAGCATAACCAAATGAAATTTGACTTATGCTTATAGAACTGAAGCAGCTACTTTGTAATAATCTATTTTGGCCATCATGTCATAATGTTAAATCCCATCCTGGTCAACCTTGCATGTAACTTGTAGTTTCAGAATGATGCTGAGGAAAAATTTAGGAATCATTTGTGCTGCATACACTGACAAAGTTCAAGTCTGCCTGAAAAACAGTTCAGTTTATAAAATAGATGGGAATATAGGGCAGAAGCATGTGCCAGAATATAGTCAACTATTTCAAATGCGAGTTTATACCAAAATATACACAAAATAAGAACCTGCTTGAATAATTGGAATAGGTTCTTATTATTAGCCCAGCCTGATTAAGCATGAAAGGGGAAACCCTGGGAATACCATGGTTTACAAATATAAACCCTGTGTTCTAAATGTCATTTACAAATAGCATAATTTCTGAGACAAAGCCTTTATAATAATATATTCAGACTTGGGCTCAGTCTTAAAAAAAAAAAGAAATTACACATGATGATAATCTTCATGGTTGGCTAAGTAGAAATTTAACTCCAAACAACTGGAGCAGAGTATTTAATGCATATTTTGCAGCTGCTAGACCAGTAGCTGATGGTGAGATCTGCTCAGTGGTTTGCTGCTGAGTGTGTTTTAGTTTCTCAAGGCCCTTTGGCATTTAGCACTTCCTGCTGCTCTGTGGCTCCTAGCAAGTAACCACTTAATATCAGACCACATGTCAAATATGAAGGCTAAAGAAGTGATTCAAAGAGTAGCTGAAGAAAAATTGTTCTTCTTTTCTTACTGAATGTAAGCAACTGGTTCTAAAGAAGCTTTTGTTTTGGTTTTAAAATCAGATGCTTAATTTGCTAAATCCATCATTAGCGTAAATAGTTTATCTTTCTTTCCCACCCCACTCCTGCATGTCCTTCTCTTTTTGCCATTGTTTCCTGAAAAAGCAGACACAACTTATGGTCAAAAGGCTGGGGAAAATTAGCAGGTTTCTTAAAGGTTTGTGAAGAATTTACTTTTTAAAATTCAAATAGGCTTTTTGAAATCATAATCTTTCCAGTGCCAGAAATCCTGTAAGATTTCAGCTTTCAATCCCACCAATACTAGTTATGTTTCTGAATTTTCACTAACTCTCATTAAATAGCCTTTATCATAAAGCAAATATATTTTTAGTGATAATCTTTTATTTTTCTTCCCTTTCCCTAGCATTTTACCTAGCATGTTGCTACTTTTAACAAATGCAGAAATTGTTTTTTCTCAGCTACAAACCGAGTTTCACAAAAGGAAAAATATCCAGAAGAAAATAGAAAATCCTGACTTCAGTGTTCTGAGTTCATTCACTTCTCACTTTATCTTTGAAATTGTCAGTCTTAAACCCCACAATAAGAAGGGGTACCCTTGCTCTTCATTCATGTGAAAAGCACTGTAATTTTCCTGAAATGCAGGCAGAGTTTGTAGGCAGTCAATACTTCCCTTGGTGGGGAGCTGAGAAAACTTGTTCCCCATTGTGAGGTTTTGATGCAAAACTGGACTTTCATGGTGGTGTGCTGTATAAATTCTGTTTATGCCTTAGATGTTGTCCTGATTTTTGAGTTTTGAGACAGTGAAATATTAGTAGATTTTATCAGTATCAAGCATTTAGTATCATGGACTCAGAAGTGTTTGCCCTGCTTTAATTCAGCCTGAAGCTGCAGAGCTGACGTTGGCCGCGCTCTCAGGTGGAGGGAGGGAGTGCTCCACAGAGGAGCTAAAGAGCACCTTAAACCACTGCATCCTTTGCTGATGAGACACTTGTGTACCCTCTCTCATTCCTCTCACATTTCATACATGTTTCTGACACATCTTGCACTGCCCTTCCCATTTCTCACGCTTGGCTCTATTCAGAGAAATACAGGACCTAGCAGAGTGGGGCTGGGAGGGAAGTGTGGAAGAGGAAGCATTCAACCACAGATGGCAGCGTGGCGACACTTCACACGAGATAAAATATTTTTTAAAATCTTGTCAAAATAATGATAATATTTTTACGATTTTTTTTCCAGATAATGTAGCACTTAACAGTTTTTTGAATTAAATATGTGCATTGTAGCTTGGCCCACATTTTCTAACATTTGTACAATTTACAGTATCCAGAAGAAAATTTGTTTAGAGAGGATGGACTCTCATTAAAAGCAGTTGCTTTTTGTTTCTCTTTAACATCAGGCATGTCCTCAGTATCACACATAAATTGTGGTGGCTCCCACTTGGGGAATTTGCCCAGTTGCACAGCACCACACTCTATTTCCCCCTAGATGGATGCATCAGTCAGTAGCTCTGTCTTGGCACCTTTACCAGGTAGCTCCTATCCAAACTATACTGGAAATAAGAGTCTTTCTTCCTTTCTTCCTTTCATCTTTCCCCCTTTCATCTCTTTCTTGCTTTCACCTTCTGCCCTGTCTTTCACTCCCCTCTTTCCTACTAGCTTCTTTTCTGCATTCTCCATAGCTTCCAGTTAATGTAATTTATATTGTGTTGATAGCCTTTGGGTGATCCTCTGTTGAGGATCTGGTTAGATACCTGTGAGGTTATTGCATCCTGCCCATCTGGGTCTAATGCACTGAGATGTGAAGGGACTAGGAACCTCCAATTAATGACATGAAGTTCATAAAATAATAATGCAATCACCTGCAATTAATAACATCAATAAATACACAGTAAGTTTATTTTCTGTCTGTCACAGAGAGATAAAGGTCAGAATTTGTACAGGCCAAGCAGAGATTCCTCCAGTGTTAAGGAGTCATTGGGAAAGGGTAAAATATCTCCTAAAAATTCTAAAAGGAGGAATTGCTGAGTATTAGGATTGAAGGAGAAGTGCTTCAGAGCCTTTCTAAGATAAAGCTTGGCACAGTGGCAAGGATCAGGAAACATGGACTCTGGCATCATCCTTACTTTATTTAAAGTTATTAAGATAACTTAAGTTTCCTTGAATGCAGTTTTTTCCTGATAAAATAAGAGTTTTGTGAAAATCAACTTTTCCTTTTTTCTGTAGATCCTGATTTCAGGCATATTTCTTCATTTTCAGGAGAAATATCTGACAAAAAATTTCAAAACGTAAATTGTCACTTCAAAAAATTAACTGAGGTTTCTATAACTTTTCATCATACAGATTTTTGGTGTAGGGGTATTTTCCTTCTAGTTTGGGGATCAGGAAGAGGAATTGAAGCATCGGAGAAGTGCCAGAATTTCCCCACCACAGAAATGTGATTATCCTAAGGGATCCTGTCCATCAAGTGCACGCCCTTCCAAGGCAAGGGTAACAACTGCCAGATTCCTTTACAAATTATAGGATATCAAAAGGTTCAAGTGCCTTCCTGTCAGAATAAGGTTGTTGAATATACCAGAGAACCAGACTGTAAAGAGCATGTTGAACAAAACTCTTCCTCCATAGCATGTGTGTTTGCTTTTCTTGTTTTTGGGGGTAGAATCACAGCCTTTAACATATATCTGTGACTAACTAATACACACATTACTGAAGAAAATTACAGCCACTAAGTAGAATTGGTACTGAGGTATTGTTTTGCATCCTCAACAAGCACAGTAAAGAGGGGTTGTGGTGCATTTGCAATTGAATGTGCCCTAATTGCAGGCCTTCTTTGTGTTCAAACACAGGCAGCTATATTTAAACTTTATGAGTGAAAGGATAATTAGCAGTCATCTGCTTGCCGCTTTTTAATTTAAGTCCTCTCTTGTGCAGTGTCAGGGCTGCCAGTAAATGTTAGTGGTTTAAACCACCAATGAAACTGTGACTTTTTATCTGAAAAAAGATTAGTAATACCAAGGCGTAGCACAAAAAGGCAGAGTCTCCAGGACATAATTCTGATTTTTATTCTGATTTAAAGCAGTTTTGGCAAGCTCAGAAGGGTTGGATTTGAAATATGTTATTTTGCTTGCACAGCCACAGTAATTGATCAGGGACTAGTGGACATCCCAAACCAGGATAAGAACTGCTCCAGTTCTAAGGATGAAGCATAGCAAAGCTGCCTTTGTTGTTTAGGTTTATAGTACCTCTGCCTGTGTTTCTGAGTAGACTCTTGACTCTACATCCTTAGGAGTGAGCCAAGAAAGAGAATTACACCTCCCCAGAGGCATGGCATCTTTCTCCCAGCTGTCTGACTTTTGAGCCCTTAACATTTTTTAAAAAATCATGGTGCCTTCCTGTTATGCCTTCCTGCAAACAAAACTGAGTGGCAAATTTCTCATCATGTTTATTTTAGTGAATAGCAAATAAAAAAGAAATCTGGCACCCAGCTATTTAAGTATTTGGAGACAAATCTGCTATGAATTTTGCCTTTCTTCAGAAGTTGAGATAAACAATGTCTTTTGATCTACAAAGAGCAAAAATAATTTTGGGGAAAGATTTCCAAAAAATTGATGCAGTAATTTTCAGAGCTTTTTCATATTTAGCTGGTCATCTTGGGATTTATCTAATGGGACCTTCCTGAAGGAAACTGGTGAATGTGTGTGCAATTTTGTAGGCGATTTCAGCTCGCAAGCCACAAGGCTCTCTGTGGTGCAGATGTTTATCAGTGCCCACATGGTAAATGAGAGCATTTAGTGGTCTACCTGAAAGAAGCTCTGAAGGCTACACCCTTGCAGTGCAGCACTCGCCAGGCCTGGAGGGAATGAGCAGAGTGAATGATTTCCTTTCAGCTACAGGGGCAAAGGACTTCAGGACTTCAGATGTGCTGCCTGCCCATTTTTTGCTTTTTTGGCACTGTATTAAATAACTGTCCTGATGATCACCAGACCCTGGAAAAAGTTTCCCCCCTTGAAATTTCCATGGGGATTTTTTTTTTTCCCTTCACTCAGTGCCTGCCATGGAGGCAGTGCCAGGAAGCTCCCCAGGTTTGCCAATCCTTGGGTGAGGGAAGGTGGCACACCATCTCAAATAGCAAGGTGATTGCCTAACAGCAGCTAAGGCATTACTTTAAAATCACTCTAAATTCAAGCTGGGTTAAGTTAAATGCAACCAAAGCACTTCTTTTTATAATTTCTGAAATTACTCAGTTACTAGTCTTTTAAAAAGAGAAAGAAAACATCACAGAGTAAGTGCTGGCAAGATTTTGTAACCAGTCTGCTGAATACAGGGGGAGAGCAACCCATCAGACTTTATCTTGGTCTCAGCAGTTTAAAGATTTTTCATGCTTCTTTTTCTACGTCTTCTATGGTGTTTGTAATAATAGTGTCTGTTTCTGATGGCTTTGCATTTCAGTAGAAATCCGTAATTTATTAAAATTTTAAATTATGTCTTGCTGGCAACACAGAAGTTGTTATCCCATAAATTTCTGGTGAGTGGAAGTAACTCAGTGGAGTGCACAGCTTTTGCAACTTTATTGCTTTATTATATAAACTCTGTGGGGAGAAAGATATTTGTTCCACTCATGATAGGCCAAGATTGGAAAAGTGCTGTAAGCACAGGAGGGGATGTGTAAAATTTCTTGGGAGTGAGATTTATTGGGCTGGGGAACGGCCTCCCAGGAGGAACAGTGGAAGTTGCTCTCCCTTAAGTTCTGGAAGCACTTAAAACCAGAGCTGGAAACATACTGAAAAGTATGTGAAAATAAACTTTTTGCAGCAACAATGAGCAGGGCATTTTGCAGTCGTGAGTGTTTTGTTTGGGTTTTTTTAGTTTGTTTTTTTATTTCTGTGTTTAGGCCAAGTCAGGAATGACAGCAGAGGGAGAGAGGACTGGGTGCACAAGCCATCCATCTGCCATACTTGCTGGGCAAAGGAAATAAAGATGGAAGCGGATGGAAGATTGTTAGTGGATGGAAGAGCCACATCCATGACCCACCCTCAGTGGCAGGGTGTCCTCTCTACCTCCTTTAAAAGCAGACAGAAGTGAAAAGATGGAAAGGAATTCTCCCAAGCAGCAAATAAATAACTGACAATTAGATAAGCAAAATCAAAAGGCAAGGCCAAATCCGCCCTTAGTACTTGGATGAGGAGTTCTGTTACACACAGTTTTATCCTAAGCTTAAGATAAATATATATTTAGATGATTTTGGGTGAATATTTAGGCTATTTAGATGAATTCTAGGAATGGGGTTTTGACAGTGAGAAGTACTTTAAATAAATAAGTTTAGTCTGCTTTCTAAGACAATCACCTTCTTTAAAGAAAAGATATCAATGAGATTTTAGTTCAAGCACTAATTAATGCAGTGAATTCTAATATTTATTAGAACTCCATACTTCTCCTTCAATTAACTTGTCTCAGTTATATATGGCCCACAGAGAAAATAAATTCCAGAAAACTAAGCTTCATGCATATCATGTATGAGGTGATATTTGATCCAAAACATTTTCATACAAATATTGATTATCATAATAAGAGGTTGAGGGGAAAAAAATCCAGAAAGAACTGTGCAAATGGCAATATGCATCTCTCTCAGACTCAGAATTAGATGCTTCAAATTATGCACTTTTATAAGTACTGGATTTTTAAAAATACATTCAAATGTTTTCTGATTCTAATCATTTTACATGTCAATAACAGCTATCAAAATATGTGCACTTTGCAGTAGTCCTAAACTCCATTTGTTAATGTGAGCTTAATCTATAGAAGTAGAGTTGTAAGAGTGACTTTTTTGTAACAATTTGGGATTCCTGTAATTTGGCCAGTCTAATAATTATACCAGGGGAAAATCAGAAGCCAAGTTCAATGGCATTCAGTAGATGCCAGATATCTGTGGGATTCACTCTGATGTTGAAGACTCCTGTAGGATAAAGGCTGGTATGGTTCAAGGAACCAAAATTCCTTGTTTGTCTTTTAATGAAATTCTTCCTCTCTGTGCCAGTCAGAGGGGTGTAGCGTCCCTAAGTGGATTTCTCTGAGCCCAGGAATTTTTATAATAGCACTGAACATTGGCTGAGTCATGTGACAGCAGGCACTGAAATAAATACTGCCACAGAACTGCAGGACAGTTTTTATTAGCTGTAAATTTTTTTTCTATAGAATTGCAGTAGATTCTTCTGTTGGGAATTCTTGGCACACGAGGAAGAAGAGCATGTCAAGGCTGCCGTGTACATAGGAAATGAAGAACTCTTGGGTAGGATAACATGTGCATGTATGAAAAAATAGCTACCCAGCTTCAGTTCAGTCCAGTTCATTTAAATAATATTTTTCTAAACCACTGAAATGTAAACATCAGATGGTGGGGCCTTACTTGCTCTGCTAGAAAATACAGGTACACAGCCACAGGGAAGGAAGGCTCTGCTCGGTAGCTATTGAATATCCAAGAGAAATGCTGAAGACTGGCCACAGGCACCCTTGCTCTGAACAGGGAAACAGGCACTGCACTTTGAGATTGCTATGAAAGGAGAAGGGCCTGGGCATCCCTTTCCTTTCCCTCTTGAATCTATGCTGTCATCTTTCCCTCCCATTTCTATTATTTGAGGTAGTGTGAGTAGATAATACAGACTTTTTGATCTCTCTGCAAATGCACTGGCTTTGAGAACAGGAGGAGATGCAGCAATTCCAGTAGACCAAGCATCCTTCAGTGGAGGATACCCCCCAGGCTAAGCCAGAGAGGTCCAGCCAAGTGACTACATCCCACCCAAGCTGTGCAGCCCCCTTTGAATGCAGGAGTGCACTGCCAGTGAAGGCTGCTGCCATGGATCTAGCCTTGTGACTTCATTGTGGCTTTCCAGTGCTTAACATTGTTTTGGCTTGGCTCCCACAGTCACATTCTCACTTGTGGGTTTTTACTCCTCCAATGGCTGCTGGACTTCTTTGGTGTTGAAAACTGCTGAAAACACAATCCTCCCATGCCTGGGCATTCAGAGGTTTGGAGAAAGAGGCAGAAAAACTACTGCTCTTTTTTTATTCCAAGAGAAGTTATAATATGCTTTCTACTGCATCTCCATGTTCCTGTAGGCTTGATTCATGATGTTGGTGCACTTGTGGTTGGCAGTGCAGCTATTGACTTCAAAGGGTCAAAGCAAAGGTTTGGGCTGGAATGGATTGCTGCAGCTTTTATCCCAGGAAGGATTCTTTACAACACTTTACAAAGATGAGGTGACCTGAAGTTAAATATCACAGTCCTGTAGAAGGCAAAAGTCCCTTTGGGAGCAGACTGGCATTTTTCAGTTCCAGCCTCTTCAGAAAATCCTGATGTAAGCAGGGATGAGATGCATTAACAGGTTTTGTGATTGGCCAGGGTCAATAAGGATCAAAATAAATGTAAGATTGTTTTCCAAAGGAAATTAGAAAAAGAGCAAGTACAAAGCATCTACAGTGATTCCACAGTAGGTAAAATACACAGCAGCTTCTACCTTTATCCTGTGAAAGCCCTATGAAGGTCCACTTGGTGATGTGGGAATCTGCAGGCAGCCAGCCTTCAGAGAAGATGATCTCCTCATGGGAGGAGAGCCCTGCTTTGGCTCCTTGTCACTCAGGTAAGGACAGAAAGTGGATGGGATTGTCCATGGTTATCTGTGACTCACTTCCTCTGCTGCATGTGAGTGGGAGAGAGGAGTGTACTAGCTCTTCTTCTGTGATGTGAGCGGTATTATCTCCCTCCACAAAGCTAGGCCTTTTATTGTAGCACCAAGAGGAGTAGGGAGGGCCATGAGAAATTAAGATAAAAAAATACTGACTCATATAGCAAAGTAAAATGGAAATGGTTTAGAATGTAAAAGATCCCCATCAGAAACAGAAGAAATTACTTCACTGAAAAATTTTATATCTTTTTTCATGTTAGTCTGCCCTTATGTCCACAAACAGAGCAAATTGTTTCTTTATCTAGAAAAATCCATTGATTCTACTCTATTTCTTTCATTTTATCTCCAACAAATGCACTTTTGGCTTAGCATCTCTGATTCCTGTTCAGTGGAAAATCTTTATTCTCCAGGTCTTTTGTATTATGATGTCCACCAAGTGTGGGAAAAGTATCTCTATCTATCAACAATTACTGCAGGACTCCATCTGCCTGTGGTGGCCAGCAGAGGTGATGTGCTGGACTCTAACCAGTTCCAGCTCTGCTATACATATGAGGAGAATTGTCCACAGACTGAGATTTTCCAACAGGTCTGTGGAAGAGTCTGAAAACATTGACAGAAAACAGCAAATGATGAGATTGGTGGCTTTAAACAATTTGTTTGTGTTGTAGTAATTGCCTGAAGAAAGCATCACTTATATGAGCAATCTTTTTCATTTTTTTCACTGTGTAATGAAGGTGTAATGGAGTAAGTAATGTAGTAAAGTAATGGAGCTTTCTTCTGCTATTGTTTGTGCTATTTCCTGTCCTACAAGACCCAACACCTTCAGTGACTTTCCTGCAGGAGGAGGGAAATGGGAAAAATGTGGAAAAGCCAAGCTTTTTGGGTTTTGTGAGTATGCTTATGCTCATCAAGATATGGTCAAACCAGAATATATTGCCCAGCAATAAGGCGGATTTAACGCCCTTATGCCTCCTGTTTTGTTACATCTTCTTTACTCAGTCATTTTTGATGGGACTTCAGGGCTAAGAGCACCCTTAATGCGATTACTGCAGCATCCTGCCTTGTCACCACCCAAAGATCTTCCCCTGAGCCCGGCCACACGCACTGAATACCTCGCAAATCAAAATGCCGTGAGCTCCCAAATTCCCCCTGTGCCTCCAGACCCCTTTGCTGTGCCTCCCATCACCTCCCAGCTGCTCAGGCTGCTGCGGAGAGGCTCAGGTCTCCGGGAGGAGCTGCTGTGCGAGGCTCCTGCACTAGATGGAGCGCTTGTGATGCTCAGCTGCTCAACCTGCCTCTCTGCGCTGGATTTTTGCCTGGATCAGGCACCTGCCCGCAGACAGGATTGAAATAGAAGCTTGTTTATGGGGAGCGATCAGCAGCAGATTGCCCTGAGCTGGTTTTGCTGGTTTCTGCTTCTTCCCAGAGGAAGTCACAGCAGGGTCTTCATTAGTTTCGGTGCCTTAAGGGTCTTTAAAGGCACAAAGCTAGAGTGGGATGGGATGGAATGGGGAGAGTGTGTCAGCATTTTAAATTTCCTAATGCTCCTTTCTACGCCCTCCCCCACTTTTTTTTTTTTTTAATCCATAAAATGTCTCTTTAAAAACACAAAATGTTATTATCAGCCATTGCTCTTCCCTCAGCCAAGGTAATGCTGCAAGCTTGGCATTATCACTTGTGCTGGGGAAATTGGATCTCCCTGTGGTATTGATTCTGATGTACTTTGGTCAGGGCTTGTGGGGTCTGTATTGATCTGTCAAAGAAACTGCTGAGGAGTGGGGGAGCAAGGTCTGTTGTCTGTGTTGTTTGGGAACTAACAGAAGCTCTTATTTTTTGCCAGCAGCCTGTTGCACACTTGGATATTGATTCATTATGAGGGAATCTGGCTTTAATTAGCACCAGGTTTTCCAGTATTTGCGCAGAGTGCTTTGACCCCAGTCCACGGCCAGTTTGCAAAGGCAGACTCTCAGGCTGAGCTGCACCTTTATTACGTAGTCTTCTGAGAAAGAAATCATTAAAATAATTGGACTAAAACTTTTGTGTGTGCTGAACATGAAGTACTATTTTCTAAATCAAAATTCAGCTGGATCTATATAGAATGTGTTCAGAAATGCATCTAGCCCTTGATTAGCATTGTGCACTTAAGTTCCCTGATGTCTTCGTGGCCTGGTGGACATTTAGATTTGGTGTATGCAGCTCTAAGGGCAGATGCAGAATCCCTTGACTAGACTGAATGAGGCTGAAAATAGTAATTCCTTCTCACAGCCTGGAAATTCCAACATTGGAAAGACTTTCCCCAGAAGCCTAAAAGAGAGACATCACTCATTCTTTCCAACCTCAAAACAGTTTTATGGCAGGGAAAATCTTTTGTTTTCCTTTTTCCTTTTTTCAATTGCTTTTCTTTTATTCTTGGAGGAGGAGGGCCTGGTAGGTTTTTCCTCTTAAACTGTGTTTCATGAAAAATAACCCCACAGTAATGTTAAGTGGTTCATGTAAAATTGATAAGTATCAAAGATATCATCAAAGTTTTCATGTATACCAGTCCATCTGCAACAGAAATTTTTTTCTACATGAAATAATAAAGATTCTAGATAGTAGATATATGACTAAAGGTAAGCTAAAGCAGTTTTCCCCTAACATATCACCAAATGAAACATGAAAAGAGCACTCTTACTCACTTACCAAAACATTTATCTGTTATTTATTCAATACTGCCTGAAATGATCATAAAAAGTGACTCAGTGAAAAATGACTGTGTCATTTGATAGAATGTAATCCATGTCGAGAAAATTACATCTGTAAGTCCTGGCCATCTCCCCCATATATGTGCAGATGAATAAGGAGAGAGAGGGAGGAACTTAGGAAAAAAAAAAAAAAACAAAACAAAACAAAAAAAGCCTTTAAATAGGTCTTAGCCAGGTTCCAGGTGAGTACAAGCCTGGAGCTGTCACACTCTTCCTGCCATGCCTGAGCATCCATTGCAGCACCTGCAAGACTAAGGAGACAAAGCTCCTTCACTGCACAGCATTCACAAGAAATTCTTGGTGTGTTTCAGCTCCAGTGGCTCAGGAATATCTGGGATTGCTGCAGGTTTTCTGAAAGCTTTGGGGCAGAATCTGTTGCTAGAGCAGAGCAGTAGAAATTCTTCATTCTTCTGGGGGAGATAGCATTGTGTAATTCCATCCAGGTCTTGAAATGTGTAATTGATCATACTCTTATGTCAGGATGAAAAACACCTTTTTTTGGTGGTTGGTTTTTTTTTGTTTGGTTGGTTTTTTGGTATTGCGGGGTGGGGGGGGGGGGGTTGTTGTGTGGAGGTTTTTGTTGTTGTTTTGTTTTGGGGTTTTTGTTTGTTTGTTTAGTTTAGGCTTTTTTGTTGGTTGGTTGATTGATCTGGGTTTTTAAATGAATTTTAAAATTATGCACTAATCTGGTTTGGATTCACATAAACATTGACCTAAAGATACAGTTAATAGGGTGGTCTACTACATTGCTTGTTGCAACCTTAGAACAACATAATACCTGAATTCTTCCTTTTAGATTAACTGTTTGGACTACTTACAAAGGGTTTCATTCCTGATTTGGACCTAAAAACTTTTGGGAGATATGTAGCAGAGAATCTTCATGTTCTGGCTAAGTACATTAATGATTATCTATTTCAATTGACATTTCCTTTATAAAATAGAAATGTAATTATTAAACTTGTCCTGTATTTGTGGACAGGTCTAGTACAGAAATCACTGTCATGGAAACATGGCCTAGATGTTATCTTCATGAAGTAAGTGTACAACAGTTTGATAAATTGCTCTCAAAAATATGTATCTGTAGTTTTCTCTCAGTCCAAAAGGGCATCTCCTGCTGGATCTTTCACGGGACAGTCCCTGGCCCAGCTCTTACTCAATGCTTCAGTTCTGATTTGAATGTAGGATTACAGAACATCCTTGCAAATTTTGTAGCTATTGCCAAGCCAGGAAAAGGAAGAAGCACTGGATAGTATAGCACTGGGAGTCAAAATGCTCTTGACAAATTTAAGCAAAGAGGTAATACAGCTTTCTGTCAATTGACATTCTCCTCCTTTGGTTTGATTTTCATATAACTAGGGTGCATAAAGAAAACATTGTCAAAATCCAGGTAAAATTCCAAGCCACTTGAGACGTTAGTTATTGTCAAGTAATTTATGTCCAATACTAAGTTTTTGCAAAGGATTTAAAGATATTTGAAAAACTGCTTTGGAGAAATGCTGAAACTACCACAAGAAATGTACCATTCCAAGGCTTCATCAAAATACTTGTAGTTTGGGGGGCTTGTCAGACTTGAAGGCTGCAAACTGAGAGAAGAAGTAGAGAATGGAAGAGTTGTGAGATTAAGACTGCATGTGATTGTGCCATTTATCCACACTGCTAAACTGAATGCAAATTGGAGGAAGGAAATTGTTGAAAGACAGCACACCTGTGCTTTAAAACCAAGATGGAAAATGGGGAATCAAAGAGGAAACAATCTTCATTGTAATCCCATTGTCCTGGCTGACAGCAACAAAAGAAAAATACAATAGTAGTAAAATAATTAGCTATTTCACATTCATTACATTTTAATAATCAAACCACTATTAATAAAAATAATTCAAATATTTTTCTGTCAGCATCCTTCTATAATATTCTCTTTCTTATTGAAGGAAAGAAGCTTAAACTTCTCACCACCCTGCAAAGAGAAGGGAAACATAGCTCTGAAATACTCAACCACCAGCTTTAGTGAGCCTTTTCTTCTTGCTCTCAAGAGGGCACCTTTCCCTGCAGCATCTAAATATGCTCTCCAGGCAAATTCAAGCATCATGTTCTTGATGAAATGTTGTTATTTTTAGAACTAAATGAAACAGGATACATAATTTCTCTTCCTACCCCTTTGTTGATGCTTTTATGGAAAGACCTGTGTTCAGAAGTTAATTGCAGCATCCCAGATTGTGCACAAAATAGGTACTGCAACTGCCAGTGGGTGCTATTGTAAGGGGAAAAGAAAAGGAACAATGCCATACAAATGTCACTTTGGAGTTCTTTTTACATCTTATTACCACTCCAGGAAAAGAGCGCTGACTTGCTTGCCACAAAAGGGATTGAATGGCCTTGCATGACACCCTGGGAAGGGATGCCTAGGTGAAAGGCATGTTACAATAAACAGGGTGGTTTGGGTAACAGCTAAGGAAGGAGAGAACCTTCAAAAACCAATTTGCCATGTGGATCTGACCCCTTTTGAACTTTCACACAACTTTATGTGCTGTTTTGCTTAGGATGACAAACTGATAATAGAAACAGAAATGTCTTCAATTTCTTCATCTGTTAATACACAAAGTCTGTTTCCCAAAACCAGCAAGAGTCAAACAAAAGGACATCATTTCCGTGTCAGCAGCACAGGCTTTTTCAGCTGGTGTTTGCTCATAGGTTTTCCTTGGTGTGTATTTCTAGAGTTCCCCTGGCTTCCTTGTTGCCTCTTTGGCCAAATTCTCTGGTCTTCCTGCCTTTCTTCCCCAGATATGCAAAGAACATCTTCTGTGCAAAGCAACTAAGCAGTCTGAGCCAGATTTACAACATATTGTTGGTTTCATTGTCGTGCACCTTCCAGCACTGGAAGTTTTTATGTTGTTGTATAAACAGTAGTTTATCCTTTGGCTCCATGCTACAGTGGAGTACAACTGGAGTTTTGACTCAGAATAAAAAGGTTTGGGGTGCAGAATTATTAGCATTATTACCTGAAATTACTCCAGGGTTTCACTTCTGCTATACTGGCTAGCTGTGGCCTAACAAAAGTACAGTCCATGGTGACACAGTAACATCCTGAAATGGAAAATATTTGCCTTGTCTATTCATTCAGTGGAAGCAAACTCTTTCTAATGCATGTTTTCCCAACACCTGCATGTGGCACATCTCCAGCTTGCCAGTTTGCCTGATGTACTTTGCTGATATCAGCGAGGCTCTGTGTTTGTCACACACATTTTACAGTAAGTTCTGGCAAGCACACTAGCTACCAAACAAGATTAAAATAACTGGCGTTGTTAATGAGATTCTGCAGGTAAAATGTGTGTTTTATAGTAATTAAAATATACCCATCCTCTCAGTACCTTTGAGGTGCATTTGGACCTATTTTGTTGCTGGTATTAGAATATCATCAAGCTGCACAAGCTAACGTGGTCCTCTCTGTGGCACCTAAAGTGGTTCAGGACGGGAGCTGAGCAGAAGTCAGATTGATCAGACATTCCTGTAACTGACCAGAGTGCTGAGAGTTAAATTACACATACACCAGCAATCAATTCACCCCACTTTCTGCACTTGAATACGTGAAGTCAATCTCTGACTGTTAGTCATTTAAAAGAAATATCCTTTGGTGCGAGTGTGAGGCACCTTGTACAATATCTGGAGCTGTGATTCTAGTCCAGCTGGATCCCTTGAGGGGGTTGATGATGCAGACAAACTTCTCAATCATAAATCTCTCCCTTTGAGTCAGGAAAGAGCAGGAGAAATGGATATGGGAAAAAAAGATGTTTTGTTTCAGGGGTCTCCACTGCGGAACACAGACGGACAGACCCCACTCAGGCATGCTGGGCACTCTTTAGAGTTACACAGCCCATTCAGGTTGAGATCCTGCCAGTGAAGGAGGAAAGCAATCATTGCAACTCCATGGAAACCCATGGACTGAAGTAATAGTAACCCTGAGCTTGAAGAGATGAGATGTAATTCCTTGAGACCTTGTACAGATATGGATTGCTCATGTGCATAACATAGCTTGGGCTATGGGTATGTAAAGCAAGTCCCTTCTATGTGGCACAGAAGTTGTGATTAATTAAGTGAGAATGCAGTCCCAATATGGTAAAATAAATAGTAAATTAATAGATAAATATGGATAAAGAGATATTTTTAAAAGTAATTTAGGAAAACACGTTCAAGCAGTGTTTTTCACTCTGCTTTAGTTAGGCTCTCCTGCCATTTTCCTTTCCAGCTATTGCAGAATATCTGTCTGCAACCTAGGAGTGGTCCTTTATTTGATGGTCACTTCTGGATGATGGATTTTACTTCAATAATGTGCACTATGGAGTTCAAAAGCAATACAGGTTAGTGGCAAGATCTGTATGATAACTAGCAGTGCCAGGAGGCAAGAGACAGCAAGGTAACAAGCTGAAGTTATACCTCTCTCTAGTGCATCTTGTCAGGTGTGTCCTCTGCTTGTTTCCAGTTTATGTCTGCTCGGATTTGTGTCTCACAAACCAAGTTACAAAACACTGACCTCCAAAGAGACGGTCAAGTTTGTCTGGCTAAATGTACAGTGCATCATGTACAGCACATCACTGCACACTCGCAGTTGTTTGTCAGCCTTTGGAGTTTGAAAACCTTTTTTTTTCTTGGTATTTATTTGTTCGTTTTCCTAAGGGTGGCATTTGACATTTAAGTGATCATTATCTAGCTCTTCCTTGCCTAAATTTTACTTCAGCTGGGAGACAGGGTTAAGACAAATGCCAATAAATATCTTAAATGCAGTCTTCCATTCCATTGCCTCAGACTTTATTTATGTATTTTCACTCACATTACTTAAAACAAACTGAAACACCCAGAACCTTCCCTATCCTTAACATAAATGTGGCCGCATGTTTTATGTCCAAAGTCCTGGCCTGATTAAGTGGAAGTTTTGCTGTTGGCTTCACTGTAAGTTGGTATCACTTCAGATCCTCAGACCAGGATATACTGTTTTTCCTTTTTTGTTCTTTACTGGATTATCTGTTAGGAGATTTTAAGGGAAAATGGACACAGAGATATGTTTATGCCTTTCAGTGAGGTTAAATTCCCTCTCTTTTTATTGTATGTAAGATTGCAAGAGAAAAATCTGCAGATGACACAAGAGGAAAAGTGGGGGGCAGAAGGTAAGAAGAAGGTCCCGAGATAAGGAGCATGGTAAAATGTTCCATAAATCTATTTATAAATCTATTTATTCTATAAATCTATTGTATGCAGTCATTAAGACATGATAAAGGTCTGACATTTCACTTAAGCAAGGACAATGAAAACTGACCTTTTTACATGGATTCATGGCACTAATGCCAGAGGGGTTATTAGGTCTGATTTGTGTGATACAAGCCCTTAAATTATGCCCATTAACACTTTTGTTGAGCTCAGTGATTTGTGTTTCATCCAGAAGACATCTAGTCCTGATGAGATAACCTCCAGAGAAAGAAAATCCACTGATAGCCTTGGTAACTTAATCACATTTGCTGTTGCAATAGATACATGTTTTTACTTGAACGTGCTTAGTCTCAGTTTTTGATCAGTTTTTTTTGGAACTTCCACTGACAGAGTAAAAGGCATTTTGTTTCTCTTTGGTGCCCTGGCCCCAATGACTCAAAAGTGTGCTCACTTTTCACATTGCAGTAGAAGGCTGAAGTATTTTTGCTTGCATTGCCATCCTGATGAAGCCAAATGCTGAGATGGAGGTGTTGCCACAGCAGCCTCAGCGTGACCGAGACAGGGACAATGTGGGATCCAAAACTGGCTGTCCCTGCATGCAGAGCTTCAGCCTGGCCTCTCTGCAGCAAATCTGCTCTGAGGCAAATACTCGGTCTGGTCAAATCTCCTAATGGTTTCAGAATATTTAAAGATGTTACTAGATTTCCAAAGCCAGAACATTTTGTAACAGCTCTGTAACTGTCTGGCTCAGGTGTGAAAAGCCCACAGCTCATAAAATGGAGTTTGAGTTTGAGTTTCGAACTATTTCTGTTGACATGTGGAAGCAAATTTTTTATTCCTTGTTATAATCATATAATAATGAGGATTATAGCAGCCTGATACCTTAAAATTACACTTAAAAGTTCTTATTTTGAATGGATTTTCCCTATTTTCTATACCTGATTTAGCAGTCTGGGTAGCAAAGGCCATGCCATGAGGTAAGGTTTTGATTGGAGCTCATCTCTGTTTCCATAGGAATGGTAACTCATTTCAAAGCATTTGTTTGTGATATTTAAAGAGAAAGGGAGAGAGGTTATTTCAGTTTGCTTGACAGAATTCATTTATGTGAGCAATATGTTATATTAATGCATGAACACCCACGCCAAGCACTGTAAATGGCTACCCAGGTCTTTTAGCCTTTCACCTGGAACACTTACCCAGTTTTCTGTGACAGAGGGGAAAATACATCTTCTGGACCTTCCCAAATCATAGCCCTAGCCCCTTTGGCAGCCATTTGCTTTTCAAAGTAATTTCCAGTTTTGGGAGACTGTAAAAAGCAAGCAGAAGGGCATATTTTGATTCTGACAGCAAATGCTTGGCAGTTCAGTGGAAGACGAGTGGCAGTTTCAGATCTACAGAACTTCCCTCTGTAGCAGCCAGCCTTGGCTCTGTACAAGCTGGTACATGGCACAGTCTGAGGGTCTGACTTACAGTAAGGGCAGGACACAGAGGAATAACCACAGCCCAGCTTGTGTGGGGACGTGTGCTCATGAGAGAGCAAGACAAGGGAAGAGGAGCAAGTGATGCAGAAGTAATGGCTGGCTACGAGGGAGGATGGAGCACAGACAAGTCTGAGACTTGAGGCACTCTTACCAGCATGTCAATTAGACCTGACTCTGAGTAGATGAAATTGTTTTCTGAAGGCAGACGGCCTGCCGATAATTCTGAGCTGGTTTAATAGTAGTAAAAATACTTGAAGCCATTAGACATCTTGTTTGTGAGGCCCCCATCATCAGCCATGCAGCTGTGCTCATGGTGACACCAGCACAGAGTTTATATATATTTACTATTGGCCATGCCAAAATTCATTCAAGCATATCCAAATCCAAGAAATCATCTTGAGATTTCCAGGGCTGGGTAGGCAGTTAAGCACATGCAAAGCCTCCATCAAGGAATGAGTGAGAAAGCAAAAGAGGAAAACCTTGTGTTTATTTTTCCAGGTATTTCAAACTGAACATATACCATGCTGCTTTGTAGACATGAATTCACTAAAATTCAGGATTCAGAAAAACAGTTACAATTTTCTTAAATAATGAAGTACTTAGAGATGTTTTTCTTGTCCGTGCTTTTATCTCCTGCTGAGCTGCCCTCTTTATGATATGCTGAAACCTCTTTCTTGACCTGTCCCCATGTCCCTGCTTTCCCCTCCCACTTTCCCTGTCTCTCCTCTCACTCAGCCCTGCCACCCTCTCTGCACCGAGCTCAGCACACGCCCAGCCCTTCCTGCACCCTCTGAAAACCCATCTGTGCTGTGAAACTCCCCTCCTACAACGACCCCATATTGCTGTCTGGATCCCACTCTCTACTTGTTTTCTCAGTTTAAATCTGTTGACTTCAGAGGTGTTGCTTCTCCCCTTGCAGCTTTCAGCAAGAGTCAGAACCACTGCATCTGCCCAGGCTGTTCAAGGATAAAGTCTTCCTGGGGAACAAGAGGCTCCTGCTGTTTGCTCAGCAAAACAGAGCACTCTCTGCACTTACAGCTGGTATTGACAATGTTTCCAGG
Organism: Passer domesticus; assembly: GCF_036417665.1. Lineage (NCBI taxonomy): Eukaryota > Metazoa > Chordata > Aves > Passeriformes > Passeridae > Passer > Passer domesticus. The sequence continues at coordinate 61,936,352 of NC_087476.1, read as the reverse complement.
TTGAACTGGAGCTTCTTCCTGGGAAAAGAGCATCCTCGTAGCTGTCCTGCTCTCAAACGCTTCTGCCTCTGCAAGGCACAGAAAAGGCATTTGGCAAAACCTTTTCCCAACAATGCTGGGAAGGCTCAGGAAAGGCTTCTGCTAGAGGTTGCTTCTTCATTTTGCCAAATCCTCAGCCCCTACCCAGGGAAGCCTATTCCATGCATACTGCCCAGCATATCCACAAGAGGTTTTTCCTTTTGCCTTGCAATTTTCAAGAACGTGCCAGAGATGGTTTTCATACCCATAAAGCCTGAAGAATACGTATCTATCAACTTTGTATTTATAGACATGTTACTAATTCCAGATTTTGGTGCAGTTCAAAGCCACTTAGTGACAAGTGCCAATCTCTGTTACTGACTGAAATACTGGGATATGTCTGTAGCAGAGTACAGATCTTTTGCTGTCATTCCATTACTTTCTCAAAGTGTCCTTCCCTCCCTCCCTCCCTCCCAGTGAAACCACCTCACCATTGCTGGATGGACGGGCCCTTCAGAGAAGGAAATACCTTCTGGAGGGCTACATTGTACTCAGCACAGCTGTTGCCCTGGGGCTTGGTGGATACTTACAAGGATTTCATGAAGTTGTCTATTTAGAGTATTGACGATGACTATTCAAACCCACAGCATCTAAAAACAAGTGTAGCTTATCCCAGAGACACCTGCCTGATGATTCCTGTGTGGGAAGAAACAGACACAGTGAAAGGGAAGTGAAACATTTTGCCCAAAATGGCATCTCACAGAATCAGATCTTTGCAGTGACAAATGTGCATTGAACAGAGCCAGACTTCACATTTTCTAAATGTGTTCTTCGGCATCTCTGTCATGATTGGAAACACCACAACTGAAGCTGTCCATCGATTCTGCAGGTTTGTCAACTCTAAGTGTTTTTGATGGCTGGGCACTGAGGTCTCTGTTTACCCTGATTTCTCTATTTGCTGCTCACCTGGGCAGATTTCTGTGCTTCCGTGAATCCCCATTGATTTTCCTGGGAGTGAAATGTCATTGCTGCAGCAGGCTGTGTACATCAGGTATATTGGAGAGCAGGATCGTTAGGGTTCTGTGTAATTAGCAGTGCTACTAATGTAGCCTGTAATGGTTTCTTCTCCAGGGGTTGGCCCTGGTTATCTGGGTTAGTGACTTCATCAGCTCCTAGTTCTGCACTGGGGTCTCACACAACCTCCAGTATGTTTATCCTCACACGGCTGAGGTGTGGGAAGCGAGCACAGTACAAGCTGTTCCTAGGTCAGATGTTGGAGGAGTCTGCACAAAGTCAGGATGAGCAAGGAATTGAGCCCAGGTCTTCAGTGCCTATGGCTGAAATGGATTGTTAGACAGGACCACCTCACAGGTGAAGAAAACCAGGATACTGTCTGGTGGAGTGTGAGATTTTTGCAGACAAACAGAGAGCTTTGCATCTGTGCAGATCTGATCTTCTTAGCCCTTACCTAAAATTGTCCTTAAAAAGACAGAGTCATTTTTGTGTCATGCAACTGTGTATTGTAGTGGGATTGCTCTGTACTCACAAATTAAGTAAATGAATGCCTGGAATATGTGTATATTTTACTTCTAAATAACAATCACATTCTCCTTGTTGAATTTCTTCTATTACCTGTATCTTTCTTTTCTCCCATGTTCAGTCAGGCCAACATTGCTTTAATCCTGTGACAATGGCATTTGATCATACACATCTGTTGATTTCTACGCAGTAATCCAATTACCTATAATTTATTTAACACACCCCACCCCCCCCCCCCAATTCACATATTTTGTAAAGCTTTCTCTTTTTTGAAGTTTCCTGGTAAGATACTTTTGGTTCAAATGGAGGAGATTTACATCAGGCCATATGAAATTTCCTATAGCTGCACCGTATGAAATTTCCATTTATAGTTAGTTTGCAAGAGTTAATAAATTCCAATAACAGTTAATTTCATTAACAGTTCTGTCACACAGCCATGATGAAGCACCCAAATTCAATGCTTTATCAAGCTGTTACACTTGGGACTTCCCATACTCCAGCTAGCACCTTACAATCCTGATCCTTAGCTGACTTGAAGATGTGAATCTGAATTGCATGTTAGGCAGGGACCTGGGTACATATTCTCCTCTTCCAGGGCATCCTTGGAAGGAAACGTGTGCATGTGGGCAGGAAGGGAGCTGTGGTGTGCTCCTGTAGGTCTTCTCATCTGTGTGACTGGGGGACCAGCCCCCTGAAGGACACCATGAAGCCCACCTGCCCTGCAGCTGAGGTTCAGCCGTGACACTCACACTAGGACTGCTCTGCACACAGAAATAGTCACTGTCTGGAGCTCTTCACTTCCTTGAGGTCTGTGAAGGTGCAGCTTTGCATCTTCCTTTGGGGTCTCTGGCAGGGGGAGTTAGCCACCTGCATTCCCCAGCCACAAGGGTCAGGACTGGTTTCCTACAGCTGCACCATTGCCTGGTGGCCTCTCAAGTGCAGAGCTCCCCATTTCCAGCTTCCAGTGAAACTCAAAACAAACAAGTTGGATTCAAAGCCAATCTCTCTTAGTTTTAGTCAGCACAAGATATTTGCATACTTGGTGGGATTTAAGATATCTGTCCTTCTGCCCTGCAGCGGCTTTGTCACCATCCCACAGTGCTATTTGAGCTCAGGCACCTGTAGGATTTGCAGTTCTGCAGAGCCCCATCTCAAAACCAAGCCATCTCTTCTTTTCACACAGGCAGCTTGCTGTTCCCTTGGTTGGCTCCATAGTGGAGCAGTAGCACCCTAGCACAAAGGCACACTCCTCTGCCTTTCTCTCCTGAGCATTCTGCCAGTGCTGCAGTACATCCCCCAGCTCTCTCCAGGACACATGGGGCTTTAAAGACACACCAAGAGCCCGTGCTTTTTCTCTTTTCTGCAGGAGCCCAGCACTCTACAGGCAGCTCTTTCCCACAGAGGAGCTGGAGAAAAGTGATTGCCTTTATCAGATGGTCATCACACAGCCTCCAGTTTAGTGCTCCTCTGCAACTAGATTTCACCAAATGCACATTAACCAATTACCCAAATTGGCACATTAATCAATTGTCATTAACTGATACAGGATCTAGCAAATGAATAAGCTCCTTACTGGCCATCTTTAACCCTTTGTATTAGTGTGGTTGTAGCTATCTGTGACATGTACTAATGCAAACATGCTTATGCTAACTTCTATTTTTTATAAGCTCTTCATAAGCCACTTATAAATAGAAGCTTAATATGAAGTGTGACAGATCTCTAATCTTTAGTCTCTCCTTAGCTCTCCAAGCTCTTCCTTTCTGGAAATACAAAATATATCCAGTGTGCCCTAGATATTCTCCATTCTTGCTGATGACTTTAGCTCTCAGCCATTGATTCTTTCCACTTCTTAATCAGTGTAAATAGATCAGGGCTGCAACAGTCTTTTTATTTAAATTTTTTAAAAGACAGATTACGTCAAGGGGACATTTAAGGGGTGATGAATTGAAAATATATTTTGTTGCTCATGTGATGCTGTGAGGCAGAGGGTCAATATAATGGAGACATAAAAAACCTGTATTCTTTCTCCATTGCAATAAAGAGGATTGGAGTGAATTATCTAATGGAAAGTACAAATACTGAGAAAACACTGTGCAGCATTTATGAAGTGTCAGTACTTTGTGGCACTCTCTTTCACTAAAGGCCATGTGTGTGATGGTGCCCCTGTCACCAGCGAGCAAACACTGTGGCGCAAAATGCCTGGTTTAGGGTTACACAGCAAATCAGTTCCAAAACAGGGGATGGAACCCTAATATCCTGGTACAAGGACATTTTTATGAGTCTAAACTGAGTTTGTTTGTTTGTTTGTTTGTTTACTTTTGTGAGGGAAAAGCCTGTTCTTCAGAGTCTCAGGTGATATGGGAAATTTAGAATTAATACTTCTTCACTTCAGCATGTCACTCAGATTTTGCTGAGCCCAATCCCTCCAGCATCCAGTGTTTTTTACTTTGACTTTAAAAGAAGTAAAGCCCTGTAGCTACTTTTCACCCTTTCCTTACATTCAGCTATGAGCACTATAATAATGTATGTTTCCAGGACACTAATATATTGATATGCATTCAGAGATAAGCACATCTACTGTGTTTCTCACAAAAAGGAGAACACCTGATGTAGAGAACATCAGGTGCAGAACTTGCAGGATTTAGAGCACAGCCAAAGCTAATGGCTCAAATTGTAGCCTAACCTAACACTTTCTCAGCCACAGATTCCTCCCCCTTTTTTTTTCCCTAAAACTTTTGCTGTTGCGTCACTGATAAATAACAGCCCTTTGCTTAGTAATAAATCCCTTTTGTATTTAAGGTTTTGCTTTCTTACCCATTAAACCTCTCCTGATAAGCATTACTTTTACTTTTCAGAAACAAATGTTCAGTATTATAGGCTAGGAGTTCTTTTGTTTTCCCCCCATAGATGTAAAACCCTGGGGGATTTACGTATCTACTTGATAGGCTCACACAATCTTAATCAGCCTATAATGGAGCTAATGGCTGTTTGTCATCCTTGGAGATATAAATTTCCTGGTGATGTCTACTGCAGTCAGTACATGAAGTATGCTCTGACTGCCAGCAAGGTCTAATAACCAGGAGAAGGGCAGCCAGCTTCATTAGGGAGCCTGAGACCGTGCCGGCTGCTTTTCTGGGGAACTGCTCTTTCTGAGTGCCGAGAGGGAATAATGGACAATACCGGTAAGTGGAATAAAGCAGATCTTCATTCTTTGTGGAGCTCCGGGGTTCGTTTGCATCCTCTCTCACTTGCTGCAGGAGATGTGTTTCTTTAGCCTCTGTGGCTTCTTCCTTTTAAATGTCCTTTATTAAAGCAAATTTTTATGTCTAAAATGTGACACACTTAGGTTGTTAACCCCTTAGCAGTCTGATTTTTTTTCTGCGCTGTTTCCTGGAAATGTGTATCTAAACTGTAATGTAGGATCTGCCTTTTTAAGGTATTCAGTGTTATTTTGGAAGCTATATGCACGAAATGTGGCAGGAAGGGAAAATGAATGTACTTCAGAGAGAAATATCTCTCACAGTTTGAAATAGGTGTGGATAGGTAACTAATAAACCTGACAAAAAGTAGATAATGTTTAGCTCCCATCTGTCTTATTTTAAGCTGGCTCTGTTTTCTCTGAATAATGCCTTATTCTCTTTCATATTTGGTACATAAAATACTGAATATATTTGCACTTTTTATTTTCTTTGATGTTCCCACTTTAGATCATGCATTTTCATCCCAAATAATGCACTTCACGGTTTCTAAGGGGGAGCACACTTCATTACATCGGTGATGAAATGCGTTATTTGCATTCCCCTTTTGCATTACCTTGTATCACAAGGCAGAGGAAAAAGGAGCTTTTTGGGACAGGTATTTTGCATGCTGCTTTGACTGCTGTGAAACTTGAACATGTCAAGATCTCACAGATTTATTGGTACTAGTGCAATACATATTCGGAGACACAAGCAGCAGATTCAGTGCCCTTTGAAACCTGCTCAGCTCATCAGATTTGTCTAATGTTGACCTTAAAAGTGACAATCACCTTACAGTATGTATTATTCTACGGTAGGTTTCGGTGATTTTTGGGAGGTTGTGGGTGGTTTGTTTTCATTTTTTTTAATATTAGAAACAAAACTCTTGCTTATGTCTGCTAAGCTGTCCAGGTCATTCTTATCTCACATGTATCGTTATCAACTTCTGTGACAAACAGATAAAATGGTCTTGCTGCCTTAATTTCTATAAAGTCCAGGACTTAAAAAAAAAAAAAAAAAAAAAAAATTCTAGAATTTAAAATGTAACATCATGGAAAATTACATATTAAAAACCTGGCATGGTCGTAGTAAAATGTTAATTTTTGGAAATAAATAAGATTAACAATAATCTTTGCACTTGGTGCTTTGGCTAGCTTTTAAGAAGTCTTAACTTAATAAACGATAATGACTTAAGCTTGATATTGCATGACGAGGCAGAATTTTCTGCTGGAGGAGAAGGATTCCTGCTCTGTGACACAGAATGTCTGTGGGTAAGAGATACCCTGGCAGGCAGAGCTGCTAATTCCTCCGGGTTTTTTACACTCTTCAGCATCAACAACTAACACTATTGAAGACTTGATGGAGATACCACTTTAATCCAGCTATAAGAATCTGTTCTAGAATGAGTCATACTTATTTAAAGGCCAGTTTTGGGGGGATGAAGAGGGAAGCTGGTGTCTGAAAACCATAGAAACAGGTTTTCTTTTGTGTGAGAATTTTTTTGTTTGGGGGTTTTTAAGGGTTTTTGGTTGGTTGGTTGGTTGGTTGGTTTTTGTTTGCTTGTTTTTTGTCCTAAGGAAGAATCCAGTTTGGTTACTATCTGCAAAAAGTTAAAATAAGTAAGACTTGATGTCTGCACAACTTACCATCTATTCTCAACACTTCTTATAACATTAGTTTGCTGAATAACTCCAGATTTTTTTCTCATGCAGAAACAGTGACTGATGCTTTCCATTTTTAGAAAACAACCTATATACCAATATTTTACAATTGGTTAAAATAATCCTTTTGGGCAATAATTAAAATCTAATTTTTTTTTTAAAAAAGCCCCAAACCAACCCAACAACAGGTGAAACTAAGCCATATTGAAGACATTATGGCAGAGGGTAAGGATGTGATCCTGGTTCTTCCATGGTTTCCAGTGATCTTCCTGCTGCCTGTGGTCAGCTTGCTCCAAACCCCCAGAGGACTTCAGCCCCACGTGGGGTATGGACATGCTCCCTTCTCCAGGCAGCTCTTCTAAGAGTCCAGCCACTTCCAGCTTGGAGTGGTGTTGGGAATACATCCATCTCCAAAGAGCCTACAGGGTGCTGGGTAAACACAGCCAGGTCTGCAGAGGAATGTTTAGGGCTCGTGATCCTTAATTGGGATGCCAGTGTGGGGACTGTGCAGCTCAATACCTCTGTATATCTGGCCTATCCCCCTGACATCTGGAGGGATGGGAGAGCACCTTTGAAAACCCTTGTGGTGTCATCTGGACACTTATGAGATCAGGGAGCAGCAGGATTATTTGCATCCCTAAGCCCAACTGCCTGATTAATTTGTTCTTCAGCAGTCTGCCAACTAAAATGTAAACACACTGATGTATATAAACTGGATACCTGCCCGAATTCTTCCTGGAGAGGTGCTATTTCTGGCAATACAGAACTGCAGAATATTAGCAAAGCTGCGTGTTTTAGCTACTGAGTGTTAGAAATAACAATTTAGTATCAGTGTCAGTGAATCAGGTCTCTGTTATTAAACTCATCATGCTGCTGAAGAGACTTTCAAAATCAGACCATGGATAATTGTTGGGCAAAACTCCATCTTCTGCTCCGCGTAACAGAAATATGTCTGTAATTTATCACTCTTCTCCTCTGCCATCATTAAAATTATTTTCTGGCCAAAACTGTCATTTAAAAAGATCAGTGTTGCTAATAGGTCACCTGTATACACTTTTAGCTGTTATGGTTGATGTCATTTTGTGGGGTTTAGAAACAATATTTTCATTTTAAAAGACCTGTCCTTTAAGTGTAAATTGTTCTTTTATTCTGTGTACCGAGACAACTCCACATAATTGTTGTCTCGTGTATTCTTTTAAAAGCCCTTACTGGAATAACAATAAAATATTCATCCATCTGCGTAGGGCACAACAGGACAGTTCTAGTTGTATTTTTTGCCTATTTTGGCATCAGCTGTTTGTGACAGGCTGTCTGCAGGTATTCAGCTGCAAGGCTGCCTGCTGCTCTGGGCAGGGAGGGCAGCCAGCAGCCTCCACTGGCAGGTCCTGGGCTCCAGCTTTGCTGCACACATCTACTTTGGGCCAAACACATCAAGCCTGGAGACAGCAGTGATGTAACAAAACTCATTTTTTAAAAATAGGAAGGTTTGGAAATAACTTGTGGGGTGGAGCGGGGTGGGGGGCAGGGAAGCAAGTATAAAAACAGCAAGAAACATGGAGTAGAAGGAAGAAAGAAGCTGTGGAAACAGAAGTACTCCCAAGTGATGCATTTTCAGGGGATTTCCTTTAAGGAGTGAGATCAGCAACATCTCATTTCCCAGAGCTCCTTGTCAGCTGTGTCCTGCTTGGACAGGCACCTTAAAGCAGACAAGTCTTGTACACTCATTCTTACCAAGAAGAATGCCAATGAGAAGTGCCAAAGGCCTGGGGGAAGAATCTCAGGGGGGTGAATGGCACCGTAGTGAGGTCCTCTGTCATGCATGCCATGCCAGTAGTGAACAAAACCAGGAGGCCTTGTTTCATGTTTCTTGGGGATTTATATGACTTCTTTGCACTTGAGGTATTATTTTAGCAGTAATGAGCTAGCTGTGGTTAATTGTTACCCTGAATTATGTAGGTTCTGCAGCTGCGGCTGCAGGCTATGCCTTCAAGTAAAAAATGTGTTTTAAAGGGACTGGAGGTCTCATCTCTTGTACAGCCTGTCTCTGAGGAATATCCAATAGCAACAACAGACTTTATATTTGACCTATAGTGAAACTTAGAGCTTTCCACCGAGGTGAGACTTTAACTTGAAGCCTGAAATGCTGTGGGATGGGGAGGATAGCAAGTGATCAATTTGGCCATCTGCATGACATCATGACAGGAAGGGTTGGAGACACAGGAAACCATTTGTGGATGGAAATTCCCTTGCTTTTGAAGTAAGTGGTCATTTTTGTCTTTCAGTAAGTCAATAGAACTTATTTATCACTCTTTAAATGGAAGACTGCTGGGATTGAATGCTGGTTGAGGATTTGACCTTACAGACACTTTGTTATGTCTTACCTGTTATTTCAAGGCAAACAGGATGCATCTTTCTAAAATACAGAGGAGAAAAAAAAAACAGGCAGAACAAAACTAGGAGGAGGATTTCAGTTTATGATCCTGATTTGTCATCAATTCATAGTGTTCAAAAACCTCTGATGTAGCTGAGCTGATCTGTGTGCAGAACTAGGCTAGATAACAATCTCAGTGATTTGTAAGGTTCATTTGTTGCCCATAAAGGGCTCTGAAATCTTTTGGCCATCTAAGGCTTAAGCTGTCTGAATTGTCCCTATGAATTAGGAAACCCATTAACACAAAACCACTTGCAATGGCGATGGCAGCAGTGTCACCACAGGTTTGTGAGCCCTTGAGACAATTCCCAACTCCAGCAGCAAAATCAGTCACATCCTTTGGCAGCTTCTGTTTTCTGATCTTTGATGGTACTTTGTCCATGTTCTCCCCAAGTGCGAAGGTGTTTTTAGAGGGGACAACAGCACCTCCTTTCTCTGTGCCACTCTTATGTAAATGGGGCTGTCCATGCCACGTTTCTTTTGTTGGGTCCATTCAGCATGTTCTATAGATCACAAAATTGTTTACTCATGAACAATAGAATAAAAAGCAATAAGCAACTCCTTTATACTACCTTGTGTATTCTAATTTGCCTCCTATTTTCACCCATGCCCCTGTCTGAAGTGAACACTCTAGTGTGTCACAGGTCACTGTCTGTTGGAAAGTTGAATTTCTTGTTGTAATTTTAGAATACTATTCATGGTTTATTGCCCCTTTACCCAGGAGTTGGCAGAGTGTGCTTATAAACCCATGACCTTGGAAAACATTTCTGTGAGGATTAAACTTCCTTGTGATGCTGCTGCTCCCTGTGTTATTTTCAGGTCTCTATACATAGAATGACTACATAGGAACTTGCACTAGAGGTAGCCAAACACCATGTAGCACTAAAATGATGGAGCATCTTCTAATGTGGAGATAGTCTACCCAGCCTCCTTCAAATGGCTTTCTTTAGCCAGAAATGCTGTGGTTCCACTGTGCTAACACACACTCATGATATTTTAAGCAAGGATTCCAGCTGCTGCAGTGCTTCTTATGGAGAAGCAGCATGAACTCGAGCTGGTGTGGAGAGATGGTATAACACTGATTTTACTTACAAATAATTTGTGATTCTTTTTTTCTGGTAAAAGCTGGCAAGCATCAAACCATCTGGTTCTGAGTTCATGCCTTATGTTTACATCTGCTGGTTGTGTGGCATTTTTGGCCTGCTGCCTTCAGACCTCTGCTCTGCACTCTGGATCATCACTGCCACCTATGGTGAAGAAGCAAGTGCTGTGTACAGAAGTAGTAATCCAAATTTGAGAAGCAGCACTTCTCCATATGCTGCTAGCAAGGATGAAACCAAAATTGCAGGAGCCAAATATTTTGACGGTACAAGAAATCAGTCCAGACAAGGAAAGGTTGTGTTAAGAGGCATTGGCACAAATTGTTCCAAGAAAACCAGCCTGTGTTCCAGGGGCTTTGAACCCCAAAACTGAGGGGGCTGGAAGTGAATGACAAAGGGGGAAAGCAATATTGCATGACCAAAGACCTGGTGGCTGATAATAATGATCTAGTCTGCTGCTGTTTCACCATCATTCATTGTCTCTAACAGAGAGTCTTTTATGAAATGTGATACTTAATTGTGGGGTGACTTGTGTGGACATTTCTTTGGGCTCAAAAAGTAGACTGGATGGAATTTTACCAAAAAAAATCCTCACTTTCCCTATTTTTTCCCCTTTTTTCTCACTGTTTAAGACTTTTTTTATATTTTCACATAAAACGTTTACGAGAATTCTTCCTGAAGTATAATTGGAAAATGTAAGTAGCTTAGGACTATAAGAATACCTAGCAACCTTCTCCCAGCAGACAGGAGCAAATCCTGAATAAAACTGCTGAGTTTGTGTCCAATCATTCTTGCTGGCAAGTGGGGCCTGGCCATCCCTGGGTGAGCGTGGAGGTCCCCAGGCCAAAGTGAGTGTTCCCACCCAGTGCCCATGGAGAGGCAGCGTGTTGGAGAAGACTGGGCAGCTGGATTTGTTATCCTACACCCAGGGAGCTGTGTGTGCCTGACCCTGGGCACAGCTCCACACCAGGAGGGGTGTCCCATTCACTGCTGGCGATGCAAGAAGAAGGAAATGACCACATCCATTTGGACAGATCTAGCACCTTGACTACAGATTCTGGGAGGCTGAGGCGACTGGGGTTTGTATGGACACCTGTACAGAAGCATCCTCTCCAAGCACCCTGGGGGCAGTGGTACCAGCAAAAGAGCTTCCTGCAAAGAAAACAAGAAGGGGTGATTTTTCTGCTTTCCTCCAAGAGGAGACAAACTTAACCCAGGCTTGTCAGCAATTAGGTACTGAGTTGCTGGAAGTATATGAGTCAAATAGTGGACTTGAGTGAAGAATTAGGTCCCTCTTAACATCCAATTTTCAAAGAAAGCAAAAGTCTATGAGAAATTTAATTGGCCAGGGCCAAATATTTGTTAAATCTTAATTTTCTCCACAGCACTTTTCCTGTAATGTAACTATCAGAGATTGCTTATTTTACAGCTTATTGTATGGGAAATCCCCTTTAAATGTATTTCTGAAAAGCAGCAGAATATTTCATGGCAATGATATGTCATGTAGAGAGGCAGGCACAGTGGGGGACAATCCCAGAAAAAAATTTTTTCACCCATGGCTTGACCATTGCCAGAAGGCATGCACAATGTAGTTCCAACAGAAATGTGACAGCAGCTGGTATTTCCACAGGAGACAAAGTTGTGATCAATTCGTCCTAGCTCCAGCTCCTGCTGACTCACAAGTCCCTTCTGTCTTTCTCTCTGGGACTTGAGTCAGTCCAAAAAACAAGGGGTATTTCATTATGGAGGCTTGCCTGGAAACCATGTGGAGAGATGTACTGAAAATATGGCGATCTCAGGCATAAAATTTGTGCTGCTGGGAGCTGTTTATTGACATTTAAATCATAGTTCAGCAAGACTTTGTTATAGCCTTACTGTCAGAGAAAATGGTTTGTTGATGGAAGAAGCCTATGGAGTTCATGACTGTGATTTTATCACAGAAACAGGCTATCCATTTTAGCTGCTTTTTTTGTAGCTGCAGTTGTTGTATGTCTCCTTTTTCTTCTCTTTTCTGTTTCTGTTTTTATTGTTTAATACTATTAAAATAACTAACATGACACATTATTCTGGTTTAATTTCAAGTGGAATTTGGCATCTTCTACTGGTGAGAAAAGGTTTAATTGCTCTTGGCATTTTAAAAAGAAATGCAAATGACAAAGATATTAAACTGACAAATTATGACAGCTCACATAACACTTTTTACAATGGTTTTTTTCCATGCATTTTTAATACCCAGAGTAGTCAGCCTTAATACTACCATATTTACAATAAATCATTATTCTAATGGAGACATTTTGCTTTGTCAGGCAATACACAATCAGCAGTTTTCAATAAAGAATCTGAAAACTGTTCAACATTAATTCTGTGACACAAACTCATAAAAGCCAGACAATTTATAAATGGGGCCAATATGTTGCCCTTAAATTGGGATATTAAGGAATAATTAGAGCACAGCAAGGGCAGGTTGCCAAACGTAACTTTAAAATCCCCCAGTTTGTATCACTTAGCCCAGTGATTGTAATGTATTATGTGCCTTCTGTAAGGCATAAACATGCATTTCCTACCAAACAGCTTCAGGCGCCCGCAAGAGGTTGAAGTAGCTGTTTACTTTGGCATGAGTGGCTTCAAGAGGCATAAAGCACCACAGAATTTAGGAGCAACGATGGCTTTGGGGTTAGAAAGGGAAGTGGGAAGCCATGGTAGAGTCTGCTTTTCTCAGTGTTCCTGCAAAACTCTGCAATGGGGTGTTTTGTGTGTTCGTTCTCCCCTTTGGCACCTGGTGAAGGCCATGTCTGCTCTGGGTGACAGGAGGTCCTTGGGGCACCTCTGAGCACGTTGGTATGATGTGGTGCCTTTTGACCAGCAGACATCAATCTGAGACCCTGAACAGCACAGCCACAGCAGCACTGGGGGCCGGACCCTGACTGGTGATCCAGCTGGGGTGAGATGGGCTGCAGGGTCTTCCACCTGCCCAGCATCCTGCTCAGGACACAGCTCTTCTAGCTCAGGCTGGAGGATCTTTCACCACTGTGCTGTGAACTGATGCAGACAGGACTCAGAGTTACCCCTGCCCATGGTTTTGGAGGTGCCATCCACCCTGATGAATTTCCTGTCTTATTTAGAAGCTGGGGAAGGTTACACGGTGCCATCTGAGGGTGTCTGGGCAGTTTCTGAGGTTAGATAGTCTAGGTAGTGGGGAAATTTTTTTTAACCTACATGTGGGAGGTTCTAGGACAAAAGTAAATGTGATGAAGTCTCGAGCAAGATTTTGAGGTCCCCGAAGATGAACAATTTACTTTGCAACATCTAAGGCTGATGAGAAGTTCATTATATTATTATATTGTCCCCAGAATAATGTAATATCTACCCATGTTCCTTGTTTTAGCTGTGTGTGTTGTCACCCCAAGACAATTCTTTAACTCAAATACTAGAGGAGATGAAGTAGCTCTACACAAAGCTCTTCATTTTCACACAAGTTTCTGTTGTGTTTGCAAACCCTCAAGTTCTCAAAGTGTTGTGTATATTCTCTTATACTGTATCTCAGGAAGCCTGGCTCCAAAGAAGAGCAGGGAGGTATAAAACTGGCAAAGCAGACATACTGCTCAGCACCATTAGAGTCTTACTTTGGAGGAGAAAGAGTAGAGCCAGGGTTATTTCCCAGGATGCTATCTTCTCCCGGAGAGGAATAAGAAGGGTGATTGTGGGGTCCCCTTCCTCTCTCAGGTGGTGGCCTGCCTACTGCTTTACTCTGTACTGCAGGTGAAGAAGCCAGTGATATGCCACTTGAGCCAAGGGGCAGTTTGTGCAGCTGTGGTTTAAGAACACAATCATAAGTTCCCTCATCACTGCTTGCAGCCAAAGCTAAATTTCTTTGGGGTTTTTTAAGCAAAATTTGAAATTCTGAGTTCAAATTCAGCTTTTTTTCCCCTGGTAGAGCACACAGTCCCAAGTGTTAAAGTTTATATACATCTTTCAGATGTAGATAGGTTGTGCATCCATTTCAAATGAGCACTGTCAGGGTGAGCAAGGTGAAGGCAGGAGTCAAAATTCTTCCCAGATCAGCATTTAACTACACTTTAGTGCCATTGCTGTCTCTTGCCATGATCTCCTTTTCCTCTGCTCTGCCTTTAAGGCTTTTCCCTCAGGGCAATAAGTGCAACCTCATACTGATCAGACTGCTAATGGAGAAGAGGGTTGCCACCATGACAGCTGATAAGTGCTTGCCTGAAAAAGCACCACAAATAAACTTCTCAGCACAGGGCAGATGGAGTTGTGACCTCAGGCTTTCCTTTTCTCTGCTTCTGGCATGCCACACTAGTCTTTTACACCTGTGCCTTTTACAGCTTCCCAGGAAAGCACACAGCTGTCCACAGGATGCAAAAGTGGTGCTTCCCACAGCAAAGAACCTATTGCCTGCTACTGTGTTGGATTAGTCCCTATAGCTGCTGTGGTCCCCTTCAACTTCACATTTTCATGCTGGTCTGCATGCTCTGTGTGAATCTGCATGACTAGGGTTTATTTTATTTTATTTTATTTATTTTATTTTATTTTATTTTATTTTATTTTATTTTATTTTATTTTATTTTATTTTATTAATTTTATTTTTAAATTTTTAAATTTTTAAATTTTTAAATTTTTAAATTTTTAAATTTTTAAATTTTTTTGTTTTTAAATTTTTTAAATTTTAATTTTTAATTTTTTAAATTTTTTTAATTTTTATTTTAAAATTTTTTAAATTTATTTTATTTTATTTAAATTTTTTTTTCCTTCTCTCCATTTTCACAGTCACAGTGTATTATGGGCAGAATGAAAAAGGAAAAAAAGTATTTTGAAGATATTAGCAGCTTGGCAACCATAAAGCTTTCCCATGGCTTTGCAGAGGAATTTGGAGTGCTTACGTCCTGTACTTCCCTTTATCTTGCTATGCACTGTGCACCAGAGCTCCAGTTCTGCAACTGATGCCATGAAAGTAGGTTGCTGTGCTCAAATCCAGGGTTTTTCTGAGTCAGTTCAGTGTATGCATTGCTGATTTAGATTGCTTCCAACAGGGATCACCCACTGGCTGTCTCGTACTATTTGGAAGGGTGTGTAGGGGAGATACCAGCAGTAGCTTGGTTTCTAGGAACAGAAACAAAATTATAAGGAAACACCTGTATCAAACTGGGCTTTTTCTCAGCTAAGGGGAAAAGTAAAGAAAATTTTCTCATGCTCCATGATTTGCCTGCTTGCCAACTCCCTGGTCACATCAGCCCGACCCAAATGTGAGAAATTAGAGATCCTTTATACAGGTATGAAAGGACTTCCCAAAGCTGAGAAGTGGCCCTTAACCTATTCCAGCTTTTGCTCTGTCAAAGGTGACTAGTCCAAGACATTTACCATTCTTAAGCATACGAACATTTCCACTTTACTCCCAATATTTTCCTCCTATTTCATGATACTAAATCAAATTCCATTATGTGTTCATTTATAGAACAAGCTGTGTTCTCATGGTATTTATGGATGGCTGCACCACGTGCTTTATGCAGGTCAAGAGACATTGCAAACACAAAGAACAAAGATGATTCCCAGGCACACCCACACACTCCTCAGCATGTGGAGGACTGACTTGCATGGGTGAAGCCACTGCATGGAGCCTGTAGGGAGTTTGCAGTGCTCAGAGACTCTCAGAGATGGAATGCTGGGCTGGGTGCATCTTTCCTGTGTGTATAGGAGGGGTGCAAGTATGGTAGGGAGGCAGGGAGGCCCCAGCCTGGGCTCGGGAACATTCTGAAGTTAAGCAGGTAAGGTTCACAATGTATCCCCTTGGTCTCCCTTGTCAGACAATTGCATGATCTTGAAGAAATTATTGTTAATTTGCCTTGCAACAATTTTTAAAAAGAATAAATGAGGTAGACTCATAAGCATTAGCTAATGAGTTTGACATCAGTCCCAGGCAAAAATGTGAAACAGATGATACAGAGACTGAGCCAGAAAGAATTAAGAGATTGAATACAAATAATTTCAATTAACATGGGTTGGAGGAAAAACAGGTTCAAGGGAAATATTTCATACACCTATCTTGCTGCATGAGAAGATGCTTGGCTTGGTTCTGATTTGTAGAACATAAAATGATGCAAAACCCATACACTATGTATCAAATGGGTTCTTCTGTGCCCAAATGCCAGGTTTCAAAATACAAGAGTATTTTGGGAAGGGTTTTCACTCATTGGGTGTGATTCAGGAGGTATCCAGCAAGAACTGGTCCTTTGTTCCAGCTGCATGGTGCCACTGGCACTGACAAGCAAGAAAATACAAAATTATATTCAGGTAAGAAATTAATGCATTCAGTATGGACCAAGGAAAAGCCATATAATCAGGCACAAGACTAATTAGATCATAGTTACATATTGGGAGGCTCAATGTTGAGAGGCAGTGATTTTCAAAAATACTTGCATAATAACATTATGCTGGAGGCACATGTGCAGCTGATGAGCTCTGTCTCAGAGAGCTGAGACACTCCTCATATGTATTTGCAACATTGGAAGGCTCTGTCTTGCTCTAGTTGGAGCACTGGAGTGACTGCTTCTGGGATACTAAGGAATCTTTGGTGTCCCATGTCTTCCTAGAAACACAAAAATCTGAGGAGGGTTCAGGAAGCCTTGCAACAATGCAATCTGAGCTACTGTGAAAGACCCTTTTTAAATTCTGAACCTCCTTTGCACGTAGTCCTAAAATCCCTTTTCAGCTTTCTAACTGTAATAATCCTACACATTGTTCCATTACTTCTTACTCAACAGTACTACTTTGGACCTCTTATGAATAAATATCACAAAGGTCTCTCTGTAGAGGTGCATTGTTGGCAACAACAATATATATCTACTTTAACATGTCTGTGTGTATGGATATAAGATTAAAATATTGGTCATTGGTGATGCTGAATCTATTTAAAATTTGAAAAAGGAAGGTGACTAGTAAGTAGCACAAGACAAAAACAGTACTGCACAACTTACATCAGACAGACTGCTAAGAAAGCTGGAAATGAGGGTCCCAGGTGTTAGAAAGCCTCCAGCAGGATGCTTCCTAATCAGCACTCAGAATTTCTCCTTCCAGTTTTAATAAGGGCTTTGTTTCCCCTGGATCTTGCTGCTTCTGCCTTAATTGCCACCTGTCAAACACAACAGAACAGCATCGCTGGCACACACGAGCCCCGGCTATCCTGCCTTCTCAGCACCAGAAAAGCTTGCTGAAATGATGTCCATTGTACTGCTTTTCAGTGCACAGGTAGTTAAATGAAAGATGTTTAATTCTTTCTCATCACCCCAGAGTCAGCACCACCAGAGATCCTGTGGAAAGCATTCACTCATGCTGCTTTCAGGTGGTTACTGCTCGCGAGAGGGGCAGGTGGGGGTAAGCCAGAACCAATTAAATCCTTTATATCCACTCACACCAATGGAGGGGCAGATTCTTGCATTATTCCAGCATCTCTGAAATCAGGCACTGTCCTTGTTTCTCAGTGTTGCTGTCAGCCTGGCAATGTGGCTGGAACTCTTGCACAGCTGCAGAGAAACCATGGTTGAACACTGCCTGGGTGTTACACCAGGCAGGAAGGTTTCACTGGCTAAGCCTGACTTCTAGGTTACTGGTGCTGCTCTTCAAACTGCAAGGCAACGCTTGCCAGTCTTAACACCATTGCTTTGTGCAGGTGCTGTGGCTTTCTCCTGTGTACTCCAGAGAGAGATTGTTTCCTTGGTTTTTTTCTTTCTTAATCAAGTAATTTAAATCCTCAGGTTTTGACGTCATTCTCTGTGTGGCTGCTAAGAATCCTACACCACAGGGCACCTCTGCCAGAAGAGGCCTCCTGGGACAAAAGATCTGGAAGCAGCAGAGTGGGTTGTGGCGAGGGTGAACGCTGTTGTTGGAGCATGCAGACAGTGTCTGCAAACTGCACAGTGCCCAAAATAACAAGCAGTTCATTTTGCCTTAAATAGACTATGTATATGATAATACAGCCTGCTGCTGAGGGCCCTCATCTGTCCTTCTTTGCACCTACTTAAAATGCAGAAGTGTTGTTGTTGTTTTGTTGGGGGTGTTGTTGTTGTTGTTTTGCTTTGGTTTTTTTGGTTTTGGTTTGTTATGGGGTTTTTTGTTTTGCTGTTTTTGTGGGTTTTTTTATAAGGAGAACTAGAAACAAGAGCCTAGCCCTATGCCACTATGCTAACAGTACTTTATTCTCTACCAGCAGTATTTTCCCCTAATCCCAGCTGGTAGGATAAAAGCCCTGAAATACTGGTACTATACCAGCAAAAAGATCAGGCTGTTACTGGAAAGTCAGAGAAGCAGGAATTAATGCCTTCAAGCAGAAAACAATATTGAATCAAGAACCAGCCCCTAAACTGTTCTGTGTCCTGCCCAAGCTATTGCATGGATAGACAGAAAGGGTCTTTCCACCTAAATGTTGTGTGGGATTTAGGCTGGAAATAGAGTCCCTGTAACAGATGACAGACAACCTCACTACCCACCACTGTGATATCTAAGGTCATCTCTTGGGAATGGGGACCCTAGGAGAGAGGAAAAGCTTTTTCTCCAAGCATGCCTTCTTTGGACAGCCCCACGTCACTTGAAAAGGCTCCTTAACAAGCAGAGTCTTCAGGACACTCCTGGGCTCTTCAAAAGGGACTGGGCACTATTTCTCCACCAGTGTGAGCGCTAGCAGGGCATTGCTGTGGTGGTACCCCCAGGGGGATGTTCAGCTGCCAAGGAGGAAAGCTCCAGTGTACAGGTCATTGTGGTGCCTCTGTGGCTGGGCAGCAATGAGGGAGAGGGTTGAGGACTGTGGAACTGAGAGATCCAAGCAAAATTGAATTATAGGAAATAATTTCTCACAAAGCCATGTCTATATTATGCCTGTTGCAGATCTGTTTGCTGGGTACTGTGGGGTACTCAAATATTACAGTGAGCAGGAGTTCTGAGGTTTGCTTTCTGCCACAGCTGGTCACCTCTCACTGAGCACACTGTTCCAGCTACTCCGTGCTTTCAGGATAAATGTTCTCTTGCTGTACCTTCTCCTCTCCTGGGATGCAGAAGAGACTGACTGTGATGGAGATAGCCACCACACACAGCAAAGGGGATGGCAGTCAAGGAGCCAGCTCTGGTGCAGGCTTTCCTTGTAACCTTTTGCTCACATTCACAAACAATGCCCTATTGTGGTGTCATTTCCTGCAGATTATTCTAATAACCACTGAGCAGTGAAGCATGAGCATGTGTTCAGGTTTCTTACATTGAATTCTAATGTGATAAAACATGCCAGCTTTCTAAGGGTTGATAAAAATGCACAAGAAAGAGAGTTGGATAAGATGGAGCACATGTTTGGTGTAACTCTCAAAACATGGAAGCTTCCTGGAAAAAATGGATTTTATACCTAAGGATACACAGTGTTTGCTTTCTTTTCTGCTATTTTATAATTAGTCAATTATATTGACACATCTCTTCTCTAAAAATGCATAGCCTGGTGTTGGTAGTAGAGCTTTCATAAAGGCTTGATTGCAACTGTAATGGGGGGAAAGGGTTTTTGTGTGTGTGAAAAATACATGACCCGGGTCTTGCATGGTATTTGAGGCTACAAATGCTGATTGAGTGCCTTGCCAGGGAAAAACAAGGAGTCCCAGAGCTCCTATGTGGCTGCTGCATTGCACATATACTTGAACATTAGACGTCTTTACTGCAACAGCAAATTTGTAGTATATGTGGTATAAAACTTATTGTCAGTGAAAAACATTGCAGTGACCAGAGCGAAACAGCCTCAAAGAGGAGCAGAATGGTGACTGTGCCTGGCAGTTCAGTACAGGCTGTTGGCAGCAGGCTCCTGACCTGT
Source organism: Passer domesticus (assembly GCF_036417665.1). Lineage (NCBI taxonomy): Eukaryota > Metazoa > Chordata > Aves > Passeriformes > Passeridae > Passer > Passer domesticus. The sequence continues at coordinate 61,916,517 of NC_087476.1, read as the reverse complement.
GCACAGAAATGTTCTGTCCATGGAGAAGGTCACCCTCCCCCATATTCTGGGTTGTCTTTTGTCCTTGAGACTGACTCAGCTCATAGCAAGCAATAACCTGAGAGCTACGTAGTGTCATGTTGTTTGGTACAGTTTGCAGTCAGACAAATTACTTTCAGTGTAAAAATGAACACACAAGCCGGAAAAAACTTCAGAAAATGTATGGATTTTTCTTATGTGTTATGGTCCATCAGTTAACCAATGCTGCTAGACAACTTATACAAACAAAAAATGCCTTGCATGAATTGTGGATCCAGTTGTCTCATATTACTTAATTTGATGGGCCAAATAGTTTACAAAACCACCTAATATTTATCAGATTATAAGGAAATGCCAGATTTGAGTAGGTTACTAGCACCATACTAGTTTAATAACACTACTAGTTTTATTAAAGTGTTTCATTTACTAGTTTAATAATGAAAGCTTAAAATGCAGGTTTTTTTTTTTTTTCAATTAGACTGGTAAATAGACATCTTTAATATGTCTTCCTTTCTATACTTCTTACATAAGTATGAACTGCAGGAAGTCTCGCTGCTGGAACTCCTATTCAGACTTCTAAAACTTTTGCAGGATTAATAGGATGGTTTAACACAAATGTCTACTCACTGGAAAGGTTTTCAATGATGCTGACCACAGAGGAAAATGTGTGATTTTTTACCTGAGAGTGCATGGAACTGACTTGCATCAGTTTCACATATCTATACATGGATATATTCATAACTGTAAATGCATTCACTTAATGAATTATTTTACTTAAAAACAACCTGCTGTGTGAGGCCAGGAGTTAGTACTGAGTGCTGAGGGTAAAGTCTCTGTACCTTTAAAAAAATTTACTTTTATTAGCTTGAGCTGCAAGGATTTGACCCCTGACAATGTAAGGTTATTTTAACCACCTTTTGTCTTGAATTGAATGGATGTCTGCTTGGATCCCCATACTGGGACATTGAACTTTTGTGAAATTCAACTGCATAAAATGAAGGCAGCCCTATTTTGTCCCTTAACCAAAAGGTGACCTCTCTTAAGGGCTACTCCAGAAAGAAAGATGTTTTTTCTGTGTATACATTATTAAAAAACCTAAAAAGTGCTCTGTGCTCTTCTCAAATGTTAATCTGCACACTGCACTCTGATTTATGTTCAACATGTCAGGATAATGGGGATGGAAAGCACAGGGCATACTCCTTGGTCACATAAAAACATTGTAAAACATTCTGAAAGTTCTCAGTCTGTCTCCAGCAATGGACCATTAAATAAGAGGAATAAACACAGAAGGGACCATTGACCTGAGCTCTGCATAATTTACTTTATGGCTGCCAGCTACATTCACAGATTTACAGGCACTGGGTTTTATCACCATGTGTGAGTCAAGGTTTTGGTTCATAATTACTGTGCAGTTCATGGGAAAACCCTAAAGACATCTTGTGCTGTATTTTAGTAGTTCAAGTCAATTGGATCATGGGAAAACCCCAAAGACACCTTGTGTTGTATTTTAGTAATTTAAGTGAGTGGGATCTGTGCTTGAGAATGCTTTGGAGTGCCCCTCATCCTGCTCCATCACCTGTGTAGGTGTGACTCGATGTAGAATCTTGCTTGCTGATTTTGGAAGAAACAACTGTTTACTGTGCCACACAGCTAACATACAAGGAAATGTCTCAGGTATTCTGGAAAGGGGAAATGTTTAAAAAGAGAAGTGGAGTGCTTATGGGTGTCTAATGCAGGGTACCTTTTCTTTTATCACCAGCTAGCACAGCTCTCCAAGTGACTTTACAGAAAATAATGCCAAGCTGGATTTTGTGGATCATACCCCAAAACCAAAGGCATTTATCTTCCACCCAGAGAGCCCAGTACAAGCTATCTGCAGTGCACATGGAGGCATTTCTGCAAGGCATGGGGTGTGCCTTACACCCACATGAGGTTTTAGAGGGAGTTTGGCATTGTTGCCTGGTTCCCGGTGCTGCCAGGGACTGTGGAAGGGGCCACAAGAGCTCCCCAAGTAGGTCCTGCTTTCAGAAATGTGCATTTTCTTCCTTTCACAAGGGATCTTCTCGGGTTAATGTTTTCTACAGTTAAATACTTGCAATAAGCACTGTAAAATTAAGTCCTTTTTCTCCCCGTAGGTGACACAGTAGTAAAGGTCTTATTTCTGGCTCTCCCACATCAGCTTTGCTGTATCTATACTGGAATGTAATTCAGTGAGCCACAGCACCATGAAAACCTCTGATGTACTATACTTTTTAATGGATTTTCCTTACAGAGAAGCTTTCTTCCTGGGCATTTCTTCTGTCAGCCCAATTTAATTGGATTGTAGATGAAAACAATAATATTACATTTACATTAGCTTTAAAAGTCTCTGTATTTTTGCCCCTGCAGCCCATCTGGCTCTAATGTTTCTGAATTTTAATTTAATTATTTTTTTCATTTGAACTGACTAAATGTGCTGCATTAACAATCTGCTCTATTAAAACGTAGTGAGAAAAAAAATGTAATATTAATGTTTAGTGTTGGTAAAAGCACTTTTCCCAAGAGCCACTCTTGGCTTATTTGATACAATTGTTTTAGTTTCCTTATGTGTGGGTTTGCAACTGAATGAACCCAAAATAAATCAGGACAAAAAAGACCCCCAGGACTAGCCTGGTTAAAGCATGCTGGTTCCTCTGGCCACCAGCAAGTCAATGAACGACACACAATGATTCAAACAGCAAAATGAGACTCACAGATTGACACTTGATTTATACAATCACCATGTAAAACCAAATGCCACTCATGTAGGAGGAGCTGGAGGCAAAGCTCACCAGGCTTTCTGCCTCATAAAAGCAGCCCTCAGCAGGGAGATGCCAGCAGGTTACCAGAGCAGAATTCTGCTACAGCACACTGGCAAGGGTGCCCAACCCAGCCCTTTTTAGCCCTCCCTGTGCACAGCCATGCACACTTGGTCATACAGAAGCTAAAAAGGGATTATTTGTTTCCCAACATCAAGGGTGGCTTTAGAAACAAGCGGTGTGTAAAACCTACTGCAAAGACAGCTACCTCCAATCAGGAGAATGAAAGTGGCTGATTCTGAAAGATCAAAACAAAACCCCAAACAAGTGCCTGAGAGAGGAGAGAGGTTCATGGTGTGCATGTTAGCATGAAATTGGGTCTGATGGTATCTTTGAACCAGCCACACCTTTGTGACATTGCTGCTCAAAGTACAGGGCCAAGCTACCAGGGCCAACGCCCACAGAGCACATTCCCATTCCAGAGGTGCTATGAATCCCTGGCACAGCAGGCTGGGAGCTTTGCCAGCCCCACTTGCTTGCCTCTGGCTGCTCTTTGGGAACGCTGTGGATGAAGAGCCTTGTGGGGAGCTGGGGCCAGACAGACGGAGAAGAAACAGCCCCAGTCAGTGCTCTGCTGGTGCTGGTGTGCCTCTGCAGCCATCCAGACCAGGACAGAGCCAGCAGGGAGGGGACCTCACTTCCCTGTTAAACCTCTGTCGAGCACAAGTGGACAGGGGGATGCTCCCCCAGTCCTACTCCTGGGAAAAATAACAATTAGTGTTTGCATTTCATTGAGGGGCAAGGACTGAGAGCAAAAGCCTCAAATCTGCAGGAAAGGCAGACTGCACAAAAGCAGGAGATTAATTTTACACCTTTGTTTTGGACACTTGTAACTGGTTGTGGGCTTTATTACAGATCAGCAAAGATATAAGTCCAGCACCACAGCTGTAATCATGGTAGGTGCAAAAATAACCATGGAATGAGTTGGACTGGAAAGGACCTCTGAAAGATAATTTAGTCCAACCCCCCTGCAATGAGCAGGGCCATCTTCAGCTGGATCAGGTTGCTCAGAGCTCCGTCCAGCCTTAAATATTTCCAGGGATAGGACATGTACATGACAGCTCTCCAGGCTACCTGTTCAGTGTCTCACCACCCTTTCAGTGAAGGATATCTTCCCCATATGGAATCAAAACCTACTTCCTTTCAGATTCAAGCCATCCCCCCTTGTCCCATCTCCACATACTCTTGTGAAAAGTCCCTCTCAGCTCTTTTGTAGGCCACTTTTAATGTACTGGAAGGTGCTATAAGGCATTCCTGAACTTTCTCTTTTCCAGGCAGAATAACCCCAGCTTTCTCAGCCTGTATTCACAGGAGGGGGCTCCATTCCTGTAATCATGGCTCTCCTCTGGACTGTTCGAACAGGTCCATGTCTTCCATGTGCTGAGTGAGTCACAGTAATCCAGGTGGGGTCTCACCAGAGCAGACAAAGGGAATTTTCCATGATAGAAAACTGTCCAGGGCCAGGACAGCTGCTTTACAGCATCTGAAGGAAGTAGACAAAAGATAGGAGAAAGAGTCTGCCAATGAGGAGTGCAGCTGAGCAGGATGCCCTCACACCTTTTGTAGCACACTCCCTCCTGCCATCACACCAAATGAAACATGGAAATGGTACCTTGGGGATAATAACACTTCCCTAGGACCAGCAAGAGGTGCTCACATGCTATAATAATAGATGCTGTGTAAGTGCTGCAGATGGAAAGTGGATATTAGCTCAATATTTGCAAAATGGGAATAATAAGCCCAAGTCTTCCAGAAGACTGTTTGGTGAGTATGGTGCAGGAAAGAATGTCCACCACCAGCTCTTTATTCTGCCACTCTGCAGCCAGTGATGAATTAAGTGCAGGGTGTCTTGCTGTGAAGAATAAGTGGAAGAGACATGGGGAGATGTCTGACATATATTTTGAGGTGTATTTAATATTGTAGTGTTTCCGGATTCCACTAGCATGCTAGGGGTTTTGGCTTCAAACCAATGTTTGCATCAGTACCATGTGTCTCTGGAACAGCAGTGCTTACTTTAGAGCTGGCTATGAAAATAGTTTCCACTATAACCCCTTGTTTTCACATGCTTCTTTTATTTTATTTTGAAAATCCTCTTTTGAGTCAAAAATTTCCATCTGCATCTTTGCCAAAAGGTGAAGTTTTTCCCCCTTCTTTTTCTTCAGCTTGGAGGGAGAATCTTTCAGATGTTTTTGAGTCATGGGAGAGTGGAAAAAATGCATTTTCCCAGTAGGATGAAAAAAAAGTCCACATTTTCACAGTAGTAGAAACATACAGGGAAAGGAAACTGAAGGCTGAAGCTTGCATTTTGATCCAGATATTTCTGTAGTAAAGCAGCTTCATAGGGAAGGACTTTGATTTGCCAAAGGCAGAGAGGATTCTGATTTTTGGCAGTTCATCAGGCATGGGTCCAGGTTTAAAACTTTTTAAATGCTGACATTCAGGATATTGTTCAAGGTAGTGTCTTTACAGCTGACCATTTAAAAAGAGCCAGTTCCCAGTGAACTTCTGTCCTTCAGAGCTAATTATAGTCCAGCAATACATTTGAATTCATTCTAAAATCTAATTGAATGGAGGGGAACTAGAAGAACACTGGTGCCAAACATTTTCAAAACTTTTTCTCAATTCTCACTCGAGTCAGCAAGAGCACATGGATCTTGTTGAAATCATGGGCAGGCTGATGTAGTTCAAAAGGGCCAAAGTGCACAGCAAGGTATGTACACACAACTGGCTTGAGCAAATGAGAAACTTCATTCAGTACAGCTGCCAAATTTTTTGTTGGATGTCTGTTCCCCTTCACATAGGCTAGGGAGCATCAGTGCAAAACTCTGCTGTGCTATGTGTAGCTACACTGAATTGGTTAAAAAGCAGAAAAGAAAAATGGAAAGGGGAAGGGGAATGGAAAAGAAAGAGGCAGGCATCTAACCATCATGCTGATGAGTGATCCTGCACCCCTGTGCTGCTTTCTATTACTGTTTTCTACCATTGAGAGTTGTAGTGGATGCATTACTGGTAAGTCCCTTCCATGTGTTCCAGAAAATCCACAAGATCTGAACAACTTGGTGGCTGATGATACTGTTGTGACCCTCAGTTTCATATTTTCTGGCTCTTTTGAATCTTTAACTACGCAGCCTGCACATTTCATTAAATCTTTTGCTTTCTATCATTCAAAACCTGCTCCAAGTGTACATACGTTTGGCAACGGCATCCAAAATGATGTATTTATTTTGCTTCAGTGCCAAAAAGCAGTGATTCATTAAGGAGCTTGGAAACACAGAGGAAAAGCCACAGCCAGCAACTACCACACGTGCCCTGAAGAGCAGAAAGCTGTGTTTTCCTAAGGAAAATGGTTAGTGCAGCTGAATCACTATCATGGCTGCTTGTCTCTCCCAGCTGGACAGGCTGGAGAGCACAGGAATTCTCCTGGATAGCTGGACTTTGCTGCAGCAGTAGTAGCAGCCTGCTATGGGAGACTGCTGTTAGACCCAGATGGGAGAGAGAAAAAAATGCAAAATGCCCAAGGGGAATTGGTCCAGCTGGTGGGAGCCTTTCCTTGAAAAGATGAATTAGGGACTTCTAATACTGTGCCATTGCTATGGGGCACACAATGAAAGGTGCAACAGGCCTTGAGAGAAGAGGTGGAGGAGGAAAGGTGGTGACCCAGAGTAAGAATAGGCCTCAAGCTCCTTTAGCTGCCCTGCTTCATTTTCTCAGCTGGGGACAAGCCAATTTGTATCAGTTCATTCTGTTTATTGTAGCTACTGATAAAAACTTTAGCAGCAGCTAAAGCCTTTGAAAACCTGACAGAAACCTGACTATTGAGGAACTCTACACTCCAACGTGTCATTGTTACGCCACTGTTTTCTTCTTCCCCAGTGGCTTGAACTAGGACAGGCAGAATGCTATTTATAATTTCTAATGTAGTCCTTTTTTGTCTTTCATCATAAATCTGGAACCCTGGACAAAATTGAAATCTGGTGACAAACACACTGTTGATTAGAAAATGTCTGATGGTTATTTTCTGCCTGGAAAGGAAATTCTGTCCTGTGCTGTCACGGTGCTGCCACACAACAGGAGGTGCTGGGATCCGGGAGTCAGAATGAGGCACAAAGGAAATTATCATGTATGAAGTACATTAATATCAAGAGTTCTTGCAACTAACAGTCATAAACATGTAGAAGAGTTTTTGAGAATTCAAGGTTTAAAATTTAAACCAGGACTGTGGCATTACATTATTAAGTGTTAGAGTGTGACCTTACAGACTTTAGCTAATATGTCATGTCACCTACTGGAGAGTTCTTCACCTGTTTTTCAGGAATATCTGATTTAGGCTTAGGGACATCATGTGATCCAGTATGCCAGCTGCCCTTGATGCTTTAAACAAAGACAGAAGGTAGCTTTTTCCAGCATCAAGTGAACACTACTTAGCCCTTCTTAAAAGAAGGCAAGAGTCTTATCCTGGACAGCACACATTTCTTACAACATATTAATTTTCAGTAAATTCAAACTTAAAAACTCCAACATTTATGTCAGATGGGTCTGATTAATCTCTCTTTTTTTCACTTTCATTATATTACAAGTAGTTCTCCAAAATCTGCATGGCACCACTTCTACTACTTATATCAGAAGTCTTTAGGCAGCCGATAATATTTAAAATAATAGATGTGAATGCAATAGTACTCCAAATAATTAGTGAAATACTCTGTGAGAAAATGAAGGTTCCTGCATAGGCCAGGCTTAATGAAGTGAAGTGAGGGAACTGACTCCAGATCATCACAAGCAAAGTAAACAAACATTAGCAGCAAGTGTGGGATAGAGGCAAAGGTCTAAAATCTCAGAGGGATTTCAAGTTTTGGAATTTGCCTTTAAAGAACATTAGGGAAAGAAAACACCTTTGAAAGATATTGTGGAACAGCATTGGCAGGGGATGAAGCGTGTAGAAATGGAAATGTAGGAAGAAAGCACAGTGGGGGTGTAGGGCAGTTTCTGAAGCTGAGGAATATGCACAGGAGAGGAGTAATCTGCTCTTCACGACTTACTAAATATTTGTGTTGGGATCATTTTCTTTCTATTTTCTGCCTTTCAACCACACGCAGTATGTAAATGTACTTTAAAAGTCCAGTGTGTACAGTACCACAGAAACTGCAATCTGTTATTAAAATGACGATGGAGATTTTTCAGTGTACTTGCATTCTTCAAGTCTGTAGAAGTCATTCCTAGAACAACTTGCTAAGCAGCTATGTAATATGGGAAAGAACAATGTTAAGTTAAAGGGTGCAACATAAGAAAGCCACAGATCAGATGATAAAACCACACAAGTAGATCCATAAGCATTCATTACTAACCATTTAAAACCATATTGATGTGTTTTTATGCAAGTTTCCTCCAGGCACAGGTAAAACCCCTGAGTCAGAGAGCACAAAGAGATGCCCATGGCTGAGGGCACCTAGCACACAGCCTGGGTAATAAATTATTGAACTCTTGTTGCCATGAATTGTTTACCTGCTTCCCAGTGTTCAAAACTGGCTTGCAAACTGTTATGGTGAATAATTTAGAGTAGCAAACAGGTTTGCAAGAATCTATTTGGAGATAATTTGTGAGCAGAAAGAAAACCTGTCTGTGCCAAATGACCAGGAATGGGTTTGCCCAACTGTGCTGTTTTTCCTGCCTCTGATGATAAAGATCTAGTAAAGATAAATAAGAACAGATATTGAAACAGAAGTTGAATACTAAACAAGTCTGAGCCACTCAGATCTTCCATAGGTGATGACCTTGCTACCCATCAACCAGTGCAATTTTAATGTGAACAAGCAAATCCCATCCAAAAAACTTTTGCTGTGTATTTTGATCAGAATAACCCATATTTGCATATTAAATAGCCCAGATCAGAATAACCCATGTTATGCACATTTGCATAGATCACTCCTGTGATCTAAAGTTCTGAACCCTTAGCTTCCAAATTTAGAGAGTGAACTACAGAAGCTTCTCTCAGTTCTGTATAGTTGCCTTCCATTCTACTTTGTAAACAGTATGCAATGGGAATTTTTGTGGAAGGCTGGTGATGATCTCTCACAAAAACAACAGTCTCTCTTTTAAGGAAGATTTCAAGTTCTTTTTTTCCCTTACACTTGGGCACTGAAAATGATAGATGGCACTGGTGAAGGCACAACATTGCTAAGCCATTAAAAGTAAAAAAAGTACACATAAAAATATTCTTAAATATTTTCAAATTTGAGAATATTTTGGGGTTATTGAAAAAGTCTCTGGTTGTTACAAGGAAATGGCATAAATGCCCAATATGCTGCATGTATAATCCATTAATATGGCCTGTGGTTTTGTTTTGATGGTGCCTGTTTAAGAACTGCATTCAGTTTCACAGAAAACTAAACTAGCTTTTTGCTCAACCACAGCTGATTTTCAGTCTCAGGCAAAGAGACTGGAGGTACCCTCCCCAAACTCTTCCCCAAATAACTGCAGGTTCTCTACAGGCAGGTACAAATTCAATGGCATTGCTACAAACCTTACTGTGAGCATAGCTAAAAAAGTGACTTAGCTTCTTGCTCGTGTTTGCTCCATGCCATGACCTTTGCTTTGTTTGTTGTATCATTCAGCTCTGCAGCCTGCCAGACACCGTGCTGATCATCTTCCAGCAGTTCTGCACCCTGTCGGGGGTTGTGAGTGGGTGGAACACATAAGAAATTACCTGTTTGGATCATTTCTGCCCTGGACTCAATGCCATCCTCTTGGTTTTTCTTAAGCACTTGGAAAACAGTCTTTTCCTGTTACATTTGCCAGTCCTGCATTACAAATCCTGAGATTAAATGTGATAGACCCTCCTCATAGCTTCTGTTATCTTTAGGGCCATAAATTAATCTTGGTAACTGAGAGAATAGTAATACAATTTCCTCTTTCTAAAATGCCTCTTTACATGAGCCTACAGAACTATAAAGACCAGGCAACAACATCCTAGAAGTTGTAAGTCATCTATTGCCATCCATCATCCCAGTATAGTAAACACACTGAAATAGATCTGTCTTTGATGTTTTATTGAGGGGAAGGAATTTACCCTTTTGTATGTGAGATAGATTATTGTGTGTATTGTCTCACACTGACTTCGGAAACATTTGGAAGTTTTACATCATCTTCCATGAAGAGATCTTGTACCAGCCATTTCAACAAGTGAGACATTCTAGTTTTACAAACACTTCTGAAATTCAGGAAGAAGCTATTTTTTTCCCTTTGGGGGGAATATTTCAGTTCTTGAGGGTCAGCAGTGTGTCTCTTTAGGAGCACTCTCCACAGTACCCAATGCAGTAACTTTGGGCAAGAAGAGAAGAGCTGTGTGTGTAGCATGAAGCAATCAGACATTATTACTCACATTGGAACCTCAAATCCAACTGGGACACAGGTTCCAGGAACCCCACTGATGCTGCTGTGTCAGAACAGTCTGGCATGACTACTGGCACCTCTTGTACCCATCAGCTTGCTGCTTCACCACCTGATGGAAGACACACATATTTTACATCTTTTTGCAGAATTTCCTTCAGTACAAGACTAGCCTTGGATAAAGTGATCACAGACATTTTAATCCTGAAATTCTCACTTTAATCTTCCCCTGACTATATTTGCTTTGCTTGCAATTGTGGATTTCCAGAAACCCTAGAAGACTAAAATACTGCAAAATGCTTAGAAGTCTCTTTGTGTGTCTTGTCTTCTTAGATGTTTAGGTGCAAAGTGGAATATACAACTTAAGATATCATAGGATCATCTACACCCTAAAAAACAAGGATACCAAATAAAAGCATATTTTATCTACATAATTGTAATCTTAAATCTCTGCTAGAATAATTTGTTATATCCTTAAACTTTCAACTGTTCTACATGCCAACTATCAACATGGCAAGAAATCTAATGCACAGATGAGAACACTTCTATCATACTGCAGAATTAAAGTCTACAGACAAGCAAATTTTGTGCGGATGCTCACATGTGAATGTCAGTAGGATGTTAGAATCCCTTCTGTGTGGAGGCGATTACATAAATATAGCTCTGCATATGAGAAATGTAATATATCTTTCAACAGCCCAGTTTCCCCATTCATAGAAAAGAAAGTCATCACCATCAGTTAACTTAGGAAGAAAAAAACAGAAACAAACACAACAACTAAACCAAAAGAAACTGGCAACTACTTCAATTACAAGAAGGATGTGGTAACTAAATTTCATTTATTTAGCTCACAAATTGACTTTGAGGACTTTATTACGTCATGTGAATCATTGCAGACAGATGGTATACACTTTTGCATTGTAAACTGGGCCTTTACGCAGGAGGGGAACACAATTTCCTTTGATAAAATTAATGAGATTCACCAGAGGCAGACAGGAAAACTTTTATGTTCCTGTTTACAAGTGACTCCAAAGAGGTAACTCAAGTTTCTCAAAACAAACCCTTTAAAAATAACTTTTCAAGGTAAGAAAAATGAGCATGCCAAATTGCATGCAAAAAAAAATTCCTGAGAAATTAATTACAGAAGTTGTCTGATACAACAAGCTGCCCTTCTGGAAGCCTTTCCTTGGGTTGGCAAAGGGACCATTAGTCCATCTACCTTTGCCCTTGGTTCCCACTGTGCAATTCAGCTGGTCCTCTGTGTAAGCCCCACTCAGTTGTCTTCAGTGTTGTGCTTTGTATGGAACCTGGATTTGGGGGTGTCAGACAGAGTCCTTCCTTCAGTGCTTGAACATCCAGGAGTGCTGCAATGCTGTTCTTCCCTCGCAAGGGCACTGCTAACTTAAAATGCAACATCTGTCTTTCCCAAGTGCATTGGCTTTTTCCACACCTTTTGTTGGAGACTGCTTTCTGTGATTTCCATCTTATCCTGTAGACCTCTTTCCAGCTCTCTCTCATCACACAGTAACTTTTTTAGGGAAAGACAACAACACTGGATATGGGACAGCACTTTTTGTCTGATAAAAAGCACAATGATGCAATGGGATTTCTACCTACCCTTTTCTACTTGCACAGCTGTATGTACATAGCAATCCCTTTTCCACCAGCACTAGCTCACTAGGAGCTTATGTTGAATTTCTCCAAGCTCCTGTATGGAGTGACTTTCAAAGATACATTCCTTGGCCATGTAGGTTGTGTTGTTCTATCCTCCAAGTCTGACTTTTTTCTCATTTTGACCCTATTAAAACTTGTTTGAAAGACCTGAATTTGTTAAATAATACAGATAACTGTGACTGCCTTGTTCTCATTATCACTCTGTTAATATTTACTGTCTAAAATTGCTGCCAGTGGTGATTTATTTAGTCTTTTTTAAGCTGTTTGAAAAAATACTCTAGATTCCTGATGAAAACTCTGAAGAGCCTCCCTGAAGCTCACCAACATCTTCATCAAATGCTAGTGCTGTTGGACAATTGATCTGCTTTTCATTTAGCTCTTCATCTGTTTGTGCTTTATTAATTTTGTGCTGTTCTCACTTTTTTTCTCTTACTAAATCAAGTACCTAGCAGAAGTCATTACACTCAAGCCTCTGGCAATTTAGTGCATAATCATTTAAAATGAGGAAATAAAAGAGCTGTTTACCAGGACCTATTTTCTATAAAAAAACATGAAGACTAGCATTAGTTGTATACGCCATGTATTAGCTGACAATTACCATTCTTCTGCCTACCACACAGGCAGCAGCAACTTCTTGTGCCCCTTTTGTGTCCTTGGTATGGGCCCCACACTAACACACTTCTCCATCCTTGAAACACCACCACAGTGCCAACGCATGCAAAGATCAGCTAGCCAGACATCACTTCAACCCCTCTAGGATTTTCTTCTAGGATTTCCAGACCACTAGGAGATTGTAGTTTCACCGTGTCTTGCTAATAGGTGTTCTTTAGGCGAGCCTTAAGTGTCCTCTTGTGGCATATATGCATCTCCCTGCTTATTTCTAGATACTGCATAGAAATAGCTATTGGGCATTCAGGTTTTGGGGGGCTTTTATTTTTTTTTATTTTTTCTCTCTTTATTTTTTCAGCAGTGGTAAGTTACTTGTTTGCTCCAGCATTAAGTTTGTATTACTGCTTGGATGATGTTTATGCTTTAAGGAAGACAAATTAATAATTTGTTCATTTTGCCTTAGAGCTATACGCACAATGTGTTTCCCCTCATCCTCCTCATAAGTTTATCCCATTGATTCTGTCCCGTCTTGTCACCTGTTACAGCAGTCTGGATACCACTGTCTTTGACTATCTTCTTTCTTCCAAAACTAAAAGTAGTCCTGTCTTCGATTATGTACCCGTGTGTGTGGCGAGCGTCGGGCACTTTTCCAGATCTCAGCCAAACGAGCGCGGTCAGGATCCCATCCCTGCCCGGGCGCTCCTTTTCCACTCGCGACGGGAGCGCAGCCTGAAAACTGCTCCCAACAGCAAAGCCCCTGGAGCAGGGCGACGGCATCGCTCCCTGGGGCTGACTCAAGTATCCCCTGTACCTTCAGAGGGTACGAGAAGGGGTGGGAATAACTCCGTGTCTGGAATAAGGCTTCGGAGCAGGGCGGGGGCAGGCAGGGACCGGGACGCCAGCAGCGCACCGTCCTTCCCAAACTCCGTGTAGCTAAAAGTCGGGGGGGCGTCTGCCTTTGATTTTTTTTTTTAATTTATTAAAGGCCTCAGCGATGCGGGCGCTGCCCCGCGCGGTGCCGGTGCCGGAGCGGCGCAGCCCGGGCCGGGCGGGGCCGGGGCGGTGCCGGGGCGGAGCGGGCCGGGGGCCGGGCCCGGGCCCGCGGCGGTGGCCGGGCAGCTCGGCGGGATGACGGGCAGCAGCCGCCGGCCCGCAGCCGGAGCAGCCGCCCCCCGCCAGCCGGCGGGGAGCGCGGGCCCGGCCAGCACCGGGATGTGCCCTCGGGAGCAGCCGCGGCGGAGGCTGCGGGCGGCGTGAGCGCCTCCGGCCGAGCCATGGGCCAGACCTCGGTCTCCACGCTGCCCGAGCCGGCCGGCGGTGAGTACCGGAGGCGGCGCGGCCGGGCGGGAGGGTCCCGCCGGGATTCGCGGTGGCGGCGGGGCAGCCGCGGTCCCCGGGCCGGCGGAGCTGTGCCCGCGGTCCCCGGGCCGGCGGAGCGCTGCCCGCGGTCCCGGCGCCGCCGCTGCCCCGTTCCTCTGGAGCGGCCGGGGCGGGCGCTCCCGGCGCTGCCCTGCCCGGCTCGGCGGCCCCCGGGAGGAGAGAGGCTCCGCCGTGCCTCCCGCCTTCCCCGGGGCTCGGGGCTCCTTCTTTGCCCGTTATTAAATAAATAAGTAGGAAGGCTTCCCCTTCGTAGGGAAAGGGAAGGAGCTCTGGCAGCTCGCCCAGGAGCGCGGCTAGTAACCCGCCCAGCTGGTTGCTTTTAGCTCCAGGACATTTTATGTGTAAGCAGACTGTTGAAAATAAATAAATAGCGTGTGAGTGGAACTGTTTCGGGTCCTTTTCCCCGCCACCTCTATCCCCCCTCTCCCATCCCCCCAGTAAAGCAGTCCTGGCTGTTTGCAACTTTTTGAAGGTAGTACGAGCTTCTTGGGAATGTTGTTAAACTAACTCGGTGTGTTTTAGTTACTAAAAAACAGAGTGGGTCTCTTCCCACAATAATAGGATGTAGAATCTAAATTAACTTCAGTGAGATTTGAAGTTTGCTGTGAAATTCCTGCATGCCTGTTTTTCCTCAACGCCTGTTTCCTTTATATCTACTTAAAAAAAAAAAAAAAAAAAAAAAACAAACAAAAAACCACAAAACACAAAAAAATCCAGCTCAACCAACAAAATCCTGTTGTGGACTTTATCCTTAATTTGCTTATTGCTGTTAATGTGGGAATGTTTTGGCAAATAGGAGACACTGCAACAAACTTTCTCTTTTCCCCTTTTATTTTTCCTTCACTGCTGTTTCAGAGAATACTTTTAGTCTTAACACATGATTTTCAGACGGTTGTATTCCTAGTCACACCATCCCAGTCAAAACCTTGGATGATTTTCTCACCTGTCAAACATTGCATGAAAGAAAAATTGGACCATTTCCAATAAATGTTATAATCCTGTTGAAGGTTTCACCCGGCAGCCAGTGTGTTAGGATTGTTTCAAGGTAGTCATTGGAAAGCAGATGTAAGGAAACAGATGGAACGGTTAAAAAGTTTTGTTAAACTTCCTGCACAAAAAAGTGACTAAACTCTTAAGTGCAAAAGTTTATTGTGAGAGCATTTTGCCTTGGGGGGGCCTGTATCTTGGCTAAGGATAACTGTGGTGCCTGTGTTTGCTTGGCTGGATGATAATGGACAATAATTGGGCTGAATTTCTAGCTTTACCTCAAAGAAAAAAAAATCACTGTTGAATTCTTTCTTGATTGAAAACAAAATTTTCAATCAGGAGCAGTGAGAGACAGGTATCTGAAGATGTAAGTTACAATGATGCTGCCTCAATATTGCCAAGTGAATTTTAGTTATCTTCATTTTAAGAGCACTGCAGTTTGTGGTGAGACAGTGGTAGTGCCTCCGGGAGGTTCCTGGAAGAGTAATTCCACTGCACTTTTATCACTGTTGAAATTGTTGGGAATTGTTTGGTATATCCTCAACAAGGAACGATAGGGGCGAGTCAGTTTCTGGTGGCATGGATTCTTGGGGGTGCACTCATTTGTTTTCTCTAGTCTGTTTTACTGACATGGTCTGGACACTTAATCCATTGTGAAGTTTGGGAGGCCCTGACCATCTGTGGTCAGGGCAGGAGAATAACTTTCACTGGTTCCTGTTCCATGGGTTGTCCTTTAGGCAAGCAAGCCTAAAATCTTCGTTGATTTTGGCGTGCCAGGCAGCTCCAAGCCATTTAAGTCTTTGACAGCTGCTAGAGATTAGAGTTGAAGGAGATATCTGTCTTGCACACGCAGGAGCTACAAATCTGTTTTAGTGCTACGGAATCAATAGTGCATTCAGATCCCCAGTGAGCCACACAAAAGCAGCTGTGAGGAGTTTCTTGCCTGTTTGCTCCCTTTCCCTCCAGCTATGCCAGCCTGGAGGGCTCAGACCCTGCCCTACGAGCCCTGCTGTGCCCCTGCAGGGCTCAGAGGGGCTGTTGGCTCTGTGCAGGGGAGGGCACCACTAGTAAATCACCATGGGGGTAGACTGGTAAAGTGAACGTGGTTTGATGTAGCAAACTAAAGTAAAAGATTTTTTCTGAAAGTCACAGAGTGACTTAGAAGAGATAAAATAAATACACAACTCAATACTCAGGATGGACCTTAGCCAGTGTCCTGAAGGGTTGGGTTTTTCAGATTTGCTTTAAATTAAAGGTTTTACTCTCAGAAATGTGAATATATGTTGAAGTACTTAAACAGATCAAGGTCCTAGTGTCACTTTCCCATTGAGTTAAGGGCAGGACTGAGGCCTAATCATAAAATTCAAAGTCCTTCTCGACTGGGCAGGTGGATTAGCATGCCTGTAAGGAGAGGAAGAGCTTCAGATTTTCATACTCCATTGGAACTTTCTTTAGCAATACCATCACGCTAGAGTTTGCCATCAGCTGCATATGAGTGGGTGTTGAAGTGTTTTGGACAGGAGGATCTGGGCTTTAATCATCTCATAACTATGAGTGGTAGATGGGCAGCAAAGCAGGTCTTTGATTGCCCGGTTGGTGTCCATAGGCAGCTTTTGCTCCTTCTCCTAGGTTACAGCTTTCCAGTCACTTAGATAGTTTTTTTAAAGCTTGTTTGTTATTTGCCATGGCTAGAAAATGTGAACAAAGATCAATCACAACAGGAGCTTGGGAGGATAATGTGGATAACAAGAAGCACATATCCTTGTTCATTTTCTTTCCTTTTCTCTGATTTTCCCACGCCCAGCAGGACTTGATTAACATGATCTCTCCCCATTTACTGGCTGGAGTTGAGTGCTTTTGGGGGTTATCAGCCATTGTGTGCAAAAGCTATCTCTTCTGCTTTCTGATCTAGAGCTTATCAAAGGGCAGCAGAGCTGAGCACTTTTTTCAATTCAGTGGGGTTTTTTTTCCTTTTAGATTTCTTTGGTAGTTCAGTACCAACCATAGCACAGAGAAACAAACAGTGGAGACATGATCAGCATATTGGGAACATAGCATTTCAAAGCAGAACTAGTTAGGTGGGAAAAGATTTTTGTTGTTTCTTGAGTAGTGATGCTTTTTCAAGAATGAAATTTCCAGTAAAAACAGACCTTGTTAATGTTCCTAGGAATAGGTCAGGCAGCTCAGCATGGAATGTGGAGCACAAGCAGAGAGTATGGGAAGGGGTAGGACAAGTTGCAAAGGGAAGGTCCCGGGAAACTCTTGCCCCACTGGTCAGGGTGCTCACTGGGGCCAGCTGAAGACCGGGGTCAGAGGCTGTGCTGACCTGCTGTGCCAAGGATGTGCTCTGCAGGGCTGCTTGCTCTGGCCTGGGGGCAGCTCCTCTCCTCACATACGTTTTGCAGAAACAGAGCACAAACTGTCTGGCTTGCATTTCATCCTTTTACAGACACACAGGTTTTTTTTCTTTCAAGGGCATGAAAATGTACTTCAACAGCACAGGAAAACCATTTCCCACCCAGCTCCCCCCATGAGATGAAAGCAGTCACTGGTAGGATCCTGTTGTTTGTTGACCTTGGCACTCGGTGAAATGATTCTCATAGGTCAGAAGTGAACATGTTTCTCAGACTGCTGCTTTTCATCTCTCTTGGCTTTATGGGATTTCCTGTTCATGGACGAGGAAACAGCAGCTTCACCTGTGTCTGTGCAGAGGAATTGTAATTGTGGTAACTGGACTGACAACTAAGCTTGTCATAGTCCTGAAATGAAATGGAAAACTAATGTTTGCTTCAGCACTTCTAGGTGCTGGTAAACAAACTAATGGGTAATCCATGGAGAAATTCCAATACTTGGAAGTAGAAGTTGTTACTTCAGTAATGATCTGCATTGGTAGCTGCTTGTGAGGCTTACTGAGGGCACCATTGTGGAGCAAGCCCTCTTGTTCCTGAGGAGCAGGACATGGAGGTGCTCAGCCATAGACCTAAATTCTCATCCTGACTCAGTCCACTGTGACTCTGAATGTGCAGAAATGCCCTCAGAGAAATAATTCTTAAAGGGTTTAAAAAGGAAATGGATTTTTCTCCTCTGGCTGTTTTTCCTTTCTAAAGTGGAAGAACTTTGAAACTCCGTGCACTTTACAGGAAGGCATTTCAAAGCACTTACAGGTGCAGTGAGCTACTCCCAACACGCCTGTCAGCTGGTCATTTCAGGTTTTGCTGCACTTGAAAGAGTGGAAAGCAGAGCTATGGAGATAAAATGTAAGTTTCATTTGATGTGAAGCCCTAAATGACTTGTCCACAGCCACAAAGGACATTCTTAGCAGAGAGCCTCATGGTCCATATTGTTTTTCCTGAGATTTAAATTGGTTGGGGACTTTGAGGCTGAACTCTCATAAGACTACGTTGGGAATCCTATCCATTTCTCCCTGGTTGGTTTTTTTTTTTGGTTTTTTTGGGGTTTTTTTGGGTTTTTTGTTTTGGGGTTTTTTTTTTGTTTGTTTGTTTGTTTTTGGTGGTTTTTTGGGGGTTTTTTTTTGGTTTTTTTTGTTTGTTTGTTTTTTTGGTTTGGTTTGGGTTTTTTTTGTTTGGGTTTTTTTGGTTTTTTTTTGGGTTTTTTTTGCTTTTGTAGGTTATGTAAGAGTTTTAAGTACAATGTAAAGGTGTACTGTTTTCATTTGGTGCTAAATTTCTATCCAAAGCTATTCAGCTATTTTTGGGAAACTCTTCACCCTGCCAGTGTTGTCAGATGGGACTACAGTTGTGACAGCTTCAGAATTTGGGTTAATTAAGTATGTAATCTGCCTTAGACTTCAGGCTGATTGAGTGGATATTTTGGATGCCTGGTCAAAGGTATAAAAAGCCCATGTTTTCAGACAGAATGAGTAGCCATGAAGTTGCTTGTTACTAATGAGAACTGCAAGAACTCTTTTTAAAAGTTGATGCTTGTGTTTCTTGAGCTGAAATATGAAAAGCAATGGCAACTGCTGAAAGCGTGGGTCTCATCATGCTCCCAGCACCATAATTCTGGTTTGTGCTGTTGATGAGGGTCTGAATGTAAGCCTGTGGAATGCATCACTATTTATAGAGAAAAAACTGTGTACCTTTTAAGTCTAGCATGTTTATGGACTACGAAGTGTACGTGTCTGTGGTGGGCCAGAGCAGAGCGGTGCCCCCACGGCTCCTCAGCTCCAGCCATTCCTGGCTGCAGAGGAGGCTGCAACCCGAGCCTGCCCTGGGGCACGGCCGAGAACACGGGTCTCGTGAGGACACAGGGCACCAGCCACACCACGGGCACCACATGTGTGAGAAAACAGAGGCATAGTGCTCAACAGGTTGGTGTCTCACCTCTTTTCCCTCTGAGGCTGCTTCAGGGATGACCAGAATTTCTCCTCGTTTGGCTGCCAGGGTATGTGACCTTTCATGTCAGGCGTGCTGGCTGAGATCTCTTCATGTGCTGATGTTCTGTAGCCACTAATCACCTGTTCGCAGCGTTAATCATCAGCTTCCTCATCTGCCATGGGGAGAACGAGAACTCCCAGGCAGCCTTTGCTGGCTGCCTGTGGTTGTGTGGGGGTTGTCTTCTCGGATGACCACCCCAATACTTCCCCCAGATGAAAAGCTCCTGGAAGATCTTGTTTCCTGCTGAGCCCCCTGTGCTAAGCCCCTCTGACAACTGATCCCACACTGCTGGATCCCAGCCACCCCTTGGATCAGTTGTCCTTCCTTCCTAGATCCTCCTCCTTGGCTTTCTTACTCCTGAGTAATTTCTCCTGAGTAATATGGCCTCATCCTGAGGGTGGTGTTTTCTGTTACAGATTTCAAAATGCTTTCCAGTCCCTTTCATTTAATTCCTTGGTTTAAATGGGAAAACTTATCAGAAGTAAGCAGGACAGCACCTAAGATAGCCAGGAAGAAACCAAAGAGATCTCAAATCCTCATCAGTGTTTGCACCATATCACAGTCCAGCCTATTAAAAACAGAGAGGACTTACACATTTTTATCTTTCTTTGTATATTTTTTTCCTTAAAGTTGTCCTTTATTCATTTTGGACACTGATGCTTTTTGAGGTTTATAAAATGTAACATTGCAGAAAAATACTTCTGAATTGATGCTGGTATGAATCTGTTTTTCACTGAATTAATTGTTTTAAAACACAGTGCTGAGTGCTCTTAGTGTCTTGGGTCAATCACTGATGGATTTTTAAAAATACTTCAGCAAACAGCCTGCTCCCAGAACTTATTTCTATCTATTATATTAAAATTGTAACAGTGGCTAGAAAAATATTTCTGATATGCAGAAATACCCCAACTAGCTGCCATTCAGTCCCATGTGAAGAAGTAATTTCTGAGCTGTCCATGCCTTGTCTTCTGTAGCTGGCACAAGGCAGGTTCCTGATCCTGTTCTTTTTCTGCTATGAAAGGACTGACTTTCAAGTAGAGCCAATTCTAGGCGTAGGAAAAAAGAAAGGTGGTAGTTAGCTGGGGGTGATAAAATTACTCTCATAACAGGCAGTGGTAGCTGTGGTCTGTTTTGCCCCCAGCAGATCCCAGAGAGTGAGGCTGGTTGCTGGTACCCCTTCTGAGCCAGGAGAAACTGTGACTACAAGCCATGGGCAGGGAAGGTAGGCAGATAATGAGGGGTGCTTTTTGTTAGTTTTTTTTCATGCCTCAAAGCCAAATCAAAGAGTGACACTGAGTAATTTGTATCCCTGCCCTCCATATACATGAACTCTACAAGCCCTCCACTGTCAAGTGTATTTTTGGGCAAATGTAAAATTATGGTGGGGTATGGAGTGTGCCATTTGCTGTAGTGCCTTATGAAATGGTTCAGTAGGAACTAGCTGGGAAGATCACCATGGATATCCAGGTGATGCAGCGTATGAAGATGCACTGTTTTTTCTTCTCACTCTGTTTGACCAGAATCACATGGGTAACAGGGCTGGGGTGTCCTCTCTTCTGGGTTTGGAGGTTTTTTTTCTGGGTTTAAATATTACAATATGTGAATCAATTTAACCTTGCCTTTTTGTAGTCCACATAGTGGTTTGGACTAACAATCAGCAGAGACCATGAAATCACCTCTGTTAATCTTATGACAGCTCATTATTAGGAAATTTGATTTAAGACTCGAGTTTCTTGCAAGGCTTGATACAAGGTTGCTGCAAAGGAATATGAATTTCTTCTGTCCCTGACTTGGTTTATGGACACTCGGAAATAAAGTCTCTGTCCAAAGGGAAAGTTTTATTTACCTTTTTGTTCTCTTGCTGCTTTGTACAACTCTGATAATCAGTGTAAGTGGGAAAAAGCTAGGGAGAAATGATGATCTATGTCTGCTCCATCATTCTATGGAAGTATGCTGTCAGGTTGCATGTCAGTAGAATGAGAATGACAGATCATCAGAAGGTTAATACCAAATCTATGTCAATGATAGCTTTGTGAAAATGAAGCTTCATATGAAAAGATAAGGGCTGTCTTGCCTTGTTCTTCTCTGATTCCTGCATTGATTTCATATGAATTAGAAGGATGTTTTGCCTAGCAGAGTTAGGCTGTGATGCAGCTGTCCTAACATGTGCAACTGTATGAGCAAAGCCAGTTCTATTCCCAAAGATCAGCCTGCATTCCTCACCCCTGAGAATGTGCTTTTTTTATTAGTGTTTAAAGATGTCTTCACTCTGACCATCTGCCCAAACCATTAGCAAATCCTCATCAGGTAGATGCATCATAGTAATTTCACTGTTATTTAATCCTTTTTGTATTTTCTGAATCTGAACTTTTTAATGTGTTGCCCAGTAAAAGCCCAAGAATGGTGCAGAGGCCTTAGATACTGGTTGGGCTTTAGACCCTGGGCTATTGCATGATCTATGCAAACAGATCATGTAGTTTATGATCTAGAGATAATTTGCAAAAAATACAGACAATACTTATTGATTTTAGCCAACTTAGTGATTTGCACAGTTAGAATAACTGTGATACATGATGAAACTTGATGTTTTCACTGCTATTGTAATTTACACTTTCAGCTTAAAACATTGCTGACACAGGGACTCTTTTTCAAGCTTAAGAGCTTTTCTTCATTGCTGGAAGCTTCAGCTTAGAAAGCCAACTCTTGACTGGGGATTTGTCACCACTGGTTTTATTTCTGGGGTTTGCAACACTGTTGATGCACACATAAATGATTGTTGTTTCCCTTGACCCTTTCTGCTGAGGAGGAAGACAGGGCTGGCTCTTTGTGCCCTCTGCCTGCATGGCTGTAGAGCAAGTACAGGCAACAGAAGGAGAGTGATTTGGATCCCAGTTTCTGTTTGGTAGTCAGATCAACTAAGTAAAATAGCATTTGTCATGAGTGAAATTTGGTCTGAATGCCCAGGAAACCTCATGGGAGGGTAGCCTGCCAGGGAAGAGTATGGTGTGTTGAAGAAACAAACTATTGCAATGGGAGCCTGGAAGCCATGATGTGCAAGGTTCCCTGCCCGTGGCAGAGGGGTTTGAACTGTGTAATCTCTAAGGTCCCTTACAACCCCAAACATTCTGTGGTTCTAAGAGCCAGGCTTTGCATTCAGCTCAGCCTGCTGCAGTCGGGTGCTCCAGTGATCTTCCCTCTCAAACCAGGGGCTGCAGAGCCAGCGCCATGTGCCAGTGTCCACGGCTGCCTCCTCAGCAGACTGCAGCCTCTGCTGGTGTATCCCTGTGAAAATACTGTGGGGAGGATGTCTGGAGCAATAGGAGCTCATGGAAGAGCCCCAGCCGCAGTTCCTGTAGGGAGTGAGATGCCCAGGATACACATTCCTGGGCAGTGTTTGCTCCTGAGCCTGTGGAAAGCCTCAGTGTGGCTTGTACATCTTTCACCTTCTACTGTTGAAGGAGTTTTAGTGCTTGGGCACCAGACAAGTGAATTTCACTCAGCAGCAGCATCCTGAGTTAAAAACTCAGGTGTGATGTGGGTAGTAAGAGAGGGTCCAGTTTGTGACTCTTTTCCCAATTGCTCTCCTTGCTTATAACCCCAGAGATCAACTTACCTGAAGCGTTTATGTCATAGCAAGCAATATAAAGTCACCCAGGCTGAAAGTTAATCTCTGTGGGCTTCTTTTCCCTCCCCCTTTTTTCCCCCAAGATCCTGGATGAATCAACAAAGAAATGACACTTCCATTGCATGCTTATGAAAGAGATTTAGTGGGATACAATCAAGTAATTTGAGTCACATTACAACCTAAAGTCCCCCTAAGCTGGTGGGAAATAATTCTTAGATCCTATCTGTCTTTATGAGGAGGAAAAAACCCAAACAGTTCATTGCCAAGAAATTAGATGTATTTAAATTATGCATTTATAATGTGTTATAATTTATTTCATTGTTAATAATTCAGAACTGGCTGTGCATTTCCTTCCCTGTAAATTCATTCAATGTGTCTGAAGATTACTGGTTTGTTTCTTGGAGTTTTATAGATTTATTGCATTTCTGAGGGGAAGGAAGTGTTGGTTTTGGCACAGATGCTAAGAATACTCTTGTTCTGAAAATGTGAAGCAGTGTTCTAGTGCACTGCAAATCTGGCCTCCTTTTTGTTGATACAGAGAAGGGTGTAGTGGTTTTCCTGCCTTACACATTTTACCACCATGCCTGATTCTCCTACTCTCATGGATTTTTTTAAGTGATTTATAAAAAATGAGAATATTGCTCTTAATAATTACAGGTAAAAATCCATACAAGGTTTAAAACAATTGCAGTAGTTGCAGGGTAGTTCCTGTGCTTGAATTCCTGAAGAAAAGTTTTGGAAGGCTGGTCTGACTCTTATGAGAGCACACTAAATTTTGTTTCTTTGAAAAACAATGGTGTTGTTTATTCTTGCTTGAATAATGCTGCTTTTGACACACAGAAGTAATGTATGGAAGAAATAAGTGAGATGTAATGGAGACTGTGTCTGTGCAAGGGAATGAACAGTTAAGTAGACAACTAAGACTGGGGATAAAGCCAGTTTCTGGAGAGCTGGACAAAGACCAAGCAGAAATACTATATGGTTTAGTTGGAGGAGAAAGTAATAAGAGAGTAGCAAAACATGAGCCAGCAAGAGAAAGAGAGATATTAACTACAAAGCACTGCAGAAATTACCTGACTGTCACTCTGCTTTAAAAGCTTTTTGTTGGGCAGTACTGTCATGTAACTGTGTCATGTTACACAGAGAACATGATTCTGAAAAGAGGAAGAAAGTTTGTGTTGGAAAAGCCTAGGGGAATTCTCAGAAACCTAAAACTGAAAAAAAAAAAAAGTATCTTGGACACTTACAGCAACACCTCTCTCTGAACTCCCCCCTGCACTTCTCTGGCTGATTTAATTTTCCCATTGCTACCGGAGGCAAGGGCGGGAGAAAAGGAGGAGAGCGTGTTTTAGCCAGATCCAGCAAGATGAACAGGGTGTTTCTGAAACCTTTAATGCACCTGGAAACTCTGTAGCTTAGTTTGAAGTGTATAGCAAAAAATGTGTTGAAGGAAAAAAAGCATTTAATGTCACTATTGGATTGCAAGGATTATGTATTTTTAAAGATAAAAAGAGGGAAAAGAATGTACCTTTCTAGCTGACATCCATGAATGATGAAAACCCTTGAGAATATGGGTTTAGGCCACTAGAAAGAATACAAAAGCTAAGCGTTATTTTCAATACATTTTAAACCATTAACAAAAGCTTGGGACTTCGCAGGTTTCTCTAGTTCGTAGGAGAAGCTGGACACAACATTTTATGTCCATCATTGCACACTGTCTCTGTTGCACAGAACCAATTTTTTCTTGGGCAATGGCTGCAGTGGCTGCAGCTCAGCCCTGTTAAGGTACAAGCCTTTCCCAGCTGCTTCAGTGCAAAATCAGCAAGATCTGATAGCATGTAAGAATAAAGACCACAGATAATCACCCTGACGGTGATCTGGGAGGATTCATGTTGCCCAGCTCTGAAGTCTTCCATGAGCATTAATCAGTCCTGTAGATGGGTTTTGTGTGATAATTAAATATTGTTTCTCCCCCCTACACTTAGCTAGGTCTGATCATGTCAGACCTGAAAGTCACAGACTGTGGATGTAAGTGATTCAGCAAATGATTGAAGTCATGCCATGGATCTTGGTGGTTTTACCTTTCCACCAGCTGTCCTTAGGGACTGCTTGTAGAGAAAACACCTCTCTTTCTGTAGCTCATCCCACGTTGCATTTAGGGTTTCCTCAACCACAGAAGAGAAACACCGCAGGAAACATCACCAGAAGGTGAGATGAACAAAACACCTATATGAAATATATATATTTGAAATATAGCATATTTCATGTGCTATATGAAATCCTTTGTTAGGTGAGTTCACCATGATGAAGGAATCAGCTGAAGACAGCTAGTGAATTATCCCACTGCTGTGGTTAATTTTTTCTTTAGCTTTTGCAGGGGAGCCTGCCTGTGGGTTAGCAGATAACATCATTACACCGTGACAGTCCCTGGATGGGAATGCTACTGGTTAGCATATTTGGCAATCTGTTTTTTCCCTGAGGGCCTGAATATAGCAGCAGAGTAAAAGTGAGACCAGTGTCTTTATGTCAGCAGGGAGGTGTCTGGTGGCACAGATGAGTTTTTCTTAACCCCTTGAGAATTGATACATCCTCCATCTATAAGGGCCCAGAGGTTTCTTTCTTTCAGTTTAGATTTTTTCTTGTTTGTACAGTAAATTCCATGCAAGACTGAGTAGAGAATAAAGGAAGAACAGATGCTGCTAATTAAATTAACCATTTCCTAAAAACAAATAGCAGACACTTCAATCTCATAAAAAAATACCAGCATGAAGCCCATTCTTTCTGGTTTAAGTGATTATTTACATGTCCAGATGCCAGTTCAGGGAAAACTTGCAAATGTAGAGAGGTTTATTTTGTCTTACTGTGTATATTTCCTTATAATTCAGTCTTTGCACCTACCATTTTTGGTGTCTTTTTTTAAAATTTATTTTTAATGTATGGAGTGGTTGCAAAAGTTTTGAGACAAAAAATGTCCTTCTTGTGGGGTAAAAAAACCAAAGACTGTGTTTGAGGTGAGAGAGAGAAGGGAAGGAAACTGAGATAATGCTGAGGTGGTGCAAGAGATGACACTTGAAGGAGATGGGTAGTGAAGTAGGAAGTCTTTTAATGAGGGCTTCTAGTAGCCCTCTTTAGTCTGGCAGCTTACTGCAACTGTTGGGTGAGGAAGACAACCATGAGTTTATCTGAATGCATTTTTTGTTGGTACCACATTGATGGCTCTTCTTCTGACACAGTGGCAGGAACATTTTTCTTCTAACCCAGGAATTACGAGTGAAGTCTCACTGAGTGATGTCACATATACTCACTGAAGTTTTTACCATCAGACCAGGATTGATGTTATGTTTTGCTGTAAATGTCCATAGCACAATTATCAAGAGAACTGACAATTATTCAAAATATTTGTCGTGTCCATGAAAATAGAGAAGCCAGAGGTCTGGTGGTAGCAATTGTTAGTGGTTGTAGGAAGAATACATGAGAGAAGGTGAGAGATAGAGCAGTGTTCCCCAGAGCTCCCCAGTAGTAGAATAAGGCAGATTTAGGACATGTGGTAGGTTAGGAGTCCCTTCAACAGCAGAATTTGCTCTGGGCCTCCCCAGTTCTGGGTAGGTGCCATAAGAAGTAAATTGGATCCTTCCATTTTGTGGATACAGCCCTGCATTTCCTTTGCTGTGTCTGTATTTGCCTGAAAAAAGAGTCCCTTGCATTAAACTGCATGTCAGTGAAATTAGTGATGAGAACTTTTTCTTGCACGAAAACCTACATGTTTTTTAGTTATAGTCCTTGCAGTATCTTCACCAATTACTCACCTGTTCCTACCAGCAGAGTTTTGTACTTATAAAAGCAACATCCAGATACACCCCAGACAAGTACTATGACTTCATATAAAATTGAGATTACATTCAACAGCTTGACCAAGGCACATCAAGGGCAGTATTCTAGCACTGTACTTTTAGCCCTGGCTTTACATTCAGGCTTGTTTTAGTTGTGAAATTGGTGGGTTTATTAAAATATTATGTGAAATACATGGAGTCAAAGGTTGTTTCTAAAAGCCAGCATGCAGGGCCATGGATTCCAGAGTATTTAGAAATAAGGCACTTCCCTCTGCATGAATAACAAGAGTCATGTCATATTTTGTGTTTGTGTTTTTCTGTGCTCAGTTGCCTCCCTGGGGAGCAGGTGCTGAGCCTGGAGCTCTCCCACTGCTGGGGAAGGGAACTGTGCATCCCTGTGGGCTCCACACTCCAGCCAGGGGGCATTCCCAGCCTGTTTGCTGCCCCTTTTACTGCATAAAAATGTGCAGTATTAGTAGCAGATAAACCTATGGTATTCATAGCACATGAGCAAATTGGGCAAATACAGTGTTTTGTCTTGATCTGAGTGTGAAGAAAATGTGTGTGCTGTAGTAATCTTTCTAATTTTTTTTCCTTGTTATTAATTTCTTTTTTCTCCTTAACTTTTCTCAAAGCTAAACTTCCCACAAAATTCAATTATACTCTAAAAGTCTGTGTTGGCATGAAAGATAATTAAAAGTCCACTCAAGCCTTTGATTCCCACTTGGTTTAGATGACAGAAGTTTAAAGTTGGCAGAGAGGCTGACTGAAGTGGGAAGACGGTGTTGGTGATGGAGCTATTTGGACTGGAAGCTTTGAGGACACATCTGAAGGTTTTTCATCCTCCTCAGAGCAGGTGTTACCTGAAATAGGATCATGGTTTCCCTGGTATCTTGACACAATCCATGGACCCTTGCCTTTAGCTGGCTGCTCCAGCATTGCTGAGCTGATTTGGCGAGGGCTGATTTTCGTGGGTCATGGCTGGATGCTTGGCCAGGCTGCTCCTCCTGTGCTGACATCTGACCAAAATCTAAAGGCAGCCTTTCAAATGCAAGGCTGTGTACAGCCCTGCTGTATGGGCCACGTACGTGTTCACAAACATGAAACTAAAGTGTTCTGGTTTAAGTGAAACTTAAATATACTTTATTTATTATTTATTTATGCATTGAATACTTATGGAACTGGTTCTCAGTGACCACTGTCAGAAATGCATGAAATGTCATAACGTTTGTCAAAAAGCATCTGAGTGGGATACATCTACATCTTGCATTTCTGTGCTTTCCAGTTTAGCATGTTATTCATGATCCTATACAGGAATTAAAAAAAAAAAATTAAAAAAAAAGAAAAAAAAAGAGCCAGTTTAATTTTATTCCTTCAATAAGAAAATACTCAGTGAAGGTTAGTGGTGCTTTTCTAGCACTTTTTTTAAACCTGAGTCACACTGTGCTGCTGTGCTTACCTGTGTTCCTTGTATTCTTCATTTGTATTGATATACAGAAAATTTCCTACCATATACAGAAATCTTGTGGTTTGCTTATCATGGCTTATATATGTTTCATCACAATTCCAGGTTTTTCTCTGATCTACCATAGCTCTTGTGAGCACAGCATGTGAAAGAAATGCTTGCCCACAGCAAGGAGTTGCATGGTGTAATGCACCAGTCCCTTTTTGGGTCTCTCCTGGCGTTAAAATTACCACTCTCTCCCAAAGTTCAGCATCCAGCTAGCGTGAAAAGTGAGTACAGATTCTAAAAATGTTGAATGTGTGTGCCAAGTACTTGAATGTTAGCAAGAGTGGGAGGGAGGTTTAAGGGAAATTGTAAACCTTTTTCAAGGCAAGCAAAATGACTGAACTCTTTATCACTTCTTTTCATTTCCAAAATGTCACAGCTTCTTGCTAAGCTCAACAGAGTTGCCATCATTTATTTGTAAGCTGCTTGAAGGTGCTCTTTTAAAGAATAGTTATTAACCTTTCTATTTCAAAGCCTGTTCTTATACAAAGCATTTTTCACTGGAGATGGAGTTACAAGGCAGTTTTTTTTCAGTGTGGCATAGAATTTTTCAGGAGTTATTTCCTGAGGGAGGTAAATTTCCAGGGACTGAAGGAAGGCCCTCTTCTCCTTCAGTTGAGGTTGGAGCTCAACAGGTTCCGAACCACACAGTGCAAGTAACACTGGGGGTGGCTGTAAAGACATCGTGCCTTGCAGAGGGGCTCAGGGACTGGGTTTGACTCCTGCTTGCCATTCCAGGGTTCTCCAATGTTCTCTCTGTGCCCCTGGGCACGGGGAAAAGATTATCCATCACCTGTGGGATCTCTGCTTTCCTTTCCCTCCTTGGATCCCTGCAGCGATGTTATTTTGGGGGCTGCTGGCTGGGAAGAGCAGAGAGCCAAGCAAGCCCTGCCTGCCAGGATGTGCTGCTCACCTCTGGGCAAACCCTCCTGGAGAGACCCTGTGGAAGTACCAGCAGTGGGAACAGCGATTGCTCCTTCCTTTGTGGGACACTTTGTCCCTGTGTTGATTCATTGTTTACCAAGCTGATAATTAGCCCTTTCTCTCCCTTGCTGGGTGCATCAGCTGCTGGGTGAGTTGCAGAAAGCCCAGGATGAGAAACAGTCGGGTCAGGCAGAAATTGCCAGCAGGAATTTCTGAAGTATTCCTGTGGGCTTTCCTAAGAAACGGCTCGCTTTCCCAGGGACCGATGGAAACAGGCGAGCACTCTGTCACACGATGTTCCCTCTCTAGGAAAACATTTGGTAGTAGTTTAAAAAAGAAAGCTTTATAGAGCTTAAATAATGCCAAAGATGAATTTGGTGAAGACTGATGCTGCACATGCTTTATTTGCAAGGATTTGGAATTTCCAGTGCTGCTTGGAGTTGCTAGCAATAGGTCCAGGGATTGCCAGTCATATTTGGATTTTTTTGGACCCCCTCTTTTATTTTAATCAAGTTCTTATTATGGCACTCTTAAGCACATGGCTAAATAATAAAGCTTTTGTGCTTGATTCATCTGTATCAACAAGGTCTTGGCACTCATAATCATAAAACTAAAGAAACTTGATAATTTCGAGAACAGCTTCTGTTTCATTTGGGTTTTTAAGTAATTCATGTCAGTGTTTTATATTTTGGCTTGTAATTACTCAAGGGTCATGTAGCCTGGTTTACCTCCAAATAAATAAGGAATAAAAAAAGTAATTTTTTAAATGAAAACTATCTTTTTTAAAGGTTTAAAGACAGTCTTAAAGAAAATACAAAATACAGTGAAGCCTGTCATACCATACAGTTTGAGGTGACCTTTGTCCACATTAATCTCGCTAAAATAGGCTGAATTATTCTTGTCTGTATTGGGTTTTTTACAAAGTAAAAAAAAAAAAAAATCAATATATTATCTGATTCACAATCAGCCTGAATGCATCTTAATGGTAATTGGAAGGCTTAAAATTAGGCTGTGATGACTGCTAATTCCACTTAGAAAAATGGATGGTTTTCCTGCCCAGCAGTGTATTGATGCATGGTGGAGTAGCTGGGTGGGCTCAGGTGCCCCTGACAGGCAAACAGGCATTTCCTCTGGTGCCCCTTGAAGCTCTGTGTCCTGAAGCTGAGTACTGAATGAATCTATTAGGCCATGGGGCAGAATAGTGCTGGAAGGCACTGGTGGGGAGGAGATGAGGTCTGGTATTTTTTCTGTTGATCCGTGCTTTCCAGCTCAAGGGATGCTCATCCAACTCCAACTTTTTGGTGTTTGTCCATACCGCTCTTTAAACAAAGAGATTCTGATCTATGGCCAGCCCTCTTTAAGCACTGTGATAATGCAGTCATTCATTATTAACAGAGAGCAGAGGAGAAGTGGAGGCCCCAAATACATCAGGAACAGCCCAGTGGGGAAATGAAGGTATCAATTATGTATCTGCCATGTTGATGATGCTCTTACAGAGTAGTTGTTTTCCCCTAAGGGAAGAATCTGCTGGGAGAGCAAAGCATGTTCTCAGTGCCTTCTCTGACAACAAGATGACATCTCCCCACCTGGAGCTTCAACAAGCCCCTTTCTTTAGCCCCTTTCCTCCCAGGAGTGCTTGATGCTCTGCTTAGTCCTGGACTGGTGCCTGGATCTGAAAGGAGAGTGCTGCCAGCTCTCCCACAGGGAAGTAGGATCCTCTTTTCCAGCCCTACCTCCACAAGTGACAGGCACCTGTGCCCCCAGGGTGAGCTGTGAGCAGGGCAGGCTCCAGTCCAGCATCCCAGTGCAATGAGCTGGAGGGCAGCAGCTTTCTCTTTTGTAATTTGGTCCAACTAAAGGTTTTTTTATTGCCAGTTTATTCCATAAAATACTGATTCCATGCAAGAACTGAAGTGAAAAAAAATATGTATGAATAGAGCCTCAAACCTTCATGAAGATGGTACTACAATTCCAGTGGGTTTTACTGCAGTGATTTACAGTGCCATCACCTTGCTTGATGGAATTCCTGTTTCTTGATTGTGTAGGAAAGGGTCCATAATGGTTTTTAAAGTAAAACTGAATCCCATCACAGTTGCACAGACTTGTCCTGTGACAAGGATATGAACATGCCCTGCTGAGAAGGGCAGCTGAGCTGACAAATATATCAGATTGTGCCTGATCTTCTCCACCTTGGCCCTAGTAAAGAACAAGTTACAGGGAATAAAACAGCTGTTTTCTGTGTGGCTGGGGATGAAGAGGGTAATGAAACATGATGCAGAATAAAAGTCAGCTGCAACTTGGCAACTCCCTTTTCCTCATAGCAAAGAAGATAACTTAGACTGTGTTAAGAATTATGATATTATACACACAGAATGATATGAGTGATTTTTACAGGCTGTGGTTTTAGAGTTGGCAAATTAGTCTTTTGACTAAGAAGACTGTGTTTAATCATTAATAGGTTGTTCTGAGTATTTTGGAGTTTCGCTATTATTGTTTATTCAAGCTGGTATCTAGCAACAAAGACGAGCATTTTAAAGGCAGCTAAAAACTGAACTTAAAAATAAACACAGTTCTTTCTACAAAGACAGCAGAGCTAAAAGCCTGTACAAATATTTGCAATGACAGCAACAATCAGAAATTTGTTGGTTGGGTTTAAAAGTGTTCTTGACCTCCCTGGCAGGGTTCTGAGGCCAGCAAGGTCACATAAAGAGACTATTTGCTTTGAGGTTGACTTGCACACATTTGGACAGTGCAGTATGCTGTTTCCTGTACTAGAAAAAAAGGTGTTGAAGTGGTGCCAGTACAGAAGAAAATGGTGCTCTGGAAAGGCAGCACAATGAGCTCTGGGCTGTCCTGTCGCAGGCATTTAATTACATGACTGATCAAATTGCTCCTAAGGTTTTGGCTATGTTGATGTTCTGTTATTTGTACATCAGGAACTCCTTGTCATAGTACTTCAGAGCAGGGAAGCATTGGGATGGGGGCCCACAAAACCAAACCTGCTTTCAGATATATAAACATGTTAATTGTGAATGATTTGGTTAAAGGTAGTAATAATAAAGGGAAAACCACATGTAGTATTCATACATAATTGTGTTTGGCAAGGGCACTGGCTGGTCTGGAATAAGTTGGAGAGGATTCCCCACCTTTTTCATGCTGAAGAGGAAAACAGCTGATGATGTTAGCACTTCAGGTGGTCATTGCTTCAGCAGTGGATGTGTTGAAGGCACCAGAGCATCTCTGGTACCTGTTGGCAGTGAGCTCAGGTGATCACTTCCTGGCAGAATTCTTCCCTTTCTTCGCAAACGTCTCTTCCCTTCACTCCTGTTCCTGTCCCAGCTCAATGGTACATTCTCCAGCTCAGAAGCAGGAGCTGACGGAGTTTTAGGAGCCCAGACAAAAGCCAGTTTTGTCTCAGTGCAGTGATAACGTGCAGCATTACCAATGGTCACCAGCATGGCTGGTGGCTCATCTAAGGTTTCTGTTGTGCAAAAACACAGGCTGAGGTGACTGGAAGCCCACTTGTGTGGGCAGCATCTCTGTAAAGCTGTGCCTGCGTGCTGCCTCTGCCTGCAGTGGTGGTGCCTTCTGGGGATACAGGCAGAGATCTGCAGGGAAATGCCTCTTGAGAGATCTGCAGGGAAATGCCTCTGTCTTTCAGGTGTATCGGAGGCATGGCTGAAAGGCATCAGAGAGGGATCAGCAGTGAGTCCTTCAGCCAGTGATGCAGAGTAGGGAGTTAGCAGAGTAATTCCTGCAGCATCTCCTTTGGGATGATGGACACCTCCAGAGGAGCCAGCCAGCTGAGACCTGTGACAGCCTCGGGCTTCCTTAGGGAAAGGAGAGATAAACATCCCAGAGTAACTTTGGCTGTGCTTTTATTCTTTTGCTGGGTTTTTGACCTGGCCTGTCTGGGGCAGGTGGAGCGTAAATTGCTGCTAAATGGGGTAGTGGGAACCAGAGCCAAAGGCTTCCCTGTGACTCTCCTCACCCAGTTTTATCTCAGCATCAGTATAACACACCTGTGAACTACTGCAAAAGTAGTTCGTCTTTATCACCTCATGGGGAAGGGGCCACAGGTGCTTCAGTTATTTTCACACTTCTAGCCAATATCTGCTGGGGAGATTTACCACTTGCCTGCAGCTAAAAAGATTCATTGTGAATTTATTACAGTTATTTTTCTCCTCCATAATAAGGCTATGCCAAGAAAAGTCAATAAAGAAGTATTTCCAGTTTTGCAGTTCTGGTTTTCAGATGCGATGTTTTAAAATATCAATACAGAATTTAATAAGAGTACATGCAGCTTACTTTTGGTGAAATTACAAAATCATCCAAAAAATATTTGACCTGTAAATAGAAATATATACTATTGTATTCCAAGGAGATTTATCCCTCAATATTCAGACACAATAAGCATTAATTTTCAATTAGCGGCTCAGTTGCTCAGAGTAGTTAGGTTGCTCTTTTACATACAATGCTTTTAGTTGTTATTTCTGTCCCCCCACATCTCTGTTATTGTGCCTGGATTTTTTTCCCCTCCTGTTTTGGTGGAAGAGTTGCTTTGACCTTTGATATGATGTTTCATATATCTGGAAAATGTAACTTTCCATTTGCTGATTTTTCTCAAGTATTGGGGTTGAAGAAAAAAGAATAAGCAGCCTGCATTAAACCTATGATCCCTTTCCTTCTGGTTGGAGCCAGCTGTGTCCAGGGTGAGAGAGGAGGTAGCAAGAAGATTTTTGGCCAGATTACTTTCAAACCTGTATAACAGGATGGCTGAGCATTTGCTTGTTCCTTCTTCAGGAAGCTGGAAGTGTGGAAGTTAAGCATTTTATTGAAGAAGATTAAGAAGTTGTGTAGCTATTCCAGTAAGGACTGCATATTGCCAAAATGTCAATAATTAATTTACAAACACATGTTTGTGGGCATATTGCAAGCATTGGTCAGATCTTTTTTTTTCCCCCAGATCTTAAGAGAATCCCTGATGTGTTTTGCCATCAGAAACAGTTGAGAAGAGAGGTGGTATGTGATTGTAGAGGTCTGACTGCAGTGCTCAATGCGCTGTAGAACACAACCAGCTCAGATGCCAGTGTAGATAGAGCAGACAAGCTCTGAACCATGAAGTTTCTGCATGGAAAGTGTAATTCCATGAGGTAGCTCTGACTGGCTGTGTTGCCTTTGATATTTTTAGTGTCTCTACAGAGCGTCCTACAATCACAACTTTGCTTTTTTTTTCCTGTAGAATTAACCCTGTGGGAGTGAAAGCTGTATTGTGAAGTAATGCTGAAGCTGGAGATTACAAGTGTGTTATCTGCATTCGGGATGCACTAGCAAGAGACAATTTCTGGTGATGATAGTCTGTAACCTGACAAACCAACAGTGCAACAGCAGTTGAGGTGGTTATTGTGACCAGGAAAAAGAAAAAGCAACATTTTTTGCACTTTACCCCAGTGATGCAGCAAGCACATGCCAAGCCATAAAGTTAACTCTGATTGATGTCCTGTTTCCTGTGTCATTAGTAGGAAGCCCAGGTCAGGTCTCCTGTTTGCTTGCTGGGGATCATTGTAGAATGCCCTGTCTTGTAGGACTAGGGCATTCTACCTAAGAGACAGATAGCTAAATAAGCTTTTCCAGGCTTTCAGCCAGTTAATCCCTGGTGTACAGCTAAGAAAGTGAGAACTAGAATAAATACATCATTGTTTGTAACTCTGGTCATATTTCTTCTCTGCACACTGCAGAAGAAAGCAGTGTGGCTGAGCATCCCTCTGAGCCACACGGCTCTTTGAAATGTGGAGCCCTGAGCATCCATGCTGTGACTCTCAGGGAAGCACAGGCTTCCCTCTTTTCCTTTGAACTGTGTAGCAGTACCTGTGCTTTTTGCAGAGCTTAGGTAGGGGCTCATCACAGGCAGAACAGATTGTGGACTTTTGAGCTTTTTGAACTTTCCACTCTTGCCACGTTTGGCTTTTCAAGGTGGAAGCAACGGGAGTTACAAGGTTTGGACTTGAAGCCATTTCTAGACTTTGGCACTGCTGATCCAACAACCCCAAGTGTGATTCCAACAGCCCCAGAGGCATTTGTGTGTGTATCCATGTAGAAACCTGGAGGTGTTCAGGCCATTGTCTCCATCCCTGCTGTGGTTATCCTAGGAGGATTCCCTCTGGCTCTTCCAGGGCAGCAGCCAGCCTCCCTGTGAAGTAGCCACTACCCAGCCTGCTCAGCTGATTGCCAGCAGGAGGTCCAATTAACATTTGGCAATATTGGCAGTTCCATATGGAAACTACCACTCTGCCACCCACATTTGAACTTCAGCTTTTTCCTTTCATTTAATTAAAACACAATCAAGTCAATTAGCTCATGACAGAGTTTCTCCAAAGTTAAACTCCAGATGTATGGCAAGACAAAAGCATGCAGATGCCAATTCAATGTGCTGCCTGGAGGTAGATTATATCTCTCCCATTTACCAGGTTATCCACCATGGATTAGCTGTATTTTTTTCCCTTTCAAGTAGGTTAAAAAAAACCAACAACAAAAACCAAAACAAAATAAACACCCACCAAACAAAAATGTGAGAAAGGAAAAAAAAAATTCCATCTGGTTCAGGTCAGGAAAAATAATAATTTGAGATACTTATTGAAAATGACATTTACAGTGTCAAAATGACTTCTGATTTTTAATGACTACGTCAAACCTTTTATCATGCAGTGTCTTGAAGTTTGCCAGAAAGCTCAAACAATAAGCAGCTTATATTCTATAGTAAGTTGAAGACTTACTGCTAATTTGGGATAATAGGCAGCTGCAAAAGCATGTCATCATTTTGCTGGCATAAAAACCACAATTTCCAACTCTGTGCCCTCTGGCAAGTTGGTTTGGAAAATCATATTGTTGTCAGAAGAGGTTTTGAGGTCTCAATAAACCAAGATGACTTTTGCAGCACATCTCTGCGAGGCATCAGGGTGCAGTGGGAGGAAGAGAAAAAAGCCTGTACTAGCTAACTGGTAGTTAATAAGCACAGAAATTGTATCCAAATCCACATGTAAGGTAACTCTGAACTGGGGCCAAGGCATCCATCTTCTGCTGCGTTTCTCAATTCATTCATGGTTAGATGAGGCAATACCCTGAGTCACCTGTATTCTGACAGGATGAAAAGGTTTTCCTCACATGCTTTAAGAGTGATGTGGTGATACCATGGCAATACTGCAAGAGAACTATTGCTAGTGAAAGTATTAGGTACCAGTGTAACCTCAGTGCCTTGATATCAGTGGGGCACTTGATTCTGTGCCTTTTTCCCTCTTGGTTATGTTGTCCAGCTATAAGAGGAGGACTTTTCCTTCGTCTTGCCCCTCTTAACCTTGCTGTATGACAAGGATCCAGAGCAGCCTTGCAGTACAGGTGGGTAAGCCTTGGTTGATGTGGGTGAGAGAAGGGATTGCAACATGAAAGATGCAGCACGGTGGGGAAAGAAGAGAGCTTGACATTCTGCTGGCACCATCTTGTACTTAACAGCTCTGATGAGAGCTGTGAGAAAGAATCCCTTAAATACATACCAGTACTCCAGCAGGATTGGATTAGATCAGTTGTGTAGAAAGGTGCTGGTGAGGGGAGCGCAGGTTAAGTTCTTCTGCTGGCTTTTCATTTTCACTGCCAAGAGAAAAAATATACAGAAGTAAAAAATACAGAACATCTAAAGTCATAAATATATGACTCTTTTCTTTTCATGATTAATTTCTTTAAGTCAAAGTTCTTTTAAAAATAGTCTTGCTGCATTCTGATCACAAGGCCTGGAACCAGCAGAAACACACTATTTAGTTCACAATAATTTATATTAGACTTGCTTGAAATGATCTGGTGGGTTGTTCTTCTGTTGCATTTTGCTCTTATAAAGTTAGTTGTAAGTACTCATCTGAAAAAAGCATTAGCGTGTGCCAGTGCTGACGTCTTAGTGTCGAAGGGTACCATGCCCTGGGAAAACTGTGATGGTTTCACACACCTGCCTCAGGCA
The DNA here is from genome assembly GCF_036417665.1 of Passer domesticus. NCBI lineage: Eukaryota > Metazoa > Chordata > Aves > Passeriformes > Passeridae > Passer > Passer domesticus. The sequence continues at coordinate 61,879,341 of NC_087476.1, read as the reverse complement.
CACAGCATCTCTGGAAACCATTCACAGCAGTAAAGTGTTTCCACAGCAGCTACAGCACTGCTTACTGCAAGTAGCTTTCCTGGGATAACACATGTTCAGTCATCTCTAAGCATTTGTAGGAAAGTCAGGGTCATCCACAGGCTGATCTAATCTTCTCTGGCTGCTCACAAGCTTGAGGAACGGCTGTCCTTTTTGTGCATTTCATCTGATTGACAGCCCATGTGGCACGATTTGGCTTTGTGGCATCTTCTCTAGCCTCGTTGTTGGCCTTTTGCAGCAAGATCTCCTCATTGTGGGACATCGATGTGCAGGATTCATATCCTCACTTATTGTTCTTCTTGTGCACCCAGCTGATCCTGCAGCTGAAAAATCTTCACCTAGGGCAAAGGACTGGAATATGGTCATGCAAATTATGCAGGTACTATAGCCAGAAGTCCTAGTGTCAAATGTATTAATAATGTTTATTGAATGCAATGAAGTGACTCACTGGCTTTTTGAAGAAGGCAGGACTTCAAGACACTATATATACAAATAATAGAGTAACACAAATCAGCAAGCTCCTCTAAACCTCAGAGAGCTAAGATGTTTCTTTTCCCCTCAGTGAATATGTGTAATGTTTATAATGGTTAATAGAAGGTAGATAAGTTCTTTGAGGTGAAAAATTCACCACTTTATTCTTAAGTAGTACATGGCCTATAAAGCAAATAGTGTGCATCTGAAGCACCAGTTTCAAACGCTGTGGAGTGTTTCAAACAAGAGGAGTAATAACTTCTGTAAAAATATTTTTATAAATGCTCTGAAATGTCATTGCTGAAATTGTGGGTTTTTTTCTAAATAGTTTATTAATTGATATAATGTGCTAGCTTGTGAATATATATGTATACATATAATATATGTACTTTTGAATAAAAATAAGTTCCTTTGTCTAGACATATTACTTATCTTAGATTATTTCTAAAGTTAGTCTGCAATATCTGGCTATGCTTATTCCTTCTTTTCAAATAAATTTTTCAAATGAGGCGATTGGTACATGGACCATGGATTAGTAAATTCCCAATTTTGAACACTTGTTGAACTCACTAGATAAATCAACTCCTTGCCTTTTATTGTCAGAAGGAATTAATGTTGACATCTGTTTTCAAAAGTTTCAATCTTCCTGAACAGAATTATTTTCCATGAATTTAATGTATTTGCTCAGTTTGAAGCAGACAGATCTCTCTAGCTAGGATGAATATGATTATTTTGGAGTCACCAGTTTTCAGCAGAGGGCAGAACAGGGACCAATACTAATCTGTATTTCTCTGTAGGAAGCCATTGGAGCCCTAATTCTCCTCCATTTCTGCTGCAAGGCACAGGGTGAAAACATCTAGATGAGGTTTTTGTGCAAGTGGTCTCCTGCAATGGGCTGTACTCCATGACTCAGGAACATGTGAAAAGAATAGCTTTCCACACCAGTAGCACAGCCTTTCTGAGCCACTGGAGAGAAGAGCATGGGTTTTGTCCTGCTGCCTCAAGGGTGGGTAGCCTCTCACTCCCCTGAGCTGGTATCTCACTGCTGCTGCTGCAAGTGAGATATTGCCTGGCTCCTGCCCCAGGACAGAACTCTACAGCCAGCAGGTCCTGGTCTCTTTTCTTCATGGCTTCACTTCTGAGTATTTGGATTTACTAGTGCTGATTTCACAGAGAAGCCATGTGTTTCTGCATCCCATAGCACCATGGGAATCTTGACTGGGAGGGACTCAGGAGGTTACTTAGAGCAGGACTGTTCCTTGACAGTAGGTGAGGTCAGCCCCAGAAGGAGCTTTGGAGGTTTGCCTGGCTGATCCTTCACATCCTCCCAGGACCTGTTCCAGTGCTGCACTACCCAACTCCTGGTGGTGTTTTCCTTACCTCTTTTACCTGGCTTTTCCTGGCTGCAAACTGTGGCACACATCCCTTCTTATGTCAGCTGGAATTGCAAAGATAAATTTTGCTCTCTTGTCTTTGTACATACACTCCAAATAACTGTAATTCTCCCTGAGATCCACAGTTTCCACTAGATGCTTCTGCATTCCATAGGGGACTGCACTCCATAGGCAGTGCCTGTAAGCCTGGACAAAAGTGCAGTTCCTACATTCAGGCAAGGCACTTGTGCAGGGCTCCTTGTGCTGCCCTGTGCCTCTCTGCAAAGCTTCCCTCTGCCTTGGCTGATCTTGTCATCTCTCTCCTGGCTTCTCAGGATGTGTTGGGGGTAGCGGCTTCATTTTAAGGCAGTCTCATTTTAAATCTCTCTCCTTGTTCTCCAGGGCGCACAGGTGAGGAAGTTTATCACTAGTTTTAACTTCATAGACTTCAGTGAAGTTATACAATGAATCTTTCTTGCCAGTACTTTATTTCAAAACACTGGAAATAAGGTTTCTTGGACTCTGTTTGCATTACATCAGCTTTCTCACAGAAAAGATTTTTTTTAAATTTTTTTTTAGCATTCTGGATAATCTAAAGCCTAGGACAAATATAGGATTCATTACATGTCATTTGTCTGAGAAACAGAATAATAAGATTGCACCATAATATTATGCGGCTGAATATGTATCTTTTTAGCAGCTAGGTCACAGGACCAGGATTCAGGAAGCTATTTGGCAAACATAAAATTAAGCACTTAATAATTCTGTGCCTCATATTTTCCATCTGTAAAATGGGGACATTGGTATTTCTTTGAATAGCATTTCTGATTTAATGATCTATGATTATCATTACTGTTGTTCAGAGTGGCATCAACTCAGTTCCGAATTGGTTATAATTAGAATTTTTAGATGAATGAGAGCAATTACAGAGCATATAGGCCACAAACAGTTAAGCCTATGATTAATTTTGTGTCTCTAAGTAATGGCAGTTACTTTGTTGCTCATAGGAGTGAAATTCAGCACATTGGAAGTGTTTGCAGGACTACAAATGGAAGGCTTTAAGAAACGTTTATTCTTCAACAGCAATAAATAATAGTAGATTTCTCAGGGTACTTTATTTTAACTGTATGCTACAGGATGTTGTGGGATGAGTCTTAATTGGTTCACAAAACTCAAAGTTTGCTAAGTATTGACTTTCATATCAGTCTATATGTTTTTGCAGTAAAGAAATCCTTCTTTAAGTTTTGGCTCCAGTTCAAAAGCTTATTGTTAAATACTTTTTGTTAGTAAGAAGCATGGCAGGCTGTGCTGGGAAGGACTGATTACCAGGCATATCAAACAGACCTGTTCCCATTCCACTGCCAGAACAGTTATCTTTAGAGTTTGTTTAAGAAAGGATTAATTTTACCCAAAAGAAACAGTTTATTTTTTCACATTGCAAGGGTTTTGTTTTCTATGTGATGATAGCTCGTTATTCAACTTCACCAGGATTTGGAAAAACTCACCCAAACATATGTTGGAAGAAATTCTCCTGTAGTGATAGAAAACCACTGGAGTGTGCAAATACACCAGATGAGCATCACGAGATGCAAGTTCTGGACAGCTGCAGTTGTGGTGCTGAGAAGCACTGAAGCCCAGGGCTGCCTTCTGGAAAAAGGCATGGAAGAATCCATGTTGATGCACACACAGCCTGTTGCAATCTGGGAGTGGAGGAGTTTAGCTGTTGGGTACTATTTTGTTTTCCATCCTTCAGTTATTTTTATTTCTTTTCTTTATACAGTTGATGGTTTGGACAAGGCTTCAATTGCTAACTCAGATGGACCAGCCCCAGGATCCCAAACTCCCCCCTTCAAGAGGAAGGGCAAACTCTCCAACATTGGCAAAATCTTTAAACCTTGGAAATGGCGGAAGAAGAAGACCAGTGACAAATTCAGAGAAACATCAGCAGGTATTTCTGCGGTCCTTTGGTGAAAAATAGTAGAAAACACTGTGATGGTTTTGCAGGGTAATATTTGAAAAGCTCTTTGAACTTGTTAGATGGCAAGCATTATTTAGGTATTTGACATGCAGAAAAACAGTTTGATCCTTGGCAAGGAAAAACTGAACCTTGTTCAGCTTCTGTCTTGAAGCTATCTCCTAAAATACACAGCTGATTTGTTTACTATACATATCCTCAAATATATTGGAAAATCTCCCTGTCCTCCTGGTAGTCAGTGACTTGAATTATGAAACAAACCTTGCCTTTGTGAGGGCAGAAGTCTGGGGGAGAAGCAGATGTAGCCATGGCCAGCAGAAGAACAAGGATCAGCTCTGCAGCCCCTCCCTTCAGAGGGGCTGCTCTGGCCTTTCACCTCCCCACTGACCTGGATGGAGGATGGTCTGAAATCAAATGCTGTGATTGAATTATATTCTGTCTGAAAAAGAGGGATACTAAAGGCTGGGATTTAGTTAGCCAAACATAGTTGTTTAGGGCCACCTGAGATGCTCTGGGGTGTCCTGGCTGCTCTCCCAGAAGGTTTGATATCGTATTTGTCATCCCTGTGCAGACAGCTCCAAAACCCCGGGGCATCTGAAGTGGCTGTAGACATCCATGTTTAGAAAACTGAATGCCACCCTGAATATATGTGTGTGTGTGTGTCTTTGTGTCACTGCTCTAGCCAAACTTTCTCTTCAAAAATCCCAAAATTATGGTTTGGGATTCAAACGTTTGATGTTGTGGTTTCCTAAACTTGAATCTAATTAGATTCCAGTGAGCTTCTGTGAGATCTTTATATTCATTTTCACCCTGCAAGCCCTCTGTCTACTGTCCTCCAAGGCTGTAGGCAATGAAACCAATGCTAGTCTCCTCAAGTGTTTTCAGTAGGCTCCCCTGAACTCTTAGAGGTACACTGCTTGACATTTTAAACCCATACCAACCCGTGATAGCTACAGCAAAGAGCCCTATGGTTTGACAGTGAAACTTCTAAACCAAACTTTTTTTTACACAAAAAGGAAAAATAAGCCATTTTCTCTGGTGTCTTCATCACTCCAGATGCCAGCTGAAGTTTTGAACAGATTTCTGAGATCTTCAAATCCTTCTTTCTCTCCTTTTTCTCTTTTTTTTTTCATTTTCCCACATACCCTGCAACAAACCCCCCACAATTTCTTCTACTACTGAAATAAAAAAAAATCCCCTCAGTCTGATATCTCCTTCATTGCTTCCCATTTCCTTCATCTTTCCCAGTACTTTTATCATATTGCTAAAGCAAAGTTATTTCTAGTTAATGACTCTTGTGTTCTGCAGCTTTTCCTGGACAGGTGTGTGATTTTATATGCAATGAGTGCTTCAGAGTAATGACCATTCATAAGCTGTGTATACAGAGATTCCCTAAACTTTCACAACCTATTAGCATGTGTTAAACTGTTATGCCATTAAATAATAATGCATGTATAATTTTTCAATTATTAAAAAAACCCAAAAAAACGAATATCTGGTAAGTTAATGTTAAAGGTTGTATTTCTTATGTTGTACTGTCTTTCTTCCAGGGGTCTGAATCCAGTCCTGCAAGCATGACACATCAATTCTTATAATACCAAGGCAGAGCATGTGTTAGTATTTCTTTCACAAAAGCAGGAAATGAAGCACAAAGAAATTAAGGTCAACATTTTACATTTTCAAAAGTGCCTCCTTAGATACTTATTCTACATAATTTGCTAGTCTGGTTCATGATGTTCTGGTCCCTCAAGACACTGATTTGATTTTAAACTGTTCATGGATCACTTATGTTTGTGTATGTGCTTCATGTGAGGCTGGAACTTGAATTGAGTAGTTTGAATTGCATTCATCCTGCCTTAGATGGCAATTTCAGGGATGAATAAAAATAGTATTCCCTGTATTTCTTGAGGAAATAGACCCAGGACCAATGGAGGCTGAGAAGAGGCATTGACGTGGCAAGCTGCCTCTTGTTGCTTGCTTAGGGACACGGCAGAAGAAACTTGCTTATCTGACTTGAGAAGGAAATGGGAAGATGTCCATTCAAAATAAAAATCCTACAGGATATCCTCTTCCTCACACTACTCAATTGGAGGTGTATTTTCAATACCAAGTGGGGGCTGTCTGTGTGCCTGCCCCTTACATGCAGGAAGCCCATTTCCTGGCCTGGGACCATGGGAAAGAGCACGATCATCCTCATCCGTTGCCAGTTCCCGTAACAGGGCTTCAGCATGGTAAATCCACATGTGGCTGAAGAAAGGGTTTCTTCTAAAACAGAATGTGGGCTATTGGAAGGAACCCTCACTACTTTCTCTGAGTTTTCAACAGGCTTTTTGAAATAGGTTCTTGCCACAGCCTTGCCAGGACATGTACCATGGAGCACTTTTTGTCTTAGGAGCAACTGGAAGATGTTCCTAAACAGCAAATGCCACAAGCATCAGAAAAGGAGGGATGTTTAGATGTCAGATGTTAATATCTGTGCCAATGCGGGAATGATGGTTGGAATTTTCCCCTTTAGCAATGTGTTTTCCACGCTCTGTCTCAGAAAGTCTGTTCTTTGGGCACTGGCTGTATGCTTTTTGCCTAGAGGCTTTCAGAATCAAGGAAAAACAAGCATAAAATGCCATCATGTCAAGGGTTTCTCTCCTCTGCAATGTTTTGCTGCAAAGGAAAATACAGCAGTTTGTGTCTTGGCACAAAGCAGATGCCACTTCAAAGCTTCACTGCAAAAGTGTATACAGAGAGGGATAAGAATGCAATTTTAGCTCTTACTAGGTCAGAGAAAAATTAATAATCAGAATTATCTCAAGCTTCTCTTAGAGGAACAAAACTAAGTACTGGAGAATATCCAGAATCTCGCAGCACTCTTCAAGTCACAGAATGGGTTTTAAGACTGCCTGAGGTTTTCAGCTGCTGACCATCACTAAGCAGTCTTTTTTGTGGGGATGAGGAAGGGGGAGAGAGAGAGAAGCTGCTTTTTGAGGTAAACTGTTCCCATTATTAGTGTTACTATTATTTGTATTGGGCAAAAAAGCAAATATTTGTAAAGGGGAGTAAGATTTACTGCAGTAAATGAGGGCTGCATAAAATACAATAAATTTACATCCTTTCTGATGGTTACACCTGAAGTCAGGGCAAGTTTTGCTGCTGGCTGCAGCAGGGGAAGGATTTTTACCTGGGATTTTCTGATTGTTCTGGATCATGAGACGGCAAGGACTCATAACCAGTTACCCTCACAGTCAGAACTGATCTCTTTGTAAAAAATCTCAATACTAACATGTACACAGATGGAGAAATTGTTCTTCCCATTTTATTATTGCCTAAAATTGTAAGAAGATTGGTGCTGATAGTTGGTCAGCTGGTCACTCAGCCTAATTGCACAGAGTTTTAAAAATCTCAAAGCAGTCTGCTGAGCTAATTACTTTTGGCTACCGTTGTGTCTCAGTAAGCTCCCCTAAAATTATAGAAAGTCAAGCATTCAGAAGTGAGGAAATGTTTGAACGATGGTTCTGGGTGACAAGATGGTACAAAATACTTCTGTATTTTAAATTACACATTTACTATGTAAATGTGAAATATATTGCATAATCTAAAATAAACCAAATATGTTGCATAATGTGCAATAAAACATTAATTATTATGATGAGTGCACACTGACTAATAACACCCAGTATAAGTTCCTAAGTTGACAGGCTGCTCATTCCTCTTATACATGGGGACATATTTTTGCCACTTTGATTCAAATTAAGATTCTGCCTTTTTCTTTGTAGGAATTAAAATTATGGTACTAGCAGTGAACACTAGCTTGATTTTTTTTAAGTGTTCTTTCCATGGGCCAAATAATGTTTAAAATAAATTAGCTTTTCAAGCTGAATTAATTGAGCTTAATCAGTTTAAATAAAACCACCAATCATGGCTAGCATTTTAGAAGATGGAGGACTGGGATTTAAGCTTCTTATCTGTTCACAAATTTTCTAATATGTGAAATGGAGATAGTTATGTTTCTGGGTTGTTATGAAACCTGTGTAATTTATGAAATGCTTTGAGGTTTTTTAGTTGAAGTGTAAGGGGTTCATGCCTTTTAATGACAGTTGGCATTTCCCATGATAATTAATTCCATACAGTTGTTAATTCAATGTTGTAGAACTGAAAAAAAAAATTATCCTGAAAACTAGAGAGAGGCATGAAGGGGGAAGGTCTGATTCAATGTTCTTAACTTGATGGAAAAAACATTATTGTTTTCAGGTGGCATTGAGTTGTCCCACAGATATGTAAGAGATCATCTCATTTCACTGTCCCCAAGAAAAGAGATGTTAAAAGGGAGCAGAGAGGAAAAAAAGAGTGGGAATTAAATAATATTTATCATAGTTATAAAATAATAGTAATAAAATAATTTTAATAAAAACAAGTAGTAGAAATAGTAATAAAATAATATTTAGAGTGCCAGCAACAAAACAAGTATAAAGTGCATGTGTAAGGTGCTCATCGTTCAGGGCTGTGTCAAAGGAAATTTCACCCTGCTTGTGAATGCATCTGCTCTCTAGAAGGACCAAGACACCCCACCCACACCTGGCCACATAGTCCTCTGTCTTCATGACCACCCATCTCTTTTAAAACAGTATTTAAAACAGTCCCCTACATGAAAAACTCTTTGCAAGCCTAGGGTGTGTTCCTGTGCCAATGTGTGTGACAAGGCACATGCTTTAAAAAACACAGGGAAATACAGTTTCTCTTCCAGAAACTGGAAGAGCTTGTGAGTAACTTAGGTGTGGCAGCCTAACTTGATCAGAGTTCAGGCTACTACACTCTCCCCAAGGAGGCTGGCTGGTATTGAGAGTCTGCAGCCACACTCATGGGCTCCTTTGTGCTGTCAAATGTGACTTGAATGCTGCAGAGCTCTGACCTTTAATGGACAAATCCCTCAAAGTACCTGAGTATATAGACACAGACTTAATGCCAGCTTACGTGTTCTTGAGCCAGTAATGCTTGCATTTGTGAGCTCTTGATCTCACAGGAATGAGTAGCTGGAGCTGGACTGGTTAAAATGTTTACTCCCTCCAGCTCTTCTGCCAGGAGTTGGTGCTGTTTTGATGGGGAAATGCATCCTATGTTGAGGAGCTGCTGAATCCCTGCACTTTGCCCTGTGAGAAGTTAACCTGGTACTGTAACTTTGGGAAGTACAGAATCTGAGGGACTTTTTACAAGTGTGTGTAATGATAGAACAAAGGAAAATGGCTTTAAACTGGATTAGATGTTAGGAAGAAATTCTTTGAGGGTGATAAGGCACTGAACAGGTTGCCCAGAGTTGTTGTGGATGCCCATTGCTGTAGGCATTCAAGACCAGGTTGGATGGGTCTTTAAGCAACCTGGGTTAGTGGGAGGTCTCCCTGCCCATGGCAGAGGGGTTGGAATGAGATGGTTTAAGTTCCCTTCCAGCTGAAACCCAAATTCTGTCATTCTGTTCAACCATCCCCTTCACTGATGGAGAAGGGGAGTGGGGAGCTGTAAGCAGTGATGCCTTCAGGCACCCGAGGTCAGCCAGTCTGGTGGTGTCAGGAGCTGAGTACCTGCTGCTGGGAAAGGTGTTTTGCTAGGCATGAAGGGCAGCTTTCTCCAAAGAGTCAAACTGCCTTTCTCCATGCCTTCACAGGAGCCTGTCACTCCACTGTGTGTCTGAGTCACTCCAGCTGGGCTGGCACAAGTGAGATTAAACACTGCACGAGGTTTTATCACTCCACATACAGCATTCAGACTGACCCTAGAGAGTGTTGAATTGGTTAATGAGACAAATAGCCCTTTCCCACTGCATTAATAGGATGAAGTCCAGCACAGCTGAAGCTTCACCACATGCCCTCAGCTTGAGGTCCGAATTTCACATGGATTTTGGTGTCTGTATGTAAAAAGAATCAGGATGGGAGACTGACTATGAGACTACCTTTTCCTAACAGGGAAGTCAGGACTTTACAAGTAGTGCTCACATTTTGTGACCATTATGCACCATGGTCCCATGGATCATTACAGTAATGTCCCAGATCACTGCATTGGTTTGGGGATGGGATGCAATGTGGAGCTATTCTGTTCTAACATCTGTAATGCTTTTCCCTATAAAACTATTCAGCATTTTTCCCATGGGAAATAAACATAATAATTAGAATGCTTCTTGCCAAAGTCCTGGGGGTTTTGTGTATACAAGTTGGTTTTGGTTGGGTTTTTTTTGACCTAAAACCAGGATGCTGTATTTTTTTTCCATGAAAGTCAATCAGCATTGATCGATGAGGACGTTATTTCCTTTTAGAACACAACTTTCTGGCTTCTGTTAAAGGTTGGTTTTGTTGGGTTTTTTTCCTTTAAATAGCTTGCCTGTCACAAGGGCTACTCTGTGAGTTGCTTTCTCTGAGCAGGATTTGTGTCTCGCTACTCGAAACCTGTACAAAGCAGATGAAGGTATCTGCAGCTGAGCTACTCAATCTAGTCAGTGGGAAAAAGGTGCTTTTACATGTTAAATGCCTATGCTAGGATGAGTTCAATTTCACCCTGAAAGGACTTTTTTGCGATTGACCATAAAAGAAGCCTCAAGGAGACTTGCTTGAGCTGAAGATTTTGGATCATATGAGTCCTCACTTTCTGTGCCTGAAATTGCAGGGCAGTTTTTCAGAGACCGTCCAAGAAAACCCTGACCACTTCTTCTGCAGAACCAGAGGAACCAAGAGTTCTCTTTCTATAAAATAAAAATAGTTCTCTACACTTTTTCATAATAATCAGGAGTATGAGAATAAATCTATTCTTAACTGTGCTTTTTCTTTAGTGTTGGAAAGGAAGATTTCGACAAGACAAAGCAGAGAGGAGCTGATAAGAAGGGGAGTGCTGAAGGAAATGCCTGAGCAAGGTGATAATGCATTAACTAGAATTTAGCTACTAAGCACTAAGCATGTATGATAAAGCCACTATTGCATTGTTTCCATATAGTATAAATAGGTATGAGGAGACCAACTGAGAAGTGTGAGAGGTAATTTGGGCTAGCTGACAACTGAAGTCAAGTCAAGGGATTTGTGCTTCTGCCATAGGTGCCCCAGCTGACCTCTGGTCATAACCTGAAGTATTTTAATGCTCCCTATAAATAATATGACTTCTGTGGCTCCTGCTTATTGTTTGCCAGAATTTTTTCTAATTAGTGATAAATCTATATTTGAGTCAACGTCTGCTGTCTAAAGCCACTAGAGCATAAAATGAGAAATTTTGGCTGAAAAATTAGGGGCTTTGGAACCCAGAAAAAGTCAATATAATGCATTCCAGTTATCAAAAAGTACCAGTGCTGGGATCATATGGATCCAACCACTACCACACAGGCCACAATCACAAATGGCACCAGCATAAATCAGTGGGCAAGAAATCACTTGTTTCAAAATGCTCTCAGGTTTAGTACCTGGCATTAGCCAGAATTTACATTTTGAAAAGCATGAGTAAGACAAGGTAGATACCTCTGTGCTACATCCAATTATGTTTCTAGTGGTATTCTCTCTAATATTCTTCATCTTTTATAAATATAGATCAAATAAAAGTCAAGTGAGTAAAATAATTTTCTGTGGCTTAAATTAAACCATTTGTCATTTTATCATGGAGTCTAAGAACTCCACATTTTCCAAAAATAATTTTCTCTTAGCAATTGTATTTTTCTGTGTGATCTGAACAACCAGTAAAGTATCAGTGTGTATGGGTTGTATCATACCCATAGAGATTTAGAAGTAAAGGGTCTGTTTGTTGATGTGTGATATCCGTGTCCATAACAGAGTTTGGCTAATTATCAGACTATGACATTCAGCATAGCTGGCTTCTGCACTTGTCTCTGCTACTGTCATTGTCTTGAAACAAGACTTGTAAACTCTCCATACCTCAGTTTGTCCATCTGTGGATTTGTTGTGGGTTTTGCCATGTGCTTTACTGGGGACTTGTGTGACCTTGTCCTTTGAAGGTTGTAAATTGTATTATTACCACTTAATGAAATGTGGTAACTTCTCTGGTTGATTACAGTCTGAACATAAACACTATAATTTGTGATAAAAGTATGAATACTTTCACTATCACAAGGACACTGGTCATTAGTGTCCTTGACCCTCTCTTCCATTCTTAAAGGGAATGGGACTTTGAGTTCCTTACAAGGACTGAGCAAAGTGGGAAAAGGATATAAATATGAAAAACTTTCTCTTCTTCTTCAGTCTGGTCTGTGTTATCTTCATCACATTGTGCTTCATGTTTGATGAAAATCGTAATTTTTAAGGACATTTTGAAAGAATATGGGTTAGTTTGAAGGTGCTAAAAATAGAGAGGTAGGAAAGACAGTTGAGGAGTGTGAAGGTAGAAGGAATGACTATGGGGATGAAAGCTAAAAGAGGAAATTACACGGATATTTGAAATGTGAGAGGTAAGAAATGTGAAGAAGTGACAGCGTATCACATGGAGTGAAGAAAGAAGTGGAAAGTGGCAAGTGCCACGTGGAGGCAGGAGGTGTTTGCAGAAGCAAGACATGAATAAGAGGTGGCAGTGTCATCTGCGGAGGTGGAGAGGAGAGAGTGGATTTAAGAAGCCCTGGAAGAGAGAAGCTGAAGAAACTGAATGTTGCAGTTAAGGTAAGTGCAAGTGTCAGCTGTAGTAAATCAGACAAAATCAGGAAAGCAGAACTCATTTTTTACAAATCAAGTTGATGTTAGTGTGTGGAAGGTGATGAAACAATCACCTGAGTGGGAGCCCCCAGGGTGATAGGACAGAGGCTGCATAATTGTGTTGAAACAAGGGAAGTGCCAAACATCCAGGTCTGATAGCGCACAGGAAGGAAGAGAAGTGGAATTGCCACAGTTAGTGAAGAATCAATGGGAGAAATCAGAAGAGATGCCGTGTAGATTTGCTTACTTTTTGGATTGGCAGCAAGAGAATCCTGCAGAAGGAAATTACCAGAGAAGAAAATCAGCAGCAACTTTAAAGTGCATGGAACAGAGAAAGCTGTAAGCCAGCAAGAATAGCACTTTTCACCAATATAGAGACAAATAGGGAAATAAGTTTTTTTCACAATCAGAAAAACTCTGAAGCTGAGCTAGTCTGGGTAAGTGAGTAAAGTGTCATCAGAGCTGAGGAAGAACTTGACTTGCAAAATTTAATTATATGATGTATGATGCAGGAAGACTTCACATTGGTTGTTAAGACTGGATGATGTCTTTGTGGCATATTTTTGTATTAAATAAATGGGACATACATTTTTAGAACTTATGTCAGAATTCCTGGCTCACAGTCCATTTTTGGAACGTGCTGGAACATGTTACAGCTTTGTTGTGGTCCATGCACAGATTTCTTTGCTGTGTAAACCAAGCTGCAGGGATAACAGGATGCTCATGAACAGACATGAAGAAGGAAACCAGCATGGACTTCCAAGCCTCCTACTGCAGAGGTGTCTACCCAAAGAACATGAAAGCCTATAGAGTTTCTTTCCAGAGTTACTTTCCAGAGCAGATCCTGATGTTTCACATTTCAGTAAGTCTTTTTGCTTTTCTTCCACAGAAGCTTGAAAGCAGAGACATGCTGTGTGTTGTAAGTAGGTGCTAAGTAAGAAGTTAAACTAGGCAATGACTTTTTAACTTTCATTTCAGATGGTGATGTAACAGTAAATTTTGAAACTTCAAATGGACATACCGTAGCCATTGGTGAAGAAACTATACAAGAAGAAAATGTGGTAAAAGCCAGTGGAAATAATGGCACTTTATCAGAGAAAGCATCAGCATCAGAAGGAAAAAAAGAAGATCAGAAAGGTAAATTAACCTATTCTTCACAGATTGTTTTTTGCCTACTTTAAATACTAACGTGTTCTTCCACTAGCACCTATACATGCTGTGAGTTCTGTCCTGCCACAAGGATGCCAGCAGAACCTGCTGAGAAGATAAGACTTGTGAAACACCAGTATTCCCTCACTGGTAGGCATGCCTTTTCCTGTGCATGTGGTAAGGTAAATAAAGAGAAGCATGAACTGAACATCACAGTGCATGCAGGGAGTTCAATTTCTCAATTCACTGTAAGCCTTTCCTTGTAGCCATGGCCAAGCTTTGGTGTCAGATTTTCCTCTTATGAAAGTACATATGCATCACCTTGCAGCATAATTGCAGAAGTGGCTTGAATGTTCAAAAGTGTTTAAGTCACTTGAAAACCATCTATCATTTTGAATGTAAGTTCAGCAACTCATTCTAATTGGTTTTCATGGAATCTTAAACACTTGTGCAGTCCAGCACTTCACAAACATTCAAGAGGCTGTGTCACTACTGCAAACAGAAACTAGGCCATTTATGGAAAATAAAGCCCCACTTAAAGGGTTTTCTGTAGATGAATTGTAGTAAATACTGGTAAATATTTAGCTGTCCCAGTATCCATCTTAATTTTGCTACCTTTACTCAGATCTACCTGAGTCTGACTCATAAATGAAATGTAAAGATTAGTGTGGAATCACAGGAATTGAACCAATTTTATTTTCTTTCTCTACCATCTTGAATAATGCACCACTTCTTTCCCCTCTTTAAAAGTGTTCTTAACTAGTATTTCATTTATTGGATTTTCCTAGCAGAAAGAGCAAAGATATAAAAGATCAAGACCTTCATGGCTGGCTGAAGCCATGGAGGCAGGACAGAACAGCCTTTCCAATGTCTTCTATTAAACTACCTAATGATGAATGATCCTCTGGAGGTTGAGAGGGTCAGTTCAGCTAACACAAAAAATTTGAATTCTTCTCAGAGCTACGTAAATCACTTGACTATGTAAAAAGTGGATAGATGTCCAAGGAGAATCTTATGAGATTTCTAGTACTTCCTGTCTCCCAACAAGGCAGAAATACAAGATTAGCCTTTGTCATGACATTTAAATACGTCTTTGTTTTGGTGCCAACTAGAACCAGATGTGTATTGGGTCAGGGGAAAAGAGTTATAAAAGCCACGGAAAACTCCTTTAAAATGGCTCAGTTTAACTTTGGGGTTAGATCAGACCACTTATTATTTTGTGCATCACTAAATACAGTGTTTTGGAATTGTCAGGACTTGGAAGATTTCCTAAGGTACAGTTTATTATTTTAGAAATACACATTTCTAACCATGTTGAAATCCCCTCTAGCCGACTTTGAGCCTCTCCTGCTTCACTGGAGTTCTACATTCTGCAATATCTATTTCAACATCTTATTAGATTCTGCACTCCCTATATATTGTTTTGACCTTATGGGGAGAAATTAAAAATAATTGCTGTACAGGAGTAGACTCAGTACAAAAGAAAGTATAGCTATCACTCCAGTGATTAAGAAATTAAGAAAATTAAGACTATATGGAGGAAGGAGAAGAAAAACAACAACAAGAAAAAAAAAGAGCAAAATTGGTATTCTAGGCTTCACTGAATCTCAATATGAGCATCCAGAAGATGCAAAGCCCTGAAAGTATACTTTCCTCTTGCACCTAAATATGAAGTTCTCTTATGAGTTAACATCTTGAGTCCTCTGAAACAAAAGGAGATAGATTTATGCAGAGAATACTCTCCCCACAAAAGGTGTTAGGGATCCATTCCACACATCAGAAAGTGTTACACTGTAAACCCAGTACGAGCCACCCCACAGTCATTGTGAGTGCACTTCACAATGTGTTATTGTGTTATGTCACACAGTTATTCTTTATTTATAGCACACTAAGCAAGAAGGTGAGCCAGCCTGTTGAACTCAGTGGGAGAGTAAGGCCCACAGCATCTCACCTGACAGATTAATTCTGGGTGATTTTCTTATGGCAAATGCAGTAGGTTTGCATTACACCCACAACCACTGGCAGAGCAAGGAATCCACAGCTGCAGAGTGGAGATTTGCTAATGCTTACAGAGCATCAAAATCAGAGCTGAAGCAGGAATACTCAGCTCACTGTCTTCTGCTAAGACCAAAAAATGTGCTGGTGCTCCAGATCACAACCCTCTGTCATGAGAACTGAGATAGGTGGATTGAACACTAGCTGACAGTCAGGAGTAATGGCTGCAAGAAGTTCATCTTCAGCAAGGCCAATGTGAGGCTTCTGAAGTCATGAACTCTTAGGTGGAAGTCTTGAAGTAAGATGTGTACACCTGCCATGTTTGTTAAGACCAAAGACAGGATTAATTCCTGCTGCTTAGTAGCACGGTGTTGTGCTGCATTTCCAACTCCCACTGAGCCAGTTTGCCAAAAAATGCATCTCAGCCCCATAAAGTTATAAGGTTACTTTAAAATGCTCTTAAGAAAGAATGGTGGTCTTAATTTGCCCTCTTGTTCCGCTGGGTCTTGAAAATGGCCTTCTCATTTAAATGTAATGACTGCAGGAGCCAGAAGCTTGAAAAGAGCACATGGTACAGGCACATTGTGATAGTATGATGAGAGCTGGCAGCAACAGGTTGTAGAATGTGGAATATATTAGGAGTTAAAACAAGTTAAAGGAGGAGAGTTTTTTCAGCATGAGTTATGGAAATACAGTATCCACAGGGCAAACAATAGGCTCAGCCATGCATATAAAAATGAGTAAAGCAGAAGCAAGTGAAGAAGACAGCCCCTGAAAGCTGTTCCCCTTGCTGCCAGGCAGTTCCATAAGCTGTGTACCCATCTGCTGCCTATCAGCTCACAGGTGCCTTTTATATGTGGTGAAAAATTCTCCTGGGCAATTTAATAGTATAACTGTTACTCTTTGTAGTAATGGTGACAGTCATACAAGAATGGTGTTTAAACGAAAATTTCTCCTTTATGACTGGATGATAAGAAACGAGTGACAGTTTAACATAAAGTAGGTAACTGATGGATAAAGCCTTGCTGATGAAAAATCAGATAAATCTTTTTCTGAGATCATTTATTCATGTTGTACTCATACTGAGTTGACTTCTGCATTCTTTTATTTTGACTAAGGAAAGTCACTAGCATCTTTTGCAGAAAATAAAGAGCTAAACTATGGTTATTTCATCTGTGAGCCTTGCAAGGGATGCAGAGCAGCAAGTGGACAGGCAGCAATGTCAAAGAACACCCTGGCTGTCTGGGCAGCAGACTGAAATCTCCCACTGCTCCTGGGCTCCTGAGCCATTGCACTGGGCTGCAGGATCCCCAGCAGTACCCAGAGCATCATGTTCCAGGTGGGGTCTGAGCATTGCAAGGGATCCTCTCTGCCTCTTGCGCCCTGTAGCAGTGTTGAACAATATAAAAAGGCACATCAGTAGAACAGGTGTCAAAATGGTCACTGTTTGCCTCCCTGGAGAGCAGGACATAGTGTGGTGATGCAACATGCATGCTGCACATGGTAAAGCCTCCAGGTACTGTGTCAGAGATGCTTTTCTCCTTTCAGCCCTCCCAAGATGTCTCTGGAACACAAGAAAACCCCTTATTTGTATCTGACTTCAGTTTGTAAACTTCAGTCTTACTCATTTTTGTCAAAGCAAGCTAAATCTTTTAATGATTTTTGCAGATGGTTCCAGGTTTCATAGTTAGCTTGGGCTTAAAGAAGTGAAAGGCTCAGTAACCATCAGCAAGATACTGCCTGGAAAAACAGTGAGAAGTTCTGTTTTGCATGCCATCAGTCAGGTGTGTTAGGTGCTGCTTTGATAAATAATTGCATTGTAGAAATCCAGAGCTCTGTTACAGGTGCTGTGGGTGACATGGGGCATAAGTTTCTGGAATGTTCCTGGGCCATTTATAACAGATTGATCTTCTCAGGTTTCCTCATGTCTGAAGTAAACATGAGTAAAGGAAACAGTTTTTAATCCTGTTTCCAAATGAATTGTTGGGCTACATGTGCATATTTTTCCCCAAGAGGCTAAGTCTCATATGAGAGCTGTAAAACATTCCAGGCCTTAGTATATTGGGTTTACAGATTCTTTCCTCTATATTTTGTCTGCTCTCCTTAAATCTGCCATTAAATTTAATCTTCTCTTTTCATATGGGTAACCAAAGAAAAGAAGGTTGTAGGCACAAAATCTGGCCTTAACGACCATGCATCATTGCACTTTGATGCTTTGGTCTACCAAGGAATGTTCTTCAAAGTCTAATTTTCTAGGTTCCTTTTCTCAGAAATCTTTTCTTATTTCCCCAAAGCAGAACAAAACCTGTTTGAATATAAGGTAGTAACCCTCATCTTCCAGGATCTCAGACAAGAGCCTGCTTTGTCTCAGAAGATTAAACCTGCAAACCAGTCACTGTGAGAAACTAGGCAGACTTTCACCCCTCTTGTGTGCCTAGCTGGCTTCCAACACTCCTGAGCTCTGCAGATCATTGATATGAGCAGCATACATAAAAGGTTGTGGGCTTTCTTGCCTGACTCCCTAAGAATCTCTCACTCCAGCTGAGCTATTTGCTGGCTAAAACCAGTTCTTCTAAGAATAGTATATCTTCCATTCATCACCTGAACTATGTAAATGAGGCTGAATCCAAGCATTCTTAAAAGGAAAGCTACTCTAGATAAAGCTGTGTTTGGCCAGAGCCTGTCCACTAAGTTAGCAGGGCTGGCTCATGCTGGTAGAGTGACGAGAGAGGCACAGGCTTTCACCCACAAAAACTGAGTGCCTGAAGAAAGCTCCTGACTTATAAAGCTGTTTTTTTTTCAGTTTTTTTCTTTTATAGGAAAGATATCCTAATGTGGCTCCAGAATTAAGATAGTATAATTTTTTTTGGGAACTAACTATTCAATTATTTGTGTATCTTTACAGAAAGTGTAAGAGAATGTAGAAGCCTACATGCCTTCCACGACTCTCACAGATCAGCTGACAGTGAATATGTCTTAGGCATTCTGTCTTTTTTTTAGCCACTTCTTACACAAAGATTGAGCAGTTAAATTATATTCAGGGGTTTTTTTTTACCTTTTTTATCTTGAAATTAATGAAAAATACCTGAATGTGGCTGCTTTAGGTGAGATGTTACACCTGTCCCTTTCTCCCCTCTCCTGTTTTCTACACTGTCTCTCTTACAAGGCTTCTGTTGAAATTATGGAGTCAGTAACATCTAGAAGTCTGCAGACATGCAGATCTGCTTATCCATCTTCAAGAAAGATGAATTCAAAACTGCAGAGAGAGCTGCAAACAACATTGTGAGACAGCTGTCCTGGTTCAGTGTAGCAAAACAGAGCCCGAGAGAGCCTGAGTGCATTAGGTGAATGTTGCAAGTTGGTAAACAGCCAGGAGAGAGCATGGCTAAAGGACAATGCTGGCACAGGTAGAAAGGAATAAACAGTGAAGGAAGCTTTCTAACAATTAGAATGGGTCTTTTCTTGGAAAGAATTTTAATAGCAATAGCAGGAACAAGAAATGGAGCTGGTTAAATCTGAAGTTTATGAAAGGATTTTTCTGAGTTGACCACCTGCATTAGCACAATCAATGAGTCCAAAAAAGTGACAAAAGACACGTTGTCTTGTCCTGTGTTCTGTGTTCCTGACTGACAGCTTCCTGGATTTTGATTAATCAAAACACAGCTCTCTGCATAGTCTGGAAAGGAAACTCATCATCTGCAAAACTCTTACAGAGTTTCATTGTGCAGGGAGTCATCCTGCTGAAGACAATAAACTTACATTATTTCCAATTTTCATTTTACATAGTGTTTCTCCAATGTGTTGTATTCGTCCTCCAGGAGGAGAGTGCTTTGCAGTTGATGGAGATCATAAATTTGTGATGCTTTTCTGTGAGGTAGCTCCATGAGGCTGCTCGAGCTGTACAAACAAAAATACCAGTGCTGTAGGACAAAATCCTCGGGTAGAAAAGCTCTGGCCTTCTGTTCCTTAGAAGTTCACAGAAGAAAAAATTGTTATATTTTACAACCTATCCTCTGAAAGTATGCCCAGCATTTTCATAGGTTCAGAATTTGCAAAAGGTCCCACTTGTATTTTGCAAAATAAGTAATCTGATTTTCTAGTGCATGTGGCACTCTGGCATCTCTCTGAAAGTCTTTTAGATTTGATGAGTCCACACAAGAGCTGTTGTATACTGAGTACTTTGTAAATCTGACCATCATTTAGCTGTTTACATGAGAACAGAGCTTTGTTAAGAGTCTGGCCCCAATCACAATTTCTGGAAACAAGAAAATCTTGTTTGAAAGTGAGCTTTGTTGAAAATCTGGCCTTTGGAAAAATTATTCTAAACATAAACATATCATCAATCCAAAAGCTTAATGAGATATTAACATTTGCTTTCCTGTAAAAGAGGTAATTTATAAGCAAGTTGCTTTTACAGCAGATATTTCCATCAGGGCAGCAGTGGTTAAAAGATATTCCTATCTGATGTGTTTTGGAGACCTTTTTTAAAAGGTCAGTTCTGGATGAACAGATGTCTAAATTAAGAAAAACAACAGCAATAAAAGTGTGTTGCAGCTGGTATTGAGGTACCTGGGGGATTGGTTTGAACAAATAGAAGGGTCTGAACTGATTCAGAATGCCTCCTTGTTTTAGCAAAAGAAAGAGCAGGCATGGAGACCGAGGGTCCATGTTCAAGCAGAATCATGTTAGGGAGGTACAATTAGAACATAATTGTATCTGTAGGCATTTACAAACATCAGACCATCTCTGTCACTGTTCAGGATCAAGCCCCTCTTGCAGTTATTTGTTATTTATATTCCTACAGTGTTACTGTATATACCAGCCATTTATTATAGCATCTTACATAGATGCAGAAAACCACAAGAATTTTCCAATGAACTTGCAGTAAAAGAAAGCACATTATGATTAGGCACTGGGAAAAAAGAGGACACCAGACCAGGATAAAAAGTACAATAATGGCAGCCTAAATATTGTCAGCATTGACATCACAGCAGAGGGGAGTTTGAGGGAGGACAGTCACAAAGCCTGAAGGTCAGGAGAGGAAAAGCAATGAAAAGCATCTGCTTCAAACTTGGCTTGTCACTGTCAAAAGCTGATATAATGGACTGGTCAGGTAGGAACTGGAAATCTCTGTCTCAAGTAAATATGAAACCATACTATGGGCAAAATCAGACTGACAGTGAGATAAAAACATGGAGCTTACAGAGGTAAAAGCAACAAAGCCAATTGATGCCAGGAGGAACAACATGGTCAAAGAGAATAACCTTCACCACAGATTTCCTTCTGGCTGTGAGTAAAAAGAAGGTTCACTGGTAACCAAGGGGCAGTCAAGACTGGATGAGATGTGTAACTATCTGAGCAAGTAGGATGCAGCTGTGCAGGAGTCCACCAGTCTTTGGAATGAGGTACATTACACTGTGAAAAGAGCTGTCTTAGACAAAGATAGGGTTCCAGTAGTGGCAAGGCATTTCTGTTAAAATAAATGCTATATAAATTACCAGTTTTAATCACAGTTTAAGTCTGCAAGCAAGAACTTTGATGTGAATGAACTGCTACAGTTTTGGTTTTCAATTACATTTTTTTGTTATCTAAAGAAAAATTGAAAATTATAGGCTGTCACTAGGATGTGTTTATTTGCAACTAAATAAAGCTTTAGCCTTTTATTTTGTACCTTTTTCCCTGATTCAGAAGATAAATTCTGATATACATTATCTAATCAGTTATATAGTTTAGTGTAGATTGACTGTATTACTTTAGAATATAGTGAATGCTGTGTTACTTTTTCTAGGTTATCTTTTTTTTTTAACATTTTCTCTAATAATGACCTGAAACAAAACACGGTAATGGTATATAAGTAAACAAGTTTTAAATTCTTTCTTACTAGTAAATAAAATTTTAGCATTATGGGTCTTTAATTAATACATATAGCAATTAATTGTTTACACTTATGATTATTTCTGATCATTAAGTCCTTCAGGATTTTCAATATACAAAATAATATCTTCTCTTGACATGTTTGTTATTAATGGGCTTCAAATTTTAAAATGTCCTGCTTTTTCAGAATTATATCACCATTTCAACTTTGAACGAAGGTAGGTAGAACTTCACAAGGAGACCCTTTTCCTGTAAAAGAGGAGGTCAAAATGTAACAAATAAGCATGTTTCTTTCTCCATCCAAAGTCTTTCTGTGGAAAACAGAGATGGTACAAGAATCTGTGCTCAAAAAAAATCTGTTTGAAAGTTGTAAAGGTTTCTATGAGACGGTCCTTTCAAAGCTTTAGCAAAAGCATATTGGTTTATAGTAGGCTGGAAATAAAGGAGGAAGACACTGGGCAGTTAATTCCTTCAGTTCATGAAGACACACATGCACATGTTGCTTTTAATAACTGCAGGTGATGCACTAGGTTCCTCTTAACAAGCCTTAAGCTAGAAGTTGGAAAGGCTTTGTTTCTGCGAGGAAGAATGTCTTTGTTGTCTAGCACATTATTTGTTTTTCATCTACTAATCTTAAAATGTGTTGCTTATCTCTTGGGAATTTTTAACATGGGAAAGAAGAGAGATGAAAATGTCCATTTAATGTGTGTTAAGAGTGAGGCTCTAATAGAAATATAATGCAAGAAATGAAATGGTTTTCTTTTGAGTGAGAGAAGAGACTGTTAAAAGTCTGTGCAGTACTTGCTTGTCTTCTTTCTTCCCCAGTCACAATTTTCAGTAACATGCAAACAAAGCCTGTATGATTCTGATGGAATGGTCTTGCTTCTATAATATCCATTTTCAGAAAGGTTTGGGAAGGCTATCTTGAGACAAAGTGGGCATAGAATTGGTTTAATTGAATAGATAAAGATTCCCATCTGGGAATTTCAGCTCTTCCACTGGGAACACCAAGTTTTACAGCCGTGGTGATTACATTGCAAAATCATACATTGACTGCAAATGGCTCACCTACATTAACATTAAAGCTGGCATTAGGTATGCACTTTTGAAATTAATTTCCTGGTCATCCCCACTTACCCTTCTTTGGTTTGCAAGCTACAAACAAACCAGAGGTTTTTTTGGATGAAACTAAGCCAAAAGATGGACTCAGGAACTTTTAGTCCCTCCACCACTAGTCATGCAATGTACAGAATTAGCCTGAAGAAAGTCCAAAGTCTCCTGAAATGCAGATTGTGGGTATTGGGTCCTCAGTGCTACCTCTTTCACTCTGCAGAGGCATTCCTATTGCACAGCAGAATGTAGATAAAGACCAAATTCCTGCTGACTAATGAACTCTAGACTCTTGAAAGTGCAGTTGTGTAACAGTGCCCAAAGAACCTGAAGGAGGGGAGAGCCTTTTCATGCCAAATGATAACCTATCTTATTTAGCTTCATTTGTTCCTGAAGAGTAAAAATACTCTGAGGAAGTTACCCAAAATAAAGCTGCTAAGAGCAAACAATGTGCAGCTCAGAAGAATGCGTTGCTTCAGGGGAAAACTGGGAAAATTTCCGCTGTGTAGCCATGTGCAAGCCTGTGGCTGGGAGGATGGCCCTGTTCACATTCAGCTTCACATGAATCTGAGTTTTACAGCCTGTTGATCTTAGGGTGGGTAGGGTTGAAAAGAAGCTGAGGAGATTTGTTAGAGAATTAAATAGCATTCCCTCATTTAGTTTGAAGCCAGCACTTTCGCTTGGGATACTGAATGTAAAGGCTGATTCTTGGACATCTAGAATAGATGAGTCTGAGAGAAGTTCCAAATAAATATTTTCCATGAGAAGATCCTGAACTGAGGTGAACAGTAATTTTCTTCTGAGGTAATACTGCATTAAGAGGCAGAAGATGAACTCTCTCCTGATTCCCAAGAGCCCAAGCAGCAGAAGTAGTCACTGTTGTGAGGCATGCTATTTAATTTACATGGTGTATGTCTGTGTCAGTTGGCTTCTGTTCACTTTCTTACCCATAGAGAGCACTGGTCACTGCCCAGAAATACCGACATCCCATGCTCCACCACTACCTAAGCCTAAGCCTAAACCTAAAAAAGCTCCGCTACCACCAAAAACCGCCATTGCCGCTTCCACCACCACCAGCCATAAGGGTAACGAAGCACCTCATGCTAAAAAAAAGGGAAAGGCTTCTGCTAAGCAGCCTCCTCTCCCGCCGCCCAAGCCAACAGGTGCCAGTGCAAATCGAGAAGCTGGTGAGTACTGCCCGTGCAGTGCAGCGGCGCTGGGTGCATGTGCATGGGGCTGCTTGCCTTGCTCTTACCGTGACTCGTGCCTTCGGACGTAGCAGTGTTACTGAGGAGCATGCCGTGGATGTTTGTAGAGAGCTTCCAGCTGGGCAATGGTTCTGCTGGCCACAAACACCCCAGAAAACACACAGACCCCCTCGCTGTTGAGTGAACCTGTGTACAACACTGAGCACATCAGAGACAGCATTGAATTCCTAGTTCAAGTGAAAATGACCCAGAGAATCAGCTCAAGAATAAGCAGGGCAGAAGATGAACCAAGCACAAGTTACCCCTAAGTAAAACTAATTTGGTATTGCTGTAACTTTCTACTAGAAGGATCAACTATTCTAGTTAATTTGACAATATGACAAGATCACAAAGAAGTTAAGAATAAAACCATGAAGGCATCTTAAAAGACTGTTGAATAGCAGTTGGTTTAACTGACAAAAAAAAAAAAAAGACAACCATTACATCAAAATTCAGCAGTGATGCAAGATTAAAGGTTATAGGTAGATGCTCTTAAGGTACTGATCGTGAGTTTGAGTAGTTGCAGTGTAGACAATGATCAAAATTAAAACATACACATATAATTTGATCACAAGCAGTATTTTGATGAATGGGCTCGATATATATTTTGGCAAACTTATACACGCCCTGTGTTTTCAGTCTCTGTCTGTCTTTCAAAGTCCTCCAGTCCCTCCAGTTTTCTCTGCAAGTATTTCTCTTCAGAGCTTGTACATTTTGGCTTGTACATTTGGTACATATGCTTTGTATTTGAAGCATACATAAGAGGACTGTTTGAAAACACTGCAAGACTTCTAGAATTACAATAATAACTTTGCTATAAAATATCCATTAACTTGGTATTAACTGTCCATACTACATCAGACAACTACAAGAATAAACATTTTGAAAATCCAGAATTTGCTGCTTGTATTTCACATGCAGCTGGGAAACTCAGCTCTTCATAGGTGAAGCAGCCTTGTAAGAGCAGACCTTTCAGACATAAAGCAATCCATCACATAAAGAATTGTTTATACCAGTGATTGGCAACAAGCTGTCAGGTATCTGACTTCTTAGACTAAGATACATTCAGGTTCCAGATTTGTCTTCCATTAGCCTTGCTGAATGTCAGCCAGTGCTTGCAGACCATACAGATGTAAAATATATCCACGAATATCCCTTATTCTACTGGTAATTTCTTCCAACATTAAAAACATATTGTGTTCATTCAAAATGGGGCAGTACTTAATCAGTAGAGCTACTTTGAAACAGTGTTAGTACGAGAGGTTTGTCAGATCCCCATGAAAGTGAGCACATGATGCAGCCAGTGATCAAGTCTCATGAAGAAGGAGAAGAATATGAGTAACAACTGAGCCATGGTTCTCCTGAGGGCAGCACAGCAGGTTTCCATACTGAAACAGTGGAACTGGGAGAATGGGACTTAAATGTAGGCATGGATGTATGCCAAAAGGCAAACAACAGCCATTAAATTTTTCATTTAATCAGAATTCAAGTCTTCTACTGAAAAAGAGGCATGACAGAAAATTGTCAGCCAGCCCAGTCAAAAACAACAACAGCAATAGCACTTTTGACCTACGTGGACACGTAGGGGGGTTTTCTGTGGGAGAAATCTTTTCAGTTTCTGTATCTAATTGCAGGTTCTGAAAACAATGTAAGGATTTTTACAATGGAACATGTTTTGACATTTTCCCAGCCACAGTTGTGTGGTGATATATTTGTACTATGCTGCAATTCTTAAGTGCAAGCATGTAACTGGTTCTGTTGACCTCCAGCCTGTACCTGAAGGGGATCAGAATCAGAGACTTTTCTTTCTGCCATCCACCTACTCATTAAGATTTCTGTTAAATAATATGCAGGTTGGAACCACCATCTATTTCTATTATAATTATGAACTTCTGCCGATGCCATTTTTCTGCTTCATTTTGTTTGGCATGTAAATTGAGTGATTTGTGCCTGATGTGGGGAGATGAGTGCAGTATCAGTTGATTCAGGACAGTGCCCTTTACAGTCACCTGGGAGCACGAAGAGGAACAGGGATTTGCCTGAAGTTTCTATACATTTTTTCAGGCATACTGAAAGCTTCACAGCTCTCTAAATGTTTTTTAACTGTTAACAGCTGCAGAAGAGAACAGCAAAGTGTCTTTTGAATTAGTTTCTATCTCCTTTGAGAACGGTCTCACTGTGAAAACTGGTTTTATATTGTGAACTTATTATGGCTAGTATCTACATTTTGAATCTCTCCCAATCTGCTGGGGGGTTGTTTTTTATTTAAATGCTTACAAGTAAAGTAGGTCTTTCAGCAGATTTCAATTACAGCTTTCTGTTTTACTCAGTAAGCTTTAGCCAGAAGGCTGCTATATAACTTTATAATCTTTCATTTGTTCTCTGGAAGTTAATGAATTTTTAGAATTACATCAGAAGTATTTGAGTTGGATGAATTTTGTTGAAAAGGACCGAACCATTAGATGGTTGTCATTTTCATTGTTTTTAAAATGGAAGTCAGAAGTTTGAAGCTCCCATCTCAGGTGATGACACAGCATGACATTGACACAGCAATTGGAAATGTGGCTGGAATGCACATGGAAATGCAGGCTAGCTGAAATCTCTAGTGGGATTCACTATACATATATGCTTCAGTATGCTGAGTGTCACAGGATTAAAGAGTCAGTTTGTACAGCTCCTGTCAAAACCTTGTTTCACTACATTTTCAAGACTGCCCCAGTTGGTCGCTGGTAAGAAGAAAACCTCCAGTAGGTACAGGAGCCTTCAGAGCCTCGTCCCTTCTGAAGGTGATTTTTGCAGAGTGACAGCAGTGGTTTCTGCCTCTCTTTTGTGGACAGACCCAGCTGGACTTAAAAGCACACCTTGTTTTGCTGCCCCTCTGCTGTCATTCCGTAGGACGACACCAATTGCAATAACATTGTGAAAGGTAATTCACTGATACTCAGTAACAGTCCTCAGATATTCATTGAAAAGTATAAGGAAAATCACAGGGTTTTCAGTGATCAGACCAAAAATTTATGTAGTAGGAAAGGTCAGGCAGTTTTCTCTGCCAGGGAGCTTTTTTAGTTTTTTTTAGCTAAGTCACTACACCTATTTTTAGAATAAGTAGTGGACTTCTTAGATGATGTCCAGGCCAGGTGTAATGGGCCAATTCAGAAAGCTCAAAACAAACTCCTACCCATTTGTAAGGCTGGTCCTCTCTGCTGTTCTTGGGCAAGTATTCATCATTTCAGTGTCTCCCGCACAAAGGTGAAATTGGAACTGCAACATTTTATTATCTCAAGCATTTACATGAAGTATTGTAGAAGTATCAAGTGTATTTTTATTTTGAAGACCGGCACAAATCAATTCATGCAGAAAACATAGTGCAAAAATAATTGCAATACTGTAAAATACCTTTTATTTTCTTTATGTTTTAGCTGGTTCCTCTCATGCAAAAAAACTACCAGTCTCCAAGTCTTCTTCGTCACCATCTCCTTCATCCACATCATCTCATCCCAAAGCCTCTAAGGAGACTTCCAGCAAATCTGGCACATCAGGGACTCCCAGGGGCAAGAAAAAACCTGGGAAACAGTCAGCCCCACGAACAGCACCAGACGGGGCTGCTTCTTCCCCCTCAGCCGACAGTTTGGAAGCGAAGGCAGAAAAACCCAAGCCCGAGCAAACTTCCACAGCAGTTTTTGAAACGGAGAACGCAGACCAGTCGAGCAAGCTTGTTGTGCCCCCTCCTCCCACCGCTGCCCCTCCTCCACCTCCACTTCCACCTCCTTTCCCTGCTGCAGCCAGCCAGCCTGCTGGCTCCTCGGATGCCCAGGATGTGTCAGACAGCCGTGTGGCAGGGCCACGCAGCCCTGGGTCAGACACAAAGCCTCTTGTCCCGACTGAGCGTGGCGCAGAGCAGAGTGTGAGCAGTGCAGCCCTGGGCAGCGCTCCGGATGCCGGAGGAGAAGACGCGCAAAGGTGAGACCGTGCGGCTCTCCTGGGGGAGCGGTGGGACCACAGCCAAGGAAGCCACATTTGTGTGCACTGCAGGCACGTGGGGATCTCTTCTGCTTCTTCTGCTGACTGGGAACAGTTTGTTCCTTCCCGCTGCCTTTGGGCCTTTCCCCTGCAGAACCTCACGTTTCCCCAGAAGGTCGTTCCTCATGACCTGTCTCTTACTTCATTGTGTGGCTGGCACTGGGGTCAGCACTTCAGCTCAAAGCTGATGACACTTTTATTTACTCTTATAAAGGCAAACAAGAAATTATGCCGAATTATAAGGGGGTTCTTTTCTGTAGCTGTCTTTTTTTTTCTGTAGATGTCATTAAATACCTCACTGCTAAAGTTCTCAATTCAATTGCTGAATTTACTTGAACACTTGAAAATGAGGGGTTTTCAGGCTTCAGTTAGTAGGTGTTTTGGTTTTTACTGCCTAATAACTTGTCTAAATCTCAGGTATTGTAAGAACTGGTCAAGAGAAAAGTCATAATCACATTTTTTAAGCAAAATAGTTGGCAGAAAAATGAAACTGTCTTATTAATTTGTCTTTTCTCTGCCACAAAAATCAGCATATTTTATATAAATCCAAGAGGGTTTAGTCTGGATGCAGGTAGCCTAGAGACCTTCCTTTAAATTCTTGCTGGTACATCTGTTGCCAGCTCTACATTGTAGTGCTGCATCTCTCCTGCTCTACCCTTCCTTTACGTCAAGATTTTCCCAAGGCAAAGGGCAATCTTTGATCTCCATGTTCATCAGTGATGAGCATGAACATTTTGAGCTCAACTGCAGTGAAACTTCAGGTTTCACTGGGTTAGGCTTCCAGAACAGGAAACTTTGCAGTCCCATCTGTTCTCCAACTTGCTCCTCTCACCCCCAGCTTTATGAACTGTTTTCTCTCTCGGTCCCAGCCCACAAGAAATAAAAACTAATTGGGATTTGTCTTAATGCAGTCTTTACAGCACTCAATCATTCAGGATTGTTTGCATCCTTTTTCCTAACACAGATACATAGATACATATACATAGCTGCATATGTTAAACATATCTTATATATGTATGTTTTTTAGAAAGGAATTAGTTTGATTAACAGAACTTTTATTTTCATCCTTGCTTATTCAATTGCTTCTCATTGGTATTTTGTTCTGCTTGCATTAATGTGTCACCCTATCTGTTCATGAATAAACAGCTTGGCTACCAAAGAAGACCAGGAAGGGGAGGCTCCAGATGAAGCATTCTCTGAGCTAGCGGAGGAGGCTTCTGATGCTGCTGCCCCTCCTGAGAGTGAAAGCAGCAGAGAGAGCCATGGCAGTGACTCGGACTCGGACGGGCCAATCCTGTACACAGATGATGACGATGATGATGATGATGATGAGAATGCAAGTACTGAAAGTAAGCATCCTGCCCAGGAAGCTGCAGGCTGCCATTTGCAGATTGGGTTTTGTGAACATGCCTGACCCATGCTAGTGTGAGACAGAGAGAGGAATGGCTGCAGGGAATGCTTTTAAGGGATTTATTATTTTGTCACTACTGAGAAATAGTGTCCTGCTTGTCCCAGGCAATCACGATCAGAAACCTGCTGGGGCCTGTGCGTGGATGAGAGCAGATCAGTCATTGCACAGAGGAGAGTGGAGGTGGGAGGAACAGGCTCAGAAGGACAGGAGGGTGGGGCAAGGTGGAGACCTTAGGGCATCTCAAGCCATTCATTTGGCTTGCCCACACCATGAGTTGCTTGTGGGAGTTACAGGTGTGGTGGATGACAGAGGAGGCTCATCAGTCAGCAGCTTCACTGCCTGAAAGTCACTTGTTCCTCTTTGATCAGGGTGTTTTAAGCATTGGAGCAACCTTAGCAGACAGAGCAGATCACAGTAGATTGCATCTAAGTTTTACAGCTTTGAAATTTTATCTGGGGTCATTACTCTATCATCACCTTAACTGGGCAGAAGCCCTGCTGTGCAGAAGGGGTTGTCCTGCCCCCATTCTGCCTAATCCCTGCTCCCAGCTGTTCTTTCCTTAGGCTAGAGTTCATGTTTATTTTTGTAGGGGCAGCTGTTGTTGAGCTGATTTTCAACAGAATTCGTGGTTCCCTGATCCAGCTCACCCAAAGGCTTCTCCTTTGCTTGGGCAAAGAAGGCAGCAGCAGGCTGTCAGGAGCATGAAGGAGGGCAGTCCTCCCTCTATCTCCTTCAGGATGGCTTTATGTCAGTATGAAATCACCGTCAAAACATGGTTTGAGAGCCTTGCTCACAGCTTTTTTGGAGGAGGTGCTTCACTGTCCTCAACAAAGAAGGTTTGAACACCAAGGTCCAGTGTACCAAAGTGGCATGAGGCAGTACAGTGTCTTATAAAAATTGAGCTGGGAGCCTGTGATCTTACCAAACTGCCTTACACTGTGAAAATCTGCCAGGCTAAGCCATATGTAGCCCAGCTCGGTCAGAATGTCAAGACAAAAGGGAAATGCTGTAAAGGTTGTGAAAAATGCCCTTCCTTCCACACCTGGCTGAAGCTAACTGCAAAGCCCTGGTCCCTACAGTGTCAGTTTTGTGGAGAACAGATTGCTTCAGTGTCTGAGGGTTCCTGCCTAGGTTACTTTACAGGCACTCTGAGCACTTTTTTGAGCTGTGTTCTTTGGTTTAGTTTACAAATAACTTAGAGATGGAAAGCACTATAAAATAACTAAGTGGTAATTAATTGAAAAAAAAGTTGAAAGAATGAGGGAAATGATGATAGAATGAGACTAAGCCATTTAAGGCTGAAGAAGAAGAGCAGCAGGTTGCTAAATATACTAAGTAGATAAATAAGCCAACCTGTAATGTATTAGACTTCAAAGACATTTTAGTGTAGATTTGTCATTTTCATCCTATCACTTCACAGATGACAAGTGATGTTTGTATCAATTTGGCTCATAGTTTTCCCTCCAAGCCTTTTAGCTTTTTATTGTCATGAACTGAGCTAAAATTTTTCTTTTGATGTTAATTAAAATTCCTCTCCTGCATGTGGGAACAAGGTTGCTTTGGGGAGGTATTAAAAAGTTCTTACTGGGAGTTTGTAACCTGAGCATGAATGAACTAAATCTACCCTACTCCACCTTTCCTCAGGCTCTTTGGCAAGTAAAATTCGTCGTAGGGATACTCTTGCTATCAAACTTGGCAACAGACCATCTAAGAAAGAGTTAGAAGACAAAAACATCTTGCAGCGTACATCCGAAGAGGAGAGGCAGGAAATCAGACATCAGATTGGAACAAAGCTTGTGAGGTATCAGTCTCAGGGTCAATGTGGTTTCACTGGGTGGAGGTGGAGGAAGAGAATTGAGAACACTGGGTTCATGTTTTAAATGCAGCCCAATGTGCACTGCAGGATCTTTGTGGTACAGCTGTCCGGAAAATGGTGGTTTTATTTATCACAAAACTTTAAAGTGTCAATAATAGATTTTTTTTTTGTCCTGCAAGAAACAAAATTTGAGAGCTTTTGGGGTTTTGGGTACTTTGGGTAAAAAAGGAAAGAAGAGGAAGAGGGTAAGAATGAGTCCACAACAATCAATGCCATGGTTCTTGTTCTTTCTCAGATTTGTTAGCAGAACTTCCCCTTGTATACCCATCTCTGACAGAGCTCTACACAGAGTATGCCTGTGCATGTTGTGCCTTCTGACCCTTCTCCTCTTCCTCTGGCTGTCCAAGTCCTTCATTATCATATGCTGCTTCCAGCAAAAGAAGTTGAGCCAGTCAGTGTTTAGTGTTTTACTGTACCCAACACTGAGGCACATCTTTCTCAAGCTGTTAAACTGCTATGGGATGTATGTCACATTCTCCTTCTGGACTTGAGAATATTGTGTAAAAAATTCACTTGTCTTTTACAGTTTTGGGGGTTTTTTTAATATTCACATTTATTTTGGCTTTTTTGGTCTCTGAGAATATACTACAGCATGCCTGTATTTTGCTAGACCTGTCCTTGTTTCTGTTTGGCTCAGGAATGTTGTCCAGATTTGGAGGATGTCCTGTGTTTTTGGAGAGTCCCAGATATGGGGTAGTCCAGTTGGTACTGCTCCAGTACAGAGTACACAGCCTTGCGTCAACACCCAGAAGATGAGCTGAGTTGCTCTGTGAACTGGGTGTCTGGCCAAGGCAGCTATTTCATTACTGAACTGTAAGAGTGATACATCTACTAGATGTAGAGTCCAAGGGTCATTTTTATTCTGCTAATAAAGAGGTGTTGTTAGCATCACTTTCCTGAACAAATCCCAGCTCTGGTGATCACATCCTGCTTGTCAGTCCTCCCTTGGGGCTGGAACTGCAGAAGCTGCTTTGTGGGTTCTGCTGGAGAGCTGAAAGGCAATGCACACAGCTCTGCTTTGGTGGCAGGGGACAAGATCTGTGTACATCAGGGCTGTGCTCATACCCAAAATCACATCCAAATGTGATGCCAGTTTCTTAAAAACTCCTGGCCTGACGGTCAGCACCTGGCAACATTGAGGTCTGGGGGAAAATCTGTTCCCACAGCTCAGTCGGGTTGAGTCAGGTCCCCACGTGGGACTTCCTACAGCTGGGACTGGTCACCTGTGTTAAACCTGCCAGTCCTCTGGGACAAATCTGTAAGTCCAAGTGTGATTTGAATTGGATGAGTGTCACGAGGCTAAAGACAGTCTGTAGTGAAGTGTGTGAGTGTTGATGAACAGAGAGACACCTGTCTTGGACACACCTGCAAAACAAACTTTACTGCTGAAATTTTTCGTGCTCTTTTCCTCAAGTGAACAAGTGGATTTTTTTAGTAAACACAGAGGCAACATCAACCATGTTCTCCCCATTACAAATCAGAAAATTAATGTCTCAGTTTGGGGTTTTTGTAATGGCAGTTTTTATATTAGGTATCTAAATAAAATTAGGTTTCAGGTAAGGCTCCCATTTGTATTGTACATACAAATTAATGAGGAATGAACAGCTTATGGGTTTTGTTGGTTTTGGTTTTTTAAAAAAAAATTAGTAAGACTTCAAAATATCAAAAATATCAAAATTCATTCAAAATATCTGAGAATAATCTAACAATTTCACATCTGATTATAATGATGGTACTTGGGAACAAAGAAGGTATATGGATTTATTAATGAAACTATACCTGTGAGGATATTTAAATTGCTGATACAAATTCTGTAATATTATTCAAGTATCAGTTATTCGTGTGTTCAAATGGCAACACTACATCTTTTAAAACAAATGGCCACTCTGGTTACATGAGCAGTTATTGTAACTGCCTGGAAATTACTTCCAGAAATTACATTTTTTAAGCTGTATTACAAATCCTCATGTGTCATTTAGATCTGGTTCTAAATCAGTCACTTACTTTGTTCTCACAGGAGACTTAGCCAGAGGCCCACAACTGAAGAGCTGGAGCAAAGAAATATCCTGAAGCGTAAGTATTTCATTCAGGTTTCATATAGTATTTGCTTAGAAAGGGAGCATCTGTTGGATTGGTATGGAAGCCTGTCATTGTTTCTCCAGTATTAGAACCATAACTAGAGAGAAATCATGTTCTAGAAAATAATGTGTCAGCTCTTGATTTATACACTAACCTGTAATTGTAGCTTTGAAAATTCCATTTATTGAATATGCCAAATTTTACTTGTCACAATCTCACTTCTTGAAGCTGGCCCCAAAAACCAGGAATGACTTGAATATCCTTTAGAAATAGTTCTAGGCCAGTTAACCTTCCACCTGATTTTTATGAGGAGGAGGATAAGGAGAAAGGAGTATCAGTTGGAGGTGCAGGTGGGATGGAAGGGCAGAGGTTGGAAGGAGGAGTAGAAAGAGGAAAGGCAAAGTGTTCAGCAGAAAGTCAATAGGTATATGCCAACTACTTCAGCATGCTGACCTTCATATTCACTTCTGACATAAATGTCTTCTGCACTGAAACCTGCATGAGATTCTCACTGAATACCTTCCCATTGATTAAATCCTTCCTCATATCCCTGCTGAAAAAAGTCTGTAATTCAAATAGTCAGGGGTGGAGGAAGTACATTAGATGTTTACCCTTTATGCCTATTCTGCCATTTACTTGTGTTGCTTCTGTTCTTTGGCTGGCAAACTCTTCAGAACAAGCATTGTTTTGTCTTCCTTTATGAATCTTTCCATAATAAAGATGTTACCTAAACACACAGTGCAACAGGTGCCATGCCCAGCTCCACCTAGTCCTGTGTTCATCTTGCAGAGGTGATTAGTACTTGATGGTTAAGTAGAAGAAATAAATGAAGAAAAGACAATTTATAACAGTAAATCAAAAATCACACAAATAGCAAACAAAAAATCTCTTAAGGCATGAGAACTTCTCACACCTGATCAAAGAGTTGGTGTGATGCTGTTATGTTATTTCCAGCAATTGTTCAGTAAAGTTGGAGCTCATCTGTGCAACCCTGGTGTCAGCCCTGATGTGTAGCATGCTAATGAGAAGGGAAGAAAAGAAAATGGGATGTTTACCTGACAGCATCCTTGGACTGATGACTCTGTCACTTGCTCAGGCTAGCAAATCAGGGAGAGGGCAATTGTTGGCTTTCAGGCAAACCATCCTGATAATACAATGCTAATAAAATCTTATTGTTTGAGTTCTCAAATGCCAAATAGTGCCATGTCTTACTGAAAAGGGAAGCTACAGTTCATGCTTGCACAGGAGAGGGATCAGGGGACTCCTGTCTGGCACATAATGTGAATAGACTTTCTAAAACACTAATTTCCAAACCTATCAATTTCATAGACAAATAAAGATAAAATTGGAAATAAGAACATTTTTTAATATGACAAACTGCTCAAGCTGGAATGTGTGAGAAAGGTAAATCCAAAACATCTTTGGTGGGCCAGATATGGCCACTGAGCTGGGAGCACCAGCCGGGCTCCCTTACTGCCCTTTCTCACTTATCTCGAGGTGACCAACCCAGCAGAGAACCCGTGATGTATTTAATAGCCCCTTTTGCCAGTGTTTATTCCATTCACTGCTTTTGCAATAAGTAGCTCAAGACTGGAAAGCA
This sequence comes from Passer domesticus, assembly GCF_036417665.1. Classification (NCBI taxonomy): domain Eukaryota; kingdom Metazoa; phylum Chordata; class Aves; order Passeriformes; family Passeridae; genus Passer; species Passer domesticus. The sequence goes on along the minus strand of NC_087476.1, from coordinate 61,844,468 downwards.
GTTAATAGATTTCCTCTCCTGTTTCAGCTTGTTTACTTTAAGCTTTTGGCAGCGGACCAGGCTTTGCACTCTGTGCCTCCTGCCATCCTCCCCTGCTGCTGCTGGGGGGTGTCTTAAAGAGGCCAGGGAGAGCGAAAAATAAAGGCTGGGAAGGAGAATTGTAAATTAAAAAAAAAAATCACAGAGACCCTTGTGAGCACGTGGAGGAACTGCTTTTTGCTCATCGCTGAGATATAAAATATTTCAAGTTGAAAGTGATCTATTAAAACCAAAGCAAACCAAAAGCAAGACAGGGTTTGTGATGAGAGTCTGACTCAGAGTCCTTTCAGGGTGCAAGTTTTCTCTAAGCTGTAAGGCACTTATATTTTACATCAAAATTATTGCCATTCCTTCCTGTGGATCATCTGAAAATGTTTACACATCTTAAATGCCTTTGTTGGTGTAGTGAGCTTTTGTGAGTAAGTTGGGATTTCTTTCATAAAGTTTCCTTCCTCATATTTTTTAAGCAGTGGATGGGGAGAAAGAGTTATATTATTGTGTGTATATAAACTGCAGCTAAGGGGATGTATTGTTTTGAGTAATATTTATCAGACTTTGAGGTTACATTAAGTGGTAAAGGTCCAAATGTTTACTTCAGGATAAAGTTCAGCCCAAATCTTCTAAGAGGTTCAGAAAAAAATCCCTACTTTTTTTCTTTTTTTGTATTTCCAGTTAGTGAGCAAGTTTGTTTTGCAAGAAGCTTTGTTTTGATAATATTTCCAGATAAACCAGTTACTGAAAATCCTGTTTCCAAGTATGATGGCAATACATTGCAAGCGGATTTGTTTAAAAACTGTTTGGATAAAACTATCCAGACTTCTGAGACTTCCCACACTAAAACAAAGTTACGACAACTTAAGAGTCCACTTGAAGGAATACATAAAGCCCTGTGTTTTTTATAAAGGCAGGCTTCTTGTACACTGGCTTTGAACCAACAGTATTTATAGTATTGCATTATGGCAAAGAAACTTTTTAGTCTTCCAAGAATTTCAGATTAAGATAACTGTATTTTTCATCCTGTATTTGTAAGGGACAGTGAATTTCTTGTACAGTGCACCTGCATGCCTGCCAGTAGTGGCTTTGTAGAAAATGGGGTTTAGCTCTCAATGCTTGTTAAGGAATATTAATGGTTATCTTTGCTTGTAAAACCAGGAAAGAGAAACCACTTTGTGCATTTCAGAGCACTGCAAGATGCAAGTGCTTTGTTTGTCTTTTCTTTCTCTTTTCTTAGCAAGCCCGCAGAGAACTCTAAACATAGCTAATCCCATAGGGACACAATGGAAAGTTTGGTTTTATGCTCCAGGAGTACTTTTTGATCAAGAATGGAGCAGTCCTCGGGCAGGACAATTTGTCTCTTTTCTTCTCCCCTTCTGCTACAAAACAAACGTCCCACAGAACAGAAGGTGACCAGATGTAATGTGGTAAAAGTTGCAGGAGCAATAATGTATAGATGACAGGGAAGCTGCTTGTTTGGCTTTGACTGGTGGATTATTTAACTTGACAGCCACAATAACTGATGCTAAACAAAATTGTTTCAATTAGGAGTCAACTCCAAGTTTGACCTCCTAGGAATTGCAGGCAAGGATGGAGGGAAGCCATAGTTTTGCTGGGATCTAATCAGTGATTTCTGCAAGCAAAGGGTGCTCTCTGGGCTGGTTCTTTGCCAGTAGGGCAGCAGCAGGACATCTGAGGAGGGGACTTGCAGCTGAGAACGCTGTGTTTATATTTTCTCTCTCCACATCACACAGATTAGATCTGCTTTTAAGGTGGAAAGCAGTGATAAGTGTGTTCCTGTGCATTAATGTGTTCCTGTTTGGCCAAGTGAGTCACTTCATACCTGCAGCCAAATCTTGGCCCTCTGGCTGGAATTTTCCACGACACCTACAGGAACCAGGAGCTCCAGACCCATTATTTTTAGCACCGTACATCTTCTTGCAACTTTCAAAACTTTTACCTTAAAAGACCAAAAGCACACTGTAGTTTTTACTGTTTGTAGGAATTTGTATCCAGGCAGCATTTCTGTAGCACCAGGCTTAAAGCAAGACTCTGCCCAGCAGGCTGGAGTGGGAAATTGGTGCTTTAGGTACAAGTCAGTGCCAGAGACAGGGGCCCACGTGCCAAACAGCAGATTCAGTATATTACTAGCAGCCACAAGATTTCAGTCCATTTCCTTTAGCTCTTGAGTTTTATTCCTAGAAGTAAACCAACCTGAATGTATAAAATCCTGTCCCTGACCTTTCATGCAGAAGACTGTCTGTTCCCCATGGGTTTGATGCTCTCCTGCTTTTCCCAGGATATAAGGAAGCTCCTGGTGCCTCCCGTTGGAAATATCCTCCAGAAGATGGCCTGCTCCAAGGGGTACCTAAACCCTCTGCCCAGTCACTAAGATGCTTGCCCTTTTTGGGGGGGTTTTCCCTTGTCTAGCCATCCCACTGTGCAGTCATCTGCTCTCCACAGGAATCTGGCTTCATAGTTTGGGACAGGCAGCTAACCTTCAACCTTCCTAAATGTCTAGAGAAAGATTTTTAAGGTATTTTATCCTCCCCCAAAATACAGAGAAACACTATTTCAGGTGCCATGCTGTTGGTAGTTCTTCCTTAAGAAGTATACATTAAGCAGCATGAGCCCCTGTTTCTTACATGAAGCTTCTTATTGCTGCTTGTTAGGAGACACTGTGGTTTAGATAGCAAAAGGCCAAGATATGAATAATGCACAGCATATTTTACAAGCCAAAGTAAGGAAAGGGCAGTACAGTGATGTGTACATTCAATTGTCTTTTTTCCTGCTATGTCTGCTACTGGAGATTGTCCGAGGTAGAACTTAAACAATTCCATTCATGAGGGGACAAAAGTTTTTATGTCACATGATTTCCAAGTGAATGGAACCCCAAAGTAATAGTTTGTGTTTAATTACCTCAGCTACTGTGTCTATTGATTGCAAAGACAGGATGTTTAACCAAAAGCCTACAGATGATTTATCTGACCAAAAACAGCTAGAGACCTTTTGACTTTTTTAGGTGAAGATATTATGAGATTAGTTATCCTTTAAAGTCCTTAAATATACCCAACTTATTTATTGATAGATACACTAATTTAAAAAAGTAAAATGTAAATTAATCTATAACTCTCCAGTTACAGTTATTCTTCAGTTTTACAGTTCCTCTATGGAAACAGGCTATCCATTTCTTTTCAATTTAAGAGAAAAGCAATTAATAAACTATAAATTAGATCCATATTTCAGAACTATAAATTAGATCCATATTTCAGTATCTCAGTAACACCACCAGCAACCTGAAATCCAACCTAATCCTGGCAGCAAGCCTGTGCAATTGCACCTTGCTCTTGGGAACCTGATGTTGGTGTTGGAGTCTTCTCACAGAGAAGATCTTGGGCAAGCACTGCCTTTTTCCCACTTTTTCCCCTCTTACTTTTTTATTTTTATAATTTGTCCTCTCCTCCTTTCCCTGATATTCTTCTTATATAAAAGCATTTGAGTAAGCAAAAGATATCTGCCAGTACCATGAGGTGTCCTGTCGTAGCATTTTCTCCAGTGTGAAAGTCATTACACAGAAATTCTCCCCAGGCCAGGTCACCTCTACTAACACAGCAGGCTGGCCGTAGGAAACAACAGGGCAAATGCAACTATACCGGGGTTTAAAACTCCCTTTTCATCTATACAAGTTGGCTGTATCCAGAACAAATTAATTTCTTTAAATTTATAGTTAGCCTTGAACTGTAATGCAGAGTCTGTAATCCCCAGCCATGAATAAAACAGGATCAGAATTTTATGTATTTCTCCAAGTGGGATAGTTCAGCCACAAAACTTTGCATGTAACCATCAGAGTTGGACTTAAAGGGCAAATACTATCCTTCAAACCATAGATCAATTAAAAATATGCTGAGCCCACATGGTAGTGTCTTTCTAAGTGTGCTTTTCACTGGCAGTCAAGAGATCAAGTTCAGTGAGAATAGAAATTTGTTAAAAGGAAATTGTTTCATTCATATGCCCAAATACATTCTAAAAATGGACATCATTTTCTGCTGTACCGGTTCATTTGGTCCAGCCAGTGGCCCTTAACCAAGAGGGCTTGAGTGTTGGATCATATCGCTCCAGAAAAAAAATTATATCATAAAAACCGATTTGCTGACAAATGACAGTGAAACAAATGTCATTGATTCGTGTCCTGTAGCAGCAGAAGAAACTTGGGTAATTCAAATACTCAGAACAAAATTTGTACTTGGCATTTACAAATTAGACTCTTATTCTAAAATCAATGTTGGAAGTAAAGGCAACAGTGATTGTAATGTTAAAATAAGTAATTGAAACATTAGGCAACTCTTTCAGGGTACTTGCTTGCTGGTACAAGAAAGGAAATGACAGGCACCTTCTCTTTGCTGTGCTCGTGACCCACAGTTGACTTGAGATGTCTACAGAATCAGGGAAATGCGGATAGGGAAAAGAATGAGAGCAGACAAAAGCCAAAAAGCAGACAACACATGCGGCATCATCCAGAAATATGAGGAAACATGAGCCAGGACTTGGAGTTCTGAAGCTTTCAACCAAGAGAAATACAGTATGTGCAGTTATAATACTTAAATATTCACTCCTTTTTATCTCTTCTAAAAACAGAGAAGAATGAAGAAGAGGAACAGGAAGCCAAAAGAGAAATAAAACGTAGACTCAGTAGAAAGGTGATGATGTGCTTTTTTGTATTGTGTATTTTTGTACATAGAATTATGTTTCATAAGAATCTAAAAATCAGTGTATAGACATTGCTGCAAATGTCCATCAGTCATTTTCCCAGATTAGAAATCTGCTTAAAAAGCAGTACAAGCCAAGACTGTGTTGGGGGGAACCCCATCCTGTCCACTTCCCCACGCCTGGAGAAGCATACCCAGTCTGGCCATATTGCTGTTCCTAAGCAGGGGACACAAGTGACAGTTTTCCTCTGTAGCATGACCACCCCTGTCACATATGATCAAGAGCAGCCACACCTGTAGATCCTCTCTTCCCTAGAGCAGTGGAGAGGGCAACAAAACAATGTGACCCCCCAAGACATCCCTTCAGTGCTTTTCTAACCACATCAGGAGTCTTTGCTTCTGCAGGTGGAAACATGCTCATTGTCCCTGGAAATGGAGCAGTTACAGATCTGTTCTGGGAGAGGATGGGAGGACTTTTCATAAGTATCCCTCCCTGGTCTGCCTGTCTCTGCAAAAATACAGTTTCCGTAATATGATCATCCTTAGTTAATTAAAGTGAATATTATTTGAGGTGACTGAAACAATTTGGCATTATAATGACCCCATAGATGGTCAAAACCAATTTTTTTTGTTAGGCAGATACTTGCAAATGTCACATATTTTTGGTATTACAGTTTTAACACGGTATAACTGTTAATGAAGATGGCCTAGTGGGGTAGTGCCAGTTGCAAAGTCACAATTAACATTCCAGGGATAACTGTCAGGATTCTCTGTGACCTGCCCGACAAAGACTATTTTTATAATTGAAGAAATCAGGTTAGGCTGCCTCCCTATTCCTGCGCAGCACTCCCAGGATGGTGCCTTTTTTTAGACACCTGAAAGTGACCCTATTTAGAAATACCATTAAAGTCCTCTTGAGATTACATCATACCCTCCTCTTTTATTTTATTTCATCTTATTAAGCATACTATTTTCTGCTTCCCGCTTACAGCTCAGTCTGAGGCCTACAGTGGCTGAACTTCAAGCGAGAAGAATCCTTCGATTTAACGAGTACGTGGAGGTCACGGAATCTCCGGATTACGACCGTCGTGCTGACAAGCCTTGGGCCAGGTTAACTCCTGCAGACAAGGCAAGGCACAAATGTAGATTATTAGAAAATGCTTTCATCTGTCACTTTTGGGGAGCTTTCCTCTGGTTTACATTCTCTTGATGCCAGCATCACAAATGACATCTGCTGGTGACAGCAAGATTGTCATGGTGCTACTGTGCATCCACTGCCTGCAGCTAAGAAAACCCACTCAAGTGCCTATTATGAGCATATTTTCCACCTCCATTATGACAGTTCAGGCCACAATTTCTAATTTTTGTTTTCTAATTTTTAAAACCTTGCTAAGACAGATAAAAGTTTACCAAAGGTGGCCCTGCCCTGAATTCAGGCAGGGTTTGGCAGGCAGAAGTCTGCATCACTGCTACCTGGAGTTGTTTTTGCCACTCATCTGAGTGAAAAAGTGGTAGAAGCTGCTCCATCCTCCTCAAGGTTCTTGGCCATAACCACCAGTGCAGGAACTGACCACGTGCATGCAGCACAGCTTCTTGGAAAGTTTGCCCCTAACATCCTACAGTTAATAAAGCTCTGCTGCCTGACTACAAAGGATGAGACAAATGATCTTGTGATTCTCATTTCAAAAAAATATCAGTCAAAGATTTCCAAAAGGAACTCTCCCATTTCCCTCCTATACTACTTAATGAAAGGAGAGCTGTAAGATTCAGGTATCCCAAACTGCTGGCTCTTAAAGCACTGGGTCTGAACCAAGACCCTATAGACTTTATGGAACTCCTGTGAGATGTGCTTGACATGAAAAGTGGTGTGTGCAAGAGCCCATTCTATTTTGGCTAAGGGTAGTGAAGCACTGATTTTATTTCAGCTTGTATTTTAATATTAATATTTAAAAATTGACATCTCAACTTACAATTGTATCAGGTCAAGGTGAAGTAGTTAAAAATGTAGTCAGAAGTGTTTGTGGAGTTGATTATGGGAGATGCTGAGCACTGTCTAGTCCTCCTATAGTCTGTGAGAGGTTAGAGGACCCAGCACCTCCACAGAGGTCCAACCAGGGTAAACTGCACTAGAAGAAAACAATGGAGTTTCCTACCTACTTCAGGGTGGCAGTTTTTAGTCTCAATTCGTTTTGTAATTACAGGTGCCCAAAGCTGATCCTGTCAGCCCCAAGTTTGTTGGCCTTAGCAGAAAACCAGATTTGGGGTTGCCTGGAAACTCCCTTGTCCTTTTTTTTTCCCAGAGAAATCATTCTTCTAATTTCAGTAGGAGCAGAAAATTGTGCTGCATGTATATTACAGAGCTGGAACTCTGCTGTCTTTGTTGCTGATTTGGTGCTCAGAAATCACTGTCTCTACAGCAGCCTCATGTCAGCATGCTGTTGTGGCTAAACACGACCACCCCTGCCTAAAGCAAAGTTTATTATTTAAAAGACTGCAGCCTGCTGATGCTATAATTTTATCATGCTGCTTGTGTGTTCTGCAGTGAAAGGTATGCACACTTGATGACATTTCTTTAGGGATTAATGAAATGATACTGTCTTTATTTAATTCTTACTTACTCTAATGAGTAAGAATAAACTGTCATTTCCTTTAACAGTGAAGGTATAGAAACAAAACCTCTTGTAGTATACCTTAGAATATTTCAGAAACTGTGTTTATTACTTGATGAAGTAAATTGTTTATCAGTCTCTTAACGTAAGCAACATGGCATTTACAAACTGTACTGAATTTCTTCTGTTCTTTAGTATCTGCCAACTAAAAATCCAAGCCTGAAATGTCCAAATAATTCATGTCATTTTACATAAAACTAATCAAACCAAGTGACTAATTCCACTTTAAAAAAATGCTGTTCATCTTGCATTCCTGAAGTCCTGTCTCCAGAGGGGAGATACAAGGACCCTGCTGAGCACACAGTGCCTGTGCTGGCAGAGTGACTCACCAGCTCCTCAGGACTGTGCCTGGAGATAGAATCCCCTCCTGGCTGCCTACTCAGCAAGTGATTGTCAGGGTAATCCAACCCCTTGCCCATTTTTGTCAGTAGAAGTGCTCTGTCTCAGTGTGGGCTTTGTTCCCTCATTGCAGTTGATTTCGTGGTTCTTGGTTTACTTTTGGTGCCTGATGCTTTTCGTTTCTTTGTAGTGGATGAGTACTTTGAACAGCTGTAATTGAAAAGTCATTCATGTTGATGATCAGAAATGTGTGAGAGCTGTGGATTACAGTAAGGGAAAATTGAAATGGGAACTGTAAGGCACCTGCAATAGTAGGGCCACGTTTCTTTCAGACTCTTTATTTTCCTAAAAATTCATATTTCTTATGGTTGCCTGTATCATTATTGTTTATTAGGCAGCAATACGGAAAGAACTGAATGAATTCAAAAGCACAGAAATGGAAGTACACGAGGAAAGTCGGCAATTTACCAGGTGGGTGAATCCCTCTTCTTGTGTAAGTGTGAGAAATGAGTATGACAGCAAGCCTCTGCTTTTCTGCAAGTTCTCTGCAGTTGTGTCATGATTTGTGAGGATTCCTATCATGAGTCCCCTTGAATCCCACCACTGATTCTGTTGCAATTCCCAGTATTGCTGCTGCCATCTCTAGCTGATACAGCAGTACAGGTGACTAGTCACTATGTAGAAAAAGATTGTTTGGGGAATCTAAAAAATGCAAGAACCGTTGCAAGAATCCTTCAGTTCTTACAGATGAAGTTAGTAATCTTCAAGCACACAAAATAAAACGGGTTTCCTCCTCTGGCAGCACTCCCTTGCTCATTAAAGTATACATTTGTGTAGATGCATTTCCTAAGTGAAAATCAGATGATGTTTTGAACTTCTGAAAAGCTCACCAGTGTCTTGGCGAGCTTTCTAAGGGTCACTAAGGCTCCTGGCAGCAGTTTCTGGGGAACAAGATAGACTCCCTTGTTGCCACTTCTTATGTGTTAATGTGAATTTGTTTTGTTCTCTGCTTTGGATATCACCAAGATGTTGTCTGAAGCATTGTTATTTTAAGGAGCTCTGAAGTGTCCACAGTATTTTAGCAGGCTTCCAAATTTGGCAGAATTATTCCTAGAGGGAGGGACACACTTTCTGAAATCTCCATGGCATGTGTTCATTTTTCTTGGAAGTTACAAAGGCTGAAAATTGCCGTCAGCAATCAAAGCTTGATGTTAGGGTTGGCCAACATTGTGTACATATTATTAATGTATTTGCTTCCGCAGAAAATTAAGTCAAACAAAACCAGTTGTCTAAAACTGAGTCCCTTCTGTTTCCTGCTACTGTTTCAACCAAACTCAGGATCTGAGCTAGTGAGTGTGAATCACCTAATTAAAGAATGCGTTGCAAGGAAAATTCATTATGGGTGTTTCATGTATCTGCTACTTCACTGTTAGAAATCACTGAAGTTGTGAAATCATTCTCACCAAAACATGGAGCTTTTAAAAATAAAAGTTATCACTTCTGTGTAGATACAACATAAACAAATTAATTTTTAAAAATTCAAACCAGTTTCACAGACAGCAAACCTAAGCCAGAAGGTGAACCAGGATGCAGGGGTTTAATGTAGTGTTGCATTCTGACCACTAGAAAATGTATTTTTCACACATGGAGATGCATTTTTTCTTTTGGCTTCTGATGTCATTTTCTCTTTAGGTAGCACATAGCATATCTTTTTCAGAATGTATAAAAATACTACTTTTAAAAAAAGAGCATTCCAAGAGAGAGAATAAAAATAGCAGGTATAGAAACAAACCCCCTGCTTACATTGTTGTGCTTCTTGAGTTGCTTTGCAATATTGAAGCATAAGTACAGATTCATACAGGCATGATTGACACAAAAAGAACTGGATATTTTTTCATGAGCTTTGAGAACAGTTGAGGCTGATTACAACTGGATTCTTGAAAGCTGACCCAGGAATCTCATGGAGTGACAAAAGTGAATTATTTTCTTCAGGGAGGGCCTTTAAAAATGGAGTAAAAAATAGGAACAGCCAAACTGTGATAAATACAGGCAAAGATTCTATAGGGTGCTGAAAGAATTTCAACCTGAAGGAAATCAGTTTTTTCTTGTTCCTTTTCCATGCTCTTTTGTTTCACTGGTCATGTTGTGGAGTTACTGCACAGAAGTAAAAGAAAAAGATAATTAAGAGCAGAATAACTTGCAGATGTTTTAAGTCAATTGCAATTTTGAAAATAAAAATTTTCCCTGGGACATCTCATTAAAAATTATGTTTTCTGCTACATAATATTGGATTGATACAACAAAAGTGATTTAAGAAAAGCATAGACAGAAGTCTCTAGCCAGAGAATTAATTTCTCATACTTTAATTATTTTCAAGATCACTGAGATAATGCAAACCAAAAGGCACTTGCATTGGCACCTGATTAGCAAAGTGATAGACTGAGACAACAAGGAAGGTGCTTACTAAACAAAAATAGCTTATAGTATATGGTTTCCTATACTATTGCAAATTAAATACAGATGATTTAATATTATAATCAGTACTTACAATATATTTGAAATGTTAAAAATTTATATCAAACTTGGAAAAGAAAGAACAATGAGTTTCATTGTTCATCATTTACTCTAATGACTGTCAATTGACTGGTTTTCTAGTCCTAGTAATTTAGACTGATTCTTTCTGTTATTTCATAGCAAAATCCAAGAAAATTAGTTTCTAAAAATAGAGAAATCAATACAAGTTTGGGAGGAGCATATTAGCAGGTGTTCATTAAGTGTTTCTAATGAAAATGCTATATATGGTCCAGTGTATTGTTTTTCCACAAAATACAAAACCCCTGTGTCTTTTTAGCAATCCTCTGTACCCTCATGTAGCAGATCAGCTGCTTAGTTGTGAATGTCAGGCTTTGTGCACACCTCCTTCATTTGAGAAATGCATCCCTGTATTGTATTGAATCAACTTATAGGGATAATGTGTGGAACTATTGAGAGAAGTTTTTGTTTGTGTCAAACAAAAACTTAGGTAAATCTATTGTGTAGATGGATCATTATCTATGCCTTTTTCAAGCTGCTGCACCTTTTACTACTTCATGGACAGATACATTTTTAAAGCCATTTAAACAGAAATATATGTCTACATACTGAGAACCTGATACTGGTGCCCTCCTTACCCTTTTGCTTGGATTCATTACATTTAACATGATTTAGAATTTCAATTGCTGTAGGTTCCTAACTTATTATAGAAAGGGCTGGTGACACCTTTTGGAGCAACCCACTTCTCTAGACATCATACAGGCAATCTGGAGTGATGTACATGCCCTACCTAAAAGCCTAAAAAAGTGAGGTGTATTTGGGTCTTCATGTACCTCAGTTCACTGCTGCTAATAAGAAGAAAGCATCTGAAATGCTATACAATTTGCTGCTTAGGTAAAAGAAAATACAAAATTTTTGTTAGCCTCATTTTACACAAGGATTAAAACCCCAGAATTTTAATTTTTATGGTTTAGCAAAGGTTTTCTGATAATACTTAGTGACAGCATATGCAAATAATGGGTGGAATTGTAGATAAATTTGTATTGGCAAACAGACTGGAGACTCTTCTCTGGCCCTGAGGCCAGCAAGCTTGGAACAGTTTGAATCCATGCACTTAACCTGTTCCTCTCACCTCAAAACAGGATGATGTCCCCCCTTCCCAACCTGCCTGCTGTCCTGTGCTAACCCCAACCATGCCCAGGCAATACCTGAAAGCACTGGCTGACCCAACAAAACTCTGCCAGGGACCACACTGGCAGGTTAATGGCACAGACATACAGTGACACACCAGTGCTTGAGCCACACCAAATCTCTGGTTTTCTATTTAGAGATGGACAGCAGGAAATAACAGGTCTGACTCTAAACCAACACAGATCAGGAAAACCAGGAATAATTGGCTGACAAAAGGAAACAGCTGTGAGAACAGGATGAGGATCAGTGTCATTGTCATTTGAAATAACATAATTCTAAGATTTTAATTTATCTTTTCAGGTTTCATCGTCCATAGCTGTTTGACTACATCCCATATTTCAAGTAACAATTTTCTTTGGGGAAATCATTGCTTCCTGAAGACCTGAAATTGCACTGGAACTTGATTGAGTATGAGTGTGTGCTACAGCTTACCCTGAGGCTAATGAAGAAAGTGGCCCTTGTCTTTGTCAATGGACAAATAATTAGTCTGGGAGGAGAACCCACAGGAAGTGTCTGTCCATGTCCAGACAAACCACGGTTCTGTGGCCAGCCCACATGGATAAGCCAGTGGACTTCTTTGTCAGAGCTCCACGAGTCAGGAAGTGCTGAAGACAATCGCTGGAGAGCCTGCTGCCAGGATCTCCTTGGGCTTCACGGGGTTGGGATTGAGAGGAACAAAGAGGGAGAGGGTGACAAAAGAGCTGAGAGCTGGGGGAAAAGAGACTTTGTCAGTCCACAGAGCTAAGTGGAATGGATGGGACTGCTCAACAATGCATTTGGCCAGTGGGAAGAATTATTTTTTAAAAGAGAGTGTAAGCAACTGTGCATGTAGGTTTTTTCAGTGGCTGCAGCCTGTCTTAAAAAGATAGCAAGCCATAAGTCCTCGTGTCATCAGTACTTTAGGAAGAACTATAATTTTCTTTGGTGCCAGTAAATACAGTTGCCAGAAATTAGTCCTAGGATAACTCAACTGTCTTTTTTTAAATCCCAGTGCGCATGCTTCAGGAAAACACACGGAACATTCATACAGAACAAGTAATATATTTTTCTGTTTTTTAATGTTGACATACTCTGGATCCTCAGAGATACATAAACAGGATTTGAAGGACAAATAATGTGACACTATGAATGCAATGAAATGCTTTGTGTTTAGAAACACTCCTTGCTGTCTGTCACTTGCCATTCAAACCATAGGGATCATTATCTTTGTCATCCATGGCAGGAAGTGGTGACAGCTTTGACATCATGCTAGTGTGAATCCAAAGTCAGAATTGAAATTAGGTGCAGAAGTCTTTATTAATAGGCCTGAGCAGTGATTACTAACATAACTTGTTACATTTAAGGACTCTTGCACTGCATTGAGGAAGAACTCCCAGACAAATCAGTATGTCTTCAGCTAGTGAGCCTTTAAAAGTGAAAGAAAAATCCTTGGAGTGTCTCCAGCCTGTTTTTGTTGAGTGTGAAGAATGCTTCTTAGATTCCTAATTTTTTATACTATCTTGAAATTGTACATGTGAATAGAGTACTATTAAAATTAAGTGGTATGGAGTGTGAAAGGCAATACATGGTTTTTCTAAGTTGGCCCAAAGGCCTATTAAAAAAAGCCTGTGGCATTGTTTACACTAAGAAATTCTCTGTCCTATATTAGCACTTATTTATCCTTTGAATTAGTGTACACAACATTGGGGGGGGGGGGGGTCCTGGAATTCACATATGCATACATTTAATGCAGTATTACAATATATTTGCTATTTATCCTTTCTAATGTGTGTACATATTACAATTTATTTTTGTCTTTTATGTGTCCTGTTCAGTTTTTAATTATGAAGTGTAAGTATTTCTTTTTCTGGCAATAAAAGGTCTGTGTAGATGTGATTTTTACCTCAGAACCTGTGATAGATTCTTGTGGAATGTGTTTAGTTTATAAAATTGAAGGTTGTTGTTAGAGATGTCAGCCTAAAGGCAGGAAGGCAATTTGGTGGCTAAAATTAGATATCCCTCTTTAGAGCTATTTACAACAGGACCAGGTTTGCATAAATGAGGTGGATTATTTTAATGAAGAGCACTTCTAGTAACAGAAGAGTGCTTTCCAACAGCTGTCACTCTCTGTCACTCTATTATTTTTAAAGACACTGAGAAAGTTTTTTTAAAAAAGGTAAGATTTAAATTACTGTTAGGATCCATTATACTTGGATAGAAATCTATGTACAAGCCACAAAATATCAATAACTGAATAAAAAAAAAGCCATCTACATGCTTGTAGCAAAGAAAAAGAAGCAGCACCTTCCTTTTTTAATGGAATCAATAAGAGCCATTAGGATTCCATTTGCAGAAAATAAGCTTCTGGAAAGTCCATCACTTTATAAATATAGAAACACCACTTTGACATCAAGGAAGCAGTGAAAATGTATCTTTTGGCACTAAATCATACAGGAATTAGCAGGGCATTAGGTTTGTCAGCAATTCTGGTGGAATGCTAATTTTTATTTTTAGCATTTGAAGAGTAAACTCAAAAGTTATACTGGAATAGTTCCGCTTAAACTTTTTTTTGCTAATGTTGCCAAATTTAGGAATATGTGTCCAAAATCATATAAAGGTCTACTATGTTGGCTTCGAAATATAAAACACAGTACTTCACTTCAAAGGAAATGAGTGCAGCAATTAAATAGATCTCAGTGTTGCATTAATCACGTTGAAACATGTGAAAGCAGCCAAGATACTGAAGGCAGAAAGACAGCTGTTACACAGGCAGCATAACTCGGACAAAGGTAAGGTCAGACTATAAATGTTTTATATAAGACAGTAGATCCACCACTATGCCAAGGTACACACAGGTTACACAAGCTAACTAAAACTTGTTAAACTCTTAGGATGAAGTAAAAAATTGACTTTGCAAGAAGACATTCCTCTATACTAGGCCTGGACCATGGATGGAAAGTCACGTGCCAACCTGAGTAGTAATAACACAAAGATGAGTCTACAACTTCTGGCTCAGACTTCTTCAAGCTGAAGTTATGTCATAAGAAATAAAGATGTGTAAGTGAGGTATTACTTAGGCTTTCCCTGTCTTCCTTCTGGGATTGGAGGGTTTTTTTTAAGTATTCCCTCCAAGCCATTTCTAGTTGCAGGACTCTAGCCTTGGTAGAGATGCTGAGTTAATTTTTAATTTCTTACTATTTTGATAATAATCAGATGCATTGCCCCACAGTTCAGCAAACTAATTAAGCACATTTATGTAACTGGACAAAAAGAATTACCTTTATGGGAACTTATGTAAAATCTTATGTAGTATACTATATAAGATTATTATAAGATGTAGCAGAATGAGAACTACAAACTATCTATAGTGTATTGTATCCACACAGAGACATAGAATTGTATATATTATTTTTGTATTCTAAATATCACCTGGCACAAAAGCAACAGTTGTAAAATATTGTCCATGAAAAAAAATAATAAGAATTTGGTATGTCACCATGTGCAGTGAAGCAAGTTTGCTTTAAGAAGCCTGAAGTCAATTTCTGCTGCCTCTCCTAGTTTTCTGTATTGATAAGTTCAAATGTTTTCCAGTTGCATCAACAACCCATTGGAAATATTACATCATATACCTGCCTTGGTGCTGCTGGTGCCTTCTAGAAGGGAAAAAAATCAGGGTAAGTCCTGAGAAATTAATGAGTTAATAACCTTAGACAATAGGATTTTAATTATTAACTGATTTTTAATGAGTCAATAATCCTAGAGTTAAAAATAAAAAGATGTTAAACAGGCAAAGAAAAAATAGCAGTTTTCATGCAAAGTATAGTACAGTCCAGTTGGCGAAGAGGGATCAATATGATAACTTTTATCAAGTTGGATGAATCATTTAAATGTCATGCACAAGATATGACAACCTTACACACATGATACCTATGTTCCCACAGAGTCAGGTATGTCCACATCCACAGAAAGAGAAAATGAGCAGCTTGAAGTAATGGCTTCTGAAATTATCTCATATATAATATTTAGCAGTATAATCACACATCACAGCATGTTGCTGTGGGTGCAAAAGAATGGATGCTTAATCAAATCCTAATTTCTTCTTCACATAAAAAATTGAAATGGTTCTAGAGTGTCTCGTCTCTCTCTTCTTTCAGGTAATACATATGAGTCTTTATAACTCAGATACAGTCTGTCTGGATTTTTTTTTTAATTGTGCTATATTGACCCAACAAGTACCAAAAAAAAAAAGTAAATGCTAATTATTATTTATGCTAATACCATTTCAACTGGTGATTTGAAACATGTTAGGACCAGAAGCAACATCTCTTCAAACATCTCTTCACTGTAAGTATTCATGGCCATTTGTAGTTCTACAAGACTGCATGTATTTGTTGGGTTTATTATTTATGTACAGTTGTGCATGTCCCTTGCTGTGGTGGACTGGATGGACTGACCTCTGATGTGGTGTGGAACAGGACAGCCCCACCATCTGCTTTGGCCAACCTGAGCACCTCTTAGAGAAGCACCACAACCTCAGTGCTGACATGGAAAAACCACATCAGATAAGCACCCATTTTTTTAACTTGAAAGCCAAATGAAAGCTGTGAAACAAAGGTATGAAGTATCCCTGATATTACAGAAATTAGACCCCTCCTTCCAGGTGAAGTGAGTGCTTGGTTTCCTGCAGAGATGCTTCAAACTCAGACCTGTAACTAATAATGCTACAGCTACATGAGAGAATTTCTTTCAAATTAACAGCTGCTTAACCTGACTATAAGCTCTATCTGAGCTCTGATTTTGTATCATCATAAAGTACAAAAAGATCCAGCCAGCAACAGACTAAAAACATCTAATCCAGCCTGGCAGCCTGGGAATCAATCAAAACTCCCTGACTGCCTGCAGCTGGCAGGGCTTGGAGTCAGGGCAGGGAGAGCCACACTGTCACCTGGGTACCTGGCAGCACAGGTCTGTGTGAGCACTGCTGACATCCTAAGCAGAGACCACGATATTGGCCCACGTCTTAATGTCTGTTAATGCTTTAATGACAAAGCAAACCAAGCTAAAAGCTTACATTTGCATGAGACTGTCAGGTGCACATGAATGGTGTGTTTAACACTTTCACATCCTCTGGTTTTAATGATCTTCAGGAGTTAGGACCTGTGCCATTGTTGTAAACTAAACCGCAAATATACTCAGGGTGAAAAAAACAAGTATGAATAAACTTGCCTCCTGCCTTTAGGATCTTCCACGTTTAGTTCCATTATTGTTGCTAGCTGCAGTCTTATTATACCAAGATCAGTGCAATATTCACTGGTGGGGCATAGATTATGATGAAAAGAAAAATATATATTCTGAAAGATTTTATAAAGATGATACAGAACTATTTTGAAGGTCAAATTAAAAACAAAACAAAGCAGTTCCCAGAATAGTTTAAAACTTCTATTTAACAGAAATCTGAAAAAAAAACCCCACCAAAATTTACGAAACTGTATCTATACAGAGAAAGAGGGAAATGGAGTGAAATTAACATATATTTGCTATAATGTTCAAACAGGTTTATATTTATTAACTCAAATAATTAATAAGGTCTTGTTTTACTTTGTGTTCCCATTTCGTTTCAAGATTTTCCTGGAAATAAAGCTTATATGAACTAGATACAGCATTTCACCAATATTTTATAGAAGCTACATATTGCATTGGATAGAAACAAAGAAAGCAATGGTATTATCTGTATCTTCTTGTTCAAGCATAAATTCTTTATATTACAAAAAATCTTGCAATACTATGTCAAATTTAAAAATATTTGAACATTGTTATGATATAGTAAAACGTTAAAGCGTTGTTAAACATATCTTCCTTTCACTACTTTGTGTGGTGGTATATTGATTTGTAAACTTGTACAAATTTTGGAATTAAAGAAATACTGTGTTTTGGATTATTATTATTTTAGCAGGTGTGATTTGAAACACAAATATCAATGGCTCATTTGAACAGGCTGTATCAGCAGCGGGGGAAGGGTGTGGAGATGGCCCATGCTAAATTGCCTGCAACTGTTTAAATAGCTCTTAAGTTTTGGGGGGAAGAGGGGGTATCCTTAAAAAAAATAAAACAGAATTGCATTTACAACCGAACTGCAAATCTGGGAGAGGCACAAGAAGACTGCAGGGCACAGACACTGTTGTGCACACACAGGAGCTGATAAAGCTGGTGAGCTTGTGTCCCTTCCCCGCATTCTGCGGCACAACAGCTCAAACGCTAAATCATGGCAACGTTTGTGGGCCGTGCTTTGGACCCAGCTGCACCTTAAACACTGGGAGATCACAAACCTGTGTTTCCCTGGCAGAGCTGCAGTACACCAGGACAAGTTCAGCAGTAGGAATCACTGCACTCCTGCCTCTTCCAAGCAAGCCCAGGGCTGGATCACACATCCACACCAGTGCGGGTTGCTGAGCTCCGGTACGGTCTTCCGAGGGTCCAGTACAGCCAGAAGGTTCTTACCTGCTGAACAGACTCCAAGGCAGCCACAACCACCTGAAATGGAATTGTCACATGAATTCATTGCAACTCAGATTTTGCATCCAGAGTGTCACCTATTCATACACACTAGGCCAGTTCTTAGACTTTATTTTTTCTATTAATTTGATTAAAAATAGTGAAAAAATATTATTTAAGTAACTTCCTTTGATTTAATTAAATGTTCCCATTTTCAAGTCAAGTAAGGCAAACAAAATTCAAGCCTTGGTTCCCCACTGCCTGTCATGCTAAATAGTTACTGGTAAGTACAAAAAATGTATCTGAAACATTATCAGCTTAGAATTGCTGTCCCTCTAAAATGTACTTTCCACATGTTTCATTACTTTCAAAAGATGGAAGGCTGTGGATAAGCAATACCAACAACTTTTATGACAGATTTTATGTAAAAATTATAAAATTAATGCATCAGCATGGCTCAGTGTGATTGAATATGGTAACTCTAACGAAGTGGCAGATCTGATACTGCATTTTACACAGGTGTGTGATATCTGTGAATGCAACTGTTACAAATTAATGACAGCTGCTTCTTGAGGTTTCATCTGTTATATATATATATATATACACACACACACAAATATAGTGCAGTATCATCACCTGAAAAACATAAAGAATGTATTGGGGGTTTATACAGTACATATGTTATGCTTGTTTTATGGTGTTTCTATTAAACCAAGGAAACTCAAATTGTGCTGCCTAGTTGCACATTACTGTAGGATACTCTGCTGTGCACAGTTCCAAGTGCCTTAGACAACTGTTTAGCTCTTTGAATTATAGATATATATGAATGAATATATATAAACAGAACATTTTAAAAATCACCTCTAGAAAATTGTTCAGAAAACCTTTACTGAAAATATTTTCTTCTTTAATCTCTAGCATGTACACAGTACATTAATCTCTAGCATAGCAGAGGTAAATTCAGAGAGCCTCCAGAGGCCAAATAAAACTGCCTCCTTGTGGAAATGAAATGAAAAAATGTTCCTGAAACCTTCCTTTGAATTCTGGCAGTCCTTCAAACGCATCTGGTAAATTCCCTGTGTGTGGTGTATTCATGGAGAGATGTGTTGAAAGAGGTGATACTTGGTTTAAAAAGACAAAGTTAGGGTTGTAGCTCAATGGTTTGGAGACCTAATCTATGCTCCCAGTTTCCCCTTTTTTTGTCAGCAAGAAGTGTTTACCACTTTCATTGACAGTAGATTTATAGTGGAAATACACCCTCTGCACAGGAACAAAACTGATCTGCACAGCTGAGGGTTCAGCCTAGTCAGCAGTGCATCTGCCAATCTTTTAACTTTCAAAGTGACTGACAATAACTTTTGTTTAAAATACTTTGAAATAATTTCTTCTTTGCAAGAACTAGGAGAAAAAATGAGCATAAATTTCCTCACACAGACGGCCAGTTGACGATTATGTTAAGGATGTGCTTCCAGCATATTATCTTTTAAGTGGCTGCCTTGACAGTGAGACTGTTTCAATACTGACCATTTTCCTTCTGCAAGCATAAAAGGAGTGGTTAGTGACCTGAGCACTTACCCCTCAGTCTCTGTAGATGCTCTGTGCTGAGTTCTGTTCGCAGTCTCTGCAAAGAACAGACAGTGAGAGAGTGCTGTGTGAAGGATGGCCTTGTAAGGCTTGGATGAAATCAGAAGCTTAAGCAGAGTCTCCCTGACACTCTCTCATACACAGTTCACATCCATGTGATACTAAATATTGAATTTTGATATAAATAAGGAGATGACTCACCCGCAGGTATCAACAAAGGAGGAAATGTGGTGCCTATTGTTGCTAATCCGTGATTCAAACTCATCCTTAGATGTATTACTGTTAGTATACATTAGCAATCTTCTGTGATATGGGAAGGAACCTGTCTTAATCTCTGTGTGAACATATAATACATATCCTTCCCCCTAAATACTTGGAATCTAACCAGGAAATTCAGGGGAAGGATGTAAATTAAAGAAAGACAGAAAACACTGAGACTTAACAGGTAAACTTATTTTACACTTAGGAAACAGCTGACTAACAACAGAGCTGAGAGCAAAATTTAATTTTTCCTACATCCAAACTGATACAATGCTCCTAGACCAGGGCTGGGGTCTGTGGAATGACAGTACTGCCACCACCAGCTACGGAGGCGCCAGGTTTAGGGGATTGTGAAGTGTAATCCTGTCACCAAGTCTATGTACATGCACTTCTGTGGCTGCCAGAGAGGCAGGTCAGGAACTTGGAAGCAATAAGGAGTAATCTAATCTACATCATTACCCCACAAATAAACGCTAAGTACTGTGTTTTCAACAGCTGAGTGGCTCTGTTCTTAATTACCCTGTGAAAATGCAGCTCTGCTGTTCCAGCTGTCGCTGGGCTGGCAGCACGGCCATACCGCAGGGAGGGAGCTGTCGCTCCGGGGTGCAGCCGTGACAAATCCACTGGCAGGCTGCGGTGCAGGAGGGGTCACTGCGGATCTCCTGGTGCCCCGGGGGAGCACCACACCCGCACACGGCTGACGACAACGAGACACTCACCGGCACTTTTCCCAAAGAAGAGGAAAGGCCAGCCTTTGCACAGATAAATCCTGAATCCTCCGAGTCCAGGAGTTATTTCAGCTGATGGAGGGGATCAGATTAGATTGTGCACTTCTGCAAGAGTGGTGGGATGAAACTGGGTAAGGATTCAAGACTTCAGAAAACAGCCAGAAGAGTGAAAATCTGGGTTCTTTCGGAGCTTTAGTGACACCTACTGTAAACCAGCGAAATCCACCCAAATGTGACCAAAGCTAATACCTTCAGGTACATGCATGCATATAAATTTAGCTGCATCCATACACACATAATATGGATAACTTGTCTGAATTTTCAGTGAAAACCTCTTCTTAGCTGTTACTGTCTTATTTGCCTGTAAACACATGGAAAAAAAACTGCTCCCCTCTGTGTTTTACACTTTTGAAAAGTAGCAAAGCAGGTTTTAAAACACCAAGCATACTTCTCTTTTTTTTTTTTTTTTTAGCAAGAAGCCTGTAGGTGAGTTCCCGTGTTTGTGCACAGCCCCCTACATGGTGTAGGTAAAATTCATACAGCGACAGTGTCACACTGCAGAACGGTTCGGCTTGGAAAGGACACAGTGGAACGTCTGGTCCAACCTCGCTGCTCTCGCAGGGCTTTCCTGAGGCACGTGGCACTGGATTGTGTCCAGGCGGTTCTGGAGCATTTCCAGGGAGGGAGACTCCATAGCCTCTCTGGACAAGCTATTCCACTGCGTGATCACCTGCACAGCAGACATTTGTCCTTATACTCAGGCGGAACTTCCCGTGCATCAGTTTCTGTGTGTTGCCTCTTGTCCCATTGCCTGGCACCGCCAAGCACAGCCCGATCCAAACTCTTGACACTCTCCCTTCAGATACTTAGGGGCATTGATGAGATCCCCCCTTAGCCGTCTCTCCTCTGAACAGGCCCAGTTCCCCCAGCCATTCCTCGTCCGAAATAAGAACTCAAATACGGCAAAACACAGTTAATACCAACACGTGTTTATTTACTCCCCGTCCTTCAGACCCGGCCCCACAGCCCGCCCGTCCCCTCAGCCAGCCCCGCCCCGCCCCGCCCCGCCTGGCCTGGCTGCCGCGCACGCGCGCTGCCCCACGGCCGCCTGCGCCGCGCTCTGCCATTGGCAGCGCTGGCGGCCCGAACCACTCTCACTATTTTGAGGGAGAACTGGGAAAACATGTCTCCGACTAGCGTCCTGCTGAGGTCCACCGACCCTCTCTTTTTATCAGCATATTATTTCAGTCTGACAAAATACTCGTTGTTTTGTATTTTTTTAGCTGGGAAACAAAAACTTACAAACCAGGCCGGCCTGGCCGCTTACCTGGTTCCCCCCGTTGGTCAGTGGTGCATCCCAAGATGGAGGGCGCAGCCCTGGGACACTGACGCCTGGCCCGCGTGGGAGCGAGCGGGGTTCGGGACAGCGGGAGCGGCCGGGGGACAGCGCCATGGTGAGTGTGCCGTGCCCTGTACTCGGCACTGACAGGGGAACAAGGCAGCTCAGAGCAGTAGGGCCCCCAGGTAGCCTGTAACGCTGTTTGTCGGGTAAGTAAAGCCGGAGTAAACACACCCTGCTGGAAGCGTTTTTCCAGGTCCGGTGTGGTGAGGCGTAGGAAAGGCTTCCAGCCAGCTGAGGGCACTTGGTGGGGCTGTTGATGCAGCCCGATGTGTGTTCGATGTTAGAGCTGTGCCTGGCTGGTGCTGCTGCTCATAGTCCTCATGGCTGATGTTAAATTGCTGCTCTAGGAGTAGTCTAAAGCACGAAACAAGGTGCGTCTGGATGAATTTTCTTATCAGCTTCCCGTGTTTCTTAGCTCAAGTGTGTTGCAGATTTCCTTTCTAGGGCTGTTTGTTAAATGTGCTGTTATCAGATGTGAAACGTGCATATTGTGTGCCTCTACGCGGGTATTTACGTATTATGTATTGATTAGTAGTGCTGTATTAACATTTTAACAGTATGGTAAATGTAGTTTCATAGTTAAAAGGTAAATTTTGTAGTTAAAATAGGAACTATGTATGTGGAATGTTTTCTTTTTAGAAAGGAGTGAGGTGCTCCCACCAGATGCTCTCTGCAGGACACCTAAATCTTTCAGAGAAAGAGAATTTATTGCTCTTTTATCAGGAGAAACGAACTTCTTCCCACCTGGTTCAATCAAAAAGATGCTGTTAGGATTAAGTGGAGAAGTTGATGATGAACAGACAAAATCCTTTATTTGAGTGGAATTTATGCATCATGTATGAAGCATATGAATATGCAACAGGCTATCATTTTTAAGGGTTAACCCTTTGTTAACAGGTGTCCTTTTCTGGGCTTATTTTGCCCAGGAAAGGTATCCTGACCATCTATGACTCTTTGTTCTTATTGTCTTGTATTGTCCTAACCTCAGTTGTTAAAATTTTTATTACTGTAAGTATATTCCTATTTTTGTAACCGTCTTATTACTATTAAAACTTTTAAAATTTTAAAAGCAAGTGATTGGCGTTTTTCACAGAGATATTTACTGTTCAATGTCTTGCCATTTTGCAGCTGAGTTAAGCTCCCACCAGTCTCTGTATGCTTTGTCTCCAAGCATATGTTTATAAGGCATTGCTTTAAAATGAATACAGCAGCACACTACAGCTTCTCCTTAGGTGCTTTGAATATTTAATTTTTTGTTAACGGTTAACAAAATTTTCTTTTTCAGCCTCACAAGAAGAAAAAGCCCTTCATAGAGAAGAAGAAAGCAGTGACATTTCACTTAGTGCACCGAAGTCAGAGGGATCCTCTTGCTGCTGATGATACTGCACCCCAGAGGGTTCTGCTGCCCACACAGAAAGTAAATACTCACTTTTAATTCTGAGGTTCATTCGGATAAGAAACACCACAGAGAAAAGAAGTTGGTATGCAATTACACAGTTCAAAAACAGCCTGAGAGAAGGTAGTTTTTAGTTCAGCTTATTAAAAAAGGAATGTTGTAGGGAATTTCATAGTTGCGAGTTACTGCCTGGTGGTTGAAGGATGACTTAACTGGCATTAGAGGTGTAAGTGTATTTTAAAAACAACAAACAAAACTTGCCTGACTCACTGTGATAAAACAGGCATTGTTGGGTATGCTGCTGATGGAAAAGTGCTGCTCAGACAGCACCCAGACATGGAACCAGCTGATTACAGCATTCTAATTGGCTGTGGATTAGGGTAAGGAGTGGAGAGAGGACTACTAGGACTTCAACAGCCAGACACTCTCAGTAGCTAGGAAGCAGATAGTGTGTTGCTTTTCTTTTTGCTATTAAGTTTTAAGTGGTCTTGGGTAACTACATGTATTCATTTTTATTATTTTCTTCTCCCCCCACTTCCTAGGGGCATGAGGAGCGAAGAAGGGAAGAGCAGCGCAAGTATGGTGTCTTCTTTGATGATGACTATGACTATCTGCAGCACCTCAAAGAAGCCTCTGGTCCCTCTGAGCTTGTCCCATCTGTGCGTGGACAGCAAAGCAGAATTGTCATCACAAATGAGGGGCACATAGAGGATGAAATTCAGAGAATTTCAGTAAGTAGTATTTTTGCTGATGGTAATGCTGTTCTTTGGAGCATTAACATTCTCTAGACACATTAATTGTGTGTGTGTATATTTATGTGTAAGGATCCTTTTGACCCACAACCAACTTGACTTTCCTGCAAGTAAACCCAGAAGCTGACAAGCAAGCATTTACTGATGAACATTGTTTTGCTAGCTCAGTGTTAAAACACTTCAGGTACCCATGACAAACTTTTTTCTACGGAGATGAGTTGCAAAGGTGTTTGTTTGAACACATTGTGTGTTTTTTTGGGTGGGCGTTTGTTTTTAAGGTTCTTTAGAACTTTTGAATGCTGTGGGAGTTATGAATATGCCAGGTTGTATTATCAGCACAACACGTTTTTAAAGGGGAATGTAGTAGAAGCCAGACAGACTAAAACCAAACTTCTCAATTGCTGGCATAACTTGTAGAAGTTCATGATGCTGGATCACATTGGAATGGAAAAGCAGTAAATGCTTTGAAGCAGTGAAGTATGCCATGGCCAGTCACTTATAGCTGAGGGTGTTCGATTTAACCAAATATTGTCATTTTAGTCAAAACTAATAGTCTTAGTCGGAGGTACCTTTCAGGTACAGCTTGGTGATACTATGCAAGGTTTAAAGTTAGGGTAGGTGTGCATGTTGTGAAGCTTTTAACAAGTCTTTCAGTAAAGGGATGAATTCAAATATGTGCTAGTGTTCTCCAGAACAAACAAAAACACTTGAAAAAATTCAGCGTGCCTGCTGTACTACCGTTCTCTAAAAAGCTTTAGAGATGCAGAAGACACTGTTTCTGTGCCTGGAGAATTTTGACATGAGAATTGATGCTGCCAGCACTTTATGTAGCTATAGTTGTATAACTCTGAAAATTTGCTGCAGATAATGTAGCACTTACTGGAACATTTAAGTAGCACTCACAGAGTTTTGTTGGTCACAGGAGTTGTCTGCATGATTTTGTTAATGTGAGCTCAAATAAGAAACTGAGAACAAATACATTGTGATCCTGTTTATCTGCTTCTTTTTCTAAGGCTCCATCCATTAAGTTGCCTTCCTCAGTGTTTGCCACAGAGTTTGAAGAGGATGTGGGCTTGTTGAATAAAGCTGCTCCTGTTTCAGGTATTTTTCACCTTACTGTGATGTGAGTTGCTATCTAGGAAGTAGATGGTAATTAAGGCTTGTTATGGTGATGTCAGGGTTTTTTTGGCTTAGAACAGGCTCAGTAGCAGACATAAGGAATGATCTGTGAGAGACCCATGTTTCAATTTGAGACTTCTGTGATTCACCAGTAAGAGTTCTTTAGCTTTGCTTGGAGAGGGTGAATCCATGAGCTCTTGCTATTGTCATAGCAAATTCAAACTAATAACAGGGGGAAACTGTAGATAATACTATTAATTTTTTATTCTGTCTCTTTGAATCCGAGTCTGGAACTGGATTTTCACTCAGTTCTCTTCAAATGAGTATTGTTTACATCCCTTCATTAGTGTTACTTCAGTGTTACAGGCTGTGAGTAGGTTTTTGTTATGTATCCACATTTGCACTGGACATTGACTGTGCAGCTATCTCCATATTTCATAAAAGTAAGGAATTGTAGCAGTTCTCTCTGTCCTGACAGAAGAATGTTAAAGATAATTCTGCCAATTGCAGCAGAGAGAAGCTTTTTAACCTTTTGAAATGTAGGGAATTTTAGGGTTGGAGCTAATGCTGGCAGTTGGTCATGTGGTGCTTTAACCTTGATATTTTTCTTTATAAAAATATTAAAATGCATTTATGGAAGCTTAAGACCTCTGGGAAATGCTTTTTCTGAGAGATAAAAATTGACAAGAGATTGGTGACATGCCTTGGCTTCTATCACATCTACAAATATTCTTGAGGAATTTTGTGATTCTTTGGTTTAAACTTGCCTTACTGCAAATGAACAGTCCAGCTGGATTGTTTTTTATCCAGGAAAGTAGCTTTGTAATGTCAGAGAAATGTAAATATTTATGTTTTGTTTTTTTCAACTTTCTAGGACCACGCCTAGATTTTGACCCAGATATTGTTGCAGCTCTTGATGATGATTTTGACTTTGACAATCCAGAAAATATTCTGGAAGATGATTTTGTTCTGCAAGCAAATAAACCACAGAAGCGGTAGATAGAGCTTTGTTGAAATATTTGTCATATGTGAATAAGAGATGCTATTTGCTATTGCATGTGGTGGTGTAGGAAGCCACAATGGTTTCAGATGTCAAACTGAATACTTTGGTGTGTTGAAAAAAGTATTACCTTGTGTTACTCGGATGGCAGCTTGCAAAATGAAATTTCTTACTTTATCCAAGAAGTGGGTTTCATTTGTTACTTTGAGCTCATGGATTATATGCAGTATTTGGAATAATAGTGTTCTTGAACTGTTTAAAACGTTGTCATCTCTTGCATGTAAAATACGTCAGTAATAGTATTGATGAAGGCTACTGGCTGTTTCTGAAACCTTTACAAAGGCTTTGTGTGATACCCCACAGCATTTTATCTACTTAGGTTTTGGTATCATTCTCATAATTTCATGAACAGTAAGAATTTTTGCTTGTTTTAATAGTCAAGAATGCTGCTGATATTTTTCTGCTTTGACATGTACAGCTGAATATAAAAATAACTTCAGTCTCAGTGCACAGAAGCATGATCCAGCTAGAAATGCTTTCAGCTCTCAGAAAAGTGTCTCTCTCAAGATATTTAAATCTGTTATTGACAAGTTGTTTCAGATAACCCAGGACAGGTCAGAGCTATATAAAGGTCCATGTATTATTCTAAAACTATTTTGTGCTTCTGTTCAGGGCACCTGATGCTGAGGATGAAGATGAATGGGAAGATATGGAAGATGATAGTGATGAAAAGGATAGCTGCAGTACTGATAGAGACTATGATTCAGAAGGTCCTTTGTCAGATGGTGAGGTTAATGGACAGCCAAAAGAATTCCTTTTCATGCAAGAAGAAACCAGGAGTCGTTTCACGGAATATTCTATGACATCTTCAGTAATAAGACGGAATGAGCAGTTGACCCTCTTGGATGACAGATTTGAGAAGGTGAGGCTGCTCAGGACTGTAGCTGTGAAGGGTGTCAAATGCTTCTTTGTCTATTGATTAATTTCATCAGGCAGTGTCCTGTATACCTGTGCAGATTTTACTGCTTTTAACAGTCAGGGCATCAAGCTACTGCTCTTAGCATGTAGTCTGCATTTAATACTGGGTACATTTAGAGGCTTGTGTCACCTAGGCTGTAGTGTTAATTGCTGTTGTAAGGCCCAGCACTGATGGAGGTAAACAAAATTACTCCAGTGACTGTATGAGCATTCATAATTAGTGTTACACTTTTGTCTGAGAGGCTCAGTTCAACCCAGCAAACCATTTACAGGTCCCTGGTAAAGTATAAATTCATGAAGAGAGCATGGAAATAGGGTGTAACTTTTGTTCTGAGCAGTGACAGGCTTCTTAAGGCGTAGATTGAAATAATGCATCACAATAAAAAACGTTTTTTAGAAGCTGGTTTATATATTATTATGAGATAACTTTGTGAGTCCTATGTAGAAAGAACTGACAGTAAGGAAATCCTACTGCAGATGTGTTTGGCAGTTGTTCAGCGAATGAGAGGGGAGAGGAAAAAGAAGCAATAAATAAATGTTTGGCTCTTCTTCAAGCTATCAAGAAGTTGCATGACAAATGTGGTCTAGTTACAGATACCCACTTCTTTATTTTAGTTTTATGAACAATTTGATGAAGATGAGATTGGAGCCTTAGATAACGTGGAGTTAGAAGGCTACATTAACACAGACAATGCTCGGCTGCAGGAAGTCCTGGATGATTACTACAAAGAGAAAGCAAAGAAGTATGTATTCCCAGAAGTGCTGCTTCACATAAGTAGTTCTGTAATCCTCTGTTTATATGGAAGTTATGGGCATGTTGTTTCAAGTTCATGTACTCAAAAGATTGCATCCCAAAAGAAATCTGCTGCATGTGAGTGTTATCCACTTGCATGATAAAATTAAGTGGAGAATTTTATTGGTTTGAGTAGGTTATACTCCTTTTGTGTAATTGTGTTGAACGTAATGTAAGCAGTATCTATTAGAGGCATTAATCCTCTTGAAAAACAGAAATACTTCTTTTGTTGACTGTGTCTTTGTCCTAATGTTTTTAGTTTATTTTGAGCAGGCTTACTTAAGGAAGCTTCATTTTTGCTGCAAATTGGATTGGAAATAGCTTTATTAGGTCTGGGGCTTGACTTAAGGGAGTCTGAGCTTACATAATTATACATTTTCAGTAAAAGATAAACTCTATTTTTTTGTTCTCTGAACTTTGAAAAAGTTGTGTGAAATTGGATGCTCTTGAACCTGATGAAGATTTGGACTCTCCAGCAAATGAAGAAAGTGAGGAGGAAAAGGAAGAAATAGTAACTGTAGTTATTGAGGAGCCAAAAGAAAAGTGGGATTGTGAATCCATTTTGAGTAAGTATTTTGGAGTTTGCTTATTTGCTCTTAGGACTTCAAAGTAAATGATAGGTGATTTCAGAACTTCCCTGGCAGTGCTTCAGGTAAAATGGTTTATTCTCTGAGCACAACAGGAGAAATTCCCAAAACCTAAGTAGCAGTACAATTCATAATTGCCATTTGCAAGCATTTCTTGACTACTTTCTTTTTTCTTTGTGGCTTAGGTACTTATTCAAACTTATATAATCACCCAACACTTATTAAGGAGCCATCAAAGGTAAAATTATTAAACTTACTCTGATGAATAACACTGGGAAAACTTGAGATAAATGTGTTTTTTTTCTCAGTGGGTATCTGTTTTAAAAGACAGGGAGCAGAAATGGGGGTTGGGGAGGGCTTTGGTATTATTTCTTCACTAAAGAAGAATTTGGATATATTTTTTCTTATTAGAAGGAAAACTGAGTCAGTTAAACGTTTCTGTAATAGCTAGGCAGAAACAGAGCAAGGAATTTCCTTTGTTGGTATCTGTGAGATACCTGTGAGATTTGTGTAATCTGTGTCTCACAGCCACATACTTGCTCAGGTTTATTTGCCTGTGGTCTGGAACAATTTATTCTAGTTCTTTGGTCTTCCATATGTTCCCCATCATTAGAGCACAGCTTAATATCCCCAAATTTGGAATTAAACCTTTTTCTTGCAAGCTTATAAAGGAAGATTAATTGACTACTTGAGTTCTTTATTTTTTCAGTAATACTTAAATTGAAGGGAAAAATGTTTTTCTTGTTCTGGAAAGCCAGATTTTGTCACACATGTTTTGATTTCATACTTTGGGATAAATGTGTGTTTTTGTGGGGGAGTTAAATAGTATGAGGAGACTTAACATTTATTACTGTTAAATCTGGATCTGAAGTTTTTACACTGATAAGGCAGTGCCATGTGCACTTCCTGGAGAGAAAGCTAGGGGCCACTAATTCATATGCACTCTATTTTAGCCCAAACCAATAAAAATTTCTCAGAAGACTGGAATTCCCCTACACGTCCTGCCTCAGAAGGGTCTCACTGCTAAGCAGGTGGAGCGCATGCAAATGATAAATGGCAGTGACCTGCCAAAAGCATCAACACAGCCTCGTTCCAAAGCTGAGAGCAAAGAGGATCGCAAAGCCAGAAAACAGGCAATAAAAGAGGAGCGAAAGGTATGCCTGACTGCAAATAAAACCTTGCAAAGCATTTTATGTTACCTGAATTCTGTCTTACAAACTTTGTTTAAAACTCACTTGTCATGTCTGAAGGTAGTGGGAAAATCTTGGTGGTCTCAAAGGACTAATTATTGCTTTTTAAAAAAAAAAATTTACTGGAAAGAAAGTTAACATCACACTTTTGTCTTACTGATTTCCAGTATCAAAACTTCGGGTCTTTTACTGTGGCCACTACTGCAGATACAACTGCTGAAGGAACATCATATTTCCTTGCAATCTAAAGTAGCAAAGGAAATAGCTACTTCTCACTTTGTGTGATCTGAAACATCATATCTGAAAGAAATGTGGAAAATCCTAATTGGCCACAGTGAAATCCTAGCTGTCTTACTTAGGAACAGAAATTGCCAGCATATTAGAAGCTTCGGCTGACTAAAGATGTTTGTCCTGGTTGTACACGTATTAATTTGACTACTAATAATTAGTGCCATAAATAATATTATTGTCCAGATTGCTCTTACTTTCATGGTCTAGAAGAGTTAATTGGAATAGTTTGATTTTGCATGTTAATTCCTATTTTGTAAATTCCTCATTATTCCTATGTACAGGAACGCAGAATGGAGAAGAAAGCCAACAAGCTGGCCTTCAAACAGGAGAAGACAAGACAAGAGAAAGAGTTGCTCAATCTGAAACAAAATGTGCAAGGTCTGAAGCTGTCCTGATGAAACTGAGAAACTTACTGTAGAACTATCCCTAATTTTTCATTTGTGTTGAGAAGGGAACTGCTAACTCACACCTTTGCCAGTCCTGCTCAAAGAGGGTTCTTCAAATCTCACTGTAACAAGACCCAGTAATTTGTCATTTTTCTGAAGTGAAATTCTATATAAAATAATGTATTGGTGATATCTATTCTGTCATGAGTGACATGGCAATTGCTGCAAAGTTTCATTACAGCAGAAATGTATTAAAATTACAAATATTTTTCTTACTAGTTATCACTGAACAAGGTTTTATATGTATTTGTTGAATGTATTCAACAAATCAGCAGAATCCTACAGATTTGATCTGATTAGATTCTTCTATTAAATTATTTCAGTTTACAAAACAGTATTTTCATTTATGTCTTTTCTCTCTTATACTGATGGTTGAATATAGTTCCTTGCTATAATACAGTTTTGTATGTCAAGGAGTTTACACCCACTCTTCCTTGGGGTTTTTTTTGGGTAGATTATTTATTGTTTTGGTACTATGATGGGAGCCTTTTGTCTGAAAAGCTGTTCTCCAACTGGACATCGCTGTTACCTAATCTGAGTTTTACATTTCCTGGCAAATAAAATGTGTCACAAGGAGCGTTGCACTTACAGAAGTCAGTGACCCTTAATGTTGCCATTGGAATTGGCTTTGCTGGAAGTACTCAGTCTGAGTAGAATGGCAGACAAACAGCAGATACTTGGATAAAAAGTGTGTGTTGCAGATAGTGTGTTGCAGATAGTCACTGCCTTAGTGTCTCTAGAATACCCTTCCTCAGGTCTTGGGTTTAACTTGATTTAGTTGGAATACAAACTTAATACCTGCTCCTGTTGTTATAAAAACTTCCTAAAGATGAGCTGAGGGCCACAATCTGTAGGTTTGGTGTGAACTTGAATGTTTATACTGTGAACATGAATTGTTTTGATAGTGACTGGTTCATAATGTGAGTAAAATGAATAGGATTTTTAGTCAGCCCTGAATCCTTCTGTACTCATTAAAAAACTCCTCAGGTTTATGTCTGTATGTTACAGACATAATCTTCTGCCTTTATGTGAAAAGTTAACTTTTTTACTGGAAGGTGACATGATGACACCAATACATCAGTGCAGTGGCCTGACTACTGGTGAATTCAAAGCATCTTCAATATTCCTTCAGTAGTTTTGTGAATACTAGATAGAGACAAGATAACAGGCACTGATAAAGTCTTTTAATGTACAGAAAATTCAAAATACTTGTTTTTATTGGAAGAAAGCTTTTATAATATATTTTGATTGGTAAAGCATCATGATTTTGGAGAAGGGAATAAAGTGTCTGAATCTGCAAGTCTTGGTTACTGCTCAGAAAGCTAAAGTATCATGTACAGTATACACATCTAGATTAAGCCTTCATTTTCTAGAATTGTCTGTTAACAGAATCAGTAAGAAATAATCTCTAAGATTAGAAAAAGTTTTAGTATTTTCCTTTAGCTGATGCTGGTGCTAGTTTTCATGTTTTTGACAAGCTTAAGCAGGATCTGCCTGTGTCTTAATTGCTAATTGTCTAATCACTGATTCTGTGGTAACTGGAACACTGACCACCCGGTACTCATGATTCCTGACAGCAAAACAGAAAGGAAATCTGAGAACCAAGTCTGTTGAGGTGAGTCAGATACCAGGAAATAAGTTCAATGGAACAAGTAAGTAACAGATTCTGTTCAGTGCTTTGGGGTGGAAATATGATTTTGTGGTTTACCAAAAAGGACAGTCTTACTAAAGCCAGTGCACACGTTCTTTGCTAGGTTTCTCATCACTGATTCAGTGGTACTGTGCTTATACCTAAAGTCCTTTAAAATAAAAACAAAAATAAAAGGAAAAACTAACATCTAGAGGGGATGAGAACAGAATAAAGAAGTGCGGGAGGAAGGCACTTGAAATGAAGAGTGTAGTCTGGACCAAGGACAGACACAGCTGTGGCTTGGAAACAAAGGAGGAAAGACATTTAAACAGAGGCAATAGGAAAGGAGTCAAAAAGGTTTTGGAATTGCTGTGTTCCTCTTCACTTGTAATCAGTGAAACACTACAATAACCTTAATAGTGCTTTGGAGTGTGGTAAAATCCCAAGGAAAAGGTAAAAAACTAAAGCAGTCATTCATCTGCTTAGCAAGGCAAGGATTTATTTTGTTTTAGCACAAGGAGGTAAAGAACACTTACATGAGAAGTCCTTACAGAAGTTAATTTAATGAAGTACCTCTGTAGGTTGCAAGTCAAATGAAAAGGACTCTCCTTTTCCTGAAGTTTTTCTAAAGGCTGTTTGTGTTTACTAGAAGTCATGTCCCTGTTCTGAAATGAGTGTGATTGTCTTGGAGTTAGAAGGGCCTGAAACTACTTTCCATGTAACTTTAACACCTACTTTTTCCCAAAAAAAAGGTGATTTAAACGCAAATCTCAACAAATTTAACATCTGTAAAGTAAGATCATCTTGGAGTGCTGTTTAGCATATCATGGAAGCATTCCACCTTAATAATGAAGATTGTGCCACACTTTGCATGATACTTTCTACCTTAACCATTACTGGGTATCCACTAGCTGATATCCAAACCATAAATCTGGGAGGGTGCAGGTCACCTGCCCTGAATTTAGGCAGTGGTGAACTTAAGTATTGTTCCACCATCTCCTCTGCCAGCTGTGATGTCATTGTGAAAGCACTTACCTGAGCAGTCATGTGGAAAATGGAATGCTGCCTGTCATAGCTAAGGAGAGCTTGTGCTGTGTTGGAGCAGGATAAATGAGGAGGGAGTTCTGCAAAAGGGAAGCCTGGTATGTAACAGGAGAGTTGGATTTGATAGTTCTTGGGTCCTTTCCAGTTCAAAATACTCTGTAATCCTATGGAGATGTCCCTTTCTGACAATGAAGTACTGTTCCAGCAAGAGCCCTGTCCAAGTGCCGACTGCTGCAGTCATGACATCCTGTGCTGTGTAACCAAGGCTCCTGCATGCTTTGCATTTTGCACAGCAGCCTGAAGTCAAGGTCTGGCTCCTTCTACAACCCATGGAAAACACTTTGCATATTTTGTGGCAAAAACTTTTTAATGAGAATTTCAATGCATTTAGCTGAAATGGGTAATGAGCACTGTGGAAGGAGGAGGTGACTGCTGGTAGAGAAGTGGGTTGAACAAGTTTAAACAGCAAATTATCTAGTAACTGCTTTCATTAGTGAACTTGATTAGAGAATTTATTGACACAGACACACTGTGAATTCATCTTCAGTCTTGCACTGTCTTAATTTACCTGCTTGTCCAAAACCATGTTTACTATACACTGAATTTAAAAGAATGTATTTTCTCTTGGTGAGGTATAAATTACTAACTTGCAGCTTCCTTTTTTGCTCCAGGATTTTAGGCTGAATTTGTTATTTCAGTCTTCTTGGGAAAAAATAGACTAATAAACCATCTGATAAGTAGTCCCTTTGACAGCATAATGTGGGCACCAGGCTCTGTTCCAAAGCCTGCTGAAGTGAATGAAAAGATTCCCCTTGACCTCTCTGATCCCTGAATTACAAACTGAATGCCTGACGGCACAGTTTGCCTGGCACAACCCAAATGCAGGGTTTTTCTGCAAGGAGTGGGGCTCATGCACATAGCCCTCTGCTCTTCAGTTTGTGTTACTGATCCTGTGTCTCTGTGGTAGATCAGATCATCCCTGCAATAGGGCTGATTTGGCAAGGAAAACTCAAACAAAACAAAAAATACACTGAAGTCAGAGTGACTGCAAGAAGACAAAGGTGCAATTACTTTGCGTTTGATATCTCAAGATTTGTGAAGAGCATAATGGTTTTATCAAGCAAGATAGTCTGAAAAGAGAGAGCTGTGTGTTGTGAGAGAGGTGACAAGTTTTGTGTCACCATGACTAGTGTGAGATCCAGCTCCTTACAGTGGTTCTCCATGCCCTGGTGATGCAGGACTGGTTTGCTCCTCACTGAGCAAGGCACAGGTGTCTGCTGCACTTCCAGTACTGCAGATGAATATTCCTCTCAAGTTTGCTGTCAAAAATGTCTAGAAACAGAATGTAAGGACCGGAGTCATAGGAGTAGAAGGTTCAAAGGGAAATGAGGATTTGGAAGTGTGTGCTTTTGTGGAATGAGGTGTGTTTTAGTCCCTGCTTTCCAGTCTGTTCCTGAGCAGAACAAACTGGAAATGGCTTCTATTTCTTATTTGTGTTGAACTGCAGCTGTACTTGGACAGCTATTGGAAGTTTTGGTGAAGTCCTTCAGGAGTTAAACTGAACCCAAAATAAATATTGCTGCAGCTCCCTGCTCCTGGATGTAAGTAATTTTGAAGCCTGGGTAAGAAAGCATCATTAGCAAAGCATCACTCCAACCCATAAGCACCAGTTTTCCTTTGCATCCCAGCTGATCCAGTGTTCCAAGGAAGCTTCAAAAGGAAGTGCAAGCCCTTCAGCATTTTGAGACAGAGACTATAGGCAAGAGAAATCACCACTGTGAAGACACAGCCCCTGCAAAGGGTATAGTTAAAACTGAAGTGTGTGTGTTATCTCCATGTGAAGTCTTTCATCCAGTAACACAATTGTTTCCTCCAAGGACAAAGCCGGGATGTTGTGGATGAGTGTCACATATGTGCTTGACTGGGTGCCAAATTCGTCCCTCCCCCTCCCTGTGCTGCTAGTGTTTGGGAATATGAAGAGCCAAATCAGTAGATGTCATGCCTGCCCTGAGCACATAAGTGTCTCTGCTCTTCGAGTAAATGTTCAAATATATTTTTTAAAGACAATGTGAATCTCTAATAGATTTCTCTTCACCTAAATCTGAAAGAGAGCATGATTCAAGACAGTTGATGCATGAATGCCCAAGGTTGAACCTGGGAGCTGCCCTTGCACAGATGAAGTTGCAGAGATTCACTGCCATATTACTGAAGGGTTTAAAAATGGGTTTGAGCTGAACTTCTTTACCAGAGATGGAGGAAAAAGATGCTTAAGCTCTTACTGGAACAAGTAATTTTTCTAGGGAGTGAGTATGCATGGACATGCACGGATATTATTTTATCCAGAGATGCCAATTCACTACTGATTTGGTCAACTGCTGTTGTAAAATGTCCTTTAAAATCAGTTGTGGAAAGAAAAGAAGTGCACATGGGTTTAAAGTTAAAAGAATGTGACAAAGGAAGAAGGGAAGGTGTCTTTTCTAATAATTCTGATTTTCTGATTCTTCCTAAGTGTTCTTATGTCTGCCATGACCATGGTATTTTGTTGGAGTGCACTGGTTTTTTATCCTCCTTCTTGTACTGTCAATAGACAGTGAAGGGCTGAACCAGCTTCCCTATGCCTTTCAAAAAATGCAAATTTCTTTTGTTTCTAATGTTTTCTTTTTCCCTCAGGAAAAAAAAAAAAAAAAAAAGAATCCTTGCTCTAAGATATTTCTGTCCCTTGCAAGAGGGAAGTGTAGTTTGTATCTTCTCCTATTTCCATTACAGAAACAGCCAGGGAAGAAATCTAACTGGAAGCAGCAGTTTCGAGTATTTTCTTAATGCTATTCAATCAGCCAAGCAGGTCACAAAAGCTGTGAAGGAGAGCCACCTTCTTCCACTTTCTCCCCCACCAAGCACAATCCACATTCCTGGTCTGCTTTCTTATTGTGGTTCTTGTACTGATCTTTGATAAGGCAGTGATATCTTATTAACCACAGATGGGATTCAGTTTTGCACCCCTGGCACAAGAGAATGTGAACATTAATTCCCTCCATAGACTCTAATTTTCAGCTCTGTTTTTTGGCTTGAATAGAGTAGGAATGCAAGGCAGAGGCAATGGAAGAGGCAGAGAAAACTAACCATACATTTTAAACTTAAAGGCAGTAAATCTGGGCTCTGATATTACCACTTCAGGAGGAGAGTCAGGATAGCTGTACTATCCTGTATCAGAGGGTGAAATACATCCTCTCTCCATGCAAAACAAGTAGTGTACACAGGCTTCCCCACTCCCACGGGGTGCCTTTTCCACTGTCCCCTTCTCCAGCCAGCTTTGCAGACAGGGAAAGGCATTTAGAAGAGGACAGGTCTGGTTAACTACTTAATACCAAGTTCAGCCTCTGCACAGACTTCCCTGTGTTAAAAGTTACAGATCCAAAAAGATGCACACACAGACAATATCTCATGATGGCGTGATTTATAAAATGTGGGAGCAATCTGGAAAAGGGTGTCAGTGGAGTCCTGCCTGCCTCTGGAAGGCAGAGGGCAGAAGGGAGAAGGGAGGCTCTTTGGGCTTGCTTCCAGAGCAGGAATTCATGACTGATAGCAAAAGCAGCTGCCACGATTCCAGCCTCTCTCCTCTCCTAGATGACAGCAATGCAATATAAGCAGCAGGACGCATCTTCCTTCCTTGATTGGGGTCAAGCTCCTCTCTGGATTTCCACTGCTGAGTTCTTTAATGACTCTGTTACTTCTGGTCTTACTTTACCAGCTCTAAGAGCAGACCCTCCCTTTCCTTCTCCCTCTTGGAGGAAACCAAGTTGTGCAAGAGCAGCAGCAGTTGTGGAGAGAGGAATTGGAGACTTGCTTTTTAGGAAGGACAAATTGCTGAGTGGCCTAGTGAGGGTGAATATCCTATACTACAGGACTGTATATCCTGTACTATAGGACTGGTGAGAAAGTACATGGATTGTGGGAAGGAAAGAAAGATTTTGGTTTTGTCTCATCCTCCTCCAAATAGAGCCCGAAATTCCCCATTCTCCCCTTAAGTTCCAGGTGTCCCTGCTGCAGCCCTGAAGCCAGGTATCTGTCCTGTCTCATCCTCCCCTCCCCTGTGCTCAGAACCATTTTGCCCATGCTGCTGGTCTGGAGCAGGCTTTTGGTGGCTGCTTGGGCCATATTTTCAGTATTGTTACTGAGAGAAATAATTTGTAAGCATGCTGTATCTTTAGTATTAATGTGAGGACACTTGGGCTGCTTTTGTAAAAGGCACTGGACACGGAGGAAAAGATCTGAGAACATCAAGGGCAGTGTGATGGCTGAATGTGACTGCATTGACCCTGAATGTTGATTGTTCATTGCAATGAGTTGGATTGTACCTGCCACAACAGTTACTGAAGAGCTTTTAGCAGAATCAGGACAGCAGTACTGTCAAAAGAGATTTCAGAAAGCACCACTTCATGTTCTTCACAATGCTGCTTCACACCCAGAACCCTGGCTCTTGGATGTGCCCCAGCTGACGGGGCACAACTGCTTCAGCAGTGTTTTGCTAAACCATAGAATCAATTAGACTGGAAAAAACCTCTGAGTTCATTGATTCCAACCTATGACCGAGTGTCCTTGTCACTGCCCACCTGGACAGCCACTGGTGTGTAGTAATTCGTGTGCTGAATTAGTGCAGAGAGTCTCCTGGTAATATCCCTTAGCCAGGTTCCAGCAAGGAGCAGATGTCCCCATGGTATGAGTCTGGCTGACATACAGGACACTCAGTCCCCCTCAGGAGCAAGGCAGCCACGACAGCCACCCTTCTTTTATTACCTGTGGTTGTTGTCCCTCTGCTTGACTGCGCTGATCTGGGACACTCCCCCAGAGAGATCTTCTTCTCTGTCATCTGCCTGACCCTCGGGATCCAAGGATTCACACCTATTCTGTAAGGGCCCCTGGGAAGGCAGGGGAAGCCAACAGGGAATTCTTCTGCCCCCCTGAGCAGGGACCTGTTTCCATTTCCCTGCTTTTAAGTCTCCTTCTTCACTTGATGGCAAGAGCGGCAGAGCTCCTCACACTCCTGCTGATCTTCCATCCACTGCATTTCTCTCAGGGATGGAAGGGTGGAATTCTGAGTCTGCATCTCTTTTGCACTCTCTGATACTTCTCAGCCTCCCCACCTCCTCTTTGAGCTCTGCCACAGGCTGAGCAGATCATCCACCTCCTCACAGTGCATGCAGGTGTGTTGCCCACTATCCTCCAGCACTTCACACCAGGATCAGACACTCCCTGCAGCCAGAGGCCTGGATATTCACATGGCTCTTGAGGAGCTCTGCTCAGACGAGTTAATTGTGAGGAGGTTGGGAAGGGCTAGGACTAGGACAAAGATAATAAAATCTGCTTTTATTAATCCCCAGGATTTATTCCTGAAAGCAATTACTGTTTACAGGTTAATTCCCATAGTGTCCCAAGTATTTTTCTAGAGGAAGGTTCTGTAGTTCTGCTAAGTTTGTACTTTGGAAGCTGATGGGAATTCATCATGGACACCTGC
Organism: Passer domesticus; assembly: GCF_036417665.1. Classification (NCBI taxonomy): domain Eukaryota; kingdom Metazoa; phylum Chordata; class Aves; order Passeriformes; family Passeridae; genus Passer; species Passer domesticus. The sequence goes on along the minus strand of NC_087476.1, from coordinate 61,805,814 downwards.
TGGTGGGGCCAGGTGTTGAACTGCGTCTTGAGTGTTCCAGAAAAGCAGAGGGATTCTCCTCCTGTAGTGTATAAACTGTAACACCAGCTGTTCCTTTCCTTCTGTCAGACTCTATACAGTGTCCATTATGCTCTCAAACGTTTGCTGAGGCTCTGTGACAGAGGGACATGGAGTTTTGTGGAAAGCAAGCTGTCAGCCATGCTGCAAACTCCACCAGACAGGCTTTGGTAAGCAAACACAGTCACACTTGTCTTGTCCTGGAAGAAGATTTGCTAAACTAGAGTTTGTGGCCAATAAAGGCCTATATTAATACAATAATTGAAATTCCAGGGAAGGTGATAAACTCTTACAACAAAACACATGCTGAATATCATCTGGGAGTTGCCCATAACTGGAGCTCTTTTTCTGATTAAAAAAGTGACTGAATATGACAGTACAAAAAACTTGGGACAACTTCTTCAGACTCTTCTGCAGTTATATTCCAGGGTAACAGCTGTAGAGAATCAAAAATCTGACAGCTTTTGCAGTGCTTTGAGAAAGTTCTTCATGTTCTTTAGAGCTCCCTGCTGTTGGCAGGTTTGCTGTTCCCTGGTCACTAGACACAAGGCCAAAGGGCAGAGCCCCTTGGGGGAATCAGAAAAGTAGAGCTAATCATCAGTGTCTTGAAGTGAGATCCTGATTTGTTATAGAAAAGAGAATAATATCAACAATTCCTTTCGAAGAGTACTGCTGGTTAGGGGGGGATTTTGTTTTTTTTGGTTTTGTTTTTGTTTTTTTTTAAGATGTTGAAAACTGTTATTACTCTTTCACCTATTCAGAGCAGGAAAAATGGATTGCAAATGTGAGAGGGTGGACCTTTGGCCTCCTCCTTCCTAGCACTGCTTCAACAGCAATTTGGGGAGTTTTCACTGGGGTCTATGAGCTCGGTGCTAGAGTTGAGTGATGATTGTGCATCTTGTTTTACTAGGACAAGCAACCATTGACTGAGAGAAAAACTCCAACATTAACACCTGCTGTGTTAGCACTTCTGGAGAGAATACAAAAAGAGAAACATAAACCAGGCAAAGAGTTCATTTAATCATATTTATGTGTTTCTTATAACAAACCCTGAGGTATTCTAGGTTGGGGAAGCATTTTTTAAAGCAGATCCTGGATTTTAGAATCTTGCTTTCTGATAGAATAACGTAGAATTATCAAGTTTGACTTTTTTTGCTGGTTTTTTTTTGCAAGTCCTGACATGAAATCCTAAACTTATTTCTATACAACACTTGCTATAAATGAGAAAGGACAAAAATTTCCATGGGGATGTTGTTGATAGTGAATGGCTTTCCTGGTCATTATCTTGATCCCTTGTGTGGACTGTATGCACAGAGATTTTCATTTGGGTCTTTGGGAGGGACTCAAATGTGTTTTCAGTTAGAGGTCCTCAAACAGAAGTATCTATATAGACCTAAAATATAGAGTCTGGCTTTGAGGTTCTTTTTGCCCATAGAGCTCCATAACCTTTATTGTTCAACTTTGAGATTTATGCCATCCTTTTTACCTTAAGTCCATTTAGATGAGGTACAAAGCTCTGTGTGTTGTTTGTTCCAAATGCCCTTGTTGATTCAGCTTTAAAATTAACATCACCCCATCCCTAAAATAGTTCCCTCTAGGCAGGATACCACATAATACATTTTCTAGGAACCATTGCTACTTGTAATCATGACCTGTATTAGTCTATGTTTAGAAGATTTTTTTTAAGTTCTTTTAAAGCTTATTTGTAGTATAACCTGTGAATGATAATACACACTGCTCCTTGTATCAGTATCTTTGATCCTTACGTTTATAAGGTTTGATAATTTATGTAGATTATCATGTTTTATGGCAAGTAAATTTAAAAAATAATGATCTGCAGAGACCTCTTCAGAAACACCGAAGAAAACAGGAAAATCTATGAGTGTGTCCCCTGTGAAGATTTCCTCAGGAAAGGTTGGGTAAGAAATTCTTATTATTTTTATTTCAATATTATAATGTAAAAAGAACTTGTTTGCTTTTGTTATATAGAATAGCCTGTTGTAGTGTTTGCAGTATGAACTCCTTTGTATTAATTGAAGTAATCAATTTCACTGAAACCTGTTGCAGAGCTCCTCAGGGCCCCAGTATAGGCTGCTGAGAATACTAATGTTGGTGTTGAATGTTCTTTGATTTGGAACAGCCCCATCCCAAGCAGGCAGTGACTGTGCTCTGCTGTACCAGACATCTCTAGAGGATTTGCTACTCGATAGTGCAAACCTCTCCAGCAGATCTTATGAACTTCCATTGTGCTTCCATTGTCCAAGTGTGGAAGATGCCAGCATTTATTTCAGTAACTATGCCAGGATGACAGTGTGGAGGTTCTTCCTTCTCCTTAATGTTTCGTTTCCCAGATCATGATGTTTGGTGCTCCTGCTCCTCAGACCATGCAGTCACTGGGGTTCCCATCTCTGGACATGCCCAGCAAGTCAGAGCAGCAAGAAGCCCTTACAGCCCCTGTTTAAAGGTGATTGTGGTGCTGTTGCTCAAGAGGTCAGCATCTTGCAGCTCTCTGAAATGCATACTCCTGCAGAGCATGAGTCTTTAGCAGGAAATATGGCCAAGAATGATTCCCAGTAGCTAGCAAGGTATTTTGAGCCTGGGAGAGATGTTTGTGAGAGTGCTTGGAGCAGGGGATGAAAAGGAATGTGCACAAAACAGTCAGCTGCAAACACTCACAGTCAGAGTTGTTGCAGGGTTCCTCTGTGTGCCGTTTTACTCTCCTTGGTTGCTGCTGGCCAGCAGCTGGAAACCTCAGCTGTGGAAGACTGCAATGGGCATGGGAGTGTCCAGTCCACAGCGCCATTATCAGCTCCACCCACCTCCTTGGCTTTGCCAGCTACAGGGAAATGCTGTCAGTAACCTGGGGTGTCATCTGTCTTACCTGGGACTGTGTTAACAGCTTAGCAACTCCTGTGGTTATCACACAGGGTCTTGCAGACCTCCAACAGGGATTTATTGATAGCATCACCATTCTCAAGGTTTCGTCACTGAATTCTGAAACCTGGGGCTTGACACCCCCTTTCCCTAGGGAAACTGGCTAGTCCAGGTATCACTGGGGTTATAGTTGCAGCCAGTTTGCAGAGGCTTGGGACAGCCACTGCCCCCAGTGGGTCCCTGGGACAGACATCCACACTCACATCTGAAAGAGAGGACAGGAGCTATGGAAAACACTGGTTTAGGTGAGCTTGCAGATGCTGGGTGTTGGCAACAACTGCTGCATTTTCTGCAAAACTTGAGCTTTGCCAAGTGCTTTACAGAGCACTTTGGGCAGGTGAGAAATCAGTTTCAGAGCTACCCATGAGCCTTTTTTTCAGAGCTACCCATGAGAAAGGACATGTGAGAAACTAGCTTTGAGTGGTGCAAATAAATGGTCTCATCCCTAATGTGCCTGGTAATGGTTTCCAGGATGAGCTGCTCCATCACCTTCCCACAAATTATAGGTTTAATCTTCTTGGAGAGAATATAGCAAAATATAAAAGCTCTTTCTATCATAAGAAATAACAAGTACATGGCTTGTTGCAGCTTTCAGAGCACAAGTGGACATCAGAAGATAAGAGTGACAGGTCAACAAGGATGCGTTAAGGCTTTCTGCTGACACATCATAGAAGATCTTAAGCAACACAATTTTTCAGCACCACTTCCCTCTGAAATACTACAGCTACCAATAAAATAAGCAAACTGTAATTCATTGGCTCAGGTTTGGTTTGGTCTTCTTCTCTCTAGGCTACAAGTCTTATTATGCTATCCTGTTCAAAGCTGTGAGACTATTTGTATCTGCTGCCAAGATTTAATTAAATGATTGCCTAGAGGGGTGGACATTACCAGCAGTTCATTCAATGGTTTTAACAAAATGTAGGAAGATGCAGTACCATGTGATTTTCTTTTCCTTTCCCCTAATGCTTTGATATATTGAACAAGACAAGTGGACATTGTGGACCTTCATGTGAATATTTAATAGAATCTTCCAGTAAACAATAAATGATAGTGATTGATACATGATAAACAGCCAGGTATGCTGTGCATCTCTTCAAAGCACTTTGAGTTTAGACTAAAACCAAATCTCATTCTTGCATTAAACACTTTAATTGCTTTTAAAAATTAATCAACAAGACAGAAATGTTGTAGAGGTAATATCCCTTCTTATTTTTTTGGTCACTTGATCCACTGTCAGCCTTGGATCACCTTCCATAAACTTTCAGTGACACAAGAAGTAGGGGCTTTTTAGCCCAATAATTTTCAGTAAGGCTTTCAATTAAAATCCATAAGGAATTTTCTTACCTATTAAATGCTCATTAAGTAAATGAAGATGAAAAATAGTTGGACATAGCAGTAATAAATACCATATTTTAAAGGGCTTAATTAAACTACTTAGACTCTAGCAAATAATGATTAGATGGATACAGAAAGGATGAACTGAAGCAACTCTTACTCCTAGGGCTAGAAAAAGCAGGCATGACAGTAGCCCCAGTATACTAAAGCAATGCTGCTGAGCCTTTCTTTCAGTCCAGGAAGAAGAGGGAAAAAAACCCAAACCTATTCCAAATTATACTGTGCAATGTTACCACAGTTGCTTTCTTTAACAACCAAATAAATGAATCCTCAAATTTAGAGCAAGTTTTACTGTATTTGTTGTTGTTGTGTGTGTGTGTCCATTATTCTCTGTCTGTGTACAGAAAAGTAGGATTACACAGCTTAGTTTCTAGCATCTTACAAAAAAAAAAAAAAATAAGGGCAGGAATGGTGTATTGAGGAAAAGCATCTTAAACATTCCACTAGAAATGAACCAATCATTAATATATGGAATGTACAACCCCAGTTCAGACTGGCTGTGAAAAACTCTCTGTATATAGCAGCAACCCACTAAGAAAATGAAAAGTTCAAACAAGAAAAGTTGGTAAATAAAACTGAAGGAGAAAGAAATTAATTTGGCTTCTGATAGAGGATGGGAACTCAGCAATAGATCTACTTGTGATTACATAGAGGATGCAGTCTTTTATTCCATGTAGTATAATTTTAGCTTCTTGACATTATTTCAGCAGGTTCAGGTCTTTTTTCTTCTTTCATAAAAAGAATACTTTTTTGCTGAGACCAAATGTTTACTACATTTTGTTCTTTTACGGTATGATCGGATTATAGTAATTATGTTGTTTATTCACCACATACTGCTCTGCTGCTACAGGTTTTCAAGAAGAGTTCAGATAAAAGAGTATTTTTATCTCAATTTGAATGTGAGGTAAAATATCCTGAGACCTCCCAGATCTCTTGCCTGCTGTGCCATAGCCTATCCCACCTTCTCCATGGCAGTTCTCTGCCCTTACATCCACTTCTGATTTGGAGGAGGAATGGGCTGTGCCAGAGAGGGAGGACTGGTCAGTGCTCGGGCTGCTGCCCTCCTCCACCGTACTCACAGTGGATGTGGGACTACCTCTCCCCACGCTGGTGCTGTCACAGCCCTGCATGAGCCAAGGGCAGTGCCACCACAGAGATGTCCTGCAGCTTGAGCCTCAGCTACTGATGGCGTCTGAGGAATGCTCTCAGACATCTCCTAACACACACATTCAGCAAGTCCAGTCCTCTTACGGTATCAGATGACTCGGGGGTATCTCACGACTCTTGAGTTGCAAGAATTTTAGAACAAAACAGGTTTTTTTGACAACATAACTTTTTGAAATAGCTTGCCTTTCTTTGTCATGGGACATAATCAGCTTCTGCTACATTTATGATGTCGAGAATCTGGAAAAAGAAAATTGAATGGGCTGATGGGCTTAAGCAGCATTGCACATTTAAGGTTTGCTTCTGTGCTTTACTTGCAGACACCATTGCTGTGTGTTTTTTCAGTACTTTAAAATGCATCAGAAGTGGTTATTTTCTTTTTATCTGAATGAGTCTTTAATCTGTAGTTACATATGCACTGGTAAGAAATGTTTATCATCTTTACATATTCTGGAAGAGGATGAGATCAGGCAGCAGCACCTCTCTTAGCAGCCCAGAGCTCAGGTACTGTGCTCCAGGGCTGAAAGATCAGCTGGAAGAACGTGCTCAGTGTCTGCATAATGTCTGCTTCTTAACATCACATTTAAATTCAAGGACAAGTATTTAGGTAATTACTGACACCTCTTATAAAAGCATAAACCAAAATAACCAAATGGGTATGATCAGGCAGTGCTACTTTTTTTTTTTTTTTTTTTTTTTTTTTTTTTTTTTTTTTTGTAGCAAAGAATTTTTTGTTGTAATTTAGTTTTTGGGGGATTTTTACAAGTATATAAGCTTGCTTGAAGCCAAGTGAATACAATTTGCACAAAGAAGGAAAATACAGTTAAGTGAATATACACACACACCTTTCCAAGTCCAGATGAAAATACAAGACTCCCTGTAGAATGTGCATGTAACATTGTTTGCAACCTTTTCCCTATTCTGGACCTCATAATTTAAATAACTACTCACTGGACATGATTGTGCAGTACCTGTTTCCCTCCTGCTGTTGTCATTACAGGAATGATCTTAAAATTCCTTTTGGTTTGTCTTATGTCAAAAAATTTCATAACAAAAAATACCCCTCAGCACTGCATCTGCAGAGCATATTTTTTCATGAGCTGCAATAAGACAATCCTTAATCCACATACCAATCAACTTGTAAGAATATTCAATGACATTGTACAACTACAATGATCCATAGCTCAGTAACAGCAAAACAGCAACAATTTAAGAATTATTTTTATTTGAAGTTCTCTGGAAATATTCCTGTGATTAACGAGGGAGAAGAGAATATGCTTGCTCCATGTTGTATTAGTAATGGGCATGGGGTACTATGAACTCTCTTTGGATTTAATGGAAGTGTAGTCCTTGGGGTTTGAAAATTTACTCAGATTCAGAAATTCCGTGTCTGTTTTAGATGAAACAGAATCCATTAGTAACTGAGCCATCCACTAAAACCATGATTATTTTTTTCATAACTATGGGTTAGGCAACAAACTAAATTGCGAAGTTTGTTTCTTTGTTTAATAATGTCATCTACTGAAAAATGTGATCTTTACAATTTCTGCTTGTTCATGCATTAGGTGATAGGACTGTCACACCAACACACTGTCCACAGGAATTGTTCATGCACAATTTACCCCAGGAAACAAACGCAAGTCCCCATGGTTCTAGCCTGCAAGAAACAAAGCCTGAAGTCCAACTGCAGCAGTCCCGGTGTTTCTGAGCACAATCCCCACGAGCACAACGGCTTCAACCATTATCAAACCTGCTAATTTCAGCTGGCACTTGTAAGGCAGGTTCAGAACCTGGTTTTGAGCATCAGCTCACCACCATAGCCCCTCTGTGCATGGGCCTGCCCCAGGCTCTACATGGGTCCAGCTTGGGCACAGGCTCCCCTGGGCCAGGGCTGGATTTCTGTGAAATCCCGAATTTTCAGACGGTTGCAATTATTAATCATTTCCCAGACTAAACAATGGCCATTTTTATCAACAAAAGGTGAATAAAGGCCCCATAGGTAGGATGCATTATTTTTTATTAAGTGTTGAATTAATCAAGCTGTTGACCCAATGGGATACCATAAGCTTAAATTTAAGCAAATGCTCAAGTGCTGTACTAGAAAGAGAAAGAGAGAGAGAAGTGTCTGATGTCTTGACAGATCCAGCTCTAAAGGAAAATTAATGTTTTGTTCTAAGTTGAGACAATTCACTTCCCATTCTGAGAACTGCATGTATCCAAGACTGCAGTTCTTACACAGTCGTTCAGAAGTGGTAGTTATTTCCAGCCCTAGGGAAAAGGCACACAGCTGAACTGCACTCCAGAAAACAAAATCTAGTTTAACATAATCATAATAGTGATGAACTTCATTGAAGAAAGTGAAACAAAGATGTAAGATTTACTCTTGGAATGATTCTGATTTAAATTAAGGATTAATAAAGTTCATTAATTAAGTGCTTAACAGAAATCTATCTGATGTTGATAAATCATTTGTTACATTTGCCATGTGTACAAATTTTCTGTGATTTATGGCTCGTTAAATTGATTTCTTTGTGATTTCCCCCCTCTTCCCATTCACCCTAACCCTATTTCTCCTATTGCAGCAGCCATAGTTTTATTGTGCCTGTTATGATACTTCGCTGTCACTGAAGATAGTTATTCAGTTGTTTGCATGAAAAGAAACAAAAATATAGAGGGAGATATGTTAGTTCTACTGTTGTCATATGCTAAAAAACTAACAGTATGAAAAATAGAGCTTCTTGTTTATTAACATCCTGAATTTAACTACCATGTTTATAATGTGCTTTGAAAACATCTGGGGCAGTTTTTCTTCAAAACAAAACAAAAACACCCCGGTTCTAACAGATTTAAGTAAGAAGCACAGTCTTAAAAAAAAAATAAAAATAAAAAACCCACACAGGATGATGGTTACTTGAAGGCATGGTGAAAGTGAGGCAACGTTACAGAATTTGTAGTGGATGGAAAGGAGCGAGGAAAATGATGCAGCTGGTTTATGGCCATCCCACCAGCTGCTAGCTGAAGACCTTGCTGTTGGCCAAGGCCATTCAGCCTGTGTGATGGTTCTTCTGAGCCAAAGGCCATTGTGATGTCCCCAGTAGTGTTCTGGTTGTCACCTGGTGGGAGCTGCCAGAAGCCCATCACATGAGTGAGATCCATGAAAGGCAGGCTTGCAGTTTCAGCTGCTGCCTCTGTCTCTTTGTGCACTGGGTACTTGTTAGTATCCCCTACAGGCCCTGAGGAAGCTTCTTCCATAATGATTTTGTGGAGAGACTGAGGTTCTGGTAACGGCAGGTCCTCGAGAAGATGCACATTGTAACCTTTAACATCCACTTTTATCGGTAGATTCTTGAGGGATCCTGCGGCAAATGAGGTAGAACTAAGGTCATATTTGTTAGGCTGATGAAGGTTCAGGTTGATGGG